>NW_027202937.1:25734166-27055000 GCF_024711535.1 Dipodomys merriami | reverse complement strand
TAGAGCGCTTGCCTTGCATGCCTGAGGCCCTGGGTTCAATTCCTCAGCAACACATAAGCAAAAAGAAAAAAGCCAGAAATGGCGCTGTGGCTCAAGTGGTAGAGTGCTAGCCTTGAGCTGAAGAGCTGAGGGACAGCGCCCCAGGCCCAGGCCCCACGACCGGACCAAAAAAAAAAAAGAAAAAAGAAATTGTTTCAAAATCGAATACAAACCCTGAAAATGGCCCAGATGCCTGGAGTTATACCCATGAGTTAAAATGGATGCTGTAAATAACAAGAGAAAAGCCACAAATTCACATGCTTTCCAAATTTGAATATCAGCAGGATTAGGTCGTACGAATTAGAAATTTGATAAACTCATAAACCACAGTTCACCACCACCATAATAAATATTTTGGCATTTTCTTAAGGAAGAGATTCGTGTGTGATTGTGCTTGTTGGTTTGTTTGGTTTTCCCCCCAGGCTTCATCAGAGGTAGCAACAGATATTAGTTTTCTTGACATGGTTCGGTAATTCTGGCACTTCACTTTTTTCAGATCAAGTTAAACAGGCTGTTGAATGGATGAGAGTAGTCTATTCATAGGTCTCATTTCCTTACTAAAGACTTCAAATGAAATGCACTTGCTTTCTAATGTGATAGAAGTCTCCAAGATAGTTTCACAAGTCCACATATTTGGAATGAAAGTGATAGCTGGTTGTACACACTAAGAGGGGTTGTCCTGTGAGCAGCAAGGCTTACCAAGTGGTGGTTTGTATTCTGTGACCTCTTTACTTGTACCACATGCTCAAGAGGAAATCAGGAGTGACTTCTGACTTCTCTCCCTCCCCAATATCCTCACCCTCCTTTCTCCTTCACACATGGGTACCTTTAAGCTGTATAGATTGCATTTTCTTCCACCCCCTTCTCAATTTCCTGATGAGATTTTCATTTCCTTAGTCCACAGAATATAATCCTTTCATTCATATTTTACATTAATTCCTTACCAATTAAGTTAGTACATTCAGGTCAATGTTATAATTTTTAATGGGCCCACCTTACCTTATTAAGCAATCTATATTCCATGTTAAAAATCAGATTGAAGAAACAAAATTTAGTCACCAGTGTCTTCCTGGTTCTCACCGGATATCTGTTCCATTTTCAAGATAAGTGAAATATCTGGAAATCTGAACTAAATTTCTTAAGGATAGGCCCTTGGAATTTTTCCATCATGTTTCTATTTAGTTGATAAAATAATGCCAAGTAACTCTCTAAATCAAATCAAACTGGTTTCTGGTAACACATTTTTTAAGCTTTTTGTTTTTGATTGCTGTAAGAACAAACATGAGATCTTCCCTGTCATAAATTTTCAAGTAGACGCATTGTAGCATGAACATTAATCGCATTGCTATTATACAATAGATTCCCAACACTTATTCCTCTCATAGACTTGAAAAGCTGCTTGTTTCTTTACATGCATGCGTAAGTAGTGGCAAACCATCTTTTTTTTTTAATTTTGGGAAGTTTATCCTATTAAATGTGAACATATTACAGCATCGGCAAGAAAAGAATGGTTTGTGATTTGAACAGAAAAAAAAAGAAATTTAAAAACTAAAAACATGGGCAATTTTTTAGGAAATGACTATTTCCAGAGATAGTTCTCTTTCCATTTAAAAAGCCACAAAACATCCTTGGTGCCCCACACAGTCAACTCCAAAGGAAATTTACGACGGAGTCCAGCTAGTACTCCAGCCAACAACAAACGCATTTATAACCAGTGACAACACAAATCCATGAAGTTTGTAAAAGAATGTGATCGTTGTCAGAAGGAATCGGTCCCGGCCTGCTTCTGTGTAGCTCTGGTTGCGCTGGGATCCACTGCTGAGGGGCGCAGGGCAGTCCCTTCAAGGCTGGTGGGCGCAGACCCGCCCGAGAATGAATTCTGCATACTGCACGGATCAAGGCTCAGCGCAGGCCAGTCACATTGCATCTGGGATCAACCAATTGTGCTTCATGCAACCGTCAGCCCTCATTTATGTCTCGCTGTATTCTGTCCAGCTGTAAACAGGGCAGGCACAAGTTGTCTCCCTACCCTGATCCACACAGGCAGATCACACAGGCACACCACGTCGGCAGCCTCGGAGCTCAAGTCAAAGTTCTCCCTCGCAGACAACAGTTCCAGTGTACTTTGGGGGAAGTGACAAAGAGAAACAACTTCAGAATGACAGAATTAGAGTCCCCCCCATTTTTTTTTTTGGAAATGCATGCCTTAGATTCTAACCCAGACTGGCTTGGCACAGCTCTTCCATGAAATGAAATTAGATGCTGGTAATATGAACAACTGTTGTGTTTTGTTTTCTCAACAGATTAGTTCAACAGATTCGCCTTCTTGAGGATGGTAGGAGAGAGGGGATGGGTCTTGTTATTTTACTGCTCAGAGCTTTACTTGGATCAGCCAAAAACAAACAAACAAACAAACAAACAAAAAGACATGGATAGAAATTTTGCCAATCTGGTGTCAAGCTGGTCCAGCTCCAGGAAGTTAATCTGCCTACATCCCTGGGAAGAGAGCCATGATGGCTGTGGAGGAGCAGGTAGGTTGGTTTCTGTTCTTATCCACCTTAACCACAATGCAGCCCTTACAACCTAGCACAATGTCATCAAAAGGGTCCTCATGTCAGTAAGGAAACAGAGGGAGTGTTTCTAAAGCCCTCTTGCTTCAGCAGTGGCATAAAGGTACAGTATAGTCTTTATTACATCCAATCCTCCTACCCAGCTGGTATATGTCCCTAGTATATATCCCTTCTGACTTTCACTTAGGCAACCTGGACTGGTACCTCTTTTTTATTCTCTCAGTCTATTACTTTGTTGATGGAAGGGATAAGAGCCATACTAACACCCCATGGTAGGTGATGTGGACAGAAAGCCCTGCCTCAATGCGAGAAGACTGGGGGGAAGGGGGAAGATGCAATTTTATGGGAGAAGAGGATAATAGGATATTTTAACATTTTTGTGCTTTTTCTGTAACTAATTTGATAGGGACCTCTTGTTTTCATGTTTTAGAGTCCTTGGACTAAACATACACAATTTAAAAGAAAAACAAGTGAAGTTGTATACTTTTTAAAGCAATCATCAAATGTCTATCACTAAGAACTGAATTAATATTCAGCCTGAATTGCCTCAGAAGACAAAGAAAAAATACGAAATTATTTCTAAGTTGTGGTGAGCAGAAATACCTATAGAGATCCTTACTTGTAAAACTCGTAATAACAGAAAGTAAATATTACAATTGTACGTGTGCTTCAGGAACAATGCCTGAATGTAAACCGCAAATCCTGTGATCATGTTGGCCTTGAAACTTTTGCACCTAGAGAGATATTGATGCACTTATCCAACTCACCATCTGGTGACTGAACGAATTCTTCACCATTACCAGCAATTCTCTCCCTGCTTCTTTTTCTCAAAGTTCTCTGAACCAATCCCCCCTAACACACACACACACACACACACACACACACACACACACACACACACACACACACACACACTAACACACACACACACACACACACACACACACACACACACTTCTCTATGATTACTCCTAGGACCTATATTCATGAGTGGTTTTCTGTTTTGAAAGAATATAAATATAGTTCATTAAGATGAAAGAACTTCAGTGGTGGTTTATAACATTTACCCAACCCTGTGTTCAAAAAACTCATCAGCGTCTTTAGGCACAAAATTTCCGAGGATGACCCCAATTTAGGAAATTAAAGAACAAAATAAAACAAAAACTCAAACCGATTATTTGTCAAAGAATGCATGCTGCATTTGGCATCCAAAAATTTCCCTCACTGGTGCCTCTTGTTGAAATCACAAACGATTCAGGGATGGGTTAAATGAAGCTGAGGTGGTCCCCAATGTGTCTCACTAGTCATGGATACAATTGAATAGAATAGCTGGCTCACATCTCGCCTGACAGATGATGTCCCAACTCACTCAGCGATGACCCTTCCAGAGCAACTTCAGGAGCTGAGCCAGCCCCTGCCGAGCCTGGGCAGGTCAAAGGGCTGAACCATGTGTAATTCAGAACAGAGGAGGTCCCACGTTCACTCCGCAAAAACAATTACACTACTTATTTCACTCCAGCCCTTGCCTAAAACTCACAAGCCTTACAGTTTCAGTGCAGTCAATCTAATTCTGCCCCTGGGCGATAAGCCACATGAAAATATGTGGTGCTGTGTTTATAAATCTAATCAAAAATAGAAACAGTGGACAGGCACAATGAGTTTCTACTATGGATCATGGGAATCCTTGGACATTCTGAAGGCACTTTTGTTTAACTTCTATAAATGCTCTTTTGCTGCTATGCAGTTTGCTACCCTCATTCATCATCCTCTTTACTCGTGAGTGCTACAAACAAGACTAAATTCCTACTCGCTTCTCTACTTTCCATCCATGGATAATATTATGAAAAATAAAGCTTAAAAGGGTGCTTTTAAAGGAAAATATCAAAGAGGAAGGCTACCGTTCATATCCATCTTACCTCTCTATCTATGTTCCCAGCTCCTTGCCTTTGGCCATGCACAGATTTAAATCAAGTTCCTCCAAAAAAAAAAAAAGAAAGAAAAATAATACACCACAAGAAATTGGCCCAACCAGAAGATCTATGAAGCAATTTGGGGGTTATAGAGCTATGAGGCTACTTAATGGTCCTGAAAATTGTAAGTATAAAGTCAACAGGATTTAATTTGGTGTCTTGCTTTTCATTGTTCCTGCTTTTATGTATTTAGCCAGATTCCTTTACAAACGGGAATCAAAATAGAGTCACAAAATGTTTCACAAACACATCTTTAGGAAAAATTCAGATTTTATTGTCATAGTCAAAACTTTCTCTCTTACACTCCAAAAATGACAACTCTGCTCTGTACTGAAGTTTCAACTGCATTTACTGCTGCTTGCCTTAAGTGGCTATACTATGTTAATCGTTTCTAAAATTATGTTACAGTTTTGCAACTGTCCTAAATAAAGGAAATGTAATAAAGCCAAAGATTAACATGTGTACTTAAGGGTCAACCATATTAAATTCTGCAAACAATATCCAGCAAAAGATATGGAATATAAATATTTTCATGAAGGAAAATGGCTTAACACTCTTAAAACTCCTCAGAGTCCTACGAGAAATTGTTAAGTGCAATCTGCAAGCAATTGCATTTGATATAATTTCAACTGACAGAAATACCTCACTAGGATATCATGTGGGGCCAGATGGTTTATAATAAATGGGAAATTTTACAAATGAACAATGGCATCAGCATTTATTAAGTTATTATAGACATTCACCAATGAGATTTTGGATTTGCCCTTTTGAAATGATTATAAGTGTTTGTCAGTTTTAAAAAAAAAATCACATTCCATGTGAATGACCCATATCACACTTCTTGTTATACAGAGCGATCAATTATAGTTTTAAAAAGTCATTCACCAAGGTGTGCATAAGCTCTTAAAGAGCAATCAGTGTTGACACTGAAACTCCCTCAACTTTGCTAATTTTAAGAATTGTGTTTGCCAGGCACTTTAACCTTAGCTACTCAGGAGGCTGAGCTCTAAGGATCAAGGCTCAAAGCCAGCCAGGGAAGGAAAGTAAGAGGCTCACCTCTTACCTCCAATTAACTACCAAAAAGTTGGAAGTAGAGTTGTAGCTCAAGTGGCTGAGCAATAGCCTTGAAAGAAAAAGCCAAGAGACAGCACTTAAGGTCTGAGTTCAATCCCCAGTAACAGCGTGCACGTGCGTGCGCACGCAAGCACACACACACATACACACACAATCCTATTTTATATGTAAGAGTAACATAAAAGATTTGAATGCAATATTGAATGTTTATTTCCTATAGAAGGAAAATGCATGTAAAATTATCTAATAAGTAATCCAAGATGAAGATGAGAATATTTCATGTTTTCCATTGGCTCGGGTTCTGAAGAGCAACCGGACAGCTCTGTCAGGTATGTGGAGTAGAAATCAGTTTCCTTTTGCTGCTTGGATTTGGTCTGAATCTAATGCTTAACTTTTGTCTTCTGATATGTTTTCCATTTATAAAGTTCTCATGTCATTCATCATAAATGTATTTGGTAGACATATAATCTAAAGCATATGAGCCATCAACCACACACAGGTTACCTCTATCCACGTTAATAGAGGGCTCAGAAAACTTCCAATGAGGCAGACCACTTCCTTCTCATTACGAAAGGCTGTATTTTTAAATATCTTTCTGCACAGATGCAAGAATGCAATGTCACTACAGTAAGATGCAGTGTACTTGTGAAATAAAATCAAAATCTCTTATCTCACACAGAATATGTAGTTGAGTCTAGAAAGTGTTTTGATCAGCAGTTGCAGGGTACCACTTCAACACAGGGAGAAGCTTTTTTCCTGTCTCATGAGCAATGGTGTCATCTAGGGCCTCTCCTTGCTTGCAAATTTCTGGAAGCTTAGAGCTTGAAATATTTACAATAAAGCATCTTGGCCCCTGAGTATCTGTGAGCTGAAATTTGGGAGTTACAGTCAGATTCCTCACAAGTCAGGAATAGCCATTAGAACAAAAGCAATGAAGGACAAATGGCCACCTTGAGCTAGAAAAATCAGTGAACAAAATACAGCAAGGAGTTTGCCCACTCATACATGAGAGTATATTGACAGGGTGATTGGGAGAGCTTAATTTGAGGACCTCCAAAGTGCAGCTGGGTGTGGATCTTACCCCTAGTTCTAGCTACTTGGGAAGCTAAGATTCAGAGGATCTGCCAGCTTAGGCAGAAAAGGCCACAAGACTCTAAAATAAAAAACAGGGGCCTGGCTAGAGGTATGGCTCAAGAGCTATAGAACCAGCTAGCAAACATAGTGAGCAATTCTGAAGTCCTGAATTCATACTCTGCTACAACAAAAAAGTGGAAAAGCACACTCAGAAGCCCAGTTAAGACCACAAACAAGGCCATACTAAAGCTATCACCACAAAGTTGGAGCATTATTTACCATAGCTAAGATATGGAATCAACACAGATGCCCCTCAGTAGATGAATGGATCAAGAAGATGTGGTATATACACAATGGAGTTCTATACTTCCATCAGAAAGAATGACATTGCCCATTCATAAGGAAATGGAATGACCTGGAAAAAATTATATTAAGTGAAGCAAGCCAGACCTAAATAAATATAGGTTTCATGGTTTCCCTCATTTGTAATAACTAGAATATGTCTATGATGTTCTTAGCAGGGAATCACAATAGCCTAATCACTAACTGCATAGGGCCACATATAATGAAGCATATCAAAATGAACCCCAAGAATTGGAAACAAGAGGTTCTTATTATGTCCTCTATGCAGTTATTTCTATATTTTCTTCTGTTTTAATTTTCTGTACCCTTTGTCTTATATATCAGCTTATCTTATCCAGGGAAGGAAAAGGGAATCACAGAAACAGCAGGACAAAGGATGAACGAATGCAACAATGATACGCACTAGTCACTATGTTAGAAATGAACTTTGCAACTTGAGGAGGAGAGGACTGGAAGGTGGCAAGCAGGAGAAAATAAGGGAGGGGGTAACAATATTTAAAAAGAACTGTACTCATTACCTTGCTTATATAACTGTAAACCCCTGTTGACAGTTATATAAGCAAGTATAAATCCAAAATAAAAAAGAAGCCCTGTTAAGTTACCAAGAACCTTGACAAATAGAATGGAGAAAATAAATGTGAAGTTGAGAAGCCAGAGAAACAGATTTGGTGGGAAGGACACAGGAGCCAGAGAAGAGGTAGACATATCTTCAAGAAGGAATAGATGAATGGATGAGAAGTCAAACAGGAAAAGGTAAATGGAAGATACATAAGATAATAACAAGTTTATAGAAAGATGAGTGGAATTGTTGCTCGACAATGATCTCAATAAGTGAGTGATTATTGCAGTCTCACCACAACTATCACGACTAGATGTCTTTCACAATGATCACATGAGCAGCTGGAAAAATATGGGAGCCAATCAGAAAATGGATACATTTCCCAATGACTGGATAAACTGCATTGTCCAGTGAATCTTGGGTTGGGTGTGGTGGAATTCACCTATAATCCCAGTGACTTGGAGGATGAAAATTGGGAGAATCACAGTTTGAAGCCAGTCTAGGAGAAAAATTATCAGGATGTCATCTCAATCAGTAAAACTGGTAGAGTGGGCTCAGGCTTATAAACCCAAACACACAAGCAGCATGAGTAGGCGTATCACGGTCTGAGGCTGACTCTGGGGTTAAAAAGCGTGAGACTCTATCTAAAAAAATAATAAATGTAAAAGAGGCCTAAGAGGCTATTCAAATGGTAAAACATCTAGCTGACAAGTATGAGGTCCTGAGTTCCAACTTCAGTACTACCAAGAAACTCAATTTGTGAAAAGAGAAAAAAAGGAAGTAAGTAATAATAGAGACTTCAAACAACTAAGTTTGAGATCTTTTTGGCATTACTGGCCTTGTAAGTAATAAGCATCATCACAGAACTCTCACTGTGGCTACAAGTCAGGACCATAGTATAGAAACATCCCATGGTGTACGGGTAGCCCACAACAGTCTCATTTTTTTAAAAAAAAATCAGAAAAACAGTCTCAAACTTGCTAGCAGGATGTTAACTGCAATATAACTTGCGTCGTCTTCTTTGTTTCATGCCTGCTTTTTTTTACATTTTTTTATTGTAAAAATGCTGTACAGAGGGTTACAGTTACGTGAGCAAGGTAATGAGTACATTTCTTATTGAGCATTGTTGCCTCCTCCTTTGTTTTCCCCCTTGGTTTTCACTGAAATTGTTCACCTTGTATTGCAAGTCAAGCCTTGGACCTGCCAAATCTCTGATGACTGGTTCATCGCTTTTAGAGAAGGGGAATTAGCATGGTGACAGCTGTCACTCTACCACATGTCTCTTTTCCAACAAACCAACAAGGGCAAAGATGGTGTTAAATAGAGGTCACTGAACATAGTCTGTCTGCAAATATGTTTTGTTTAACCTTCATGGTGATTTAAAAAGTGTTGAGCCACCATTACTTAATTTTAAAAAAAAAATTGGCACATGTATTTTATCCCAGCTGCAAAACAAATGCAAATGAACATCTCATGGTCCAGATCCGGTGAGGCATAAAGTGAGATGATATCTCAAAAATAACCAACAGAAAAAGGGCTGAAGATGTGGCTCAAGTAGTAAAGCACCTTTCTTCCATGCATAGGACCCAGAATTCTAACTCCATTGGAAAAAAAAAAAAGAAGAGGAGGAGAAAAATGGAAGAAAGAAGAGAAAAATTTCAACTTAAAACCAATTTCTGTTTTCTCTTACAAAACTAAATCTTTGCCAAAATTGGATCAACATCTGTGGCAGACAGGGGTTGGCTGGTATGGGATGGGGGAGGGGAGGTTTAGGGTGGATGGATAGGGAGGAGCATGCTCTGTGAGCAATCCTCTGCATACATTACAGACCACTTGCTCACTAAGGACAGGGTCGTTTTCTTCATCACTCCATCCTCACAGCCTAGAAAAGTATCTGGAAGCCTGACAAATATCTAATAAAGAAAGACTCTTAAGTCAGATAGGTACCCTTCATGGATGGTTTTAAGACAATCAAGTATACTCTCAAACTGTTAACAATGCGTACTGTGAGATTCATATGCATGCAAGCATCCTTAGGCAAAGAGAGAGTACTCAAGATCTTTCTAATTACGTTGCTCAATTTCTTCTTTTTTTCTTGTCGGTTGTGGGGCTTGAACTCTGGGCTTGGGCACTGTCCCTGTGCTCCTCAGCTCAAGGTGAATGCTCTATAGTTTGAACCACAGCGCCACTTCTGGTTTTCTAGTGGTTTATTGGAGATAAAAGCCTCACAGACTTTCCTGCCCGGACTGGCTTTGAACCTTGATCCTCAGATCTCAGACTCCTGAGTAGCTAGGATTACAGGCCTTAGCCACTGGCCCCCAGCACATTGCTCTATTTCTTATAAAGTGTTCTTTTCATGCCTGTCATTACCTAAAATCAACCATAGCCAGGCATTAGTGGCTCACACCTGTAATCCTAGCTACTCAGAAGGCTGAGATCTGAGGATTATGGTTTGAAGCCAGCACAGACAGGAAAGTGAGACCCTCATCTCCACAAGATTACAAAAAAAAAAAAAAATCTGGAAGTGGAACTGTGGCTAAAGTGGTAAGAGCATATAGTGCTAGCCTTGAGCACAAAACCTCAGGGATAGCACCCAGAGTTCAAACTCCAGAACCAGGAAGAGATAAAATATGAAGTAAGCCAAAAATATCAGGGGAAAGTAAGAACAAATAGATCAGCATACTTCATTTATTTGTGTATCTCTAGCTTGATCGTTACAGACAATTCTGAGAAAGAGATGAGAGCACACCTGTTTTACACAAGAACAGCACTAACGACCATGATTGTGCCTCGCCTACTCACAATATTTTACACAACCCAATAAATCTGTATTGGGGGACAAATTGAATGAGTAATATAAAACTTACCTTGCTAGAGATGACTAAGACACTCTGTACTTCCATAGAGTCAGAATAGCAGTGTGAATGAAACTGAGTATGTAGTTTAAAAGGCTTGGGTGCAATTTTGCACATGGGAAAGTCACCTGGTCTTTAAAAGTTTCCAGTTGCTCTATAAGACAGTTGAAAAGAAAAAAATTAAAATAGTCTAAATTGATCTGTCACGGTTGCAGTTCCCATTTAGAGTATATAAGGTTGCCCCTAAATGTAGAAGAAAAGGTTCCCAAAAAATTCTGCAAATTCACAACTGCTATTACCTCTCATCAGAGAGCTGAGGCCCCAGGATAACCAAGTAACAAAACAAAAATCCAGAAAATTAGAGAAATTGAGGTTCCTCCAAGGACTTGGCACATACAAAAAGAACAAGGTCCTTGTAAGTCACGAAGAAGAATCCAGCCAAAAGTTGTTGACAAGTTTCTGAAGTCTGTATGTGACTGAAAGGGTTGGGATAAATGTTTACCCAAGTCCCATGTGTTGGAGATTTTCTTCTCTGCCTGTGGAGCTAGTAGGAGGTGGTGAAGTTCTAAGAGGTCAAACCTAATGGGAGGGAGTTGTGTCCTGAAAGGGATACTGGGGCATGGTCCCTTCCTTTCTTTTCTCTCCCTGCTCCTCCCCGCTATGACCTCCCAACTTTCCTTCACTATGGGCTCCTACCAGGATAGGTTGCCTTGCCACAAGCTTGAAGCAATGTATTCAACTAGCCATGGACTTCTGGAAGTCCTGGCCAGACTAAACATTTTCTCATTTTAAGAATGTTCTCTCACATATTTTGTTGTAGTGATAAGTAATAAAATAATGAGCTATTTAATGAAGTTGAGAACCAATGGGATCTTCAAACAAGGGAAATTCACATTCACTGACTCCTCTTCATCGGCCCCCCTGAGTATTCAAAGGAAACATGAGATGAGATGTCAGTGGTTCAAAACCAGGAGCCTTCAAATTTGACACTCTATGGAGATATTTTTTACTATCCTAACTAGTGGGGCAAGGTACTAGTAGCCAGTGGTTTGAGGCCAGAATATTGAAATAAACCTAATATACATAAGATTCCTCCCCCTCTACAATAAGAACTACAGATGTATTAACTGAAATAGGGCAAATTTAGGAGGAAACTCAAACAATAGAACTGTTTAGGAAGGCTAAATCATATTTCAACAAAATAAGCACCAAGAAACAAGTGCTGGTGTGGGGGAGGGGTGAAGGTTCAAAGGGAGGGAACTAAACAACAGAGACAAAAAAGGGAATGGAGAATTCAGTCAAAATGTAATACACAGCCTACAAAACTTAGAAACGTGAGCTGGGGAGGGGTGGGTGGGAATGTAAAGGGGATACATCATTAAGATGCATTGCATTCATAAACTGCTTTGTTAAATGGCAAGTTCTTTTTACAACTACTTAAAGATAACTTTAAAAATCTGTAAAACATAGAAAAAAGCATTATATTCATAAATTTCTTTGTGAATGGTAACTCCCTTATATAACTACTTAAAGATTTTATAGATAGATGATAGATTGATTGATTGATTGATTGATTGATTGATTGATTGATGGCACGATGCAAAGTGCCAGTGGAGCTGCTGGCGAGAACTCTGGTCCAGTGAGAGTTTTTCTAATGAGGCAAGTCTTATGGAATGAAGCAGAGATTTTACAGGAAAGCACAAAATCCCACCTAAATTTTCAATGTTTGTCTTCTCTAAGGTACAACAGCTTCAATTTTCCAGTGGGAAGGCAAAGAATTTTGTCACTCTCAGCCACAGGTTAAGGCTCATTGCAACTAGGAGGGGGAAAACACACACATACAAAAATACCTATAGCCCTGGAGAAGGGATAAGTAATTATCCTGGCCCAAATTCTTAAGGGTTAAAGAAAAGGATCTTGATTAGCAGGATGACCCTGTCCTTAAGACCCAAAGGGGAAGAGTCTTCCATGTTATCATCAGGTTACATGGCATTACATGATTACATTGAATAGAGAGGTACCTCAATGTACGAGGGAGGAAGGAGAAAGAGTCAAGGGAGGAACTCTGGCATAAAGTCACAAAAGAAAGAGTTATCCTGAGCATTGAGCAGACCATGAGTAAACTTCTCCAACAAATACTTCTCTGAGCACAAGAGGACGGGAATCTTGATCCAGTGATGTACATAGCTAGAGAACAAAACACGAACAACTTAAATCCAATAGACTCACTCTACCCCCCACCCACATTCAAAATAAATAAATCTAGCAAAAATAAAAAGCATGCAATTCCTGAGCATAATATTTACTTACTTCAGTCTCTACAGTTCTACCCAAGATGATCACCTTTGCAGCAAAGTCAGGTAACAAAGAAGCAAGGTGAGGTGTTGAAGAGACAAAGCAACTAAGAGATGTCGGAACTATGAAATAGAGAAGTTAACAAATCAAAACAACATTGAGATATCACCTCACTCCAGTTAGAACAGCAAAAATCAAGAACTCTAACAACAACAGATGCTGGAGGGGATGTGGACAGAAAGGAACCTTACTTCATTGTTGGTGGGAATGTAAACTTGTTCAACCACTTTGGAAAGCAGTATGGAGGTTCCTCAAAAGACTTCACATAGATCTCCCCTATGATCCAGCAATCCCACTTTTGGGCATTTACCCAAATGTTTACAAAGAAGACCACACTAAAGCTACCAGCACAACTATGTTTATTGCAACATTATTTACCATAGCTAAGATATGGAACCAACCCAGATGCCCCTCAGTAGATGAATGGATCAAGAAAATGTGGTATATATACACAATGGAATTCTATGCCTCCATCAGAAAGAATGACATTTCCCCATTTGTTAGGAAATGGAAAGGTTTGGAAAAAATTATATTAAGTGAAGTAAGCCAGGCCCAAAGAAGCATAGGTCCCATGGTTTCCCTTATTTGCAATATCTAGTATAGGTATGAGTCAAGCAGAAAAGGTCAGATAATGTGATGTTAGGAAAATGAACCCTTAAATATGTATTTTAATGTTTTCGTTTCTTTCATGCATATGTTTCTAACGCATTTATAAGATTATTTCTTTGTTGCTTTGTATGTCCCTCCCCCACAGTGTAACCCCCGCTTTCACTATATTTGATGTCAGTATAACATGTGGAGGAGATGGGGGCAAACAAGTCGTTTAAGGATTCAGGTGGACCTGTTGCAACAATGAGAAGTACAAAATGTCATGTCAAAACCAGCTTTACAATGTCGGGGGGGGAGGGGGGTCTAATTGGGTGGGGGGAGGGGGGAGGCTGGGAAGGGAGGTGAAGGGTAAACAAAGGAGGAGGCTGCAATGCTTGGTAAGAAATGTATGCATTATCCTGCCCATGTAATTGTAGCCCCTCTGTACTGTATGTTCTCAAATAAAATAAAATAATATAAAAAAAAAGAAATAGAGAAGTTAACATAATAGGGACAGTAGACATAAATAGATAAGGAATTGGAGGTAAAAAAGACAACTATAACAAAGAATCAGAGGGAAATGTTAGAAATGAGTGATACAGTTTACAGAAAGTCCGGGTGTTTGAGGACAAGCCCTTGCTGACCACTAAGTTATGTTGTTGTTGCTGTGCGAGTAGATGACCAAGTCTGATACTGAGCGTGGAGAAACTACATGTAGGTGTATTGTCCGTGTTAGCAGCAAGCTGGGTTAGGACACAAATGGTGAAAACCCATGAGGTTCCATTACCCCGAGCTGTACTCCTTCCTGGGCTGAGAAGAAGACCACTGGATTAATCAGACAACTGTCAGGGAGAACATAGAGATGAGCGAAAGGAAGGCTGGCTGGATGAGGCTGGATGACCCACAGGAGGCAAGACATACTTGGTGCCAAGAACCAAGAGGCCCACGTTTACATGTTTCCTATTGACTGAGATTGTATGCCAAGCCAAGAAAGGAACCAGAAAGGCATGGCAGAACTCTGAAACTCTCGGAAAACTCCACATTTGTCTTAGCTTTGAAGGTGCTAACAAAGCTTCGCTTCCATCTACTGCCAGAAGATGAACGTCTAACTGGTCCGGGTGTTTGAGGACAAGCCCTTGCTGACCACTAAGTTATATAAACACTGCACCTATTATCAATTCAGGCTAAAACTGATGCATTAAAAGTATTTTTAGGGCTGGGAAGGTGGCTCAGTGGTAGAGTGCTTCCTTTGCATGTGTGAGACCCTGTGTTTGATTCCTCAGCACCACATAAGCAGAAAAAACAGAAGTGGCATTGTGGCTCAAGTCTTGAGCTGAAGAGCTAAGGGATAACATCCAGGCCCAGAGTTCAGGCCTCATGACTGACAAAAAAAAAGTATTTTTAAACAGAACTGATTTTTCATAAACAGCAGCACAGACTATGGGGAAGACAGATTCAACAGATTAGATCAGGCAATTTACTAAAGAGGGGAAAAAATAAGACAATAACACAAAAATACAACAATAATAGCCATCTTCAGGTAAGCACTCAGTACTATTTGCTAAGATACATTGTTTAAGATGTCCTATTTTCAGAAACAAATTTACAAGATAACAACAAATAAAGAAGTGTGACCTATATTCTGGAAACTCAGCTGTCAATAGAAATTAACTCTGAGTGGGTAAAGAGGTTGTATGTTACAGTGTCTTCAAAGCATTTGTTATAACTGTGACCAAATAATAAAAAGAAAACATGATTAAAGAATGGAGAATCTAAGGATGGAATTAAAGCGAGGGTAATGATAAATTAAACAAAAATCTCAAAAAAGTTCCTTTTCTAAGCATAGACTCAATAATTAACAAAATTGTGAAAGATAAGATTATCAAAATTCATGAGAAAATGTTTTTTAACCTTTGACTGTTTGAATCATTACATATAACACTAAATGAACAATCAAAAGAAACTAAAAAAAATCTATCCTTCTAAAGTAAAAACTATTGCTTTTTAAATAGCATCTGTACTAATTTTCTGTTTTTTATTGTAAAAATACTGTGGAGAGGGGATACAGTTACACGAGTAAGGCAATGACTACTCTTCCCATTGACCATTTCTCCCTCCTCCCTTGCCCTTCCCCTACCATTCCTTCCCTCCCCACCTCCCCAACTTCTCCCTCATCCTCCCCAAATTGTAAAGTTCATTTTCAACATAATGTCTTGTACATCTCATTGTTACAATGGGTCAACCTCTATCCTTGTTTCAGCATTTTGTTATTTCTTTCCCCTCCCCAAATTAGAAAAACATGCATACAAGATTCAGTATGTTCCTCTCCCACAGTATAACCCCTGTTTTCACTGTGTTTGATGTTGGTAATAATTTGGGGAAGGGAAGGGAAAAAACAAATTGTTTAAATAGGGATACAGGTGGACCCATTGCAACAATGAAATGTACAAACCAAACTTTACAAGTTTAGCAATGGAGGAGAGGGGAGTGTAGTCATGGAGATGGGAGGGAAGAGATGGTAGGGGAAAAACAAAGGAAGAGGCAACAATGCTAGATAAGGAATGTACTTATTACCTTGCTCGTGTAATTGTAACCCCTCTGTACGGTATTTTCACAATAAAAAAATTATTTAAAAAAATGATTCAGGGCACCGGCATCAAATACAATGAAAACAGAGGTTATACCATGGGGGAAGAACATATAAAAGAAACAAAAAAAAAATCACATGGTACATTATATATACGTTAAAAACAATAGCAAGAAAGAAAAAACCACTTGTGTACCTATCTTGGAGTCCATTTTGCTTACTATCATCTTATATGGTCCTATGTACATAGCTTTTGGCTTTTTCTGCTTGTTCTAGACATATACTAGTTATTGCAAATAAGAGAAACGATGGGACCTAAGTTTCTTTGGGCCTGGCTTACTTCACTTAATATAATTTTTTCCAAGTCTTTCCATTTCCTAACAAGTGGAGCAATGTCATTCTTTCTGATGGAGGCATAGAATTCCATTGTGAATATGTACCACAGTGTCTTGATCCGTTCACCTACTGAGGGGCATCTGGGTTGGTATATCTAACTATGGTAAATAATGCTACAATAAACATAGTCATGCTGGTAGCTTTAGTATAGCCTTGCTTGTGATCATTTGGGTAAATGCCCAAAAGTGGGATTGCTGGGTCATAGGGGAGCTCTATGTGGAGTCTTTTGAGGAACCTCCATACTGCTTTCCAAAGTGGTTGAACAAGTTTACACTCCCACCAACAATGCATTAGGGTTCCCTTCTGGCCACATCCCCTCCAGCATCTGTTGTTATTAGAGTTCTTGATTATAGCCATTCTAACTGCGGTGAGGTGGAATCTCAATGTTGTTTTGATTTGCATTTCTTTTATGTCTAGAGAAGTTGAGCATTTCTTCGTGTGTCTATTGGCCATTCTTATTTCCTCTTTAGCACACGTATTAATTGGACAGTTGTTTCTTTGGGGATTTGTTGTTGGGGGATTTAATTTTTTGAGTTCCAAGTATATTTTACATATGAGACCCTTGTCCATTGTATGGCTAGTGAAGATTTCCCAACCTGGGGGCTTTCTATTGATCTTGCTAGCTATGTCCTCTGCCATGCAGAAACTCCGCAGTTTCATGCAATACCATTTGTCCAACCTTTCTTTGATTTGTTGTGTTTCTGGGTCTCTATTAAGAAAATTTTGGCCTGTGCAAAGGAGCCCTAAAGTTTCTCCTATTTCTTCCTGTAATGTTTTCAGTGTGTCAGCTTTTACTTCGAGGTCTTTGATCCATTTGGAGTTGATTCTGGTGCAGGGTGATACATAAGGATCTAGCTTTAGTTTTCTACAGATATTTAACCAATTTTGCCAGCACCATTTACTGAAGATGCTGTCTTTCTTCCATTCTATTTTTTAGCTCCATTATCAAAGATTAGGTGGCTATAGGTCTGTGGGTTCATTTCTGGGTTTTCAATTCTATTCCACTGGTCCTCAGGACTGTTCTTGTGCCAGTACCAAGCTGTTTTGATTACTATGGCTTTGTAGTAGAGTTTTAAATTTCATATTGATATTCCTCTAGCATTGTTCTTTCTGCTAAGGATTGTTTTTGCTATTTGGGGTCTTTTATTGTTCCATATGAATTTTGAAGTTGCTTCTTCTATATTATTGAAGAATGAGGGTGGAATATTAATAGGCTTCTCATTGAATTTGTAGATAGCCTTTGGAAGTATTGCCATTTTCACAATGCTAATCCTCCCAATCCAGGAGCAAGGGAGGTTTTTCCACTTCCCAAATTCTGCTTTAATTTCCTTTTTCAGGTTTTTAAATAAGTTTTCATCGTAGAGGTCCTTCACTTCTTTAGTTAACTCCTAGTTATTTTATTTTTGTGGAGCTATTACAAAGGAGTTGCTTTCCTGATTTCAGTCAGACTCTTCTCATTGTTGGTATACAGAAAAGCCATTGATTTTTGAGGGTTAATTTTATACCCTACTACTTTGCCAAAGTTTCCAATCAGCTTGAGTAATTTGGGAGTGGAGTTCACTGGGGTCTTTAAATACAAGATCGTGTCATCTGTAAAAAGGGAGATTTTTACTTCATCTTTCCCTATTTGGATCCCCATTATGTTTGCATCTTGTCTTATTTCTGTAGCGAGGCATTCTAATACTAAATTGAAGAGAAGTGGAGAGAGTGGGCATCCTTGTCTTGTTCCTGAGTTAAGAGGAAATGGCTTTAGTTTTTCACCATTGAGTATAATGCTGGCTGTAGGTTTGCCATACACAGCCTTTATTATATTGAGGAATGTTCCATGGATTCCTAGTTTTTCCAGAGCTTTCATCATAAAGGGGAGTTGGATCTTGTCAAATGCTTTCTGCATCTATTGAGACAATCATGTGGCTCTTATCTTTGCTCTTGTTGATGTGATGAGTTATATTAATTGATTTGTATATATTGAACCAGCATTTATTTGCATATATTGAACCAGCTTTGCATCCCTGAAATGAATCCTGTTTTATTGTGGTATATGATTTTTGATGAGTTGTTGAAGTCAATTGGCCAAAATTTTGTTGAGAAGTTTTGCATCAGTGTTCATCAAAGAAATGAATCTATAGTTCTCTTTCTTTGATGAGTCCCTGCCTGATTTTGGGATGAGGGCTATGATGGCTTCATAAAAAGAGTTTGGTAGTGAACTTTCACTTGCTATTTCATTGAAGAGTTGGAGGAGTATTGGTGTGAGTTCTGCTTTGAAGGCCTTGTAGAATTCAGCTGTGAATCCATCTGGTCCTGGGCTTTGCTTGGGTGGGAGGTCTCTTATTGCTGTTTCTATTTCAATGCTTAATGTGGGTCTATTAAGTTGGTTTAAATCATCTTGGTTTAGTTTCAGCATGTTGATATTTGCTAGAAAATTGTCCATTTCTTCCAGATTCTCAAACTTATTAGCCTAAAATTTTAAGAAGTATTCCCTTATAATGTTCTGAATCTTGGTTGGTTCTTTGGTGATGTTTCCATTTTCATCTCTGAGTTTGTTTATTTGGGTGTTTTCTCTTCTTTTTCTGATAAGATTTTCTAAGGGTCTGTCAACTTTGTTTCTGTATTAATTTTCTATTGTAACCATAATATGTGATCTCAAACTTTAAAACATCCATATCTTAGATCACAATGGCATGGGTTCAAAACTCTGTCATGACATGGTTAGTTCTTGGTGTCATATAGATTCATCATTATCTGAAGCTTGGGAATGTTTCCCAAACTCTTTTGCATTATTGACATAATTTCAGGACTGAAATCTTCAGATGTGTTTCCCTCTCCCTCCTCCCTACATACCCTAGGCCAGATGAGAGCCACTTTTAACTTCTGGAAACAGCTTCACTTCCCATGATGTAGCACTCTGTATCTTCAATCCAGCAATATTATGTGTGTCAAATGCTCCTATTTTTAATCTGACTTCCTCTGCTATCATCTGAAAGAACTAGTGTGGAAGACTTGTCCACCCTAGACTATCTGTGTTTCTTCAGATCAACTGATGTGGAATTTTTAATTACTTTTAATTACTTATTAATTACTTTTAATTACTTCCTTCACTGCAGTACCTAGATTATTGTTTGCTTGGCTATCGGAAAGGTTCAAGAACCTTGGAGAAGTAAAGGTGAGAAAATATTTTTTTAAATTCTACCTACCAACATGCCCTTAAGAAGAAAAAGATAAACCACAGACTGGGAGAAACTATATTCAAATCATATGCTGAATAACTCCTAACTACAGTACATAAAGAATGTCTCATTCAGCAACAGACTGGCAAGCAACCCAATTGCAAAATGAGTAAAAGCTCTGAATGGGAATATCTATGCATTTCATTTCAGCTTATTGATAGGTGTAACAAAATTCCTAACCTAAATGACTTAAAAAGGAAAAGGATTTATTTTGGCCACAGTCTCAG
Source organism: Dipodomys merriami (assembly GCF_024711535.1). NCBI lineage: Eukaryota > Metazoa > Chordata > Mammalia > Rodentia > Heteromyidae > Dipodomys > Dipodomys merriami. The sequence continues at coordinate 27,035,116 of NW_027202937.1, read as the reverse complement.
AGGTTTCATTCTACAATCTCTGGCCCTGCCTGGACCCACTGATGAAACAGTAGTGGAAGCATATGGCAAAGTTTCCTGTCCTTATGGTGGACAAGGAGCAGAAAACAGAAAAGAGACCATGCATAGCCTCCAAATTTGCGCCCCAAGTGACCTACTTATTGCAGTTAGGCCTCAACTTCTAAATTTTCTTCTACCTTCCAACAGCACCAATAACACAACTGGGACCAAGCCTTTCTGACATGAGGCTGTAGAAACATTTCATCATAGTTTGACTAAACTATGATATTCTAACCCCAGCCCCCAAAGGCTCATAGCCATCGCATAAAGCAAAATACACTTAGTCTATCCCCAACAGTCCCCAATGTTGTAACAATTCCAACACTGTTCAAAGGTCTATGTTCAAAATCTCCTCTGAAGCAAGGCACCAGTAGCTCATACCTGTGATCCTAGCTACTCAGGAGGCAGAGACCTGAGGATTGCAATCCAAAGCCAGCCAGGGTAGGAAAGGCTGTGAGACTCTTATCTCCAATAAACCACCAGAAAACCAGAAGTGGTAATGTGGCTCAAGCAGTAGAGTATGCACCTTGAGTTGAAGAGCTGAGGGACAGTGCTCAGGTCTAGAGTTCAAACCCCACAACCGACAAAAAAAAAGTCTCTTCTCATATTCAAAGCAAACCCGAATGTATGACCAGCTGTAAAATCAAAAGGAAAGATACATATTTCCACTGCACAATGGGACAGGATACACATTTGCTTTCCGAAACAGAGGGCAAGAATGATAACCAACAGGATTGGACCCAAGCAAGATTAAAACTCAGTAGGGCAAACACTAAATCCTGAAGCTCCATGTCCAGCAGGTGGAGTCATAATATGATCTCCAAGGGGCTTGGGCAGCCTTGCTTCTATGGCCTTCCTCATTGCAGCCAGCTCCACTCATTGCCTGCAGCTTTCCTTGACTGACATTTCAGGTGTCTGCCATCTCCAATATCTTTAAGTCTCCATTGAAGCTTAAGTATATTCCTCACAGCGTCATGCCTTCTCAGGAGCTTCATATAGGAACTCTGACCCTAGCACACATTATATAGCTTCCCAGGATTTCTTCTGAAATCTAGGTGGAAGACTCCACAATTTCATAACTCTTGTATTTTGCATGCCTACAAAACAGCATGACCTGGATAAGGCCAAGGTCCATAGCCAGCTGGAGCAATAACTGAGAACCCCTTGGTCCATGACTTCATCAGCCTTGGTATGCCTGGGTGGCTGAAAATGATGGAACAAAACTTGAAGAAGGGGAGGGAAGGGATGGTAGAAGAAAAACAAAGGAGGAGGTAACAATGCTCGATAGGAAATGTACTCATTACCTTATCATATAACTGTAACCCCTCCGTACAGTATAATAAAGAATATACACAAAAAAACTTGAAGATACAATTTCCTAGATAACAATACAAAGCAGAGGTACCCCCAGGAGCATGCTTGCCCTAAAGTCATTGAAATTACTTTATTCATCCAGACCCTTGAGCCTGAATGGGAAGAGTCCAGCTATTCCTGAATTTTGAGAGGTGATTATACATGAAAATTTAGAAAAATGACAACCAGTGTGTTCTAAACAGCTTTGTTTTAGAGAAAGGAATCACATCAATATTCCAACTTAGAAGTCACTTACTTAGAAGCTGTGTTTGAAGACTATAACACCTTATATGGAATAATAAACATGGTGTGGATATGGTAGGCATGCTGTGGGAAAAACACCCTGAATTTTGTTCTCAATTTTATTTTTTCAGACAGGGTCTCATTATATAGCCCCAGGCTACCATCAAACTCTCGATCCTCCCGTCTCTACCTCCCATTAAAATAAGCTTTGGCCAACCAGATCTAAAAAGCATTCTATTAATCACCTGCACTGTGATTGCAGTGTAGTTGTAAGAGTCTGTGAATAACAGCTCATACCTACTTTAACCAAGCAAGATTTTAACTTGCGTTTTTTCTAGCACCAGATAGAAGAAGAAGAAGGAAAAAAAAGATAAACAATATTTGCAAGGTCATACCAATAGGGGAAAATAGATTGCCTTTGGCAAATGCGTGGCTTTCAAAACACACCTGTTTCTCTGTTATTGATAGTGTGATTAATCGATCCCTAGAATCTGATTGAAAACATTGGGATATAAATCATGCCATATGAGAAGTCCCGGAAGCATCACTGTTGGTAATTCAAAGCATATTTCAACTGCCGTTGGCGTGCATTTCTGGATTAGTGTCACATATGGCTTTACAAGTAACAACAGGGGCTATTTGTTTATGTGGTCACATTTATGTCTTTCATTTTACTTCGTATCCAACTTGACACTGGCTCTCCATGTCAACATGCACACGGTGTTCATTTTTAGAACTTTTTTAGGTATTATTGGTTGATTTACAAGTGAAGGAAAATTAATGTCATGAAAGGATATTCTGTAGCCAGTAAATATATACATACACATATACATACATACATACATACATACATGCATACATATACCCATGTTTAAAAACAAGCATTATAACTTACTCATCTATCAAGTAGCTGAAGTTTTCATCTAGGTAGAATTTCTCCTCAACCTCATGACTGAAATTGTGTTTATTTCCAAGGCCTGCATTAATTTGTCTGTTCTTCCAATCACTCAACACATGTTCATTGAACAACTGATTTTTGTGCCCAGTTTTTTTATTTGATTTTGATTTTTTGTGTGCCAGTAGTGGAAGTTGAACTCAGGCCTTGGGCACTGTCCTGAGCTTTTATACTCAAGGTTAATACTCTACCACTTGAGCCACAGTTTAATGTTTTGCTGGCTTTTTGCTGGTCAACTGGGTATAGGTTCTCATAGAATTTTTATGCCTGGGTTGGTTTTGAACCATGTAATCCCCAGATCTCATCCTCCTGAATAACTAAGATTATAGGCATGAGCCAATAGCATTCAGTGGCCATGGTTTCTATCCTAGAGAAATGACAGACTAGGAGGAAATGACCAAGTGGAAAAGATATCCACATGGCACAACTGGCCACTAAAAGTCTAGTTCGAAGTTATATATGCTTAGAATCCCTCAAAAAAAATTAAACAGAGGCAGGAAAACAAATCCTAGACCTTTGAAGTACATGTGCTAATATGGCCACTGCCAAGGGATTAGAGCTCTCTCTATATAATTTTGGCTGCTCCTCACAACACATAAAGAAAGCTACACAGGTCAGACAGTACATCCAAGGCCACTCTTGAAGCTGTAGATCCAGACGTCAAAAGCAGGTAAAGTATGATACACACAGTTAACCTTCTTTGTTGATTTGCTTTCCTATCACTTCCACATACCATAATGTTTAGAGACTATCTTCCTCTCATTAGTATTGTATACCATAAAGGCAGGGATCTTTGTTATCTGAGCCACATGCTGTTATGTATATTGTCATGTCATATGTCATCACGCTATGTATTGTCATGTCATGTATCAGGTTAAGAACTGCACATCCTGTTTGACGTGTATTGGTCTATCAAAGAGAGTACCTGGCATATTACAAATGCTCAGTAAACGTCAACTGGATAAATTACGAGTTAATGTAACTTAGTTGAGGAAGAAGTTGACTATTTTCTACTGGAGAGGGAATAAGTAAATTATATTAAAAGTATATAATAACAAAATGAAGAAAATATTTTCTGACAGGAAGAAGAACATAACTATTAAATCACCTGAGGCAGTCTTTTTGATTGTTCAAGTACTTTTTGAGAAGTAATATGGCTTCATATGCTGAGAACCAATTATGGGGGGAAAATAGAAAATATAGCATAAATCTCAACCTTTTTCTGTACTTGATGAATACAGCCAGCCTTTTATACCCATAAGTTTCATATTCACAAATTCAATCAACTAAAAATCCCCCCAAGATGCGTATCTACAGTGAACATGTACAGAACTTTCCATTATGCTCTAAAAAGTGCAACCATTTACACTGCACTTACAGTTTAATAGATATTATAAATAACCCAGGAATTGTTGAAAGCATAGGAAAGGTATATGCAAACTGTATATTAACATTAAACCATTTCAATTAGCATTCTCAAGCATACACGGATTTGGGTATATGTGTTGAGAATCAATCCCCATTAGCTTAAGAGAGGCTACTATATTCGACATTGGCCATTTATTTCTACAGAGGAATCTTGGTTGTGCATCTTTTCTGCTTCTCGTAAAGGCAGCTGGAGTCAGTGTGTCAAAATGTAGCATAGAAGGGATTTCAGTTCAATTGAGTCTCAGTCTCTTTACATGGCATTACATCTGAAATATGTGCATATTTAAAGATAAATGTAGTGGAAATTTCAAATGCATTGTTTATTCACCTTTATTGGAGGCAGAGAGATCAGGTCTCCTGTTATATGAAAGCAGAGCAACAACAAACCGAACAAAAACAAAAACACAAAGAATGTACTTATAATATTTAATGTACATATGTGAAAATGAAAGTGGGAAAATTGAGGTGGACGATGTAGTTTGGAGAGGTGCAAAAAAATGGGAAAAAGGAAGCTGGGTGTCAGTGGCTCATGCCTGCAATCCTAGCTACTAAGGAGGCTGAGATCTGAGGATTGTGGTTCAAAGCCAGCCTGGACAGGAAACTCTGTGAGACTCTTATCTCCAATAAACCACTCAGAAAGCCAAAAGTGACGCTGTGGCTCAAGTGATAGAGTGCTCACCTTGAGCTGAAGAGCTGAGGGATAGCTGAGGTTCAACCCCCATGACCGACACACACACACAAAAATGGTAAAAGGGGTGACATGAAAGAGGTGGGATTGATCAAGATGGCATTGTACTCAGACTGGCATATTAAATTAAGATCCCTTTGTACAACTACTTAAAGAAAGCAAAAGTAGAATAAAATAGTTAAAATTGAAGAATTTTTCTCACATTGTATGTCCCTCCCCCACGGTATAACCCCTGCTTTCACTGCATTGGATGTTGGTATAATTTGTGCAGGGGAAGGGAAAAACCAAATTGTTTAAATAGGGATACAGGTGGACCCATTGCAACAATGAGATATACAAGTCGTTATGTCAAAAAACGAACTTTACAATTTTGGGGGGAGGCGGAGAGATGGGAAAGGATAGGAAGGGGAAACAAAGGAGGAGGCACAATGCTTGATAAGAAATGTACTCATTATCTTGCCCATGTAATTGCAACCCCTCTGTACAGTATTTTCACAATAAAAAAATAAATAAAGAATTTTTCTCTCTTCAGAAACACTTTCAAAATAAATCACTCAAATGTGGTCTGCAAAAAAAATACAAAACATAACTCTTACCTCTACTATAATAAAGTTAGGAAAATTCTTAATAAATATTTCAAATATTTTAATGCAAATATTCTACCTATTCACATAACCCACAACACCTTGCTATTAACATTTTATAGGCTAAACAGGAGAAATTCTATAAACACTCTTATCAGACTGGTGATGAATTGGCTTCTAGGACAGAAAGATAAATTGGGGCCATTAATTATAATCCACATTGCATTTATACTTAGGAATTATAAAATTTAGAAAAATTTAGAAAAATAAAAAACGTATTCATATACAGAGAGAGAGAGAGAGAGAGAGAGAGAGAGAGAGAGAGAGAGAGAGAGAGAGAGAGAGAGAGAGAGAGAAACAGAGACAGAGAACTCTATGTTGTTGCTGTCAGTTGTGGGACTTAAACTCAGGGCCTGGGCAATGTCCCTGAGCCTCTTTATACTCAAGGCTAGCACTCTACCATAGAGTGCCACTTCTGGTTTTTAAGTGGTTAATTGGAGATAAGAGTCTCGCAGGGACTTTACTGCCTGGGCTGGCTTCGAACTGTGATTCTCAGATCTCAGCCTCCTGAGTAGCTAGGATTACAGGTGTTAGCCACCAGCACCCAGCTCATATATAGCTTTCTAAAACTGAGATTAGCGTACATGTTCAGGTTTATAGAAGTAAATAAGCACAGACAAGACATCTGTATAATCAATCCCACCAACACAGCACTGCCTTTATAATAAAGCCTTTGAGTCAGTAATCCATACATTATTCTTTGGGTTATAAATTGTCTGGGACAGTACAGAAAAAAAAAGCTTAAATCTTTGCAGAAATTAAAGTCTATGTAAGGAAAGGAAAGCTTACAACAATTATGAAAAAAACATGGGTTTCACTGCTCTAAGACTTATTTAAAAACTTAACACTTGGTTTTGAGAAATAAATCAAGGGCTATCTCAAAAATTGTTTCACTTTAAATTTTTTTTAATATTTAAAACTAGAGAAGAGGTGCCAGAATAGTAAACATAATCCCTCCACTGAAATTCAACGCCAACCGGTATTTGCCATTCTAGAGAAAATAAGCCCACCTCTGACGTGTACCTACCAATAAAATGGTTAGATCTGAAAATATAAGAAAGGCAGTTTATTTTAACATAAATTTAAAAATTCTGTTTGTTCAGGCATGGTAGCTCACATCTGTAATCCCAGATACCTGGGAGGTATGGAACTGGAGGATTGCAGCTCAAGGTCAGTCTAGAAAATAAGGCTGATACAGTCCATGTCTGTAATTCCAGCTATGTGTGAGAGATAGATAGGAGGATCAGAGTTTGAAGTCAACTCTGATCAAAACTAAAAGACACTGTCTGAAAAATAACTGAAGGAAAATAAGGACTGAAGGTATGATTCAAATGATGGAGTGTCTGCCTAGCACATGTCAGGAAGGCCCTGAGTTAAAGCTCTCATACCTCCAAAAACTAAAAGCAAATAAGAAGAAGGAAGGAAGGAAGGAAGGAAGGAAGGAAGGAAGGAAGGAAGGAAGGAAGGAAGGAAGGAAGGAAGGAAGGAAGGAAGGAAGGAAGGAAGGGAGGAAGGGAAGAAGGGAGGGAGGGAGGGAGGGAGGGAGGGAGGGAGGGAGGGAGGGAGGGAGGAAGGGAGAAAGAAAGGAAAAGAAATTGTATTTGATCTGAAGAATTTTACCAATGAGTATTTTTTATTTAGTTGACCATTTGCTTTCAAATTTTTGGTTTTTTATAAGTATACTATTAGTCCAAATAAGGGTTTGTTTCCCTAGTTAAACAGAGTCACAATGCTTTTACTTTTCTCTAAGTTGGTCCTTGCACTTCCTAGTAACCCATAGATGAACAAACAGGTCTTGAAGACACCTCCTGGCCAGACTCCCAATGGAGCCTAGGCATTGCAAATGAGGCATCTCTACCTTTAACCACTGAGCTGCAGCTCACACACAGGCTCCAGTACAATCTCTTTGAAATAGCTAAATATGGCTCTAACCCACACTAAGAACAACCAGGCCTTTCAGAACTAGCTTGACAAGACACAGGTGAAAAGATCAATAGAAAATATTTGCAAATAAATAGGTGAAAGCTAATCCAAACTTTCATTGCAAGCATAGCACTATCTAAACTCAAATTTCTCTTCTAAATATTAGTATATCAGTGAGCTTTGTAGCTAAAACCTACAGGCTTTAATTGTGTGAAAGGGAAAAGTCTCACTATAAATTAGCATTTGTTGGGAGTGGGGAGGAACCCCAGGATTGAGGCTGTCTCTAAGATTCCTTACCAAATCAAATGTCTCTTCATTGTTCACAGTGACAGAACTGATGAACCCCATGATTCACAGAAGCTTACATAGAAGCTAACCTAAAATGTTTAAACAGGAGGCCTTTAACCAGAAAGTGCATGAGGTAAGAGTATGGCAGGGAGGATGTAAAAGGGAAAAAAAAATAATGAATAGCAGTATCTTAGAAATAGGGAGAGTATGATCAGCCATTCTTATTCATTTATCGTTTGGTGGTACTGGGGATTGAGCTAAGGACCTCACACTTGTTTGGCAGGTAGGAGCTCACTTCCTGTCCCTTTGTGCAGTAGTTATTTTCAAGGGAGGGTCTTACCTTATACTTGGGCTAGTCTGGGCTACAGTCTTCCTACGGGTGCTCCACTGAGTCATTGGGGATGATTGACATGCACCACTGCACCCAGCCATGACAGGTACCTACCACCTCACCTAACCATTGAATAAGCTGGAGTTTCCCAAACTTCTTTTTGTCTAGCCTGGCCTTGAACCACAATTCCTGGGGTTCTACTCCCAACTAGCCAAGATTCCAGGCTTGAGCCATTGTGCCTCACTACATATCATTCTTAAACTAACTTCTGTCTTCTTGTCTAAAACTAAATGGATTTCTTAAAGTTTTCCCTTCTTAACAGCACAGTGGTATGGAAACTGGTATAACACCTAAAGCATACTTCCATCCTACAAGTTTGTAACATAATCAATGTATGAAACAGCAAACTGTGAGAGAGCAAGGGTTATGAAAATAGCAGTTGAATAATCTACAGTCCTTGAAGATTAAGTCCTTGAAGTTTAAGCTATCAGATAGAAAGCTTGAGTTAATTAATTTGAACTATCAAGCAGGTGAACTTCAAGATCGGAAAATATTATTTCCAAAAGTATGAATTGCACCAAAATAGGAGAAAACTTAATAACACAAAATCTCTTACTTAAAACCTCTTTGTCTAAAAATTATGCTTGCTTAATTTTTAATGTTTCAATTAGGGAATTATGATGAAAGGAACAATAAAAATCTACCCTGAAGTCTTTGGCATCAGGGAAACAAGTTCTGATGGGCTGTCACCTCTGATAATGCTTCAGCTGATGTCAGAGTTACAGCTGGATGTCACGGCTGGACCGCAGCAAGGGCTTCCTTCACAGCAAATCTAAAATGTCTAGGTTCCACAGTGGAGCTTGGCTGTGGGTTGAGGGCCCCACCACCTCCTGGGGCCATGTCAGTACCATGTGAGCCAGATCAGGAGTCTGTTTCTGGCCAAGAATGGAAGAATCAGACCTTTGGCTGGAGACTGAAGAGCATGAGTCATGCTGTATTTATAGGAGCCTCCAAAGAAACACCCAAAGCCTTTGGCTGTTGTCTGTCTCGTGGTCTTCTGGAACTCCTATTGCATCTTTTTTAAGTTAAGCAAGACCCAGTTTATGGAGAGGAAGCAGATGATCCTTCGGCTGTTATTCTAAAACACAACTTCTGGCAAAGGTACTAAATGTTATCCCCATTTGGACAAACGAGGAAACACAAATTAGGAGAGGCTGAGTTTCTTCTGTATTGCCACCGATGTAGCACTATAAAGAGTGGAACCAAGAGCAGTGGTAGCACATGCATGTAATACCAACTATGGGAGAAAAGGAGATGGGAGGATCACTGTCTAAGATCATCATTGGAGTAATATTAGAAGACCCTATCTGAAAAAATAAGTAACAAAAATGAGAAGGAATGAGGGCAGGGATCAAATGGTAGACTACCTGCCTAAACAAGTAGGAGCACTTGAATTCAAACCCCAGTGCCATCCCCCTCCAAAACTAAAATCATTTTAACCTCACAATCTATTCCTATGAGTTAAAGTTAGTGGGGAGAGGGGCTTCATACTGTTTACTTAGTAAGGAGCCTAATAACCCAACTTAGTAGGCAGTGAATTCATTGAACAATAGTTGCTAAGTCTCAACCAATCACAGAAGGCAAGCATCAGCCAATTACACGAGACCAAGCATTTAAATTGTGTTCAAATAAGGCATAACCAATTTGCCATAACCAATCTAGCTGTCATTGTACCTCATTTCATTTTCTGTAATCTCACTTTCATTATTTTTCTGTCCATTAGTGTTGACAAGCCATGGTGAAGCTCTAGAGTCCTTTAAATTTGTTCTGGTTCTGAGATCTGCCTGAACTGTGAACTGTGCTTTGGTTAGTTAAAAATCTACTAAATTTAATTTGTCTGGAGTTTCTATGTTAACACCTGCATATGCTCTTTGTACTTGTGTCTATGAAAGTGGGACCAGTAGATCATGGATAACGATGTTGATAACTCCATTCTCCATATGTGTTGATTATCCATACCCCTTTATTCATATGAGGATAGAAACCATACGCCAGTGAAATATCAAACAGAAGGGGTGGGGGGAAGAATTTAGGACAGCAATTCCTCTGAGCTAATGTTGTAACTGATGATCAGATAGGAAGGGACAGATTTTTTACTACAAGAACCTCACTAGAGGAATAGCGAATGTGTACTTCCATCCTAAAATTTTAATTGCTTCTAGCAATTTGTGTTTTGTTGGTTTGGTTTGTTTTTACTTTAAGCACTAATAAGAGTCTATATCTAAATGGGGTAGGCTAAACCAATCTTTACATTCAAGTTCCTAGTACATGTGTGTTGCAAATACTAGTAATCAACCCTTAAGAAATGAATCCAACACAACCTGAACAAATGCTGGACTCAGGCCAATCTGCCTTATGGTGATCTTCAGGAGTAAGACTGATAAAGCAAATGTCCTACGGAGAAATCCTGCCAACATAGCTCCTATATTTAGAATGCCATATTCATGGTTTTAATTGACATATATAATTGAATTTATTTATGGGGTATAGGAAGTGTATGGGCATGGGCATACTGGGCCTGTTCAGAAAGACAATGGCCATTGCCAAGGGCTAAGGGTCTCTCTCAGGAGTCTCCTGCACAGAGGCAGAGAGGACATTGATAAAGAGAGTTAGAGCCCACATCCTCCTGCCTGTCAGCTGTGATCATTCAATATGACCATTCAATATATTTATATAGTGTATGGCGATCAAATCAGGACGAGACACAATTCTATCGCCTTATAGATTTATCATATGTGGTTATGTTGGGAACTTTCTAAATCTTCTTGTCTAGCTCTATATAAAACATTAGATATGGGCTGGGAAAGTGGCTCAGTGGTAGAGCACTTGCCTTGCATGCTTGAGGCCCTGGGTTCGATTCCTCAGCACCACATAAGCAGGGAGAAAAAAGCCGGAAGTGGCGCTGTGGCTCAAGTGGTAGAGTGCTAGCCTTGAGCTGAAGAGCTGAGGGACAGCGCCCAGGCCCCAAGTTCAGGCCCCATGACCGGCCCCCCCCCCCAAAAAATTAGATAAATTGTTGTGAACTGCAGTCACTACCTGTGCTATAGAACATATTCCTCTTATCTACCTATATTTAGTCCCTTCATCCTTCCTCTCCTTTATCATTCCCAGCCTCTAAGGACCACAATTCCACTCTCTTCTTCTATGAGATCAGATTCATTAGTTTCCACAGCGAACAAGAACATGAAGTACTTGTCTTTCTCCAGTTCTACCCACAGTGACAAAAATGATGGCAGCTTCATTCTTTTTGTGGCTGAATAAAAGTCCATTGCGTATATATTTATGTATATATATATATATTTTTTTTTTGCCCATCCCTCTACTTAAAGATTATTCAATGTCATTATCTTGGTTATGGTGAATAACACTACACTAAACATGGGAATGCAGGTACCTTTCTAAAATACTGATACATCCTGTGGCTATATAAAAATATTATGGGCTAGCTGGATCTTATGGGAGTGCTATTTTTAGCTCTGAGACTTCTCCTTGGGAAAGGATGCTGAATCTATATTTCCTAGGCAAATACTTGTATTTTCTGATCCTTAGTTTATGATAAAGACACAAAACCAAGCAGAAATAACCCTAATAAAATCTGAAACTCTTGGTGCAGATTTTGAAAGCTATGTGGAATTTTCTGGGGTAGCCTGTGTTCAGAAAGCTTATTACCTTAGTTCGAAGACTAAGAAAGCAAGTTTTACCTTCTAAAATGCATAGGATTAATTTTGTATCTATAAACCAGCTGGATGGTCATTTCAAAAGCTTGACAAGTTTCACCAAGTTTTTTTCAAACTCTTCTGCCACCCAAAGGGCATTTACTAGAGCAGGGAAACTGATGTGCATAAATGATTCATTAAATAAGTGCGATTGCAAGAGAGTTAATCCATTACCTTACAGGGCTGGGCACACCCAGCAAGCAGCACAGACCATAAATAGAAACAGCATGGTGAGGTTTTTGTTCACGCAACTCATCTGTTCACTTAGTTGGATCTTGTTTTAGATTTGGGCACAACAAGCTTTGATTGTCTTTATGTATGGTGACAGCCCTGTAATGAATGTTTTCTGAATGTGAATTGTATACATACATAGACATGTTGATTTGAGAAGAGAAAACAAAGCATGTGAAATCTGGCAAAGTACCCATTCTAAGAATTATAGATACTCTTCTTAAGGGAAAAAAAAAGGCAGGCACTCAACTGGCAGACCACCCACGAAACGCCATTAAAATCTAAACAACATGAAAAAAGAGACAATGTGCTACAGTTCCTGAAAGCACTAACTTTAAAGAGCCCTTAGCTTACTCCAGCGATCTTAAAATATTTCTACAAAATAAAGAATCCTTTTGTGTACTCAAATGCTGTCCTCACACACATGAGTTGAGAAATTTTGAAATAGTCATAATATTAATATCCACTAGTACTTCTAAGGTACTTCCTCTATATAAAATAGAAGTGTTAGATAGCTTGCCTTATATCATCAGCCCTATAAATATTAAATGAAACATGCAAACATTTATCACAGGAAGACTAAAACACTCAATAAACTGAATAATGTCTCACAGAAAGATTCAAACTAAGGCTCATCTGATTCTAAGTCCTATGGTCTTTCTTGTGGCCACAGTATCCTGACATTTAGTAATTCTCCTTCCTACAGTCAGTATAATTATCGCACAATGAATCAAATTCTATTATTAACCATAAAAAACAAACATGTATCCCCCAAAATAAGGATTCAATTTTCAGAAGAAATTTCAGTGACACAATCATCCGAGGAAACAAATAAGCAATTAAGTTAGGCAAATGTGCATTCAATTTAAAAGAAACAAAAAGAGGAAAATGTCCAAAAATAATTCAAAATAACTCTGCCTTAAACAATGACAAAATAATGGATAACCAGGGTGGGTGTTTTCTTTCTTTGGAGTTAACTGACTACAGAAGGTATCAGCTGACCAAAAGAGTCTAACTGAATATGAAGAAATGCCCTTTCTCCTTATTTTTCTCTGCTGATCCTAACCACCAACCAGTAATCTTCTTTTGGCTTCCTATTGCACTTAGATTATATATATATGTATAGATCTCTATAATGAGTTGAAGCTCCTCAAAGAGAATAAGAATATCTTGCATCTCAGGACAGGTGCTGGTAGCTCATATTTGTAATCCTAACTACTCAGGAGCCGCTTAGGCAGCAAAGTCTGTGAGACTCTTATATCCCATAAACTACTCAGAAAGAGCCAGAAGTGGCACTGTGGCTTAAGTGACAGAGCGTTAGCCTTGACCAAAGAAGTTCAAGGACAGCACCCAGGCCCTGAGTTCAAGCCCAAGGACCAGCACCAGAAAAAGAAAAAAGATTTTGTATCTCATATTTCTTGAATGTAATAACTGCCCGATTGATTATTTTATTCAGGGCAAGCATTTTGCCACTAAAATGATCCAGATAACAAACTTGACTGAAGTCGTTTTTTTATATTTTTTACTGTAAAGATACTGTACAGAAGGGTTACAGTTACATGAGAAAAGTAATGAGTACATTTCCTATGGAACATTGTTACCCCCTGCTTTGTGTTTCCCCTACCATCCCTTCCCTCCCTACCTCCCCAACTCCTCCCTCCCCCCCCCAAGTTGTAAAGTTCATTTTCAACATAGTATCTTGTACATCTCATTATTACAATGCATCAACCTGTAGTGTTTGTACCCAGGCCTGCAACTTCTTGCCATGCAACCTGTATTTTCAGCAAAAAGGAGCCAGTACTTTGTAATAGACATCATCCCACTATACTTAGACTCAACAGGCACAGGTGACATTTGCATTAGATAGAAAATGTGTTTCCCGTGGGCTGGGAAGATGGTTCAGTGGTAGAGCGATTGCCTGGCATGCCTGAGGCCCTGGGTTCGATTCCTCAGCACCACATAAGCAAAAAGAAAAAAGCCGGAGTGGCGCTGTGGCTCAAGTGGTAGAGCGCTAGCCTTGAGCTGAAGAGCTGAGGGACAGTGCCCAGGCCCAGAGTTCAGGCTCCACGACCGGACCCAAAAAAAAAAAAAAAAAAGAAAATGTGTTTCCCAAAAACTGACATCTATTTTAATGCTACTATGCAAGAACAGTTTATATGATCTATACCCAACAGGTTATAAAATACAATGTAAACCAGAGAAAACCATGACTGGAATCAGAGAAAAGAAGGCAGTAGATCCAAACTTGGAAAAACATTATCATAAAGAATAAATGAAGGCTTGGGGATGTTGCTTACTGGTAGAGCACTTGCCTAGTACGTGCAAGAGCCTGAATTCCAACTCTAGCACTGCAAAAGAAAATAAAAGAAAAGCAGAGCCTCTAGGGAAAAGAGAGTTGGGGAAGAGAAAGATATAGCAATGTACCAAGATTTAAGATGTATAAATTGAGTTAAAATTTAGGATCATCTATAAACATTTATGGAGTGACAAAGGAATGAAGGCCTAACGCATGGGAACTCAGGCACTTCATCGCACTTGAAAGAACAGAACACATAATGACAGGACAGTAAAGGGAATTGAAGGTCAGTGGTAAGATGCACTGAAGGAATACTATTAAGCCAAAATAACCAAGTGTTCTTTGGGAGCCATGCACCAAAAAAAAAAAAAAAAAAAAAAAAAAAGAACATGGTACTGTCTTGTCTTTGTAAACTCCCAAGAAGTTTTGGCCAGTGCAGACTACTATGCAATGTGGTGCCGAGTGATGGCCACCTTGTGCCTCTTAGAAATCGTCCAGGTGGCTGCATGGAAAGGGACTGTACCACTCAGCAAACCATTTCACCAGCTGTCTCCGTGTGTGCGTTGAAGCTGCCAAGCTGCATAGGAATGGCACGGTGGCCTCTCTATTCGCACAGGCGCAGTGAGCTGCCGACTGCCGCAGATGTGCTGTGTTCGCACAATAGCACGGTGGCTGGAGGACAGCTAACTTCCTCAGAGGACACTGGGCGCACCAGCTGCTGGTGACAGCCATAGAATGAGATGGGTTCTGCCCTGTAGTTTTTAAATGCTGCCTGCATTCTCAGGGCAGAGCCTCCAAATAATGCAAGAGGAAACAAGTTTGCAAAGGAGAGACACTTCCAATCCCAAATAAGAGCAGCTGGAGATCCAACTGTGTAAAGAAATACAGAGAGCTCTTCTTCTCCTCAAATTGATATTACTCACCCGGGTTTTATAGAGTCGAAAGCATATGCTTAAGTATAATTACCCAACAACTTAGACCAATTTCCACATCACAGCCATATAAATAGGATATTCGATTCCACCTAGGTGGTAACTATGTGACTCTTTAGGTTTGGGGGTTGGGTTTTTTGTGTTTTTTTTTTCCTGGCCTGGTTCTTCCCCATGAATAGTATAAACCATTGACTGTGGAGGTACCATTTTTTAAAATAATTTGAAAAATGAAATGCTTCATGCATGCAAAACAGGTATAATGCTCTATGTAAATGAATGTCAATTATCTTCTTTCAGATTAAGAAAAACAGCATCCTTCCACATCTGTAACCACCAGACTGGCTATATCACTTGAGCAGCTCCATATAAACTACAAACTTCTTTATTCAGAAGCATTGAGAATTCCAATAACAGTGGTAACTGAATATTAAAGCATGCCCCGGTCCATCTAAACACAACCTGTGTAACAAGTCCCATTGCCATGGAGCAGCTGCAACAGTTCCCTATGGCTGAGAGAGAAATCACTCCATTTTCTAGATATAAATTCCATAGTTGTAGGTGACTTTACTACACATACAGGAATGAAATGCTGTGCGATGTTTGAAATCTATAAAGGTGCTACATAAATCCAGAATTGTGTTTTGGAGAGCTATATGTGTTCATCTATAAGGCCTCCATTCTCTTATTTTCATCACCGATATTACGATGAACGAGTCCATCACAAGACATTTCAATATTCTTCTACGGAAGAATGCGAGGATGTGTTCAATTTTCTTGTTCATTTTTTTCCATGAGAAACAATGCTTCTAAAGACATTCTGGCACATGTTTCTTGATGCATATGTGTTTCTTCATATGTGTTTATTTAAAAAGCCGAGAACAGTTCAAGGTTTTTATCTAGTCTGACAGTCTGTCTTTGTTACCACTGGTAAAATTTGCTCCCTACATCTTTACCATGGCTACTGACTTCCATTCATCCCTCCCATGTTATTCTGTGTGTGTTGGTTGTCCCACTTGATAGCTACTTCATTATTTGTTAGTATTATTCTAAAATTCTGCCAGTGCTAGAAAGAGCTCCAAATTTAAGTAAGTTCTGGCCCAGCGTTGAACAAAATGATGCAAAATGGAGGCAGGTGTAGAGCTGATATAACAAAGTAAGGAGAAGGAAGGAAAGAATCAAAAGCAGGTGAAAATAAAGATGGACTATTCACTCAGTCCCACAGCAGCAGGAAAGGTGTGAGGAGACCATTAACCACTGGCTTGCCAGGTGCTGATGGCTGACTCCTGTAATCCTAAACTACTCAGGAGGCTGAGATGCCAGGATCACAGTTCTAAGCCAGGATGGGCAGAAAAGGTCATGTGAGACTCTTATCTCCATTTGACCACATAAAGACCAGAAGAGGAGCTGTGGTTCAAAGTGATAGAGTGCTAACTTTGAGCAAAAGAGCTCATGAACAGCTCCCAGGCAATGAGTTCAAGCCACAAAACCACAAAAAAAATAAAATAAAATAACAAAAAAAAAACCCACACAGAACACTGGTTTCTTAAAGTATAACCAACCTAGTGTGTTTGTGTGTATATGTGTATGTTCTTATATTCAATCTTTTAGACAGATTATATATATTTTAAATCTAGGTATACTTTAGTTTTATGCTTTGTTACTTTTTTTTTCTTTCAGAGGTCTCTCTGTGCAGTCCAAGCTAGTCTTGAACTACCATCCTTCTGCCTCAATTCTCAAATGCTGCTGGGATTGGTAGGCCCCCTCCTCCACCACAATCAGATTCATCTTTGATATGTAAATGTGCTATATCCTGTGAACATGTGGAGATACAAACTTTTCCAATTACATTTTCAACAAACATACTGAAGAATGAATATTTCACGAGAAACCTACAGGGATTGCTTTCTTGCTTCCTTCACTAGGGAAAGAAGGCTATTGTCTGAAAAGACAGCTTAAGGAGACTGTTGAGAGGCTGTAAAGAGCCATCAAGTTTATTATTTGTGGCATAAACAAAGTTTTTAAGTAGATTATGTTCTGACATAAAGGATTCCAGTTAAAGCAGCAGATTGCAAGGCAAAGGCACAAACAGCTGCTGCAGCTTTGAAAGTGTACTTACTGCTCAGTGGTTCACCAAAATGTTTAGATCAACTTTACTATGTTCAAACTTTCTGCAGACAAGTGGCAGGGATGTATTACAGGCCTAGGAAATGGTTTCAGAAACAATCAAAGACGGATACAAAGCCAGGAAATGTTTAGGGGGCACAGGCTGCACTTCAAGACCAAAAGGAAACATTTCATGACCAAGACTATGATATTGCTGAAGAAAAAAATAATAATAATAGACAACCAACCTATGAAAGAAATGAAAAACTTAAACCATAATAAAATCACAGCTAGTGTTACAACAGCAGTCCCCAGAGAATCAATAAGCAATTTGGTTTCCAGGAAATATGAATCCTTACTTGCCAAAAAGAATTGAAGAGACCAATTTCTTTCTGAGGTTAATTCTCTCTCCCCAGCTCTCTGCCAGACTCCAGTCCTTCTACAGACTGAGATCCACTTGTGCCTCTCCCATAGACCTACCTCCTTAGCAATCCCCATACCAGCAGTAGGCTGGTTGAGGTCCATCTGTGGGTGTGCCTTTACATTCTGCCACATCCAGTTTACATCATCGCTCATTCTTAGTATATAATGATGCACTTAGAAGCCCTCCTTGTGATCACAAAGCTCGCTGACATACCACATCTCATTTATGGCTCTAACAATTCAGTGATGTCATGGAGAAAAGTGTTATTCTGGTTAATTCGCTGTACCTTTTGCACAAGACATAGTCGTCAGTAAATCATGATGAGTTTAATAGGTTTTAGTGTTTGAGGAAGAAACAAAAGCTTAAAGATATTTTCAAGATGACACAACTAAGAACCAGCAAAAACAAGTCTTAAGGACCTGGCTGGACTTCCGGGTTTCCAATTTAGGATTCTGTTCATTATTGAAGCTGCCTCTTGCAGTCTGCTTTGATGTTGCACACTCTCAAGCAACCATAAGCTACAGCCACAATCATACATGTTCCTGCTCACATTCTTATATTCTCACACAGAAACACATACACACACATTCTTTCTCTTGACAGGTTTATATCAATTACACTGGGGAAGGCAGGATTTCATTGTTACATTGCACACACGTTAACAGTATTTTCCAGTTGATCCCACCCCTTCATGCTGTTTCTCCTAAGCAACAACATCCCCAACAGTTTATTTTCCATTTTCATAGCTGTGAACAGTCTATTTTGATAGTCTTCAATATTCTTTATCCTTCTCCCAGGAACACCTCCCTCCCACTAGTCCCCACCCACCAAGTCTATTCTTCTTGTCTATCATCCCCCTACAATCATCAGATGTGGTTGAGTTTCTCTGTGCTGGTTTCATATATACTTGCATGTGTTACCCATTTATTCACCCTCTTTCTTTTTCCATTCTCCCCTCTATGAGTAGTCTCTTAGCTTGATTCATGTTCTTTGTTTAACCAGTATAAATAATTATGAATATGGATAATTATATACTTTGTACATACATGCACGTCCATGATTGTATCTTTTCAGTCTAGCTTCCACATATAAGTAAAAACGTACTGTATCTCTATGTATGTGTGTGTGCCAGTACTGAGTCTTGAACTCAGGGCCAGAGTGCCCTCCCTTATTATATTTTTTTGCTCTAAGCTAGAGCTCTACCACTTGAGCCACAGGTCCACTTCTGACTTTTTATTGGTTTTTTGGAGATAAGAGTCTCAAAAAATTTCCTTCCCAGGCTAGCTTTAAACCAGAATACTCATTTCTTAACCTCCTGAGTAGCTAGGACTTCAGCCATTAGCCACTAGTGGCCAGCAAATATTTTGGGTTTTTTTTTTTTGGTTTTTTTTTTTAATTTTTTTATTGTAAAGATACTATACAGAGGGTTACAGTTACATGAGTGAGGTAATGAGTACACTTCTTCTTGAACATTGTTACCCCCTCCATTGTTTTCCCCCTACCATCCCCTCCCTCCCTCCCTTCCCCAAGGTTCTTTTTTTTTTTTTTTTTGATTGTGATTAAGTGATTACTTAATTTCCGGAAATTCACAGTATTGTGGAATAATGATGCTCATTTAAAGTCACAAGTTCATTCTAACTTTCCTGGAGCAAATTGTCTATCACAGTCTGTAATATATAACGGTGCTCAAATATTTTGTTTTTTGAACTTGGCTAGTCTCACTCAGTTCTTAAAACTCACCTATTCACATACACAGAAGATGTACTCACTCACATACATCTACTCTTGTAGATTGAAATCTCTTACACAGAGCAGTGCACCCAGAGTGAAATTTTTAAATACTTTTGTCAGGGAGGAAGGGGAGATTTAAACAAAAAATAATAATAATACCTCTTCAATGGCAAGCAACGTATTTCATGATATTATGGGGCAATAAGTAAACTAGAATAAATGACATTTCTTTCCTTTTCCTAACTCTCCATTGCACTCTACTGAGGAGACTGAGGTGAATAAATGAACAAAAAAAATCTAGAAGCATCTGTAATAAAGCATGAAGAGGTTAAAGGCCATTTGAGCATGCCTAGTACATTGTTTCCTAAGTTCCTTAGATTAAATCTGGACTTCCTTCTCAGTCATGAGTTCATGGCACCAGTGGGGACCACTAAGTAAGGTGTCTTTGTCCCAGAGATAAGAAGCCAATTGAGGAAACCATAAAGAGCTGATTGAACCAGAATGAGCCCCATAACCATCTCCATATTTTACACCTCCAAATCTCCCACCTTCAACACCACAGCAAACCATTGCTCCCAGAGTTGGCAACTGAAGCAATTCATCTACATCATCACAGCCCTTGAATTTACTGGGGCGGGGCTGGAGGACAGACAGTGAATGAGGTCAGAGGAAGAGCTATGAGGTCACAAAGGTATCACAAATATTAACTCCAAGGTCAGGAGTCTTAATCAATGCTCTTGGGGTGAAATGATGGCTATCATGTGTGGTTATGTCTTCCAAAACAAAATTCATCCCTGAAAATGATCCATTGGAGAGCCAAGTATGACATCCTGTTGGTCTACTTCTAAGCATTACTTCACCTTCACTTGTACTAGTAAGAATCCAGTCCCCTCCCAAAGACCCCAACTCTGATCATGGCTGCATGGGGCCCTAGCCTTCCACAAAAGAGGTTAAAATCATGACTTCAGTGGGGTCCTATTTGACTGATAACAAAGTTACTTGTGTGTGTACCATCAGGTTAAAAGAAATCGAAAGACTGTTTCATTTAAGCCATTTAAAGATTACAGGCAATGGAGAGATAGGCATACTTTCTGAGCCAGATCTGCATCTCAATATTCAGTACTTAGAGCAAGGTTTTCCAATCTGTAATACAATTGAAATTTGTGACCCAGGATCTCTTACAGGTGGAGGTAAAGGAAACATCTTCTTCCCAAAACAAAATTATTTGCTCATCCCTGGCCTCTGTCCTTTGGAACCCAGTGTAGCAAAAGTAAAATAAAATAAAATGTCACTAGACATTGACTCCTCTGGAGGTAAGATCACTCATCCTTCCCTGTGTTGAGAGTTATTGACATAGAGAAGCTATCATTTGTCTCTGTACCTGAAAGATTTTTTTTCTTTTTCTTTTAATTTATAAAATGTACTGATAAATATTCCACACTTCCTTCAGATGCAGATGGAGCTCTTTTGTAGAGCACACTGCTTTCCCCAAGTGCGAAATAATTGCTTCACTAGATACTACCAGTAATGATATCTTAAATAGGTGCCAGTGGCTCCTATTTGTAATCCTCCCTATTTAGGAAGCTGAGCTTTAGAGGATCCAGTTTTAAAGCCAGCCCAAATAGAATAGTATGTGAGGCCTTATCTCCAATCAACTAGCTAACTGCCACCCTGGCATTTAGCTAGTGTGAGACATTCACTAAGAACAGTCTGAGAACCAACTGTGAGCAAGCAAGCTGAGCAAGCAAGAACACCCAGCCCTGAGTTCAAACCTCAGTGCCAGAAAAAAATAAGACTAAAACCAATTGGTCAGTTCCTAGTCTTTTGATATTTTACAGATGGAACATTCATCCTAGGGTTTGTGCTGATGACATAAAAGCTTGCTGTGAACAGCAACATACTTGTTATCTGAGTATCTGTAGATAAAATCTGATTATTTGGGGTAAAGAATGCCATCATTTTAAAAAAAAGAATAAAATGTCACAGATAAAAATGAGAATTGAGGGTTCATCAAAACAGAAAGCATGTTTATCTTTGCTAAGTACCATTCATTTAATAAAAGGCAGCACATACTCTGGGTGGGCACTCTAGCAATTGAGACTTGTATTCAGAATATACAAAGTACTTTCCAAATTCAAGATATAAAACATCCCAATTTAGAAATAGAACAAAGAACTGAACCCACAGCCAATATGCACATGAATAGATACTTGCCAACATTGGTCACTAAGGAATTAACAGCCAACATAAAGATGATATTAGCTAAATACTACCAGCCCTGAAAGGAACTGTGGAACTCCAGCTTTCAGACAGGTTCAGAGCGGACATAAAAGTATTTTCCAAACACTTGGGCAAACAATCCAACCATTTCTTAAAACATTAAACATACACATATCAGATGATATACCCATTCCATCTTAGCCATTTCCTGGTAGAAACATATAAACCAACATGCCCATACCTGAATAGGAGAATATTCATACCAGCTCTACTTATAGTTACAAAAAAAGGCAAAAAGCATGGCAGGCTTAAGTGTTAGAGTGCTAACCTTGAACAAAAACAAGCTCAGGGACAGGGCCCATACTTCAATTTCAAGTCCCAGGACGGGCACTAAAAAGCAAGGCAAAATTAATATATATCCATATAGTAGAATACTACCCTATAGTAATAATATGAATTATTAATAGGTATATAATAATGTGGATGAATCAATATAATTATAATATATGAAAAGGTTAAAATGAATACATACTATATGATTCCACTACATAAAATTGTGAACATGTGAACTATTGTGTACAGATGGAAAACTATTTAGCATTTCCTGGATGGGAAAGGGGTCATAGATGTCAAAGAGGAGAAAGGAAATTAATGGACATGTTTGCTACTTTGAGAGGCTGACTTTCAAAATATATGCAGGTTGGGAGGGCAACTCTTTGGTAGAGGATGTCTATACTGTGTTCAATCCCTAACACCTCCTCTTACAAAAACCCAAAGTGTGTGCCCTTGTAAATTTAACATAGGCTAAGTTCATTTTCTTTCCATTATAATTCAATAAAGTAAAAAAACACTGAATGAGGTGCAAGAAAACACATTGTCTACCTCTTAGAAATTCAATTCAATCTACAACTCATCACTTTGAAGTGATTACTAAAGAAAATTTTGGATAGGTTATATGTTGCATACACACCCATTCCACATGTAGTTGTACCTGGAAACCAAGAGATCTAGTGCATCAGAGCTTGGGCCAGAATTTTAAACAATGTACACATGCATACAATTCATGCGCACATACGTGTACACGTGCACACGCACAGGCTCACACACACACACACTCACCATACAATGTTATAACCAAGTGAAATCACCTCTGTTCCAAATAATCTCATTTCACCTCACTCAAAACTGGTAGGGAAAATATTAAGCTGGTGTTGGAAATATGACATGCCAGCAGCAGGTAATCTGAAGGAAGAAGGGAAGAAGGCAATGTGATTAGGAGAGAATGAGAGAAGAAGGGAAGAAAAAGAGAAGGGAGAGAAAAGGAAGGGTAGGGAAGAAAAAACAGCAACTCAACAGGTAAATCCCTATAAACATTCTTCCAGTTGAAATACTAGAATTAATTAAATATTACCGATTGCTCCCTATCCCCAAATAATTGTTAGCAACCAGACATATATGAATTATTGTTATTATTATTATTGCTTTTCTTCTTCCTCTTCTTCCTCTTCCTCTTTTTCTTCTTCTTCCTCTTCCTCTTCCTCTTCTTCCTCTTCCTCTTCTTCCTCTTCCTCTTCTTCCTCTTCCTCTTCTTCCTCTTCCTCTTCCTCTTCCTCTTCTTCCTCTTCCTCTTCTTCCTCTTCTTCCTCCTCCTCCTCCTCCTCCTCCTCCTCTTCCTCTTCTTCTTCTTCTTCTTCTTCTTCTTCTTCTTCTTCTTCTTCTTCTTCTTCTTCTTCTTCTTCTTCTTCTTCTTCTTCTTCTTCTTCTTCTTCTCCTCCTCCTCCTCCTCCTCCTCCTCCTCCTCCTTCTTCTTCTTCTCCTTCTTCTTTCTCCTTCTATTACCATAAAGATTAAAATCAAATTCCAAAGGAAACACTTTCCAGACACCTTGATACAATAAAGCCAACATTTGTTTGAAGAGAAAACAAAAACAAGATGACAGACTTAACCGACATCACTTTGTATAATAATTTAATTAATAGCATGTTGAGAAAAGAAAAGCTTTTCCCTTCACATTTTCCATCACTTTTGATTTCCTTTTCTGAAGACTTAGGCAATCTGTTATGGTTGCTGTAGGTCCCCTAATTTTTTATGCATGCTTGATTTGCATATATGCTATGAGTGCCTTGTGGGCACTAAACTAAGATCAACTGAGTTAATTTGTGAGATTAACTCTGGTTTTAAGTTTTTCATGGGCACTAAACTTAAAATCAACTGAGTTAATTTGCTAGCTTACCTCAGAAAATTAGAATCATAGTCACCCTATTTCAAAGCATTTGTAATCATGAGTGTTTACTAAGTAGCTATCAAAATTCTGAGTCTTTCTCAGTTAGAGGTGAAAACTAAAGCATGATAAAGGAAAAAAATACCATTTTCTAAATCTATGAAACAGGAAGGAGAGGTGGCAACTGTGTCTTGAATTAATGGTTTCCATGGGCACAGCCATAACCCAACATTTTTCTAGCCAAAAAAATATAATCCTCTAAGAGACTTATTACTCTCTTTAGGATAGCGCATCCTGGCACATCCCTTAATAAGAGCCAGGGCATCTGAGAAGTATGGCATGTCTCCAGATAATTGAAGAAGGCCCCCAAAGGATGAGACATGCAGCTGAAATCAGCAAAAGACAGCACTGCTCAGAAGGCTCTTAGAGTCTGAGAAAGGAAGGAATTTGGAAGAAGCTTGAGTTGGCTATTACCATCTGTCATCCACAGAGTGGATGTGGTACAAGTTAGGAGCAAGGCTCCCAGCAGGAGTTGCTATTTGCTTATTCATATTTAGTTGCTTATTCATTTACTGTCTCATTTCTCAAAATCCATGGGACAGAGCCAGATGTCCTATGTTGCCTGGTAAAAGAAGGAGCCAACCACACGAAGCAGTTGGTGATAGTCGATGGCTTAGTCATCTACCAGGACATGACCGTGCAGGAGTTTTTCTAAATGCATCTACCAGGACATGACCATGCAGGAGTTTTTCTAAATGCCCCTTCTTGCTAAAAACAAATATTCGCTTCAGCCCTTTGTTACTGACCCAGTTCTTCTATTATTCTTCAATCCATCCATCCAATAATTGTGCCATTCAGCTTGTTTCCCTGAAGATCATCAAATCAGTCAACGTGATTTCTTCTTCAGTGCCAACACAAGATTCATTGATGTAAAGGTATCTTTATGAATTTGTTTTTCTAAGAAAATGACTTCATGTTATTGTAATCAAATGGATGAATTACATTAGTTCATAATCTCCATTTTTTTAACGCCATGCATTGATGGAAACATATAAGAACTTGACAATGTATGCATTGAGGGAATTGAATTACATCATTCCATACATTTGGTTGTTTTGCACATCATGTATTTATGGGAATAGTTGAGAAGTTTATAACTTGTGTCTCATTACAATTCTTGGGGGATGCCACAGCTTAGATTGAACGGCTTGAAGTCAGGAGGGCATCTGACCAAAATAAACCAGAGTCTTGGTATATTCAGCAGAGACCTTAGCTTTCACAAACTTTCATTCCATGTTTCCCCTTCTTATTTCCAACATCCACCAAATCACTCTAAATTCCAAAAATGTTCAAAGAATCATTTTCAAAAAAGCATTTATGGAAACTAGATTTTTATTATTGGACAATTTGTAACTGAGAGTTAATAATAAGCAATGAAAGAATACCAAATTCTACTCGGTCCAAGGTAAGGTCTGATCTCTGGACCTGGTGTTTCTTAGATGTGGTTCTATCGAGAAATGTGACTCAACACCAATAAAATTAACCCTGGCATTCAGTGCTCAAGGCTCTACCACACTAAAATTCCATTTATTGCAAACTGTGCCATTTCCAATTTCTTTTTGTAATAAAATGCATGAATAGACCAAAAATAGGCTATAAATAGTCAACAATGCCAAGAGGTTTTTTATCAGAAGTTCTAGTTGAAGGAAGAGAGACCATAGCTCTCTGATTTCTTTCTCTCTTCCCTAAGGCAATACAGCACAATAACTCACTAATCATTAATAATTCCTTTGCCCATTCAGTTTCAATGAACACATAAATCAACTATTTACTCTAAGACAAGACATGGGGAATTGTTTGAAGTCAAAATTCTTTTGGGTATCAACAGTATGAAAAGTATATCCTCTTCTGTTTGAATTCTACTTATTCGAAGTAGAGGAAAAGAAAGAGAAGACGAGACTAATACTGAATGGTATTGTTCTGTGGCTTTGTTTCTTTAATGCCAGCCTTTGTTAAGTTGGTTCCATCTGCACTGACAATCCTGCCACTGACTTCTGATGAGCTGAGTGACACGGCTTGCCATGAATAGTACATAGCCCATGTTTTAGTTTCCTTTTTGTCTTTCACTTAGCTGTTCAAAAGTTCAAACATACTTTCTTTGGTTTAGGAAGAAAAAGACAGCAGGCACAGTTACTTCATTTACAGCCCTAGACACTAGGTTGAACCAACCTGGAAGCATAATTTTAAATAAACAAATGGCTATAACAGATTACTTGAGATTCAGAATGTTGCCTTTTGGAAAGCTGCTCCTAGAAAGAACTGAAAGAACAATAAAACTGAATGCGATTGAAAGAACAATAAAAACAGGCATACAAAACATGCATAATACCCTCTAATATAACATATGTATAACAACCTGCCCTATCAAAAATAAAATTTGATCACTAAACGACTGATATTCTTATACGCAATATGAAAATGCTATCTTTCAACCTTTAATGCAACACCAGGTCTATGTTGCTTTCGTATCTTGGTGGCTTGTAAAGTACTACCTTTAACAAGATCTAACAGAGCAAAACTCCTTCTCAAACCCCTGGGGCAGTTACAGAATATAAACAATTCAGGAAAGTAGTCAAAGTTTTATTCCTTTTACCTCAAGGCTGGCTCCAAACAATTCTTAAAAATTCCTCACTATCACCAAATTTTAATTTATCATGGAAGAGTTTTTTTAAAAAAAAACCCTAGCTGTTTCTCAGTCCCAGGCAGCATTTTCAGATTGAAACTCTGTCTGTCACTATTGTGGTTCCTATAGCGATAATTGCATCTTGATTTCATCTCATGGAAGGTCATTGACATATTCAATACAGATAGGAGTAGCTTCAGTTCTCTTTGGCCCAAGAATCGTATGACAGTAAAGAAATGGATGATCCCTGAAAATAAAATTTCTAATTATATCTTCCTGAAAATGAAGACAGTTATGATTTAGAAGGGAAAAAAAGTTTAGGCTAGATATCTTTGTGTAAATTTATGGATCTTTCTAGAAGGAATAATTTCATCCACCAAAGAGAAAAAAATCTATATATTATACATGTGTCTTATATTAAATATATACAAGACATATAAATATAGATACTAGAATTTTAGATTCTAAAGGCTAGAAGGTATCTTCAAGATCATCTAAGCTATTAATAAATGCAGTCATGACAAAGAGAATGTTTAAGGAGGTAAAGGAATACTTTGGGGAGGAGATACATTTTTTTTTGCTCTCTGACAACATGCTTTATAGAAGCTTCAATGATATCTACATGAGAAATAAGCAAAGACAGGCATCCAGGAGGAGGGTTTTTTCCCCTCAGTTCCAACACACTGGAGATAAAAATTAATAGGCAAAGTATATCAAAAAACCAGATGCTCCACTGCAAAGGCCTTGAGGCTGAATTGCATCTGCGGGCTTTCTCTGGTGAGGCAGGACTTCAGCAACTCAAAGAATAATTGCTGCGAACCCCAGTCGAAACATTTTACTGTACCTGGCTTTATGCTCAAGCAACCATCCATCGACAGGAAGAAGAGTCGGTGGGGGCCAGTAGCAGGCAGAAGAGGCATGCAATTTTAGATTGTGTCCTCTTTCATTTGAAGACAGTTGTATCTCTATTTCTAAACCATCAGTAGCCTCCTTGATTTTAACCTGAGCAAAGTGGTAAGGAGAGTTAATTGCTGTATCTTTCGGACTCAACGCAAAGATATGACAGAACACTGAAATGTATAATAGCTATGTGTGCCAATAAAAAAAAAACTCTCAGAAAAGGTCAGAATAATGTAATGGAAAAGAAAATTAAAAATGACTTAAATAATCTCTACGTGTATATGCCCTACAATGAAATTAAAAGGCTAAAGAATGAAAGGGCATGATAGAAAGTATTTTAACCTAAGCAATGTGATTTTCTTCATGCCAGTGGAACACTGCTTGCTTTTAGTACAGGGATTCTCAAAGTGTGATCTCTGGGACAGCAATACCAGCACTAACTGGAGCCTTGCTAGAACTAAAAATGTTGGCTCTGGCACAGACCTTCTGAATAGGAAGTTGTAGGGCCAGAAGTCTGAGTTCTGACAAAGTCTATAGGGGATGGATTTACTTGCTGATGAACTCTTGAGAATTGTCTACCTAGCACAGCTCTCAGATTGAGGATATCATAAAATCACTGGACACATGTACATTGATCTTGTTCAGTAGAACTTGTTCCTCAGAAACTTTGACTCAATACACTTAGGCTAGAGGCAGGTATAAGTAACCATGATGTGAATTCAGAGCCTCACACTTGCTAGACTTGCTTGTTCAGCTACACTATACCACTTAAGCCATGCCTCCAGCCTGGCTTTTTTGATGGTTATGTTGGAGATGGAATCTTGAAAACTTTTCTACCTGGGCTAACCTAATACCTCAATCCTCAGATTTCAGTCTCCTGAGTAGCAAAAATTACAGGTATGCGTCACCAGCACCCAACTCAAAAGACATTTTTAATTACACTTGTGTGATTTTGATCCATCTGAACACCTGACTACAATTTGCAAACGCTTGTTTAATAAAGTATGTGCTAGATTGGAGTAGATTGGAGCCAAAAGCCTGTTTCTTCTTGCTAGGCTGGTCAGCCTCTCTAAACTTGTGTCCTCATCACTAAATGCTAACTAACGATGCCTATCTAGAAGGATCTTAGTGAGGATTAGAGACCCAGTACAGGCATGAGCTTCAGGAATGACAACCGAAGAGGACTGATGGCTTGCTACATCAGGAAGTAGGAGTGATAAATGCCAAATAGTAGATTTAATCCCCAGAACCAAAAAGAATAAAGGAAAATGTCTACTGTTACCAAGAGCCTCTAACAGAATCCAACACAGTAAAAGCCATAGAGCCTATTTGCAGAGTCTCTGGTCCTATCTGATATTCAAGGGGGCACTGATTAAACAATTTTCTAAGAAGACGCAAGAGCCCATTTCCAATGAAAATGCCCGGAAGTTTCCAGTATCTGTGATTGTTTAATTGTCTATTGTTTTACCCCAGACAAGACAGCATAGGAATGAGATGCACAGACTCTGGTTCTGAACTGCTTGAGTTCAGGGCCTCTTTCTGCCACCCTGACCTTCCTGTCTGACCTTGAGTTGATTTCATGTACAACAGTGTCCCCATCAATAAAATGGTGGCAATGGTAGTTACTTACATCCCAGGGCTGCAAAGCGATCAAATAAGAAACTACATGGAATGGACTTAGAGAAATGCAAGCTATAAACCTATAACAAAAGTGATTTGGCTAATATATATATATATATATATATATATATATATATATATATATATATTAATGAGTAGAAATAATATGTATATGTATATGTATGTATTTGTATATATATATGTATGTATATGTATGTATATATGTTGACATTAGTTTTCTACTCACTAATTATGGTCCATTTGAAACCAAATTTATACTTGATCTTTTGCTTCAGCTATTAATATTAACATTCAGAAGTGAAGAAATGGCACCAGCCTAGTTAGCTTGAAACCCCATGTTCAAGCTTCAGTATTATAAAAAATTAATAATAATTTTTAAACTGATACCTAAAAATTTATATCAGTCAGGCTAGCAATGTTCTAATTTTTTTTAAATAGTAAATTTTAAACATTACGTTCATTAACACTAGGTCCAAAAATCTAAAGAGTGATCCATTTTTTTAACATGAGAATGCAGATGATGAAGGCTTCAGGTCAAATGGGTTATAACACAATTGCATATCTTTTGACACATAGAGTTTAGTGGAACTGCATTTGTCTAGGATTTGATCCCCAGCAATGCAAATATATATATATATATATATATATATATGTAGATATATATATATACACACATATTTCTCTCAAAATATACAATAAACCATAAAAAATAAGGAAAGACCTGACACTGTTCAAAAAGAAATGTACTCATCACCTGACCTACATAATTATAATCCCTCTTCTGTACATCACCTTTATAATAACAATAAATTTTTTATTTATTTTTTAAATCAAGACAACCTGGGTTTTTTAATATATATAAACTCTGGAGAAAACAGTGGATGAGATAGAATGAATCTATATTTGAGTTCAGAAAAACATTCTGACAATAAGCCAAAATTAGTGGCAAACAATTCATAATATGGCCACTTAAAGAAAACTAGCCATGGGGGCTGGAAAAGTGTCTCAATGGTAGAGCGCTTGCCTTGCATGCCTGAGGCCCTGGGTTCGATTCCTCAGTACCACATAAGCAAAAAGAAAAAAGCCAGAAGTGGCGCTGTGGCTCAAGAGGTAGAGTGCTAGCCTTGAGCTGAAGAGCTGAGGGACAGTGCCCAGGCCCAGAGTTCAGGCCCCACGACTGGACCCAAAAAAGAAAAAGAAAACTGGCCATCATCTTACCTTTTCTGACAACATTATATATAATTCCTGATGATTTAAGAAAAGCCAAATTCATTCTGGTGTAGAAATCTAAATATTTTTGAAGCCTAATTTGCCTTCAAATATTTCCCATTGCAAAGTAAGTTTACTCAGAGGTCTTTGAACATAACATTTCCAAATTTGTGTCTTATCTTAAATGAATTCTTTGAGGTACCTGTTCAGATCAAACCTGACTCTTGTATTACATGCTTTTCCAGTTCATTTTAAAGCAGCGAATCACAGAATCCACTTCCCCCAAATCTCAGTCAGTTCACATTCTGTTGCTTTTGCAATCGCCTTACAAGAGTCAGATGTAAACAAAAGCTTTCTCCCATCTTCTGTTGAGACTATTGCAGTCATATCATTCCTTAACATCAGGTTTTAAAATAGGTAAATTATGGTCTTTAGTGTAAAAAACAGGTTCTTAAAATGTGGCCCATCAACTCTAGATGGTCTGCTATTGCGATACAGGAACTTAAAAGGCAAGTTAAACTTCAAAAAAGGAATTCTTTTATGAACAGGGAGATTTCATATTTAGTAATAAAGCTTAAAAATAAATATTTCTTAAAGTAGTTTTTACTTTCACTAAAATTTCTAAAGTAAAAATTAGAACAGGACTGATCCTAAACCATTTTAGGCAACATTTCAAAATAATCTAAATGCTCATTTCCCTTAAGTTAATAAGTTAATTCTTTAGTCAAAAGAATTAAATATCAGCAATCTCATATGATTTGGTTTTAATATGTCCATGTGTTCGCTCCTCTCTGTCTGCCTGTCTGTCTGTCTGTCTCTCTTTCTCTCTCTTTCTCTCTTTCTCTCTCAGCACACAGGTTTCAACTACCTTTCTATTGTCCTAATCCCCAAACCCAAATTGTATCCTATCAATGTCCCCTCAAATATTTCATATTCCAAAATCAATCTCAAGTGAATTCCTAAGTGGGAGAAGTTTACACAAAGGAAAGCTGGGGAATTTAAATCATGAAGGAAGTGTTTAGGGAGAGACGGGCCTGCCAGGACTATTTAAATCAAGCCATATAAGCAGCCAAACTTTCCATTCTATATAACCATGCAAAAGACAGACTTGCTGCTGCAGCTGCCAGCAACAGGGCGCATTATAATAATGGGCTGCAAGCCTATTCTTATTGAGATTACTCCCCTCCAATTGGATTCTAAAATAATTGTTGGCAGTCAAAATATTTATGTAACTCAGGAGTTCTCTGGGTGATATCTTCTCCTCTTAGACCAATTTTTCCACCATTCAATGATTACAGTATTTTTTTACAACAGCTTTGTGGGGTTTTTTATTATTAGTCAACTAATGGGGGTGGCTGCCATTATTCCACGTGAGAGTTGGCAAGGCTTGATAAAGAGAAATGTGGGACTTGCTGTGGGTTGAGTCCTGACTCTGCTCCTTAGTACCTGTGTGATTTGGGGGCAAGTCATTTCATTTCCTTATGCCTCTGTTTTCCCTTCTATAGAGGACAGATCATAATACTTAACCAGTAGGGATATTATGACCCGTATGTGTATTAAATTAAGTGAACTAATACTATGAAGCACTGAGGATAATGACTGACCTGGTACTATCTGCTGTTAACTAAGACACAGCACAGGGACACCCAAGAAAGGGAAGATGGAAACTAGTTAGCTGGACAGGAGCACTAAGGAGGGAGCCCACCCTCCTCACCTGTCCTACAAGAAGAGGTGGCACCCGGGGCCATGTCTCTCACTCTCCATTTGGAGCTTGGAAACAATGAAGAAATCTGCCCAGTGTTAGCTCAACAACTTAGGCTTGAAGAGAGCAGATTTACTATTCCTGAGTCAGGCTCAGTCTTCATGTGTGTGCTGTGCACGTAAATCTGAACTTCTCAGAGGACCTTTATGGGCCAGGCATGTGCTGTGGAGATCTGGCTACCCTAGGTTCCGACAGGTTTACTCAGGCTACAGGATGAAGGGACCCTCTAAAACAGTGTTAGAACTTGATGTTGTATAACCCTAAAAGGATTCTTAACACTTAGGCTGTTTTCTCTGTGATGTTTTCATTTTGACATGTTAGGGTGCTGTGTTCTGATATATAAAAATGACACATCTGGCCACGCATATTGGTAATCCTAATGACACAGGAAATGGAACTAGCAGGATTGTGATTGGAAGCCAGCCCAGACCCTCTAAAACAAAATAGCAATCTCATAGACCAAGCCATAGTAGTACACACCTGTAATTCCAGCTTGTAATAGGCATAGGGGGGAAAGTCCACAGACTGAGTCATCCCAGCATCTACCCATTGCTCTAAACTGCTGACACCATACTGAAGAGGAGCAGGGAGGAGAGGGTAGCTGGAAGGCTGAGTTATTCAAATGTGATAGGCCATCAAAAGGCTGGTTAACATTTTGCTAAATTTAACAAATTAATTGTTTATAAGTTTTCTCTACTCCTCATGGACTAGGTGGCTAATGGGAAATAGTACTATGAAGATCAACAGAAGGATATCTTCTTTGCTCTTTCCAGTAGGCCAAAAACTAAAATGGTTTCCCTACAGAATGCACAATGGGAGAACAGCACGTTTGATTTTTTATTTTTTTATTTTATTTTATTTTTATTTTTATTTTTTTGTCTATCGGAAGGCTTGAACTCTGGGCCTGGGCGCTATCCCTCGGCTCTTCAAGCTAAATGGGAGCACGCTACCACTTAAGTCACAGTGCCACAGTGTTTTCTGGTAGTTAATTGTAGATAAGAATCTCACAGACTTTTCTGCCTGGGCTGGCTTTGAACCTTGATCCTCAGATCTCAGCCTCCTAAGTACCTAGGATTACAGGCGTGAACAACCAGCACCCAGCACATTTGACTTTTATTTTAAAGCTAATTTTGACTTAAAAAAACTATTCTATAGACCAAACATGGTGTCAGACACCTGTAATCACAGCTACTCAGGAGACACAAGCAGGACACCCATAGCCAGAGACCAGCCAGGGTGAAAATGCAAGTCACTACCTGGGAAAAAAGCAACTACACAAAAAGCAAAAAGAACTCAGAGTATGATTCCAGTGGTAGAGGACTTACCTGCATGTACAAAGCCCTGAGTTCAAACTCAATCTTCACTATCATTACGATGCATATATAAATAATAAATTTTAAAACTATTTTATTTCATAACACTATTTATAAAGGGAAAGACATAAATATCATGTCCAGATCACTGGCTTAGAAGTCTGGTTGGCTTAGTTCAAATTCCAATTACAAATCTACAGAAAGGATATTAATGATTTTGACCTTGAGTGATAATGGTGAAATAATCCATGCACATTCTAATAGTTTCCACTGTAGAGCTGGTTTAAACTTACTGTACAGGGGGAAAAAAACTTAAAACAGCATCTGGCGTGTAGTATGTGCTGGCCTATGATTAACAGTAAAAATACTACCCAGTAGAATTGTTAGCCAAAAGAAAGTTAGTTCAAAGAGATGGGGGAAATGTGAAGATGTTGGTCACTGGTCATAGAATCACAGTTAGATAGGAGTTAAAAGATCAAGAGATTTTCTTGCACTGTAGTGACTCTACTGCTTAAATTGCTTGTTCATTGAAGATGGGAATCTCACAGACTATCCTGCCCCAGTTGGCTTCAAACCATGATCCTCAGATCATGGCCTTCTGAGTCACTAGTATTACAAGCGTAAGCCACCAGGGCCTGGCTAAAGTTTGTGTGACTTTTGAACAATGAATGTACCCAACAATTTTGCAGAAGCAGGAAAGGGCAGACTTTTCAAGCCTATTATCAAAAGTAAACTACCTCATGGAATCGAATGACTTAAGGAATAATTTATAATTTATTTTGAATTTAACAATGTAGAAATATGAGATTGTCATTAATTATTTACTTTTGCTTTCTATAACAATTAACCAAATTAGTGTAAGTGTAGTATTCTTAGGATGTGGGATAAGCAGATTTAAATGGCAGATGGCAGGAACAACCACCTTTCTTTACTTACTTTCCACTCACCTAATAGGTTTTCAATTCAGTCATTTGGTAAGCATTTTTTGATTGCCTGTTTTGTTTGGTGGTATACTAAGTATGCTGAGGTGGTGATCAAAGAGGTAGGGGAAAACAAGAGACATAAAAAAAGCGGAAAAGGCATTCTCTGTCCCAAAGTTCTCATAATCTACTTCCAAGAATCCCATGCCTACTAGAGAGAATGACGATGAGACAGTTATGCAAAGTAATCTTGAAGGTGTGGATATACACCTAGAATCATAAAAGAACTAAAGGTGCAGGAATATCATACAGTCAAGATAGATATAAAATGTATTAACTTCCTTAAATTTCATACCGATCTTAATGAATAGTGGCAAGTGTACACACACACACACAATGATAAATTGAGCCTCTCTTCTCTAAAATTTGTTATCTGAAATGACCTCCAGACGTGTGGACCTCATTCAGGAAGTCCAAGTAAAGTCACTACTGGGTAATATTCAAACACAAATCTAATTTCCAACTTGCTTACATTTTTGCCATAGTTTTCTCTAGCTTGCAGTGTGTTGAATGATGTTATTTGCATTCTATGTAGATCTGTAAGACAGATACTACAGTCTGTATTTAGCAGCAAGAACTCATATTACACTTGAGCCCTTCTAAAACCACTGCTTTGATAGCATATGTGTAGATAGATCCTTTTCATATAGTTCCTATAAATGCATATGCTATTAAAAATCAGCATAGCTCTGTATATCTGGTACTGTATCCTGCTTTGTCACACAACATTATACTGTGAGACTTTTCTGAAACTATATTCTATTCTTTGAAAATATATTTAACTACATAAATTATATTTAATACATTATAATGTCTTGTGAATATCATATATACTGTCCTCTGTATGTGTGTTTACATATAACCAATACATTCTACTGTTCACACACAGTATCATTCAAGAATAAAGTGATTGCTTTGCAGTCATCTTTCTACTACAAAATGGAAACAGAACATGAGATGACCAGATCTGAAGTAAAAACAGGAACTACATGAACACAGACAGGAAATGCACAGTTCTACTGGGAGAATAAAAACC
This sequence comes from Dipodomys merriami, assembly GCF_024711535.1. NCBI lineage: Eukaryota > Metazoa > Chordata > Mammalia > Rodentia > Heteromyidae > Dipodomys > Dipodomys merriami. The sequence continues at coordinate 26,999,748 of NW_027202937.1, read as the reverse complement.
AGCTTTGAACACATGTCGAATGGTTCCTGAGGATGACAAGAATCTCCTGTTGGCAACCAGGAATACCCAACAAGTAGTACCCAAATCAATGTATGAGCACCACACAGTAGCAAAAGAAAGTCCTAGAAGGAGCCATAGAAAGGGAGAGCAAAAAGTCTTAGAAACCATTGGAAGTGATGGAGAATTTATCCTGGGTACTCGAGGGAGACCCAGACACTGTTAGTATGAAGGAATAAAAAAAAAAAAAAAAAACTGCATTCGGAATCCTAGGGTGAGTTTCCCCTGAGGCCAGCTCTCCCATAGGTTCATGTACATTTTTCAGGTTCTTTGGGAATTAAATGACACAGATTAGAAGGTGCCCAGTAAATATCCTCAAATGGGAATGGCTCACAGTTGCCTGGCCAATTTGAAGGATATCAGGTTCAACACACAGTGTACTGGAAATGCAAGGATCTAGGCAAGAAGCAGTGACCAAACCAGAAAAAAAATGGCAGAAGGGAAACAAGTATGTGAAGAATTTTAAAATATTTCAGAGATTTAAAGATGGGGTTTGATAACCTATGGATGTAGGTGGTAATATCACAGGAAATAAAGAAGTGGAATCATGGAGTCTCAGTAGAATGAAGAGACAATAAAAACAGGAATGAAAATGAGCAACACTTCTGCGCAGAACAGAACAGGGATTTTTTGGAATGACGAGGACAATGAAGGGCCAGGCCTCCCTAGACTAGGTCAGATGGAAAGCAAAGTTGGAGTTGGTGACTCTGATCACGGATTATGTAAGCACTGAGAACAACTTCCCATCCATGATCACTAGGATAATAGAGTGGATGGGGCAGTAGTTCATCCATTTTCACTTCTGATTTTGAGGAAATCTCAGAAGGAAAATCAAGCTCCTCAAACACTGTGCAATAGATCATTATGCCCCACTGAGATCTTCTGTCCTTATTCCTAGAGGAAAATGTTCAATATAGTTGTGCAAGATTGCTGCCCGCTGGGCACACCTGTAATCCTGGCTATTCAGGAGGCTGAGATCTGAGGATCACAGTTCAAAGGCAGCCCAGGCTGGAAAGTCTGTGAGACTCTTATCTCCAATTAACCACCAGAAAACTCGAAGTAGCACTGTGGCTCAAAGTGGTAGAGCATTAGCCTTGAGCTGAAGAGCTCAGGGACAATGCCCAGGCCCATAGTTCAAGCCCATGACCAACCAAAAAAAAAAAAAGATTGCTTCCATATGTCAATAGGTGTGTGTGTGTGTGTGTGTCTACCCATATATACACATACACATAGGATGAACATATATACACAATATATAACTTAATACATATGAATGTATATATGTGGTATACCTATGTAGTATAAGATGTGTGTTATGTACGTATATGTGCATGGATTTCATCTGCATATGAGTTTGACAATAAAACAATAAACAACCATTAATAGAGATAGTGATAGAAATAGAGCCGGGCACTGGTGGCCTTGAGCTGAAGAGTGCAGGGAAAGCACCCAGGCCCAAAGTTCAAACCCCACTACAGAAAAAAGAAAGAAAGAAAGGAAGGAGGGAGGGAGAGAGAGGGGGGGAGGGAGAGAGATAGAGAGAAAGAAAGAAAGAAAGAAAGAAAGAAAGAAAGAAAGAAAGAAAGAAAGAAAGAAAGAAAGAAAAAGAAAGAAAGAAAGACAGACAGACAGACAGACAGACAGACAGAAAGAAAGAAAGAAAGAAAGAAAGAAAGAAAGAAAGAAAGAAAGAAAGAAAGAAAGAAAAGAATATATACACACACAGCACATGAATACACTCACACAGATATACAAGCTACAAACAAATATATGTGCCATACATAACATATATATATATATATATATATATATATATATATATATATATATATTTGTCTGGAGTGCACAAATTATCCAAGTGTGTGTGTGTGTGTGTGTGTGTGTGTGTGTGTGTGTGTGTGTGTGTGTGTGTGTGTGTGTGTGTGTGAGATGAGGTCAGGGCATAAAGGATCTCCTCACTTCTCTCAGCTGTGCCTGCAGACAGGGTGAGGATGCCAGATTTATGAGGCCATTCAGAGCATCTTGAAGCCGTGATTCCAGAGCAGCTGTGTCCTTTCCACAAGGGAAGCTTCCCCTTGTATCCTAATTGGGCATGAAATCTGACTCACCAGCACAAGTTACAGGGAGGCGGGCCAACAGAGCAGCTGCCCGAGAAACCCCTGGACTCACCCCCATCCAGAGACTGCAATGAATGTGAGCTCAAACACAGGGCCCAGCTTCACCTGGCAGATGCTACAAGGAATTCAAGCGCCCCTCAACTCTCCATGCACACTGCAAGGAGTTCTCCTGCTTCATTTGTCCTCGCAGCTTGGGAAAGGCCAGAACTGGCACCAGAGCCCAGGTATTTTTTATCTTGGTGATAGATTTAATGATATAATATTGGCATGGTATTTTTTTTTAATTCCACTAACGTGACAGGAGGATTCCTTATGAAGAATCTGGCCTTCAGAGGATTTCACTCAGTGAAGATTTGAAGGTTGGTGTCTCTCTAAAGCACCTGTAGATTGTATTAATTATTGGGGTGAGTCCCTACCAGATTTTGGGCACATACCATTTATTAAATGTAGAATGCGATAGACCTTAAAAAATTCATAGGCTTTTGGGGAAAAACTGGGAGAAAATGAGGGAGGTGACACCATTCAAAAAGAAATGTACATATTACCTGATCTTTGTAACTGGGACCCCTCTGTATATCACTTTGCAATAAAAAAAAAAATCATACGCTTTGGCCTTAAACAATCTAGGATAAACTCAGATTATTTGCTGGGTGATTTGGGGAAGTAATTTTAACCTCTCTGAGCTATTTAAAACACAGAAGACTGCTGTGAAAATTAATTAGCATCGTGCATATTCAGTGGTTTGTACGTAGAAATAACCCAATTATGCAATGTACTAGTATTTAATGGCATGAGATTTTTTTCATTGAAACTGTCACATAAACTCATTGATTTGGAGAATACTAGGAGTCTAAAATTAAGAGGGCATCCTACAAAAATCATCCTCTTTTGCAAATATAAACTTCCCTAATTAGCAAGGCTCTTTTTTCCATCTTGAACATATTCCAGTCCTTGGGAATTTGTTTGTGCAATATTCCCCCTGTCTTCTGAAGACCTCAGATAAAGAAATCAGTGAATTTCTATTCCACAAAGTCCAAACATAGAAACCCTTTCCTCGAGTGTGCCTGCATGGGGGAATGCTCACAATATTGACAAAATTTATTGATTTATATTCCTTCTTGATCACTAATTAGAGTTAATGCAATCTAATGAGCCAAAACCTCAAAAGTGCTTATCGAAGGAGAGACACCCCACAGAACTGCATATGCTGGCTCCAGAACTCATGGAAGGAGAGACCCATGGAGAACAGCACCCCATCATGCTCTCAAAATCAGGTTGTTGGGGCACTGAGGATTCTTCGTGTGATCTCAGAAAGCCTGTTGTTTTACCTTAGTCTCAGTAATGGTCATAATGAAGATGGTAGCTACCTGCTTACATACACAGATATGTCTCTAGGTGTCTCTGTATGAAGCTCAAGAAAAGCTAGCATTTTTCCAAGAACACTTCTATCCAGTCTCTTCCAGCCAATGATGGACACAGAACATGTCAGAAATTGTTCAGATGCATTGAGTGCTTCATAGAAAAAGCCTTCTCGATGAAGTTTCCCAATGGTTCCTGTAGCTTTTCCTTATTTTTTCCTTTCCTTCAATGGGTTTACATTAGTTACTCAGGGGGAAAATTCCATTGTTACATTTCCTTACATGTTTACAATATATTTCACTCAACCTCATCTGCTTTGTCACTCTTCCTAAACTCCTTCTCACTTTCCTGCACCAGGTTCAACAGGTTTCATGGTCCTATATTCATACATGCAAGCAGTCTATTTCCACCACATTCATCCTGGTTCAACCTCCACATCGGCCCAAACTTTCCTCACAATAGCAGGCATCCTTAGACCATGCCTATTTCTCTTTCCTGCTTCTCACCCCCTATTGATCAACAGCTTTCATTGAGGTTCTTTATACTGGTTTCATATATGATTACAATTTATTTCAAAAGTATTCACTACCCTTCTTTTGATCACTACCTTGACTTTGCTTTAAAGACACCAGACGTTGACATAGCTCTGGATGCCCAGTAGACACTTGGATTGTGTACCTGCAAGGGCTCAGATGTGACAGGAGAGCCTGAGCATAGGCAGAAATGCCCTGTGAAGTTCCTGGTGGCCCTGTGTGAATTTGCTTGCCCCCTTTCTCCTAGCAGTTATAGGAGGAGTCAGGGTCACTTCCAGCTGCCCCCTCTGACGACCTGACACCCTGCCTTACCACCTATCCCTGCAACTATGCACCATGACGAAGCCTCTCCTGCCGAACAGTGTTTACATTCTTGGTCAGCAACTCCAAGGGCACTCTTGGTTGGGCTCCTGGGGCACATATAAGAGACACCGAGCCCAGATGGCATTCTGCAGGGTGAGGTAGGCAGGCAGCCTCTCATTAGCTGAGCTTCTCTTCTCGCCCTTCTGAGGGACTCTTTGCTTTTCCCAACCACAGTCTCAGTAGGTCCTCCACATACACCGAGCCCTCGCCTGCACCATTATCACTTCGTTCCCCTCCTGTCCAACCCTATTACCACCTTTCTGGCACAGGCTAAGAGAAAACTAAATTATAATTGCTCCAGCCTTCACCTTCACAGCAGCAAGCCTGGGTTGGAAACAGCCAACCTCAGAAATCGGAGCCAGAGGGAAGCAAGGTTAAGGAAGTAGGAAAGGAAAAACTGTAGACAGGGACCATGCATGAGGATGTCATACAGGGGAGCAAAGTTATTATTAGCCTTGCAGTTTACAAAGAAGTGCATGCACGCATAAGACAGACAGACAGACACACACACACACACATCACAGGACATACTTCCATGTAAACAGATTTGCTTAAAACCAGTTCTCCATTGCAACATTTCAAAACAAAACAAAGGCCACAGACAGTGGCCTTGCTATGATCCACTTACAGTCTCCTCTGAATAAATACTAAATGGTTTCTCTAAACTATAAAACAACTTCCTTAGTTATATGCTTACTTACTTAGAACCATATACTTAAAAAAACTCTTTGCGTATACATATAAAAGACTAAGCACTAGGACTCGGGGCCATCATCTTGCATGCATATCCTACTTTCCAGTGCATGTCCTTGGGAAATTCTTCTAGTCCTTTTGAGTATGTTCTACACACACACACACACACACACACACACACACACACACACACACACACACACACACACACACACACACACACATTCTTTACCCTTTTCTTGTCATTCATTAACAAGCTTCAGAAATAGAGTGACAGTCCTCCCAAATTAAGGACTGTATACTTCAGGCTAATTTTATGTTTTTTTTTTCACAATAGCAGGGCAGTCTTAGCAGCCTATTACTTTGTCAGCTTTCTCATTTAGCAAAGCAGCTTCAATTTATTAACAGTGAGGAGTGTACATGAATCAATATGTTTCATTGGGCAATGTGTCATTTGTTAATCGGATATTGATGAGATTATTGACGCACAGCTAATTAATCTCGAGCCCTGTGCCAGCCTTCATATGTTTTCTTAATTATGTCCTTCATCTTAGTCCTGAGGCTGGGAGAGCTAGACTGGGGACCGCAGACAGTGAGTGAAGTATGCTGTCACAGGGACCTTTCACGCATTTACAATCCTCTGGCAGTGAAATTATTTTCTTAGTTGTAAATAGGTATCAAAGAGATATTTAATAACATGTGGCAGTGGATTGATATTGATTGGTGTGGACTGGCATCAGACCCAGCAGACATAGAATGCTGCCTCAGAAGGAGACTATTGAAAAAGAAAATGCTTCATTAGTGTTAAACAATTGCAGGAGTCAGTTGTCATCTGCCGTCTGGAATTTAAAAATTACTCTTCTCTGGGCATTGTTTATACACCCGCGGTTGAATATTTCAGGTAATTTTGCTTTGGTTTGTTCTTTTTTTTCTACTTTAACTCTTTATTGTCGCCTTTCTTAGACACAGACAACCTATTTATGGGAATTGACTATCCAGAGGGAACCAAACTCCTGGCAGGTTCTGAAACTTAATTCAGCTTCCATTAAGCAGCACAGTAACAAATCTACTGCCTGTACCTGGAATCCCACTAACCTGACAAGAACAAAAATCTTTACATTAAAACATTAAAATAAGAGTTCAGGAAATGGAGATATGGCTCAAGGGGTAGACTACTAGTGTTGAATGAAAAATAAATTAAGTAAGTAAGTAAGTAAGAGCGTCAGGCTCTGAGTTCAAGCCCACCCCCCAAAAAAAATTCATCAGATAAAATAAGAATCTACTTTTATGATTGATTTAAGTCTTCCTGTACTTCTAAATCAACATGAAAAATGCAGACTCCAGTGCATGAATTAGTTCTGTCACTCTTCTACATGTGAATATCAGGCTGAGCCTTAATTTGCTCATCTGTAAAATAGAAATGAGGGATCCTGACTTCATTAATGTGGGAGGTTCTTGTGAAATGATATAAAGTAATTTGAATCAGAACACATAGAATTTTTTTTTTCTAGTCCTGGGGCTTGAATACTACCCCTAAGTTTCTTTGTGCTCAAGGCTAGAGTTCCATCACTTGAGCCACAGCGCCACTTCTGGCTTTTCCAAGTAGTTTATTGGAGAAAAGAATAATATAGACTTTCCTGCCCAGGCTGGCTTCAAACCACAGTCCTCAGATCACAGCCTCCTGAGTAGGTAGGATTACAGGTGTGAGACACGATGCCAGTCTCCACAGAGATTTTTTTTCCGGCATTGCTGTGCTAATGTTCCCTACATTTGTTGGGCAGTCACACTTGGCTAGTCTTTCCAACCCTCTAGTCCATAGAGTGCCAATCTGCACTCCGGTCTCGGATACCATCTATATGTGGGTGACACTTAGATCTTATTTTCAGATAAGATTTGTCTGTGGAATTCTGGATGCATTTTCATCCTGTAGACAACCTCCACTTTGATGTCCCATAAGTATCATAAAATCCTTGTGATTATCTTAAAAATCTAATCAATCATCAACTCCTGCCTCTTCAGCCAAATCCTTTTAACTCAGTCAAATCCTTTCACTATTCACTGTCTTGGGTCAACTGCTTTCACCATTCTTCCATCATTTCTGCTTAAGTCACTAGAGAGACTGATAATCTCTCTGTCACTCCTCTCTTGTGAGTTTCCTAGTATAGCTTATATATAGCTCCTACACTCAAAATTCTTTCATATGGTTCCTTCTACCTAGATGAACTCACCCACTTTGATGAGCACCTGCCTTCTCCAAGTACTATGAAGCATTTCTATCTTGTACCTCAGACCATTACTCTCCTCACACGGCAGACCTAACACTTACCATATTGCTGTGTTTGTGAGGTTTTGTGTCTCTGCTCCCTTTCCCCTAGTTCTTCAGAAGAAAGTGGGAAAGGACAAGGTACCTCTGGTGGTTTGTCACACAGGTGAGTTCTAAGAAGAAAGGACTAAATAAATGGATGCAAGTGGAAGTGAATGAAGTTAAATGACACTTTACAATGGAAAGTCTTTATCCACAAAGAGCTGATAACTTCACCACAGCAGCAAAAACATTAATGAATCATCTATATAGGTATCATCCAGGAATATCCTTCAAGGCTCTCCAGAGATTTCGGGTCTTTCCCTCTCCCTACAACATGTCTTTCTGGAGATTAAACAAGATTTAAATTAAACACATGGAATCTCACATTTTATGGTCAATTCCATTTTTCTTCTCCCTTGGTAGTTTGGGCTTTCAGCCATGGCTGATAGCAGTACAATATCCCATATAATGTAGTAAAAGACTCAACTTGCTCTGCAATAACTACACTTGTTTATCACTCTGCTGATTCTATCAACTTTGTGATTGGTTGGCTCTTCCCATCAACTTTGTGACTGGCTGGGTCTTCCCCTCGACTTTGTGATTGGCTGGCTCTTTATATGGATCTGGAGCTCTGATTGCTGACTCTTTCCAAAACTTTCTCCTCATCAAGATGTAGAGCCAATCTGCTAAATTGTCCATGAAAATATGCAAATATTATAGATTCCTAGCTTTTTGTCCAGTTTTACTAGTCAGTTGATAAGTAACACATTAGGAAGAAATGTATTGAAGAAACATTCCGTAGATAAGCATGGTGATTCATTACCATAGCAAAGCCACTACCAAAGTTCGCCTAATCAGAATCAGACACTAATGAGAGAGAATCAAAAAGAAAAGCTATTACAGAACTATTATCTCCAAGACCTTTCCAAATCTAGTGAGACAATCTGTGTGAAGGATCTACAGACCCTCCTGCAGGTTATTGATCATGGATCCCGGAAGAAAGCACAACATTCTTCCTCAGCTATCAGTATGGGGGGTGGGTCTATAAGTTATACATTAGAAATTATGGTTATATGTTATAATCTATATGTTCAAATCAGTAGAGAGAATACAAATAACATAGGTGAGTATTCAACAAGGTCTAGATAAACACAGACAAGTGTAGACTCACTCAGATTAATGGTTAACTCTGCTTCTTCTTGCTGTTCTAGTAGGATCTTTATATGAGGGAATGTGCCCGTGTAGACTTCAGTGTAAAATCACTCCCACAATATAACAAACATGAAAGAGGACTCAATGTGAGATCCTCAAAAAGATGGTGAGTCCAGTATACAAGTTAAGTTGATTTTAAATGGCCTAGGTAACTTTTATAACCCCAAAGAAGTATAAATAAATCCAAGCTGTCTTCCTTGTTGAGAAAGAAGAGATCTGTTCTCATCAATCCAATTCCAGACACTAGTAGGTGAAGACAAATGAGGAATAGCGGGGTTTACTTGGAAGAGCATAGTTAGACAGAAACAACATGTCAGCTATAAATGCAATAGTAAATATTCTAGTTGCCACATTCAAAAAATCGCTCAAGCCTGGCACCAGTGGCTCATACCTATATTTCTAACTACTGAGGGAGCTGAGACCTAGAGCACTGTGCTTTGGGGAAAGCCCAGGTCCAATATATTCAAGACTCCCTCACTGATTAACTATCAACGTGCCAGGCTAGAGGTGCTTCTCAACTAGTAGAGTGCCCACTGTAATCAAGAACCCTCAGGGTACACATGTGATATAGAAGTGGGAAATGTGAGGTTAGTCTGGGGAAGGGAACAGATGAGATGGGGAAGAATGGTGGAAGAGGTGATTCTGATTTAGAAGCACTGGACACTTATATGGACACATTAAATAGTAGCCACCTTGTACAGCCTTTGGAAGTTCAGAAAAAATCAAATTAAATTTTTATTAAAAAGGTCAGAGGAAACATAAGAAAAAATAATGGGGGGTTAATTTGATCAGAGTATAATGTATGAACATAAAAATATTACAATAAAATTCTTTTGTACAATTAACATACACTAATAAAAAGAAAGCATTAACACATTTTAATAACATTTATTTAGTTCAAAAAAAATTTTTTTGTCGGTCGTGGAGCTTGAACTCTGGGCTTAGGTGCTGTTTACATAGTTGATAATGATAATTAAAATACCTGTGCTCTTCAGCTCAAGGTGAGCACTCTACCGCTTGAGCCACAGCTTCATTTCTGGTTTTCTAGTAGTTTATTGGAGATGAGAGAATCACGGACTTTCCTGCCCAGGCTGGTTTTGAACCGTGATCCTCAGATCTCAGCCTCCTGAGTGGCTAGGATTATAGGCGTGAGCCACTCGGGCGCCCAGCTTAGTTCAAAAATTTTAAGATACTCCCCAAATTTTCCAAACCATTTGATTATGTAATCAACATGAAATTATTAATGAGCTTCTTAACCTCCTTACTTTGTACAACATCTTCAAAAGCAAGTGTTTTGTATTTGCATCACATGTTAGTTTTCATCCAACATATTATACTCAATGCATATATTTACTATTTTTGTTTCAGCTTTATGAATAACTGGCAAATGCATATATGCATAACATAAGCATTTGATATACATACGTTGTGAAATGATTCACACAATAAAGTTAATATACATATCACACATAGCTACACATGCTGTGTATGTATGTGCATGCATGTGTGTGACATGTGTGTTTGTGGTGAGGATATTCTTTTAGCACATTCCAAGGGAACAACACAATATTATTAATAATATTCACAAGGCTACATGTGAGATCTTCAGAGTTTTTTTAATCTTAGAATGAAGCATTTGTATTATTTGACCAACATTTCATTTCACTCTGTACTCTATTACATTCATTATATATCAAGTTCATAAAATTTACCATTAAAAAAATTCACAAAATAATGATTTCCAAACATAAAACATTTCTAGTAACTAAATCAAGTACCAAAGCTTCATTTTCCTTACAGTTTTTTTTTGCATTCTCCTAACAAAACAGACATTTCTTTATAGGAAGAATATATTTAATCAACAAAACATTCTGCAATTTTTTGGTAGTTTCCTTAGTCAATTTACATAATGTTGTTGATCACAAGTTTAAAACTTCTGTGTATTGATTCATATTATAAAAAAAGTTATGAAATCAGCTTATTGACCACAAAATCATTATTATTGATTTCAACCTAAATTTTTATACAGTACTGGACTATTGAGATCACAAACAAGCTTTTCCTCTCTTTAGAGATTCAAATTTGGCTCATTTATATGCTGTGTACTTTGGCAAGGAAACCTAAACAAACCAATATTTTTGCTTTTGATAATCACCTATTGAATACATCAAGCATTCTTTTGGTTGAAATTAACAGGGTAGTAAGTTTTTGTAAAAGTCATTTTAGATATAGTATTTTTATTTTTATCCTTAAATAGTTATATCAAGGGATTTCAGTTAACAAATCAGCTTGTGAATATAATGCATCTTGATTAACATCATCCCTTCCATCATTCTCCCCAGGTTTCCCAACAGCTCTCCTCAATTTACATGTCCCATTTTCATATACGTACATGGAACATAGTGACTATTTCTGCATACTGTCCAACTTCACCAGTGAATATGGAAAAAGAACACAAGATCATTAAGCTCATTGTTTCCTATCTTTTCAACAGTCCTATAACCTTAAAATAATTCATAGTTATATGGAATGATTTTTTAGACAATATTACACATCATTCAGGTTGGCTTTGAACTCATGATCTTCCTGACTAATCCTGTAAGTTTTCAATAACCATACCTGTGACATTCTTGTCAGAAACTGTTTAAAAAAGTTTGCACGAATATTCCAATGTATATTATATAATGAAACAAAAAATAAAGAAAATAATCTCTTTTTAAGTTCGAACTAAGACCTCTAGGTATAGCCCAGTAGTGGAGTATAGGCTTAGCCTTAGGTCATGGACTCAATCTTCAGCACTGAAATAATTAGATTAATCAAATTAAATTTCAGTGAAATTTGACTTTTGATCTAACACAACTCGAAGAGTCCATCATAAGAAAAACTAAATGTTTTAATATTTATGTAAAATTCTTTGACAGAAAGTAACTGAAACTGAAAACAACATTTTTTTTTGAACCATAAATGGCCAGCAGAAATGATGACAAATTAGTTTTTTCAGGAAAGGTTTTCCTTGTTTAGAAAATTCAATTCTAATCTTTTTTTTTTACTCTTTTTTTTTAATTGTAAAGATACTATACAGAGGGTTACAGTTACATGAGTGAGGTAATGAGCACACTTCCTCTTGAACATTGTTACCCCCTCCATTGTTTTCCCCCTACCATCCCCTCCCTCCCTCCCTTCCCCAAGGTTCTTTTTTTTTTTTTTTTGATTGTGATTAAGTGATTACATAATTTCCGGAATTTCACAGTATTGTGGACTAACGATGCTCATTTAAAGTCACAAGTTCATTCTAACTTTCCTGGAGCAAATTGTCTATCACAGTCTGTAACATATAATGGTGTTCACATGTTATATACCAGATATGTGATCAGCAGCATGGGGATATTTAGTTGTGGTTCAACCAGATGAGTGGGAGTTCTTTGTTTCTTAAGTCCTGTTAGTTTTGTCGTATCACCTAACATTTTGGATTTAGCACCCACTTATCAGGGAGACCATGTACCGTTTGTCTCTTCGTTCTTGCTTACCTCGCTCAACATGATTCCTTCTAGCTCCATCCATTTCCCTGCGAATGCCATTATTTTGTCATTTCTAATGGCTGCATAATATTCCATTGTGTATAGGTACCACAATTTTTGGATCCATTCATCTGTGGTGGGGCATCTGGGTTGTTTCCATATCCTAACTATTGTGAGGAGGTGCACATGTCCTTGTATATTGGTTCCTGTTGTTCAGGGTAGATGCCTAGAAGTGGTATGACTGGGTCGTAAGGGAGGTCAATCTTTAGCTTTCTAAGAACCCTCCAGACTGCTTTCCAAAGTGGTTGTATAAGTGTACATTCCCACCAGCAGTGTAATAGGGTTCCTCTTTCTCCACATCCCCTCCAGCATTTGTCGTTGGCTGATTTGTGGATGTGGGACATTCTGACTGGGGTAAGGTGGTATCTCAGGGTTGTCTTTATTTGAATTTCCTTCACCACCAGGGATGATGAACATTTCCTCATGTGTTTCTTTGCCATTTTTATGAAAACAACATTTTTTAAGCTATGAGTTGACATTTCTTTATAAATTTGAAAGTGTTTTAGGGCAAATGTACCCAAAGATTTAGAATTTTTTTACTTTTTTCATAAATTCATTCTTGATACTATTAGTGAGTTCTTGTATTCCGCAGACAATTATTTGTTAGTCTAGCTGAAGTATCTTCTCTTGGTACTACTTGATATAAAATACTATTCTTATCCTCATAATTTCCTAACAAAATTTCCATAGTGAAATTACTACTTTACCATCTGTAAACCAGCTAAAAGTGATGTTTGTAAGTATCAGAATCCAGCTGATTTTTTAACTGGTCAATATGAGAAACTCAGATTCTGTTAGAAATTATTCTAAAATCATTCTTGGAACATTAAATCCTGCAATTAAGTACATTTCACTCATACTTTTTCCTGCTGAAAAAATGTTCATCCAATCACTGTGTACTTTCTAAAAGTGTTTGTTTACATTGGACAATTTTGTGTTTACACAGGAAATAAGCCAACTCTTCTGGAGTTGATCAGGGCAGCATGTCACAATTGCTGTTCTTGACATTTGGGACATCACTTCTAATTTTACTGTCCCATCCCACAGTTAGTGCCTGGGGAAAAAAAGTATATAAACTTAAAAACTTGATTCTACATCCACAAGAAAATTATTTCAAATTAAATAAAACTATTCCTAATTTAAATGTGTCCATACTACATGTAAACATAATATAGTTTATAATGATAATTAAAATACCAAGCAGATCAATGTAATCACCAATTATGGTTTATATCATCACTGTACTTTGTGCTATCTTCATAAAATATTCAAATAATTGCATTATTCTGGAAAAGAATGCAAAGTAAATAAGCTATAAACATAGATCAGTAATTGTTTCTGTGTTACACTAGAACCAACTCACATGCCCCAAATTATTATGTCAGCACAATAGTTGTATATCACATAATTCAACTATTAAAAAGGCAAACAACAATGTTATGGCTGGAGGGAAATATTTTCTATTGCTTCCGGTTTACAATAAACTATGTATTAAGATGAATGGAAAATTTAGTTTCTCTATCACAGTGGCCACATTTTAAAGTATTCACCATTATTAGCAAGGATTTATAATAGCCTACCTTAACTTAGGTAATTTAATCCAAGATAGGAAGTGTAAGAGGAAGGAGGGAGGAAAGAGAGAGAGAGAGAGATAAAGTTCTTACTTAAACATTGAGTTTTCTTTTTTTTTTAATTTAAATTTTATTTTATTTTATTTGAGAACATACTGTACAGAGGGGTTACAATACATTGAGTTTTCTTTACTTAAATGAAACTTACATACATGCCATTACAAATAAAATTAAATAATTATACAATAAAATAAAAATGGTCAACAATTTCTCAATTCCTTATGACAGTGGAAGCTAATTTGCAGTATCAACATGTTTAAGACTGCCAAGTTTTCCATAATGGATTGGAAGTTGAACATTTGAAACCCATATGAAAAGAATTGGAATTTTGTTACTAATTGGCTGGATTCTTTTGGAAGACTTAGAGGAAGTTCACACATGGTATGTCTTGAGTGTAACTGTCATTACAACCCTCTCAAAAATGTCATTGCGTTTCTATTTGTGTGCTCTTTGTACCCAGAATTTAGTTCAGTGACTGGTGTAGGCCCACGAATACATAAAAGCATTAAACAAATGCATCTACTTGCATCTGCAAGCTAAATGCTAAACATTTCTGCAAGCTAATAAGCACAAATCTGATGCACTGTTTTAAGTATATTCAAAAACAACCTGTCATTTTTAATTTATAGTGGAGAGAACGGGGAAAGCCTATACAAATAAATTCTACAGTAAGCTAAGATATCTGATATCAACAATTGCATACCACACTGTAACTGCAAGCCCATCAGATAGCATTCTCAAACACCATTATCTTGGACTATTTATTGCTACAAAAATCAAATCATTACTTGCTTTTTCACATTTACAATAACCTACAGCTTTGTTTAAGCATAAATGAGAAGAGATTCATGAATTCTTTTTCTTTTAACTAGTTAGGTTCACTTGTTTAAACTTGGGTTGAAGTTTAAAGACAAAGACTTGATATTATTTCAGGGAACTGATTATTTTATTCATACTTGAGAATGCCTTCCACATGGTAGGTATTCAGAGGCAAGAAAAGGAAAGTGAAACATGTTTCTTCTTGTGTGGGTAAGTAACAGTATTAGGGCTTGAACTCAGAGCCTTATGTTCTTACTTGGTTTCTTGCTCCAGACTGGTGCTCTACAACTTGGGCCACAGCACCACGTCCAATCATTTGCTAGCTAATTGGAGGTAAGAGTCTCACACAGTTTCTTGCCCAGGCTAGATTTGAACTACAATCCTCAGATCTCAGTATCCTAAGTAGCTAGGATTATAGGCATAAGCCTTCAGTGCCGGCCAAAACTTCTGTTGAGAGCAATAAAATATTATCTTGCTTTATCCTCATTTCAGTTTACCATTGACAACCCAAGAAGTCAGCCCATGGGTCAATCTTGGTGAATTAAATCACAGGTTGCATTTCTTTGCACATTAAAGTTTGCATATATCTCCAACCAAGCCAGAGTATTAGATTCTCTGAAAACTGTTATCAGGAATCTGGGGTAGGATAGAAATCACTTCATCCATCCAATGAAGGTAACATGTTAACAATAACCAGTTTCTATTGTAGAACCAAGATGAACATTAGTTAAGACTAGGAAAGAAAAAAAAGTTGCTTCTCACCAAGCTTTCCAACAGAACCTCATTTACAGCACAGTTGAATATCTATAAATAGTGCTAGGTGAGAGGAGAAATCCTCATCCAAAGAAAAGAAAGAAAAATAATCTTATAAATGTGTTAGAAACAATCTCATGAAAGAAAAAAACACTTGAATACATATCTTAGGGTTCATTTCCCTAACATCAACTTATCTGACCTTTTCTGCTTGACTCAGACATATACTAGATATTGCAAATAAGGGAAACCATGAAAAAATGTGTATGTAAGGTAGAAAACAAACTTTGAGTTGATTAAAAAATAGTTTTGTGGGGGAAGGGGTAAAAAGGCAGATCTCAAAAAGAGATTTTTTTTTAAAACTTAATAATACTGTCGCTAACAGCATTTTAGAATTTGAAGCACTTAACAATATTGGAAGGAAAGTATGACATGACCCAAATGAAATGTTTCACTTAATGAATTTGGACAAGCCATATTTCCTCAAAGCATTCCATTCACCACATTTTGTCCCTTCGCTTATGTAAAAATATCATATTATATAACTGCCTATGTTTGGACATGTAGATAATTAAAATAGAGGTTTAATGTCCATTTGGCTTTACAAAGTTACAACATTTCCTCTACAAAGTCAGGGGCTTATTTCCTTCCTAATTCATCTGATAACTTCCCTGAATGGTAATATGAGCTGTGTGTTTTAAGATATTATTTGTTTAGCCTAGGGGTAATGTAAATTCTAAAATTTAAGAGCTACAATTCTAATGATCTGTATAATAACAGTCTATATTTATCCATGACCAACTTAATGCCCTTTTATATTTTGTGTTCTTTGAGAAGGGGGGAAGATCCAAGCAAGAGACCTCCAATGAACAATTTTATGTACAGAATATCTGCTCCCGGCACCCTATGAGTCTTTTTATCCTTTCATACTACTGAATCCATCCTGTACACTCAACATTTGAAAGTAGTTTTCTATTTTACATTTTCTTAATTCTAATTAAACAAATCTTAATCTTGACTTTAATGGCTGCAATTATGATACTTCATTATGTTAAATGTTAGTTGCAACATAAGAATAAATTGTATAAACAGTTTAGCTGCAATTGCATGGTGTCTAACTGTACATTACTCATTAACAAGATGTGGGTAGCAGCAATTATAACATTTCCTCCTAATGTCCCCATTTATTGAGTCACAGCAGCAAGCCCCCTCTCACATCGCACACTGATTGACGATAGCAGCTTTTCTACTCATGGAGAACAGGCACAATAACCCGCTGTGTGCTTCCAACTCAGATCGATGGAAAGTACACATTAGCTCTTAGCCTCACAGACCGGAGTTCTTGAAGGTCAAACTAGCCATCAGCATCACTGTAGGGTATAAAAATCATTTCACAAACTGTGAACAAAAACAACACAACTTGCTTTGCAGTTTGATTATTGTTTATAGATACAGCAAGCCAGAATTAAAGCACAGCCCTGGGGCAGCATAATTATTTACAGCTGAAGACTCATATCATTATTAGCATTCTCCTAATTGCTTGAAGTTATATCAATGTTAGTTGATTTAACACATTTCTTTGTAACATGCATGGAAATTGGTTTCTCTGCATATGTAGTGTCAGTTTAACTGGTAGATGGTTTCTTAATTTATCAAAGTTTATTTTTTTTTCTTCTAATTGTTCTGGATTTCTTTTTTTCTCTTTGAGAGAAGATTTTTTCCCCTTAGCCATGAGCATGAAGGAGCATTGATGCGGAGTTTCAATTTATCTACTGTATCTTAACGCTAGCAATACTACAATTGTTTTTGTTTCATTTTCATTAAAAATCGAATCCATAAAACCTCAACAGCATCTTCAATTAGAAAATGAATCAAACTTTCCTCCAGGTGATTTGATCTTCATCTTTTATTTTCCTTTGGTATCTAACTTGATATTTTTCTCAACAAAATAATGTTGATATTAATGTATAACATTAAGAACATAACCACTAAGCTAGTAGAAGCCTTTTATAATATTGAAGTCATGAAGGTTTACATGCACTGAAAAAAAAACCTGTAGGTATAGCTATAATCTAGATTTTTTTAATCTTCAGTGATGTTGAAAAGGAACAACACAAGGGAAGAGTTTGGAATTCGTAAAGTTACAATAAATTCATGTTCTTTTTAGGACTCTCTTAACCTAGGTAGGTATCCTTATTCTTTTCTTCTTTTTCTGTAATATCTTTTCTACCTACAGGTGGCGACACCTGTACTGTTTCCTTAGGACGCATTCTTTGTGCCTGGGAACAGTTGGATTCCTGCCACCAGGAGAGAACAGATTTTAAATTAGCATCAATGATGTTAAAGGCTCTCAAGACCAAATACTCAATTCCTACCACACACAACCTATGACGGAAATAAACACCAAGAGATTAAGCTAAATGCCCAAGATCACACACTAGCTAACTGTAGACCTGGGACAGTAAAGAAACTCTTTTCCAAAATAATAAAGTGAAACAAACTTCAAGCATACAAAATAAACTTTTAAACACAACATTCACAAAACATTACATAGAACCACAAATCCTATAATACTCCCAATAAATTTATGTGTGTAAACCCAAATCCCAATATTGATTTTCTTATTCCTTTACAATAAACAGTCCTCCAAAATATTATGAGAAAAGAGCTGAGGTCTTCTATTTGAGAAAATGTAAATGTTTATAAAAATGCTTCCCAAAGGGAAATATCAATTTAATGGCTAATGTATGTTTTTACAAAATTGATCACCTTCTTACAAATATGAAACTACTTGAGCCTATCTAAGAGAAAAAGCTAATGGGCTTATTGTTTTGAAGTATGTGAAAGCAAATAGCAAAGACTTTGATTCCGGGTCACAGGGGTTACCCAGCGATCTTATGAAATTGAAGCTGTGATTGTTAACCTGCTAAAAGTTACCACATTACTTAACACTTGTGATCTTATCTAAGAGACATATGGTAGAAATATCTCCTAAGATTTCTAAAGACAATTTGGCTTTTATCATGAGGAATGTTATTATGTAACCATTCTCTTTATTTTTATGGACCTTTAGCAAAATTCTCACTGCTGCCTGGATGAAAGAGAAAATTTTCTAATGGTCTTTTAGATTTATTTAATTTAGACCGTCTTTGAACAAATTACAGACAGCGTCGAGACCCTGGGGGATTGTTGCTTCTGGTTCAAGCGCCTTAAATTCCAGCTGTCCCATGAACTCAATCCTATGAAGATGGAGAGGAAGTGAGAGGAAGAGGACCTGGATGAAGATCCCATTGTCATGTGCATGGCAAGCAGTTGTAGCACCATCTTCTCTCCCAGGAGCCTAATAATGCTTCCTTCACACAGCAATCATGTTAAACTGAGAAGGGTAAATCAGGCATGTAAGGATAATTTTGAATTGATTTTCAACGTATTCCTTAATCTATAGATATATGCACAGATATACATATACATATGTATGTATGTATGTATATTACATAGTTTGGGTTTGGTTTAGTTTCCTTTATCTCTTTCAGGAAGTTAAAAAAAAGCATCAAAAATGTATTTTTTTAAAACACATCAAAATGAACTAGATGAATCAATAAATAAAAAGCAGTACAGTAGAGCATGCTAAAGTTAGTTTTAAGTTTAGTGTTTTCACTAAGACACTGCATTTAAGAATTTTGTTCTCTGAGTTATATTCTCATTTTTTCACAGATTAGCAAATTCATTTTCACTCTTTTCTCTTTCATAGCTATCAGGCCTCATTTTACTTGTTCAAAATTTTACTGTAACATTTATTTGTGTGAATTATGTATGTCAACACTCACCTTTAGATTTGGTTTAAATCATTGCTTTTGGCTTATGGTTGACTAGTGAGTGTCTTTGCTTTATACCCTTGGAACATATGCATATTTATTTATTTTATATAAATATAATATTTATTTTATTTATCTAAAACAGGTATATGTAGTGTGATATTATCTGTTATCCCTTTGTTCTTCCCTAAAAAATAGTGATTAAGAAAAAACTTTAGCCAGGCATTAGTTGCTCACACCTGTAATTGTAACTACTCAGAGGCTGAGATCTAAAAATGGAGGTCCAAAGCCAGCCCAGGCAGATAAAACCAAGATACCCCAATTAACAAGCAAAGCCAGTTGAGTGAAATAGCCAAGTGAGAGTGTGAGGTACTGAGTTCAAGCCTTAGTACCAAAACAAGAAAGAGAAAGAAAGAAAGAGAGAGAGAGAGAGAGAAAGAAAGAAAGAAAGAAAGAAAGAAAGAAAGAAAGAAAGAAAGAAAGAAAGAAAGAAAGAAAGAAAGAAAGAAAGAAAGAAAGAGAAAAAGAAAAAATGAAAGGAAGGAAGGAAGGAAGGAAGGAAGGAAGGAAGGAAGGAAGGAAGGGAGGGAGGGAGGGAGGGAGGGAGGGAGGGAGGGAGGGAGGGAGGGAGGGAAGGAAGGATGGGAGGGAGGGAGGGAGGGAAGGAAGGATGGGAGGGAGGGAGGGAGGGAGGGAGGGAGGGAGGGAGGGAGGGGAGGGAAGGGAAGGAGGGAAGGAAGGGAAGAAAGAAAGAGAGAGAGAGAGAAAAGAAAGAAAGAAAGAAAGAAAGAAAGAAAGAAAGAAAGAAAGAAAGAAAGAAAGAAAGAAAGAAAGAAAGAAAGAAAGAAAGAAAGAAAGAAAGGAAGGAAGGCAGACTAAGGGATTTAAAAATTACTATTCTGAAATCTCATCTGAAGTCTAATCTTCCATATAAAATATCTCATTTTAGGAGGCATGGATGCATTTGAGGGAGAAAAAAATTCTCTTGCCGGCAACTTCCTAGAACCAAATATGTAAAATCAGCACGGCCCCGGGTAGAGGAGGAGAGAGGCACACAGAGTGGGAACAAGTCTTGAGATCCCCTGGGCTCTAGCATCTGTTGGGCAGATAACATCTGCAGATAATGACAGGGCAGGGGTGAAGGGTAGAAAGGCCAAGCTGTGGAAGAGTGACAAGCATGGGGGATGGAGACCGGCTGTAGAATTCTGTCCCCACGAGTTCTCACTGAAGGGCTAATTGGCAGCTTTACTGGTTAACCTGTGTGCAGCAGATGTATCCCACCGTGCCCCCGACCACTGGATGTTGTTCAACTTCTTTTTTCCATTGAAGAAAGAAAAAAAAAAGACACTGATTGCAATGGATTGCAATGACGTTGGAGATTCCAGCTGTTTGACATGTGATGATTCACACGTCCACTACTTGGAGCCCTTTCTGCTTTCCTCCTCTGGAGTGTGCAGCTGAAGAGAGAGAGAGAGAGAGAGAGAGAGAGAGAGAGAGAGAGAGAGAGAGAGAGAGAGAGAGAGAGAGAGAGAGAGAGAAAGCTAATACAGTCAATGGGAGCCGCTGTCTGTAGGAAGCAGATTAGTCAGTCCTTATAGCAAAAGTGAATTTCAGATAACAGCTCAAGCATGACCACTCTGATCACAGTGTGGTGTTTATGTATACAGAGGGACAATGGAGTGGCCTGGCAATTACTGCAAATGCATTCCTCAAGCTTTCAGGCTACGCCAAGCTTAAAATTGTGGTCAGCTCATGTGGGAGAAGCAAGACCAACCTGGATCCATTGCAACAATTGTAATTAAATTACATATTCATATTCACATGCTGGCTCTCTCTGCCTCCCTCTCCTCCCCCCTCTCTCTCCCCCTCTTTTTCTCCCTCTATTTCCTCCCTCTCCCCTCCTTCCTTCTCCCTCTTCCTCCCTCCCTCCTTTCTTCCCTCCTCCCTCCCTCCCCCCTCTCTCTGTCTCTCTCTGTCTCTCTCTCTCTGTGTCTCTAATATGTAGTTATTAAAGCCCCTGTGTTCACAGAACCAGAATGGTCGCAGGTAAGACCTTTACATTTCCATCATGAACTCCAAAAATGAGGAGAAAACAATGTGACTCTGACTGACCTGCCTAGACAATGGCATTAAACCGCACCGATCTTTCCAGAGATTTTATTACTTCAAATATTTGAAAGCCTACAGTTTATACAAGAGACAAAGTAACATTCATGAACAATTAAGGGAAAACATTAACATCCTTTTTAGTCACTGCAAATTAAGGCAACAATTACTTTTTTTTCTTTTCTTTACCTAATAACTTTTTTGGGGGCGGGGGTTCCGGTCATGGGGCCTGAACTCTGGGCCTGGGCACTGTCCTTCAGCTCTTCAGCTCAAGGCTAGCGCTCTACCACTTGAGCCACAGCGCCACTTCTGGCTTTTTTTCTTTTTTGCTTATGTGGTGCTGAGGAATCGAACGCAGGGCCTCATGCATGCAAGGCAAGCGCTCTACCACTGAGCCACCTTCCCAGCCTCTTCTTTACCTAATAACTTTAAGGAGTTTAGTGACTGTGATATCCAGCCTTTTAGTGACTTCAGCCCGGCACTGGTGGATCATGCCTGTAATCTTAGCTACTCAAGAGACTGAGAACTGAGATATTAGTTTGAAGCCAGCCTGGGAAGGAAAGTCCAAAAGACTCATCGCCAATTAACTACCAAAATAGCAGGAAGTAGAGCTGTGACTCAAGTAGTAGAGTACTAGCCTTGAGCAAAAAGGCTTAGGGACAGTGCTCAGGCCCAGAATTCAAGCCAGAGGATTCGCACAAAAAATAATAGTAGTAATAAGAATAACAATACCCAAATAAATCAACTTAAAGGAGGGAAGATACCTCTGGCTCACATTTTCATTCCCTGGTCACTTAGGCCCCTTACTTTGTCTTGTCTTGAAGCAAAACAGACCATCATGGTGGAGAACATGTGTTGAGCAACACTCGCTGCTCAGTTGATGGCAGCCAGGAAGCAGAGAGAGAGCGATGAAGGGCTCGGGACAAGATGTACCCTTCAATGACTTATGTCCTCCAACTAGGCTCCATGTTTTAATAACCTATTCAACTACGAATTTATCAGTGGGTTCATCCATGGATGAATTTAGTGTCCTATGATCCCATCACAAATGGTAGCTAGATCTTCAACACGTGAACTTTGTGGAGGTACACTTCAGATCCAAACCTAATGGTGGTTATACACAGCACCTACACTGTGATAGAAAATCTGGTAGAGTTAAATAAGCCTTAGGAGGCTCTGGCTTCAGGCAGCCTGGATTCCGGTCTTATCAGATAAGCAAATTCACAGCATCTCAGTCTTCTCAACAGAAATGAGAGTGACCATTCTATCCCCTCCACTATGATACTGTGAGGGCTAAGGGAAAACATAGGTAAGGTGTGGACCTGTCATTAATCACATGCCAGGAATTATGTTTATTAATAGTATAATGAATTTTGTAAGCATTACATCACTGAATTCTCAAGCATAACTCAACTGATTAGGGTTATAACCACGCCAAAATGTGTCTTTAGCCATGCACAAACAATGGAAGAAAAGTCACACAATTAAAAACTATCATGAATGATTATACCGTCTAGATTATCAGCAAAGACAATATAAGAGTGATATTCAATTATATGTTCTCTTTCCAACAGGATTTTTTACATTATTATTGTATTTTTAAAAAGAAGGCAAAAGCAATTCTTGTTGCTAAACAATGTCTACTATGAACTTTATTCTCTGACAGAATAATTAAAGAGGGTTAATAAATGACTGGAGAGATTATAACTTAAGAAAACCAGCAGCATGAAAAACATCCAAAATACCCTCTGCACAACAGCAACACAACATACCAAATGCATGACACTAAATTCTATCTGCCCCTTGCTCATGTAATTGTAACCCTTCTGTACGGTGGTTTCAAAATAAATAAATATAAATAAATAAATTCTATCTACCTTCACCTGGAGTGATAAACTGGTGTTTTAAGGAATAAATATGTACAAGTCAGTATGAATATTTAATCTGATAGAGATCAAAGGTACTCATTGTAAACAGTTGTGATCCAGGAATTAAAGAGGAATTTGCAGGAAATCCTTGAGACAAGGTAGGCTTGTGGGAAAGTGAAGGGGAGAAAGTGAGAGAATTTCAGAGGCAAAAGTTTCTAAGTGCCATGGAATCCTATGTGATTATAGCATTCTCTACAGGTATTCCTTATCAAAAGGAAAGGAATAAGAAAAAGGAGTTGGGCACCAGTGAGTGACTCACACCTATAAATTCCTAGTTGTTCAGGAGGCTGAGATATGAGGATCAAGGTTTAAAGCCAGCCCAGGCAATAAAGTCTGTGAGGCTCTTACTTCCAATTAACCAACAAAAAGCTGGAAGTAGAGCTGTGGCTCAAGTGGTAGAGCACTAGCATTGAGCATAGAAGCTCAGGGTTATCACCCAGACCCTGAGTTAAAGCCTCAGGACTGGCACCAAAAAAGAAAAGAAAGAAAGAAAGAAGGGAGGAAGGAAGGAAGGAAGGGAGAGAGGGAGGGAGGGAGGGAGGATGGAGGGAAGGAAGAAAGGAAGGAAGGAAGGAAGGAAGGAAGGAAGGAAGGAAAGGAGGGAGGGAGGGAGCAAGGAAGGAAGGGAGGGAAAGAGGGAGGGAGGGAGAAGAAAGAAAGAAAGAAAGAAAGAAAGAAAGAAAGAAAGAAAGAAAGAAAGAAAGAAAGAAAGAAAGAAAGAAAGAAAGAAAGGAAGGAAGGAAGGAAGGAAGGGAGAGAGAGAGAAGGAAGGAGGGAGGGAAGGAGGCAGGGAGGGAGACAGAGGAAAAGAGAAAGGAAAGAAAGAAAGAAAAGGAAGAAAGAAGGAAAGAAAGAAAGAAAGGAAGGAAGGAGGGAGGGAGGGAAAGAGGGAGGGAGGGAGAAGAAAGAAAGAGAGGGAGAGGGAAGGAGGGGAAAAGAGAGAGGAAGGAAGGAAGGAAAGAAAGAAAGAAAGAAAGAAAGAAAGAAAGAAAGAAAGAAAGAAAGAAAGAAAGAAAGAAAGAAAGAAAGAAAGAAAGAGGAAGGAAGGAAGGAAGGAAGGAAGGAAGGAAGGAAGGAAGGAAGGAAGGAAGGGAAGGGAAGGGAAGGGAAGGGAAGGGAAGGGAAGGGAAGGAGGGAGGGAGGGAGGGAGGAAATCGTCCAAGTACAAGGAAGCAGGTATTTGAGATGTGTGGGGGAGAAGGTTAAAGGGAAGGAAAATGAATGACTAAAAAAAGAGGTAAGAATTCAGTCATAATATTCAATGCATATCCAATTAAACTAGGGAAGCTGAGGGGATGGGTAGGTTTGGGAGGGATGTGGGAGAATGCTGAAAGGATGAGATTGATCAAGAAGCATTGTACTTACAAACTGACATGTTGAATTGAAACCCCTTTGTACAACCATTTAAAGACAACAAAATAGGATTTTTATAAAAGAAAAAGGGAAACATGCTCTTATTTCCAAATGATTGTTCAATAATTATCTCCTTTCGACTTATTAACATTTCCTTGGTATTGTGCAGTTGTCCTGGGTTTCCCTAAAAGCAGTTGTCTCAGGAGTGGTGTCTGAGGTTCTCTTCTATCAGAAAGACTTGAGAAGCATTAGAGAGACAGGGCCATGCCCAGGTTAGCCCAATAGATTGTGGTAGGATCTAACATTAGACTACTTCTCATTTCTTTCTTGCCGTGTATCTGTCGAATATCCAGCATTCGTGTTTTATTATCATAAAATCAGCCAAGGCTAATTATGTTACTCCCAAATGAGCATTCTGTTTGACTTTAAAGCTTTCTGATTTATCCACGGCTGATATTTCCAAATTAGTTTCCACATCAAAAGAGTAGAATTTGAAAAGAGCTATTGAAAGTTCCGATTATGGGAGATACCCATAAGTGATGTTCCCAGAACAAGGATTAAACTCTTGGGAAATATTGGATAGATTCTTGTTAAGAATGACACAACAATGGAAATAAAAATGAAGAGGTGGCACTTACAAACCTCTCCCAAGAGAGGCTGACTATGTTTCTTCCCCAGAGTGAACACGGAAGGTCCTATCTCCTAACTACCACCTTTTTCTTTTTTTTTTTTTAATTTTATTTTATTTTATTTGAGAACATGCTGTACAGAGGGGCTACAATTACATGGGCAGGATAATGCATACATTTCTTACCAAGCATTGCAGCCTCCTCCTTTGTTTACCCTTCACCTCCCTTCCCCGCCTCCCCCCTCCCCCCACCCAATTATACCCCCCTCCCCCCCACACCGACATTGTAAAGCTGGTTTTGACATGACATTTTGTACTTCTCCTTGACTACCACCTTTTTCTATTTCATCATTTTATGTCACTACTTTTAAAAGCTTCTCAAAAGTTTGTACTCTCCCTTCCCCCACTGCATGTAGAAATTTAGCTCTATCTGGAAATCATATCATTTTTGCCATCCACAGCTATCAATAGCCATGGAATTTTCTATTTTTATCATGTGTAGTTGTAGTAAGATTTCATATTTAGCTCCAAGGGTACTTCTCTTTTAAGCTGCATTCATTCAAATACTATAAGACGATCATAACCATTACTATGGCTTTAACAGTATCAGAGGCATAACATTTAGCCCTCTAGCTTAGTAGTTATCAGAAATTGTAACAGCTAAGACAGAGCTTTTCATCTTCAGTCATTCCCCCATCACTCTGCTTAGCTTTGTCACATTTACATATAACGTCATCAGAGTTCTAGCTCTCTAGCCATAAAACCTGTGTTAGGATTTGCCTATCTCTCTTATTTTGACAGTCCAAGGTTCGTCATATCCTAAATAATACTCAGAGCTTTCAAATTCATTTCTTCTTTTATACTGGCAGTTGAACCCAGGGCCTGGAGTATTATTAGGCAAATGCTACATCTTCAGGCACCCCTGCAGGCCTTTGGTGGAATATTTGGGATTTTGCTTGTGAGACAGGGTGTAACTTGAACTCATGATCCTTCTTAGGGGCTGGGACTGCAAGTGTACACAACCGTGTCCTGCTTCAGTTCCTTTTGGCATATGGAGTCCATTATTGGTTTTGTCAACACATCTCACAGAGCAAAAGAGAGAAGACGGTCTTGCATATCGAGCACAGCAACTTCTTCTGTATACATGTTTGTGAATTCTTTTATTCACGTGCCAAATGAATGAACGAAAGGGGATGAGGACCCATAACCCCTTCATCATCTAGAGAAGCTCACCATATTAACTAGTCGTCAAGGAGCCCAAAACATGACTCGGGGGAAGAAGTTTTGAGAGCCATAGAGTCATTTAAGAGCAGGGAGAATGTGATTTGTGACAGTGCCTGCAGGAGGTGGTTTTTATTGAAATTATGCTTTAGGTAGAGTCTCATGCATATGACAAAGGGCACACATGATACCGTTTTACTGCTGCGATCCTCCTGTAATCTTCATTTTGTGTTCCCCATGACATGTACACATTTTTTCAGGTTCCTACTCCCCAGCCACACCTTATACCTGGCATGTTCCACATGCCCCACTTAGTCAAGTTCTCTTGTTTCCTTCACTCAAACGACTTCTGAAATCCTATTTCCTCTATTAGCTTCTGACTAATTGGAAAAGAGGGAGCAATTTCCCTTCGGAGGGCATTTCCCACCACTTTCACTCCACATGACTGTGTTCAGAGCATGGTTTCTCGAAACACTGATTCATTGCTCAGAAGTTTGGGGCTTTATCTGTAGTTTTCTCTCTGAAAGGTAAGTTCTGAGAATATTTTTTTTAAGTTTGAACAGTGCCTTCTTTTTTTGGACAATTCTGGCCTTCATGAATGTGCTAAGTGAAAGAAAGATTCCAGATGTCCGCAACTATAAATGTCTTCTGTGGCTAAAGTTTACTAGAGTCACTGATTCAGTAATATCAATGTATTTCTTTTGGTGACACTGGGGTTTGAAGTGAGGATTTCATGTTTGCTAGACAAGCATTCTACTACTTGAGCCAGACTTCAATCAAATTGGGAAAGCATGCACACATCAGTCCTGGGGTTGAATTCAGGACCTGAGTACTGTCCCTTAGCTTTTTACTCAAGGCTAGCACTCTACTACTTGAAACACAGCTCCACTTACAGCTTTTTGATGGTTAACTGTAGATAGGAGACACAGACTTTCCTGCTAGGGTGGCTAAGAACCTTGATCCTCAGACTTCAGCCTCCTGAGTAGCTAGGATTACAGGTGTGAGCCACCAAGATCTAGCTAATATCAACCTTTTTTGCCACTCCTGGTGCTTGAACTCAGGGCCTGGATGCTGTCTCTGAGATTTTTTTGCTCAAGCACTCTACTATGTGAACTACAACTCCACTTCTGGCTCTCTTTCAGTATTTAATTGGAGATCAGAGTCTCGGGAATTTTCCTGTTTAGGTTGGCTTTAAGCTGTGATCCTCGGATCTCAGCTTTCTGAGTAGCTAGGATTACAGGCGTGAGTCATTGGCATGTGGCTAATATCAACAATTTTTTTGGGAAGGGGGAGTCCGATCGTCGGGCCTGAACTCTTGGCCTGGGCACTGTCCCTCAGCTCTTCAGCTCAAGGCTAGCTCTCTACCACTTGAGCCACAGCGCCACTTCGGGCTTTTTTCTTTTTGCTTATGTGGTGCTGAGGAATCGAACCCAGGGCTTCACGCATGCAAGGCAAGCGCTCTACCATTGAGCCACCTTCCCAGCCCCATCAACAATTTTTAAGATTAAATGTTCACAATGGTCTCATACTGTTGAAAAGGCACAATGGATGGCTGACACTCTTCTGTGTGTGTGCATGTTAGTACTGGGGCTTGAAAATTCAAGGCTTTAGGGTCTTGCTATAGTTTTGTCCTCTCCCACTGCTTGAACCAAACCTCTATTTCCAGTCTTTTTTATGGGTTAATTGAAGATAAGAGTCTCACAATCTTTTCTACCCAGGCTAGCTTCAAATGAAAATGCTTAGATCTCAGCCTCCTGAGTTGCTAGGATTGCAAGTGTGAGCCACCAGTATCCAATTTGACATTCCTTTGGCTACTGCCACTAGGTTAAAAGAAATGTCAGTGTCTAGAACCAGGGCAGTTAATCTGACAGTCAATTATGAACTTGTGGTTTTTGCCTAGAAAATGTGTTTCTTACTCTTTTGTTATAAAGGAAGAGTTTATGACAGCTCATCTCAATTTAAAATTTTATGTTTGCGCATGTAGCAAATCCTGGAAGGAATGCTGCTAACTTAGGTTTTCAGCCTTTCAACTTGGACATGTCATGTCATCTCATCACAGAAAAGCACATGAGGGTTAAATGTAAGAGGGAAAATTTGATTAGGTATTATAGCTTCTTTCTGGTCTCTGATTTCTGAAGTTGGATTCAGCTAGCATCCATTCAGCGCTCACGAGTCTAAAGTTGTAGGGCATTTTGTCTGTGAAGACCAACACAGTTGATGTCACTGTCTTTTCAACAGCTTTCCTGAGGACACGCCTTTTTTTTTAAGCAAGAAACCGTGATTCTATAAGCCACAAATTCAAACCACTGACAAGCACTGCTACACTGTCTGAATGCTGCTTTGATCCTGTGCAAAGTGCTAAATAACCAGAAAGCACAAGGAGAAATGAATGGAGGGCAGCCCTGGGGAGTAATGTTTTCTAAATCTGAAATGCCATGCAATTTATAGATGAGTTCACTAGAAACCACGTTAGACTATGGATGCCTAGCTATAGAATAACTGTACCTTGCCATTTTAATCTCTAAAATACAGTACACACACACACACACACACACACACACACACACACACACACACACACACACACATGCACACACGCACATGCACACACACGCACACACACGTCATCTAAATGTTTACCCATTAATATATCCTCTTCCCTTGGCAATATTAAGATAGGTACTTCATTTAAGTTACTCTCTTATCACATATTTTATGTCATTTGCAATTGTATTTCAGGCCATTGGATAAATACAACATAGTATGTTAGTACATCAAAACCAAGTTTTACAACTTCCAAATGACCTGAAGGTCAAACAATAAGCAAATGCTGGCATTTGACCTCATCTAGTTCTAAAAGTAAATTGTCTACCCTTCATTAAATGCTTGAGTGGAACTGGATTTTCTGTTTGTTTAATAATACCAACCATGATAACTTCTTTTCTTAGTACTTTAGAAAGGTATGAAATAAATATCAGCATAAATTAATACTTGAAACTAACTTCATCTATAGCAAACTTACCTAACTTTTGTTCCTTTTGTTCCTTGTTCAGAGAAAGCATATTGTGAAGCAAACAAGAATGAGCTTATCTAGTTCTAGTAATTGCTAATACTCACAGGGAATAGATTGACTGTTTGGGGTTTGCAATGCTAAATGTGTTATCTCATTTCATTTTCTGGATATGCTCATGAGATAAATATTTTAAATTATATCACTTTAGGCTAGACGACAATAGTTCACACCTTAATCCTAGAAACTCAGAAGACAGCAATCTGAAGATTTTGGTTGGAAGCCAGCCTGGGCAAGAAAATTTGTAAGACTCTTATCTACAGTTAACTAGGGGGGAAAAAAGCAAAAAGTAGAGCTGTGGCTAAATGGGTAGAGCACAAGCTTTGGGCAAAATTGCTAAGGGAGAGCGCCAAGATTCTGAGTTCAAGACCTAGTATTGGCACAAAAAAAAAACAAAGAAGATTACACCACTTTATAGATAAGAGTCAAGACTTAGAGTACATAACCCTCTAGGTAGTAACTGGTGAACTAGAAAGAAGTGAAGACAGAAATATATTTATAGTCTACTACCTACCAAACCCACACTTTGTTGACCCACATTCTGCTGCATCCATCCTTAAACATTAAGAAGGTCAACCTTTAACCTGCTTAGCCAATGAACTACACAAACAAAAACATATGCATCAACTGGGCACTGGTGGCTCACACCTGTAAACTTACCCTCTCAGGAAGCTGAGATCTAAAGATCACAGTTCAAAGCCAGCCCAGGCAGGAAAGTCCATGAGACTCTTATCTCCAATAAACCACTAGAAAACCAGAAGTGGCACTGTGGCTCAAGTGGTAGAGCACTTGCCCTGAGCTGAAGAATGCTGGGACAGTGCCCAGGCCTAGAGTTCAAACCCCACAACCAACAACAACAACAACAAATGCATCAGCATCCCTAAAGCTTTACCATTAACCAACTTTGCAATTTTGAGATAAGTTACCAAAGCTATCTATGCCTTGGTCTCCTTATTATACAGGACAATATTAGTGTGTATCAGAAATGATGGCTGGGGATTAAATTACTTAGCATATATAGAACACCAAGAACAAAGATCAGCATCCCATGGATGCTCCATTTGGCTCCTTATCATTTATTGCATAGACAGAGGTTGACTTAGTCCACTTGTGCTGTTAGAACAAAGTACCAACACAGGAATTTCTTCCAGTTCTGGAGGCTTGGAAGTCCAAAATCAAACCCAGCATTTGGTGTCTGGGCATAGCCAAGTCCTCATTCCAAGATGCTGTATCTTCAGAAAAGGACAAATGCTGTGGCTTCATATAGCAGGAGGGAAGGAAGACAGCACACCCAACTCTACAAGTCCTTTTATAAATACTCTAATGCTATCCAGGAGTGCCCTACCCTCAGACCTAACCAAGCCCTGAAGGTCAGATCCTGAAAAGTAACCTGAGAGGACTTGATTGATATAGAACTTCTTGTTCTGATTGGGATCTTTTCTACTCAGAAGAATGATCATAAAAATGTCTCAACATCTCTAATGGTATTTGTGTTTGAATTCAGTGCCTCACAGTTTCTAGGCAAGCACTAATTTCTATGAGCCATACATCTAGCCCTGTTTTTGTTTTCTTGTGTGTGTGGTGGGGGGGGGGGGTGGCGCGGCACACACACACACACACACACACACACACACACACACACACACACACACACATGCCTGCCCTGGGGCTTAAACTCAAGGCCTGGGTATTGTCCCTGCACCTGTTTGTGCTCAAAGCTAGCGCTCTGCCGCTCTGCCATTTGAGCCACAAGCGACACCTCAGGCTTTTTCTGAGTGGTTTATTGGACATAACAGTCTCACAGACTTTTCTGGGATGACAGGAATGTACTTCAGTGACAACAGAAGGGAAAGCATAAGCAAATCACAGTCTAGTTATGGGTCTGCACAGGAAGTGAGATTCTTCCTCTAAATAACCTGTGCAAAAAAGGGCTGGATGGTCTGGCTATTCAGGAGGTTGAGATCTGATCATCACAGTTCAAAGCCAGCCTAGGCAGGAAAGTCCCATGAGACTCTGATCTCCAAGAAGGGGTCTTTGCATGTCTGCATAAACTAGCCTCAAACTGAGTCTTCTTGATCTCAGATTCCGATGTAGTTAGGATTACTTACAGGCATGGGTCACTAGCACCTAGCCCTAAATTAAATATTCTCATTTCTAACTTAAAATAAGAAAATTAAAGTGGCTGATCTCCAGAATTGCTTCCACTTTTAATTCTATAATTCTGATTTCTGATTGATGTAACAAGGTCTGTTAGCCAACCAGCATCAGTAATTTATTATTCTTTTCTCTAGGCTTCTTAATTAATATTGATCATGCTTTAGCTGGTTCTGCCAATTCTGAGAAAATAGAAAAATTCCCTTAATCTTTATAGACATCCTCTAGATTTTTAATTTATAGTTTAATGCCCAATTCAATCCAAGTTTATATAAATGAAATTTACGTCTATGTAGTCTATCAATTTCTTGATTATTAATACACCCACCATAATTTGCATATCTACACATAATAAATGGACAATATCTGAATTCTTCTTCAAAATCCCCATCACTTTTGGATACTGGTCTTTAACCCCAGATTCATTTAATGTTAGGCAAAAGAGAAAGAAAAAAGAGGAACTAAGCCCTATCTACTGGTCCTGGGCAAATCTATTAATATATCACAAAGGATCCTTGTGAATCACCACATTCTCTAAGTCAAAGAGTGGGTACTCTGATTAAACAATATTGTCTGTATTTTTTATATTCCTACACATGATCTGCCAAGTCTTATGGTGTACCTTATCTCAATTATCAGGGTCACCTGGTTATTGTTCCTTGTGTTTTAAAAGAACTGGTAAGGAATCATCATTTATATAATGCTTCATTCAGATTTCGACAGTTGTATTACTACCATCCTGTGCTGGCTGCAGGGCCCAGGTCAGTACTGCGAAAGGATCTGCCATAACCCAAGAAAGTAGCTCATCCACTGCACTTCAGATATGCTAACACCTGCCATAACCCAAATATGGGAAGCTCCTCTCATGAGATCTTACATAATCACAGCATATTCGTCTATTGTAATATATGTAGTAATGCATAAAATATATTATTAGTATATATAGCATGTACTATTATAATATTATATAGTATATATTATATATGGTAATATATTACTATACATATAATTGGTATAATTCTATCAACTGAGCCACATACTTCAGAGAGATTTTCAGTTGTAAGGAAGGGCTGCTATTGGCCTGACCTGGCTGTGATCCTGTCCAAGATACCACACTCATTTGTCTGTTGTGTCTTCATTATCTCCTCTGGTCAATGATAGTTCTCAGTCTTTCATAGGTTTTCAGAACTGGAGTCTGGATCAGGTGTCCTTCAGTGGTGTTTAGTCATGATCAAGCCAGGTTTGTGTTTTGGAAAGGAAGAAAACCACACAGCTAAAGTGTCCGTGTCTTCACAAAAATACTAGCAAGATGAACATGACTTACTCATCAGTGATGTTCACCTTGATCTCTTCGGTAGATTCGGCTTTTTAACGTTATCATTCCCCCATACACAATGGGAAGTGAATCACTAAGTCCAGCCCTAATTGAAAAGAAGAATTAAACTTCAATTTTTTGGAGGGGTGTGTTTGAGGAAAACAGAGGAATAACTCTCTGTGTCTATGATTTGAACAATTTCTGGGAATAACCACTTTCTTAAAGCACACATGGTTGTGTCCACTTACAGAGATAAAGAATGAGGCTCAATTACCTGACTTATAAAATGGTAACCCCTCTGAACGACACCTTAATGATGGCAATAAAATCGTATTTTAAAAGAATGGGGCTCATACTGGTCAAATCTCATAGCTAAGACACAGCTACCACACAGTTTAAAAAGCCAACTCTTCAAATTCCAAATCCATTCATTTATTATTCCATGTAATTGGAGCATCCATTTAAGAATTGTTTGTTGTTTTGTGGAAGTCCTTCAATTTTTTGCTTTTGCTGAGCAACTAAACTATCTTTTAGTTTAGCTCATTTGAATATAGCTAAAATGGCCTGTACAGTTTCCAAATTCTACTTTAAAATATTTTGTACATGAGTAGGAGAGCAAGAGAGATCTGCCTCACCCAGGGCCCCACTTTACCTTCTGTCTTTCTTATTTAGCCTCTGGTCACCCCCGATTTATTTTTTTACTACAAGTATATGCAATCAAAGTATACTTTAATCTAACATAATGTTAAACTTGTCTTTAGGTGGAAAAAGAAAGCACTGTGTTCCTCAAAGTCAATTGTTACCCTGCCACAGTGTATACTCAATACCCCTATCCAAGGCTAAATAAAGTAAGTTGAATGGTCTACACAACCCAGGCAAACTTATAAGTAAATTTGTCATGTGCCTGATGTCAGCAGATTGTGCACATCATTGGTTTCGGGCACTAGGCTGGGGAGAATTGTAGGCTGGTAATCGTGTCCAGTAGTGACAAAGGAAGGCCAGAGTGTAGCAGGTGACACAAAAGAGAAAGATTCTGTATCACATTACTAATTCCCAAGAGCCAGCCCAGGTCACTGGACACCCTTTTGTAAAGTTCGACATTTTCAAGTTAGCATTTCCTCTGGCACAATTACTCATCTTATCAGTCAGTCAAGCAATGTTTAATAAGCACCTCTCTCTCTCTTGGTGATCCACAAAACCTGCAGGAAGTTAATCCAGAATGACAGCAGCCCCGCCCACCAGGAGCTCACAATCTAACCCAAAGACAACAGACCCTCACAGAATGGGAGACATTCCATCCACACACAAAAGCACAAAAAGCAAGGGTTTGTTCTGTGTTGGCTATGTTTGGGGTTCTGGGATTTTGTTGTCTACATTACCATTGGGGTGTGTGTGTGTGTCTGTGTGTGTGTGTGTAAGAAAGAGACAGACAATGACAGAGAGACACAGACAGAGACAAATACAGAGATACAGAGAGGGGGAGAGGAGAGATAGAGAAAGGAGAGGGATACGAAAGGAAGAGAAACATTACAAGAACTAACAGGATTTAGGTAACTAGAGGGCTTTTATGGTTTCCAAAATCCACCTTAAAACATTTCATATATGACATTGGTAATAACGTCTCCTATTTAGTGGGAAGGACTCTGGCTCACTCAGAATCTGTCTTCAGTTAGCTCATCATTTGAGGTTGCAATATGAAATTTAATATGAATTCTGCCCCCTCCTCAAGTGCTGCTGAGCCTGACATAAGAAATATGGAATTGTCCGGTGCCCTGCATCTTGTATATACACTTTCTAATTTGGGGAGGGCAAGGTAAAAAAACAAAACGTTTAAATAGGGATAAAGTTGACCCATTGTAACAATGAATTATACAAGACACTATGTGGGGGGGGGGGGGTGGAGGGAGGAGTCGGGGAGGTGGGGAGGGAAGGGATGGTAGAGGAAAAACAGAGGAGGTAACAATGCTCGACAGGAAATATACTCAATACCTTACCCATGTAACTATAACCCCTCTGTACACTATTTTTACAATTAAAAATGTATTTAAAGTAAGAAATATGCAATTGTTTCAGAGTACAATTACGAAGTATCAAAATCAATGGAGACTGTCCCATAGATAAATGCTTACAATCTCCCCTCACTGGGTATTTTTTATTCCCTGGATCCTTATCTGCAAATGTCATCGAACAGGCTTCAGTGAGCACAAGGCGGTGATATCCTGCCAAGAGAGGCAATAGGCTGGGTTTGGTACTTCTGTTAGCAAAGCCATCTACTTGTTAGTCAATTTCCTCCTTCTTCCCCTTTCCCCTCTTCCTCTTTTCCTTCTTCTTCCTTCCTTACTTTCTTTCTCTCTCTCCATTCAAATAAGAATTCAAGGCTGCACACAGCTGATAATGGGATATCTATTCTTTCAGCCTCAAAACTATTGTGATAGTTTTAAAGTTAAATTCTCGCTTCAAGCTGGGAAGTTGGCTCAGTGATAGAGCGCTTGCCTTGTATGCATGAGGCCATGGATTCGATTCCTCAGCACCACATAAGCAGGAATAAAAAAGCCGGAAGTGGTACTGTGGCTCAAGTGGTAGAGCGCTAGCCTTGAGCTGAAGAGCTGAGGGACAGCACCCAGGCCCAGAGTTCAGGCCCCATGACCGGACCAAAAAAAAAAAAAATTCTCGCTTCAAACATCTTATCAACTGTGAAACATTATTCACATATGTGGAGACTTTAATTACAAGCGTATATAAGCATACTCAAATATATTACTGTGAGTTTTCTGAAAATCCCTCATTACCCATGGAAACTGAACATTTATAGGCAATAGAAAATTAGAATTCATGGTGATTGACAGCCTATGCACAGAATTCCACATCTTAAAATAGGTCACCCAGACACTTGTCAGCCATTTGCTCTTCACATGTAAAATCTTATAGTGTCGTGCTTTATTGTTTATTTTCCTGCTAATCTATTACAGGCCACTGTGCTTTGTTTTTTTTTTTTAATTTACTTCTATATTCATTGTTTTTGTGGTGAAAATTTAAAACTACTGTTAAGTAAATTATTTTCAAGTATAAATTTTTGGTATTCATCATCCTATTATGGGCTGTATGCATATTCCAAGAGTCTAACTTAAGTATTTAAGCTAATTATGATTCAAAAGAAAGTAATTTCAAGAAAGTTAAGCTGGATTCACTTTCAATGGAGGCAAGTCACTAGGAAAAATTAAGTTAGGTGTAGGAGAAAACTTCATAAAGATGTGAGATGATTATCATAAAATTATAAAAATAGCATGTAGACAGCTTTTGCACTTACTGTCTTCTATTCTAACAAAAGAAAAGCTGGAATCATAAATGGGGTATTGAGTGTGTGATTTATGCAAAAGAGAGAGAGAACAGAGAAATAAGGAACTCTAATTGTGTGCATTTTTTTTAAAAAATTACCTTTCTTCTCTCAGGTGAGTCATGAGGAGGAACGCATTTAGATATAATGTTGTACTTTTGGGGGGAAATGGTATAGATTTATGTACACAGTAATGTTGTTGAAGAAATAATCATACTGATCAAAAACGTTTCCTTCTCCTCCTCCACCTCTTCTTTCTTCTGTGTCATGAATGCTACAAAGAAAGTTGAAAGAATTAGGGAATCTGACACTTGAATAAATCTTGCCTGTCAGGTATGACAACTCATATAAAGACTAGAATATCATCGCTTTAGAAAATAACTTGTAACCTACCTCATGTGTTCAATGGCTTACTGGATTTTTTTTTAATTTAGAGAACTGCTTATATTCTGTGTTTTATTCAAATAACTACAATATTTGAAAGTTTCCAAAGAAGCTCAACAGGGTTAGGAGAGTGTGGAAGAAAGGAAAAAATTGAAGTAACAGATAGGAAATTTCTGTGTAAAATGATTTCACACCTTGGGGGATTTTTTTCTTAAAACAAAGCCAACCCTACAGCAGTGCTGGCAGGTAGCTAAAGCACACTCATTTGTATGACATGCACAGGGCCTAGATGAGTTCTCTCACTCAAAGGCTACCTCATATATGTGCCAGTTCATTCTATAAACAAAATGTGCTCAAGTTCTCACAGAGAGCAGTTTGCAGATCTGGTTCAACAAATGTTAAATAGCAGCCAGTTGAAAAGAAGAAGACAAATATTGGGTGTGTATGACAAGGTTCCATTCTGTGCTGACTTTAGCCGATAAAAGTATGTGGCATTTATACTGATTTCTTTCAGTCAGACTTCAATGCAAAGCCGGATATTTTTTTGACAGGGTAAAGTCCTTAAAAAGCCCTCTGCTGAAGCGCTGTATTGATTCACCATTACATCCTAAGTCATTGCCTTTGTATTAGACTTAACAACATGTTCACATGATATAAAAAGAAGGCCAGTTTCTACATGTTCTGCGGAGCACTCAGAGAAGCAAGAAACATCCTGTCCACACAAAGTCACACAGACAGATACATGCACACACCCAAGCACATCACACACACATACATACACGTGCATTATCTAACAAAATGTTTAATACTCAAAAGTTTTGGAGTCTTTCTCTCTGAACTGATGTTCTACTACTTGACCTAAACCTCTTCTTTTTTTTTGCTGGAAAATTGGAGATAAGATGCTCATGAACTGGGTGGCTTTTGGGCTGGGATTCTCAAATCTGAGTCTCCTGAGTAGCTAGGATTACAGTCATGAACCATTAATGCCCAGAAAAACTTTTGGAATCTTTCCAGAAAAGTTAAATAAGGATTATTCTTTAGACACTTTCCTGTTTCCTGTTTGCCTCAGTTCAGAATTTCATGATAGCCTGTGAAATACACGTTCCTAGTTACAATATAGATAATTACACACACACACACACAGAAAGAGAGAGAGAGAGAGAGAGAGAGAGAGAGAGAGAGAGAGAGAGAGAGAGAGAGAGAGAGAGGCATTGTTGCCACAGATATATTTAAATACAGTATCCTGGGCACTCAAAGAACAATAATATATAGGAAATTAGATATACAGAAGAGAGTATATCCTGCTGTGAATATAGACTAGATATATCTAATGAGAGTATTTCTAGAACAAAGAGTCCTGAATGATAAGTGATAAAAATGTATCCATCACTCTCTGAGTAGACTTGGTTAAGAAGATACCATTTTCAGCAGAACAATATTGGCAAGTTAATTTTAAAAGTACCTTTACACTCGCTGCACACGCAGGGCCCATGCCAAGTGAGCATACATTGGTGAAGATGCAGGGGACATGACCCGTGTCTCCTGGACGGTATGTGCTGCTCTCATTCTCTCAGCCTGTGCTCACCTCTCAGGTTCAAAGCCATTGTGCTTACTCAGGACCCATATAGAGGAGGGGAGAGAAGGGAAGACGAACTCCACTGTCATGTTAAACCCAATACAAATTCCGAGGAGCCACAGCCCTGAGCTAACTCCTTTCCTTCCCACTGCCCTGATCATTAAGTCTCACAGCTCACAAAAGACAGGTCTTGTGGTAATGAGCCAAGCTCATAGGCTCAGTGGATGTCCTGTGGGTCTCAGCAGACAGGTGCTAATATTAGCTCTGCCCAGGTGAAAACTACAATGCTTTTTATCTAAGAGTACCCAAGGGCATAAGACAACTTGTCAAACATGGAAGGGGCACACAGGCTTTCACCAATATTCGCTTCTTGAAAGATCAATTGATGGGCTGGGAAGGTGGCTCAGTGGTAGAGTGCTTGCCTTGCATGCATGAGGCCCTGGGTTCGATTCCTTAGCACCACAGAAGCAGAAAAAGCTGGAAGTGGCGCTGTGGCTCAAAGTGGTAGAGCACTAGCCTTGAGCTGAAGAGCTGAGGGACAGTGCCCAGGCCCAGAGTTCAGGTACCATGACTGGCAAAAAAAAAAAAAAAGAAAGATCAATTGAGCTAAAGAGCATCTCAACAATCTGCTCAACATGACTCATCAGAGGAAAAAGTGGACTTGAAAAATGGAAACAGTCTTTCTCTTACTTATTTTTTTTTTGGAATTAGGTCCTTTACGAATGTGCCCTAAAGAGACATTCAAATGGTCATCTTGCTAAAACTACCACAAATAAATGACTCGATACACTAGTAAGACTCACACTAATTTATTTAGAGTTTTCTTCCACAGTTGGCATAGCTCATAAAAGAAGACAGTGGGTTTGAAGGGTATCCCCTGAGGATTCTTGTTGCAGTGAAGAGCTTTGCATTCCTTTTGGTCACATCTCATGAGTGAGGTTTTTGTCTTCAATATTATCAGAGATACTCCTCTGTATTCCCATCACTTTTAGAGACCGTGGGATGTCAGTACTAACAGAAATATCCTTCCAGCTCAGAGATAATGGGTCAATTTTCTCTTGTGATTTTTAGAAACCTTAGACTTTAGGAAAACTTAAGACACCTGCAGAGCAGAGGAGACTAGCCAGGGTTCAGAAGCAACCGTTTGTGAAATGTGGACTGTGTAATCCTAAAGTGCAAACCACAAACTCGGCCATCATTATATCATTACATCATTACATTTGCAAGTCCAGGAGTTCAGTAACAATAATAACAACAAAAAAAAACATTAACCAGAGGCTGGTCATAGTGGCTCAGGTCTATAATCCCAGCTACTCATGAGAGAGAAATTGGGAGGATTGTGGTTTGACGTCAGTCCACATCAAAAAAGAAGTAAATCTGCTGTTAAGACTGAGAACGGGAACTCAAACATTTGCTTTCATTCTTTTTTATTTCCTCACCAACACAAATATATAAATATGAGAGAACCTAAATACTAACACCTTCAAAATCCCATGTACTTTAAGTACACATCTTGTTGATAAATGAGTCCTTAATCACACACACACACACACACACACACACACACACACACACACACACACACACACACACACACACACACACACAGAGCAATAATAGGAATATTCTTCCCTCAACAGTCTAGGTAGCACTCTGTAACTATAAATGAAGCTTCTGTCTACATTGGCCAACAGCTTCCATGCTTATTTGCAGTTATGGAAGGTAGCCTGTTCCAAGAAGATACCAAGGAGTCTTCCAGTTACACAGCTATTCTATTTTCAGAAACCTGTCAGAGGTAACTATTTCAGGAACTCAACTCTATACCAAGGCTGGCACATATCAGGAAGAGGCTTGGGGTATAAGTTGTGGTTAATTTTGGTCATTTTCACCTCATTGCTATAACCGCTGCTCATTGCCGACCTTCCAGAACTGTGGCAGACAGACGTGCATGTGTTTTGGGAGCAGCCTACACAGTAAGGTCTTCAACTTCTAAATGCCAGGGGTGTCTGCACTGACCAAAGTTTGAGGCTTCTGATTGCAGTTAAGTAGGGTATATATTTAGCCCCTCATCCTCTTGCTGAAATGGGTCAGCATGTTTTCCTTTTTAATTTTTCCACTTTGGGGAATGAGATACTTAAGCTCTAAAACATTCAAAAGAAGTCATTCTTGCCAAGTGCCAGTGGCTTACACCTGTAATCCTAGTAACTCAGGAGGCTGAGATCTGAGGATTGTGGTTCAGAGCCAGCCAACACAGGAAAGTTCATGAGACTTGTATCTCCAATAAACTACACAGAAAAAGCTTGAAGTGGCACTATGGCTCAAGTGGTAGAGCACTAGCCTGGAGCAAAAGAAGCTCAGTGGCAGTGCCTAAGCTGAAGATTCAAGCCCAAGGACCAGGAAAAATAGACACTTAAAGGAAAATTTTAATGTCTTTGCACATGCCAAGGCTAAGAAAAGTTGAGAAGACCATACATTAACACTATAGGCTGACCCCAGGCAAAGAGACAGCCAACAATAGAAGAATGAAAAGAAGAAAGAGAAGAGAGAGGGAGAGGAGGGGGAAGGAAAAGAGGAAAGAAAGAAGGAAGGAAGGAAGGAAGGAAGGAAGGAAGGAAGGAAGGAAGGAAGGAAGGAAGGAAGGAAGGAAGGAAGGAAGGAAGATAGGCAGACTAAAAAAGAGAGTCTGATTTCCAGAGTTACCATATTATAAAATTCACCTGTATGACATTCAACAACAACAACAAAAATAACAAAGCATACAAAGAAACAGAAAAGTACAGGGAATGAGAGATAAATAGCTTAATAAATAAATATGATCTTCCCCTGAACAAGACCGGATGCAAATGTACTAGACAAGACTCCAAAGCAAGTGATTGAAAAGATGTGCAAAGAACTGAAGTATGAATGGAGAAGATCAAAACAATTTTCCATGAACATGGAAACAGAAGTATCCTTAAAGATTAAAAGGTAAGCTTGGATCCGGTGGCTCATGCCTATAATCCTAGCTAATCAGGAGGCTGAGATCTAAGGATCATGGTTCAAAGCCAGCATGGGCAAGAAAGTCTATGAGACTCTTGTCTCCAATAAACCACCAGAAAACAGGAAGTGGTGCTGTGGCTCAAGTGGTAGAGTGCTCGCCTTGAGCTGAAGAGCTGAGGGACAGTGCCCAGACGCAGAGTTCAAGCCCCACAACAACAACAACAACAACAACAAAAGTAGATTAAAAGTTAAAATCAAGCAAAACCATTTTGAACTGGAATGTACAATAAACTAAAATTCATTTACACAAGTATTCATATAACAGATTTAAGGAGGCAAAAGAAAAAAACTAGTAAGTATGAAGACAGTTAGGGGATAATATAAGGTCAAAGAAAAAAAGGAAAATAAGTACAGCGCCTTACAGACCTGAGACACATCATCAAGCCAGCTACCACCATAAGAGTCCTGAGAAGAGAAGAGAATGCTATATGGGACAATGTGCCAAATTTGGTGAAAGAAATGAATATAAATAGTCAAGCAGCTCAAAAAAAAAACCCAAAACAATCCAAGTTGGATTAACTCAGAAGTACTAAAGATACATCTTCATCAACCACTGGAGAGACAAAGAATCTTGAAAAACAGCAAGAAAGAAAAGATTCATAATAAGATAATCAGCAGATATCTTTTCAGGAATCTTGACAGCCAGAAAGCAGTAAAGGAGTGGACTGATATGTGT
Source organism: Dipodomys merriami (assembly GCF_024711535.1). NCBI lineage: Eukaryota > Metazoa > Chordata > Mammalia > Rodentia > Heteromyidae > Dipodomys > Dipodomys merriami. Next base: position 26,957,729 of record NW_027202937.1, on the reverse strand, counting down.
GTATACATATATAAATATATATATGCTTATATGTATGTGTGTGTACACACACACACACACACACACGCACGCACACACGCGCGCATGAAAGGGAAAAAGTATTGTCAGCCAATAGCCTATGAGAAGATATCAAAATGAGGGACCCAATCTACAAGGACACAAGGCATCAATTTATCTTATGCTATCCAGACATATCACTTTAGATTCCAATGATCATGATCATCAGCTAATAAGGACCCACATCATGGAAAGAAATATGTATTAATCACATAACTGATGAAGAAGCTATATGCAGGACATAAACACATTCTGTAACAGAACCAAAAGAAAAGCAATTAAAAAGGGCAAGGCTTGAACAGATATTTCTCCCCCAAAAAAGTAAATCAATGCATACAATTGACCAGTGCATACTTAAGAATGTGCCCAACATCACTAATTGGTATAGAAATGCACAAGAAGACCATGAGGATGGCTCACACCCACTGTAATGGTGACTGGAAGGAAACCAAATCAGTTAATGTCTGGAAGATCTTTAGAAAATGGAGCCCTAAAATTAAATAAATAAATAAATAAAACAGAAAGAAAAGAAAATGGAGCCCTGTGCTCTGTTGGTGGGAAGAGACAGGGATGATTCACTATGAAGATCACTACGACGGTTCCTCAAAACATTACGACTCTTCTTAGCATATTGTCCAGTGATTCCAGTCTTGTGAAGAATTAGAAGCAGAGTCCTAAAGAGCATTATTCATAATAGCCCAACAGCAAAAGCCAACACACCATAATTTTTAGCTTACTTAATTAATTTACTTATTTTTAATTTATTTTTTGTCCATTGTGGAGCTAGAACTCGGGGCCTGGGTGCTCTCCCTGAGGTTTGTTTTTCAAGACTAAAGCTCTTTGAGCTCCATTTCCAGTTTTTAGGTGGTTAATGAGAGATGAGTCTCACAGCCTTTCCTGCCTGAGCTGCCTTTGAAGCATGATCCTCAGATCTCAGCCACCTGAGTAGCTAGGATTACAGGCATGAGCCACCAACACCCCGCTAAAGTTTGTTTTTGAAAAAGTAAAACCAAGCTTATCAACACTCTTCTATCAGATGACAATTGATTGCCTGTCCCCAGGACTTTGCAGACTGACAGCTACTCTGTGATCATTAAGTCCCGTGTGTGGTGGCAACATTGATCTCATTGTTAATACTGATTTTTATCACTAATCTAAGTTGGCTGGAGATTGCACAGAAAAGGCTAAAGGACAAGACAGCTTTGAATGTGAGCCTGTTTTCTGCACTGATGAATTGTGAGGCTGGAACATTCTACATTTGTTTTTTTTTTGGGGGGGGGGGTTGGTGGGATATTTTTTTTCTTTTTAGTTTTAATTTCTTCACATAAGTAAGAAAGAAGAGTTATAAAACATCTCTGTAGACAACGGTCATATTTTTCCCTCCTACATGGACTCTAGACCAAAAATTATAAACTTATGTGTATACCCAGAAATAATCAGTTAGAATTCATAGAGGTGATCAGTCTGACGAACATGCAGTATGTGCATGTGCACTACACCATGTGAAGCTTTTTTGACCAATTAGCATACACTTTCACAAAAGTGAATTTTAGGCAGGCAAAACAAGCTTGATTGGGGTGTGGGTAATAATGGGAGGGGAACGATGAGTGGGGATAGGTAAGGAGGACAAATATGGACAAAATAGTCTATGCGCATGTGTGAAAATGGAACAAGGAAACTTGTTGGGAATGCTTTAAGGAAGGAAGAAAGGAGGAAGAAAAGAAAGGAGGAAGACTGACAGAGAGGAAGTCGGATCCAGTTATATTTTACATAACTCATGCACATAGGACAGGTTAAAATAAAATTCCCTTGTATAACTACATATCGCTAATAAAGAAAGACTGAACTAAAATGTTGAAGCAAAGAAACAAGCATCTCTATTAGATTACAGTTAGGATTAGGAGTCATTTGGGCCAAGTTTCTAACCCAGTGCTCAAACACTGGCACACAGTGGACATGCAAAAAATAATAGTGATCATTATATTATAATTAAACATTACAAGGAGAGAATAAGATAATTCATGTTATCATCATGTGTGGTGCTTAGTAAGCAACTGATACCCACTTACTGTCATCGTCAACATCATCACCATCAGCACCACCACAACAGGAAAAAAAAAAAAAACTTATTTCTCCCCTTATTTCTAGTTTAGGTATACCAAAAATCAATGGTCCTAGATTAGATGTTTTTTCTTTTTCTTTTATTAACTTATATTAACTATGGGGGGAGAGAATTTCATTGTTACATTTCCATACATGTTTATATCTTTTTTTGGGGGGGGGGTCTGGTCGTGGGCCTGAACTCTGGGCCTGAGCGCTGTCCCTTAGCTCTCCAGCTCAAGGCTAGCGCTCTACCACTTGAGCCACAGCACCACTTCCAGCTTTTTTCTTTTTGCTTATGTGGTGCTGAGGAATCGAACTCAGGGCCTCAGGCATGCAAGGCAAGCACTCTACCACTGAGTCACCTTCCCAGCCCATGTTTATATCTTATTTGTATCAATCTCACCCCTTCTCTCACACTATAGATAAGATTTGTTAAATACAAATGCTAAGTACATGCTCTTGTTAACAGAGAACCTTATTTTCCTATTTAGCAGAATAATCTTCATTTGCAACCAATAATTGAGCCACATGTGAGGTGATATGCCAATAAGTTCAAATTCTTCATTCTCAATGTCTTAATGCTCTTCAAATATCTGGCAAGAACACTCAATATTTCAATTCTCTTGGTGTTTTATTCATAAAAATGAGAATTTTTCTGTAGTTTTTCTTAAATAATCAATATTTGTCAACATTTCTGTTCTTTCCAGAGAGTAGTAATTAGAGTTGAGTAATAAATTCTCATTAATGTACATAAATGTACGTATCATATGTATCTTCTAAAATAAACATCTGGTGAAAATCTTGAGTGAATTTATACACTATAAAATAGAAGACGGTTTTTCAATGCTTCTTAAAAGTCTAAATATTATTTTCTTCCTAAAACAGAGTGTTCTGAGTAACATCATTCCTACTTTATAATCTTCATATTTTTCCATGGCGCTGCATTTTCCTTCCCTCCATATGTCTGAAATAGTCATTTAAAACAGCAAGCTCACGTTAATTACCAGAGACAAGTGTTAATGGATTTTAATTTTGCTTTATTAGAATTTATGCAAATTTCATTGTGTTGAGACTTCAAATAAAAACTCTACATCTTTTTAGTTTTTTGTTTTTTTGGCTGTTGACTTTACCTTCTAGAAACAAATGGGGAAAGTTTCACTATTATTTGGTCACAGGGACTATGGATAGCAATATTCTTTAATAAGGAACAGTTGTCACACAATTATCTTTAAAGCAGTGTGAGTTTTATAATTACTGATTACCCTGGATACCTTTTCTCTAAGGGTTCAAACACTCAGCTACACTTTTTGGTCTGTCTGCTTGTTTTTATTGTGCTGATGGCTATATCCATTCATTTGTTTTTGTCTTGATGAAAATGAGTGCATTGTTGTACACTCAATAACATTCTTTTTCTTCCATCCAAATAGATCCCCTAACATTGGTTTATTGGAAAGTTGCTCTGGTGACTTAATGAAACAGTCTGCTACATTAAGAATACAAGAATTTTAGATGTATTCCTGGCTCTAAAATGATTACTTCCATACTATCCAGGAGACGTAAACACAATGTAAAACATTCTAATATTCAAAATTATTCAGGTACTTTCTATTCACATAGCTGTTCTATGGGAAATCCTAAATTCAAAATGCTTATGACATAAAAATGAAGGAAAAACTGCATCTTCATCCATTTTATATTGCTATAACAACACACTTGAGGCTGAGTTGCTTTATAAAGAAAAGGGGTTTATGTAGTTGAGTTTCAGAGATTTAAGAGTATGGTCCTGATAACTGCTTGGTCCTGACAGGGACTGTGTAGAAGATGACATCACAAGGACTGGAGTATGTTGGAATAGGGGCCCAGGGGAGTTACAGGACTTACTTATAACAACTTACTCTGGAGGAAATGAATCCAATCCCACAAAATCAGACCTACCTCCATTCATGGATGTGGAACACGCATTACTTTCCACTAGATCTCACCTCTTAAAGGTTCATCCATTTCAGAAACACAACACTGGGACCAAGCTTCCAGATCATGAACCAGTGGGGAATAAACCATGTCCAAACTCTAGCACTCCATCATCCCCATTTTCCATACAAGGAAATAAAAGCCTGAGCTCACACAAGTAGTAACCATAGAAGCTCAGCCAGCACAGGTCAGTACTGTGGGAAACAGGCCTTCTCCCACGACGCCATGCAAATATGCACATGTGATGATTAAAAATCTAGGCCTCAAAACTCTCACAAGGTAGGTTTGTATCCTCTCTCCTTGAGAGGGAGGCTGGATTTAATGATTTACTTCCAGTAAATGTAATACAGCAGAAATATAGGCCTATCCCTTATGAGAGTAAATTATAAAAAGACTGTAGTTCCTGTCATAAGTATCTTCTCTTGAGACACAGAGGAACCCAAGATTTTCTGGGACCCACTGCCTGCAAAGCAGTAAAGTCATCTCTGGTGGTTCAGCCATGACTGCAGATTCCAGTCATCCTGCAAATGGTATGGAAACTATGGCTGTGTGGTGTTTGGCCAGGCAATTGGGTAGGAATATAACTTGAGTCAAAGACCAAATGGAAGAACTAGCTGAAGCAGAATTGCATTGTTACCATCCTATAGAGTAATAGTCCATTCTTAGACTTGAGGCAAAGTCTCTATTACACAGAACCAAAGAGCCTAAAATTCTGAATGATTTTTCCCCTGTGTGCCAGTGGTATACAGGAGGCTGAGATCCAGAGAATCGTAGCTCAGAACTAGCTCAGGCAGCTAAGTCTGTGAGACTCCATCTCCAATTAACCAGCAAAAAGAAAACAGACTGGAAGTGGGGTTCAACAGGTAGATCACCAGGTGAATAAGTAGCAAAGAAGGGCAAGGCCCTGAGTTCAAAGCCCCAGTACTTGAAAATACGAACGAGACTTTTCCAAGAAGGGGACATAATATGTTCTTTAGCCTTGCCCACAATATCTGTCTGAGACTTTTGCCATGTAGATCTGATGAAGACCTTTCTTCCTCCTCTTTAAACTGACAGTGCCTGGTCTTAAAGTGGAGGATTTGGAAATGGCAGCAGTGCCCACTGTTATAATGAATGCCAGATGTTTTCAAAGACCTTCCTTCACCTCCAAATGAAACTCATTATTAGGCCTTTTCTCAAAATCCTTCTCTGTGACATGCAGGAGCTATAACAATTGGGTCATCCCTCGTAGTTTATGCTCAAAGGTCTTCCAATAAATCTGTTTCAAATTCGAGTACTGCCCTCCCCCCCCCCACACACCCTAAAAGAAATATTCAGGAAATCGAACCTAGTAAAATGATTTATAGCAGCCCATAGTCTGGAGAGGAATATACTGGTATCAAGGCACTGAATTCCAGCCCTTCCTCAGGCTTGCCCAGGTGTACACAGGGTTAAAAGAAGCCAGTAGGACCTATAATGCCCCATCAAAACTCTAAGGCAAAGAACCAGAAAAAGAAAGAATAGAGCTGAACTATTATTGTTGTTGTTGTTACAACAACAATATAAATCCATAAGTCAGGTGATAAGTACAATACATCTCAATCAGTGTCCCACCTTCCATCATTCTCCCCGATTTTTCTCCTACCACCCTACCGTCAAGTTACATAGTTCAATTTTTTCCCTAATGAACATTGAATGTAATGACTGCGTCTGCTCATCTTTCCTCCCTCCTTTCATGCCCCCTTCAGTTCTCTCCTCCTCCAACATAGTTCCACTTCCTGGTATTCATATTTAGGGAAGGAATTCAAAGGTGCTACATCTCTAAACAACTGATGAACTGTTTGCCAAAATGAATACCAGAATTGGCCTTTTAAACGTAGATTCACACAGCACCTAAGAACATGAAAAGATTAAAAGAATCTTAGGTAGGGGTGAAATAGATCCATGAGACTTTTCTAGATCAACATCCTTGAGACTCTTCTTGTTCTCCCTGGCAATTTGTCACTTGACATTTAAGACTCACAGAAGCAAAAGTGAAGGATCTGAGACACGAACTGGTCCCTTGGACATCAGGCAGAATGAACACAGGCCAGTCATGCTGACTGCTGATCTCATCTTCTTCCAACTACACTTTACAAAATGCATATGGCTGGATAGAGTGCCCCATAGAAGAATAGTTCCATCCAGTTCTGTAGACTTTTGCTCCTTCTGAGCACCAAGTTAGGGGCAACCAATGCAACCCACACAATAACCCTGCCTAAAATATGCTTTCTTCAATGCAAAAATAATTGCATTGGAGTCACAGGCCAGTTGTTCTTGTCCATAAGATCCTGGATACTAGGAGGCTGAGATCAGAGGATCAAGGTTTGAAGCTAGCTTACACTTGGAGTCTCCAAGACACTCCATTTCCAATTAACCAGAAAAATGCTGGACTGGAGGCATGATTCAAGTGTTAGAGCATCAACTATGAGCAAACAAGTGAGCAAAAGTGCCAGCCCCTGAATTCAGGCCATAGTACTGGCAATAGTAATGATAACAATGAGTCTTAACACACTGCATGAACATGGCAGGTAAAGGAGCCCATGGTTCTCTGCAGAGTATGAAGATGTGCTGAAATACAAGATGAAGTTATGGAGTTTACTAAAACTCCATATGGCAGCCCTGTTGTTGTCTCTCCATAACAGTCTAGCAAAACAGTACTTTTTCTGCAATCACATGTGTTTTTTAGTGAATATAAGGTTGGAATTTTATAAGTACAAAAGTCAGCAGGTACTTTTTTCCCCCACATGGACACAAGTGAATCAACAAATGTGGTGCTGTATGGTTGTAATCCTAAGGCAGGAGCACATGAGTTTGAAGCCAACCTGGGTTGGCTTCTCAAAAAAGAAAGTTACCTAATCTTTAATTCTATTATACTTTCTAAAATATTGGTGGTAGCTAATAATAAATACAATATTTAAACAACTATTTATTATACATAAAATACAGATTTAATAAAATAGTTATACTAGTAAAAAAGAGAGTACTGATAACAATAATTCCATTGAGGAAATATACACCTAGAATGTATGAATTGCTAAAAATAATTAACTGAAATTATAAAGACTCTGTACTCACGGGCAGAAGAGTTGTGATTCTGTCATCTCCTAGTAGAGATGGAGGCAAAGTCACTAAGGAGCTTCAACTCAACATCCCTACTTCCTTTTGATTCCTCCTCTGCCCTCATCAATTTCCAATTTGTTCCCCGGTTCTCTTCTATTTTCCCAACTATTTTTGTGTATATCTGAAACTGCTCTTTTATCAAAACTGTTTGATGTATTGATCTCAACTTGGTTGCAACTGTTGGACATTTCATTTTTTATAAAAACACAGACTTGAGATTTAATTGAAATTTTGCTATTTCCAGGCTTAATCCCTAGGTGCATAATATATGCAGTTGCTTGTAAATGCGCTCTGCAAGTATCTGCAAAATGTCTTCTGTGTTGCTTGCAATGAGACGTTTTTGTTGTGTTTTTGTTTGTGCAGGTTGTAGGGCCTGAACTCCGGGCCTGAGTGCTGTCCCAGAACTTTTTTACTCAAAGCTAGCATCTACCACTTGAGTCACAGCTTCATTTTCAGCTTTTTGGAATTAATTGGAAGTAAGAGTCTGACAGACTTTCTTACCCTGGCTGGCTTCAAATTGTGATGCTCAAATCTTTGTCTCCTGAATAGCTAGGTTTACAGGTGTGAACTACTAGTACTCAGCAACAATAGAAGGTTCATATAAACCTCCCTTGTCAAGAAAATAATGATGTGATTTGGGTAGTACCCAGGAGAAAACCATCCTCCCTGTTTTCCCATGCCTTTGTCTTGTGGTTCGCTGTTAAAACTCCTCTGCTTTCTTCCACCTTGCAGCCGTAGCTTTATCAAAGTGTTGTCTCCTTGGTGTCCTTGCCTGCTTCAGCATCTACTATGTTCTTTGTATGCATTTATGAGTAATCGATTATCTGTCTGTCCATGCTCTCAAAATCCTTCAGACCTCTAAGAGCAAAACCAAACTTGAGAAGATGAAACAAAACAAGAAGCAAGCAAAAGTGGACAAAAAGAAATAGAATGAGAACCTATCCAAGAACTGGAAGGGTTCTTTCCAGAATCTTCCCTCTCATTCGGATTGCTATAGCCAAGAACGTGGTGAGTAGAGAGAATATGACAAGATGGAAGAGAAAAAAAATCTAACTTTTTTTTCAGTACTAGGGATTGAACTCCAGGCCTTGAGCCTGCTTGGCAAGTGCTCTAATACTTGAGTCACATACCCATTCCTTTTGCCTTTAGTTTGCTTCGCAGATAGGGCCTTGCTTTTTTTTTTTTTTTTTTTTTTGCCAGATGAGCCTTGGACCTTAATTTTCTTACCTTCACCTCTGACAAACTGGAATTACAGGTATTTGCCATCATATCCAACTTGATTTTGAAATAAGGTCTTACTAACATTTTTCTCAGGCTGGCTTTGAACCTTGATCCTCCTAACTCCAACTCCTAAATATATGGGATTACAGGCATGAGCTATTATACCCAACCCCTAATACTCTTTAATTGGAAAGATGTTTTCATTTATTTTAAAGGAGATAGAAGAGTTCCTAAAAATCAAGTTTGTGACCAAGATGGTCGTAGCTTTCATCCTTTGTCTAGCATCTTCTATAGTTCTTTTTTTTTAACTGTATTTTTTTGTCTTTTCTTTTTTGGTACTGGGGATCGAACCCAGGACGTTGCACTTGCTAGGCAAGCGCTTTGCCACTGAGCTACATCCCAGCCCTCTTCTATAGTTCTTAAATTTAAGTGTGTGTAATAATTACCCAGGAAGCTGGTAGAATACTTAGATTCCAAAATCTGCATAACATCTGAGAGATGCTCTAACAAGTCTTCAGGGAGGCTGAGGAATGTGGGTTGCAAACAAGCCTACAGTGTGGATTCTGAGTTGTCAGCCCTTGACCACACTGATGAGAGTATGCTCAATATTATAAACCTTTTCATGAAACAACAAGAAAGAAAAGACAGACAAGAGTTAAAAATCATTATTCAAAGGATTTTTTTCCTCTTTTTTTCACTAAAATTTAAAATTCTAAAAAAAAAAAACAAAAAAAAAACACAGAATGGTACTAAAATTCAGATAAAATATGAACTAGGTCCTTTGGAGTTTTTCTAATTAAAAAAAAAGATTAAAAATGTGGAAGCGGATCATTTTATGAGATATCCTATTAGTCACCATTTTCTTTTAGCAGGTGAGTAAATGCATGATTTCCCTTTTTTAAAAGTTGCCACAATTTCAAACATTTCTTTTCATGCATTTTATGAAGTAGGTCTCAGCCAAATACATTTATCATGTTAGGTCTTTGATCTCTAATTTCAACTAACCAGGAGGGTAATCGTTACATCTGAGGTCACAGTGGGGTCTTGACCCCTCTTTTGGCATTTCTCTTCAAGGAAACTTCCATTCCCATCACCCAATTCCAAACAACCCAGTAGTTGTCCAAGGTTTAATATCTTACATCAGAACAAATAAATATGAGTTGAGTGAGTGCTATAACATTACTAGGTATTTTACTAGTAGTATTTATTACTAGTATTTACTAGTACATTACTAGTAATATTTTACTACTTGATTTTTTTTATTAGAACCGAGGTAGACAAAATTCACCTGGTTGTTTGGAAATGTAGCACACAGATTCCACAACATGAGGGCTTTCTGTGTATGCTTCCTAGGTATGCCAAAGGAAAATGTCACCTGAGAGTGTATTGCTATGTGCATTGCTTAAAAGAGGCTACACAATTACCTTCAGAGATGCAGGCTGACAATGGTTTCTTCTAAGGAAAAACTAACTTTACATCAGTAAAGTGTAGAGCCTCCAGTGGTATCTTTAAAGACAAATTATAATTTTAATTCACTCAGAGGTGTTTTACACACTCAGATGCTCTTTTTGTTTGAAGGATGAGAACTGGCGCGTGAATGTGTGGCGCCTGATTCCCCATCATTGGCTACAGCTGGAGGAGAGCCCACAAAGGGGGGAGAAAACTGTCACAGCACATTAGTAGCTGCAAAGAAGGAGACCAAAGAAGAATGTCACTATTATTATTTGTAGTTGCTCACTGGGGTGAGTTAAGGCCTACTTTATCCTACCTGAGCAGAGGAGAGATGCTAAATAATTGCATTTACAACCCAGAGCTCTGCTCTCGGCTCTACCTGCATTCTGTATCATTTTAACATGCTTATTCCCAATGAAAGTGATTATAGAAGATCTGGGGAGTTAGCTCAGTGGCAGAGCATTACCTAAGGTGGGGAAGGCCTTGGGTTCAATCCCTAACACCAGAAATAGGAGAAGCGTGGGGAGAAAGAAGAGGTGGAGGAGGAGGAAGGAGAGGAGAGAAAAGAGGAGAAGGAGGGCAGAAACAAAGAAAGGAAGGAAGGAGGGGGAAGGAAAGGAAGGGAATGAAAGATGCCAAATTTTAAAGTTCTTGGGGGTGTTCACAGTCTACAGCATTCCAAGATGAAGTATATCTCAATCAAATTAATAAAATTTGAAAGGAAGCTTTGGGAATCACAAGAGCCACATGTACATATGGTTATGTGATACTGAAGTGTGTGTTCCTGACAGGATAAAATGGCAAGTAAAAACATGAGCCCTCACCATCACAGAGCTAACAATCTAGCATAGAAGGTAGAGATTAATCATCAAATTTTTACCAAGAAAATAAAATGGCATCCCTCCTAACTGTACAGGGCAAATAAACTGAAACCTACAGTATAGGATAATCTGAGAAGATAAGAAAACACTTGGTTGAGGCAGGAGCCTGTGAATTGGAACAAGCTGGAAATAAAATTGTGACAGAACCAGATGGATGGTCCATAGGAAAGACGAAAGGTCAGGTGCATGGGAAAAAGACAGCTCATAACTCTGACTTTGATCTTGCTTAGTTTGAACTGCCTTTGAATTTACCAAGAAGGGAGAAGAGTAAACGCTGGCTAATAGAGATTGAGAACCCCCAGGGTAACTCAATGGTAGAATTTTTTTTCAGTTGTGAGGAAATTCTAAGGAATATATACAATTTTAATATATGGAGATGGAGGAATGTTCTACCAAGAACATTAAGAATCACACGAAAGCCAGAGTGCATAGGGCCTATGTTTTTCATTAAGCATTCATGCAAAGTATTTTTATAATGCAACTTAATCAAGAGTCTGAAAAAGATCAGGACCTAAACAGCATTAATCCATTCTTCTCTTGACCTAATCTGAAGGAATGTTCATTTTAGAGTACACTCACATAGAAGGTGAAGTAAGTACCTTGTAAAGGTTGAGTTCCCACAGACGTTGACATTTATGAACCCCCTTTTTCTATCATCACAATTTATCCAAAAATTTCTAGAATTTATTTCAGACCTATGCTTCCATGTGTAAGTCACACAGAGAAAGATGCCTTTCGTAAGCTTCTCAATTTTTTTAGAATTTGTTTTAAAAAAATGTAACTCTAATCCAGTATCACAGAATAACAGCTTAATCACTATTCATCGTAACTCACTACTAATAATAGAAAATAAAATGGCCCTCGGGCCATATGAGGCCCTAGAAATCATTTGGTACATGATGGATCAGATACATGCTTCTGGTATGCTTCTCATTGCTGGCCCGTGGCTATCTGCCTGTATTGATAGTTTTGCATGGCCAGCGAATGATATTATAAACATCCAAATGGCCCATGGCAGGGGAAAAAAAGTTGTCTATCCTATGGGATGGAATGAGGAACCTCAGCATCATTCATCTGTTTAGATCTTCGTGTCTCTCTGTGTGATGTACTTTCTTCATTCCCTCATCTGTACCATTAGCTCATTCACTTTTTTCTAATCACATGTCTGCATGCTGCTCATTCTTCATTGAATCTAAGCATTAAAGTGGACAGTTTCTCTAAGCCTGTGGGTATTTGTTTACAAGGCTGTTGTATCATACAATACACTGATGAACTGGCCTGCTTTTCTCTTGTCAGTCTGCCTTTTGTTTGTTTGTTTTTATGTGAAAATACTGTACAGAGGGGTTACAGTTACATGAGCAAGGTAATGAGTACATTTCATATCCAACATTGTTACCTCCTCCTTTGTTTTTCCCCTACCATCCCTTCCCTCCCACCTCCACAACTACACTCTTCCCCACGCCCCTAAATCGTAAAGTTTGTTTTTCATCATAACGTCTTGTACATCTCATTGTTACAATGGGTCAACCTGTATCCCTATTTAAACATTTTGTTTTTTCCCTTCCCCTCCCCACCTATTTATAAGGTACTATGTGATTTTTTGTTGCTTTGTATGTTCCTCCCTCACAGTATAACCCCTGTTTTCACTGTATTTGGTGTCAGTCTGCCTTTTGTTACAGTAGTATTTTCCTTGTCCCCCATCACAGGTGAAGACAGGTAACACTTTTCTACACCTACAGTTCTGGCTCTCAGCATAAATCACTCTAGAGCCTTCAGATTCAACTCTAGAGCAGCTGGCAGGAGTGGGGGGGAGGGGGTGGCAAATGACAGAAAAGCAAAGTTAAAAATATTTACCAAGATCACTCTTCAAGATCTCTACCTGTAGTAACTAGTTAAGAAAAGAAGAGGGAAGCTTCTCTTTATCCTTTCCTTCCCAAATGCAGGTTAACAGGGGAAAGTTATGGTTTATTTTCATTGCATCTAAGTAAGTTTGACTAGGAGGTACCCATTTCTGACTCATCCTTTTCTTCCCAGCTACGTCTTTCTTATCTCATTGTGTCCTGAGAGTTTAGCTTTGTGAACAGTGAGGATATTCTCCTTGGTCTCTGCCATCTGAGGAGCCCAAGGGTTAGCTTGTTCTGAACAGCCAATAAAATAGACTGATAACCAGAATGTGGTCCAGCTGTGCCAGCTGTCAAGAGAGATTGTCTTATCAAGGTCCCTGTGGAAATAAAGGCTTTTGCCATCTCAATCTTCTTTGCTTGGCCCTGTAGTAGCAAAGTTCTCTCTTTCTTATGACTCTCATTGGGAGTGTTGTAGATATTTGGAGCACTTTCTCTTTAATATAGTTTTTGGAGAGTATCTCTTTCATCCTGAGGTGAGCCATAAAATAACTCACTGGTTTTGGTTCGGAGACAGAAAGACAGATAGAGACAGACAGACACAGAGACAGAGAAACAGAGAGAAACACTGAAAGAAACAGAGAGTTAAGAGACAGAGATAGAAATATTTGTTGTTTACCTTAACAGAAATCTGATGAACTTTCAGAAAGGCCTCTATGGTCCTACTAGCATAACTGGAAGCTGATGTTCTGGTGGTATTTTTTCTTTGTTGGTTGTGGGGCTTGAACTCAGAGCCTGGGCACTGTCTCTGAGCAATTTTGCTCAAGCCATAGTGTCACTTCTGGCTTTCTGGTGGTTGATTATTGATGAGTCTCACAGACTTTCCTACCCAGGCTAGCATTGAACTATGATCTTCAGATCTGTCTCCTGAATAGCTAGGAATGCAGGCATGAGCCACCAGCACACAATTTAGGTGGTATTTTTTAGAAGCCTCTGTTCTTTCTACTGAGTCCTGTTTCTCCCCTGGAAATGTCTCAGAGAACTGAAACTCCTATTCACCCACTCCTGTTAATGTCAACTTGTCAGTCCTTTCTTGCTTGTTGACTTGATTTTTTGTTAAGGAAAATGTGGGACTTCATTGGTTGGGGGAAAACAGGATCTCCCCCAAGCTGTTCTGTACACTTTCTTCTGGCTCTGCTTTCTTTTGTCACCTTTGAGCTTCTATTTCTATCCTAGGAATCCACTCCCCCTCACTTGGAGACCAGTAGATGGAGGATCATGAGGGACACAGTGGAATTATGGTGACCACTGTGGAGGCCTTATCAGCTAGGAACACCACCAGGAATGTATTGACCAGTGTCCCCTGGCTCCATCCAGAAGCAGCAGTTGAAAGATCCAGGTCTCTGACAAAAGTCAGCCCAAGTAAGGATGTTTACCACATCAGCCTCCTAGACTACTGCCTGAGGGGACTGCTCAGGTGATTGCGTTAAACTATTAGAAGAATTTTGTTTCCTTCATCCAGAAGAAAACAGCAGTCATTTCTCCTATTGGTTTCAAATAGTCACGTCTTTGCAAAAGCCAAACAGGAAGTTTATTCAAACAGTTGGACCGCATAGCTCCAGGGACGATGTAAACCACAGAAATCGCCATCATGTCCACCGTACATTGCATGACAGACAAGGTTTTGCATCAACAACATTGTTTTGTAATAAGGAAAGTACATTGAACAGCATCCACAAGAATTGGAGAAAATGTGTGCAGGAATAGACATATTTCTGTTCCTGGCTGGGTTTTGCATTACTGTCCTGAAGATATTGGAGTTTGCTTTGCATTTGAAGAAAAAGAAAAGCAGTAGGTGAATTTGCCTGGTTTGGAAGTGCTTGCAACTAAAGCATTATTTACAGGCATTTTCAAAATTATTTTTAACTCTGTTGTATAACCTATACAGATTTTAGTTTATTATATTATGTTATGTAAGAGTGGCCATATTAAGCCAGCTCTGGCAGAAAAGTCCCCGTGAGACTCTTATCTCCAATAAACTATTCAAAAAAAGCCAGAAGTGGTGCTATGGTTCAAGCATTAGAATGCTAGCCTTGAGCTCAGAGACTCGGGGACAGTGCCCAGACCCTGAGTTCAAGCCCCAGGACTGGCCAAAAAAAAAGAAAGTCAAAAGCTATGAACATATTGCCATATCAGATGACATTAAGTGAAATGAACCCCAAGATAGGAACACAATTTGTTTTTTCTTGCTTGCTATTGTTTTTAATGTATCTAAAATGTACTATATGATTTTTTTTGTTTCTCTTGTATGTTGTTCCCCCATGGTAACCCCTGTTTTCACTATATTTGACGTGGTGCCCTGAATCTTGTAAATACATTTTGGGGGAGGGGAAGGGAAATAATAAAATGCTGAAACAGGAATACAGGTTGACCCATTGTAACAATGAGATGTGCAAGACACTATGTTGAAAACGAACTTTACAGCTTGGGGGGGAGGGTGGGAGGGCAGGGATAGTAGGGGAAAAACAAAGGAGGAAATAACAATGCTCGATAGGAAATGTACTCATTACCTTACTTGTGTAACTGTAGCCCCTCTGTATACTATTTTTACAATTAAAAAAAACATTTTAAAAAGAGTGACCACCATTTGTTAGGAAATGGAAAGACTTGAAAAAAATTATATTAAGTGAAGTAAGCCAGGCCCAAAGAAACATAGGTCCCATGGTTTCCCTTATTTGCAGTAACTAGTATATGTCTGAGACAAACAGAAACGGTCAGATAAGATGATGTTAGGTGAAATGAACCCCAAGATAAGGACACAAGTGGTTTTTTTCTTTTTTCCTATTGTTTCTAACATATTTATAAGGTGATTGTTTTGTTGCTTCGTATGTCCCTCCCCCATGGTATAACCCCTGTTTTCACTGTATTTGATGTTGGTATAATTTGGGGAGGGGAAGGGAAAAAACAAATGGTTTAAATAGGAATACAGGTGGACCCATTGCGACAATGAGATGTAAAAGACACTATGTCAAGAAACAAACTTTACAACTTTGGTTGGGGGCGGTGGGGGAAATGTAGTCGTGAGGATGGGAGGGCAGGGATGGTAGGAGAAAAACAAAGGAGGCGGCAACAATGCTTGATAAGAAATGTACTCATTACTTTGCTCATGTAATTGTAACCCCTCTGTACGTTTTTTCACAATAAAAATCCTCATTAAAAAAAAGAGTGGCCATATTAACCATATTTGAAAGAAGTTTGGTGTTAACAATGGCCAATAAGAGAATAATGGGTCAATAAGAGAATAGGGAAGTTGGAAGGACCTTACCAAGATGACTGGCAAGATGGCAGTATATCCTGCCAACACACTGACCACTCTGGAGGGTCATTGGAGCTCTGTCTCTCCTGTGCAGTTGTTCTAAAGGTAACAACTGAGCTAAATTAATAACCAGTGAGTGACTCCTACAGGATGTGATTTCTCTTTCTACTACTAGATTTAGAGCTAGTTTTTCAAAACCACAGTATTCCAATCCCATGGACTTTTGCAGCCGAGACTTGGGCTCCCAAAAGTATGTTTATGAAATCACTCCCATGTATTCAGTGTCTACTGCATGCCACTCTGTGTTGATGGATTCGCATAGATTATTTCACTTAGTCCACAACACAATGGCATTAACCATTGAAATGGTTAAGGTGTTCCAACTTAACCTAGTATGAAAAATATCGATTCCCAACAAGGAGGAAAACCAAGGCAGGGTCATCTTCCCCTTTACAATAAGGTAAAAGTGAGATTTGAATGTTAATTCTGGCCCTGGGGGACTCGGTAGGGTCCATAAGAAGTGGTTGGGTCCAGAAGTTACACCCCAGTACTGTCCATTAATTACGTATTTGATTTTTTTCCTTGTTCTGTAGCTTTGATATCTGGCCTTTGCGGACTGTGGAGTGTGGAATCTGCTGAAATGACCCGGACTAGCTGACACGAAGACTGTGTATTGTTTCATCAGGTTCTTAACCATGGAAACCATAATCTGCCCTTGGTCCCAGTTGCACTCTATCTCCAAGTGGCTTGGGTGCTTCCCACACATAACCACCAATGGTGTGACTTGCCTCCTTCCCTTCAGGTCTAGGAACAGCGAACTGTGAGTTTCACCATTCCTGCATAATCATACAACCTATATGTAGCCAGGAATGACGGTTCAGATCCGTAATCCCAGCATTAAAGAGGTAGAGACAAACGCCCACACTTGCTAGGGGCTCCTCAGGGAAGCGCTTCCCACAGCTTCCCTGAAGCCTCCGCTCTCCTCGAAGACAGCAGGACACACCCACTTGCCTGGCAAAGGGAAGCCATTCTCAACTGTGCCCAGCCTTTGCTGAAGACACTCTGTCCACACATCCAGTGTGAGATCCCTCTAGATATAAGGTGGGCACCATGGATGACAAGTACCACTGCCACCACTGCAAGGAATCCTTGCAGGGGAAGAAGTATGTGGAGAAGGAAAACCAGTCGTACTGCGTGAAGTGCTTCGACAAGTTCTATGCCAACACCTGCGTGGAATGCCACTTGCCCATCGGCGCGGACACTAAGGAAGTGCACTACAAGGGCCGCTTCTGGCACGACACCTGCTTCCGTTGTTCCAAGTGTTCGCACACCTTGGCCTCGGAGAGCTTTATGGCCAAGGACAACAATATCCTGTGCAACAACTGTGCCGCTAGTACCGAGGAAACCCCGAAGTGCAAAGGGTGCTCCAAGCCCTTTGTGGCCGGAGACCAGAACATGCAGTACAAGGGCAGTTACTGGCACAAAGACTGCTTCATCTGCAGCAACTGCAAGAAAATCATCGGCACCGACAGCTTCTTCGCGAAAGGGCAAGAGATTTACTGCGCCACTTGTCATACGGCCAAGTTTTCCAAGCAGTGCGTCAAGTGCGCAAAGCCTATCACATCGGGAGGAATCACGTACCAGAACCAGCCCTGGCATGCTGATTGCTTTGTGTGCGTTTCCTGCTCCAAGAAGCTGGCTGAGCAACATTTCACGGCCGTGGAGGATAAGTATTACTGCGTGGAGTGCTACAAGAACTTTGTGGCCAAGAAGTGTGCGGGATGCCATAACCCCATCACTGGGTTTGGTAAAGGCACCAATGTGGTGGCCTATGAAGGGCTATCTTGGCACGACTATTGCTTCAACTGCAAAAAATGCTCTACGAATCTGACCAACAAGCGCTTTGTTTTATACCAGCAGCAGGCGTACTGCCCCGAATGTGCTAAAAATGTTGTAAATTGATGGGGGGGTGGGGGAAGGGGCTTCTGTCCTGTGAAACAGAATTTCAATCGTGCTTTTAGTGCTCTTGTTCTTTTTCTCTGCCCTACCCCGTTGACAGGGGAAGGGGTGGTTCCCGTCTCTTTAAAGTTGTTCCTTCTGTCCTCTTCTCTTGTTCTGCAGTATTGCTCAAATAAGGACCTACTGTGATGGTGTTAGGATTCAGCAACAAGCGTCCTCACAGCCAAGTTAACTTTTCAATCGGTGCAATGAGAAAACAAAATCTTAGATTGACACTTACGCATGTTCATCATCGAGCAGAACAGTGTTAATCATTTAGCCACTTTGTGATGTAAGCAGAAAGCATATACGATACAGTTCCCACTGAGCCGCTGTTGCAGGCCAGGTGGTCAGTCACATGACATGCAAGAGGGGAGGGGCTGCTGCAGCTCACTGCTCATGCTCTTCCCTGAGCGGAAAAAGAATTTGCTGGAATGCATGGTTTAACTTCGTCCTCAAAACTCTGACCCTCCTTCTGTTCTTTTGGGATCTCACCTGACTAACACCAATTTTCAGAGTTCACATTTGAACTTAGCTGTCAGTTTCCCCCTACTAACATCAGATGTCCCCCACTCCACCCAGTAGCACATTGTCCGAGTATCTCTTTGCAAAGTACAGAACATCTAGGTGACTGGGCAGGTATACGTGTATCTGAGAAAACAAACATTTTTCAGAGCAACATTGTCACAATGGAAGCTTGACAAAACTAACAGGTCCTTTTTTATATTTTTTTATGTTTTTTTTATTGTAAAAAGAGTGTACAGAGGGGTTACAGTTACATGAGTAAGGTAATGAGTACATTTCCCATTGAGCATTGTTACCTCTTCCTTTGTTTTCCCCTACTTCTTTATAGTTTTAAGTGCCATTTTGTGTTAACAGTAAAAATTGTTTATGGATTTAGAAACTTACATATAGCATTGAGCCCTCTTAGATATTGCTCCTATAGAAGTGAGTGACCATAAAACTCTTGGTTAGCTAAGCAGGCGCCAGGCTATCATCAACATTAATATGACATTTCAAAACCTTGACAAATGAGACCCCTTGGTAAAATAAAAGTCATCTACTCTTTGTCCATGTGTTCAAGAGGACCACAAAGTCCCTTCTCTTGTGAATCCTAAGACTTTCCCTCAAGAGCTTAGCTGTCTCTGGGGAAGTAGGGCAGCCACTAGCCACCCAGGCAGACCCAGCTTTTCACATTTTGCTTCCCTAAAATGTGGAATCACTACTTACTGTATTCTCTATTGGTATTGTTTTTACAACGAAACAATATCAAAAGTAGGCATGTCATGACAACTCATAGTTGCATTTTTATAGAAGAGGCTATAGACACCAATGCCTCATTTCTACATTTTGTCATTAATGGTTCTCATCTAATGTTTCAGTGTCTCCTTACAGAAATGAAGCAGAATAAAAACAAAATAAAAAGAGGTAGAGGTAGGAGGATTGGAAATTCAAAGATGATTTGAGCCACATAGTGAGTTCCAGACCAGCCTCAGCTACATGAGACCATATCTCAAAATAACAAAATCAGGGCTGGAGGCTGGGAAGGTGGCTCAGTGGTAGAGTGCTTGCGTTGCATGAATGAGGCCCTGGGTTCGATTCCTCAGCACCACATAAGCAGAAAAGGCCAGAAGTGGTGCTGTGGCTCAAGTGATAGAGCACTAGCCTTGAGCTGAAGAATTGAGGGAGTGTCCAGGCCCAGAATTCAGGCCCCACAACCGACAAAAAATGGCTGGAGTGTGGGTCAAGTGGTAGAGCACCTGCCTACTATGCTCAAGGACTTGAATTCAAACCCCAGTGTATGGAAGAAAAAGTTTAAGTGTGTGTGTGTGTGTGTGTGTGCTTTCTAACATGGTTTCTACCATGTTTTAGACCCAAACTGGCCTACAACTCCAGATATTTCCGCCTCAGCTTCCTGAGCTGAGATTATAGATGTACACCACCACACTTAGCTTAAAAGTTGTATTTTAAATGTACTGTAATAATATCTATACTATTACTCATCAGACTCTTGGACTCTTGGACTCTTGCTGTAACCAGGTATATAAAATGTTTTCTATGCCTAGCTAGGTAAAACTTTCTATAGTTAACAAAAGTTCCTGAATTATATTAACGAAAATGTCATCTATTTGGGCACCAGTGGCTCAACCCTATTATCCTAGTTACTCAGGAGGCTGAAATCTGAGAATCATGGTTCAAAGCCAGCCTAGGCAGGAAAGTCCCCATGAGACTCTTATCTCCAATTAACTACTCAAAAGCTGGTAGTGGAGCTCTGGCTCAAAGTGGTAGAATGCTAAGCAGAAAAGCTTACAGACAGTGCCCAGGCCCTGTTCAAGTACCACAACCTACCAAGAAAAAGAAACCCAACATGTCATCTAGCAGGGTGCCAGTAGTTCAAGCCTGTAATTCTAGATACACAGGGCACCTATATCTGAGGATGACCATTCAAAACCAGCCCAGGCAGGGAAGTCTGTGACACTCTTACCTCCAATTAACACCAGAAAGCCAGAAGTGGTGCTATGGCTTAAAGTGGTAGAACACTAGCCTTGAGTGAAAAATATCTCAGGGACAATGGCCCTGAGTTTAAGTTCCATGACCAACCAAAAAAAAAGTCATTTAACTCTTTTCAGTTTAAGATTCCAAATTATTGTTCGGCTAAATACAAAGTGATTTCACAAGTTCCAGAAAGAATAACCTTCATTTGTATAGCTTGTTCTAATTAATAAATTAATATTGTTAAATTCAATTTTGGTATTTTTAACACATAATGGTTGAGTTTTGTGGCCTAAGAAACTGCTGCTCTTTGTAAATAAAGTGTTAAATCTATCTCCATTCAACATTTGACATAAGCAACTTTAAGACTTGTCAGAAATGTAGAAATGTAATAATCATGAATCCCAACATCTGCAATTGACATGATTAAAATCAGACCTTTTTCTTTTAATTTCTGTGTTTTTACATTACCTTAGCTAAATTGATTTCTTTTTCAAAAAAAAATATATGTAGTAAGGGGAAAAATTCTCCCAGGCTAAGACCCGATAAGCGGAGTTTTAGCCTAGAGCAAATTTTTACAGCTCAGTTATAAACCCCCGAAATAGGAGTTCATAATGGAAACAGCTGCTCAACCTTAACTATTGCAAGTGCCTGTATAATAAAAGCGGCAGGAGTTCACATTAACATTGGCTTCCCCTTACACTCTTTCCTGTTACCCATCCATTAACCAAACTACACTACCTAATGGAGGTAAAGGCTTCAGCTCAACTCTCAACAAAAACAAGATCGGCAAGTTACAGGTGGTAAATAACATACCCCTCAAACATCAGCGTGTACAAATATCCCCTGCAGGCTACTCTCCAATCTAGAGAATAACACTCCACTCCAATGACTTCAAATTAGGAATAACATCCCAGTCCACAAAACACTCAACAATGATACCTATTTCCAGTTTCGTTTTTTTTCCTTTTTTAGAAGTGTATTACATTTGCAATACTTATAGAAAGAATATGGTTAAAGAAACAATTCCCTTATAATAGGACTATATAATGATTTCAGAATACACCAGCCAGTAAGTGATTTCCTGAAATTAGAAACAGTGTTTGAGGTAATTGAATATTTCACTTATAGATACTAATATGGTTGAATCCACATTAAAAACTATAATAGTTTTACTCAGGATCCATCTTTGAGATCCCGAAGGAGGAAGGACAAATATTTTGGAACGTTATACCAAGTTAGATGACTCATGTCTGTTATTTAATTCTTATGACAAATCCCATTATTATCCCTCATTTAGCTGTAAGAAAGTTAAGACTTCAGTATGACGTGTGTGTGTGTGTGTGTGTGTGTGTGTGTGTGTGTGTGTGTGTGTGTGTGTGTGTGTGTGTGTGTTCTGAGGCTTGAATTCAGGGCCTGGGTACTGTCCCTGAGCTTCTCTACTACTTGAGCCACAGCACCATTTTCAGCTGCTGCTGCTGCTGCTGCTGCTACTGCTGCTGCTGCTGCTGCTGCTGCTGCTGCTTCTTCTTCTTCTTCTTCCTCTTCTTCTTCTTCTTCTTCTTCTTCTTCTTCTTCTTCTTCTTCTTCTTCTTCTTCTTCTTCTTCTTCTTCTTCTTCTTCTTCTTCTTCTTCTTCTTCTTCTTCTTCTTCTTCTTCTTCTTCTTCTTCTTCTTCTTCTTCTTCTTCTTCTTCTTCTTCTTCTTCTTCTTCTTCTTTCTTCTTCTTCTTCTTCTTCCTCCTCCTCCTCCTCCTCCTCCTCCTCCTCCTCCTCCTCCTCCTCCTTCTCCTCCTCCTCCTCCTTCTTCTTCTTCATCTTCTTCTTTTCTTTTCTTCTTTTGGTAGCTTAGTGGAGATAAGAATCCCAGGGACTTTCCTGCCTTAGCTGGCTCCAAACCACAATCCTCAGACTCCTGAATACCTAGGATTACAGGTGTGAGCCACAGGTACTAATCTCCAGCTTGACTTTTAAAAGAAATATAACAATGCTGGTTGACTTTGAACCTCCTGAGTAACCTCCTGAGCCACCAGAGCTGGGCTCAGCTAACAGGACATTTCTTCTGCTTCCATGAATAAAGCCAATCCAGTTTAAGTAAATAGCAAACATGCAGATTGTTCTTTTAAGAACAAATTGATATGATCTGCTTATTTAATGTGGGGCTCAAGCTCTTCCACTTACAAAAGTTCAAGTAAATTTTCCTAGCCATTTCCCCAGAGAACCTCTGATGATAATTGTCATTGAGAAAAAAAACCCAACACATTAAATTACAGTTACAAATCATATATTGTTTTACTTTTAATTTTCACCATATTGTACAAACACATCTAATTATTCTCATTCTATGTAGTATGCTATAAAGTGCCTTAGGGGGACTGATTGGTTTATCAATTCAATTAGAAAGTTGGTTGTTTTGATTAACGTCAACTATTATCTATTATAATGAGTACCATAATGCCATCTAATTAAGACAAAGAAAGTGCTTTAAATTTTTTTTCCAAAAAATTGCCTGTGTGCATAAAAACAAAAGCAACTGCCTGAGAAAGCTATATAATCTAGGTGCTGGTGGTTCACACCTGTAATCCTAGCTACTCAGGAGGCTTAGATCTGAGGAAGGAGGTTCAAAACCAGCTGAGGAAGGAAAGTCTGTGAGACTCTAATCTCCAATTAAACAGCAAAATACTGGAAGTGGAAGTAGTGTGGCTCAAGTGGCAGAGTGAGTCTTGACCAAAAAATGCTCAAGGACGGTGTTCAGGCTCTAAATTCAAGCCCTAGTTTACAACAAAAACCCTATATAAGCTTATTACTGTCATAGCCTGTTAATTACAGAGAACTCGGTAAAATCTGATCGATAATGAAGCAGGTAAATATATGGGGGGGGCACATCCCAGGTAAATATATGAGGGGCACATGTATACATGCATGACCAAACTAACTTAGGAAATGCATATACAGGAATAAAACTCTATGACATCAACCTGTAGCACAATTAACAGACAGCAAGATGAGTAACAGGAAATCGGAACGTGTTTTGAATGGGAGGTAATCACAAGAGAGGGTAGATGAATGGAAAAGGGAACAGTGGATGAATACAGTCATGACATATGAGAAAGTATGGGGAAACATGACATGACCAGTGGGGTGAGGTCATGGAAGAGGTGACTCTGATCAGGTGCACTGGACACACACACAGACACGTTAACTGGTAACCCCCATCTATAACCATCTGTAAATGTTGTAATCATAGCTACTCAGAAGACTGAGATTTGAGGATCATGGTTCAAAGCCAGCCTGGACAAAAAGCCCATGAGACTCTTATTTCCAATTAACTACCAAAAAAGCCAGAAGTAGATCTGTGGCTCAAGTGTCAGAGTGCCAGCCTTGAATTAAAAAAGGTCACGGGGGCTGGGAAGGTGGCTCAGTGGTAGAGCGCTTGCCTTGCATGCATGAGGCCCTGGGTTCAATTCCTCAGCACCACATAAGCAAACAGAAAAAAAAGCCAGAAGTGGCGCTGTGGCTCAAGTGGTAGAGCGCTAGCCTTGAGCTGAAGAGCTGAAGGACAGCGCCCAGGCCCAGAGTTCAGGCCCCACGACTGGATGCAAAATAAAAAAAAAATAAAAAAAAAAAAACCTGTTGCAACAAGGAGAATTACAAAATGTCATGTCAAAGCAAGCCTTACAATGTCGGTGTGGGGGGGAGGGGGGTATGATTGGGTGGGGGGGAGGGGGGAGGATGGGAAGGGAGGTGAAGGGTAAACAAAGGAGGAGGCTGTAATGCTTGGTAAGAAATGTATGCATTATCCTGCCAATGTAATTGTAACCCCTCTGTACAGTATGTTCTCAAATAAAATAAAATAAAATTTAAATTAAAAAAAAAAAAGAAATAAAATGGCTGGTGCTGGTGGCTCACACCCGTAATCCTAGCTGTTCAGAAGACTGAGATCTGAGGATTGTGGTTCAAAGTCAACCCCAGGCAAGAAAGTCCATGAGACTCTTATTGCCAATAAATCACCAGAAAACCTGAAGTGATGCTGTCGCTCAAGTGGTAGAGCACTCACTTTGAGCTGAAGAGATGAGGAACAGCGTCCAGGCCCAGAGTTCAAGCCTCAAGCTGCACAATAAATAAATATGTAATTAAATACATAAAAAAATAAAATAAAATAAAATAATAAAAATAAAAAAGGTCACGGACAGCTCTCAGGCCCTGAGTTCAAACCCTAAGACCCACAACATAATAAAATAAAAAGATAAAAAAAAAATAAAATAAAATAAAATAAAAAGATAAATAAAATGATGTAAAATGAAGCTGATAAGGATCGCATGGTGTTGAATGTGTATCACTGAACTCAACCAAGTAGATAAAGGAAGGGCAGACTTCCTCTTCTATCATAAAGACCATAAAACTAATATTCCCATTCCTGAAAAGAAGATAAGTGATGATGGTCCAGCATTTAGTATTTTGGTATTTTGCCACACTGTCACTCAATTTGAAAGGAGAGCTGGGCAGCCATATAATCCTCGGCAACTTCAAAGGTCAGGAGAACAAATTATCCAACTTTGCTTCTTGAACTCTAATCCCAGGAAACTTTGACCCCCGTGGTGTTTCTGTTACCCAGTCGCATTGCCATGTCACATGCTTGATGGTATGGTCTGAATGTGCTCCCTCTGAAATTCATGTTCAAACTTGGGTCAACATGGAGGAGACATGGAGAAGTTATGAAGTCATCAGTGCTCGGCCTTCATGATGGATTGGCGCCTTATGAAATGGATGGGAGAAACAGCTTAGGTTGTTTCTGCTTCTCTCCTCTTCCTCCATGTGAGGATAATGTTCTTCCCCTCCAGAAGATCCTGCAATAAGGAATTATCTTGGAAGCATGAAGAAGCCCTCACCACACAAACAAACAAACAAAAAACCCTGCTGCTAACTTGATCTTTAACTCTATAGCTTCCAGAACTATAATAACTCTGTTCTTTATTTTTTTTCAATACTCAAAAGAATGCCCATGCTTCTGTTACATATTTTCTGCCTCAGAGCTCCAGGATACGGAATGGGGGAGAGGTCATTGAGGTAGTAACGCCATGAAACAGTGCCACAGCAGGGCTCACCACCCATTTCTAGAGGGGACCCCTGCCCCTTGGGCAGATTTTGGACAGTTACATGAGCAGTTACCCATTCCATATAGGGTAGTTTCAGAATTACTAAAGAAAACTAAATGATTTACATGAAAACATATTGGAACCATCTTAGCTGGGGGCCAGTGGGTCATGCCTATAATCCTAACTAATCAGGAGGCTAAGATCTGAGGATCAAGGTTTGAAGCCAGCCTGGACAGGAAAGTTTGTGAGACTCTTATCTCTAATAAACAGAAGAAAGAAGGAAGGAAGGAAGGAAGAAAGGAAGGAAGGAAGAAAGGAAGGAAGGAAGGGAGGGAGGGGAGGGGAGGGAAGGGAGGGAGGGGAGGGAAGGAAGGAGGGAGAGAGGGAGGGAGGAAGAGAAAGGAGGGAGGGAAGGGGGAAAGAAGGAAGGAAGGAGGGAGGGAGAGAGGGAAGAAAGGAAGGAAAGATAGAGAGAGGGAGGGAGAGAAAGGAGAAGAGAAGAGGAGAAGAGAAAGGAGGGGAGGGGAGACAGGAGAGGACAGGAGAGGAGAGGAGAGGAGAAGGGAGGGGAGGGGAGGAGAGAGGAGAGGAGTGGAGAGGAGAGGAGAGGAGAGGAAAGGAGGGCAGAGAGCCAGAATTGGAGCTGTGGCTCAAATGATAGAATGCTAGCTCTGAGCAAAACAATTCAGGGACAGGACTCAGGCCCTGAGTTCAAGCCCCAGAACTAGCGGGTGGGCACACACACACACACACACACACACACACACACACACACACACACACACACACACACACACACACACACACACACACACAGAACCAGTCTGCTTCAGCTGCTCTAAAAAGATTAATCCCATGGCTAAGTAACAGGGGCCGATTTCTCATTGTTCTAGAAGCTGCAAAGTCTAGATCCTAGGCAATTCATTTCTTGGCCAAGGACCTCCTGCCAGACCAACAGCATCCATCCCTCTGTTTCTTCATAAGACAGAAAGAACTCTGCTATCTATTCCTCATCTTCGATTCTTTATCCTACAGGATACAGAGGCCCTCCTGGCCCCATTTAACATTAATGACCACCTTGATTCATATTAGAGACTCACTTCAGGAATTAAAACTTCTAACTAAGAAGTTAGAAGTGAGGGTGAGGGATGAAATTCAAATCCATAGCAAGAAGTAACACAAATCTGTTGTACTTTTGAAAACATTCCAAAGGACCAGTTCAAAGGCTTCCCCCATGTCACACTGACTTTGTGAGGTTTATTGTTTTGCACTTTAACAAAATCTTCTTCTTTTAAATCTCTTACTCGAAAAAGAAAACTTAGAAACGATCGTGATGGCTTATAGTTGGTTATTTATAGAGGTCAAAGTGTTCTGAATATGGATAAGGCACATTTGAATGGCAAGTATTAGCAAATGCTTACATAAGTGAAACATTTCTTTGGGTTATGTCGGAATGTCCTGAATTGCCCCCTGTGACTCTCACTGTGTTTATGCTTCACTGACTTTTCTCTTTGCCTGTGGACGTTACCATTTTATGATGTGCCCGGGTTCAGAAAGGTATCTGGGTCAAGAATATTAGATTCTCTGGGTTCTCTTATTCCACACGCCAATTGTTGTGCTGTATGAATCAAGTGTAGTAGAAAAGCTGGATCATTAGTTCCCACATAGCTTCCTGCATTTTTCATGAGTTTGTTTTTGTGGAGGAAGCTAACCTCCCCTGTAAACTTGACTGCACCCCGAGACACCGAACCTGATCATAAATAACATTGAAAAGTTTGAAGCATTTTATTCCATGAAGAAAATGTAGTTCTTTGGGGACATGAGTTTTGTGGGTGAAACACAAGCTGCATGTAAAGACTTTAGAGCCAAGGTCTTGACTGAGTCTTTTTTTTTTTTTTTTTTTGCTTGCTTGTTCTCTTGTTTGTTGGAAATCTCAAAATCAAAATCATCAGGAAGCTGGGCGCCGGTGGCTCACTCCTGTAATCCTAGCTACTCAGAGGCTGAGATCTGAGGATCATGAGAATCGAGGTTCAAATGCAGCCCAGGCAGGAAAGTCCATGAGACTCTTATCTCCAATTAACCACCAGAAAACCGGAAGTGGCACTGTGGCTCCCAGACCCAGAGTTCAAGCCCCATGACCAACCCCCACCACCACCACCCCCACTCCCCCCACAAAAAAAAATCATCAGGAGACAACAACTGGTGTGCATGTATTCAGGGTGTGTGCGTGTGTGTGCGTGCACATGGGTGTTTGTGTGTGTATGTGTGTGTGTGTTCATTGATAGTATAATCTAACAACTGCTTTTTAATTCCTAGGATCTGTTGCAAAGAACAGTTGGTTTCAGTTCCATGAAGGAACAAACTGGTTCTCTCAGGTGCAGACACTGACCTCTTAGAGGCAAAACGCCACTGCTCCAACAAGCTGAGTCAGCAAAAGCAACGGGGAATCAGTCCATTAGTCACAGCACAGGGCAGCTACAAACTAGAATGGCTCACTGGTGTGTAATAAAAACAGAAAGTGGTCTTTTGGAGAATGAGTCTTCTCTTCACCTTTGAACACTTCTGTGTCCTGTGACTGGCAAGCTCCAGCTGTCAGGCAATCGAATTCACCTGAAAAATGTGGCTAAGCATAGGAAGGACTCAAGTTCATCGCTTAGCATGTATTAGACACGATTAGTTTGAGTGTTTTCTTACCAGCCATGCTTACAGGGTTGGACAGCCATTAGGTATTGCTAATCTGCATCCTTGTCACATGCCATAGAAAGCAATGATGCTCCTAGCCTTTGGTACCATTGGATGTCTGTGCATCTGTGGATACAGGGCCATCTTTCCTGTGTTCCTTTGTGATAAAATATTGTGGGCCGACAAACTCTAATCAGATTGAATTTTTTTAAGATATTGATTTGCTTCAAAGTCTGGAAAGTGTGTGTGTGTGTACATATATGTGTAAAAGGATGACAGATTTGGTAAGGATGAGTTTTATTACATGAACAAAACAGCCTTTGTGTGTGAGAGAGACAGAGAGGGAGAGAGATACTTTAATGCTATATTTTATCTTGAAATCTTCAGCATAAGGTAGAGAAATGACAAAGTCTGTATTGCATGAAATCTCTGAACTCAGCCATGGTTTCTATTTTTACATATTGTCTTTAGGACATGAACCCATTATGATAATGATCTGATTGGTAAAGAGAGACCATTAGATAGTTTTCTCCAGAGAGATGACTGCCCAAAAGAAATCATGATTAGAAACAGGAAACCTTTCTTTCCTGGTTTAATCTTTCAATTGATCTATAGTAAAGTATTCCGCTTGCCACACTCTACAAATTCTCAAGAGAGTTTTAACCTAAGATAATAGCAGACTTTAGAGCTATGGTGGCACATGCCTGTAATTTCAGCAGTAGGGAGTCTGAGGCAGAGGATCTTGAGTTCAAGGCCAGCCTAAATTATACACACACACACACACACACACACACACACACACACACACACACACACACGAGAGTACTTTTCAGCATAGGATTAATAATTACTTTAATATTGTTATGACTGGAAATACAGAAAGTTCCAAGCCCCACCCTAGGTTCTATAGTGAACCCCTTATAAGAACACTTTAATGCAAACATATTATTTCAGTGAATTAAAATACACATGGATTGAGGAAAAGATGTGTCATGGTTTGTTTTTTTTTTGAAAAAAAAAAAAGGAAGATCAGCTAGGCACTGGTGACTCAAGCCTATAATCCTAGCTATTCAGGAGGCTGAGATCTGAGGATCACAGCTCAAAGCCAGCCTGGGCAGGAAAGTCCATGAGACCCTTATCTCCAATAAACCACCAGAAAACCAGAAGCAGTGCTGTGGATCAAGTGATTGAGAGCTAGCCTTGAAGAGCTGAGGGACAGCACCCAGGCCCAGAGTTCAAGCTCCCCAATGGGCAAAAAGAAGAAGAAGGAGGAGGAAGAGGAGGAGGAGGAAGAGGAGAAGGAAGTTCAGTGATTCTTACACATCAACAAGGAAACATTTGATGTATCCTTTGCTAGAATGTTTAGGAAGCCAGAAGGATTAATTTTAAATTCCATAAGTATTACTGGTGCTATCATAATAACCACACAGTTATAAAAATTTAAACAGACACACCAAGAAGGGGTTATGCTTCTATTAGCCAGGCCTGCTGATACAGATTTATAATCCCAGCAGAGGCAATAGGATGGTGAGTTCAAGGCCAGTCTGAGCTATACTACTGTGAGTATTCCTTTTCAGAGAATATAATATTAGACCTGAAGAAAATTGAACAATGATGGGTTTAGATTAATAGCTGTATTTCTTTATAATAAACTGATCAAGCAGCTGTGGATCCAGGAAGCAATATATTAAAGCAGATACTGGAAGTAGTGAGTCCATTTGGAGACAAAACAGAGTCAGAAAACAGAGGCCTCCATACTGTCAAGTTAGCATTTCTGTCTATACTCTGTAGCAAGGGAAGCATCAACTAAATAAGCATGAGATTGAACATTTCGCATTAAAATATGAAACACAGCCACCTGTGTTGGCACAGGCTTGAAATTGCGACTCTTCCTGCTAAGGCAGAAAGATCGAATGTTCAAGGCTAGCCTAGCTACGTGGTGAGACTCATGTCTCAATTTAAATAAACAAATCATATCAAGCACAGCAGAAAATTTAAAGTAACTGAATAATCTAGTCTTACCAAGATTACAAGTGCTAGCAATATAGTCATTTGACTATTAATTTTTTTCTCTCAGATTTAGGGCTGATTTCTGAGTATATCCTGGTCCTTCTGGGTTTCTATAAATGTCACTAAGATTAGTACTTGTGCTTTCTGAAGGAGTGGACAGCCCAGAACTAGAGCCTACTGGAAATAAACCTGAAGTGGTCAACAGGTACTGCTAGACTTCAGGGAGGAGAACCTTCAGTGATGATGGCAGCAGAGAGCCCCAAGGACAGACATGTACCCGGGATCCTCCAAAAGAATCATTTTGCTTACCATGTTGATTGAAACAAGATGAAATTCTTCACTAAGTAGTGTGATTCACTAAAAATGAAGTGACGGAAAGCCAGGCATGGTGAAATATGTCTTATAATCCCAGGAGAATAAAGAGTCCAAGGTCATGCTGCACCATATAATAATAATAATAATAATCAATAAAGGAGTTCCTGGAAAGCTTCTAGAGGGGGCAGGATGACCAATGAAGCATTATTTAATGTTGCCCTTTGTTTTATATTAATAAAATTCATCTACATTTGACTACACTCTGTCAGCCATATGTTTTCTAAGGCTTCAGCTTTTCCTCTGTATGTGTGTACATGCATGTCCACATTGTATTGGTTTCAAACATATGTGTACATATATATTCACTGGAGATACACACACACTCAACCCTAAGTATGCACACATGAACAGTGTATAAGTAGTTCTCCTCCCAAATGTTCAAACCTCCAGAAGAGAGTCTGTATCATATGGTTCTCATATAGTGCAACGTTTATAGCATTGGTTAAGTAGCTGAGCACACCATGAACACTTAACAGATACTAAAAATGGTTTTTAACTTTAAGAGAGAAGTTTAAAATCCTGTTCTTTTTAAAAGGCTAAAAGTAGCACAAAAATTGAAAAGAAGAGGGGCACTATGTGGTTAAGTGGAACCACTTTTAATTTAAAAAAATATTTGGCATGGCTGACCAAAACATTGTGACAGCATGACAACTTGTATGGGACTATCCTAAGTATGATCATTCCCAGTGACAAGCTACTCAGACATATTTCTCTAACTAACTTATAAATTTCTGATATTTTCTCATTCTTATTATTCCTCATAAAGAAGATACAGTGGATAGTCATTAGATTTTATCTAATACACAGAAAACATCCCCCTAAGTTATTTGCAAGTGGCAAGAAAGGCATAATATTAGTGACACTAAAAGGAGGAAATGAAGAGAAGGAAGGAAAGCCAGCCCTGAGGGAGGGAGAAGGGAGGTGGGGAGGGAAGAAAAACAGACAAGCAGAACAGAATTTTTCAAAAAGAAAATATATCTGTGAATTCACTCAGACCAGCACATATGGCTTCTCTCATCTTAGATCCTCTTAATATATTCCTGAACCTTCTAGAAACATCTCCACAGTTCAATGGGCCAATATGGTCAAAAGAACTTCCATATTATCCTTGCTCAAAGGCCATAATTCTTTCAGGGATTTATAGATAGAACATCATTCAGGAATACAGAAATGGAATGTTCATTTGTACCTATATCCCAACACTGTAGAAAACCTCCATTATTAAGTATATAGTAGTTGTAGTTTTTATCTCAAAGATTTCCCAAAGGTAAAATGTTGGTAGTCAGCCAAAAATGCTATTGAGTGGCAATGGAATTGCTAGGAGGTGGAGCTTAAGGGAAGGAAGTTAGGTCATTGGAGCATGATCTTAACTGGGTAGGGTTTGGGGAGGTGTACAGAGACCTTAGATCAACTTCTTCTGTCTATAAAGTGAGCATCTAAACAACACAGGCTCCCAGACAACAGAACCAGTGAGCCAAGGCAAAAACCTCTGAAATATTTCTTCCTTATAAGTAGATTTGTCTCACTTTCTTCCTTTTAAGTAGATTTCCTTGGGTATTTTGTCACCGTAATGAGAAGTAGACTAACACAATAACCTTTTTAAGATGCAGGGATGGGAGAAAGCAAAAGGAAAAACATGAATGTCTCAGCAGTTTGACTGCATATCTGAAAATACCTGACATGCTATACTCCACACGTAGCTACTCCACCAACTTCATTTTAAATCCAAAATGCTGATGTCATATGGAGACAACCAGCTGAACTCAACTGAGCTCATGCTTAATGGATTTCTCATTGTGCTTGCTCAGAAGCTATCTCTCTTTGCAATCTTGTTCTGCCTGAACACTCCAGAAAGAAAATAAGGAGCTCAGCTCCCTCAAGAATGTAAAGAGGTGCTGGGTGTCTCACTAAACAGCAGAGAATAAAGTTTCTCAGCAGGATGGATGCCCAGGGGCAAGGCCCTTCCAAATGGACTCCTGGAGTGAACCACTTCCTCTGCAGATAGTGAGGGACAGAAAGGTGGCAGTATTTAACCACTTCAGTTCTGGAAAACTCAATCCTTCCCTCCCACATACTCACCAGCACCATCTCTTGCTCAACAGAGTCAGTCATCAAAGGAGATAGGTGAATGGGAGGGACATAGGCAAAGGTTAGCAGGAACCTCCTGCTAGCTGGCCACCTGGATTGCCTAATAGCTGCCAACTCATTCATTCAATCTGTGGTGGGGCTTTGGTGAAGCCCACCCAAAAAAAAACGGCAGAGTGGCTGGTTAGCCAGGCCCTTTGATCCTTGGAGTTTCCATGATGAGTGCTTTTTGCTCCTTCTTTTTTCTGTCTTTCTTCGAACTTTGAAGATAATGGGTCTTAAACATTTGCAAGTAATTAGAAGGTGTGGCTGCCAAGGAAAAGTGAGTATTTTTCTTTTAAATGGGAAGAGTAGGTTGCTTTGCTGGTCATCCAGCTCTAATTATATCACATGTGCTTATTTGGTCTCTGATAAACTGATCTGACCCTAGTGGGGGACCACACCTAAGAAATAATGAGCCCCTCCTGCAACAATAATAGCCATTAACAGATGAGAAGCCGTGTCGTCATGAGTCAATTATTTATCATTTACTGACATCTTCATCCTTCATCTTGCTCTTCAGCTTCAATTTGTGAATAACAGAGAGGAGGGCCCTGTGTATCTTCCTACGAGGAAAGGACCTGTGACTTTAGGAAAATGTGATAGTCAATCTCCTAATTTTTTTATTTCTATCTTTACTTTTTAATGAAAAAACAAAGGTACTATCTGGCTTTACGTTCATTCATAGGATATGTGTGTGTGTGTGTGTGTGTGTGTGTGTGTGTGTGCGCGCGCGCGCACGTGCACGTGATGAAAAACTGTAAACAACTTGAAATCTGAGCAATTCTTTATTTCCTATGCCTAACAAGAAAAGGACTAGAATCGCTAATGGAAGGAAATGTATGCATAAATTGATTACTGGGCTAAATCCTCTCACCCATAAAAACTGTCCAAGAGTAAAAATAAAAATATCTTGGTATATTCAATCATTTTCCTACTTGGTCAATCCATCTCTGAGTCAGAAACATAAGATGATATAAGGAATGTGTGTGTGTGAATACACACACACACACACACACACAAAAGGGAAGTTGGGAACATGCTCACAATTAATCACTCCTTATGGAGTGGTTGGTCAAGGTCTTTGCAATAAAACTTTTTTCTGTTCTCCTTTGTCCATCTGAGATACAGATAGGACATTATAGCTCATTTGTCTCAATGCTACTACTTTATGAGTCAACTGAGGCACAGAAAGAGGCTATTTGAAGGATCCAAGATTACAGTCCATTTACAACTGTTGACCTTGTTCCCTCATGGGTATTTGCTGCCCATGACCTTATCTCAATCTTGCTTCTGTTCTCCATGGTCTAGCAGTACACTCCCAGAAGGCTGAGCACCCAGAGCTCCTGCTGCTTATGAACAGTCTGAGAAGTGCTGGTGTTAAATAAAGGCACCGGGGTCTTCCACCGGGATTCCCATTTTAGGAGCTTTGATTGGTTGGTTGGTTTGTGTTTTGGTTTATTTTTGCAGTGAGGTGTTGGAACCCAGGACCTTGGACACACCAGACAAGCACACTGTCACTTAGCTACATCCCAAGCCCCATGATTTCTCCTTGTGAAATATAAAAGAAAAAAATCTCTGTCGGAAAATTACCAAAGTAGCAAACTATGCCTCATTCTCTATTCAGATACGTCATGTAACATACTGAAATACATCACTATAGGTAGCCTACCTGCATTTGAGATTTATCTTCTTAATAATCTGCTAATCATCTCATTGTCTTTACCATTTTAAAATGTGTGAATATGCACACATGTGCATGTACATATACTACTTAAACTACCTATCCACCAAAGAAAGGCACAAGAAAAAATAGACTTATCCTGTCTTTAGTATCAGCCTAACTGCTATATGAGCTATTTACATAGCACTTTAGTTCTTCTTCTGAAGGAAATTCCCTAAGACAAAATAATGCCAAATAAAATGTGTGGGGGTGGAGAAGGTGGAGTACTTGTTTGTTTTTGTTTTTCATAAGACCTCAAAGGAGAGATGGATGGATTTGGGTGTCAGGTCATCAATCCCAGAGATACCCAGGGACACGCCATTCTCTCCCAGGACTGATTAATATCCTTTCTCCTGAAAAACAAGGAAGCATGAGTCATTGACAGCAGTTGATTTATCAGAGTTAGAGGAAAAGTCAAACTTTGAAGGCAGATAAGCCATACAGTAACAAATGTCACCAGATGAAAGCATTGCTTTCTGGATGTCAGTCATTGTTTTAACTTGTACATGTATCCACTTGTTTAATCTCTAAGATGCCCTAAGAGATAGGTCCTATAATTAAATCAACATATCAGACAAGGAAACTGAGGCACAGAGAAGAATAGACAATAAGTTGCATGGACAATCTGACCTGGGATTCAATCTGCCTTCTTCATCACTCTACACAAAAAGACAAGTTGGTTTCAAGAAAGTGGGAAACATGAAGGTGACATCCTAGGAGCAGAAAGTTTTCAGAAACCCCAAGGGCCTCTTCTACAACCACTGTCAGCTGATTCAAATTAGGTTTGAGAAATCTAGGTAAGATCAAAATGCCTACAGGGATGGAGTTCTTGCTGGACAGTATATGTGGGAATGAATATGGTCTATTCCTGATGGTGACTTTTCCAAACCAAAACAGAAGTGTCTTTCCAAGGGGTTTACCTCCTCACACTCAGGTCCTAAGGTCAGGAGGCCTCAAGGACTCACTACTAAATTTTGATGTTGAAATAAGCCATTTTCATTGTTAGGAGATGACCTGGACACTGAAAATAGTCCTTTCAGAGTAGACACAGAGCCTTTGATGCCCATCATCACAGAAGAAAACACAGGAGAGGTGATTAACTTGTAAGACACATGAGCTTTCCATTGCTATGGTAAAAATACCTGAGAGAATTGAATTACAAGGTGGAAAGGCTTATTATGGCTCATGGCTTCACAGGGTCAGTTGACTCTCTCTGTTTTCAGGCTTGCAGTGAACAGAACATCATGGTATGGAGCACTGCTAGAGCACATGCCCCCACATCCTGTAGGCCAGGAAGCAGAGAGAAAGAGAAGTAGCAGAGGTTCCAGTGTTCCCTTGGATAGCATGCCCCGAATCACATAGCTTCCTCTTGGTAGACACCACCTCTTAAAAGCTCCACCACTTCCCAATGGTGCTGCAGTAAGTCATGAGCCTTAAGAGGACATTTAAGCTCCAAGCATAATAGAAGGATCAAGTGAGGCTACTTACTCCAGTTCATCTCCATAGAACTCTACCAGATGAAGAAACAGATACATAAATAACTCAGAACAAGATGAACGGTGATGACTATGCTAACAGATGGTTAAGGTGTTATGAGGATATAGGAGATAGTTCATGAAGAAAGAGCAGCCCCTCCTTCCACCTATCTCTCTCACTCCTACTCCAAATCAGGGCAAAGGTTTGCTGTCTGGTATTTTTCACAATCGAGTTAAGTAATTTCTTTTTTTTGGAGGGGGGGGTTCGGTCATGGGGCCTGAACTCTGGGCCTGGGCGCTGTCCCTCAGCTCTTCAGCTCAAGGCTAGCGCTCTACCACTTGAGCCACAGCTCCACTTCCGGCTTTTTTTTTCTTTTTGCTTATGTGGTGCTGGGGAATCGAACCCAGGGCCTCATGCATGCAAGGCAGGCGCTCTACCACTGAGCCACCTTCCCATCCCCTTAAGTAATTTCTTAAAGAAGAAGAGTTAGACTAGAAGTCTGTTGAAGGTTCTTGGGCAGACAGAATATAAAACATCTAATAGTGACAAGTATCAGTCCATCAAAATAACTATATGTGTGTTTCTACTCCAGTTGTGCTCATTTAAAACATAGGCTAGAGCTGGGAAGGTGGCTCAGTGGTAGAGTGATCCTTGCATGCATGAGGCCCTGAGTTCGATTCCTCAGCTCCACATAAACAAGAAAAGCCAGAAGTGGCGCTGTGGCTCAAGTGGTAGAGTGCTAGCCTTGAGCTGAAGAGCTAAGGGACAGTGCCCAAGCCCAGCATTCAGGCCCCACGACCAACCAAAAAAAAAAAAAAAAAAATTAAATAAAACATAGGCTAAATAAGTAGCTTAGAACTTTTTTGACATTTCCCAACTTTTAGTAGACTAAAAGAAAAAAGCAAATAAATTATATGTAAATATGTGTGTAATCTCTGAAAGGAAAAATTTAAATATAAAGGATCTCCTGTTACAGTAGAGCTGTACTTAGTAAGTAGACTTCTGAAGAATAGAGAAACTAATTTCTAGCCTCAAATGAAAAAGCTAAGGGGCAGTGCTCAGGCTCTGGGTTCAAGCCCCAGGATTAGCATTAATGAATCAATTAATTAATAATAAATGCATAAATAAAATTACACTGCTATGAAAAATATTGTAATACAGCTCTGTGCCTCTTAAAGTAGGTATGGATTATAAATATTGCAAAAAGGAACTAGGATTCCAACTATACAACTTAAAAATCGTAAACCCCCTTTTCCCTCTCAAGCTGTTAACATGAAATTTATAGGTCAGGTGACACTGTCTGAAGCTGAGTGCACATACAGAAATGTAAGTTGATTTTTTTTTACCTACTATGCCAGCAGTTCACTTTATTTTATGGACTATTTTAGTCTGTGTCCTCTGGAAGCTATAAACTGTTTCAGTCATTTATATCTAAGACTACTTTTGGGAAGTTATGGTACTTATCAAAAGTTTTAGGCCTTATAAAATAAGTACTTATATTTGACAGAATTGTAAAGCATTTTCCCACTTGACTCTTACAGTTTGTTTGACTTAATGAAGAGGATCCTTCTGTCTCTAATCATGCATTTTTCTTCCCTCAGAATGGAACTGAATTATTTTTTAATCTGTGATTTTTATCACCTAGACTAGGATGACTTGATTTTCAAGTTTGGCAAGAGAGATACATCCCCAAAGCAATTTAGGCAGTATAGGCCTTACTGCATTGTTTGTTTTTTTTTAAAAAAAAAAAAAAAAGGAATTCCAAAAAACCCTAATGAAACTTTGCCTAAAGTTTACTTATGTATCTATTTGTATATACAATATCTAGGCAAATATAAATCTGATCATAGATGAGATAAAATACTCTTTTAACTTTGATACAGGCATAAACAAATAGGAGGTCTCCATTTTTCAAATGACTGTTTTTTATTCCATCTTGCAAAAAGAGTGTTCTCTATATTTAATCTATGGCAGCCCCAACTTTGACCTTCATCTCTAAGTATTGTTGTTATGAATTGAAGCTTTATGAGCAAATTGAGTCACTCAATTCAATATACATTATGTAAAAAAATAAAAAAATAAACCACATAACTTGTAGGTAGGGATGGTAGGAGGAAAATGGGGAAGAATGAAGGAAGGGGCAACAGTGTCAAAAAAACCATTGTACTCATAATCTGATTTATGGAATTGTAATCTTTTGTACAACTACTGAAGAATAACAATTTAAAAAAGAATTGAACCTTCATTGAATTGTTAGAGATGGAGACTAGAGAGCAGATAGACAATTCTACTCAGTAGAAAAATACTCCATCAGCATAGAAAAGTAAGATCTGACTTGACAGTCCATCATAAATAGCCAGGTAGACAGAGCTTTCCAAGCAGGAAATGGTGTGTGTGGGTGGGGTGGGGAGCAGGGAGAGAGAGAAAGAGGGAGAGACTATATAGAGACTAAATATAGAGACTAGAGAGAGAGAGAGAGAAACTACTATCACAAATAAGAACTATTTGCTCTGAGAACACTATTACCAAAATAGTATTTGATGATTATAACCAGCATGCATATAATATCAGAAAAACCTAGTGAGATTGTTTATTGTTCAGCTGCTACCTTGTTATTGATGGGCAATAGAGAGGAATAATTGCAGAGGAAACAAAATTCTGGCAAATTGATAAGATGATTGCATTACAAGTAAATAATAATTACACAATAATATCGTTTATGCTAATAAAAGTGTATTGTGCCTACTGAACCTACAATTACCACTGTTTTAAATACCAGTCAAATTAATTTCATAGATGGCACTTCCAGAACAAAGTAATAGTAATTTGCTGTCTTGTGCCTGCTAATCCCAGCACCACCTGCTGATGCTGAAGAACATGCACAACTAACATTCAACTAGAGCTTTGAAACTGTGGGTTTTATGAAGTGATTCCATCATTGCCTCTGTTTTTGCAGAGGGAAGCTCCTGTGAAATACAACGAAGAGATTATTTGTAAATAGATTGCAAACATTCTGAACTGGTCCAACAGGTGATTGCACCAGGTGGGCTATTGCTCAAAGGTAGCAAGAGAAACTCAACATTTCTACCTTCCAAAGCTTGGTAGACTTTTAAAGTGAGCAGACTTAAAACGAATTATCTTCAAGAAAACACAGGTGTCCTGGAACATGACAGTTCCCTAAAAGAGTAGACAAAAGGATGAAAAAAAGGTCTCAGAGCCTGGCTAGGTACATAGCACAGGAAAGGCACCATATTTTATGGTCTATTCAGAGCAGGACAGCATGAAGGTCATGGTTTATTGCTTAAAGAACAATTACAGCATGAGACAGGGAGGCATTTGTATTCCTCTTACTGTCCTAGAAGTGGGTAGTAAGTGAAGGGACACTCGGAAAAAGCACAGGAAAGTTTTTGCTGATTTGGGCATGTGTTTCCTGCTTGTTCCAAATAAAGAAGCTGAAAATGTAATCAGAATTCCCATGGGTGAAGGCATAACGTTTCAATTCCCAAGGCCACGTGGCAACTGGAAGAGGTTTGGAAGGCTGGAGTGCGGAAGCTGGTTAACAGAAAGGAGACACAAAGATCACGCAGTCTGCAAAGCAAACCCATAAACATGAGAGATGTGTGCCCTCTGCCATTTCCAACATGCTCACAGCAGGCACAGAGCCCCAGCAGAAAGTGAGGGAGAATTAGGCTTTACTGGTTAAGCAACTAGGAGCAAGCTCCAATATTGCAAGGAAACGTGACAGCAGCTACAGATGCCTGCCTTGTTCCCAGCAGGCCTCTGGCCCTAGTATAAGCACCCTCCATGGCTCTGACCCACCACGTGTTCCCATACCCTCCACCCAATCAATCAGGAGTCTTTTCTATACCTGTGCAAAGTTGAGGGGGGAGGAGGGGGAAGAGGAGAGGGAGGAGGGGGAAGAGGAGGGGGAGGAGGGGGAAGGGGAGGGAAAGGAAGGGGGAAGAAGGGAAAGGAAGGGGGGAGGAGGGGGAGGGGGAGGAGGAGGAGGAGGAGGAACAACAAATATGTACTGGGACCTAAGGAGTCTACGTTCTCCCAGTTGTGCAATCCCTCCTTGAACAAAGAGTGTGTTTCACTGTTTCTTCTACTTTTCAAATAAACCTATCTCTCCTTTAAATACTTTCCACCCTTCACTTCTTTAATGGGCAAAGAAAATGAACCCAAATCCTAAACAATATTAGAAGTACACCAAGAGTCCAATCAAGAAGACCAAGAGGCAACTGCAGGATCGATACTCACTAGTTGTTTTACATATCCTGGCCTCAGTTTCCCCATTAGGCATGCTGAGTACTTGCCTGGCTTGAGTACTTTCATAGCTCTCCATCTTGTTGTCCTGGTTTGACTTTCCAGGAGGGTTAGAACAAGGTGTTTCTATGATCAGCTGGGCATCCTGTGTATGTGGGATAAAAAGCTGAGGTATTGCAACCATTCTAGCTTGTATGTTTAACTTATGGAAAAGCTTTTTGATAATATCGCCACATAAATGAAAACACTGAAATGAATCTGACTAAAGGTTTTTATACTAATGGCAAATTCTGTGTCTGGCTGTATTTCAATCTGTGTGCTTGTTTTCTAGTTATCTGAAACAAGGAAAAACAATCATGTTCTACTGATTGGAAGTTGGTTCACATGATTTATAAAAACCAAGACCTGATTTTAAGACATTGCTTTTTTTGTTTCATTTTGTGGCTTTTTTTTTTTTTACAAAGCTTAGAATTTTACAATTACTATGTTCTGAAAAGCAGGTCAACTAAATAAGATTATGTGTGTTTTGGGCACCTATAACTCAAACATCAGATGTTCTATAGGACCTAAACCAAGGTATCAATTTTTTTTAAATGACTATATACCAAAAATACATTGATAGGCTAAATTATTTTCATACAGAAAAAGACCTAAAGGTTTGAAAGCTATTTTATTTTGTTTTATTCTCATGTAGGAGACAATAATTTTTTCATAGCATTCAATAAAATTAAATAAAAGTGTGTTATGCTTCATACTTTAAAACAGGAAATGACATTCATTCATAAATCAAGATGCACACACAGCGCAGGCTCTTTGCACAAACTTTCAGACCATCCACTCAGCAATCAGTTGATAAAGTATGAATTATTTGTCTACTTAAAGTTGCTTCCTTAGAATGTGAAGCTTTTTTCCCCCAGTCCTGGGGCATGGACTGGGGGTCTGGGCAATGTCCCTAAGCTTTTTTACTCAAGGCTAGTGCTCTACCACTTGAGCCACAACTCTGCTTTCAGCTTTTTGTGGTTAATTAGAGATAAGAGTCTCACAAACTTTCCCACCTTAACTAGTTCACATGTGTGAGGAACCAGTACATGGTTAGATTAGAACCATAAGCTTTTAAACCTACAAGGAACTAGCTGAGGACTGGTGGCTCATGCATGAAATCCTAGCTATTCAGGAGACTGAAATCTGAGGATCAAGGTTCAAAGCCATCCCAAACAATTAACCAGCAAAAAAACAGAAGTGGAGGTATAGCCCAAGCAGAGTATCAGCCTTTATCAAATAGGCTATTCAAGAGACACTAAATTTAAGCCCCAATACTGGTGCACACATGCATGCGTGTGCCTGTGCGCACACGCACACACACACACACACACACACACACACACCAAAAGCCAACAATGTATGAGAGGCTCATTGCAGAAATAGCATGTACATGGGACAAATGGAAGAAAACCTAGACAGGTAAAAACAGTTCATCAGCACTAGTACCCAAGCAGTACCTCCATTTTGTTACCCCAATTTTTATCTCAGGAGGATGTCCTTCCAGAATGTCACGTTTACTAAAAGGGCCAAAGCATTTCCCAAAAAACCTAAGGGTCCACACCCCCCCCATGGAAATCAGCTGCTAAAATAAAATTCAGGATTAATTAATGGTAAATTCATGGCATCCCAGTTTTGCAGTTCAGTTACAATTAAGCTTAATATTTTATCACATTGTACTTCACACATCTTAATTTTCATTACATCCTAATAGTTTGGATTCTTGAATTTGAATTTTTCAGAAGTGCCTATTTAATAAGTTTTAACACAGACTCTTGTGGATCTTTTCTCTTGGTCGTGTGTGTGTGTGTGTGTGTGTGTGTGTGTGTGTGTGTGTGTGTGTGTGTGTGTGTGTGTGTGTGTGTGTGTGTGTGTGTGCTGGAGCTTAAACTTGGGGCCTGAGCGCTATCCTTGAGCTTTTTTGCTCAAGGCTAGTGTTCTACCACTTAAGCCACAGCTCTGCTTCCAGCTTTTTTGTGGTTAATTGGAGAAAAGAATCTCACAGATTTTCCTGCCTAAGCCGACTTTCATCCACAGTTCTCAGATCTCAGCTTTCTGAGTAGCTAGGATTATAGCATGAGCTACCCAGCATTCAGCTTTTGGAAGACTTGTAGTATAAGTAGTATTGAGAGAGAATTCTTCAATGAGAAAATTCTACCTGATACACTTATCTTCATCAGGCTAAAGGTTCTATAATATCTTTGTTTTTTATCTGGCATTTGGGGTCTTGCCATCTCTTGTCCAATGACTTATAAGAAGGGAAATGTGTACAATATGTTAGCCAAATATGACTGCCCTTAGCTCTGGATGAGTGTCAGCAGTGCTCTACACACTTAAAAAAAAAAAAAGAAGCACCTCCCCTCCTTGGTATACCTATATGATAAATTGTAGAGCAGGTTGTACGTGCACATGTATTTTAATCAGTATACATTATTGTTGCCATAAATGACGCTAAAACATAGCTACTCCCCAGGTATCATTACCACCCGCAATAACTCAGTGGACATTCTCCTACTTCATGCTAAGTGTTCCTGAAAGTTGCATGTAAATCAAGAAGTGGTAAATGCAATCTAGAAACCCATTATCCTATGTAGAGTCATTTTATGAAGCAATAGGTGGTATATTATTAACTTATAAGAAATTGATATCAAATTCTAGACACTTCTATTTTGAGCCTATTTTAAGCTCTAAGATATAATTCATTCTTCATCCAACACTTCATTTTCCACTAATCAACTTTTGAGATAGAAAAGTGCTATATATCTATAACACAAGGCGGGGGGAGTCATAAATCTCCAACACTTTAACAACTAAAATGGTAGAGTGCTGATAAATTCCAAGCAAAAAATACACACTGATGACAAATGAATAATGCATCTGCAGAAACTCCAAGATGGGAGAAATGTGTGTAAGCTTTACTTTTACTAATTTCTTCCATTTAGATCTTAGGTAAATACACCTTAAATATGGAAATCTCAAAAACAAAAATAAATAGATGTCACTGAAGAGGATGTTAAAAAAGGAGAATTTCATTCATCCTTCCGCAAGATAATATGGCATTACTAAC
Organism: Dipodomys merriami; assembly: GCF_024711535.1. NCBI lineage: Eukaryota > Metazoa > Chordata > Mammalia > Rodentia > Heteromyidae > Dipodomys > Dipodomys merriami. The sequence goes on along the minus strand of NW_027202937.1, from coordinate 26,914,399 downwards.
TGGGCCGTGACATGTACAAGCTATTTGGACCAGCTGGTAAAAGCGCCTGTCAATTTAAAATAACCTGTTCGCTAATTGCTTTCAACCCAAGTCATTCTGCTCCTGCACTTTGAACTCTAAAGGTAGTTTGGAATAAATGCATCTGGGAAGGAGAAGTAATTAATGCAAGCAGGCAACCATGGTGCAAAAGCCTACTCTATAGCACGGAAGGCCTGAACCTGCTGTTTGTGCTCTAAGGACCTGATCCTGCTGATTTGTTGTTAGATTTTTTTTCCCCTTTTCCTTCTGCCATCTAGTTGTAGGCTACCATTGGAAGCTTCTGCCAGCATGGGCTATCCCATCAGCCCTCTGGCACAGTGTGTTGATCAGTAGATAAAACCTTCCCAGTACTCACAGCAGCGGCTGCCATCACTGAAGTCACAGCCATGAGCGTGAGTCACTAACTGTCTCTCCACCTGCCATCACCTCTGTGGGTCCCCCAAGGTTCTCCTTGCCGATAGTCATGGTGGTTGCTTGACCTTGGGCCTTGTAGCTGGCATGCTTCCAGAAAGCTCCTCTGATGACAAGATGTGCTGAAGTGTGTGTGTTCAGGGCACATGCAGGCGCAGAGCAGTGACAGGAGAGAAACCTGCGGATGGTTCCTGGGAAGCAGAAGTGATTTAGTGTTCCGTCTCAAACGTTCTTCCTCTCTTCCTCTATGCCCCGTCCCTCTGTCCATTTGTCCCGCTGTCCCCCTGTTCTCCTGTCCCCCTGTCCCCCTGCCAAGTACCCTGTACATAGAGGGAGGCCAAATCAAGACTTCCTCCAGGGTGCACAAAATAGCAAAAAGCTAAATATAAAAAATAACCGAAAGATATGAAATGTACTTTTCCATGAAACTTGTTTGGTTGCACAAGAAAGGAAGGAAGGAAGGAAGGAAGGAAGGAAGGAAGGAGGGAGGGAGGGAGGGAGTAGGGAGGGGAGGGAGAAAGAAAGAAAGAAAGAAAGAAAGAAAGAAAGAAAGAAAGAAAGAAAGAAAGAAAGAAAGAAAGAAAGAAAGAAAGAAAGAAAGAAAGAAAGAAAGGAGGGAGGGAGGGAGAAGAAAGTGGGGGAAGGAGGGAGAAGGGAGGAAGGAAGGAAGGGAGGGAAGAAGGAAGGGGAGGGAGGAAGGAAGGGAGGGAAGAAGGAAGGGGAGGGAGGAAGGAAGGGAGAGAGGGAGGGAACTGTCCTGTCATAACTGCAACATTTTCAAGCATAAGCAGCACACGCAGGTCCTTATCTGATTAATGCTTCTCTAACTCTGAAGTCTTCAGGCTATGTAGAAAGTTATGTCAATTTATCATTTTCCATTGAATCTGTGTGCATGTGGTGTGTGTGTGTGTGTGTGTGTGTGTGTGTGTGTGTGTGTGTGTGTGTGTGTGTGTGTCCCAAATGAGGAATCAGCATTAGGGCAATGGTTAGTGTAAGTACAACTGACTTCAAACATTACACTCGAAAGACTGAGCCTAGGTGAAACCAGACAGACAAGTTTTCCCAGGACATGCACTCCACCCTCTGTGAGAAGATGCTTTTTCTTGGCAATCTCCTTTTTGCTTTAATGTAGCCGGGAAGTGTGTGTCACAGTGAAATGGTGCCAGTGGCTAGGAACAGGGAAGGCTTTGAAAAAACCTAGAAGAATATCTTCAATATGGATCCACATTCTGCTGAAAGAATGGAAATCTAATGAAATGGTTGTGCTGTTGTCTTTTGCTTAAAGATTCCACTTCCAAAATAGTTCCTGACTATCCCTACGTTTGGAACCTTAAACTACCTAACATCTGTTCATCTGTGTTGTTTTTTTTTTAGCTTAAAGAACTCAAAGCACCAGCTTTACAATGTCGGTGGGGGGGGGGAGGGGGGTATAATTGGGTGGGGGGGAGGGGGGAGGCTGGGAAGGGAGGTGAAGGGTAAACAAAGGAGGAGGCTGCAATGCTTGGTAAGAAATGTATGCATTATCCTGCCCATGTAATTGTAGCCCCTCTGTACAGTATGTTCTCAAATAAAATAAAATAATATTAAAAAAAAAAAAGAACTCAAAGCAATGGTAATTTGGGCCTACTTCTTCAGGAACTAAGGTGGATGTAAATGCATTTGCTTTTCTTTGTTTTAACTGATTTCAAATGGGTTTTTGCGGGGCGGGGGGGGGGGTGCTGTTTGTTTTTGAGTCAGGGTCTCCGACTTGAAATCCTCTTGCCTCAGCCTCCTAAGTGTTGGGATTACAGCATGCACCAAATGCATGGTTGTTATTTGCCACTAAGCGGGTGAGAAATTGTCTACTTTTAGCAAGTGTGCAAAGGGATACTTCTGGTTGGTTGGGTATTAGGGTTTGAACCCAGGGCTTCACATTACTAGGCTGTATGGTCCTGTTTACTCACACCTCCAGCTCTATTTTCCACTGTTTATTTTTAGGATAGGGTCTCACCTCCCATCCAGGCATACACCTGAACTGTGATCCACTTATTTTCAGGTTCCTTGGGTAACAGGCACTGCCACTACCTCCAGCTTCTGTTCCATGGAGAGTCTCACAGGTTTTTCTGCCCACGCTATCAACCAACATGATCTTCCCAATCTCATCCTCCTGAGTAGATTGGGATGACAAATACACCACACAACCCAGATACAGGTTGAGAAGGGCTTTCATGAACCTTTCTCTCCAGGCTGGCCTGGGGCCACAATTTTTCCACCCTCAATCTCCTATGTAGCAAGGATTATAATAGGCACGAGTGCCTGTTTGAGACTTGATTTTTTTTAACTGTAGAAATGGTAGTAGCATGGCTAATTAATGATGACACTAAGTTTCGAACTTAGCACTGCTGATCGTGGAAGGCAATTCTTAGCTGTACTCTGAAAACTCCCCACCACTTTATTCAGCTGCTCTAATCTAGAGATGACACAGGTACCTGGTAATCCCTTGCTCAGGAAAGAGTTCACCTCGTGGCCGGAAATTAACCACGCTGGCCTGGGAGGTAAGAGGGTGAGACACCCTGCAAAAGTTTCACATCCATGACCAAATTCAGCTGTTTGTCATACCCTCTTAATCCAGCTTGGTCTCCTTTCTCTTTCATCATTTATTCATCAGCATAGACCTCGAGGCCAAGCAAAGTGCCCAATTCCACTTTGCATGGTTTTATTATCTTCCTTTCTTTTTTTCTTCATCGTCATTTTTGCTGAACGCAGCCTCTGCATTAGGTGACTTGGTTACGTGTTTGATTCATGAGGAACATATTAAGAGTTAAGTGTGTTCGGGGCTGTGTAGGTCAAGGTTGCATATTTATTTTATGATGACTCACTTCCCATAAGTAGCAACAAACGATCATCCTCTGAGTTCAAAAAATAAAACCCAGTCTGGGATATATTATAAACTTGCCTCGACACCTGCCTGAATTTTTAAATTGAGATTTTTTTCCTTCCCAGAATCACTCAAAGGAATAACAAATGGTAACAGAAAACCGCTTCCCACCCTTGCCCCATCTTCTGATTTCGGGAAAAGTTTTCCAAGTTATCCTCCTAAATTGCTTGTAATAGTATGTCTCTAGTGTTTCTTCTCTCTGTTCTTCCCCTTTCTTTTTAAATTTAATTTTCATTTATTTCTTGGCAGTGCTGGGACTGACACACAGAACTCCACACATCAAGCACTGTGCACCAGGGAGCCACCCATTTCCCCCCATAGCTTTGTGTATTCACAAGACTTCTCTTCTCTCATATCCCCCATTGTAGCATACCTTGATTTTTAGGCCTTCACTTGTAAAAGGCTTTTTAAAGCCTTTCTAAAATTCATTCCCTGGTTACCAGTGGAGATCTGCCCATTTGCACCATGACACATATGTGCATGCACATCTGGAATACACAAGCTAGAAACTAGCTTTCACCAATCAGCCTGGCTTCCTCTTCCCTCAATGCAGGGAGGGAGGGGGAGAGAAGGAGGGAGAGGGAAGGCTGGTTATACCTCTCTCCCAAGACTTTCAGAATGTTCTGCAAGCATCTCCCATGTTTTCCACAATTGCGCTGGAGCATCACTGGTTGTCCACAGATACCATGATTCCTGAACAGGAGCTAAAGGCCTCGGGACTTTGGAAGGTGGAACAGCTCCCAGAGACAGGGCAGCACAGTAACAGCAACTCATGAAGCAGAGGCTCAAATGAAACACAATTTCTCCAAGGACAAAATAAAATGCACCCTTTTGAGAAAGAAAAAACTGTTTTTAATGCCACTAGGAATCTCTGTGAATAATTCCTATTTACATGCAAAATGGCAGTTCATAAAATAAAATTGAGACTAGAGTATAGGTCAGAGTGGTAGAGCACTTCCCTCATGTATATGAGACCCTGGATTTTAACTTTATGATCTCTCTCTCTCTCTCTCTCTCTCTCTCTCTCTCTCTCTCTCTCTCTCTCTCTCTCTCTCTCTCTCTCTCTCTCTCTCTCTCTCTCTCTTTCACACACACACACACACACACACACACAAATGTGCGCGCGCACCCCACCACCATCACCCCTACCACCAATACCAAGACTCTTTCCTTAGGAAGCAGTATCTCTGAGAACTGCTATCAATATAGAAAGGAAAGATAATAAAGTGCTGCACCACATCATCAATGAGTCTTTATGCAAAGACATCATTTCCTTCACCCCAGACTTCTAGACCCAGAAAGCACCATTTTTTGCCAAGACCATTTCACCAAGAGAATATCCTTGATATTTCCTAAGATAAAAAGAAAAAGAGAGGACCTATGTTCATGACCTTGATCTGTATAATGGACCTGACTAAATGTTATGGCTATAAATTAATTGTGCATCCATATTCCCTTTTCTAAGACATAAAGTAGAATTCATTACAGAGGATTTATCTTGTCTTTCCTTAGGATTATATAAGTACTAAGGCATCTCTCACAGCAGAAGCCTCTGGAGGACAACTATTTATTATGACAGATGTTTCCATAAAAATGAAAGGCTTGCCTCCCTGTTCCAGTTGGGGTGGACTTGCTACATACGTTGCAGAAGTCAGGGTCACCATATATCGTGGAAGTGGATGACAATGGCAGAAGTGACACTCAGGAGGCTGAGTGTGGTGGAAGTGTGTGGCCAGAGATGCCCGTAGCTCAGATTTCTTCAAGTACAACAGCACACCTTTGCTTCTCAGCTCGCCACAATTTCCTTTGAAAAACAATGCTGTCTTTTGGTTAAGATAGTTCATTCAAACAAGAAAAAAGAGAGAACAACCTGTTCCTTCCTTCCTTCTTTTGCTTTTCTTTCCTTTCTTTCTTTCTTTTGAACATTGGTGTTCCTATGTGTTAGTCGTTCAGGGAGGTTTTCATGATGGCATGATCATATATGTTTGCAATATGCCTTGATGAGACTCACCCCTCCATCACCCTCCCTCACTCCCCCTCCCCTCCTCAGAACGTGTTCAACAAGTTTCATTGTTCTTGTGCATACATAAATATAAAATATTTGAATTGTATTTACCACCAATACTCATCCACAGACAAAAATCTATTTTACATTCCTGTCATTCATTTTTGAAGTGTATGCTAATTGTTCAAAGGAAGTTGGCCATGCATACATGTCATGTATATACACTACTGTAGTCAGATTAACCCTCTCTAGTCTCTTATCCCATTTCCCATTCCTCATTTTTGTACAGCTTCCTGTGTGTTTTGTTATGAGGTCTTCATACATAGATAAAATGCATTTCCCTATTTTCCCCCGTCTACCATTTTCTTTGACTTTCCCCTCTCTTCTTAATCCCCGCCAACAGCCACATTTTTATGAACATGATATATGTCTATATCCATATATTTATGAATATGTTTATCTTTTTAGGTCTAGATTCCACATATGAAAGAAAAACCATGCCACCTTTGCACTTCTAAGTCAGGAATACATCACTTTCAACATAATGATCTCCAGTTCCACTCATTTACCTACAAATGACGTAATTTCATTCTCCTTTAGAGATGAATAATGCTCCATTGTGTCTTTTTTACCCCATTTTCTTGACCCGTGCGTTGTTTGAAATGGGGTCCTGTTATAAAGACGAGGCTGGCTCGTCATCCTCCTGGCGACCCTCCCCACAGCTAAGACCACAAGTGCATACCACATCACCCCGCTCACCCTTCCTTCTTTAATTAATGAGGATTCAAAGCCTTCTTTCTCATTTCATTGTCATTAATATTTGTACTCTTGTCCAACCGTAAGCAAGAAATTCAAGTTTACCTTCTTACCTGTGAGTCTCCCTTTTTCAACCATTTCTTTCAGAAATTCAGAATGACTTGAAACCAATACATTTTTGCATGAATTCCTTGCTAGATATCCTGCAGCCACGGTTTTCCATGGGTTCCACAAAACATGTTACATCATTGCAATTCTTTTTCTAACATCTCTTGGAAGACTACTAAAACCTGTTCTCTGGGCAGATAGTTCTTTTTTGATAAGTGAAGAAGAAAGACTTTCTCATTTTTCTTCCCCTTCAATTTTATTGGTTCTTTATAAAATGTTTTGTTTTTGTTTTAGTGTTCCAGACACATTCTAGATATCTTCCCCTGACCTAAGAGTGTGTGGTGAGACCACTGGGGGAGACCTCTGGCTCTGGGAAATGCACAAGTCTCTCCTCCCAGGTCCCCAGTCATACACCTGCGGGGCAGACCTCACCTCCACAGAGAGAGGATAGAACCAGCTAACCTTTAACCTTTGTTCTCCTCCTCTTCCTGTCCCAAAGGATGTCTACTTCCTTTTGTGATCAAACTTGCAAGACCCTCATTCATTCTCACCCTTATCCTCCACATTCTGATCTCTCTTAGATCTAGTCCAGTCATCTCTCAACTTCATACCTATAAAGGAATGGTGTCCGAACCAATCCAAGGGTGCTCAAGTCCTTGATGCAAGATGGCATAGGACCTGCCTAAAACCTCCACCTAGTCTCCTGCCATACTTCATACCTTCTTTAGATGACTTACGGTGCTTGGTACAATGGAAATGCTACATCAGTAGTTGTTATATTGTGTTGTTTAGGAAATGATGATGAGAAAAGAGTCAGTATATGTCTAGCACAGACCCACTTTCATGTGTGTAGATGGGAAAGGAGGAGAGAGAAAAAGAGAGGGTAGAGATTCCAGTGCTCATAAACTCTAAGTGAGTTCCAGATCATTGCTAAGTTCAGAAACAGCTGCCACGGAGCTTCTAAGGATCCTAAAATGAGGTTTCTTCTATCAAAGACCTGAACCAATCTCAGTCTTCCTGACTGACCTGCCATCCAGCGGAGTCAATCTGCCAAGGACCCTCCTAGCACTTCTAATATTTCCCCTCTTCTTACCCATTTCCTTGGGCTTCCTTTGGAACACTGAGTGAAGGAACAAAAGATAGTGAAAGATGAGCCACCAACACAGAAGCAGTGGACTGGAGATGTAGCTCAGAGGTACCAGGCTTGCCTAGCATGCTTAAGGTTCAATCCCCATCACTGGAAAAGAGAAAAGGGAAACAGGCAAATGAACAAAAGCAATATTAAAAGACACAAACACTTTTCCAGTATTTAAGACTTGGCAGAAGATTTATTTTTCCTCCTTTAGGATCCTATAAGTGCCTGGCTGAACTGAGGGTATGCTTCAAGAACACAGTGCATAGTAAATGAATCTAAAGATTTAAGCTATAATTATAACTTTAAAAACTTAGTTGAGTGAGAATCATTTTTATTATTCTTCACTGGATAAAAAGCTGAACCCAAATAAATATATACCAGCTTATCGGTACCATTGGACTCAACAAATGGAAAAAAGACTGAAGGCAGATGCGATTGGAAAGTAGATACGGTGGCCAATAATATATCAGCTGCCCACCCCAATCCCCAGCTAAGCTGATACATCCAGTCCTGGTGATCGATAGACAGTCCTCTCAAGAAGCCTCAGTGGGTTTTGAAAGGCTCAATATGAATCACCTTCATGGCTGAGTGCCAGTGGCTCACTCTTGTAATCCTGGCTACTCAAGAGGCTGAGATATAAGGATCATAGTTCAATACGATTCCAGACAGTAAAGTCTGTGAGACTCTTACCTCCAATAAACTACTCACAAAAAGCCAGAAGTTGGGGGGAGAGGGGGAAATGGGAAGGGGAAACAAAAGAGGAGGCAACAATGCTTGATAAGAAATGTACTCATTACCTTACCCATGTAATTGTAACCCCTCTGTACGATATTTTCACAATTAAAAAAAAAAAAAAAAACAGACGTACAAAAGAAAAAGAAAAAGCCAGAAGTGGCATTGTGCTCAAGTGGTAGAGCACTAACCTTAAACAAAAGAAGTTCAGTCACAGAGCCAGGACCAGAAAAAAAAATTGAAAAGTCGCACAAATGTAAAACAGGATTCACATTTTCAAGTCATTCTAAGATCTTAGGTAACATACTGTTGTTAAAGGTAACATCGATGCTGACTGTGCATACTTAGATTTCACCAGTTCTCCAGACAATTTACCTACAAGAAGTTAAATGCCAATTAGTGCTATGCCACACTGATTGCCTTTGTAAAACATAAAAATGTCCCAGATACAGTGTCCCTCCACCTTGGCCATCTATCAGAAGTCTCTAACTTAGGATATGCCCTCTTCTTGAGGATCTTATTACAGGAGAGTTTGAGACTTGAGAGTTTTAAATTCTCCTGCATGAGGCTTTCAAGCTAAATTGAAAAAGCCTCTCTGTGTCTTTGTCCCACTAAATGTTGGGGGTAAAGCCATCTAGAGAGGAAGTGGATGAATCATAAGTTTAAGAAGCTGAGTGAATGAGAACTGGAGGCCCTCTCCGCCTGATTCCATCACCTGGTCCAATCCACAAGCATCAGACATTTGGAACACAAGGCTGTGAGTATGGCCTCATCTCAGAGATATCCCCTCAACACCCAGACTCCCAAAAAGAGAATGCCTTAGACTCTCAATAAAAACTGATTATCTAAGAAGACCAAGTAAGGTAAAACACCTATGCACATTCTCTGCCATGATTAACTTCAGAAGATTTATTCCTTATGTCAGTGATTGTACCTGAAGCTTGTACAACACCCACTAGTAGTCCTTACACGCCTTCCTAGTCCTTTCCAGAGATTTCTTCCCAAGACTTTCTTCCCAACCAACACAAATTTGCTAAGGTATCTCCAGAGCCCCAAAAGATAAGTAATTGGGGAGATTGGGGAGCTGTGAAGGTGGCTCAGTGGTAGAGTGCTTGCCTTGCATGCATGAGGCCCTGGGTTCAATTTCTCAGCACCACATAAGCAGAAAAAGCCCAAAGTGGGGCTGACACTCAAGTGGTAGAGTGCTAGCCTTCAGCTGAAGAGCTGAGAGACAGCGCCCAGACCCAGAGTTCAGGCCCCAGGACTGACCGAAAAAAAAAATTTCAAAAAAAAAAATTCAAAAGATAGGTAATTGGGATGAATGAGAGGTCACCAGAACAGTGGTTTTCCAGACAGTATCCCTGATAACTCTTTACACAATGGCTATCTAATTAACAAATAAATGCATCAAAAATATTATAAGCCCAAAGACAAACAGACTAAAGGAAGTTAGTTTATTTAAACACTCAGTTCTACATGAAGATTCTATTCCTATGGTGAAAACCTTGCTAAAGTGCCAATATTAAACAAGAGACCCCCCAGCCCCCCCCAAAAAAATATATATTATAGGAAACAACAAAATCTTATTCCAAGGAATATGTTTTCAATGATGGATTGTAAATCCTCCACTTAAGACTTTTCAACTTCAAAATGTGGTGCCTCAGTGCTCAGAAAAGATTCTCCATTCAAGAGACTCTAGAAAAAGATTAGCATTATGCATTTCACTTAATGGCACATGAGATCTCCACCAGAAAGGAATCCGTTTATAAGGAAAGTCTGACCAATGTCAAAGCAATCTAATATTGCCCATACAATGTGCAGACTTGAATCCGATCTTATCCTCTCATCGGGGTTTAAGAAAATAATTCTCTGTCTGCAACGTATGTGCTTTCAACCACAACCGGAGTAATGGAATTTCTACCTCTCCAGATCACACCTGTACAAGACTTCAATAAGATGTCAACCTGGTGCTTTGGATGGGAGATTTCCAACATGGTATCAAAAATAAACAAAAATAAAAACCAAAACAATATAGTACCATGGAAAGGGCACCAGACTAAAGTATTACCTCAGACGTTTTCTGTGGAATAGGAATAGCACAGGAAATAGTGGCAAGTGTTATGTTTATTTATTGTCCCTTTGGTAAGATAGACAACAAGCTTTAAAAAGCCTAGATCCATCAGAATAATGGCTGGAATACTAAAAGCAAGGACCTTTTCATGTTATCTTTATTACAGAATGGACCCTTGATATCTTGGAAGAATTTTTCAGTTTATAACAGGACTTCACAAAAATTAGTCTGAATTTCTTCTGAGAACTCTCATTTGTTTATACCTTTTTTGTTCAATGCCAGTACTGGGGCTTGGACTCAGGGTTTCTCGCTCTTGCTTATTTTTTTCTACTTCAGGCTGACACTCTGCCACTTGAGCCATGCCTCCAGGTGTAGCGCTTTTCTACTTAAAATTGGAGAGAAGAGTCTCTTTGATTTGTCTTTCCCAGATTTGAACCGCAATCCTCAGATCTCAGCCTCCTGAGTAGCTGGGATTACAGGTATGAGGCACTGGTGCATTGCTTCATGGTTTTTTCTTAATCTTTATGCAACCAACAATATTGCAAAGTCTATTAGACATTCACTTTTCAATCTGCTACCTGTGCAAGGATCCATGTCTTCACAAAAGCATGGTACTCACATCCTCCTCTGGTAAAGACCACGTAGGAGATAGCATCACATAGCTGGAGTATGGAGAGAAAAAAAATCACATGATTAGAAAAGCAGAAAGAGAACCCGGCACCAGTGGCTCATGCCTGTAATCCTAGCTACTCAAGAGGCTGAGGTCTGAAGATCATGGTTCAAAGCCAGCCCAAGCAGGAAAGTCCATGAGACTCTTATCTCCAATAAACCACTAGAAAATGGAAAGTGGTGCTGTGGCTCAAGTGGTAATGCAATGGCCCTAAACTGAAGAGCGCAGAGACAGTGCCCATGCCCAGAGTTCAAGCCCCACGACCGACCAAAAAAGAAAAAGAAAGAAAGAAAAGAAAAGTAGCAAGAGTAAGAAAGATCCAGCTCCCTCATTTTTAACAACCCGATCTCCTGAGAATGAAGCCACTCCTTGAGACCTAACCACTCCAAGAGACTGTATTCATCTCCTAACAAGGATATTTACAATCCAGTTACCTTTCTCTACAATTCATTTCTTATAGGTCCCACATCTTCAAAACCATTTCATTGGAGACCAAGTTTCCAGTGCCTGAACCTTCAGGAGACATTCAAACCTCAGCAGGAGGTACTTATAACAGGTATCATCTATCATGCATTTGCCATGTGCCCAACATGGTTTGAAATCTTCTATTTGTATTAAGTCCTGAACCCTCACACTATTCTCTGAGAAAAGGACTGCCATGCCCAGCCTACAGCTTAGGCATCCTAAGGTTCAATTAACTGGCATAAGGCTACAGAGATACCCAGTAGCAAAATTAGGATCTGAACACAAGTAACTCAATTGTAAAGCCAAGCTTTTACCCACTGCAGGGAATGTGCTAGAAAATGCATAAATATTCTCATAAGATATTGAAAAATAGGGGAGGGAAGTGGGAGAAAAATGAGGGAGGGGATTACAATGTTCAACAAGAAATGTGCTCCCTACCTTACTCGTGTAACTGTAACCCCTCTGTACATCACCTTTACAACAAAATAAAATCTTATTTTTAAAAAAAGGTATTGAGAAATGGGGTATCTTGGCTTTTATTAAAATTATCATTCTATGTCCTCTTAATAGGAATAATAAAGAGCAGTGCTTAGATGTACAAATCCCAGCACCACACTACCTAAGTCATATGTTCCCAGCATGAATGCCTAGCTCCATGACTTGGTCACGATAAACTCTGTAAGACCTGAGTAAGCTAATTGTTTTATGCCTTCGTTTCCTCAGCTGTGGAAAAGGGATGATGATGAGAATTGTACCTACCACATTCGCACCCTTGTAAGAGTCAAATAAGTTCATACACAGAAAGCACTGAGTGCACCTCCAAGTTCTATGAACGCATTAACTGCAGAGAAGAATTACAGATGAGAATGGACTTATCCAAAACATTTTCAAACAGAATCACTGAGCATACAATAACTATTCCCTCCAATGCCAGGTTCCTTATATCTCCAAACAATCACCACTGGCTAAGCCAGAAGGCTCAGCCCCCCTATCTGTAAGGCCCACGTGCATTTCATGGAGATGGCAGAAGCCATAGACACTGCTGGGGAGGAGGAAGCATGTGGCCAGGGAAGGATGGTTTCCCCCTGACACCCATGATACAAACCATAGAGGTGAAGAGGGAGCCTCATCAGGCAGAGCTGGGCTCAGGAATTGATTTCAAATCAGTTCTTAAGGGGAATGGGGAGGATAATTATAATCATTATTGTTATTGTCATTATACCTTACAATTACCTTGGCTTAATTAATTCAAACTTGTGAAGTGCTTTGAGATCTTCAGATGAAAGGCGCCATATTACTCTGAAGTGTCATTATTCCTCCACTGCTCCTTTCATCCAAGGTGATTATAGCTCTTCACAAGCATTAATTAATCTTCATAACAGCCCCAGAAAGCAGATAAGCGTAGGAGTCATCAGCACTGGGTCCAAGAGAGACATTTACCCAAGGAGTTTAGTGATAACTCTTCAGTAGTCAGACTGTGGGAGGTTGTCAAATCACAGGGCTTTGTGACCGGACTCTCAGCAATTTGTAGAAGCTTTCAGTTTAGTAACAATTCAATGAGGAGTAATGTCATCATAGCTAGATTTGTTTTCACATAATTATGCAGGAGCTGGGAATGAGCTCTATGGTGGAGAGCATGCTTACCATGTGCAAAGTCCTAGGTTCAATCTCCAGGCCTCCAAACAAAGATAAAATGAAGTTAAGTAATCCTTACCCAGATGTATCCTCAAAGACTTAATCATGGCAGACAAGTGCAGGGGTTGTGTCTAAAATCCACATCTATTATTTCTCAGTGACCTGGAAACTTTAGAAGCACAAGAGATATTTTTCATGTATTCTATACTCGAGAATTTGCTGCCCAAGGTAACAAAACTTAAAAGCCTAAACTAGCAATTGCCTTAGGGCTAAAATAAAGACTAGGCTAGATTTTTACAGACACGTATTAATTGTGGGTCTTTTTCACTGCTGTCTATGTCCCTACTCTGGGACATAAAGTCATTGGCAGTGAAGTACTACGACATGAAAATGATATAGACACAAGTTAATGCCCTTTAATAGGATTTGGGGGAGATTTCTTTCCTGGCCTCTCACATGCTTTGAGCACAAATATCCAATGAGGAAAAAATTTGTGAAAGCCAGGTTATGTTCTTTGCTGATTCCCCAATATATAAGTGGAGCATCCTTAAAATACAAAAATTCAAACTCTGAAATGCTCCAAAATCTGAACCTCTTTGTGTGTGTGTTGACATAAAATTCTGCACTCAAAAATTTATTTCATGCACAAAATTATTTTAAAATGTTGTATAAGATTACATTCAGGGTAAGTGTATAAGCTATCTATGAAACATAAATGAATGTCACATCTAGACTTGAAATCCTTCTGCCATGATTGATAGCTCACTGCTGATAGCTGCAAATGTTGCACAATTTTTGAAAGTCTAAAATCCAAAACATCCCAAAGGAAGAATATTCAATATGTGTGATAGAAGAACTAGAAGTATGCTGAAGATACTGCTTTTATTTTTAAAGCTTTGGATGTCTTGTACTTATTTTTGTACACGTGGATGAACGTGTGAGGCCTTATTTGGTGTCAGGCACTATCTTAGAACTACAGAAGGAAGCAAGGTATCCCAGTCCTTGTGCTAGTCACAGAGCAGGCTCAGGAACCTTCTTCCTCTCAGTTGGGTGTACCTCTGGATACCATACTAGTAAGAAGGAGATTCAGCCAGGCTCCAGTGGCTCAAGCCTATAATCCTAGCTACTCAGGAGGCTGAGATCTGAGAATCCCGGTTCAAAACCAGCTTGGGCATGAGACTCTTACCTCCAATAAACTGCTCAGAAAAAGCTGGAAATGGCACTGTGGCCCATGTAGTAGAGTGCTAGCCTTAAGCCAAAGAAGCTCAGGGACAGCACCCTGACCCAAAGTTCAAGCCCCAGGGCCAGAAGAGGAGGAGGAGGAGGAGGAGGAGGAGAAGGAGGAGGAGGAGGGGAAGGAGGAGGGGGAGTGGGAGGAGGAGGGGGAGGAGGAGAGGGAGGAGGAGGGGGAGGAGGAGGAGGAGGAGGAGATTAACAGTGCTTGCCTAATGCTCCTGATGCTGGATCATGCCCAGCTGGCACATTATTATTGTTTTATCACCAATACTGATGACGGTTGTTTTGTACATTACCATTACTATTGTTGTTATCAAATACAATAAACTTATAATTACTATTGGACCTTCATTATGACTTACCAAGCATAACTTCAAACTGGCTCCATCAAAGGTTTGTAATTTAGATAGGTAGAAAATAAAACTCCATCTAAGAAATGCAATTAAAATGGCCAGATTCTGTGGTTCACCACAGATTGTTTTGCTAAAGAGTATACAAACTTACACCAGACACCAATGGCTCATGCCTGTAATCCTAGCTACTCAGGAGTCTGAGATCTGAGGATCGCCATTTGAAGCCAGCTCAGGCAGAAAAGTCTATGAGACTCATTTCTAATTAATGACCAAAAGGCTAGAAATGGGTCTGTGGCTCCAGAAGTAGAGAAACCAGTTTTGACTGAAAAAAATAAATAAATAAGGGACAGTGCCCCTGCCCTGAGTTCAAGCCCCAGTACTACTGTGTGACAGAGAGAGAGAGAAAGAGAGAGATCACACTGAGATATATACCCTACCTATGGTTTTGCTTCCTCTGTAAGTTGAAGGAACCCTTTGAAACACTGTTGCTCACACCACCCAAAACTACTTAGTACTTAGCTAGTACACAAGAAAAGTCAGTCTATCTCATAACTGAACAATTCTAACACATGTAATACTAGCAGCGTATTTAGGATTGAAATGTAACTAGAATGTACACAATTGCTTTGAATTCCTCAGGTTCTATACACCTGAAGTCAACCAAGTATTATAAGGAATATAGAGATGATTTGAGGTGTATGGAGGAGATGCCTTGGTAATATTCAAATACTATGTAAGACACATGAGTATCTATGTACTTGTGTGTGTGTGTGTGTGTGTGTGTGTGTGTGTGTGTGTGTGTGTGTGTGTGTGTGTGTGTGTGTGTGTGTGTGTGTGTGTACTGGTCCTGAGGCTTGAACGTAGGGACTGGATAAAAGCTATTAGCTTTTTCACTTAAGGCTAGCACTCTACTCCTTGAGCCACAGCTCCACTTCTGGCTTTTTTGGTAGCTTATTGGAGGTAAGAGTCTCACAAACTTTCCTGTCTGGACTGGCTTCAAACTGAGACCCTCAGGCCTCAGTCTCCAGAACAACACTAGGATTATAGGTGTGAAATACAGGTACCTGAATTTAGACATTGGAAGGAGTCCCAGAATTAATCTCCAATGATACTGAGGGACAATTGCACTTGTTTTTCTTGATATATTTTAATAATGAAGTTCCTGCTTTATGACTTAGGTCAGGTCTACCATAAAGTATTTTACTGATAACTAAATACCATAATGGTGAGTATCAAAAATTGTCACAATCCTAAAACTCAAGCATGAGCTCAGCACAGAGCTGATAGACTATCAGTCACCACGACAATCACAAGATGTGCAGATGTTCACGACCAAGCTGTGTGATAAAGTGCTTTGTCAGTCATTCCCCATTCCTATGGCAGTTCAGAAAACACTGGAAAAACATCACATCACCCCAAATGCAAGCAGCAAATGCTCTCTATGAATGTGTTGAATTTTGGGGCTATACACTAAAACATCATGTGAGGATTTAGGTAACTTTACTTCAAGTTAAACTTACTGAGTAACACCTATATATATGTATATATACATATATATATGTATGTATGTATATATAGAGAAATATATAGATAGATATAGAGAGATATAGATATATCAAATACAAAATATATATAGATATATAGAGAAATATCTATAGCTATGTAGATATATATTGCTCACCTGTCATGGCTACATGATTCCATTGCTTCACTTAAGACTTTTTAAAAGTATCCCATCCAAGTGGTTTAGGTCTATCTCCTAAGAGAAAACTAAGCCTGGCCATTTACTTTTTGACAAGGTATGTAGTGTTCCCATGAAGAGCAACTGGGGCAAGGGGGAGTTGATAAGCCTAGAAATGTACTAAATTGATTGACCTATAACAGCTCACGTTTTCCCAGACAGAGCCAGCTATCAACACTGTGACTGTAGCTCTGTTTGCCTACCCTTCTTCACCCTGCTCCTCCCTCTGGAAAGCGCCTGTTCATAAAGCATATTTCCTGGATGTTCTTGTCCTCTGGTGGTTTAGCCAGAAAGTTACCTGCTGGATCTTGAGAGAGAGAAAGGAGAGAGGGATTTAGAGACATACCCTCCCAGTCTTTCCCTGCAGGCAACAGTTTTGACAATAGTGACCCACACTTTCCTCTTTCCCACACTCCAGGGACAGGAGGACTGTGGCCTAGAGATGGCTAGAGTGTGCCCTGCAGGGATCGTGTGTTGAAATTTAATCCCCACTGGGAGATATTAAGAGGGTGTAAACTTAATCTGACTCTGGTGTTCAGAGGTGGGGCCTGTGGGAAGGTTGGGGATTAGATATGATCACCAGGGTGGGGTATTATGATTGAATCATACTGGCCTTATAAGAAGAGGAAAAAAAGACCAGAAGAAGCACAGGCATGCACCGCCTACATCTTCTACTGTGATGCTCTTGGGACTTTGCCAGCAAGAAGGCAAACTTGCACCTCTGGAATCTCTTTTCTTGTTAACTTGCTATAACTATTCACTATATAGTGGAAACTAGACCATAACCACTAGTTGGTGATAATGGCTTCCCTCTTTGCATCTCTTAATTGCCCTAAAATTCTATAAACACTCCCCTTTGTCATCCTGTCTTCAGTTACCCCCTTTGAGTGTCCCCTACATATAGCTTACCAAGATGGCAGCAAGTCTAAATATCCCTGAGGTCTTCACTGGAAGGTCTCTTCTTTTTATGGCCCTTAGATTACAGAGGAATATACATGTGACAATAATGAGTGCAAATGTTTTAATATAAGTTCACAAGAGGCTATAACTGCATAAGTGTGCATTGTAGTTCTAGCCACAGCTATTTGTCAAGCTTTTGGACACATTGGCATGGGAGGGTCTCAATACAAGCTTCTTACCTTGGCTACCAAGTCTGTTGTTTCTCACTGAAGAACAAGGTTCTATGCCAAGAGTGGCAGAGGTACAGAAGTGTACAGATTCTTCTGCCATTTATAAATCATTCTAAGCCAAGTCCATCCAGACTCTCAAGGGTTTTTGAAGCGTTAAAGTGTCTAAACAGTCCTTTTACACATATACATGCACATACACATACAGGCACACACATCCAACATCAGCACTGAGCTAATATGGTTGTTTTCCTTCTAATTGAGCTAACTCTTTCTGAATGGGCTCCTCCAAGCCACATCTAAACTCTAGCACAGCTTCACCCCCACCTACACCACACACATTTATGCACGCATGACAATCACAGGACCTCTCTAGGAAGCTTCCTGATTCGAAATCCTCTTATTCTGTTGGGTGTCCCTTCTAATGCATCTTGACAGTGCTTTGGGCCCCTATTTTTTCTTTTTCTCTTCCTTATGAGATTTCTTTGTCCTGACTGTGATCACCAACTGACTTTACAAATGTTGCCAGCTCCCTTGAGCTCTGAATTGAAGCACTCCAGTGCTTTAACCTATCTTAGCATCTGGTCTACCACACAACCATTTCTGGGCACCCTGCACTACCATCTTAACCTGGGACAACATTTGATACACAGCCACAGAGCCTTGCATGAGCTTTCTTAATCCTGTATCATACAGATATTGCACACTCTACATCTTGCCTCCTGTTCTCTCTAAATAGATCCTGAACCATCTGGACAGATGAACTCAATCCCATTTATTGAATGCATTGAGCTTATCCCGTTTGTTGATACTTGGACTCATGTTTATTACAGAGATTGTAGAACAAAGAGTAGAGGTCCTGCAGAGTAGAGGTTATGACAGAAAGACCAATGTGACACTAACCTGCTGAAACTCCTAACAGAGCCTTTCACCTCACTGCAAAGGTTAAGATCAAAACCTAGACCTAAACTGTCTTATTGCAAACCTTAGCAAAACATCATTTGGTGAAATACATGACCTAAAAGAGCTAAAGAGTGCATGATATATCTTGAAAAGTCCCATGAACTTCAGATGAATCTGAAGTGGCATAAGGAACTCCACAATGAAACTCTTTGGGGACTAGTCTATATCTAGTTCCTAACCATAATTATTTAGTCACCCAAAGCAAAATATAAACTACACTGTGTAGCCTAGGATCCAATAAGGTAGACTATATTTGAAACACAAATGCATGATGAATGTAATGTTAACTTACATTTGGTGGGATAATTATCCAAATGCTGCCAGCCAGTAGCCTATAAAATGGTTCCTGCCCAATGCCATCACTAGACTGCATTTCATCCTGTGGAACCTGACCTATCTTTTACCAGTGTACTGTGCAGTAGATGCACAATGTTTACCCAGCCAAGGGGACCAAAACCACAGAGAGCCCAAAACTCATGACCTGGGACCTCATGGAGAACCAGTGAATCCAGTTCCTTCTTGGGGACTACAAATTACAGCATTGTTCTAATGAGCCAAAGGAGTGTCATCATTGTAAGGATTGTCATTAGGAATTCAGCATGGCAGTTACTAGCATATGATTCAGAAATCCCCTGTGGGTACCCATCCATAGAAACTAAAAGTCAACATATGTAACAGACATTATTAGTCCTGGGGTTGTGGCAGCATCGATTGTCATAGTGAAGATATCAACCTATGTATCTACCAGTGGATGAATGCATAAAGAAAATATTGTATATATACACACGGAATATTATTCATTTTTAATAAAGAAGTTCTGTCATATCCAAACTGGAAGAAGTTATACTAAGGGAAATAAGCCCAGCACAGAAAGGCAAATTATATTCATCTTAATTATATATGAAATCTAAAAATATCAGCTCCTTGACTCAGAAAGTAAAATACTGGTTATTAGAGCTGAAGGTGGGAGTAAGGGACATGGAGATGTTGGCAAAGCAGACAGGGTTTTATTTACATGAGAAGTATCCAGGGTCTTTCGTACAGCATGATAAATTAAGATTAATGTATCAAACACATGAAAGTTGTTAAATGTTTCTATCACAGAAAAGGAACAGATATTTTGAGATGATATATATGTTAAGTAGTTTGATTTAATTATTTTGTAATGTATCTGGCATCATACAAATATATGCACCTTTATTTGTCCCTTAACAATAAGTATTAATTTTAAAAAAGGAAAACAAATTATAAAGAAACCAGAAACTAGAGATGAAAAGACAGAGTATAAGTGAATCATTTTAATAGCAGAATGTTACAGTAATAATCTAAGAATAAACCTCATACATATATATATATGAGGTTTAACCTCATATATATATATATATCCATATATATATATATATATATATATATATATATCCTTTCTATCCCTCCTTCCTCCTTATCTCCTTTCCTCTTCCTTCTAAGGCTGTCTTATTATGATAGGTTCCTTGCCAAGCATTTCCTTACAAAGTCTTCCCATCACAATGTTCCTCCATCTTGAGTCAGTCTCCATTCTTTTAACTGAACAGTATCCTGAAGCCTACATAATAGGCTATGGTTTACTTTAGAGACAGTATTTTATTTCCTGGGGTTTTTTCCCTCAAGGCAAAATACAGAGACCAAAATTTTCAATATGACTAAATACACGTGCTCAGTATCCTCAAACATCTGCATAATCTTGAAGTTCAAGGATGCACTTCATGTACATGGTGCAGGTTAACTGCCTACTCTATGTGATACTAGGGAGAAATGAGATGCCTAGCATCACACACACACACACACACACACACACACACACACACACACACAGAGTTCCTGCCTTAAAGTTTCATGCTTTGAAAGCTAATTTTATCCCTTAGGCTTAACAATTTGATTCACTTAATGAAAATAGCCTAAGCACAAAGGAGGCCTAATTCTTTGAGGGCCTATAGTCACTTACACTTCAGTAAGATTAAAAGACATCAAGAAGGACTGGGAAGGTGGCTCAGTGGTAGAGTGCTTTTCTTGCATGCATGAGGCCCTGGGTTCAATTCCTTAGCACCACTTAAGCAGAAAAAGCCGGAAGTGGTGCTCCGGCTCAAGTGGTAGAGCGCTAGCCTTGAGCTGAAGAGCTGAGGGACAGCGCTCAGGCCCAGAGTTCAGGCCCCACAACCAGCAAAAAAAAAAAAAAGAAGAAGAAGAAAAAGAAGAGTTTTTGATGGTGGCTCATTAAATAAATAAAATAAAGCAAAAGGGAAAGCCAGATGCCAGTGGCTCTCACACTTATATTCCTAGCTACTCAGAAGGCTGAGATAGTGGTTCAAAGCCAGACCCAGGCAGGAAAGTTCATAAGATTCTTATCTCCAGTTAACAACCAAAAAAGTGAAGATGTGGCTCACGTGATAGAGCCAGCCTGAGGGGTGGGGGAGAAGCTCAGGGATAGCACTCGGGCCCTGAGTTCAAGCCCCAGGACTGTCACAAAAAGGGGGAACACATCTGAATGTGTCTGCTAGAACCAGACTATATGTCACACATGGAAAGTCAAGTCATTGTTAGTAGAAGACTCCTATCTTCTGCTCTGTCTTGGATGAGTTGACTTACATGCATTAAATGTTCACAAATCCAGCTCCCAATTGGTAAGACAACTAACTTCCCCTTGCTCTCCTGACTTACTCTTCCCATTAGACTTCATCCATCTTGTCTGTTTCTAGCTGTGTAGGGATCCTCTTTTTTCTGAATTTTAAGAATAAGATATTTAGCCCCGCAGGACTGTTAGGATTCATGCTCTAAAACCCGTAACAGACACACCGTGTCTCTTTTTAAAAGATAATTACTAGGCTGATCACTGACAACTCACATATGTTAATCCTAGCTAATCAGGAGGCTGAGATCTGAGGATCGAGGTTCGAAGACAGAAAAGTCCATGAGACTCTTCAACTAATCAGTAAAAAGATGGAAGTAGAGCTGTGATTCAAGTGGTAAAAAAGAAAAAAGACACAGCAAGAGCACCATGAGGCCCTGAGTTCAAGCCCGCGTGCCAACACACAGAGTGTGTGTAAAGTGCTAAAGTCCTATCAGTATTTTATTTATGATACCTGCAAGCAGTTGGTCTTCAGAGTATTTAAGTACAATGAACATTTGCAATGCATTATTTAGTGCATGTAATGGCCAAGAGAGGCAGAACAGAACATAGCATGGGGCCTAGGACATCAAGGATGAAAATGCAGTTGGGCAGCTGGCTTCTCTGCCCTGGAAGAGAAAGGCTCGAGTCATGTCCATTTTCTAGTCAAAAAGCTGTTGGCCGAGTGCACATGCTCTCCACTAGAGGCACTTTATTTCTGTGTGTGTGAAAATGGATCTCTCTTTTTGATGTGCCAGAACATATTGGCAAACAAACTTGCAAGTTAAAAAAAGCAAAACGAACTAACAGAAACTGGTGTCCCATTACCAAAAGGCTGATTTGCTTCAGAATGGAAAGGTCCAGAGAGTTCGAGGTGATTAATTTGGAAATCAAATGAGAGGGGAGGGGGAGAAAAACCCCCCACTAACTTCCAACCGAGGGAGGATCTACCCCTCCTCTCCCCCTTCCCTCCACGTCTCCCCTCCTTCTTTATTATTGATACCTCTCTGCTTTTTGATCTCTGCACGCCTTTGTTTTGGCTTCCAGGTGCCCAGGGAAAATGGCTAGCAGTGAGTTCTTTGGCTTTCCGGGCTCAGGCTCAGCTCTGCAGCCAGCCCCTCTGGCTCAGCCAGCTGGATCACACTGAATTAGTCAACTACTTCATTATCTCCCCTCTCTGCACATTGCGCTCCAGGTAATAAATGCCCAAACAAGAGAGCCTTCTGCCGCACTGTCTGTGAAGTTCCAGGGTCTGGGCCAATTCTGCAGCTCAGCTCTGTGCCCTGGGAGGGGACCCGTTTTCATCCCCGCCCGCAGTGATGGGGGACGGTCTCCACTTAGTCACAGCGGTTCGCTAACCATGGAGCTGCTGATAACGCTGGGCTGGGGAGCCCTGGAGCCCTGGGAGGTCTGGGATTGCTTCTGTGCCACCTGGGCCTGGCCAAGAAGAGGACCGGCCGGGAAAGCCAGCCCAATTATGATGTTGGGAGAGTTGGTTGCTTCCGGGAAGGAAGCTGCTCTTGTTAACAGGCAGTGGGGCTGAGGGAACTAGAGGCAAGCAGCAAGGCCTGATCTGAGAGTGGACAGGCACAAAGAGCGGATCTCTGGGCTTGGTGGTTAAAGCTACAAAGGAAAATAGTTTTAAATCATGAAATGAACCCACACACTCTTGCAGAGTTATGTCAAAATAAATTACAAAGCTAAGGATATGGCCTTTGCTCCTCCTTAGCTTACCTGGAAATAAGCAGTCCCTTCCCCTTCTAAGGTATCTCAAGACAGAGACCTCTAAATCCAAACCGGTCTTCCTAACTGTGCTGTTCACTTTTCTAGGGTACCATTTTGAGTATGAGAACAGAGAGGCCCAACTGCAAAGCCTTCTTTCTCACTGACCAGGTTACCTAAACACACAGGAACAGAATCAATGGAAATGAGCTCTGCCCCGTGTCTTCTAACCAACCTACCCAAAGGGATTATTTTGGGGTGACTCATACTACAGTATCATAGATTTATTTTGTTTTTTTGTTTGGTTTGGCAATACTGGGATTTGAATTCATAGTCACATTTTCTAGGTTAAGTGTTCTACCATCTGAGCCACAACTCCAGTCATTTCAACTTTGTTGGGTTTTTTTTTTTTTTAGATAGGGTCTCATGCTTTAGGCCAGCCAGCCTTGAACCATGATTCTCCTAACCTCTACTTCTGGGGTATCTGATATGACCAGGCTTATACCACTGTGATATAGAACCAAATTTAAAAGCATGTCTTAAAATTTGGCAAAAGACTAAGCTCTCAAAGACAGCATTGCTTTAATGTAACTTAAGGTGGGAGGAGGGATGACTCAAGGGGAAGAGAATATTCAAGATTGAGGTGGAACCTCTTCTTAAATCAAAAGATGATTGTGCCTTGCTGATTTAAGTATAATGGGAAATTCCAAGGCTAAAGAGAAAATGTCGAATCCAGTCTCAGTTTATCAGTTATCAGTTCTAGTCATTAATGAGAGAAAAAGAGCTAGATGCCAGTTCAAAGCCAGCCCAGGCATATAAACCTATAAGACCATCTCCAAAATGACTAGCTAAAAGCCAGGCTAGAGGCATGGCTCAAGTCTCAAGTGGTAGAGCATCAGCTGAATAAGCATGAGGCCCTGGGTTCATATCCCATTACCACCACCAAAAAAAAAAAAGAGTGGAAACCTGAAGGAGGTCTGAGGTAAGAGAGAGGCTCCAATCATTGGGGATGCCTACCCCAGCTAGGTAAGAACCAAAACGATGAAGAGACTGTTTCTCTGCTCACAAGAGGTCAGCACTGCAGCAGCACTTAGATAAAAATATCAATAGCAAATACTGCTAAATTAATCCAACTTCTTTTGATTATTGATGTCCTACTGTTTTGTGCCTGAAACAACATACAAGATGCATCAGTCATTTATAAATTATTCATTCAGTTATTTTGGCAGCAGTGTCTTTCCATTTATCAACTGATAAATGTACAGAAGATAAGAAGGGTAATTTTATAGCCTCTTGACATTTACCTTTGACATGATTTTCATATTTAATAAGGGAAAAACACTAATGAAATATGTCTGACAACACCGTAGGCATCTCAGATTAACACCAGCAAAAGGAGCCACCGGCACCTGGCCTCCCAGCTTCAGCCAAGAGCTCCAGGAACTCACCTGCTCCATTCTGCTTCCTGCCTGATGTATCCCCATCTGTGTTTTGTTTTCAGTTTGTTTGTTGTTTGTTGCTTATTTGTTTGCATCTGTATAGTTTTACTTTGTAGATAAACCGGAAGAGACATTGTTGTTGTTTTTTTAATTTGGCAAGGTGGTGGACCAAACAGCTTTATTTTTGAAAATGCATCTGCCAGGAAAACTGAACAGGAATACAGGGGAGGTGGTTGCCTTCCGGTTTTGTTATTTATGCCAAAGCAATTCACTGGAGCATTCACGCCAATCTCTCTCCTTGATTCTTGATAAAAGTTGCAGTCCCTTCGCAAGCTACCTCACTACCTTATGCAGATTTTATTTCTGTCTGGATCCCACTAACTTTCTTGCCTGCCTTTATATTCTACTTAAGATCTCAAATATTTTAGAATCTTGCCAGTAGCCCACACCACACACACACACATACACACACACACACACACACACACACACACACACACACACACACACACACACATATACACACACCATTATGGAGAGATTTACAGAAAAGCAAGGAACCATTAGATGCTAATCTGAAGTTGAAGCTGAGGTTTCAGTCTGGGATTATAGCCAGATTATGGGCAGGAGGTGGACTTGACTCTGGCCAGAATGGAGAAGACTGGCATCTTGTTTATGTACAAACAACTGACTTCTCTAAATTCTTCCCCTACCTCCAACAGCTTTATCACCACCCTTGTGTAAAATAGTCACACCGTGAAAACAATCTAGATGGATTCCAGAAGCAAGAATGTGTCATTTTCGTTTGCCTATCACCTGGAAGGACTTAGGAATATAAGAATTCCTCAGATCTTAGAACAACAAGAATGCCAAGCAGGAAACTAAGTCAGGAATTCAGACATAATAATACAAAGGTGAGTTTTCTAGGATGTTATAACTAAATTAGACATGAATGTTTGGAAACAATGTTGTACAAATATAATTTCTTCACGAGATCATACTTTCCTTGAGAAAATAAAGCTACCTTTATATTAGAATCCCTAGAACTTAGCACAATAACAGGCAATTAATAAATATTCAATAAATACATACTTTTTGTAGTTAACATTTACTGAGGGCTTACCATCTGTCAGGTCCTGTTTGAAACACTTGGTATAAATTATTTCATCAAGCCTTATAATACTAGCAGCATTTGTTCTCAAAATCTAGGGAGGATACTTTTCCGTGGGGCACACAGTAGAAAGTGACAGAACAAGGTAAAAATACAGACTATATGATGATTGAACCAAGCCCTTGGCAACATTGACTCCTTCTTTGCCTGAACAGCTGGCATCAGAACTACAAAAAAGGGGGGGAGGGGTGGCTGGGTCAGAGCAGAACCACATAAGAGCCAGCATGATTCTTTGACTAAGTCATTATGTTCCCAGATGCTATTATCCTAAGACTTTAAAGCCAGGGCTCTCTGAAGTTATACAGAAAGGGAAAAACAGAGGCCAAGGTCAGACTTGTACATTTATTTTTATCATGATAGGAAACAAAGACACTCAAATTCAATAAATAAAGTGAGAAACAAAAAAAAACCCACTAATTCTGAACTTGTTCTTTAAGAAACCCCTAAGTAATTTAAGTAGACCACAAACACCAAACCAAAAATGTAAAGAAGAGATGCCAAATGCAGCAAGCATTGAGCTACTAAGAAAAGGCCATGGAGGATTAAGGATCTCAGGTAAAGCCAATAGCACACACTTCTCCATAGCAGGTGGCACAGCATGAAAGGTAAAACTGTCAACCCCTTGTGTGCTCCTTGTCTATTGCTGCATTGTTTCCAAACAAAGAGGCTTGAATCACCATCCTTTACTACACCACAGTTTCTGTAGATCAGGCATCTGGTCATAACTTAGCCAAGTCCTCTACCTCAGACACTCTCACAAGCTATCCAAGGATAGAGCCATCAAAACTTCCCCGTGGTTTAAATCTTTAGGGTTAGAGCCTGACTTTCTTGCTGGATATTAGCTGGAGACCACTGTCAGTTCTTGGCCTTATGGGCCATTTACTATGATAACCCACCACATGATAGCTGGCTTCATTATCAGAGAAAAAAAGCAGAAAGATCCAGGGAGACAGTATGGGAGCAAACTGAACTTGACAACTTTTATAAATAAGCTTGCATATGGCATGCTATAACAGTGTTTCTTCAGAGGTAAGTCATTCATTCCAGTCTACAATCCTTCACAGATTCAAGTAGCATCTTTGAATGCAATGCTGTGGGCCAGTTTAGGGGTTATCTTTCTCATCTGATTTAAAACTCATACACAAGCCAACTTATAATTTGGGAATTCATGAATATGGCCAACACACTGACAATAACTAAAAGCAACATGGGATGGTAATGAAATATTCTTTGGCCCAGTTAGTAACAAATCATAAAAATCAAGAAATATGAGGGTGTTTAGAGAATGATACCAGCAAGCTATGTGTGTGGGAAGCATTGTGTTTGGCACATGGGGCAAACTGTCTTGGGGGGTGGGGAGTCTCAATTCTGTATACCTGCATCCACACTCTTCTTCACGTGACTTTTCAATTCCTCTCAAAACAGTGTTGTCTCTTTTTCCACCCTTTGTATCTTTGCCTTAGTCAGATTCACTTTGTCAAATTGATATGCTGGATTGAAACCCCTTTGTACACCTACCTACCTAAAGATAATTAAGCAAGTAAATAAACAAATAAATAAGAAAGATTGGAATTCTACATTTAAAAACATTTACTGATGCAAAAGAAGGTAATGACAAACTTGAGGGAATACATAAAAACCAAAAAGAGCCAAGGTTACATGCAGCTCACACCTATAATCCCAGCTACTCAGGAGGCAGAGATCTGAGGATTACAGTTTCGAAGCCAGCCTGGGTAGAAAGGTCCTCATGAGACTCTTATCTCCAATAAATCCTCAAAAACTGGAAGTAGAGCTGTGGCTCAAAGTGGTAGAGAGTCAGCTTTGAGCAAAAGAGCTCAGGGACTGTGCCCACATCCTAAGTTCTAGTGCCACTACCAACAATCAACCAATCCAATCAATCAATCAATATTTTTTAAAAAGAAGATAGAACATGTAAATCAACTATAATTAAAAATAACATCAAAAATGGTGGGATTAAACAATCCAATATAAAAAATGTAGAGATTATCTGGCTGGGTTTAAAAATTATAACTTAAAAATTTATAAACTATACCCAGAAGCTCATGCCTATATTTCTAGTTATGTAGGAGGCTAAGATCAAGAGAATTACAATTTGAGGACAGCCTGTGTACAAGGGTATGCAAGACCCTTCCATTTCAACTAGTAAAATGCTAGGTGCATACCTATCATTCCAACTATTTAGGAAGCCTAAATAGGAATATCATAGTGCAGACCATCCTAGACAAAAAGCAAGATTCTACTCAAAAAACAATGTGCCAGTGGCTCTCATCTATAATTGTAGCTACTTAGAAGACTGAGGCCTGAAGGATTGCAATTTAAAGTCAGTCCAGGTAGAAAAAGTCTGCAACTCCATCTCCAGCATAACCAGCCAAAAGCCAGGTTGGAGGTATGGCTCAGGTGGTAGAGTACCGGCCAAATTCAAACCTTTGTTCTAGCAAAAAAAATAAGGAAGGGCTGGGGGGTCACTGAAAGACAGGGCTCAAGCATTAAAGATTTTCCCTACTAAGAATGATAGCTTTCATTCAGACCCCTTTACTACCAAAACTTGAGAATCATAATCTGACTATATGCTGCATAGAGATTCTAAACTAATACTATATAAAAATATTATGCTAAATTGGATAACTTATATTAAATGAGCAAAGGTCTAGAAAGACACAAATTACTGGGGGAAAATGGTATGAGAAGAAATAGGCCATGTGAACAGATTTAAAATAAATGGAAAAAATAAATAAGTAATTTTAAAACCTAACCACAGGCAAAGCCTAAGCACAGTTTTACACTGGAATTATGCCAAATATTGAGGGAGTTTTAATACCAATTCTTGTAAAACAAAAAGAAGAAAAGTAAGGGAATATTTTCAAAAACATTCTGTGAAACCAGTATTACCTATTACCCTAATCCTAAAACCAAGAAAAATATTAGAAGACAAGGGAAAATAGGCCAATATCTCTTATACAGATACAAAATCCTCAACAAAATACTAGCAAAATAAATGCAGCAACCAAGACTTACACACACATGCACACGCACACACACACACACACACACACACACACACACACACGCACACACACACACCAATCAATTTAATATACTCTGAAATAAAAAAAAAACAAGAATGAAGTAGTTATCTTAATAAATAAAAGCCACCTAAGTATATTTGGTGGTATTGAATCTGGCCTGACCTTAGCTACAGCTTTGATAAACACCTTGGAAGCCAGTGCAGTCAGCAGTTACCCAGGGCTGGTAGAACTCCCCTTGATGTCCTCCTTGCTGGCTTCAGCAAGGTCTACACAATCGCTACACACTGTGCTGCACCTGGATTCATCTATTCTGCCAGGGAAAAGTCAATGTGGAGAGTAGAAGAGAATGAAGCTTAGCTTTCTGTAACAGCGCTCTATGATTCTTCAGCTGGTTGAGCCTGCGATCCTTGGAATGTTGGTGAGCTTAGTACCGCAGGCTGGCCTCATCCTGCTGCTTTCATAGATCCTTTTCACTGAGTGAGGTACAATGACTAGATTTGGACTCAGTCCATATTGGTCAAATCTACCAACATAGCAGATGGACTGGCATATTCATGGTCTTGCCAGAATCCAGGGTGGTCTAGAAATATAGGCAGGCTGATTTTTACCAAAAATTTTCAGCAGGCTTCTCATGACTCTGCATTTGACTTTGTTTCATGATGTCTATAAAGAATATAGATAATGTCTCTCTTTGGAGCATGGAGCTTATGATCCAGTATAAGGATGGAAGACATCTCTCCCTCAGGACAGAAGCAGGTGTGTTTATTATTTATGATGAAAGATTTCAGGCTCCTTGAGTCAGAATTCATATATAGTATGACCCAAGACATATGACTGCATCATCACCTGACACTTCAGGTTTCACTGACAGATTTAGGACTCAGAAACTAGTATAAATTCTAGCTACTATTGCTAATAAAACCCTTAATTTCTAACCCACTCAAGAGTAGTCTTGTGTCTTCTGGAGACATTTATAAAAATATAGTGGGTTAACCTATTTGCAGTTACCAGTTTATTTATGTTAAAAGTTTTATTTATAGCTACCAGTTTGTTTATAGACCCTTTATAGTTCTTGACTCCATTCCATTTACCCTGAGTAAGCAAATGAATGTTATCAGAGACACACAAAAATACCCCCAAAACTACACTATATCCAGAAATCAGCTACTTACTTCTCATGACATATACTACATAAATTCCATAGAAGTTATCAAGTGTGTGAGAAATCTAAGTGTCATTTCCAAACTATATTTGTCCAAATAAGTCCTACTAGTCTATTCACTTCAGCTGTGAAAGCTCCACTAATATCCATACCCAAATTAATTATGCCTTCTTCTTTATTAATCTCTAATTCTACTAAAAATTCATTAATGTCTAGTACAATTCATCTTCAACACATCAAAAATTCTTACTCTCATTTTCTCTTTCCTCTCTCATTCCTACAAACACACATACACACACACACACACACACACACACACACACACACACACACACACACACACACACACACACACACACCTTGGTAGTGAAGTTTTTCTTTATATACATGGTTCACATCATATTAAGAAAATGTATCAGTGTTGATGACTGGATCATGGGTTAAGGGTTTATCTGAATAGTTCAAACAAGAATTTGATTAAATTTACAGATAACACAAATCACCTTGAGAATAACTACAGCATTCTTTATCCCATATATCTAACTCTTAAAGAGTTTACTGACTTCTATACCTTAGCTATGCTACACCTTAGAATTAGAAAAGAAATATGTTTTCAATTTTCAGAAGCCTTTTTGGGCTTTATTTTTTAAAAGCCAGTGTAAGTAAGACAAACTAGGTTTTGAAAGATGATTTCCCCTCAGTTAAGCACTAGTCAGAGGGAGTGGCATGTCTGTGGTTACATTTGCCAGAATCCTTCACCAGCCTCAGAACTTTCCAGAACCATGACCCAATGTGGAATGGCTCCTGATAGAATGGGTTAGGCAGGGGCCCAGGTCAATCTGAGACACTTGAGGAGGAAACTGACCCAAGAGAGGAGTCCTTTCCTTATGATGCAAGGCTCAGGGACATACATAATATCATAGTGATAGCTATTTGCTAGATTCCATCAATTCCCAATAAAATAACATCAGAAAGGTCTAAGATCCTCTTCCTCACCTACAACCCCCACTGGGCTTTGTAGGGAGAGAAAAGACGTCACCATTACCAAATCACATTGCTCCCCCAAAGCAACCCATATTTTATTTTACCTTTGGACAGTCAACCGGGATGGCTTTTTCTCCCATTCTCTGCCCTTTTGTCTCCTTACTTTCTGAGTCACCGACCTGAGAGCTATTTAGAAGAAAGGGAAGGACAGGGAGGACCTGCATTCCATGGCAGAAGTGCTGAAATTACCCCCTTAGGTGTCCCAAGGGGGCATGTGATGTTTCCTTAATTAGCATTTCTCAGACTCTTTGAAACTTTCAAATGAAAGGTGCCAGGTGATCATTAAAGGGGCTTATCTCCCACTCTGTAATTTGTAAATCAGTTTAGAATTCTCACAGGGTCAAAGTTTCTCATGAAATCTAGGGTGCCAGAGATAGATTCTCCTTAAAAAATAACTAGAATCCTCCGTACTGTGACAGATTTGCTGTCTGTCTAGATACATCATGAGCAATTTAGAGACCTCTTTTTCCAGTTTTATTCATCAACAGATCTCCAGTTGCTAATGTACAGTAAAACCTGAACAAGTTGTTTCATAAATAAAAGAAGGAAAAAAAAAAAACTAGTGTCATATTCAATGGTTTGTAATTCCCGTGTGTCCCTTAAAGGACAATGGAAATTGCAAAGCAAACGCCTACTCTCTACTTAATTGACTACAGTGATACATTTGTATCTTATGACATAACCCAAATTAGACCGTGCAAATCATTCCCACCTTTATCTCTGTTACTTTGTTTCCATTTAAGACAATTCTCACAGGTACTGGTAAAAACAAAATATTTGACTTTTTGTTCCTCCTTTAGGACAGGTTGTGTCTATCTTGTTCTTATTGCTAAATCTGGCAGCAAAGATATATATATATATATATATATATATATATATATATATATATTTATTTATTTATTTATATATTTATATTTATATATATAAATATATATATATATATATATATATACCAATCAGTTGGTCTTAGTAACGTGCGTAGCATCATCATTTCTATTCAATAAGCCAATCAATATACCCAGAGCATGCCCTGTTCCTGTGCAATACCCAGCATGCCTCTGTTCCTTTTCAAACTTGATTGCAGATCACTGAAAAAAGGCTCAGGCCTGAAGGTCACCCTACCTTTAGAGGTCAGAATTGTTAAGCCCAAGTGTCACTGAGAAATGAAGAATGGGAGCCAGAGAAGTCTGAGGCTCCCTCGCTCCTGCCTTGCAGGGATCTGGGCAAAGCAAGTCATACACAGAGAAAAAAATGTGGTTTTGTTGGGTTTTTGGTTTTTTTTTTTTTAATCCTCTGCTCAGAAGTTTTCAAAGTCTATAGTTAAGACCAAAGAACCAATCTTGGGCCCATCTAACCCTGACCAAAATTGATTTTCCGTCCAGTAACTGTTCAAGTTCTAGGTTAGCTCATGGCCTGACAAAGTACCTTGGCTAAATAGGACCCAATCGCCCATGAGGGACCTTTTGTAAAGTTTCCCCAGGAGTAACTTCTGAAAATTTCTTCCTATCTCTTCCAAAGTTTTATTTTCTTTGAAACAATAGCCTTGATTTTTTTTAAATCCCTTGAACAGCACACACACACACACACACACACACACACACACACACAAAAACCATGAATATTTATGTTAGAAAACATTTGGGTTTATGGAAGGGCCATTTTCATTATTATCTTAAATGAAGCTAAAGTTCCCTCTGTCTAGTAAACCCAAGGGCAGATTCAGATAAATGTGCTGAATTTCACTACCCTCCATACATCCTGTTTTGTTTGTTTGTTATTCTTCACTCCCTATCAACCAAAGGGGGGGGAGGGGAGGTGACACCTGATTTGTAGTCCCTAAAGAGCTATTGTTGTGCAGAATATTTTCCGTGTAAGGGAAATCTGGAGATTCCTCTTTCCTTTTATAATTTTCTTTGGGAACTTGTGTTTATATTATTCTTGCACTTGGAGAACCTGAGTGCTTATGGGATCAGCAAAAGTACATATTGAAATATGCAAATGCTATGAAGCATGTGAGTGTCAGATGCCTGGAAATTTAATCAAATAGACAGGGGGAGAAAATGAAACAAGAGTGCATTAAAGCTAACTTTATGGCCCCAAGCTGTAGATAAATTGTGGTCTGTGGTAGTTAAACAACAGCTGTTCAAATTTAAAATAAAATTATGATAAGGATCCCCAGGAGATAACACTTCTTAAGGTAAATGATATTCACCTAAATGTGTTGGTTATCAAATAGAACTGACGAGAACCAAGCTGGGAAAGTTTCCTCCTAGTTTTTGTTGTGGTTGTTCTAGTTCCCTGTTTCTCCATTCCCATTTCTGAGGAAGAAGGAGACTTGCTGGGGGCGGTGAAGACTTGGGCTACTAATGTAACCTTTACTTTGGGAGGGCGGTGAATTTCTGCCCCAGCTGGATGCATCCTTCATGGCCAAGGAGTGCGGGCAGGAAGACTTACTCCAGTCATGAGCACAGCGGGGCCAGCACCCTGCCCCATACCCTCCATGCACTCAAACTCAGTCATCCTTCCCTCTTGATGAACAGCAGCTCTTTAAGGGCTTTACACCCAATAAAAGGTAAACTTTTTTATATTTTCTTCATTTATTGCACCCGAGTTTTATTGCAAGCATATAGGAAACCACCCAGCTGGGATTTCTAAGAGTGACAGCTGCCACTTCCAGAACACTTCAGAATTGCTTGTGCTCAGATTCCCGCTGCTCTGCTTGCTTTTATACTCTCTCTCTCCCTCCCTCCCCCACTTCTCTCTGAGAAAATTTGCCCAAGCCAAGAGATGCATACAATTTTGACAGTTTGTACTCTGATACTTGATATTAATTTACTTTAAGGATATTTTAAAAATCAACTTTAAAACAAAACTTGACACAAAGCTATATGTGCATAGAGATAAGATCTCCATATAGAAGTAGACTTTTTGCATGCTCCAGTGACCAGGAGGGGAAAAACCTTAATGGAAAGTTTTCAAATACAAATTGAATTTTAAAATACTTTGAAAAATGTGGAGTTCATTTTGAAATAAAATAAACTAGTAAGGAAGTATTACTATTAAAAATAATAGTAAACTTTCCAAATTGACTTCATTTTATAAAACTCACTGAATTCAAATATTGTGATTTATGTTGTATTAGGACTTTAATTTTTTTAATTTAATTTTATTTTATTTTATTTGTGAACATATTGTACAGAGGGGTTACAATTACATGGGCAGGATAATGCATACATTTCTTACCAAGCATTGCAGCCTCCTCCTTTGTTTACCCTTCACATCCCTTCCCAGGACTTTAATTTTTAATAGCAAATTACATGTCATTTACCATTATATGGTAAGTACCTATCAATTCTAAGAGGCTTTGATTCTTTATACAGTCATAGTTTGAAGTATTGAGTGATTAGTTTGTCAACATATATATTAGAATGGATGAATAGGAATACAATTCACCTATCAAAATGATGAAATCTATGGGTGCCATTGGCTCACGCCTGTAATCCTTGCTACTCAGGAGGTTGAGATCCAAGGATCACAGTTTAAAGCCATCCCAGGCAGGAAGTGAGACTCTTATCTACAATAAACTACCCCCCCCCAAAAAAAAAGCCAGAAATAGAGCTGTGGTTCAAATGGTAGAGTGCTGGCCTTGAACAAAATAGCTCAGGAATAGCACCTAAGCCCTGAGTTCAAGTCACAGGACTAGCACACATACACAAATGTTGAAACCTAAAATCAATAAGCAACTGATTCTTCAAAGCTAGGAGAAAATTGTACCTATTATAAGTACAATTGAGAATAATAAATCAATATTGTGATCATGTTTCATCTATGGAAAGGTGGGTGCCTCACCCATTCCCCAAAAGCAGCAGGAAGATAACTCACCTAAATCCTTAAGAACCCACATCCAGCCATAGCATTTAATATCAGTTGAAAATGTCAAATCATTTTATAAAATTTTCTTTTGTTACCTGGAATAACTAACATTTTCTATTTCTCTGATATTTCAAGGCACATGACCTTGATGACCTATCTATGCAATACTTTTCTGTAAAGCTTTCTGTCGGTATTTTTTCTGTCTTCTATGCAGAAGAAAAAGAGAAGAAAGAAGAGGAGGAAGGAGAGGAGGAGGGGGAAAAGGAGGGAGGAGGAGGGGAAGGGGAAAGAAGAGAGGAGAGGAGGAGGAAGGGGGAGAAGAAGAGGGGAGGAGGAGGAGGAGAGGAAAGAAGAAAAATCTTCTTAATTGGATCTTGCTGTACCACCCAAGCAGAGTCCATTCAGAGCCCATAAAACACATGAAAAGCTCCATTTCCCCCTGTGCTTTGCATCTTGTAAGGACTCTTCTACCTGCCTGGGTGTAATGTACCCCAGCAGATCCTCCCAGCTAACCAAGCCATTGTTGTTTCAAAAGGATAATGTCTAAAAGAATAAGTTGAAAATTAAAACTACCTTTGGCACTGGAATAAAAATTGAACTGTCTTCAGATTTCTTCCCTTCCCCAGCCCTAAATTCCAGAATACAGTGGTATATTACTTACAGAATTTTAAAATAGAAAACAAACCAAGAACCTTTACATTTGTAGCCACTCAGGTTTTGCTGGATGGAAGGCAACAGAAAGAACTTTCTATCTGATTTACTTGCCCTGACTAATGAAACTAAACCAAAGCTTAACTTTTTCAATATACACTTCAAATAATAAAGGAAAAAGTCATTACCCAAGAATGTTGCTTTCAAATTAATCTGACAGTCCATGGCCAGAGCTTTACAATATTTCACCCAATGGTTCTTTGTATTTTCCTTCTGATATTATTCATTTCCCAGCAACCAAAATGCTTTCCTAAGCCATGTCTTTGACTCACTATTCTAAAATCCTGACTTCTAAAATGACAAGAAATAATGTTATTCTGTGTCAGCATCTGCTAACAATGACTAAACTTTTCACACAGCTCTTACAAAAATTGTTCTGGCCTTCCACAGAAGTAGATCTGCTGGGCCCAACCTAAAGACTGTTTTCTTTGCCAAGTTTCTTGGTTATTGATTTTTTTCTGTATTTTTAAAATAGATATGATGAGCTATCTAACTATGGTTTCATAGAATGAGTAAAGACCAATAAGCTGTCCTGCAATATATTGTATCTGACCTAAATCTCTCTCTATTACCACCTTTTTTTTAAGACCTGAAAATATTTCTATTTCATCATGATTTTAAAGTGGTGGCTGCAATGGTGCTTGTCAGATTTAAGTTGCAAAGAACAAAATCCACTCTGCCTGGTTGAGCAGAAGCAGGTTATTACAAGTTTTAAATGGATTACTAAATTGTTGGGAAGGCTGAGGAAACAGCCTCTAGGTTAGATTTTAGGAATGACTTCAAAGACACAAAATCCTCACACCAAAGGAGCCTCTTCTGTAATTTGGAAGCCTCCTGCCAGGCGAGGAAGCAGCCATCTTCTGAGCCTCCCATCGCTGCCCCAGTCAAAAAGGCTTCGGGATCTGAATCAGCACAACAGGATCCATCCACACTTCAACTCCACAGCGCCATGATGCCAGTCTTCCACCAGTGCTGGGGCAAAAAAGTAAAGTTCCTATACACAGCCTCTGCCTCACTGTTACTATCCAAATAATACAGGTGTGCATACATTTTCCCTCTACTACTTCGTGTGTGTGTGTGTGTGTGTGTGTGTGAGTGTGTGTGTGTGTGTGTGTGTGTGTGTGTGTGTGTGTGTGTGTGTGAGTGTCCTGGTACTGGGGTTTGAACTCAGAGCTTGAGAACTGTCCCTTAGTTCCACTTCTGCTTTTTCTTTGGGGGGGGGGGGGAGGTTCATCGGAGATAGTTCTCATGGACTTTCCTGCCCATGTTGGCTTTGAACCTAGATCCTCAGATCTCAGCCTCCTAAGTAGCCAAGATTACTGGCATGAGTCACGGGCACTCAGCTTATTAATTTTTTTGAAAAAAATGTTTCATTAGCATAAATTTAATTTTACAAAAGGGTTTCATTGTGATATTTTAGAGCTTGTATATAATTTAATCAAATTCACTCCATCTATATTATTCTTTATTTTTAGCTATTTTACTCTTCCTCCCTCCTTTTTAATACTTTTTGGTGAGTTCTGTTGTGTTATTTTCATGTACAGGTATACACGTGTATACACACAAGTGCATACAGATATACATACATAATGAACTTCCAGAATATTTGCCACTGTCACCCTTCCCTTTCCTCCTCTTCTCACTCATTGGTTACTTTGGAGTACTTGAATTTTACTTTTGTGTGTGTGTGTGTGTGTGTGTGTGTGTGTGTGTGTGTGTGTGTGTCCATTCATGGGGCCTGAACTTTGGGCCTGGGTGCTGTCCCTCAGCTCTTCAGCTCAAGGCTAGTGCTCTAGCACTTGAGCCACAGCACCACTTCTGGCTTTTTTCTTTTTGCTTATGTGGTGCTGAGGAATCGAACTCAGGGCCTCATGCACGCAAGGCAAGCGCTCTACCACTGAGCCACCTTCCCAACCCCTTGAATTTTACTTTAGATAAAAGAAATTCTGGGAAATATACAGGAATAAACACCAGAAAAGGGTTGGAAAATGTATTTGTAACTGATCTATATTAGTCACAATAATACTATCTTAATAAAATCCTTAAATATACAGAACAAAAAGACTAAGGCCATAATTCTAACCACCTGTTGGCATTCTGGATCCACAGAGCTTGATGTAACTGCACAGAAGGGTTACAATAATATTATTAACAATAATATTAACCCCTAAGAGCTGATGTAACATTATGTGGCAACCAATATTCTATGAGTTTTATGGGGGTTGTCATTTAATCTTCATAGCAGTCCTGACATGTACACTATTTTTATTCTCAATTAAAAAAAAAAAGAAATGCAGCCTAAAAAGACAAAATAATTTGCTCAAGGTGTCTTAGTATGAAGCCACAAAATCAAGATTCTAATACAAACAGTCCTGCTCCAGGGACTGCTTTCCTTCTAGACATTTCATTTAGTGGGTTTGAGCAAAAAGTGATTCTTTTATTAAGCTCTCTAAGGTAATTTTCATGAAGACCAAAATTTATCTCTAGTACCTTCTAATTTCAAGCAATTATCATGGACTAGTTTTACAGTCAGAAAAAATGATCTAAAAATTACAACTTATGCAATTCTGCATATGCATTATGATCATTGCTACATACTATAAACGATCTTCAGATCTTTTTTTTTTTGCAGAGCAAAGTGGAATGAGATGTTATCTTAGTAGGACATGACTATGGATAATAATACTGAAGGTTTTCTTAGTAGGATATGACTATGGATAATAATACTGAAGGTTTTCTTAGTAGGATATGACTATGGATAATAATACTGAAGGTTTTCTGCTTTTTGACTTTTCAACATGTTCTCTGATAGATGGGACCTTTTTCTTTTTTCTTTTCCTCTTTGTTTTCAATTTTGACCTTTTACTCAACATCTCTTGCATGCCAGACAAGATAGCTACCATTTGAGTCCACACTCAGAGTCATTTTATGTATTTTGTTTCAGAGACAAGGTTTTGCTTACTTTTTGCCCTGGCTGCCCTCAAATTTCTAATCCTCCCACTTAGGACTCTCAAGTAGCTGGAATTACAAGTGTGTACCACCTTGCCCAGTGCCAACAAGCATGCTTATAATTTGATATCTAAACCTGATCAAGTTCTAACTATCAGTTTCTAGATGGTTCATGCTGGTAAGCAAGCTTTCTGGATGTTTTGCATCTTTTTTATTTTCTCCTTCCCATGAAACTTTGTAATAGAAAATTAAAATCCAGAAGGATATATCAAAATTTCCCAGACTCTTCACCAAGCCATGATGAGAAAAACAAAATCCTCCATTAATTCATGTATTTTGCATATGAGAGATCACAAAACAGTGACTTAAAACCCCAGTAACCTGTTGATCACATCTTGTCTTTCCACAGTCCCTCTCTCTTCCTGTCTACCTCCACTCCTTGCTGCCTGTAAAGCTAAAGAGCACTTTGCCATGCCACAATTTGGTGGTCTTTTCAGGAGCTCAGTTACACCCATCCCAGAGCCTGGCATGTCACAGGGTCCCAGGGGGGTCCAGATCCTGCACTGGTTATCTGCCCACACACTTGGTATCCGTCATTTCCTCAAGCCTGGCTCAGCAACCCTAATCCATCATCCAAACAAACATTAATATTTTACCTCAGTTATCAAGTGTGCCCGTTCAAACTTTTATCTAAAACATTCTTTATCATCTTTTCATTAAGTTCTCAAGAGCTAATGGTTTCTGAGTTCCTCGGGTAAGGATGATGTTCTGAATAATGAAAGCTCATTATTTCTCCACAGAATGCTTGTTAATTCAAATGATGATATTAAAACTATAGTAGCCTTTAGCACTGGGGTGATTTCTAGCATACTTTATCATGTATCAATATATACTCTGTTTGTCAAAACTGCCCAGGGCTGGGGCTGACATTCTCTCTGGAGGAGTCCAGTGCTTCAAAAGACACAGAATACACCAAGGTGACAACTCACAGGGTTTGTGCCTCTAGGAAAAGGGAAGATGAAACTTGGAGTGTTTCTGTCTCCCTTGATTTCCTTATTAGTATTCATAGGGAGATGGTACCTCCTCTCTCTACTCTTCATGGGTCTCCCTTCTGAATGGAATAAAAGGAAATCAATATTTTGAGAAGGAGCCACACGTGCAGAGGTTCTACACATGAAACATTATTTATTTCCACTTAACTGATCTCCAACTAATCTGCCCAAGACAAAGTCTGATTTTGTTATTGTTCAGCCACACACATGTATGCTCAGAGGTCTAGAGGTCAGATCCATGTTTTAGAGAGTTGGCATATTATTGGGTGAAGGACATTGTTCTTAGGGTTGTTTTTAAACAGTTATTACTGGGTTCTTTGAGTTCTGGCTCTCTTTACATGCTCTTGCTTTAGCTCATCCTAGTTGCTGTGGCCAGCAGATATCCATAATTGCTGTCAGTCTCTTGAAGGAATCTTCTCCATTTTCAGCACTCGGATGCTTCAAATGTTGTCAAACTGACATTCTCATTTTTATTAACCTTTTGATTAAAGGGTGCACTGAGTGATGACTGGTTTTATTCAATATGTCCTTTTGTTTCTAAGGGCCACTATTGCCTCCAATAATAGCTGCACTTGGCCATGTTAAAGAAAAGCACATTGAGAAATTTCCTAGAAGGGTGTACTGGCAGAGTGACCCAGGCCTATTATATATATGAATTGCCTATTTCCTTTCTCCTGCTTCACTCTCTGCCTTCTGCCTTCCTGATACTGCAAAGCTTTGCACAAAAGCACAAATTGCTTCCTTCTGGCAACTTTTCAGATTCTTCTGTGTGCCCTGTATTTTTGACGCACGTGAAATTCCAGTATCCCAGCAAGCCTCCAAGGAGGAGCGCAGCATCCCCGCAACTGGGTATTTTATCCCACTAAAGTGGTGTAAAAACCTGAAGAATCTCATCTGTGTCTCTCTCCAAAGCCAGAATGGAATGGTAATTTTGAAAAACCAAGCCATTCTCTACGTTGCTGGGAGCTGCAAGGTCGATACTCAAGAGCTTTGGTGTGTACTACAGCATGCATTTCTCTACCTTGTCTCTTAATTGTCTCTCTGTGGAAGACTATGGCTTTTGCCCTCAGGCTCTGTCATACCAGCATGGTTAGCATTCAGCGATCATAACTGCACTTTCAGTTCAGTTGCTATCAGAAAGAAAAGGATCCACAAGCATCAATATACTGGCATTCATTATACCATTCAATATGTTCTCATTTTATATTAGTCTTCATGGTAGGTGATAAATAGTATGATGCTTATTTAAAAGAGATAAAACCCACTCGGCTGATCTAGTAAATGATGCATAAGCTAATTTGATGTGTGTGTGTGTGTGTGTGTGTGTGTGTGTGTGCGCACGCGCATGCACATTAACAAATGTATCTCTAAAATATTTCAGGCTTTTGGTCAATATAAGAAAAATATGGTATAAGAAAAGTATCAGGTCCTTTCCCATTGCATATGTGATTTTAAGTGTTCTGACTTAATACTAGAAAATATACTAAAGAATCTTCAGGCTATTCATATGTCCCAAATTTTGGGTTAGAAAATATTATCACCATATTGCAGGGAACTGTTTGAAACTCATCCCAAAGGTTCAATAATGAAATTAGGTAATAAAGATGATAAGGATAAAATGAAGTTAGACACCAAAGAAACATTAATTAATCCTTTCATTTGGTCTAGAAACATGGTAAACACTCTTTCACATAAAACCCCAGAAGCAAATGCCATATTAATTTTATTCACTACTTGAGATAACACACTTAACCACAGTCTTTTGAAAGCATAGCTTTTCTTGGAAATAGTTAACTTTGAAACAAGTTAGACCTAAAATATTTGAGAAATTGAATTCTTGGTATTGAAGAGTAGCAAATTAATTTTCAAGAGCAAATGGTTCACACTGCAATTGTCAGGCAAAAGAAGGAAGGTAGCCAGGGAAGAAGGAAAGAAAGAAAGAAAGAAAGAAAGAAAGAAAGAAAGAAAGAAAGAAAGAAAGAAAGAAAGAAAGAAAGAAAGAAAGAAAGAAAGAAAGAAAGAAAGAGAAGAGAAGAGAGGGGAGAGAGAGAGAAAGAAAGAGAGAGAGGGGGAGGGAGGGAGGGAGGGAGGAAGTAAGGAAGCAAGAAAGAGTCTAGATTCCAAATTCAATTTTGTTCACATAAGTTTCCTGTTTGACATGTATTTCTGTATTGGTCAGCTGTGCATTACTGTGACAAAATACCTGATAGAAGATAGTTAGAAAGGTTTGTTCTGACTCACAATTTAAGAGGTTCCATCTCATGATTGCTTAGCCCTGTGGCTTTGGGCTTGTTGTAGAAGAGTACATCATTGCAGGGAGCATGTGGGGAGCAAAGCTGTTCACTTCATGGTAGCCATGAAGCAAAAGAAGAGGAAGGGTGGATGGAGAGAAGGATACACACCCAATGACTTAACTCCCTCTCATTCTGCTCAACTTAATTCTTATAGGTTCTGCATGTTGATGACCCAGCCTTTAACACATGAGCCTTTACAGGATATGTCAGATCCAAACTACAGGAATTTGTAAAGGTCAAAGTTAAACACAAGTGTGTACATAATAACTACTTACATTCTAAGGACTTTATGCTTTTTTTAAAAAACCCATCAATAACCATGAATAAAAATCAATAAAATGTCAATAGTAAAAAAAATGCATGTAAAAAATTAATTTACCACTCTTCTGCCAAAAAGTACATATAATCAGAATTCTATACATATGAAAATATATGTTTCTAGAAGTTGGTTTTGACATTTGCTTTCAATGAATAAATATGACTTTTTTTCACTGAATCACAGGTTGAATACTATGTGTATTGTATTCTAATATGGTAACATTAGCTATCACAAATTCATCTCATCTACTTGGAGGTAAGAATGGCCACTGGAAGTTGTGTAAGCATTGTGGCTCAGCTGAGAGTCTTTGGTAATCTCTCTAATAAAACTGTAGGTTCTTTCATCTGCAGACTACTTTTAAAGAAGGAAATTATTTATCCCTCTTTTCACATTTTTGAACTGTACAGGTTGTTATCTGTAGCACAGAGCCACGACCAACAAACATTTTTCAAAGGGTCAAAGAATAAATGTTTTAGAATTTGTGAATCACATTGCATTCCAATAAAACTTCATGCATAAGAACAGGCCACAGGGCCTGCGTTAGTCTACAGATCATAGCCTACTCTCCTCAAAGGAAAATATGTCTTAAAACCCTTTGTTTTACAAATCACACTATTATTATAACCATTTGAAACCACACATCAAAACTGTCATTAAGAACAGAAAATTATTACTTACAAATTTGTGACAGTCACATGATAGCTTGATTCACATCAATTCTTTAAAAATTATTTTTAAAGGCTTGAGACTATATTCCAGGATGTTGTATGCTTCATGGATAGTCTCTATCTTCTGTATGAGGTAGTAGGTTAGTACCCCCACCAAAAAAAATATTGTAAAAAACATTGAGGAACAAGGGACACAATTTATGCAAAGCTGGGAGCCTGGATGGATTACCAGCAAGTTCAAAATGTTTATGCTAGAAGAATCCTCTAAGTTGTGGAGGTAGGGGCACTTAGTGTGGGCTTATGACTAGACTTCAGGTGAGTTTCCAAATTATCTAAAAATATACACACAACATGAGTAATTGTTGAATGTTAATATATTTGATGTTTTTCTTTTCTGAAAGTCTATTATACCCATTAATTCACAAAGAGGCCATGTCTGTCATAGCCCTTGAATGGACTAAATTAATATAATACTTAGTGTGGAATTTAGGCTTTGGTTTTCCAGGGAGGTGGCGGGGAGGTTGGTACTGGGGATTGAACTCAGGATCTCAAGCTTGCTAGGCAAGCATTCATACCATTGAGACATGTGTCTGGCCCTTTATTGTGGAATTTAAAAGAGAATACATTTTGTAAACTTGAAATCATTCCAACAAGAGGACATAAAAGTCACTTCCTCGCAGCCCTGGATACCTGTGAAACTCCATCTTTAAAACATCACTAAAAGGTCTCATGAAAAGTGACATTAGGGACCCCTCTTGGGGGCTCCTCTCCAACTAAACTTGCTCTATCCGCTTTTAAAAATAAGCAAATAAAAGTAACATTCTCATTTCAACTGGGTGAATCTCAAATCTCTCCAATGAGGATGATGTACAGTTCATGTGCTTTACATGTTTGCGTGAAGATAAGGGTGTGAGTGAGTGTCAACACACCTGAACCTAAGCAAAAGATGCTGGGGAATGCCTGCAAGTTGTAAAGGAATACCAAAAAAAATATTTATTTAATTACCAAAATCACCATAGGAACCAGGACTGGCCCAGGTCCCCCAACTCAGTTCAAGCCTAGGCTGCTGAGAGAGTCACAGCACAGACATTGGAAGTAGCCGGATTAGGATGTGGTGAGGACTCTCTTCTTGGCCTTCTCACTTTGCTAGAAGGATCTTCAGCATTATGGAGAGAAGGTCTCTTAGGGTGAGCCCCTCAGCTGACCATTTCTAGGTTCATGAACAGAATGAGAGACCTCTCTCTCTTTTCTTCTTCTTAAATGGCCACTAATCCCACCATCAGTGCTCCAGCGTCATGATCTCATCTAAACTTCATTGTCTTCCAAAGATGTCACCTCCTAATGTTTGACCTGGGAAGGCTAGCGCCTATGAACTTAAGGAAGATACAAACATTCAGTCCCTAACTGGAATGTTGTACATTACAGTCATTGTAGCCATCTGTATTTCATTTGCTTGTCCTAAGAATAGGTTTATAAGGAAACCCTTTTACAAGTTTGCTCTGGGTTAATCATTCATTTGACATTCAAGAAATACTTATTATTATTGACTCTATACCTGGTACAGCCATGGCATTAGAGGACATAGAAAAACAGATATGTTCTCTGACACCAAGGAACTCTGGATTTCATGGGATAAAGAGAGAGAGAAAGAACAAAAGAAGGAAAGAAGGAAGGAAGGAAGGAGGGAAGGAGGGAAGGAGGGAGGGAAGAAAGGAAGGAATGAAGGAAGGAGGGAAGGAAGGAGGGAAGGAACAAAGGAAGGAGGGAAGGAAGGAGGGAAGGAAAGAAGGAGGGAAGGAAGGAGGGAAGGCGGGAAGGAAGAAAAAAAGGAGGGAAGGAAGGGGAGAGGGAGGGAAGGAGGGAAGGAAGGACACTAGTGACTCTGCTTTGAAGGGCAAGGCAGGATACAGTCCTATGGAAGATAAGATGAGGTGTGGTTAGGAGAGGCCTCTTGGAGAAAGTTTTGCTTAAGCTGACACCTGGAAAATAGGAGCCTGCCATGGAAAAGAATGGAAGGAGGGGCATTTCCACAGATGGAATGGCAGATGTGAAGGCCTCCAGGCAAAATCTGGCATGTTCTAGGGAACCAAAAAGT
The DNA here is from genome assembly GCF_024711535.1 of Dipodomys merriami. Lineage (NCBI taxonomy): Eukaryota > Metazoa > Chordata > Mammalia > Rodentia > Heteromyidae > Dipodomys > Dipodomys merriami. Next base: position 26,869,848 of record NW_027202937.1, on the reverse strand, counting down.
CCATGTGTCTGGCACAGTGAGTGAGGTAGAGAACAGTGTGAGGTTGGGGTGGGGGAGGGTGGGGGATGGAGGGTGAGGCCACACCTCACCTTGTTTGCCAGGGTAAGGCTTGCGTGGTGTTCAAAGGCAGACAGAAACTGTTGTCAAAGCAGAGGCTGTCAACTGATGTGTGTGTAACTTTCGCTGATCAGTTCAAGTGAAACAGTCAGGAGAAGGTGGCAAGGAAGGCAGGAAGAAAAAGAGGGAGTGGTCTCTGCTGATGGAGGCACTACTTTAATGATGAGGGGACCAATCAGAATTCTTCCAGCATTAATGCAATAGTTTGGCTATGGGGCACGCATGAAAAAGTTAGTCCTTTTTCGCTCTTTTGGGAGGAGGAAGTCTAACAGGAGGTCCCACCTGAAAAAAGGAACCATAGGTTTCCACTTGCTTTCATCTCTAATTGGAGTGATCTGCCCCACCACATCTGGCCATGACCATGTCTAGGCATGATGTTCTGTCTTCCCAGAGACCCAACACATTCAGTGACCTGAGCCTGGATAAATCATGTGCACAAAATAAGCACATCTTTTTTTTTTTCTTTATGAGTTAGTTATCTCGGGAATTTTATTCTAGTAACTTGTAGCCATGGTGTTTGAAAGCCATTTGCTTTCTTTTAAAAAAAATGTCTTTAAGTAGTTGCACAATGTATCAGTTTGTGATCATTGTGATCACAATGTATTGTGATCAAGGTCACCCCTTGCCTTCTGGGGTGGTGAAGAGACTGCGAGTGACACCATAGGTTGTTGGGTGTCTACTTGGGGAGACTATGTTATGGTGGCAAAAGAGATGAATGAGACAAAAACTCCCTTCCCAGCAAGACCCAGCAAGGCTAGTTAAGGAGGCTGCCAAGCTCACAGAAGATGCTCATAGAACATGGGAACAGCTCCAGAAAGATGACTGAGGAAAAGGAGGAGGGTGGCAGAGAGGATTGAACCCTGATGAGGTAGACCGGTAACAGGATAGATCTGGTTCACAAACTCATGTTACATGAGCAGACTCATTAAGTGTGTGTGTACGTGTGTGTGTGTGTCTGTCTGTCTGTATATGTCTGTCTGTCTGTCTGTACTGGGGCTTGAACTCAGGATCTGGATGCTTTCCCTTAGCTGTTTTTTTTTTTTTAAATCAAGATTTATACAATGGAATTCTATGCTTCCATCAGAAAGAATGACACCTCCCTATTTTTAGGAAATAGAAAGAGTTGGAAAAAAATCACATTAAGTGCAGTAAGCCAGACCCCCCCAAAAAACAGGTCTCATGGTTTCCTTTATTTGCAATAATTAATATACATCTAGGATAATCTTAGCAGATGAGCAGAATTACTCAATAGCTATGTACATATGACCATATAAGATGATGCTAAGTGAAATGATAAGATATGGACACAAGAGGTTTGTCTTTGTTGTTGTAATTTTTAATGTACTATATGATTTTTTTGTTTCTTGTGTATGTTCTTCCTCCTATGGCATAGCCCCTGTTATCACTGTATTTGATTCTGGTACCCTGGTATTGTATCTATGTTTATTTGAATTGGGGGAGGGATGGGGAACAACAGAATGATAAGACAAAGGCCAAGGGGGAACCAATGCAACAGCAATATGCACAAGATAATATGCTGGAACTTATCTGTACAACGTGGGGGTGGGGTGGGAAAGTAGGAGAAAATGAGGGAAGGGGTAACAAGTTTGACAAGAAATATACTTATTACCTCATTTATGTAACTGTAATCCCTCTGTACATTACCTTAACAATAAAAAATAAAAAGATTAGTGTTTTAGCATGATAACCTATATGAGACTCTAGGCATTCACATACAAATAGCCAGACTAAAAGAAGGATATACTTAGGGGAGGAAGACAAAGGTATAACATTCTCTGAACATTTTAAATACTATGTATTGAAACAAATTCCAGGAAATCAAAACATGGGGTTTTGTTGTTGTTGTTGTTGTTATTGGGGGTTATTGTTTCCCTTCGGGTTTTTTTAGGGCTTTTTTATCGGCTTTTTAGGAAGGGTAAAAGGAGGGGCACAAAAAGGGAGGGAAGAATGGTGAACAAATGCAATTATGCTAGTCAGTATACACTTTGTGGAAAATAAACTGTGTAACTCATGGGCAGGGCTGAGGGGGGAGCTGGGGAAAGTGAAGAAAGGGGTGAAATCATCCAAAAATAGAAAAATACTCATTACTTGATTTATGAAATGGTAACCTGTCTGTACAATACCTTAATAATAACAATAAAATTATGCTTTTTAAATTTAAAAAAATGATCAGTGCTGTACCATGTGAGCCACACCTCCACTCCCTTCTTTTTGCTGCTTAATTGGTGTGAGAATCTGACAAACTTCCCTGCCAGGCTGGCTTCCTACCACAATCTTCAGATCTCAACCTTTGAGTAGCTATATGATTACAGGAGTGAGCCACAAGCACCCAGCAAAGGAAGTGGATCTTCCTGGATGATAGAATTGACTATGAAGAAGCCAGAGGGTTTTATTGTTTCCTAAAGTACCACGTGTAACACCAAACACACAATATTAAAATAATCATCATCATCATTAAATCAGATTAAGGAAATATAATTGTATATAATAATGTACAAAATGTCCAAGTTCTAGATTCAGAATACTGACTTACCATGGAAAGGCAAAGAGCTAGGTGCTATTTTTACATATTTATAAGGTCCAAACAGGTTAATGCATATTCTTGACATCACAGATTTATTTTCATGTTAATTTACTTTCAGAAAGCATGTATAACCATAATATACATGGTGAGAAAGTAATTTTATTCATATGTTTGGACATAAAAAATATCATTACACAGTCTAATAATCCCAGTTGACAGTTGGAATCATTTTTTAAGTAAAAAAAAATAGATATATTAAGAAAGAATTCAAAAAAAAAAAGAAAAAACCAAGCTCACACTCTGGTTGGGCTCCTCTGTTTCACGGGTGGCACTGATTTATGCCAGCAAGCAGAGTTATTTGCAAGTCTGCTTCTTGATCAATGCCCAGCTGAGTTTCCCTTTATACAACATTGTGAAAAGTTATCTCAACATTTGCATTTGTGCAAGCAGGCTTAGGAAAGAACTCTTGACAGCCTGGTCTATGAAGACCAGAAAAAGTGGCTATATATATATATATATATATATATATATATATATATATATATATATATATATATATATATGGTAGCTACTGGATAGATAGCAAAATGCTACTTTTTATACTTGCTGTACAGTAGTTAAAAATCCAAATGGGATTCTTTTAGACTAGAAAGGGCTCTTTATTCTCTTTGGAAAACTCCGAGGTTTTGTTTTTTCCCCTAAGGAAATTTAATCTCTAAAGCATGAAAGCTGATCAAAGAATGATCTCTGTCAATGATTTGGTCCAGTGGGAGGCACGAGAAAGCTCTGCTTTTTCTGTGAATTACTAACCCCCTACATTTCTGTCCACCTCGGCTACAAGGACAGAGAAGGAGGTCCCACCATTTCTAACTACCAAACTTTGTAAAAAAAAAAAAAAAAAATCATTTCTCCTTTCTGTTTTCTTCCCTCTCCTCACCTTCTCTTCCACTGAAAGTTGAAACCGGTAGTAGTCTGTGACTTTCCCTATAGCCCCCACCCCACCCCATGAGCCCCTCCTTTTGGATAAGCCTCAGCTCCATGGCCTGGCATGCCAGAGAAACTGGTTCCACACACCCAGGAGAAGAGTGACAGCTTTTCGAAGTGAGCTGCCCAGCTCATAAATAGCAAAGAGGAGGGAAGCTTTCACACATGCCTGAACCTGCCTTTTCCAAAATGCCTGAGCAGCCAGCATGGCAAGGAACTCTTCAGGGTACATTAACAATACTTTACACACCTTTCTGGAAAGTAGCTTAGTAATGTTTACAGCCTGAACAGCTCACAGGTGGCAACTGTCCTGTCTAGGCCTACAAGTGAATGAGCAGCTCACCTGAGCAGCCTTCTTCCTGAGTTTGCTCTGGGAGGCAGGAGAAAGAGCAAAGTTAGCTGTAGGAAAGCACCGAGTGTCCAGAGAGCCGGCACAAGGCTTATGATTTTGTGCCTTGAAGTAAGAAAGCCAACTGCTTTTCCTGGAACTTGCTCTAAATTTCACAGCCATTTTTGCAAATGTCAGCATGCTGGTGTAGTCTGTGAGCTTATGGAGAAGAAGGACCGGGGAAGTACCTACTAGATAGAACTCATGTATAAAGGCAGGAGTGCTAAAAGATAGTAAATCCACACAGGGGTGTTTTAGCTGTTGTATCATTCATGACCAGTGTGGTAAACCAGAAAAACATCCCAGGTACATATCTCTGGACACGCAACAGCCATATTGAAACCTGAGTTGTTCACAATCACATCACCATTCAGCCTTAAAGAACTAATATAAGTCAGATGCTAATGGTTCATGCCTACAATTCTAGCTATTCAAGAGGCTGAGATCTGCATTACCCTGGGCAAACAAACAGCAATAGCCATAAGTGGAGATATGTCTCTAGTGGCATAGTGCTAGCCATGTTCAAAGATGTGAGAAAGAGGCTTTGAGTGCAAGCCTCCCTATTAGCAGGCTTGTGCACACGTGTGTGCACACACACACACACAAATATTGAGAGAATAAGGCTATAGTTTCCATGCATCAACATATAAAAATATAGCCAGGGGTCCAGCACTAGTGGCTTACACCTATAATCTTAGCTACTCAGGAGGCTGAAATTTGAAGAATGCCATCCAAAACTACCTTGGGCAAAAAAGTCCATGACACTTATTTCCAATTAACCACCAAAAAAGCCTGAAGTTGGACCTGGGCCTCAAACGGTAAAACATTAACCTTAAGCAAAACGAGTTCAGAGACAGTGTCCAGCCCTGAGTTCAAGCCCCAGGACTGGGCTTGAATATATATGCTCTCTCTATATAATTTGAATATATATATCCTATATGTATATATATTCCATATATATTATATAGCCAGGAGGAAAAATTTCTCAAAATCAAGAAACAGTTCCTTGTATTTTGGATACAAATTCAAAATCCTCTAGAAAATAAATAATCCCATGTTTTAGATGATTAATATTTTATTTTCACACAAAATATGAAAAACAGTATTTATTGGGATTTGTGTAATGGGAGTTAGATAAAGAAACTAACATTCTTGTTTGTATTTCAGTGGGGGGAAATAAAGAATAAATCTAGAATTAAAGCTGGCTCTAAAACATTTTAAGTGTGAAAATAAAGTGTCTCTTCATCTACTGCTCCTATATCTTATAAGCTGTATAATGTCTAACTCTTTCACAAGCTAAACTTTTATATAGACCAATGCTTAAAAAGTGACTGTTTCTCCAGAAATTATAAATTCATTCTCCACCAGCACTTGGATAAGTATTCCTAAGAACTAGAGGAGGGTGGGGAGGGGGGAAAGAAATTTTTTCCTGCCTTTTCCAGAAAGTAAATAAAATTAAACAAGAAATAAAAATAAATACATGAGAACCCAACAGAAAAAGTTTCCAAACCATCCTAGGCAAACACTATGCCTTTACATTAACAGCCCCAGGGAAAATCCACACCACTTCTTACTGAAAACCCCAATGCTACTTGGACTTTGCGTTAGTTCAGTGTAGATATTCTGCCAGACCTAATGTATTTGATAAAGCTTCTGGCTTTTTATCTTCAGACTTCGTTTGCTATATTAATTCAAGACTCTCAGAAATATGAGAAACAATGGCAATAATTCAAAATTTTTCATTATCTGTTCTAGGAGGTGTCTTCATTTGTCATAACTGTTGGGCGGTAATAAAGGAGCTCCTTTTTTTCTGTCTTCTCATATAAATTTGGATTGATTCTTTCTCAGTAGCAGTTTCTAATCTGACCCCCTACCCTGGGAAAGGAGCTAAGCTCCTGACCCAGGTCACCTCATATTGATGTGTTTTGTGCTTTCTGCATGAAAACTGCCATTGGTCTGTGACCTTTCCAGGCTTGGACCTTCTTTTTCTTTCAACTAGAATCCCACCACTCAAGAAAGGATGAAGAGAACCAAAGTTTTCCATATTGAAACTGCCACAAGTTCACATAACCCTAAAGACCAAGGTCAAATCAAAGTAAGGTATAAAGAAACAAACATTCTATAGTAATGGAATTCACTATACTTATTCCAGTTTTATCTCTGGCCCTCATTAGTGAATACTTGCCTATTCTCTGGGGGAGGCAAGGGAAGTTCACAAATCTTACCAGTCTTTGCTAAGATTCTGTTGGCATAGTGTTGTACCCCAGTGGTATCATGAGAAAAAACAATTTATCTTTCAGATGTCTCATTTCTGGTGATATAAAAGGCCCTGACTTCTACTCACTTTATGCAAGAGGAACTTCATTGGAGGTGAGCTTGAGACTGATATAAAATTTAGGACGGGAGAAGAAGGAGACAGACATTAAAAAGGTGAATTCCCTTTTATCTATGGGTACTAATATCTGAGTGGACAGATTAGTAGAGAGGGAAAAATGATTTGTGGGCCCTGAGCTGTTTTGTATCCACTGGCTTCTCTTCTTACAACCCTTCTTCAAAAGCATCTGGAAAATTCTTACCTGCTTCAAGGCTATGCTAAAATGTCAACGTGTCGGGCAAGCCTATCTGACCATGCTACTTCAAACCCTCAAATACCTTTCATTCACCTACCTCAGATTAGTTATTCCTTTTATCTATCTACCGCCCATCTCATCTACACACTACATTACTGTACATCATTTACTTTTTTTATTATTGCTGAATGTCAACCTCTCCCTCCACAGAAGAGATTTAGTCCTGTTTTGTCCCCTCAGACTCCCAGAACAGAAGGTACAGAGTGTAAGCATTTACTCGTAATCTCTACTCAAAACTACTGCTTTGTGAGAAGTCCTGGTGATATCAACAGAACTGCTTAACTCCTTCACCAGGAACAGGTTAGGGAGGTGAACAAGGACACCTCTTAAAGAATCATGGCAAAGGGTAATGAAGTGGAGGCAGTAAAAACTAAGTTGATAGGGGAGATGGGCTCTGCTGTTCATCTTCATCACCTTGAGCAATGTTCAAATAATGGAAGAGTCCATTCTTGTAGAGACCTGGTATGCCAATATAGCAAACAAAGTCAGTGTCAAATAATTGGCCATTTAATTCAAATACATTCAGTTTTAAGACAAGAAAGTGACAAGGAAAGAAGGATGTGTTAGTCAACTTCTCATTGCTATGACAAAATGCCCGAGGAAATCAACTTCAAAGAGAAAGGCTTTATTTGGGGTTGCCTATTCATAGCTTGCATGGTCACTTGTCTCTGTTCATTACTTCTAGCCCAAAATGAAGTGGTGCATTCTGGGCAGAGAGCAAGTGGTGGAGCAAAGCTGCTCATCTCACAAAAGTCAGGAAACAAAGAGAGGAGAAAGGGGCCAGAGACAAAACATTCCTTTCATGACCTCCTTCTTCCAACTGGGCCTCCCCTCCTAAAGCTTCTGCCTTGTCCCCTTAAATCATTAAGCTAAGCATCTGTCAATGGCTTCATCCATCCTCAGGATCCACGCACCTCCTGGAGGTTCCATCTCTGAACTATGCAGTGGGTATCAATTTTTCTTCATGTGGAATCCTAGCATAGGACTTAACATAATAGAGTGGTATATATTATAGTGCCAACATTAATAGTAGTTCCAAAAAAATGGAGCTGGACGGGAAGATTGGTCAATAAAACTGATACTTCACATAACAAAATAAATAGAATAATCTCTAGAACTAATATATAAGAATTGAACAGCATGGAAAAATCTTTTCAATGTGCTTCCAAAGGGGGTAAAACTGTTTACAAATGAATATGTGCACTCACATACACACACACACACAATCCTTGACTAATATGAAAGCAATATATACTTATGAGAAACTGTACTTTGAGTTTTGCATTTTGAGCTTTTCCTGGCTAGTGATATACAGACATCCTCCTAATGCTGAACAGCGATGCCAGCCACAGCTGCTAGTCAGCCTGAGATGGTGAAGTGACACCGTCCATATTGAACAGCGCCCCATGCAGCTGGGTAGCACATGCAATGGGTTAGGTGGATGAAGTGTGCTTCCCACATAAAGAACTGTCCAATCTAAACTGGGTCAATTGAAACATAACTCATCTTAAGTCAAGGACTACATATGTGTGTGTAAAATGAAGTCATTTTGTAATAAGGAATTACATAAATGCGTGAATGTACACATGGCTGTTAGCCAAAATGCTCAATTAATCCTATGACTATGTCATATACATATGCATATATATGCATATATATTCATGTGTGTATTTGCATGTATACATAGAGATAGGCAGATATTGGTAGAGCCATGGGCCATATAACAGTTCTTCAGAGATGTTCTTGTCTTAATCCTCAGGATGTGTCAAGGTGTTATGTTGAAAGCAAAGAGGAATAAAGGTTCTGGATGTAGTTGGGATCATTTATCAGCTGACATTAAAGTAAGGAAGTGACCCTGGATACCAAGATGAGACCAAAATGACCATATAAGTCCTTCAAACTTATAGAGCAATGCAGAATGGAAATCTTGAGCCACTGCTGGTTCTAGAGCAGAAGAGGACTATGAGCCAAGGAATACAATGTCTAGAGACCCTGACTTCTGATGAAAGGGCTGGGAGATGATGAAATTGGGTTGGTTTAAGCCAATCCATTCATGACAGTGTGCTAGGATATCCAGCACAGCTAACAACATTGGGAACTACTTGGAGATGCAGAACATTCCCAGGGGTAGAAATAGTCCTACTCTTCCTGAGACCCAATCGACATACAGGCTATTAAGAGGAAAAGAGGCAGTTGGGAAGGTCAAGGTCCTGGAAGGCCAGAAGTACAGACTGGAGAGACAGGAAGTCAGAGAAGGCAAGTGACACTCCTCTGTGTCCAGATGAAGCTGTGTGCTGCCAGTGAATAGAAAGCTGTTGGAATGGAGAGCATAAGGGGTGTACACTCTGAAATGTTTAATCCAGCCCTTCATGGAACCAAATAGTCCAGGAGCCCAAAGAAAAAAAAAGCATGAAGAGTCAGGGTCCTCAGCACTCTGGAGTGATCTGAGCAGGGCTGAGCTACACCACCACCTGACCCAGGAGCAAGAGATGGGATGCACTTTCTCATTGAATGGGAACCCACCAAAAGCATGGAGAGCACCCTGGGGTCATTACCTTTGGGGTAACTGACAAGCTGTTCTTCACACTCACTCACGCTCAGGCCCATCATCCAATTTGGGGTTGAGCACCAAGAAAAGGCAGCCAGAATCCAGCCACTCCCTCCCCAGAGAGCCCAATCATCTCCATCTCCCCAGCTCTCCCCAGTCCTAGGCCAATCAGCTCATGTGGGAACTACAGCTGTTCTCTCCTGCCTTTAGCTAAATCTAAAGGAAATGAAAGGCTGCATTGAATGCTTGTATTTTTATTTCTTGTTTGTTGCTTCATCACCTGGACTTTGGACCAAAGCCTACATTTCATATAAATAAAAGTGAATCTGCTGAAATGTTATGAAAAGATCGTTAAATCCCAGCAAAGCAGCCATTCCTACAAACTGAAATTTTCAGGGGTTTTGAGAGACTGCCAATCACACTCTGTTTGGATAGGAATTAAGTAGCTGCCAAATTGGAAACTGTTACACTCAATCTCAGATTAAAAAAAAAAATTTAAACCTAAATTTCATATAAGTTTAAGCAGCTCTTCTCAAGAATTCGCTCTAGCCAAAATGAGAGTTTCTGCATAAAAACACTGAGTTTAAAGTCAGTTACTTTTGACAAACTTGGAGTAAAAGAGGAAAAGGAGACTACCTCCGTCCCCCAATAACTTTATATTCTGGATGTAATTTTTTTTTGTAAAGGTGATGAACAGGGGCATATAGTTACATAAGAAAGGCAATGAGTGCATGTCTTTTTAAACACTGTTACTCCCTCCCTCTGTGTTCTCCTGCTTACCACTCCCCATCCCCCTCCAAGCTGTAAAGTTCATTTCCAACATTGTGTCTAGTGATTATTGAAAACAGAGTCTAGGAGAGAAGTGCCTTGTGGGAAAAGAAGATGAGAGGGTCAGCTGAGAGTACAGCTCCATAGTCAGGCTCATGCAGAGGCCCTGCAAAAACAAAACTAGAGATGACACCACTGTCATATGCCCCAGTGGAGAGGCCAGCAGTCGGCCTAGCATATCTACTCTTATGTCCAAGGGATTCAGGCTACCACGGCCCACCTTGGGGGCCAGAATCCAGTTCACTGTGGTCCTGAATCTCAGGCAGTGAACCTGCCAGGTGTCAGCCATGACTAAGCCCTTTCCCACATGCTAGCACATGTGGGTGTCACAGGAAAGCGGCCATATTGGCCCCTGTTTGAAGGTAGGGAAATCCCAGCTCAAGCAGATAAGGATTTATCCCTCCCGGGGCTCCCAGCCATTTTTGGTCCTGTGGTACCTCCCTCATTATCTACATTTCTTCCTGATGTTATTTCCTGAGCTTGTTTGCCACTGAGCTCCCAGAGTATCTTTAAATACATGTGAATGAACCAGCTCCCCCAAACCCCTTCAGAGATGGGTGCTGGAGCTGGAATTTGAATTCAGCTCTGTCCATTTCCAAGGATTATCATACATTTAATGATGGCTTTACTAAAAATAAATAAGTAAAAAAATAAATACTAGTAAAATGCATATCTAGGATATGCTTCCAGATAATACAGAGTAGAGGGAAGGCATGAAGATTGAACAAAGCCGACCATGTGTTGATAACTGTCGAAGCTAGGTGAATAGGAGGAAGTTTATTGTAAGTCTCTCTAATTTCTTATATTCAAATTTGCAGACTAATACTTAAACATAAACAGTTTAAATTGAGCACTGATAGCTCAAAACTATACTCCAACCTACTCAGAGGCTGATCCTCAGTTTAAGCCAGTCCATGGGACTTTGATTTGCTCAACAACCAGCAAAAAAGCTGAGCTAGGGTATGACTCAAGTGGTGGAGCATCAGCCATGAGTAAGCAAGGTAAGCAAACCCTGAGTTCAAACTCTGGTACCAGCAAAAAATAAAATAATAAAATAAAAGTTGAAATAAAATTAAGTGAAAAGAAACAAAATAGAAAACAACTCCAACATTCCTTTTTTTTATATCTATTCTTTCATCTCCTACTAGTAGTACTTACAATTTCCGGTTTAAAATTTCTTTTCCTTCTTATCTTGTTCTAGACATTTTTTTTCTTCCCTCACTGCCTTTTATTCCTCATTTCTCTGACAAATGTACAGAAGACAAATGCTTTACTTGCCAAAACTACTTTACAAATAAAGTAGTGCCATGTTCTCAGTTCTATTAACCAAAAAACAAGAACACAAACCCTAGGATTATCATTCCAAAACTTTATATGTGTACATTAGTAACTGTATGTACAAAAGTAATATGTTTCATTGTTTTAAGCAAAATTTAAAGTTCATATATGGAAAAAATGCAATACAGGAAACATCTGACTCATTGTTATTTGAACAATTAAACATAATTTTTATAATTATTAACTAAAAGTTCTTCTGAGATAAGCAAACAAGCTCATAGTAACACCTAGACAAGACAATGTCAGGAAATATGGCCAGATTTACACACCAAAAGAGAAATTTAGCCCAGCACCTATCTCTCATGCCTCTAATCCTAGCTATTCAGGAGGCTGAGATCTAAGGATCACAATTGGAAGTTGGCCTAGGCAAGAAAGTCCAAGAGACTTTTATTTCCAATTAGCTACTGAAAAAGCCAAAAATGGAACTGTGGCTCAAGTGGTCAAATGCAAGCACTGAGGGAAAAAAAAAGTTCAGGTGCAGTGTTCATGTCCTATTCAAGCCCCAGGATGGTGAGAGAGACAGAGAGAAAGACAGAGACAGAGACAGAGACAAAGAGACAGAGACAGAGACTGAGAGAAATTGATTTTGCTCTTCTTCTGATTCTATTGCTAAGTAGATTTATTATTTTTGCTTTCATTCTTCTGATTCTCTGATAAGTAATTAGAGTATCTTTCTACCATCACATATGCAGTTGTATGAGTCTACTCATCTTGAGTTCAGATATGATGAATAGAACCACAACAATCATGACCACAGGGTGACAGAATGGAAGGAGGGAAGGACTTGGACCATCTAATGAAACTACTGAACACTGACTCAATACCGTATACCTGTATTACTTAAGTCCTGGTCTTTTAATACTTAGAGCCAACTCTATTCCTAAATCATATTTATTTTTGTTGAAATTCTTCAATTATAGATTCATATTGACAAATTGAAGGTTGAAGAGTTGGTGTTTGTCCTGAGGTGACATTTCCTGGACTTATTCTCTATGCAGTCTTCCTGATTTGTAATGCAGTTGTGACTTGCATGAGGTTCCGCAACAGATGATGATACAAGACTTCAGGGAATCTACGGACATCACGCACTCCACATGTGTGCTGTAGGGAGAGATCATCCATCCTTTTCATCCAGTCCTCAAACACAGCTCTGATACTGGAAAAGCCAAGGAATCAGTTAATAAACTTTGACTCCAAACTGACTTCCTGAACAAAGGGAGCAGGGTCAGTATGGGGAAGGCGCCAATGCATAGTTAGGCTTTTCCCAGCTGCTTTCTCAAAGTGGCTAACAATTTATACCAAGTAACTAGAAAAGAAATACAAATGCCAGTGATTTGTTTACCTTTTCCTAAGGGGAGAAAAAAATGGTGAAAAATTAAGTTATCAACAGGAATCATTTCATGCTTCCTTGTAAGAGGGCTGAAGTGCAAATGAGTATAGGCAATGAAGATTGTGTCACCATTGTATCCGGTAGCAGCAAACTCCTAAGTACCAGTTCTCCCCTGTCAGTAGCCTAGGGAAGTGTGGGAATGAGGTGGAGGCCATGATCAATGACTCTTACTTATCTCTTACTAAAATACCTAGAAGCCTTTGAATAGAGGTGCCTGGGCATTTTGAGTGTATTCATTTATTTTTCTTAGACTCAGTAACACAAAATTGCTCTGGCACTTTGCAAATACTCTATACAAAAAATTCATGAAGTAAATTTTTCTGATCATGTATGACCTGAACATTTCCTTATAAAAGATTCAACTTTGTTGCTTATGCAGAGCGTTTGTTTTTCCATACATATATAGGAACGCTTTTGCAAACTGGCCATTTGGTCCCAGTTATTTCATGAACGTAGTCTGCTTTTGAGATGGGTTATGGAATGGCTTAATGTTATGCTATCTGTAGTTCACAGGGTAAGAATATGTTTGGTTTCTTTTTTTAAAAAAGAATGAAAATAGTTTCTTCGCTTCTGATTAATTTGTAATAAATATATAATCTGGGCACCAGTGGCTGATGCCTGTAATCCTAGCTAGTCAGCTGGCTGAATAGCCAGCTGAAAGCCAGCCGAGGCAGAATAATCTGTGAGATCAAAAATCTGTGGTTCAAATGGTAGAATCTAGACAAGAGTAAGAAAATTGAGCCAGAGTACCAGGCATTGAATTCAAAGCCTGGTACTGACAGCAAAAAAAGAAAAATCCAGTATGTAAATACAATAAATGTTCAGCAAAATTAACTCCACAAACACTGATTGTGCATCTACAGGTACCAAGAATTATAAATAATATAATCATACTAGAAAATAATAGATTTTTTATGAGTACTTCATGAAAAACTTCATAGAATATTCATAATTTACATTCTCTGACTTAGTCTTCTCTATAACCCTATGAGATAGATGCTATTTTTAAGGGTCATTTTATGGATGGAGCAACAGGTAGAAAAGGAAAAGAAGGTAATAATTAATGGAGCCGGTACTTGGGCCCCAAATAGCGTCAGATAGAACCTGACCATCCATTGTCTTGCTTTGGCAATAACACAGAAAACAACACAAATAAGCTAAAAACAATCACACTGAGCTGGCCATGGTGGGATACACCTAAAATCTCATGTTCTAAGGATGCAAAGCCAGGAGAAGAGTTTGAAGCTCACCTAAGCAATGTGAACCAAAGCCATGTCAAAACCAAAATACAAAGGGAATGACAAGAAGACATGACTTAGGCCCTGGGTTCAACCACTACCACCACCCAAAGACTCATCTTCGTTCCTGAGGAAGCATTTCACCATTACAGAACAATCTTTATCATTACTTCATGTGTTACAGTTTAAAAAAAAACAATGCTGTAACAGAAAAGGAAAGCAAATCATGAACGTAAAACTTTTCTCTCTTCATTGTATCTTTTATACTATATCAAATCCATAGTTACTAAATCATGTCTCCAAAAAGCATCTGGAATCTTGCTAACCAAGCACCTAAATCCTATTATACTCTTGGTCACTAGTGACAAGGCCCCCAAAAAAACTAAGTCATGCAGCACCTGCTGCCAGATTATCATGGAGGACAGAACATGAGAGCAGAGTATGAGCATCTGTGGAGGAGCCCTTTAGGAAAGAAACAAAAACATTAGAAGAAATGTATATGCGCTTTGCTCCCTCACCTCTAGCATGTCTGGGTTTCCCCTCAGGATGTAGATGGTAAAGAAGGAAGACAACACAGGCCACACCTGCTCCCTCCCAGTTGGGCCAGGTGGCTAACTGTAGCCCTTGTGCAGCTCACACTTCCAACACTGGTCCAGTGCCAGGGGACATGCCAGGGCAGCACCGATAGCAGGGACTTGCCAGGTTGCCCGACAGATAAGAGGAAAGCAAACACCATTTATTTCAGAAGGAAGCTTGTGTGACAAGATTTTTGGCACATGCTCACTTAAACAGTTTCACACGAATTTTTATTTTTCTCACGTTTTCCAAATGCATCTTTTGAAGGTAGTTCGCCACATTTTACATATCAGAGACAACAAACAGCAGACGAAGGGACCATGCCACAGTGAGATTCCCACCTCTGGGCCATGATGCACTGGGTTTTCCCCACTGCTATCACCAGGAGTTCTCATCCTAGAGAATCTTCCTGTGCCAGCCTCTTTGTGTCTATTGGGACCTCTGAATTGAAATATCCCTTAAGGCACCAGGAACCCTGGAATATAATCCCAAAAGATTGTTTGTCTCAATGCTAGGGGTAGTTACAAAATTGTTTACAAAGCACTTGTGTTAATGATGACTCCGTTTATTAATCATAATATCATCATGTAGTGAAGCAAACAGGAAATTTCCTGACTAGCTACAAACTATGGTTGGTGAGGTCATTTCAGATAACCTGGATTGTCACAGACACAAAACATGGATCACAACCAAATCAACACAATGGGATCCATTGGAATCCCAGTGGATCTGATTTAAATCCAATATACTTCATGGAAAATAGAGTCTCTCTGAGACTATATTCAAAGGAAACCAGCTAAAAAGGCACTATAACAAGGTCATATGAATAGGTATTTTCTCAACAACTATGCATCATTTTTATGTACTTTCTGGAATTCTTTTACAGGAAAAACCCAAAACAAAAAAATAATAATTATTTGGCTTACCTAATTAAAAAGTCCTGGAAAACTCCAGGCAGGACAAGATTTGGGTGCCCAAATAACATAACCTGGGCTCTAATCCTGCTTTACTCTCAAGTGCATCTGAGTAGTGGACAAGATTATCTCCTTCTTAGCTCCTACCGGGGTCATATCACTAATAGAAAGGAGATACCTCTTCTCAGTGATTCAAGAAAATAGGGGATGGATCTCATTGGCTCTTTGGGGATTCATATGACCAACTCAAAGCCAATCACTTGCTGTTGTTCATATTTTGTTCTAATTGATCAGGTCTTAATCACATACTTCCCCAGGGACCTATGCAATGGCATAAATCTCTCTTTAACATGATATATTAGTTTACAAAGGCTACCACAGTAAAATACTACAAAATGAGTGGGCGTTTTTTCATTTATTTTTCTACAATTCTGGAAGCTAGAAGTCTCAAGCCAAACTGTCATTAGAATTGTTTTCTTGCTCAGGGCTCACTCGGTTATACCTAATCATCTTGTTCCTGTGACCTCATATGCTCTCCTGTGTGATGCATCCCTGTCCTAATGTCTTCTTAAAAGGAGACCTCATGGTATTAAGGCCCACTCCAATGACCCCCTTCCAATTTTATTATCTCTTTCCAGGATCCATCTCCAAATACAGTCATAATCTGAGGTGAACTCCAAGGGGACATAGTTCAGGCTTTTAACATTAATCTTCTAAGGAAACGGGTGCTGTGCTCAGGAGAAAGAAAAGGGAAATAAAAGAATCTCAGCTAGGTAAAGCAATAACAAGATTGACCTCACCTTTCCAGCTTCTGCAGAAGCTATCTCCATGAGTTCTTCAATGAATTCACTACAACCCTACAGGAGGATGCCTTGCCCCTCAAGAATGCCCATACCTGGAAGGTTAACACCTTTAGCTGGCAGCACTGGGGAGAAATTTTAATGGGTTCAAACCAGATTGTTTAAATGTGTTCCATTAAACATTAGCTTCATTTGGGATTTAAAAGGATTTTGTGGTTTTAAAAAAAGGGTCTGTGTTATGTTTTGTTTGGAAAGGCTCAACTCAAATTAGACAAGTTTCTAGACCACAGGATTTTCCAAAGCCTTTGAATATGTTAATAATTTTGTGAAGCCCCAAGAATGAGCATGTAATCTAAAGAATGTATCATTCCTCTGAACCCACATTAGGGAGTGCTTCGTGTTAAAATTTCTATCTAGCAAATAAGTCATGAAACTGAATTTTGCTTGGGTGAGCATGGAGACAGAGGAAATGACTGGACATCACAATAGCTGGAGACAGGCACACATTGCCCAAGCTTTGGCCAAATCTGGTGCTATGGGTTAAATGTTTTGGTTCTTCTCAAATTCCTGTGTCAAAATCCCAACTTCCAGCATGATGGTATGTAGAAGTCAGACCTTTGGATAACTGGTCTTGAAAGAACTCTCATGAACAAGATGAGTGCCCTTGTCAAAGGAACCATAGAGTCACCTTGACACCAAGAAAATGCTCTCTATAAACCAGGAAGGAAACCCTCCCCAGACATTTAATCTACTGCCACTTTGATCTTGGACTTCCAACCTCCAGAACTGTGAGAAATATATTCCCATTCAGTCAAGGATATTCTGTGGTCACCCAAATAGAAGAAGAGAATTGATTTACCCATCAACACAACCTCAGCAGGCAGGCAAAGAGAAGCTCTGAACTGACAGGTGAAGGATAATCAAGACTGACAAGAATAAGGAAGGCTAATCAGGATAGGAGGGAAAAGAAAGAGGAATTGGAGTCCAAAACACCATGGGAAAGCATTTTAGTAAGAGCTAGCATGAGCAGCAATGGCTCCATCTGTGGGAGAGCTATCTAAATATTTGGGGACTGGGAGACCTACTGAGATTTCTATGACATCACATGTGTTCTGGGTCCTGGACCAGGAAGACTTATACAGAAATCTGAGACCTGTCCATAGAGAAACAACCAACTTGACTAGGTAAGGGTTGCAGATCCAAGATGCAATACGTATCTAGTGAAGTCAGCTGACCTGTGGTGGCAAGGTATGCATAAAGTCAGAGTTCAGCTTAGCCCATTGCAGTGCTTGCTTTCTACATACAAATACTGAAAGGACTTTTACATAGACTCCTCCTGCCATGTGACCTCTGAAATCAAATGGAACCCATGATGTCAAGAAGGTCAAGGTGTCTTTCTGACATATGGTAATTACTTTTACAAGCATACCTCCTAACAAACCCTTAGAAAACCCCATAGCTCACTTGCTCAAGCAAGTGTTCATAAATCACTAGCTCTGACCCCTCAGAAGTTTAGGAAGTGACCACAGACACTTGACAGAATTACTGCTTTTATTAATGCCAGGGGCTTGGATTCTTTATTCAAAATTACTGAGATCTCAGAAACACGTATTCCAATCCAGCCTTCACCTAAATCACCAGCAATGTGCCAGAGCCCCTCTTGAGAGCCAACCCCTGAGATTTAAAGCTATTGGGAGGCAGTTGTAGGACAGATACAAGGAGCTGGTTACACGTCAGGACGAATAAAGAAGGTTAAAAGTATCTTTTCCGTTCCAAACATTATAAATGTTAAACACATGTTTCACAGTTCAATTGTTTTAAAATATTTCCACCATGACCTTTATAAATATTTGTATGTCCTGCCCAGTCCTTGCAGCCAATGACTGCTGGATGGAGGCCCTATCAACGTATGCTGCCTTCCCAGGTCACACTCGAATTCCTAGAACACTAAATGATCTAGCATGGCCTGAGAAGAACATACAGGTTCCCACTGGAAAGCAGTGGGGAATCTCAGAACAGAAAGGGCTTCAGGAAGTGCCTGCTCAATACCTCTTTTTTCACCTGAAGGAGGTGAGGTACTAAGAAGAGCTGAGAAGACTTCAGGCCTGTGACACTTGCCTCTATGTCTGACCAGTTCAACTGTCCTTGGGTATGGCTTTCAAATCATGATGCTTGACTGATTTTCCTTTCCCCTCTGTCTTTCTCCTTGAACCTACCACTGTGTCCTCTTTCTCTTCTGGATGCTGAAGTGGGGGTACAGTACCCACTTCCGGTGTATCTAATCTTTTAACTCTTCTTCTTCTCTTCTTCTTCTTCTTCTTCTTCTTCTTCTTCTTCTTCTTCTTCTTCTTCTTCTTCTTCTTCTTCTTCTTCTTCTTCTTCTTCTTCTTCTTCTTCTTCTTCTTCTTCTTCTTCCTCCTCCTCTTCCTCCTCTTCTTCCTCCTCCTCTTCCTCCTCTTCTTCTTCTTCTCCTCCTCCTCCTCCTCCTCCTCCTCCTCCTCCTCCTCCTCCTCCTCCTCCTCCTCCTCCTCCTCCTCCTCCTCCTCTTCTTCTTCTTTTCTCCTTCTCCTTCTCCTTCTCCTTCTCCTTCTCCTTCTCCTTCTCCTTCTCCTTCTCCTTCTCCTTCTCCCTCTTTTTTTTGTCCAAGCCTAATACTCAATTAGACAGTTTTGCTCTTTGGCTGGTGCTCTATCAACTGAGCCAGCCTTCCAATCCCTCCACCTCTCTTCTTAATACCCTCCAGAAAACCAAACCCCCACTGCTCCCTGGAGCATGTTTTCCCTTTTCAAGGCTCTTCCCTCCAGCTAAAAACAGATCTGATTTTCCCTGGTTGAGCTAGCCATTTTCTACCTTGTATTGCCCAGTGTACATTATGAATAGCTCATACAGCACTAAATGGTAATAATTTGCTTACTTGTTCATCATCTTGACTAAACCATGTCCTTGTACAGTTCCTGTCTCATGGTGCACCCTTATGACTTACAATGTCCTCCAGTCCACAATATCCACCTCAACTCTATCCCAGATCCACAGTTCCTGTTCCCTTTTCCCACATATATCAACTTCCTGCTGAAATGGACCTCTCAACTCCAATATTTTCCAGACTGAAGTAATTATTCCCTCCGTCCATCTATCTTCAAAATCCGCTCCTGGTTCCCCACCTGCCCATTGCTACTGCTGTATTATGATCCTGACACTTCTCTCAGACTAGAAACTCACAGTCTGCATGGACTTCTCCTTCCTGCTTGCTTCTAAATGATGGACAAATCCTTCTCCTTCCACCTTGCCCACATCTCTTAACACCATCATCCCCCTTCTTTGTTAGAAGTGAAGCCAGAAGCCAGCCTTTCTTGCTTCTATCTGGTCACATTCAGTAACCTTTAGTCTACCATCCCAGTCCCTGTCCCTGTCCTTCTAAACCACTCAACACACTGCTGCTCCAGTAATGGCTCCCCATCAAGGGAAACTTGGTCATATAATCACCAAGGTTTGCTCACAAGCTTGCAATGACTCTTCTTCACAGTCCAGACCATTAAAGTTTCTCTCCAGACCCTCGGCAATTCAGCCACAATTGGATTTCCGTTCTTACCTCGTAACTCTTTCCATTGCCCTTTCTAAGTCCAAATGTGGCTTTGCCAAATTTTCCTATATCATCTTCTCTTCATGGTACCTGCCATAGGTCCTGGTCATCAATTGTCAGCCAAATCTCAGCTCCACATTTCACATTTTCCTAAAGTCTAAGTAAAAATCATGGTTGATCTCAAATCTACAGAGTACCTTGATTATAGTTATATGTGAAAAGGATTCTATATTTTAAGTGGTTTCACATCTTACTATAAACAATAACCAGTAGATGTGTGATAAAATGTAATACATATACAATAAAACCCCAATTTAAATGTGGTATATTATAAGCAGTTAAGATCATTTCTACCTAGACATATGAAAATCATGTTCTCTAGAATCTGTCTCAATATCATCATTTTAAGTGATGAGATATGTTGCATTTTAGGTGTCCCATGCACAAAGGGAAAAGTAGGAAATACTAAGGATTCAAGATGTCTTTCTCATAAGTTGTCAAATAAGACTTTGGCTTATGTTGTATTAGTTATAACTGTTCTTAAGAAGGATTAAGGGAACTGGGAAGGTGGCTCAGTGGTAGACTGCTTGCCTTGCATGCATGAGGCCCTGGGTTCAATTCCTCAATACCAGATTAGCAGAAAAGGCTGAAAGTGGCACTGTGGCTTACGTAGTAGAATGCTAGCCTTGAGCTAAAGAGCTCAGGGACATTCCTCAGGCCCAGAGTTCAAGATCCACTACCAAAAAGAGATGAAAAAAAAAGGCTTAAGGATACAGTCTTTATTTGGAAAGTTTCATAGCCTGATAAAATTTGGGAAAGAAGAGAATACATACTGGGAAAATTTGATATCTTTAAGGTAGTCTTCTATATATTTAACTTACATTTATATTATCCTTAATACATTTAATACTTACATCTATATGATCTTTAATATCTTTGTACATAAGCCAGTTTATACATACAATGCATCTTGGTCAATGTCTCCTCTTTCATCATCCTCCCCCATCTCTACCAGCTCAACCTTTCCCCTCAATTTTCTAAGGTTCATAGAATATGCATTAAATATTATGACTGCATTCTCTCTGCCTTCATTCATCTACCCCTTTCATCTTCCACCTTTCAAGTGTTAGTTTCCTGGTGGTAATTTTGTTAGACTGTTTGTTTGTCCAAGGAATTACACAACTTGAATTCTCCCCTACAAATACCATAGACATATTTGTTATGCCTCTTGAACAGAACCCATTGCATCCCTCATAGTACCTGTCATAGTATTCGGAACATACCAGGCAATGAGCTCATCTTTATTTATTAATTCATGGCTAATGTAGATATATTCAAAAAACTAGAAAACTGAAGACCCAAGGTACAATCAGAATTAAGTTTGAGGCACCAATCCAAGAAATTATAGACATTTTTACCTCATTCACCCATGTAGCCTTTAGTTACAATCTGATCATTAGCATAATCAACCAAACTGCCCTGTGTGTCTGTTAGCTTTCCATCGCTGTGGCAAAAATACCTGAGATAGTCCATGTATAAGGAAGAAAGTTTTACTTTGGGGCTCACAGTTTTTAGAAGTATCAGTCCATGATCACTTAGCCTTGTTACTTTAGTGGTGTAGTACATTATAGAGGGTGCACATGGTGCAAGAGTCCTGTTACCTCATGGAGGCTGGGAAGTAAAGGGAGAGATAGAGGAAGGGGCTAGACAGCTAATATTCCCTTCAAGGACATACCCCTATGACCTAACTTATTCCCACTAGGCCCCACCTCATAGGCCAGCAGCTAAGTTTTTAAAGCCTGGGTCCTTGAGGAACATTCCAGACCTAAAGGTTAGCAGGCTGACAACACTTATGGAGTGCTTATTGAGACCACGTTGCATTAAATGCTTATCCTGAAATATTTCACTCAGTGTTCAAAACCAGAAGGGAAATAGCAAGTCTGGCTCTATTTTTCCTTTATGTTTAGTGGGTGGAAGCTTGTAAGCCTTGCATCTCCCTGTTTCTCTTTTATTTCTACGTTTGGGAAAGTGGAGAAGAAATTCTGAGTCCTTCCCCTCGGGGCCTCCATGAGAGATTCAAATCACATAGCCCACTGTTCACATGCAGGAGCCCTCACACTAAGGCTACTTTCTAACATCAGTTAAAATTTCAATGCAGGTTCCTGGCTCTACACATTCAAGTCATTCAATCTTGCCTGAGAAGCCTGCCCACTCTATCCAGAAAACCTCATTATGGATGTAATACACCTTTTCCTACCTGCTTGCTATACATATCACATCTAAACAAAAATTTGGGTGAGAATCCATCCTTTTCCTGAAGTACAGGCAAAAGACTTTGTTGCTTACTCATCTCCCTTGACCCATGGGGAAAGTGAAGTTCAGAGTTTCACCCAGCATTTCATAGACTAAAAGGTCTAAGTCTATAGCAAGTGTTTTGAACCAGGCATTTCATTCTCTTTCTGCTTGAAATTACTGTTGGGAGCCTTCCTACCTGGATAATAATTGTTCTCAAATCTATCTCCTCAACTAAACTCTGTAACTTCTAGTACAATATTTGACACTTGGAGGGGAAATAGTCTAATGAATTAAATAAGGCAACAGAATGGTGCTGTACAAATCCAATTTGAGTTTCGTTCTAATCATCTCTGTAGAAACAACACTCTCAGAAAAAAACGCTAGGCTATACTTGGCCAATTTCTCCCAAACAAATACACATTTATCTTCAACTAAGATTTTTTTTCTCAAAGCAATTAGGTTCTTTTGCTATTCACTTGAATTCTAAAATCATAATGTCTAACTACTCCTTTTTGCCTCCAATTCACCCTATCTCTAACTCAAATTAGGAATATTTACACAAAGGAAATCATGTCTAGACAATTGTGCATTATGTGTTTGGAAGATATGTGTTAAATACCTTCTTTGCATGCCTTCAAGTAGGTCAAAATATTCAGTGTCCCCCTCCCCAATAAGACTACTGACGAAGTCAGTTTGGGGTATAAATGACAGTACAAGAAATGATGGCTTTCCTATTTTGACTCCCATAAGCTAACACGTTCCTGAGAAAGTAAAAACATATCTCTCCCCCAAATATCATAACGTAATTATTCCACGTATGCTTTTGGTTCTAACACTTGTGAAGCATTTGAATTAAAACAAAGTAATAGGTTTGGAAAGGAAACAAACCCTCCTTCTTAGATATGGAAGATCAAGCCAGGAACTCCTAGGACTGTCTTAACGCTTTTGAAGCCTTATCTCAATAAACAGTATATTCTGCACCAGTTGTTTTCCCAGAACAATATTCCAAGCATCTCACCAGTTTCTGCTTGGGTTCCTAGAACAGGCCAGAGATTTTATACAAATCCAAATGCCAGAGAATAAGTCCAGTCAGACCAAAAACTCCCAAAAGTCCTACAAAGCTACTTTGTTACTCATAGATAGCATGAATCAACAGATGTCTAAGATTCACAGCAAGCTGGTCTTTCAATTAAGTCTCAGCAGTTACCTGGGGAAGATGGCATCTTGTGCATACATGCCCTGCTCTGCACCACAGTTGAGGGACCTTGAAAGTATTTCAAGCCAAGTTTTATACCCCAGGGCGCTGGGATTGCTGATTTTAAGTGTTGCAGGACATCCTGTTCTTGGAAAGACATAGACAAAGCCCAGGCTATTCTGGGAACTTCCTCTTTATTGTAGAACACTCCATTGTCAACACACCCTACAGTTACTCCTAAGAATTACACACAGAAGGAAGATCTGGATCAGCCGTGGCCAGCCAGGGTCCTGTCAAGCCACCTAACAGATTCATTCACAATTATTTGCAGATGCTCCATTCTCTCTCCAACTGACCATATTTTTCTAGCAAGAAGGAAAACATCATCTATAGTACTCCCATCTCCAGTTCTTCTCTCAGGAGACTATAACAGCCATACTACACTGAACTAAGTGAGAAATATCACATACAACATCAACCTCACCCCCCAAAAGGATTAGCTTACTGAGAAATACTATGACTATTTTCTCTGAAATGACAAACTCATACATTAAACTAATAAAGTAGGTGCTGGTTGCTCATGCCTGTAATTCTAGTTACTCAAGAAGCTGAGATGTAAAGATTGCAGTTCAAAGCCAGCCCAGATAGGAAAGTCCATAACACGAGTAACGCCAATTAGTCATCCATAGTGGAGCAGAGCCCCAGAGTGGAGCTATGCTCAAGTAGTAGTGCACTAGCCCTGAGCAAAAAAGCTCTGGCAAGTGCCTAACCCTTGAGTTCAAACCCCAGTACAGACACACACACACACACAAACACACACACACACACACACACACACACACACACACACACACACACACAGGCACACACACTATATTTCTCAAAATTAGCAACCAACAGTGATAAGAAAATTGTTTTGCTCATTGTTTGTTATGAAATCAATGATTTGTCTTAAATAATAAACATCTGAGTTTATAGATAATAAAACTATTATCAAAAGCTAGCATCTTTCCTAAAATCATGAAGTCATTTCTTTGCAAAGCAGCTAGTATAATTAGTTTTTTGTTCTATTACCCATACAGGTAATTTAACTTTAAAAGAAGTTCTCTTTTTGGATTCTTGTTGTTAATCTGAAACATTTCATCGAGCTACGACTCATAAATTAATTAGAATAAAGATGTTATTAGCACTGCCCTCAAAGCCTTCCAGTTAAACAGTCTGGTAGCTAGATTGGAAGGAAGATTGGGAGGTAGAGTCTCCCCCATTTGAGCAAGCATGAATCAAAATCTTATATACATGGAACAACTCAAGTAAGAAATTGGATGAGCTAAACTTCACTGGCTAAGTTAGCCACATTTTTTGAAACTATTGTTTTTGGTGAAAATGCCGTGTTTTCAAAAGGCCCTGGAACTAGTAAAGTACAATATTCTCTATTTATGCAGGTATTACTTAATGTACATATGGCAAACCTAGGTTTGGGAATCTTTAGTAACAATGACAGAAAAAGAAATAGGAGTATTGATGTTAAATAGTTCCTCCTCTGTAGCTCCCATCTATTTTATTTGGAATTCTAACTGGGTAAATGAGAATGACATAGTCTAATTACATTTGTAAAGGTCTATCTGAAACATATGAATGCAAAGGAAGGAAATTATCTATAGTATTCAATGTAGAAAATTTATCATCTGACAGGCAAAGCAAAACATTAATGGTCATGTGCTTTATCTTTTGGTGATAAAAACAAATCAGGAAAAAAATAAAATTTAAAATTTGACATTTTAAGTTTAGTATGCACTTAAAGAATTTTCCTTTAACAGAGTGTATCTATACCCATTATGGCTCTTTAATCATTTTAAAACTAAACTTAAAGGCAAGAATATGAACTAGTGCAACCATTATGAAAACCAGTATGGAGATTTCTCAAAACACTAAAAATAGACCTTCCTTATGGCCCACAAGACCATTGTTGGGCATATATACCCAAAGGAACTTAAATCAATACACAAAAAAGACACCTCCATATCCATCTTTACTGTAGCTTTGTTCACAAATAGCCCAATGGTGGAATCAACCAAAATGCCCAACAAATAGATAAAGAAAATATAGGCATGTACACATAAGTCTAATATATACCATGGAATATTACTCAGTGGAAAAAAGAAATGAAGTTATGTCATTTGCAGGAAAGTGGATGAAGCTGCAGATAAGCCAAGCTCAAAAAGCCAAATACTGCATGTTTTCATTAATTTTATATCCTTTATTTATATCCTTGATATATATATATATATACATTATATGCATATAAAATAGAACTTGATTATAGCTATAGGACTGTCTAGGTAGACAAGTGGAAAGAGGGAAAGACAATGATAGATCATGAATAACATCAAAATATATTGTGCCTATGTAGGAAGCCAGCATAAGGAATCTCACTGAAGGTAAGATAGTGAAAGAGAGAGCAATAAATTAAAATGTGCCCATATAAAATACCATGGGAAACCCACTGGATACAATTCTATAGCCTATAAAAATGAATAGTGGGAAAATAAAATAGACTCTATTGGAAGGTATCAACGGGGTGGGGAGGAAGAGTGAATGAAGAGGATGAATGAGGGCAAATAGGATCAAAGCACTTTGTGCATATATGCAAATAGAACAATGAAACCTGTCGAAATTGTTTTAAGAGAGAGAAAAATAGAGGGCGAAGTTGATGGGGTACATACATGTATGGAAATGATAGAGGAGCATGTTAGAGGGGATGGAGGTTGATGTGAGAGATTGTATGCATCTATGGAAATGTCATGATAAAGTCTCTCTTGTACTAATGTATGCTAATAAAAAAGTCTTAAAATATAAAAATAAAACAATAAACTTACAAGCATTCTGCCCAAGAACATAAAAGTATAAAAATCATATCAGGGCATCAAGAGGAGTTATCCTAAGATCTCAACAGGTAATGAAAACACTAGTGGCACAATGAGGAAAAAGCTCATGTAAGAGTATCTGAACAAAAAAGTGTGAAATTATTCTTGCTTAAGAGGAACTATATAATAGTATTTTGTAAGAGTCAGTGAAAGTTACTGAGAAGAATATCTATATGCACACACACGTGTGTGTATATATATATATGTCTTTGTTTTATATATATATATATATGTATACATCATTGTTGGGACTAATTCCATCATTTCATTATCTTGTGTATTTTTCTGAATGTGCAAATCCAGGTAAAGTAGGGTTGGTCCTCAGGATTCACAAGTTTTATTTCCATGGAGACAACCAAAAACAAAATAAAAAATATTCAGAAAAAAAAATTCTGAAGGATTTCCCCTCCCCCCCCCACACACACACAAAGCAAAATTTGAATTTGCCACACCAAGCACTGCTATGAATACCTGTCAATACAGTGCTGCGTTGGGGACAATCTGATATCCCCTCACATCCTCAGCCTTTCCCTCGTGCTTGTTGTTTGAACATGGTTCATTTTCAAATGCCCTGTAGTTACAGCTGTGTGGTACCCTGTGAACTCTTTCCATAGTATGTTTATTATGTTTGGTATTATAAGTCATCTAGAAGTTATTTCAAGTATGGGGGAGGAGATGTATAGGTTCCATGCAAATGTTGTACCATTTCTATCAGAGACTTGAGCATCCATTGATTTTTGGCATCTGTAGGGGCACAATCCCCTCCCCCACAGATTCCAAGAAACATGTGTATTGTACTAACTCAACCTCTTTGGCAGAGACATCCCTCCCCATCACCATTTGCAGAAGAAGATGGTGCCAACTACAAAGAAGATAACGCACATAGATATACCACAGGCACCTGCAACGAGTTAGTAAAGTTTACAGTTTCAGGTAATTCATTTTCCTGGCATCTAGTTTCTGAAAACATCACATGGATAACAGCCTATCATATCATAGTTTTACCCAATGGTGCTGTTTCACTAACAGTCTACTGAGTTTTTCTTTGGTTATTTAAGTCTAGAGTACAAACTACCTCAATAAGCCAAATGCTTTTCATTAGAACACAGCCCAGGACTGGTTCACATAGATATGAGATGGAATGGCCATAACTCCCTGGACTGCATTATCCTCCTCTACTGCACTATTCTCCTGACCATTGAGATGTTTCCTTGATTACAATGTCTTCTCTGACTAAGTAGCCTCAAGCCAGAATCATCTTTCTGTAATATTTACCTATCATTTTTTCCCCTACTTTTATGGGATCTGAATAATACTTAAAGCCTTCACTATTGCCCTCTCCTTTGGGAAGCCTTCCTAGACTGTCCCCAGGATGAAGACAACATTGGTGAATCCAGTATAATACTACACATACATTTTCAGTGACAGCTATTAATTGTGTCTGTATTCTTTCCACCTATTTCTGTATCATAAACTCTGTCACACTGGGGATTTTGTATCTTTCTAGGTGAAACCTCCAGCGGAAGAACAGACCAGGATCACTGAAGATGTACAGAATGCTTGGACCAACACCAACACCAGCTTACTTTCCCACCATGGTACATGCCCTTTCACCTTGGCCAGTGTTCCAGCCACAGAAAGTGGCTTAGGTGTGTTTTTCTGGTTTCTATAGATCAACCTATATTAATTGTAGGGTATGCATGTGAGATGCAATCAGAAAGAGAAACATCCACTGGAAATCAAAGTAGAACCATGACTGTTCTGAGCCAGGCAGGACTGGTGTTACAGTGTGTCTCTGAATCTAAGACAGTTTCAGACTTCAGCATGGGTCATGGGGAGTCTGCTTTTGGATCAGCAGCCTCTTTTTGGTCCAGTCGGCCTGGCCAGAAGAGGCAGGGTTACAGCATACATCTGATTAGCAACATCCATCCTCATTCCTTTTGGACATGAGGGAAGATTTAAAAGGACTGTCTAGTGCAGGTACTACATGTTTTTCCTCACTCTGTGTTTACATTTTTTTCTGCTACAGAGTTTGTGATTTTTTTTATCTTTTCTTTTCTTTTTTTTTTTAATGTTTGAGACTGGGACTTGAACTTGGTACCTGCCACTTTTGTTCATTGGCTAGCACTCTACCAACTGAGCCATGCCTCCCCGTCCAATTTGTGATTATAACCTCAACTTCTTCCTAATTGATACTTCTGACTCAAAAGTCTCTCTTTGCCTTGTAGTTGGCTCTAGTATGCACAGCTTCTTGGCTTTGTTTCTAAACATAGCTTTAGTCTTCCTTTACTTCATGATGTATAGTCATTCCTCTGTATCTATGGGAAATGGATTCAGATACTGAATCCCCACAGATACTGAAATCCAAGGGTGTTCAGATCTCTTCTGCAAAATGATGGTATTTACATATAACATGCACACAGTCTCTCCCATATACTTAGAATCATTTCTAGATTATTTATAATACCTAACACAAGACAAATGTTAGGTCATTTAGGGGAACAGTGATGTCAAGAAAGGTCTGTACATGTTCAGTATAGATCTAACAAGTTATTTTTAATACCTGAGTGGTTGACTCCTGAGATGGAGCCCACAGAGATATAGCCTGTGGAAGACTCACTGTAATTTTCCCGACCAAGACCCCGATCAGCCCACCTACTCCCTGTTGGTGTAGAGCTTTTTCATCCACACAGACTTACAGATTTGCTACTTTCAGATTGGCAACCTCTCTCTGATCCAACCAATCTGACCAATAGAGGCAGAGTCGCATGACACAACACATGTCAGGCAAAAGGCTCACCCATTACCATGAGTGAAACAATCAACCCTACCAAAATTGGGTTAGAGCAGCAGTCTTCAAGTTGTCCAAAATATTCAACAAAGGCTAAGAATTCCTAGATTCCGAAGGACTGAGGCCCTGAATTCAAATTCTGATGCTGCCACAAACCAACAAAAACAGCCCAACAATATCATGTGTTCCAAGCAGTCTCCAGTGACTGCTGAGCTTTTCTGTCGGTCAGGAGTGCATTCTGTCTGCTTTCTCCATTTTAAACCTCATCCTTTGTAAGATCTGATGCAAATATAAGTACTCCAGGAAAACCCTCCTGAATCTCTTCATTGCACTTTTACTGCAATCCCAAAGCACTTGGTGCTTGGAATGTAGTATTAACCACACTCTGTTTGATGGTAAACACAGGCATATGTTTCATTTTCCTCCTGAATCGTAAATCTAACATCCAAGATGACAGATTTCACATTTTGATTCTCATAGTACAAGCAGAGCCTTAGAGACAATGATTTTCAATGAAATGGGAAACAAAATTCTAAATTGGCATTAAATTATAAAGACAGTATTAGGGATGCAGCATAGTCTGAACTATTTTCACCAAGCACAAGTTGTCTCCTGTTTCTGTAACAGTGTGTTCCATTGCAATTCAAGTCACTCACTTTCCTCTGGGCCTCCGTCAATCCCTGCCCAAGTCCCTTAACTCTTAACTTGAGACTGGAGAGCAAAGGCTCCTCCAACCCCTCATCTAAGCCTTCATTTCAGCCAGAACAACTTGGTTCTCAAGATCCCCGAGGCCCAGCCATCAGCAGATAGCTGCAAAATGCTGCTAAGAACTCCAGCAGCCAAGCCCACCAGGATTCTCTTTCCTGTGTTTCAAACTTGGGCATTTTGGTTCAGGATTCCAGCAACTTACACATGATTTGCCACAGACACAAACTTGAAATTGAAAGAGACTTTTTTGCCTTTTCACAGAGCTGTGAAAGGGGCTTCACTCTGCCTTTTGAGAAGCAACAAACACTTCCGTTTCATCTAAGAGGAAACATCCAGTACTTTGCATGACAAATTAAACAATCTGGAATTTGCTTTGAAGGCAAAGCCAGTCTTCTTAATTTTCAGTTGCTGAGCTGGAAAATAAAGCTCTCAGTTGTCAAGACATTTTTTTAAGAGATTCCACCAGTACATAAGAGCTTTCACAAGACAATCTTCCAGACGTAGCAATAAGTACTCACAATTCCTAATTAATCAGGAAATTGGGAAATCATTTGTGAATTTCCTGGTCTTTTGATTCCTATTCTTGACTTAAGCTTGCTCTCTACTTTCTGACCCCTCTGGCAAAGGCAGAGAGGAAGAGAATAAAAGAGAAAAACAAATCGAATTAGGACTCACTGTTACATTCATCTATTTTATCATGGACCTGAATGCTTCCTCCAGACATTTTCACAGCAAAAGTGTGATCAAGCTGTTCTACCTGTGCACACAATGTTCTCAGCCTACTCTGCAGGTGTTGTGCCCCTCCTGGTCTCAGTAACTGCATTCTCCAGTCTTTTTAAAGTAAAGTGAGCCTGTATTCCTAGCTACTCAGGAAGCTGAGATCTAAGGATCTCAGTTTGAAGCCAGTCCTGGAAGACAAATTATAGAGACTCTTACCTCCAATTAACTAGCAAAAGCAGACGTAGAGGTGTGGCTCAAGTTGTAGAGCACTAGCCTTGAGTGAAAAAGCTAAGCAAGAATAGGAGGCCCTGAGTTTAATTCCCAATGCTAACACACAAAAATATATACATACATACATACATACATACATACATACATACATACATACATAAATCTAATTTAATTTAAAGTAAAATAAAAGCAATGTTGGGATGTAAAATGAACCCAACAGGTTCATCAATAATTCATATACTTTCCTAGGCCAAATGGCCATAATTCACTGTAATCCAGCTAGCCTGGAGACAGAGATCAGGACGACTGCTGTTTAAGACCATCTTGAGCAAATGTTACCATATCCCAACTCAAAACAAACCTCTTGTCCATGAGCATTTGTTCTATAACTGTCATTGTTGCTTACTGCTCATTATCCATGCCATCTCCTATTCATAGAACCTTGATTTCCACTCAGTGTTTTGGATGGTGCTAGCTCTAAGGAATAAGCTCAGTTTCAGCCATAAGCCATAATATCCTTACTTCAGTCTGGCCAAATGATCTGTTTAAGGATAACAGGGGCCTAGCAGAAGAAAGTCTCTGCTCTAGACTTGATACTTCCCAGAACTCGTTGTAGCCATTTTGTTCCCATTAGAGAAATTGGATGGCAGGCATGTGATGTTTAACGACTGTACCTCAAATCAAAACTTGCCTGGGCTTCCAATATGCAACCAATATACCTTCCCTTTGCTGAGTCAAGTTCAGCTTAGATCTCCTGTAACTTTCATCATGCAAAATCCTGAAACAAAATCTTTCCTAGATGGCTTCAATAGCAACTCCTAAACTTTGTTTCCCAGTAAACAACCATGCACAAAACCATCCAGCCACCACTAACACTCAGGTCTGAAAAAGACTGAGAAGAGACAGAGAAAATTCCAACCATCATCTGAGCTGATAAATCCCTCTGTGCCCTCTCACCTGCATCTTTCAATGATGGGAACCAAGAAAGCACTTTCATGCAAAAGCTGATTTGGGTTTATTTACATGATCACTTACAACCAGAAGATTCCTAAAACAACAGCAAGAGCAGACAATCTCAAATGGCAGTGGATTATCTGTACCATCATTCATATCAAAGTACCCCTGAACCATTATCTTAACATTTGACTTTAGTTTAAATGCTTTACCTAAGGAAATGTTTAAAAACATTGTTCAGTATGTATGGCTTAATGGAAAAACTTATTGCTCTTATGTTTGTATTTGTCTCATTTGTTATTGTTTTATACCATAAAATAAAGTCTGACAATTTTGTGTGCTCCAATACATATGTTGACACAACTTACTTCACATTTTTTCAAGTTTTAGATAGTCTTCTAAGAATTTTTTTGGGGGGGTCCGGTCGTAGGGCCTGAATTCTGGACCTGGGCGCTGGCCCTCAGCTCTTCAGCTCAAGGCTAGTGCTCTACCACTTGAGCCACAGCAACACTTTCTGCTTTTTTCTTTTTGCTTATGTGGTGCTGAGGAATCGAACCCAGGGCCTCAGGCATGCAAGGCAAGCACTCTACCACTGAGCCACCTTCCCAGCCCCTCTTCTAAGAATTTTGTTCAATGGACTGGAATTTCCTGAGTAAAATCTGGTTTCTCAGCCTGACTGTTAGACGAGATGCAATGGAAAATTCTGATGCATGAAGGGTATTTTTTTTCAACTTGTAATCTATCAAGAGAAAATATCTTACTGCATTTCAGCTAAGCTATTCCCACTGGGCTGGGATCAACTAAACACAGAGAATCACTGCTTTTACATTTCTGACCTAGATTATTCTGTTTGGTCCTCAGCTTTAAGTATGTTCCCTAAGAATGTAGAAGAATATCCACCTCCTGGCCTAAACCTAGATCTCATCTATAGAAAGGAAAGAGTTGCTGTAGTAATCAAGAACTAAGCCACTGGACATTTTGTCTGAATTATTTGACTTGGCCCATGAATCATACTCATCAGATCATTGTCAGTTTCCTGTTTCCTTTTGTACTGGCCTTTATCAGATCAACCCATCAACAAGGAAGCTGATATTCTCTTTCCATCTCTGACATACCATCCTCCCACCAACTGTAAGAAGATCCAGGTTATACCAGAGTCATAGTTTGCAAATACAAAACAACATTTTAGAAGTGACCCGGGCCAGTGAGGAGCCCTAAGCTTAAATTTCATTAGTCCCATGGGATATCCACCAAGAATGGTGGGACACAGAGTTTACTGCATATGAAGATACTTCATAATGCCTTCAGCGCCAAGAAATACAGCCTTCTCAACATTCCTGTAGGTTTCTTTCTGTTCTAGCTTGTTCTTGCATGGAAGAAACAGAAATTACTCTCTTTCTGGAAAGCCACATTTAAATTCTCAAACCTAAACCAAGACCCAAGAAAACTCAGGAACATAGATACATTGCCAAAAGTATTTGTTTTAGATAAAGAAACAGAGCGTGTTACCCCCTTCCTTATTTTTCTCCCTTTTTCCCTCCTCCCCCACAATCCTCCCCCAAGTCGTATAATTCATTTCCAATATATTGTCGTGTATCACTGTTGCCAAAGGCCTTTGTCCTTTGTCTCACCATTTTGTTCTTCCCCTTCCCTTCCCTAATTCAGATAAATGTATACATAATACCCAAGGTACCAAAATCAAATATAGTGACAACAGGGGATAAACCATAGGAAAAAAGAAAAAAAAGGAAAAAGAAATCACATAGTACATTAAAAACAACAAAGAGAAACCTCTTGTTTCCATGTTGTTGGAGTTCATTTCGCTTAGCATCATCTTATAGGGTCATATATACATAGCTTTTGAGCTAAAGTTTGACAAGAAATGCACTCACTACCTTACAGTATGTAACAATAACCCCTCTGTACATCACCTTAACAATAAATTTTTTTAATTAAATGAAATAATAAAAAAAAGAAACA
The DNA here is from genome assembly GCF_024711535.1 of Dipodomys merriami. Lineage (NCBI taxonomy): Eukaryota > Metazoa > Chordata > Mammalia > Rodentia > Heteromyidae > Dipodomys > Dipodomys merriami. The sequence goes on along the minus strand of NW_027202937.1, from coordinate 26,836,174 downwards.
GAGCTAAAAATGGGTTGAAGCCTGGTTAAGTAGCAGAATTATCCAGTCAGGAAGGATAGCATTCAGAATTTGATTCCAGACAGGTAGAAGAGCCAAAGTACTAAACACGGGTCCCCAGTTTCTAACTCTTTCAAGGGCCAGTCCCAGCTTTCAATAATTACAACCAAAATAAATAATTCTCACAGATTTTGAGGAAATATTTTCCACAAATCTGGCCATTAGGAGTATTTAGAAGTACTGTCATTGGTGTGAGTCTCAACCTAGCCATTATCTGTCTAACTGTGTGATCAGTCACTTAATCATACTAACCCTTCTATTTCTGCATTAATTCACAAGAAAGGATGACTCTACTGTGCAAAAGTGAAGCTTGGGGTGTCAATGTTTCCTGAAGTGCATAAACTCTAGAAGTACAAAAAGGTATCTGCCATAAAAATGGAGAGAATAAACAAGAACAAAAGAACAACAACAAGAGCAAAGACTTTTAACCCGTTACTAGAGCACAGAACATGAACAGGACATGCATTCAAAGGAAAGGTTTCAGAAGTCACCATCTTGAAGGGAAAAGAAAAAGATTAAGATGGAGTCTGCCTACAAGAATCTTGGCTAAGAAGGTGGCTCAGTGGTAGAGCGCTTGCCTTGCATGCATGAGGCCCTGGGTTCAATTCCTCAGCACCACATAAGCAAAAAGAAAAAAGCCGGAAGTGGCGCTGTGGCTCAAGTGGTAGAGCGCTAGCCTTGAGCTGAAGAGCTGAGGGACAGCGCCCAGGCCCAGAGTACAGGCCCCACAACCGGACCCAAAAAAAAAAAAAAAAAGAAAGAAAAGAAAAGAAAAAAAGAATCTCAAACCTTAAAGACAGTGCTGAGCTTTGTTGGGAGATTCTACCCAGGAAGGAACGAGGTAATGAATTAACTAGATACCCCTGAATTGCACACATGGACCAGTCCATGTCCCCATCCTCTCTTCCTCTGAGTTCAAGTCCCAGTAGCAGCGTGCGCACGCATGCACACACACACACACACACACACACACACACACACACACGTCTAGATTCCCACCTGTGCTTTGGCCTCTACTCCCTTGATCCAGTTGCTTAAGAGACACATACTGGCCTAAATCACTTTCCACTCAAACTAACCCATCTTTAATAGTGCACCTAACCGCTGCTCAATTACCTTTCATCCACACAACACCAGCAAACTCAGCTTCCTTATCATGATGCAACACCCTGTGCCAGATGCTCAATTGAACAAGAAAGACCTAACTTAAGTGATCATGGTTATAGTAGTCACTTTCTAAGTGTTTGGTATAGTCAGCGCCTTATAGAAAGGTTATTATTGTTCTCAACTCAAAAATCTTAAAACTGAGTCCTAGAGGAATCAAATGACTTGCCCAAGGACAAAGCTTGACTAAGGGACAAGTAAGAATTGTGTGTGTCTAAGTGCAGCACTGGGGCTTGAACTCAGGGCCAGGCTTCCTGTCCCTTAGCTTTTTCCACTCAAGGCTAATACCCTACCACTTAGACACACCTATTCTTCTGTTTCATTTTTTTAATTTTTGTTTTGTTTGTTTGTTTTTGCAGGTTAATTGGAAGTAAGATTCTCACTGACTTTTCTGCAGGGGCTAGCAACAAAGTGCAATCCTTTGATTTTATCTCCTTAGTATTTAGGATTACAGGCATAAACCACCAGTGTCTGATAGACAAAGAAGTTTTTTTTTTGGGGGGGGGGTCCGGTCGTGGAGCCTGAACTCTGGGCCTGGGTGCTGTCCCTCAGCTCTTCAGCTCAAGGCTAGCGCTCTACCACTTGAGCCACAACGCCACTTCTGGCTTTTTTCTTTTTGCTTATGTGGTGCTGAGGAATTGAACCCAGGGCCTCATGCATGCAAGGCAAGCGCTCTACCACTGAGCCACCTTCCCAACCCAACAAAGAAGTTTTGACTAGAATTTTCTCACTTCAAAGCCCACACCTCTGACAGTCCACCTCTCGCTTCCCTAATTGCTTACATTGGCATTGTATTTTACAAATACCTTTAGATAGTAACTCAATTTAATTGTTAAATATATATATATATATATGTTATTAACTCCATTTATAAATGAAACTACTGTTACCCAAAGAGGTTAATCATTTGGTGTTGATTACATGGTGCAGTCAGGATTCCCCAATTCTTCGTCTCCTCAATTCTTATCATTCAATATGGAGCATCATCGGTGATTTTATTTCTTTTTGGTTTCTTGTTCTTTCACAGACAAACTCTTTATTCTAATTTGCAAAATCATCCCTAATCTGGCCACAACACACACATCCCAACACACACAGCCTTCATTCCGTCAGATAGGTCTCCTTTGCACCCACACCTGATTTGTCTATCCCTGATTTTAAATGTATGTGTAGACTCCCCTCCTTCCTGTAACACCCTTATGTCTTCTTTCTACCTCCAAGCATCCTCATTAATTGAGTGCCCACTCAGATTGAGAGAGAGGATCCATTGCTTCCATGATTTTATTCAGCAATAGCCAGAGGACCCAGTTTCACATCCTATATGATTGACATTGATAGCTTGAATCACACTGTCTCCTTAGGTTTATTTATCCCTTTGTAAGGCTCTGCCTGAGCTCCTTGAAGCCAAGGTCAAAAAACACTGACTTCCGCATCCTTTCCCCACACAGAACTTGGTCCTAAAAGACTCACAGGCACCCAGGAAATGCTCAGCTAGCACTTGAGTTAACTGTACTGACGACCTCTGAGTTATTCATCTCCAAGTCAAGCATCTCTTCCCCTTATGATTCAACTTCTCATGAAAGCTGGCCAGGTTCTTGCGACCTTCTTTTGAGTCACTGGTTTTCCTCCTCCCATTTTCCAGGCTTATTTTTTTCCACTGACCCGATGTTCTGATGGGCCCTGTGTACATTCTTCGCTTGTCTCTACTTTCTGCTCTTTCACAAAGCAAAATGTGAAGTGATCCATGCTCCCACTGGCACAGTTCAGTTGGAATTTTTTTTTCATCTCCTAACTAAACCATTCATGTGGAGGGAGCTTTTGATCCAGGATTCAGATATTCAGTCACATTTTACATAACCAGAAACCATGCTAGGTGGTTATGTAAACTCTGGTTTGAACTTGAATAGCCAGACAAGAGTCTTTACAATTTGGGTTAAAGCATGTTGTCAGCTTCCATTCATTTCTGGATGGAATCCCAAAATAGCGCTATCAAAAAAAAAAAAAAAACTATGCCAAGGGAGAAGATCTGAAGACAAAATAGACTTTTTAAGTCATTTCTTGCACTACATTGTTACTGTCGCATTTAATGCCTAAGATGAGATCAAGTTTGCTGATACAGTTTAATAAACAACAGTTAGGAAATGGATAGCAGACACCAAGTATCCTGCTACAGGGAAAGATACTGGATCAACATTCTATGGAATAACCTTCATTTTATATTTAAAAGCCTGGTGATCTAGGCATGGTGTTACATGCCTGTAATCACAGCACCCAGAAGGCAGAAGTAGGAGAATCACAAGGAACTTAACCCTAGCTATTAGGAGGCTGGGATCTGAGGATTGCAGTTCGAAGCCAGTCCCCATAATTCCCCAATTAACCACCAGAAAACCAGAAGTGGAGCTGGGGCCCAAAGTGGTAGAATGCTAGCCTTGAGCAGAAGAGCTCAGAGTCAACGCCCAGGCTCTGAGTTCAAGCCCCACAACCAAAAAACTAAAATAAAAATAAAAAGAAGTAAGAGGATTACAAGTTCCAGACCAACGTCGGCTACATCTTGAGGCCTTCTCTCAAAAAAAAAAAAAAACACTAAAAATAAAATTAAATACATAAATAAGTAAATTGTCATATGTATGGCTACTTGTAGCCTGGTGGAAACACTGATTGTGCAAGTGATTTTTGTTGAAATTAACAACCTTCTGTTTGGATGAGGACTGCTTCCTAACACAGATTCACTGTCACTTAACAGTGGGAGATCTATTTCTGAAATTAAGTGAAGACTAGAGGAAGAAGCCTGGAAATAGCAAATGGAGAAACTGAGAATGCAAAACACATTCAATCGAAGTCTCTGCAAAACTACCTGTGGGCCACTGCAAATTTTGAGCCAGATTTCCTGTCTTTCATTTCTGGGTTGTTGTCTTGTCCTGAGGACTTTTCTCTAAAGAACCTGATGTACAACTATACTTACTTGGCTTCTTGATCCCAGACTTCTAGGGGAAACAGTTGACCCCTCCTCTTTTCATGACACATTATAAGTGTGACATGCAGAAGAAATATTATACACTAGGACTTGCCATTTTGTCAAACCATTATAAGGGAAGTAAAGCCAGGTGGTTCTTACCCTACCTGACAACACAAAGGTCATACCTTGCTTAGTGATCAGTGAGAGGAACCTATGCTTTTATTTGTTTCCTTTTTTAAAAAAATGTATTATTATAAAAGTAATGTTCAGAGGGTTTACATAAGTTATATAAGTTATATAAGTCAGGTAATGAGTACATTTCTTTTTGAACAATGTCATTCCTTCCCTCGCTCTCTCCTTCTCCTCCCCACCAACTAGATGTATGGTTTATTTTCAACGCAGTATTTAGTGAGTACCACTGATGTATTTGTTCACCCTTTGTCCCTCCATTTCTGTCCCCCCTCTTCCACCTCCCAAAGACAGATAAATGAACAAATAAAACAAAAGCAACATCAAAGGGGAAAAAAACTCTAATTTCCATTTCCTGGAGTTAATTTCGAAGCATTGCATCTTTGCGGACCTATGCTTTTTTTTATATACCTCAAAGGGACTGAGAGAGGAAGTAGGTTGCCACTTCGGAGATCCTGCTTGGTGACCTGGAATTTTGAGCAAGCTGTTAGCCTGGCTAATAGAGTGAGCTCATGTGTGCTTCCTGGTCAGCTATCTAAGTCATAAAGGTTAATTTTCAAAGTTAAAAAGAGCTATTCCCTCCACCAATCACTGACAAGCTTTTTAAGGCAAACAATGGAGAATTGTATCAAAAATCTCCCCACACAAGGCTGTTAAAATGATAAACAATGACAATATGTGCAAAGCAAAAGATGAATAGATTTAACAATAAAGTATTTAAACTTCTGTGTTTCAAGCCAAATATAGTATTCATTCCACAAATGAGAAAAGTTTATAGAAAGAACTGCATGTCAGAAAGATGGTTGAAGCCAGACACCTTTGGTTTATACCTGAAATCCTATACACTAAGAAGCTAAGGCCTCAAGGATTATAGCTCCAGACTAGCCAGAGCAAAAAAGTCTGTTGGGTTCCATGTCCAATTAATAAGCAATATGCCAGAGTGAAGGCATGGCTCAAGTGGTAAATGGCCAGCCATGAGCAAGAAAGCCAAAAGATCATACAAGTCAATAAGCAAAATACTAAGTAAAATACTAAGCAAAATGCTAAGTAAAATGAATTCCAAGATATAGAAACAAGAGATTTCTCTTTGTTGTTGTTTTTAATGTACTTTGTGAAGTTATTTCTTTTTCTTTTGTTCTTCCCCCCTCCAGTGGTTTATCCCCTGTTATTACTGTATTTGATTTTAGTACTCTGTGTATTGTATATACATTTATCTGAATCAGGGAAGGGAAGGGGAAGAACAAAATGATGAGACAAAGAACAAAGGGTGAACCAATACAGCAGTGATACTCACAAGACTCTATGTTGGAATTGAACTTTACAATTTGGGGTGGGGGCTGGGAAGAGGAATTGGAGGGGAGGAAAAATGGGAGAAAAATGAGGGAGGGATAACAATGTTCAGCATTACCTTACATATGTAACTGTAACCCCTCTGTACATCTTGACAATAAACTTAAGTTAAAAAATAAAAATATTCAGTAAGAGGTTGTTAAAACAGACAATGCTGTGCACTTCTAATATGAAATATCTTACAGCACCTTTGCAAGAAATTTCAGCAGAGCCAGATATTTGTTGCTTACTCCTGTAATCATAATTACCCATAAAGCAGAGATCGGGACGATCAAGGATCAAGGGTAGTCCTAGCAAAAGCATTCATGAGACCTCTTCTCAACTGGGTATTGTGTCACTTGCTTGTCATCTCAACTACTGTGAGAAGCCTAAAATAAGGAGGTTGAGGTCTAGGCAGCCCTGGTTCACAAGTGAGACCTTATCTCAAAAAGAACCAGTGCATGGGGCTGGGAAGGTGGCTCAGTGGTAGAGCACTTGCCTTGCATGCATGAGGCCCTGGGTTCAATTCCTCAGCACCACATAAGCAAAAAAGAAAAAAGCCGGAAAGTGGCGCTGTGGCTCAGGTGGTAGAGTGCTTGCCTTGAGCTGAAGAGCTGAGGGACAGCGCCCAGGCCCAGAGTTCAGGCCCCAAGACCGGAACCAAAAATAAAAATAAAAATAAAAAAATAACCAGTGCACAAAAGGAGCTATAGACGTGGTTCAACCATAAAATGCCCACTTAGGAAGGCAATGGGCTGAGTTTACCCTAGATATGATACACACACACATACACACACACACACACACACACACACAAACACAAAATCTCATCAGAAATTGTCAAAGTTCTAGAAATTCTATTTCTGACTATATAATAGTAGCCCTATGGAGGCTGAAACAGAAGACCATGAGTTTGTAGCCTGGGCTACAAAATGAGACCCTATCTGAAAAAAAAAAGAGGAAGAGGAAGAGAAAGAGAGAGGGAGGGAGAGAAGGAAGAAGGGAGGAAGGAGAAAGAGCGAGAAAGAAAAAGAAAGAGAGAAAAGAAAGAAAGAAAGAAAGAAAGAAAGAAAGAAAGAAAGAAAGAAAGAAAGAAAGAAAGAAAAGTATAGAGGGGGAGGGAGGAAAGGAGGAAAAGAGGGAAGGAAGGGAGGGAGGGAAGCAAGGAAAGAAAAGAAAAAAGAAAAAAGAAAAAGGAGCAAAAAAGAAACATATGCTCTGAAAGGATAGTGAAAAGCTAACATTTCACACAGAATTTTATTTTGTTACAGATCCCTAAGAAGTTCTCTAGGCATGTGCACCTTTAGCTTTTCTGACCTTCACCAGAGACAGCCTGGATCTAGCATGTTTAAATAATAAAGGGGTCAAGCTGACCCAATATGTTAGCAATCCATTACTGTGAGGAACACCTGACAATCAACTTATAAGAAGGAAAGATCTTGTTCTGGCTCATGGTTTCTGAGGTTTCAGACCATATTCATGGGCCCTGTTGTTCTTAGTCTGTGGCAGCACAGCATACTGTGTTGGGGACATGTGGCAGAGAAAGCCTGTTCACCTCATGGAGGCTTGGAAGCAAAGAGAGAAACAGGAAGGAGCCATATTCCCACTATCCCCTTCAAGGACACACCACCCAATGACCTAACTTCCTCCCATTACACTCTACCTCTTAAAAGTTCCCCTACCTCCCAATAACATTGTAGATTGGGAACCAAACCTACAATGTATAGGCCTTTGCGGGGAGAGGGGGAATTCCAGATCCAAACTATGGGGCTTGAGCCTATGACTTGGGAAACTCAACAAATATACCCACTTGAGGGAAGTTAGACCAGCAGCTGCAAGTACAACAACGCTGACCTTCCTTTATAGGCAGCCTGGAGCGTGTGAGAGAGCAGCTAATGTACACAGACCTGATCCACCATTCCTGTATTCATTCATCCCTTACCCCAGCTGTTAGCTATCAAGCTACAACAAGGAGAGAAAGCCCAAAGTAGGCTGGTCACTTATATCCATTCAAGTTCATTTTCTAATTTTCTTTTCATTGGATTATTTTACCTTCTCAGTGTTTTTATTGTCCCTTAGTGACAGAAGTACCATAGACCTTTACGGTTACGACTATGATCAACCCTAAAGCATTTCCCCAAAAATCATGATGTTACTCAAAGGGAAGGGAGGAAATTAAGGGCAGAAAGAGTACTCTTTCCAGAATATGGGGTAGAGCAATGGTTTTTAACCCTGGCTACTCTTTCCAGAATATGGGGTAGAGCAATGGTTTTTAACCCTGGCTGCTCATGGAAATGGCTTGAGCAGCTTTACCGACTATTTATGAATCAGAGAGTTGATTAAAAGCACACAGGTGATTATCAGGCTCAGCCAGGGCTAAGAATCTCCAGGAAAAGTGATGTGTTACAGCCATGCTAGAAAAGCCAGTTGAACCCAGGAGGTCTGAGACATATACAGAGCCTTGAGGAGCTAGATCATTTCTATCTGAGCAATGAGTTCGGGTCTCTGATATCTTCTCCGTCATTGGAGGCTACATCTCCATAAGCAGCTTTCTTTCTCTTTGTCAAACTCAGTGAAGAACCGGGGGCAGTGGCCCATGCCTATAATTTTAGTTTCTCAGAAGGCTGAGATCTGAGCATCACGGTTCAAAGCCAAACCTGGGCAGGAAAGTCTTTGAGCCTCTTATCTCCAATTAACTACCAAAAAGCTGGAAGTGAACTGTAGCTCAAGTTGTGGTAAAGTGCCGGGGCTTTCAGGCCCTGGGTTCAAGCCCCAGAACTGGCACGCGTGCGCACACATACACACACAGCCACAGACAGACAGACAGACAGACAGACAGACAGACACACACACACACACACACACACACACACACACAAAGTCAGTAAAGACAGGGTTAAAACATCTAGCTCAAAGTCTGGACACTAAAACAAGATGAATCACCAATAGATTGAATAATAGAATGGGAGCCTAAGGCCACAAGCCACAGCCTTACATGCTGGCTGATAATAGAGCCCTGTTTACATTGAAGTAAAAGAGCTTTTTAATGGAATTAGTGTATGCGCAAAATAGTGTTAAATCAGTGGAAGATTGAGGAAATATTAGAGGATAATTTCCTGCTATTCTCATGATTAATTTCTAATGAGTCTTTAATACAGCAACAAATGGAAACATCTTTGACTACCTGTTAAGCCAATAGCAATAATGAAAGGGAGGGGGGAAAAAATCAACATCTTAGATTTAAGTAGTGAAAATTTCTATCAGAAACAAACCCAAACACCCTATCTAAACAAAGCATGTAGCCTCACGTTAAACGTATTATTAGACCAGGAACAGTGTAATGATGTACATATCAGAAGTTTATAAGTTAATGAAGAGAATAGAATAGGTTTCTGTGATTTGAAGTTAAACTGGTAATCCATTTTCTAATGTTATAAATTGGAAGCGAAAAAATTAGTAAGAAAAGTTTTTTAACTACATGAAAAGAAATCCAAACTGAGAATGGGGTAACTAAGATGCTTGTTCCCATGGGCAGATCCCCCTGGGATGATAAAATATCTATTGAAACAAACATAAGAGGGAGATGATGGGAAATTTAATAAGTCCAAATGACAGGATGTGTTTTTTTCCATACAATTTAGTTGTGGTTGCATTTGAATATGAAGTAGTAGCATCAGAAAAGAAGAGAAAGCTTAACCTTACTAAAAATGATCTCGTACACACACAATGACATTTCATTTTTAAATGATTCTCCTTCATGTGTATTCATATTTTGTTACCACAGAAGACTGATATGGAAAGTTAAGGAAACAAGGAGATATGAGTCAACTGGGAACTGGAATTGGGGATGGGTGAGCAAAGAAAGATTGTCGGGGATGGAAATGTTGTTCCAGTGCTGTTCACAAACCTATAATTAGGTGACAGGTCCAGAGAATAAAATTTATTCTGCAGCTTAAGACAAATTCTCAGGTTTCTGGACCACAGAATGAACTCACAGAAATGGCAGCCCATCCACACTCAATGATTAAGAAAATAGAATAGATGGCAGATTTGGAAGAACCCATTGAGAGCTTGGTTGAAATATTTTGTTGCAGAAGATCACCAACAGGAACATACAGTTTGGAGAGAATGAACCTTGACCATGATCTCCAAACACGCCTAGGAGAACTCATCAGGAACCCTACTGACTTCAACCAGGAGAAAGAACATGCTGATTGGATGCGAGAGCCTACTCCCAGCCAAGTTTGCCTCAAAGAGGGGCTTTCTCCAGCTGTTTGGATCAGCTTGTGGCACATGGTTCTGTCTGTTAAATGTAATTAAGAACTACTTGCTCCAGGGGAAATGAAGGAATTGATTAAGGAGAGTGTTTCCTCTCCTTTTCTTCTTTCTTGTTTTTGTTCAGCTTTACCATTAAATTTTTTTTTTTTAAATCATGTCACATTCTGGGGCAATTTTCACTTTGTGTTATAGACAACAAAAAGCTAACAGTACATATACATATATATTTATATATATGGATGTGTATATGTGTATATGTGTGTGTGTGCACATGTGTGCATGTGTGTAAAATGGGATGAAGGAGGCTTGGTAGGTTAGAATGTAGGGGGTGACATTAGGCATTAATCTTTCACAAACCTTTTACTTTTTTAAAATGTATTGTAAAGGTAATAAACAGGGTGATTACAGTTACCTAAGTAAGGTAATGAGTACATTTCTTTTTAAAAACTGTTACTCCCTCCCTCATTTTCTCCCACTTACCACTCCCCTCCCCCCCAAGTTGTAAAGTTCATTTCCAACATACTACAATGATACTAGTGAGCATCATTGTTGCATTAGTTCATCCATCCTTTGTCCTGCTGTTTCTGTGATTCCCTTTCCCTTCCATGGATCAGATAAGCTTATATATAAGACAAACTGTACAGAAAACTAAAATGGGGGAAAAAAGAAATAACTGCATACAGGGCATGATAAGAACTTCTTGTTTCCAATTCTTGGAGTTCATTTTGATACGTTTCATTATATATGGTCCTATGCACTTAGTGATTGGGCTATTCTGATTCCCCTGCTAACAATATCATAGACATAGTCAGGTTATTACAAATGAGGGAAACGATGAAACCTATTTTTCTGTGAGCCTGGCTTGCTTCACTTAATATAATTTTTCCAGGTCTTTCCATTTCCTTATAAATGGGACAATGTCATTCTTTCTGATGGAAGCATAGAACTACATTGTGTATATATACCACATCTTCTTGACCCATTCACCTACTGAGGGTCATCTGTGTTGGCTCCATATCTTAGCTATGGTAAATAATACTGCAATGGACATGGTTGTGCTGGTAGCTTCAGTATGGCCTTGTTTATGGTCATTTGGGTAAATGTCCAGGAGTGAGATTGCTGAGTTATAGGGAAGCTCTATGTTTAGTCTTTTGAGGAACCTCCATACTGCTTTCCAGAGTAGCTAAACAAGTTTACATTCTCACCAATAGTGTAGTAGCATTGCCTTTTGGCCACATCCCCTCCAGCATCTGTTGTTATTAGATTTCTTGATAATGGCCATCAAGTTCTGTAAGAGTGATTTATGAGCACACAAGTTCATAAAACTCCAATGAGAGAGTGAAGAAATCTTGGATTTGCAATAGCCATGAACCAATCAGAATGAAAAGGAAAAGATAACATAGCCAAACAGATAATCTGAGTTGAATAATTTGATTGTTAATAATCTGACTGGTATCAAATATGACCTTAAGAGCCTTTTTATTTGTTATTATCTCTAAGTAGTTGTGATGCCATTTAGCAAAGCAGTTTATGAATGCTGCATTGTATTCCAGAGCATTTTCATATTTTTTTCCTTTTAAGAAAAATAAATAAATAAATAAATGGGTCAGTACTTGGAAAAGGCTTATACTTGGTCAATATTTCACTGAAAATGCTAGTATTTTCTCAATTCTTTGTGGGATTCCATGGCATATCTACTGATCTTCTCTTCAGAAGGTGCAAAGCTTTGACCATTAGCATGAATTTAAGTGTGACTGCCAAACTTGTTGCGTTCCAGATAAAAGTAGGATTTTTTTAAATATTTTTATTGTGAAAATACTGTACAGAGGGGTTACAATTACATTTACAATTACAATTACAATTACAATTTCTTATCAAGCATTGTAGTCTCCTCCTTTGTTTCCCCTTCCCATCCCGTCCCAGTCTCCCCCCACCCCCCCACCCAATCCTCCCCCCCACCACCACCAAAGTTGTAAAGTTCATTTTCAACATGACAACTTGTACTTCTCATTGTTGCAATGGGTCCACCTGTATCCTTATTTAAACGACTTGTTTTTCCCTTTCCCCTCCACAAATTATACCAACATCAAATACAGTGAAAGCAGGGGTTATACTGTGGGGGAGGGACATACAAAGCAACAAAGAAATCATCTTATAAATGCGTTAGAAACAATCGCATGAAAGAAAAAAAGCATTTGAATACATATCTTAGGGTTCATTTTCCTAACATCACCTTATCTGACCTTTTCTGCTTGACTCATACATATACTAGATATTGCAAATAAGGGAAACCATGGGACCTATGTTTCTTTGGGCTTGGCTTACTTCACTTAATATAATTTTTTCCAAGTCTTTCCATTTCCTAAAAGTAAGATTAATGAGAACCTGTTCCTCTCTCCTCCTCTTCTGTTCCATCACTGGTCCAACATTCCTGGTATATCCCTCAAAATGCTGTTAAGTCAGTTGGCCCTTTCCCATTCCCAGCAATAATTGTGTGATGACTTGAGTGTTGCAATACCTACCTAGTCAGTCTGAGCCTGTAGTCTCTCAGATTCCTAAGCTTTTCAAAGCAACAAAGTTCCGATTCATTTCCCAGTGCCCTTGATAGATCTCAGGCCCATCTGCTGATATTCTGTACTCACCCCAGTTTTGTTTCACGGTATCTCATCAAATATTTAACAAACCTCAGAAGGAATACTCTGGTTGCAGCACACTAATCCCCCCTCTTGCATTCCAAGCAACCTGTGCGCTCCTCAGTCATAATTTGGTTTTGTAATTCACCTAGTCCATTCCACTTAGTATAGGTCTCATGCATCCCCTTTTCCCTCTTGCTTTGGGGTGCAGTTTCATCTTTTCCATGAAACCTGATTCTTCTTTGTCCTCTCAGAACTCTAGTGACATGGGTCTGTATGCAAAATCCCAATGAAGCCCTTCTGTACAATTAATATACACTAATTAATATAATAATTTTTAAAAGAACTTTAACTGTTCATATTGTCTTATTATCCCCCCTCCCCACTCCTAACCATTGGTCTGATATCCTTCTGTATCTGCAGCACTGCCACCTAGAGCTATTCTTCATCCATTCATTAATCTGCACCTTCATCAGATGACCATCTAATTGGCTATTTTTGTGTGCCATTCATCATTCAAGGAAGCAGAATATAAAGTGAAATGACAAGACTTTTCCACTAAAAGGGAAAGAAATCATAGTACACCACATTTAGTCCAATAAAGCATATTCGTGCTATGTCTATAATCTTTCCAAAGGTCAGGGTTATAAGTCTCTGAAGCCAATACCTGTACTGAGGCCTTCTTTTGTGATCCCAGGTAAGCTTACAGAACTTGTAACTAGGATTTTTTTTTTGTTGTGAAAAAAACTATACAGAGGGGTTACAATTACATGGGCAAGATAATGAGTACATTTCTTATCAAGCATTGTAGCCTCCTCCTTTGTTTCCCCTTCCCATCCCTTCCAAGCATCCCCCCCACACCGAATCCTCCCCCCACCCCCCCCCACCAAAGTTGTAAAGTTCATTTTTGACATGACAACTTGTACTTCTCATTGTTGCAATGGGTCCACCTGTATCCTTATTTAAACGACTTGTTTTTCCCCTTCCCCTCCACAAATTATACCAACATCAAATACAGTGAAAACAGGGGTTATACTGTGGGGGAGGGACATACAAAGCAACAAAGAAATAATCATATAAATGCATTAGAGGGCTGGGAAGGTGGCTCAGTGGTAGAGCGCTGGCCTTGCAAGCCTGAGGCCCTGGGTTCGATTCCTCAGCACCATATAAGCAAAAAGAAAAAAGCCGGAAGTGGCGCTGTGGCTCAAGTGGTAGAGCGCTAGCCTTGAGCTGAAGAGCTGAGGGACAGCGCCCAGGCCCAGAGTTCAGGCCCCACGACTGGACCAAAAAAAAAAAATAAAAATAAATGCGTTAGAAACAAATGCATGAAAGAAAAAAATTTAAATACATATCTTGGGGTTCATTTTCCTAACATCACCTTATCTGACCTTTTCTGCTTGACTCATACATATACTAACTATTGCAAATGAGGGAAACCATAGGACCTATGTTTCTTTGGGCTTGGCTTACTTCACTTAATATAATTTTTTCCAAGTCTTTCCATTTCCTAACAAATGGGGCAATGTCATTCTTTCTGATGGAGGCATAAAATTCCGTTGTGTATATCTACCACATTTTCTTGATCCATTCATCTACTGAGGGGCATCAGGGTTGGTTCCATATCTTAGCTATAGTAAATAATGCTGCAATAAACATAGTTGTGCTGGTAGCTTTAGTGTGGTCTTGTTTGTAAACATTTGGGTAAATGCCCAAAAGTGGGATTGCTGGGTCATAGGGAGTCTTTTGAGGAACCTCCATACTACTTTCCAAAGTGGTTGAACAAGTTTACACTCCCACCAACAATGCAGTAAGGTTGTAACTAGGATTTTAAAACAGATCTTTTCAATGTTATTTAAGGTATCAGCAACAGATTGGGCTCAAAGTTCCCTAGAGAAGTTTTTGTTTTGGTTTAGTTTGGTTTTGGGTTTTGGTTTTTTAGCATTTCTTCATCCTAGTCAGATCTGAAATGAGTCCTACAGAGAAAATCTCTGAATTACAAAACAAGAAAACAAGAAGACAAAAAAAAGAACTTGTCAATTTATGGATGAAGTGAGAACAAAATTTTTCTATATACACATTTCTGTACTTCTAAATTTTATACTAAGTCAGGCACCAGTGGCTCATGCCTGTAATCCTTGCTACTCAGGAGGTTGAGATATAAGGATCACAGGTTGAAGCCAGCTGGGATAGGAAAGTCTGTGAGACTCTTGTCTCCAATTAATTACCAGAAAACCAGAACTGGCACTGTAGCTCAGGCCCTAAATTCAAGCCCATTGACTGAATATATATATATATATATATATATATATATATTATATATATATATATATATATATATATATATAACCGCATGAGTAAATAACTACTTGAAATTAAGTGACAGTCTTTTAGTATAGTTTAAATGAATTGATAAGGCTTGAACTGAGGTGACATTTTTTTCCCTATCATTCCCAGGAAAAATATTGCTGAGTGTATAGTAAATAGCACAATGCTATTTCCAAATAATTCTTGACCTTCTCTTCTGACTGACAGATTCACTTCTCTTTCTTCAGGCTTGGCTTTAGCAGTCTCTGGTTCTCCTGGCCCTGATTCTTTCTTGCCAAAGACCCCACAGCCGTCTATGGGTTGCCTTGAGACATGGTGACCTGTAACACATCCACTCACCTGGCTGTGACTATAGCAGAGTTCAGCACGGTCAGCCCAAGTGCTGTGCCCCACTCAAAGCCACTTCACTCCTGCATCGCCCTCTGGATCGATTGGCCTTTCCATACCTAAAGAAAGGTGCTGAGGGTGATAGTAAGAGAGTCAGCTGAAAATCCTTGGGAAATGACACAGGGATGACAGCCATTTCTATCTATTAGCAATATATTAATCATTATCTATTATAATCACTATATCTATTATCAAAATGTTACTATGAATTATGAATTATATTATATAAGATAGTTATATAATATTTAATTGTTGTGTTACTGTTTATATTGTTATTTATGTTATATTCTTCTATTTGTTTAGTGTACCAAGGACATAACTTCCCACTATGTGTTGAATACAGTTTGTCACCTCTAAAACTCATACGGAGGTATAATCACCCTGTGGAGGTGCTGATCTGTAAGAAGCGAGTGAGTCATTGAGAGGAATGGATGTCCTCTTCTTTGAGTGAGTGACTTCTTGCTCTCACGGGACTAGACGGCTGACCACCGGAGCAAGTGGTGATGAAGTGGACTCCTCTCCTAGCCTAGCTCCCCCACATGCGCCTGCTTGTCCTGCTTCCACTATGACTTGACGTACCATGTCCTGGGACTTCCCCGCCTCAGAAGATGTATAACTCTAGAATAAAGCTTTTTCCTTATAACTTACCCAATCTCAGGTATTCCAGTACAGTAAAAAAAAAAAAAACAAAAAACAGTAAGATCCCTCCTCTCCACCTTGCCCTATCAAGACAAAAGATAGGAGCTCATCACATAACAGACATCCCAGAACTATTTACAGGGTCTGCTTTTCCACAAAGCACTGCCATCTCAGACCATGTAAAATGAAGGACTATCTAAACTCTATTGGGCATCTATGAGCTGCCTGATCCTCCCTCCCATTCCATGTGATAATGTCCCCTCCAGCAGGCCTGGAAACTATTAAAAACAGATGTCCAGACGGGGTCCAGACAGCTGGGGATGGAGTAGCTCTCGCTGAGCCATAAACAAGTCCCAGTGCATGGAAGATGGGCTCCCTCAGGTGCCTTTGTTGCTCTTCTTATAATACCAAACATATAACCTCCAAATGACAGCCTCAAAGGGGTTTGTATTTGCATTTACTTTACCATCTTTTTAAAAATCTTGCTTTGACTGATTCTGAAATGTAAACTCTTATCTTAAGCTGTGGAAGAGGCCTTCATAAAGATTACAGTGAGACCACACATTTGAACCTTGAAACTAGAGATCTGACTTGTGTACATTATGCACTTGGAAACACCAGATCCTACTTTGTTTCATCCAATAAATGTTCTGTTATTAGGGAACGAAGAAGACAAAAACGGATAGCTTTATTTTAACTGACTTTTATTTGCTCACATTCTCTCTCTCTCTCCCCCCCCCCATACTGAGTTTTCTTCCAGAATTTGCAGTTTTTGAAATGATTTAAATCAAAGAAGCATCTATCCCAACTTTTATTTCTCTGGCTGTGATTAAAATGTGCCTGGTCTTAGTCATTCTATCAGAACACAGGAGTAAAGATGAAGATTAGAGAATTCAAAAACATGGAATACAATAGAGGAGTTTAAAATTAAGTTCAATATGATGTTCCTTACCCAATAAATAACCTATTTTTCAGAATTGTTTTCTGGCTGAGTTGATTTTTGTTTCCCCATAATGCAATTGAGGGGAAATTCAAACTCACTCCATTTTGGAAGGGATGGATATTGGTTCACTGAGATCTTCAAAGAAAAGATACACAGGGACCCCTAAGTATCCCTCAGGTATAGTTCTGGAACCAACTGGTGAATACCAAAGATGCTTAAGTCTTCTACAGGAAGTGTAGCATTCACAAAGAAACAATACACATCCTCCTGTATACTTTAAACCATCTCTAGAGGACTTGTAATACCTAATGCAATTTATAGACCAAGTGAATCATTGTTACTCTGTTGCTTAGGGAATGATGACAAATGGAAAGACCTGCACGTGTTCAGTAAAGGTATAACAGTTTTTCAAATACCTTCCACACTTGGAGGGTTCAGTTGAAGAACTGATGGCTTCTCTGCCCCTCTCTCACTCTATTCCAGCCAGACTCTCACTCCCAGGAGTCTGCACGCTGTGGACAGTTGAGGCTCTCAGACAGCAAATACAGAGAGGAGGACTCTAAAGGAAGCCTACAGGAAGGATGTTCTTGAACCTCCCATGTGTGTTGGGCTTGCATCTACAGCTTCTCCCAGAACACCTGTGTGCCCAGACTATACTGAAGTTCAGAGTCAGCAGATGGCCTGGCAAAATCACAGGGGATAAGTGGGACTTAGAGTCACTCCTTGATGGGCATCAAGGATCTGCAGCATAGCATAGAAAGAGGCTTTAGCCTTAGTCTTCTTTTAGTCTAGAAAGTTCCATAGGTAATAGTTTTATAGCCAGTAAGCAGAAAAATCAAATCATCAGCTCCAAAAGAAGCAAATACAAAAATACATGTTTACCTAGATGTTGCATTTTTTTTGTTTTCTCTAAATACATTAGTTGTTTTTTTTCTTCAGTGTTCATCGGTTCTTTAAATACATAGTTGAGGGTAACACTGTCCAAACAGAAATGTACACTTTATCTGAGTTATGTAACTGTAACCCCTCTGTACATAACCTTTATAATGACAATTTTAAAAATTTCCAACACACAGCTGATTGCTGATGTTTTATCTAGACTTTTCTTATTAAGATTGAAATGGTATTCTTACACTCCTTTGGTATGAAAAAAATACAGTTGAATAAAGAAAAATGTTCTGTAAGACCAGCCCTGATGACTCATGCCCATTATCCTAGTTCAGGAGGCTGAGATCCAAGGATCAAAGTTTGAAGCCAGTCTAGGCAGAAAAGCCCATGGAATTCTTGTATTCAGTTAACCAGCCAAAAGCTGTAGTGGAGGCAGAACACTAACCTTAAGTGAAAAAGCCATACAAAAACACTTGAGGGTTTAGTAAGAGCCCCAATAACCATTCACCTCACAGACATACACAACCATTCACCTCACACACACACACACACACACACACACACACACACACACACACACACACACACACACACACACATTCTAATGTTGTTTCATAAGCTGGAAAAGTAAACAAGAACAACCAAAGAATAAAATAAAGATCAGCAAATATCTGAGACTGTACACCAAAAAAAAAAAAACCAGAAGGTAAAGAAATTAGTTACCTATGGATAATGTAATCAAAAAGCAAAATACTTTTATGACAGTCTATAAAGGTGCTGTGGTCTTGGGGATACAAATGAAATCACTTTGACCCAGGAGGACTTTTGTTCCCCTACTTCTTGATCTTTGCCCCCCATGCTTCTCCACCCTCGTTCCTAGATACCCATTGAATCTGAGGGCCCTTTGCCTTCCAAAATATCGGAGTTCTATCAAAATTCAGAGAGAAGAAACCCAATGGGACACAACTTTGAATGTTAACATTGACCTGTGAGACTGGCAAAAGCAGAGATAATAATTACGACACCAAAGGATTTGATTTCAAAAACTGGATTTCTGAGTTTCAATAAGCAAAGCCTACTGATGCACATCAAGGTTATGGTATACACAGTAGACTGGCAAGGGTTCAGCTGACAATCATGGCTACATTGGCCAGGGTAGGGAATTAGGAAGGGAGAACAATACATCCAGATAGTGGTGCAGATCTATAAGAAAGTTCTCTCCACCCTGCCCTATGACCAAGGCTGAAAGGCAGTTCTGGAGGAAGGAAATTGATAGACATTTTACATTTAACTTTTTTTGGGGGGGGGGTCCAGTCATGAGGCCTGAACTCTGGGCCTGGGCGCTGTCCCTCAGCTCTTCAGGTCAAGGCTAGCACTCTACAACTTGAACCACAGTGCCACTTCCGGCTTTTTTCTTTTTGCTTATGTGGTGCTGAGGAATAGAACCCAGGGCCTCATGCATGCAAGGCAAATATTCTACCACTGAGCCACCTTCCCAGCCCCTTGATAGACATTTTAAATAAGAGGAATCTGAGCACAAGGGAGACTGAAATTACTAGAAGAAGTCTGGAAGGTTGAGAAACCTCCTTTGCCAGTATAGTGTGTTAACCAAAGAAGGCCACAGTAATGAGTGTGAGGCAGCTTCCTGATCAGAGCTCTGGAGAGCCTCTAACTCTGTCTCATACCTTCCTGCTTCCCATGAGGGACAAAAGGCTCGAGAGAGCCAGCAGGCCAGAGGAAGCCTGAAAATCTGATGCACTGAGGTCAGCGGGAAGACCACAACCAGTGTGTGAATGGTGCATGAGACAGAAAAACAGGCACCCTTCCCGTGGATTTACTGACAATCCAGAGCCCTGCTCCGAATCTCTAATGCAGCTCCACAGAGAATTGCCCCCTAATTGCCTAAGCTTTAGAGCCTATCATTAGTGGATTAGGGCCCAATTTAAAAATTAAGTGAAGGGGCTTTGGGGTTTTTTTTTCATCTTTAAAGTTATATGTTTTGCACACTCAAGTTTGTGGTGGGAGTTATACCCTTGTTACACTAAACTAATAGGAACATACAATAATAATAATACAGAAGGGCAACATGAGAAAGAAAGTTAACTATTCTGACAATCCCGATGAACTCAGATGACTTAGGAAGAGTTCATTCTTGAAAGCTGCTTCAGAAATGAGATGGAGAAAATTTAAGTGAACACGTAATCATCAAAGTAATCATTCATTTTTGAAATAATCAAGTCTGTTCATATGAAATTGTTCTGATTTGAGTACCAAACATGAGGAGGGGAAAAAGATATGTAGGAAATGGAAAAACTGAGAAATAAATAACTATGGTCATGGTAGAGTCAGAAAAAAATTAAATGAGGGATTTTTTTCCCACAGCTTAAAACAGCATGTAGACGAAACACCACCATAAGGGCCCAGAAGACTTGAAAAACAGTGGGTACTCACTAAGTGTATTTTTTATAAGTAGCTACATCTCAAGGAATACCATATATCTGCTATATATCCCTTTTTATTAATCCCCTTTTTCCATAGAAAGAAGGTAATATCTGAACTCTTATAATGATCACTTCATATCCTATTTTCTCAATCCATCAGTCTTTCTCCACAACTAATTATTCTATTTTCTCATCCATCCATTCAACAACTACATGTTGAATGCTTAGTATTTGTCAGTGTTCTAGGTCCTGGCTGCTAATATTATCAATGAATAAAATACACTTGAGGAAGTCTATATGGCATCAGTGTCAGCTATGAAGCAAAAGAAGCAAGCTGAAAAGATACCTGAAAGAGAGACCTGCAAAGTAGGGAATGAGGAAGGAGAGATTGGGGAAAGAAGCAGCTGTCTTGACTGCAGTGACCTAAAAACACTTCCCACCCTGTAGAGTGGATGGTGGAGTGGGAGACGAAAGGAGATGAAAAATGAGCTCTGCAGAGATGGGGGGGGGGGGGTGGCGGGGGAGATGAACACACCAGCAGAGGCCTTGATGGGCGGAGAATGCCAAGGAGTGGCCAAGAGAACAGTGTGGCTGAGCAGAGTGGGAATGGTAGCAGGAAATGATGTCAGAGAAGTAATGGGAACCAGATTGCCCAGCCTTGCACTACTGCAAAGACTTTGGCTTTTCCTCTGGAGGACTGTATACAGAGGGACGATAGGATCTGAATGACATCCTAACAGGACCACCCTGGCTGCTGGGTAGGAAGAAACCGAAAGGGCAATTGCAGAAACAGAAAAGGCAGTTAGGACTTTTTTTTTTCCCCCAAAGCTTGGGAATGGAACCCTGGTCTTTTCACATGTGAGGCAAGTACTCTACTACCAGGCTATACTCCCAGCTCATCTAGGTCTGTTGCAGTAATTCAGATGTAAGCATTATAATGGCATGAAGGAGATTCATTATATGGAGGTGAAAAGAAATGGTTGGATTCTGGATACGGTACCAAGGTGAAATTGAAAGATTTTAATGATAAGGTAAATGTGGTGTGGGATAAAGAAAAGAGTCCACGATGATTCTGACTTTAAAAGAACTAGATGGATATAGTTGCCATTCACTACCAGATGAAAACTAAAAAGAGAAACCAAGTTGAATGGTAATATCAGATATTCAATTTGAGATCTTAGGTGGCCATCTGGAAAAGTCGGGAGGTGGGTAGAAGTTGGGATTGAAGATAGCAATGAGGGATGACCAGTATATTAATGGACTTGGACTGATGACCTTAGACAAAGCCATCAAGGGAGTGAGTGCAATCAATCTTCCATATCCATGGCTTCCACATCTGTTCATTCAGCTACCAATGAAAGAAAACATTACCCCCAAAAATGCATCAGTCCTGAACATACAGAGGCTTTTTTCCTTAAATATAGCATAACATAGGCTTTTTTCCTTAAATATAGTATAACAAATATTTACATAGCATTTACATTGTAGTAGGTTTGTCACTAATTTAGAGATTATATGCACACTGTGTGTGTGTGTGTGTGTGCGCGCGCGCACGCGCTTGCGAGCACTGTTTCTGAGGTTTGAACTTTGGGCCTGGGTAATGAATGTCCCTGAGCTTGTTTGTTCAAGGCTAGCACTCTTATCACTTGAGCCACAGTTCCACCTCCAGCTTTTGGGTAGTTAATTGGAGGTAAGACTCCCATGGCCTTTCTTTACTAGGCCGGTTTTGAACCTTAATTCTCAGATCTCAGCCTCCTGAAAAGCTAGGATTTCACCCATGAGCCACAGATGCCTGGCTATATTCATACAGTTTATAAAGGGGACTTGAGCATCTGTGAATTTGGGATCCTTCAAAGGCTCCTGGGTTCACTCTTTCATTGAATACCAAGGAATACTATAGATTTTTTTTTTTTAATCTAAGAACTGAGCTTTGGGAATCCCGTAGGTAAAAGGTCAAGATAATGGATTGAATATAATCTTAGGCAAGAGGTTAAGTTCTACTGGCTCACAATTCACAGGATCACAAGCAGAGATTTTCAGGAGAAGGAACATGCCAACCCAAAGACAAGGTAGTAACTATATTGTTATTAAACAACTACAACAAAAAATACCCTAAGGAAAAATTATTCCTAAAATTACAGCCACTCAATACTAGCAAAAGCATCAAATCACACAGGGAAAAAATAAAATAGTTCTAATTAGGGTGCCAGTAACTCACACCTATAATCCTAGCTACTCAGGAGGCTGAGATCTAAGGACCATGGTTCCAAGCCAGCCCAGGCTAGAAAGTCCATAAGACTTTATCCCCAATTAACTACTAAAAAGCCAGAAGTAAAACTGTGGCTCAAGTGGTAGAGCACCAGCCTTCAGCACAAAAGCTCAGAGACAGCACCCAGGCCAAGTTTAAGCCTCAGAACACACACACACACACACACACACACACACACACATACACACACACACACACACACACACACACACATACACATTTAGAGCTGAAGCTATAGGTTATATAAAGGAACTTGCTGAACATGTGGAGCCCTGAATTCAAGCCCCTAAAATATAGCTAATATTAAAAGAGGAAACAATCTTAACAAAACTGTAAGAATAAATTCACAAATCAACCATCTTTATAGAATATTCAATATAGTCCTTTCTATGATTGTTAAATCAAGCAAATAAAGACTTTCAAAAATTAAAATAGCCAGGCACTGGTAGCTCATGCCTGTAATCGTAGCTATTCAGGAGGCTGAGATTTGAAAATTGCAACTCAAAGCCAGACCAGGAAGGAACGTCTGTGAGACATCTCTAATTAACTACCAAAAAAGCTGGAAGTAGAGCTGGTAGACTGCTGGCCTTGAGCAGAAAAGTTCAGGGACAGCACCCAGGCCCTGAGTTCAAGTCCTAGGACTGGCACCAAAAACAAAAAAAACAAAAAACTAAAGTTAAATATAAGGTATTTTAGCAATCTAACTAATACATTTAGATATATATATATATACAGCATTGAAAATATATTTGTTCTTTTAAAAAAAAACAGTCTACTTTTAGATGGACCATTACAACACAATAAATCAAGTCTCAACACATTTTTCAGAGTTCATATCATAAGGAAAAGTTCTTTCCCATTATTCAGAAGAAATTTTAAAAAGAAAAGTAAAATATAACTAAAAAAAAACATTAATTTGGGAACTTAAGCCAGGCTTCTGAATAACCTACGACCCTGTAGGTATCTACATACACCTGTAATTATGAAAATTAGAAGAAAGTCAAAATGGAGATAAAATGAAAATATATGTTTTCAAACATGAGATATAACTGAAATAGAAATGCTTGTTTTGTTTTACTTTAAATGTTTACATGGAAGAAAGGGCAGAAAGAACTTAGATAAAAGACAAAAAAAACATACTAAAGAAAGTAGAAGCAAAGTAGAAGTATAGAACAGACATCAAACAAAAGAAAGAATCCAATAAAACGAGATCAAACATGCAATGGAGATCAACAAAGCTCATAGTTGGGGCTCCAAGAGTACTCCAGTGAAGCCCTCTTGTAAGACTAGTCACAAGAAAAGACAAAATATTATCAGGATGATACAGGTGCTAGAAAGCTCTACAAAGAAAATTTAAAAGAAAAAGCCAATATATTTCAAAAACTTTACCAAAGGGAGACATTCACAGAAAGAAATCTAACTCTAATTCCAAAAGAGCTAGAAGACCAAATTACTTGTATGCTCATTAATTTAATCAAGTTTTTCTCATAAAGACAATAAGCTCCTCCTGATTTATGGCAAATTTAGGAACTGTTCAAGAACTTATTATTTGTGAAAAAAAGGATATGGTCAAAGCGGATAGCTTGTATGTGTGAAAATAAAACAATGCAACCTGTTGAAATTGTTTTAGGAAGGGAGAGGGGTGGAAGGTATACAAGAGGGGAAGTGAGATTGAAATACATTTTAAACACATGTGGAAATTTCACAATGAAATCTTCCCCAGTATAACTAATAATGTATGCTAAAAAATAAAATCATCTTCCAATTTTATCCATTTTTCTAGGAAAGAGAAAAGGTAGCAACATTCTCAATTCCTTTGATGATGCTTTTGCCAGGCAGGAATTACCAGTGAAAAGGATACTACAGGCAAATTTCACACATTAAAAAAAAAATTTACAACTTAAAACAGATATATGTTTAAAATTGATCAAATCAGAGCCAGGTGTGGTGATACTTAAAATCCCAGACCCTTTGAAGATAAAGGCAGAGCATCTTGAGTTCAAGGACAAACAGAGGTATCCAATGTCAAAGCAAACAAGCAAAAACAAAACAAATTGGATTTCTCTTTGGAATACTGTTTTAAAAAAATGAATAGTTCAATTGCCACTTAAATTCATGAAGAGAAAATTATTTGATTATCTTCACATACTCAGGGGAGGAAAAATATTTTTATGAAAGTTAACAAACTTAAAACCATCCTTAAAGCCGGGCGCTGGTGGCTCACGCCTGTAATCCTAGCTACTCAGGAGGCTGAGATCTGAGGATCGCAGTTCAAAGCCAGCCCGGGCAGGAAAGACCGTGAGACTCCTATCTCCAATAAAAACCACCAGAAAACCGGAAGTGGCGCTGTAGCTCAAGTGGTAGAGCGCTCGCCTTGAGCTGAAGAGCTGAGGGACAGCGCCCAGGCCCAGAGTTCAGGCCCCACGACCGACAAAAAAAAAAAAAAAAAAAACATCCTTAACTTCTTAGAGAGAATTTTAACAAGTAAACTAATAATGATGAAACGTTTAAAAAAATTGGCTTGAGCCAAGCACTAAGGGCTCCCCTCTGTAATTCTAGCTACTCAGGAAGCTCAGATCCAAAGGATCACAGTTTAGGATATGGTTATATTCTACTATACATATCGTACATTGAAATTATCATAAGCCAAAACTGCATTTGATCCACATTATCTCTGGAGCATTCTGGATTAGCACTAAGAGATCACACTTCATATTTCTAGGCAGGAAAAAAACCCAAATTCAAAATTCAGAGTGGTCTATGGTAAAGTCAATCATAAACAGATCCACTGTTAAGTAGGGACAGTCTGTATTGTTGTGGTGTAATTTGGCTTGGCAGAGCTGTTGATGGAACATGTGGAGTAGGCTTAACCATCTGTGAGTTAACCTTCCTCCGCTAAGAGGAAAAAGCATATATGTTTGGGAGGAGACAGAGACAGACAGACAGAGAGACAGAGAGAGAGAGAGAGAGAGAGAGACAGAGACAGAATGAGACAGAGAGAAACAGAATGAGACAGAGCGAGAAGAGGAAGGAGGGAGAAAGGGAGAAATTGAGAGAGGAAGGGAAGAGGAAAGGAGACCAAAGAGAGAGGAGAGGCAGAGGGAAGAGAAGGAGAAGAAGGAAGAGGGAAGAGAGAGAAAGAAGAAAGAGGGAGAGGGGGAGAGGGAGAGGAGTAAGAGGAGAGAGGAGGGGAAGGGAAAGGGGAAGGAAAGGGAAAGAAAAAGGGAAAGGGAAAAGGGAGGAGAGGGGAGGAGAGGAGGAGAGAAGGGGAGGGGTAGAGGGAGACCTCCATGGGCTCATGGATCCTGAGACTTCAGTCTATAGCCCATGGCAGTGCTTTGGGCCTGTGGAGAGACAGCAGATCATGATGGGTTCTAGGAGCTTGTGGCAAACCAAAACCAGTCACCTAACAGTAGGACAGGAAAGAAAGAAAGCCCTACCTTTCAGTAAGTCCACCATCTTCTGACAGAGTTAAGCCAAGGACCAAGTTTTTAATACCTTGGGCCTTTGGGTGGCATTTGGGATACAAACTCACTCCCTCCTGCAAACAGCTCCCACACACAACCCCCATGATGGAGAAAAGCAAGCCTACTTACTTGCAAATTCCACAATTTTCCCCCTTTGGTTTCATACTGAAGCTTGAACTCAGGGCCTAGATTCTATCCCTCAGCTTTTTCGTTCAAGGCTGGTGCTCTACCAATTGAGCCACACCTCCACTTGTAAATAAGAGTCTCACAGATTTTCCTGCCTTTTTTGCCTTCAAACCACAATCCTCAGATCTCAGCCTCCTGAGTAACAAGGATACAGGTGTGAACCAGTAGCACCCAGCAAAATTTCACAATGTTTATATCAAATGAACGTATCAGCTTCAGATTGTGAGCATGTTTGTCATGGAGGGAGAGAGAGAGAGAGAGAGAGAGAGAGAGAGAGAAGGAGGGAGAGAGTGGGGAGGGAGAGTTGATAAAACATCTTGGATCACGCTGTATGGATTTTGCATTCTTGTAGTCAAAAAAGCCAATGTCTTAGGACAGCATTTAGTATTTCTCTAGGTCTGCAACAAGTAAACTACTGACCAGATACAAAGACAGTTTTGAAGATAAAGGAGTTCCATGTAACAAACAACTTCATGCTTTTATGAATAAAACAACAATAAGCACAGCTCCTAAGTGCCAATTATATTTTGCTATCATTGCCAAGATGGTTCTATTAACTATGTTAAAGAAGCTGTAAAGTAAAATATTTTGCTGGTAACTTCTTTAGTCAAGTTGGAGAGATATAATCTCTTGACTAATGAACAAAGGTTCATTTGATTCTAAAATGCAGTTGTCTATTAGTGTGGTCTCACTGCACATTAGATGCTATACAATATCTATCTGGCACACGTTCTAATTCCAATGCTTTTATGTAGGCCTGGCTTCTCTATTAAAATGGGAAGTGTTAATTTGTCTGTAATCACGCCACTTCTTTCCCATCGCCTCACTGAAAGGACAGGCCCTTACTGCATGGGTAAAATGTAGTAATGCATTTAGTACTAGGCCATGATTTCAGATCTCCAGCTGTTTTACTGGTTGTGTAACTAAAAATAAGATAATGTTATGCTGGGTAACCACGGCTTTTGTAGGCATTCACATTTTACAAATCACTGCACAGTATGCAAACCATTATATTTTTTTAATGCGTAAATCTAGCCGAGGAGTCTTAACATTTCCATTATTAAAGGAGAGCTTGCTAGACAATAAAGTAAGATGCACCTTGGTTCCGGATGCTGGTCTACATCATTTCTCTGTATCGTCCATTCCTAGGCCCCCTTGAGACTGAGCATTCCTGTCCATCAGTGATGCAGAGCTAGATCTTAAAAGGTGGGTGGGTTGTTTTGTTTGCAAATGTCGATAGAATCTGTAACCCTACTTCTTACTCAAGTAATGCAAACCAGAGAACAAGAAGAGTGTCAAGAAAAAAATCATATGCTTCTGTAAACAGCCTATATTAAAAAGAAGGGGGTCAGAGGAAAGAACTCTGCTGCTTCCACTGTGCAAACACATAAAAGTCCTGCGATATTTATACTTCTGTGATCTAATCAGAAGCCTGAAGCATGCTGTCTTTAACCGAATATTTGTCTTGCATGAAAGCGTTGATAAATAAATGGAACTCTCCTAAGCTGCGTTTTTTACAGTAGTATCTGCTTTCAGAAATGCCAGTCATTCAGAACAAATGCTTCTAGAATGTACTGCTCCACACAGATTTAAAAAAAAAAAAACACCTGCAAAGATTTCGTGGAACTTGGATGTTACCTGAAATTGCACCTATTGAGCTATTTATATTCTTTCAAAACTCTGTGCTAGTCTATAATTTGCCAAACACTAGATCCCCTATAAAATCTCTGGTTTATAGAAATATAGAATCATAGAAATATGATTCTATAGAAATATGGCCACACAATCAACTTTGAGCAAAGAAGATGACGTTTTGCTAAGATCTCCAGGTAACAAAAGGATCCAGCTGTTAACCAATATAAACTGATGTCTGGAACCAGATATTAACTAACCCCCTTGTAATCACTGCAGGACTTAGCAGTAGGGACGGTACTGGAGGGGTAGATAACAGGAAGTAGACTGAAGTCTGTGATTTCTATGAGAGTTTTTATTTATGGGACAAAGAAGAAGGGAAGAGTGTGGATTTGAACATGGAGACTTGGTAAATAGGAAGTGATGTTAGGAAACCATTCCATGTATGGAATTGACCAATGGAAAAGATTGAGGTTATTGAATCTGTAGAGAAAAAAATGAAGCATCATGTTCCCAGAAATTCAGAAGAAAAACAAATTAAACTGTGTAGAGCCTGCTGTTCCTAACAAGGCCCTCAGCTCTCCCGTGCTCCTCTATCATTTCTTCCTGGGGATTCAAGGATATAACACTTGACCTGTTACAGTGGGAGAAGACAGGCCAGCGTTGGGCTACAATATGATCTCCTATTAGGTTTGAGGCAGAATCTTTAGAGCTAGAGGGCAACTTGGAATCCATCTACTACAAAATTCTAATTTTATATATAGGGATCTGTCACACAAAGCAGTTGGATGATTTGACTAAAGTCATGAGAGGCTATGAATTGAGCCAAGTCCTTTTGAGTCTAAGTAGTGTGTTCAAATTACTTTAGCCAGACCCCATGCACATGTTATTCTTCTTTCTTCAAAAGGGTGATCTCAAATAAATGGAGCTGATGGATTTAATTTATACCTATCCCTCTCATGATGAACAAAACTCAAATGTCAGAACAACAAGAACAAAAATTAAAAAAAAAAAAAAAAGCATAAGCCATGATTTAGCATAGACAGCAAGCAAGTACAGTTTCATAGACTGTCTGAGAGGACAGGAGGTCATGGTTTGGCTTGAGGCACGGTGTGACAAAGGCCTTGCTCAGGCTACCACCTCTCTCCTCTTTGAGTCACTAAGTCACTGAGTCACACTCTCTTTTCTCGCTGACTTTGGCCTAATCTGTTAGGTGTGGTGTATAGTCCCAGCCCTACACTGGAGATTCAGTCTCACAATTTTCTAGGGGAAAAAAAAATGAAAGATTCAAGGGATTCATTAAGCATTTGGTGGTTCTTTCAAACCTGTACAATATCTACATCTTGTTTGAGGTTGTTGAATGTCCTAAGAAGAATATGTTAAATTACAATTTAACAGGCCTTAAGTCTTTTGCCAACATTTGGGGCCACTTTTTTTCTTGTAAAGGTGATATACAGAGGGGTTACCGTTAACATAAGTTAAGTAATGAGTACATTTCTTATTGAACTGTGTCACCCCCTCCCTCATCCATTAATCTGCAATCCAGTGATCCCTTCTGGAAGGTACCAGAGTATTCTGAGGCCCTTCTTAATTTCCTCCCTTGCTCCCTCTCCCTCCCCTTTTCTCTTTCCTTTTTTTCTTCCTTCTTTCCTTCATTCTTCTTTTCTTTTTCTTGCCTGAAACAGGGTCTCATTAGGTAGCCTGGATTGGTCTCAAACTCAAATTCTTCCTGCCTCAGCGTTCACAGTGCTGTAACCACAGGAATGACCCGGTTTTCCTACATTCTTTCTTAAAATGAAATGGCAGGATGACATCTCATTCCTCTCCACATTCCCTATACCTTATGTTCCTGGGCGGGGAGGAGAAGCCTTTGACAATAAAGTTCTGCAATAAACAAATAAGGCAGGCTCTAGTTTTGCTGTTTGTTTGTTTGTTTTTAACTCCCAAGTCATTATGAAGAAGACATCCCCAACTATTTAACCCAAGGCCATTGGTAGCTGCAAATCAAATAGGTTCAATTGTCTTATCACAAACTCTGGACCACGATAAAGGAAGTAGCAAGTTTCAGGGGTCAAGCGTGAGAGCAGAGTTGCCCTAGGATATTCATGCCTGTGCTGCCAGTAAGACTGTTCTACAGAAAGTGGGCCATTCTTGGGAGTTCTCAGAAGTGTTTAGTGGGGGTGAGGACGGGGGGGGGGGGGGGGGGAGAGAGGGTAACCCTGAGGATTTATGTAGCCTGTTGGTGCAAATAATCGGCAACTTTGCTTTTACAAATAATATAAACTTGTTAGCAGCTTTTGTTTCTTGGCCTTTTTTTTTTTTCCTAGACAAGGTCTTCATGTTACGTAGCCCAGGCTACCTTCAAGCTCAGTCTCCCTAATGTTGCATCACAACACTCTGCTCTTTTCTATTTCTTTCACTTAGTTTTGTTTTGTTTTGTACCAGTCTTAAGGCTTAAACTCAGGACCTGCACGCCTTCCGTGAGCTTTTATGCTCAAGGTTTGAGCTCTACAACTTGAGCCACAGCTTTACTTCTGCCTTTTGATGGTTGTTAAGAATCTCATGGACTTTTCTGTCTGAGCTGGCTTTGAATCTCCATTCTCAGATCTCATCCTACTGAGTAGCTAGTATTACTGGCATAAGCCACTAGTACCTAGCTCTTTGATATTTCTTCCTTCGTTCTTTCCTTCCTTCCTTCCTTCCTTTGTTCCTTCCTTTCTTTCTTTATTATTTTTTTATAGGGCATGAGTCTTGACCTGGGCGCTGTCCCTGAGGTTTTTTACTCAAGGCTAGTGTTCTGCCACTTTGAGCCACAGTACCACTTCCCATTTTCTGGTAGCTAATTGGAGATAAGAGTCTCACAGCCTTTCCTGCTGGGGCTGGCTTTGAACTATGATCCTTAGATCTC
Source organism: Dipodomys merriami (assembly GCF_024711535.1). Taxonomy (NCBI): domain Eukaryota; kingdom Metazoa; phylum Chordata; class Mammalia; order Rodentia; family Heteromyidae; genus Dipodomys; species Dipodomys merriami. Next base: position 26,805,483 of record NW_027202937.1, on the reverse strand, counting down.
AGCCTAGTGAGTAGCTAGGACTACAGACGTGAGCCACCAGCACCTTGCATATTTCTTTAGCCACAATTCTTGCTATCTGTGCTGATAAAATTTGAAATTACATTCAAGCCCCTTCATGGTGGGATTTTTGTGTTTACTTTTTTGTAAAGACAACATGGAAAAGCAGCCAGTAACAATGCCTTGTCAAATAGACATTCTCTTCTTAGAGCAATACAAAATTCAGAAATAATACCACACAACTACAGTCATTTGATTCCTGACAAAAGTGAGAGAAACTCACATCAGAGAAAAGATGGCCTCTTTGATAAAGGGTGTGGTTAAAAACTAGGTATCCACAAGCAGAAGTCTGAACCTGGACCACCATCTTTCACTCCATACAAACGTCAGTTCCAAGTGGATCGAAGGTCTTCATGTATTAGTAGAAACTTTGAAACTGCTAAAGGAAAATATAGGGGAAAGCCTGAAGATAAAATGCATAGTTGGTGCTTAGCTGAATGGAACTACAATTGCTCAGAAAATAAAAATAATAATAATTAAAAATCGGGATTGCATCAAATTAAAAGGCTTCTGAACAGCAGAAGAATCAAAAGAAAAACCTATAGGTGGGAGAGAAACTTTGCCACTTATTCTCAGAAAAAGAATTCTTACCTTGAATATATACATGGCTCCAAAATTAAACACTAAGAGAATAAATAATCTAGGAGCCAGTGGCTCACACCGTTAATTCTAGCTACTCAAGAGGCTGAGATCTGAGGGTTATGGTCCAAAGCGGTAGAGTGTCATCTATGAGTAAAAAAGCAAGGAAGCATGAGGCCCTTGAATTCAAATATCAGTATAAACACACACAAAAAAGAATAAATAATCCAATTGATAATTAGAGAAATGAATAAAAGAGTTAAAATATTTCAACATCCTTAACCATAAAGAATATGTACATCAAAACATCATTGAAAGGCTGGAGGCATGGCTCACAAGTAAGAGCAGCTGCCTAGCGAGTGCAAGGCCCTGAGTTCAAACACCCGTCATGGGGGCTGGGAAGGTGGCTCAGTGGTAGAGAGCTTGCCTTGCAAGCCTGAGGCCCTGGGTTCGATTCCTCAGCACCACATAAGCAAAAAAAAAGAAAAGAAAAGAAAAAAGCCGGAAGTGGCGCTGTAGCTCAAGTGATAGAGCGCTAGCCTTGAGCTGAAGAGCTGAGGGACAGCGCCCAGGCCCAGAGTTCAGGCCCCACGACCAGACCCCACCCCACCCCCAAACACCCGTCATTCCGCACACATACACACACACCCCATCCTGAGCCAAAAGAAAAACATCATTGAGGTTCCATTCCATCCCAGACAGAATGGCTATCATTAAGAACAGGCACCAATAGTTCATGCCTGTGATTCTAGCTCTTCCGGAGGCTGAGCTAACAAAGCTAGCCCATGCTGAAAAGTCTACAAGAGCTCATCTCCAAAATAACAAGCAAAAAAGCCAAGCTGGAAATATGGTTCAAGTGACAGAGCACCAGCCACTTGAGCAAGCCAGCCAAGTAAGTGAAAGGCCCTGAATTCAAAAAACAATTACCAAGAACACAAACAATAATCAATGCTGGGAACAATATTGCACTGTTGCTGGGGATGTAAATTAGGGCATCCACTATGGAAATCAGTATGGAGGTTGCTCAAAACATTATAAATAGACCTTCCTTATTAACCCGTCATACCATTCTTGTACACATAGCCAAAGAAATGGAAATTGAAATATAATAGAGATCCTTGCACCCTCATGTTTAGCATTATTCACAGCAGCCAAACTGCGGAATCCTCCTAGGTATCCGCCAACCAATGAGTAAAGGAAAACATGTGGACTATATACATAATGGAGTCTTATTCAGCCATAAAGAAAAATAAAATGATGGGTGAAACTGGACAGCACAATGTAAGCCAGATTCAGAAGGGCAAAAGTCACGTTTTCTTTCACATGTGGAAGCCACACTTAAAAGATAAACCTATGTATTAATATATACATGATCATAATCCCACAATTACAAATATGTTTGCAGTTAGGAAACTAAGGAGAGAAGGGGGAGGAAAAAAGAAGGGCGCTGGTGGCTCACACCTGTAATCATAGCTACTCAGGAGGCTGAGATCTGAGGACTGAGGTTCAAAGCCAGCCCAGGCAGGAAAGTCCATGAGACTCTTATGTCCAATTAACCACCAGAAAACCAGAAGTGGCACTGTGGTTCAAAGTGGTAGAGCACTAGCCTTGAGCTGAAGAGCTCAGGGACAGTGCCCAGGCCCCATGACCGACACCCCCCCCCAAAAAAAAGAATGCTAGAGAGTGAATAATATTGAAATACATTACATCTGCATGTGAATATGGCATAACGAACCTCACTTAAAACCATTGAGCAACAGGGAGTTGGAGAGGTGAGGAAATACTAATAGATGGAATTCGTTTGTATAATATGCACATGTGTAAAATGCCACGGTGAAATCCCTTTGAACAATTAAAAGATAATTTTTACAAAGTAATGACAGGAATATAAAATAGGTCTTGCTCAAGGGTGGGTATTATAAAAGTAGAGTGGGTGAATGGAGAAAGTGAAAGATGAATATGATTGAAGAATTTCATCTACATGTATGAAAATGGACTAATGAAGCATGTTGAAATTGCTTTAAGGAGGGGAAGGGAGGAATATGAAAGGATAAAGGAAATGAGGTTGATCAAGGTATGTCGAAAGCATATATGGAAACATCACAGTGACACTAACATATTACTAAAATTGGGGGAAATGAAAAAGAAATAGATGAGGAGGAGGACAAAATGGGGAACAGAAGAGGGAAGTGAAAATAATGATAATTGTGCCCTGGCAAGGTCCTTCTTCCTGTTTCCTTTTCCTTGTTACAGACTTCCCCCTTTTTTAATGTATTCTTACACAGTGGACAGAAAACAAGATGGTGGCACTAATTTCAATCATGAGGACCCCATTTCCTACTCCAATCACATCAGAAGCCACAGTTTCAATATGTGAGTTAGAGGAAAAGGGCATATTCCCTAGAAAGCTAGAAATCCAGTGGTACTAGGGTCCAGTGGCTCTACCATCTTTGTTAGGTCTCCTGAACAGTAAGAGAGAAAGGGTCCTATAGAACTAGGTCAACAGATCCATGATCTAAAGAACTTGACTTGCTTCTAGCACTGTCAAGATGGGGAACTTGATGCTAGCCATCCATATACGTCCCACAACAGCCTCATTCAAGCCCTGGCCATGCTATCCAACCACAGAGCTGTCTGATCAAAGCTGGGCACACAAGAGCCAGGAAGAGGAAGCCTTTGCCCTGAGGAAGCAATGGCCCTCAGATTCCAACCTCTTCCCATTCATTCACCCATCAGATCTCAACCATGACTGCTTTAAGTCACCTGAGTAGCATTAAATAAAATTAATGCAGGGCTCCACCCCAAATGAATTAAGTCAGAATGGCAGAGCCAGGAGAGACTGGTTTATCACATTATTTCCCCACCCAGGTAATATTCTTGGACAGACAAGGTCTGGAAACACTGAGCTGTTTCCTCTATTCTCTAATCGCTACTATCAACTGCCCTTCCTCAGCATTTTTTTTAAGTTAACTGCTGTTTCAAATGGGTGTGGGAATGCATTCAAATATTTTAATTGACCTACTGATTCAGTCAAACAACCAATGAGTTTATTTTTTTTAATATCCAGGTGAGTAAGCTTTTTGTTTTGTAGTGTTGTGAGTAGGCCTTAAAAAAAATCCCTGGATTATCATTGTGTGGATTTATCACTTCTATAGAATGGGAACACCAACCCAAATAAACACTAAAGCAACTATATAAACACTAAAAAGTGGGTCCTTGGCCTTACACCTGACCAGACTCATCTTTCTGCACAGATTTTGGTCACATGCAGAAGAAGACAGGAGAGCTATCCAGGCCTCAATCCCAGGAAGGGCTTATTATGATCAACCCCTACTCCCTCTTTAATAAAATACCCTTTTTTAATAGTAACAGTGAGTGAAGAATCCTACAGGAAAAAAAAAATTGACACAGTACGAATCATTAAAGGTAAAACTTGGTGCCTTTCAAATACAAGCAATTCCAAAGACATCTCTCCAAATCCTTATCCATGGACTGTGCTTAACACAAGCTACTTAGCCTTAACACACATCAGACAAAGTACGGAAGGGTTGGTAAGCCAAAGGGAGGTCTTGGAAAGGTTTGGAGGAGAAAGATTAATGGATCAACCCATCTAGAGTAGAAAAAAAACTTCTAGGGAAATAGAGCAGAAAATTATTTAGATGACCATGTACATTTAGAAATTGTTTCTAGGCACGAGCTTGGACACAATGGGAAAAACATTGGGAACTGGAGCCCATCCACAGTATCTAGTGGCACCCTAGATTCACAGAAGCCTTGGAATCCTTCAAATCTCTAAGTATCACCCCTGAAAAAAAATGTAGGTTACTGTAACTACCTCTCAACATTATCATGATCAAAGGAATGAGGCACAATAGGATAAGATCAAAGGAAATAACATGGAAGAAAGACCTTAAAAAAATGACCTTTGCTATTAAACCAAAGGCCATGGTCTCAGTCCATGCAGTAAAACCTTTTTGCTGAGTATTTTGAACAATTGGGAGCTCCACAGCAAAGTGAAGGACATGGAGAACTTGGAGACGGTTCAGAAGAGAACCACTGAGATGATTAAAGAGATGGAAAATCAAAACCATGCTTAGAAAAGGTTAAAAGAACTGAGTTCATTCTGCTTGGAGAAGACAAGTCTACAGGCTAATTTAATAATTGTTTACAAGCACACGCAGCCTGGTGTCCAGCTGTTCTTTCCAGTGGACAAAGCAGAAGAAAAGATTGTAGATCTTTGCCACTAGCAGATCAGACATAAGATTTTCTAACCATTTTGTATTATTCTGAAGGTCTGTGATGTGCAAGGATTTCTATTTCTTCCATAACATAAAGTATGTGCATATGCATACACACATATGTGCACATACACACTGATATTAGGACTTAAACTCAAGTCTCATGCTCTCCTTAGGCTTTCTCTTTCAAGGGTGGTGCTCTACCACTTGAGCCATACCTCTACTCTGGCCTTTTACTGGTTAATTGGAGATAAAGAGTCTCTCAGAGAGTGACTGCCTAGGCAAGCAAGGATCCTCAGATCTTAGCCTCCTGAGTAGCTCGGATTCCAGATGTAAGCAACTGATGCCCAGCTTTTATGCCATGAATTTTAACCCCACATACAGGCAGAAGAGTCCATCCAACCAGATCAACAAAAAATTCTCAACAGGCTGGGTACCAATGGCTCAGGCCTATAATCCTAGCTACTCAGGAGGCTGAGATCTGAGGATCGCAGTTCAAAGCCAACCCAGGCAGCAAAGTCCATGAAACTCTTATCTCCAATAAGCCATCAGAAAACCAGAAGGAGCATTGTGGCTCAAGTGGCAGAGCACTAGCCTTGAGCTGAAGAGCTGAGGGACAGCGCCCAGGCCCAGAGTTCAAGCCCCACAACCAACCAAAAAAATAAATAAATAAACTCAACAGGAAATATTGTCCTCTACTAATGGTCTTTTGCACAATAATTCTCAGAACAAGCTTTTCTAAAAAAAAAATTAAAAAGCTACCTTTAAGGCTTATAACAAGCAGTTTATGCTAAGAGTTTTATGGGCATGTTCAAGGTCACCCCACAAGAAATCAGAGGAACTAGAATTTTAACACAGGTCTAATCCAGAGTTCAAGTCCCTACTTGTGCAAGCAAACCATTTGTGTGGGGAAAAAAATTCCTTAGATACATTAGACAGAGCAAATGGGAGCAATCAAAGCAAAATGTAACATCACATAGTGATGGATCTTACCAGAAGCCAAGTTTGGTTATCAAATTTGGATATCTTTGATACTGTTGATGCAAACTAGACTGCCCCAGAATTTTACACTCACACACATCACACACAGACAGACACACCACTGATACAAAGGGTTGTTGTTTCACAAAGTCTAGAGTGAACCAGGCCTGAGAATGAGTCAGTACAAAGGTAAGAACCCAGGTACTCCTCCAGTACTTAGAGGTGCCGCCCAGAGGAATAAGGAGGAGAAGTAAATTCATTGGAAGTGGAAGTTAGAAATCAGACCCAAAAGAAAGTCAAGCCCAAGGCCAGAAATGCATTACCCAGAACCAGCTGCAGGAAATGAGGTCAGAGGTCAGTGAGGAGAGGGTGGTGGGTAAGTAGGAATACTGGAATTCAAAACACCATCTCCACTAACCCTTTGACATGGACCAGGACCACTCCTATCGGGGCGCAAGGCACGGACACAGTTTCCCCTCTTAGAAACACTGGACTGGGCCCCACAGACATTCCTTTGTTCCTCTAATGGTCTAGAAAAAAAGCTAGGACATGAGAGCTATGGCTGCAGTGTGGTCATCTCTATGATGCGCTGTGATGACATAGAGAAATTCTCCAACACTCAGGACCGAGGCAGCTGAAATGGAGGCCTCTAGAATTTCGTAAGAAACAGGAAGGAAAATATTGTCAGAAGAGGAACAACAACACAGAGGTCAGTAAAGAGAGACAACCAAGGAGAACTCCAAGGAGAATTGGACAGGACCACTGCTGAGGACAGAGCATGAGATCTTCTGGCTTCAGGGCTGAAAATGGGAGGAAATTACAGGTGTTCTCCCCTCCCCCGGCAACATGAAATGGCAGACCAGGCTGGACAATCATTCACTCGCCCACTTGCCTTTGTGGACAAGTGCACTATTGGTGTGCAAACTAGAATGTCATTAGAAATCATAGTTTAGGGGCTGGGAAGGTGGCTCAGTGGTAGAGTGCTTGCCTTGCATGCCTGAGGCCCTGGGTTCGATTCCTCAGCACCACATTAAGCAAAAAGAAAAAAGCCAGAAGTGGCGCTGTGGCTCAAGTGGTAGAGCGCTAGCCTTGAGCTGAAGAGCTGAGGGACAGCGCCCAGGCCCAGAGTTCAGGCCCCACGACCGGACCCAAAAAAAAAATTAAAAAAAAAAAAAAAAGAAATCATAGTTTACCCAAAGAAGCATAGGTCCCATGGTTTCCCTTATTTGCAATATCTAGTATAGGTATGAGTCAAGCGGAAAAGGTCAGATAATGTGATGTTAGGAAAATGAACCCTTAAATATGTATTTTAATGTTTTCGTTTCTTTCATGCATGTGTTTCTAACGCATTTATAAGATTATTTCTTTGTTGCTTTGTATGTCCCTCCCCCACAGTGTAACCCCCACTTTCACTATATTTGATGTCAGTATAACATGTGGAGGAGATGGGGACAAACAAGTCGTTTAAGGTTTCAGGTGGACCTGTTGCAACAATGAGAAGTACAAAATGTCATGTCAAAACCAGCTTTACAATGTCGGTGTGGGGGGGGGAGGGGGGTATAATTGGGTGGGGGGAGGGGGGTAAAATTGGGTGGGGGGAGGGGGGAGGCGGGGAAGGGAAGTGAAGGGTAAACAAAGGAGGAGGCTGCAATGCTTGGTAAGAAATGTATGCATTATCCTGCCCATGTAATTGTAGCCCCTCTGTACAGTATGTTCTCAAATAAAATAAAATACAATAAAAAAAAAAAAGAAAGAAATCATAGTTTAGAGCCTGGTGTGGTGGTAGGTACTGTAATCCCAGCTATGGAGGAGGAAGGAGCAGGAGGATTGACATTTAAGGCATTCCAAGCAAAAAGGCTAAACCCTATCTGAAAATAACCTAAAGCAAAAAAGGGCTACAAAAGTAGGTCAAGTTCTAGAACATCTGCCTAGAAAGAGCAAGGCCTTGAGTTCAAACTCCAGGCTCCTCTACCAAAGAAATTACCATTTTACAATGTATTATATTATCATGTGTGCTCTATGATAGATAATATATAGACTATAGAGATTCCAAACATTTGATATTATTAGAAATGATATTATCCATAGGGTATATAATTCATTAGACTATAATTATCATCAAAAATACAGTACAGGACAAGCTGGGCACCAGTGGCTTGTAATCCTTAGCTACTCAGGAGGCTGAGACCTGGAAGATCTTGTTAGAAACCAGCCTGGACAGAAAAGTCTGAAAGATTCCATCTCCAATTGACCAGCAAAAAGTCAGACTAGAATGAGTCATGGCTCAAGTGGTAGATCACCAGGCACAAGTAAGCAGGCTGAACAAAAGCACAAGGCCCTGGGTTTAAGTACTAGCACTGGTACAAAAAACAGAGAGAGAGAGAGAGAGAGAGACAGAGAGACAGAGACAGACAGAGAGAGACAGACAGAGACAGAGAGAGACAGAGAGAGACAGAGAGAGACAGAGAGAGAGAGAGAGAGAGAGAGAGAGAGAGAGAGAGAGAGAGAGAAATACAGTGCCTGAGTTCATGTTTTAAACCACAGAGCCGGGTACCAGTGGCTTACACCTGTGATCCTAGCTACTCAGGAGGCTGAGATCTGAGGATGATGGTTCAAAGCCAGCCCGGGCAGGAAAGTCCATGAGACTCTTATCTCCAATAAACCACCAGAAAACCAGAAGTGATGTTGTGGCTCAAGTGGTAGAGTGCTAGCCTTGAGCTGAAGAGTTCAGGGACAGGCCTAGAGTTCAAGCCCCACAACCAACAACAACAACAAAAGCCCCAGTGTAGGTGTTGGCAGCTGTGTGGTCTGCTCCTGAACCAGGCCCTGGCTCACCAAATAACCACAAAAAACACAAACAGTTCTCACAGGGCTGCCATGAGGAGGAGCTGAGACCACATGTTTCATGTTCACCTTGTAATCAAGTTGTTTAGGCACCTAGCCCCTTGCCTGCTCCTGGACAGAAATTCTAGGCAAGATGAGAATCAGACCAGACCAGAAATGCCACCCCAGTGAGGAAACTGCACAGAGTTCAAATCCCAGCACATAGCTAGAGTCTTCTCACCCTATTGAGGGAGCTCAGATGTGTTGAGTTTGGAGCAAGTAAAGTTTTCTTCAGGACTCATGTATGATAAGGCTGATCTCCGAACCATGGATGTGAGGGAGGTACTAGGTTCATGCCTCTAATTTCTTCTACCCAGGAAGCAGTCTAGATCATGATTCTAGGTCAGGTCAGTCCAGGCAAAAATTAGAAAGACCCTGTCTCAACAAATAAATCATATATAGTGGTTTATACCTATTATCTTAGTTTGGAGAAGGCATAAATAAGGAGATCATGGTCCCAGACCAGTCTGGACCAAAATACAAGACCCTATATCAAAAAATAAGCAAAAGGAGGGGCTGGGAAGGTGGCTCAGTGGTAGAGCACTTGCCTTGCATGCTTGAGGCCCTGGGTTCGATTCCTCAGCACCACATAAGCAGGAAAAAAAAGCCGGAAGTGGCCTTGTGGCTCAAGTGATAGAGTGCTAGCCTTGAGCTGAAGAGCTGAGGGACAGCGCCCAGGCCCAGAGTTCAAGCCCCACAACCGGACCCTCCCCCCCCCCCAAAAAAAGCAAAGGGAAAAAGTGGGGGATGGGACTGAGAATGTAGCTCAAGTAATAGAGCACCTACACAGCAAGCACAGGCCCTAAGTTTAAACTTCGTACTTTTTTAGTAAAGGAGAGGAGCCAAAATCAAATACAGTGGGAACAGGAGATAAACCATAGGCTGGGGGGGGAGGGGAAGGACACAAAAGAAACAAGAAATCACATAGTATATTATAAACAACAACAACAACAACAAAGAAAAACGTCATATGTCCATGTCTTAAAGTTCATTTCACTTAGCATCATCTTATATGGTCATATGTACGTAGCTATTGAGCTATTCTGCTCATCTGCTAAGATTATCCTAGACACATACTATTTATTACGAATAAGGAAAACCATAAGACCTATGTTTCTTTGGTCTGGCTTACTTCATTTAATATGATTTTTTTCCAAGTTCTTCCATTTCCTTACAAATGAGGCTGTGTCATTCTTTCTGATGGAAGAACATAAATCCATTACATACACACACACACACACACACACACACACACACACACACACACATATATGTCACATTTTCTTGATTCATTCATCTACCCTGAGTATTGTATATGTTTATCTCAATTAGGGAAAGGAAGGGGAACAAAAAAATGGTGAGACAAAGGACAAAGGGGGAACCAATGTAACAGTGATACTCACAAGACACTATGTTGGATGTGATCTGTACAACTTGGGGTGGAAGTTGGGGGGAGAAAGTGGGAGAAAAAAGAGGGAGGGAGTAACTAGTGCAATAAGAAATGTACTCACAAAAAAAAAAAGAAATGTACTCACTACCTTACTTATATAACTGCAACCCCTAGGTATATCACCTTGACAGTAAAATGTAAATTTAAATTTAGAAAATATTAAATGTAAAAAAAAAAAGGAGAAGAGCTAGGGAGTGGAAGAAAGGGAAAAAAGGGGAGATGAGAGAAAGAGGAAGAAGAGAGGAGAGAGCAAAACACTCTTCAGAAACTTGCTTTACCTTGGCAAAAAAAAATGTATGGGAGAGAGCGAGGGAAGGGGTAACATTGTCCAAAAGGAAATGTACTCATTACCTGACTTATGTAACTGTAATCCCTGCTGTATATCATCTTTATAAGAACAATAAAAAAATTAAAATTTTAAAAAAGTGTATAGTGAGACCGGTTATCAGCACTCACGATTTAGGACACAACACCCCTACTTCCTAATCATAAAAATAGCAGTTGTCTTAAGTTTAATGCACTTGCTCGACTATCGCTGTGTTGTGGATTCTTCTTTGTCCCCATGAGAGAGAAGCATTGAGCCCATCTCCCACTGGCTCCTTGAGAGCCAGGAACAAGAGCCTAAGCAAAGCCCACCCCACCCCACTGCGGCTCACCCACCTCAAGAGTATCTGCTCTAAGATTTCCCTTCTGCCCTAAACTTCTGGGCTCTCCCCTCCTTCCTTTGAGAAATGCACATGGATTCGAGCAGATTTCACACAATCTGGTTAAGGAGTTTAAAGGTTGTCCTGGGCCGATTGGATTTTTGTCTTCCAAAGGTACAGAAGTAAATCACTGCATGGCATTTATTCTTTCCCACCATGTGTGTCATTTCCACCACATTGGAATTCTGCAGTTCAAGCACAGCAGATTCCATCTTTCCTTGGATTTCCTTCTCCCTGGTTCACTCCAACAGGCTCCAAATATTACCCTCTCTGGCCCTCAGTTCATGCTCCAAATGTCCCATTCAAAAAAAAAAAAAAAAGCAAACTCCAACATGTAAGATTTTGCAGACAGCACAGACTCAAAAATGAACTTGCAGTGGCTAAATGACTAAAGGGGATGCTGGACCCTTCTGCCCGGCTCTTATCTTCTTCCTCTTGCCCTCTCATGATGTCCTCGCTGTCCAGAGTGGCCTCTATTTCTCAAGCACAGTCAGCAGCCTTCCCACCGCAGGCCCTCCACACCTCTTTCCCCTTAAGGCTCTAATGCCCTGCCCTAAAATAAGGATTCCCTGAGCTCCTTCTGGACTACGGGTGTCTGACTGTGTGACAGTGACATTTTCCTTCACCCTGTGGATTAAACACAGAGTCTTCCCTCCCCTGGCCCGTCATTCATTCTCCGCCTTGGCCTGTATCCAATCCTTCCCCTGCTTTGTTTTTCTCTCTGGCATTTACAAACACATGAAGTGTGCACATTTGCCTTATTCATTCATTGTCCCGCTCTTTCCCTTTGAACCTGGGAGTCTAGTGGAAGAACCAGTTGCCCCTGCTCTGACAAGGCCGCCGGTCCTGTGCCTGTCCTGCTGATAAGCCTGTGCAGTGCACCCAGGCAGTTTCCTTCTGCAGACTCTCTGGTGGAAGCCTGGAGCCATGCATGGAGAAACCACAGCTGCACCTACCAGGATCTGCCTGGAAATACTCACACCACAGATTTGATGCCAGCCACCCTGATCCCAAAGCAAGGGAACACGGGAGCAAGAGTGAAACATAGACTCTCCTTGTGAAGACCTTAAACAACTAAGTCATTAGAAAGCGGAGCCCCAGCTGGCCTGTTCTTCACGCCTCCTCCTAAGCCATGTAACCCCACAACAGGTTTCTGATAGAATGCCAGCATCCCCAGGTGAAATGATAAATGAAACTTTAAATTGGCAGATGGAGAGCCTGAGAAGTCAGACTCAAACTTGTGAGTGGGGCCAGGTCAGGGGGCTGAATCCCTCCTGAACCCCAGGGAGAAGGGGAGTCCAGAGGAATGCAGCTTGCCCTCACAGCCTGAGCCCGGGGACAGCACCGCCCCTCAGAGCCTACAGGTTTATATTTCGTGAAGAGTAGGTTGAATGGGATGCTGATACTGTCACCTAGATCAAGCTTCCGCTTCGAGAACTCTCTGAATGTCTCACTTCCTTCCCTCTCCATTCTCCAACGCTGACAGGGTCTCTTTTAATGGAATAAGAAATTAAAATTATGCAAGGTCATCAACACAGTCAAGAAGCTTAGGGGCTCGGAGTGTAGCTCAGGGACAGAGCATGTGTTGAGCATGTGCAAGGCACAATGCCTAAAGAGAAAAGGGGAGGGGAAGAGAGAAGGAAGACGAAGAGACGAAGAGGAGAAGAGAGAAGAGGAGAGGACAGGACAGGACAGCACAGGAAATGTGGTACCCACCTGAAATCCCAGCACTGTGGAGATTGAAGCAGGGGACATATATTTTTTATTCATATATATATATATATTTCCCCTGCATGTATAGTATAATATTTAACTGACCTTCTTGTACTCACACAGAGTATATGGCTGAGCTTGCCACTCTTGGAGTGGTTTTCTGGGAAATCTTTTGTATGTGCTTGTCCTTACACACCTACTCAGAAAGCAAGTGAATCATGTCTCATGCACCTTCTGTCTCTTACCAGTGATGAGGGGAAATGTGGGGCTTAGCACATCTATCAAAAGCAAACAAACAAACAAAAAAGTTTGGGAGTTACTATTTGCACATGTACCAACTGACCTCAAAAAAAAAAGGAAGGGAAAAGAAATTGTAATTAAAAGACCTGATTTTGGCTAAAGCTGCAGAATCTTGCATCCCTTGGGAGTTAGCCCTCTGATTCATGGTCAGCCTGCACCGGCCTGGTTGGGAGGGGTTGGAAGCCCCTCAGATGGAATGTCAGTGGACAGCACCGCTAAGCAGGTAGCAAAGGAAGCAGGTTAGAAAGGAGAATGAAAATAGGAACATGAATGCAGGAAGGAATGAAGATAAGCCTAAGAGGTAAAGAACAAGCCAGGTGCCCGTGGCTCAGGCCAATAATCCTAACTACTCAGGAGGCTGAGATCTGAGGATCACAGTTCAAAGCCAGCCCAGGCAGAAAAGTCTGTGAGACTCTACTCAGAAAAATCCAGAAGTGGCTCAACTGTTAGAGCTCTAGCTTTGAGCACAAAAGTCTCTGGGACAGCACACAGGCCCCGAGTTCAAGCCCCCTTAGGACTGGCCAAAAAAAAAAAAAAAGGTAAAGAGCAAAAACATTAGTTAAGCAAACCCTGAAAAACAAATCACTCAGATATAAAATCTGTACCCAAAATGATGATGTGACATGATTGTAAAGGAGGGGGTGTATAGGAGAGAAATGGTGAGCGTGGGAGGGGAAGAAAAAAGATGGTGGGGTGGGGTGGTGAATATTCAAGAAGTACAAAAGAGCATAATGAAAGCCTCCAAAAATAAACATTAAAAAGGAGCTAGAATGAGGGAGTCGTGCGGTTGAGAAAGATTGATATAAATGATGTGATTTTTTATCAATGTAAATTAATTATATGCATGTTGTAAATATCACCATAAAACACTTTTGTTCAATCAATCTATGCCAATAAAATGCTTGTTTGTGTGGGGGGGTTCCTGGAACTTGAACTCAGAGCCTGGGCACTGAGGTTTTTTTGTTTTGTTTTGCTTTGCTTTGCTTTGCTTAAGGTTAGTGCTCTACCACTTGAACCACGGCTCCACTTCCAGTTTTTTGGTGTTTAATTGCAGATAAGAGTCTCATGGACTTTTCTGCCTGGGCTGGCTTCAAACCATGATCCTCAGAATTTAGCCTCCTGCATAGCTAGAGTTACAGGCACCAGAGTTTGACTAAAACTTTTCTTTTAATTCAGCTGAAAACTTGATGCTAACTTTTCAAATGGGTGCTCAGACAATTGACCCTATTAGGCATGCTAACTTACCTAAAAAATTTTTTATAATTAACTTTTATAAATAACTTGCATATTTAATATTACTTATAAAGTTTCTAAAATACAACTTGAAAACACACAGCATGCTTGTTTAATTTCAGTACAATAGAATCAAGACCAAGAATACATGTTACATGCATCAAGGATAGATTACAAATTATCATAGTCATCATTATCTTCATACTTTCCAGGACTTTTGACAACTAATTGGTTGTATTTTGTGACATCATTTTAGTGGTAATAAGAATATTTTTGGAACCAATTAATGATGGATTGATCCAAACATTCTGAACTGCTGATATTGCAGGAAATGATGGTTTACAACAAGGGAACAAGAAGCAAGCATCTGTACTGTCAACCTTTTTTTTTTTTTTTTTTTTAATTTGAGAACATACTGTACAGAGGGGCTACAATTACATGGGCAGGATAATGCATACATTTCTTACCAAGCATTGCAGCCTCCTCCTTTGTTTACCCTTCACCTCCCTTCCCAGCCTCCCCCCTCCCCCCACCCAATTATACCCCCCTCCCCCCCACACACCGACATTGTAAAGTTGGTTTTGACATGACATTTTGTACTTCTCATTGTTGCAACAGGTCCACCTGAATCCTTAAACGACTTGTTTGTCCCCATCTCCTCCACATGTTATACTGACATCAAATATAGTGAAAGCGGGGGTTACACTGTGGGGGAGGGACATACAAAGCAACAAAGAAATAATCTTATAAATGCGTTAGAAACACATGCATGAAAGAAACAAAAACATTAAAATACATATTTAAGGGTTCATTTTCCTAACATCACATTATCTGACCTTTTCCGCTTGACTCATACCTATACTAGATATTACAAATAAGGGAAACCATGGGACCTATGCTTCTTTGGGCCTGGCTTACTTCACTTAATATAATTTTTTCCAAACCTTTCCATTTCCTAACAAATGGGGAAATGTCATTCTTTCTGATGGAGGCATAGAATTCCATTGTGTATATATACCACATTTTCTTGATCCATTCATCTACTGAGGGGCATCTGGGTTGGTTCCATATCTTAGCTATGGTAAATAATGCTACAATAAACATAGTTGTGCTGGTAGCTTTAGTGTGGTCTTGTTTGTAAACATTTGGGTAAATGCCCAAAAGTGGGATTGCTGGATCATAGGGGAGATCTATGTGAAGTCTTTTGAGGAACCTCCATACTGCTTTCCAAAGTGGTTGAACAAGTTTACATTCCCACCAACAATGAAGTAAGGTTCCTTTCTGTCCACATCCCCTCCAGCATCTGTTGTTGTTAGAGTTCTTGATTTTTGCTGTTCTAACTGGAGTGAGGTGATATCTCAATGTTGTTTTGATTTGCATTTCTTTTATGGCTAGGGATGTTGAACATTTCTTCATGTGTCTATTGGCCATCCTTCTTTCTTCTTCAGAGAAGCTTCTCTTTAAGTCTTTCGCCCACTTATTTATTGGGCAGTTGTTTCTTTGAGGATTTGTTGTTGGGTGGTTTAATTTTTTGAGTTCCAAGTAGATTTTAGATATGAGACCCTTGTCCGTTGTATGGCTAGTAAAGATCTTCTCCCAATCGGTGGGCTTTCTGTTGGTCTTGCTAGCTATGTCATTTGCCCTGCAGAAGCTCTGCAACCTTATGCAATCCCATTTGTCCAACCTTTCTTTGATTTGTTGTGCTTCCGGGTCTCTATTCAGAAAATTTCGGCCTGAGCCAAGGAGACCTAGGGTTTCTCCTATTCCATCCTGTAATGTTTTCAGAGTGTCTGCTTTGAGTTCAAGGTCTTTGATCCATTTGGAGTTGATTCTGGTGCAGGGTGATATATAAGGATCTAGCTTTAGTTTTCTACATGTAATTAACCAATTTTGCCAGCACCATTTACTGAAGAGGCTGTCTTTCTTCCATTCTATTGTTTTAGCTTCCTTATCGAAGATTAGATGGCTATAGGTCTGTAGGTTCATTTCTGGGTTTTCAATTCTATTCCATTGGTCCTGAGGTCTGTTCTTATGCCAATACCAAGCTGTTTTGATTACTATGGCTTTATAGTAGAGTTTGAAATTTGGTATTGATATTCCTCCAGCAGTGTTCTTTCTGTTGAGGAGCATTTTTGCTATTCGGGGTCTTTTATTGTTCCATATGAATTTTTGGATTGCCTCTTCTATTTCCTTGAAGAATGAGGGTGGAATTTTGATAGGTATCGCGTTGAATTTGTAGATAGCCTTGGGAAGTATTGCCATTTTCACGATGTTAATCTTGCCAATCCAGGAGCATGGGAGGTTTTGCCATTTTTTAAGTTCTGTGTTGATTTCCTTTTTCAAGATTTTAAAGTTTTCATCATAGAGGTCCTTCACTTCTTTGGTTAAGTTAATTCCTAGGTATTTTATTTTTTGTGGGGCTATTACAAATGGAGTTGCTTTCCTAATTTCAGCCACACTTTTCTCATTGTTGGCATATAGAAAAGCCATTGATTTTTGGGGGTTAATTTTATAACCTGCTACTTTGCCAAAGTTTTGGATCAGCTTGAGTAATTTGGGAGTGGAGTCTATGGGATTCTTTAAATACAAGATCATGTCATCTGCAAAGAGGGAGAGTTTTATTTCTTCTTTCCCTATTTGGATCCCCTTTATGTCTGCATCTTGTCTTATTGCTGTAGCTAGGCATTCTAATACTAGATTGAAGAGAAGTGGAGAGAGTAGGCATCCTTGTCTTGTTCCTGAGTTAAGAGGAAATGGCTTTAGTTTTTCACCATTGTGTACTGTCAACCTTTGCCCTGGGAGGGACACTGGAGTCCCCACTTTCATTGAAGCAGACGTTGTCTGAGGGGTTGCTGTGCCCAGTAAGGGAGGGCTTGGTCTGCTACTGACTGAACCAATGCTTAACTGTAGAATGATTGTTCTTCCTACAAAAGTAGTAGATGTCTTTTTCTGGTAAGGACTTAAGCCTACAGTTTGAAGCTAGCAGGTAATATCTATCAGGTAGCATTCTAAGATCTGAATATAGTTTGATTAATAATGGCAAAGGGGATTGATCTCTTTGCAATGTCCAACAGGAAATCTCTTGGGAGAGGAAAAAGTAAAGGATTGGTCAACCCAACACTGGATGGCCAATTGTACATCATCTGTATCAACAGTGGTTTTCTTAACGCGGCTTGAATAAATCTTAGCACCATCTAGAATTGGGGTCACATAATGAAAAGCAAACTCCAACATCTGGTTTATAACTCTTGGCTCATATTCTGTAATCCTATATCCTTCAGGATTTGTGCCATCATCTGTGCATCTTCCAGCATGTTTTTGGGAGAAGCCATCTTGCCACACTCCATGATATCTGCTGGTCAGACTTTTTGAGCTAATTCACCCACCCTAATATACTTCAGTCTTGCTCTTGAGGCAAGTTCTTTATCTAGTGTGTTTCTTCTAGCCCCTGGTGTACTGGTGAACAGGATGCTCAGGCGCTGCTCACTAAAAGTATTTAAATGGAACTGAAATGCACCGTGTTATAGGCTTGGGTTTGTTTCATAATTCTCTCCCCAAATCACTTTCTCCCACAGGAGAAATAAACACCTCCAGTGATATATTGAAGTTGCTGGCTTCAATGCTCTAGTTTGTATTGGAGGTATAAATACACTGGCAAATTACCCATTCATCTACTTTGATCAGCAGGATGTTGCTAGCTAAAGGAAGCCAGGTAATCAGCATATGCCTCAGAAATACAAAGTTGCTAGAAAGGGTGGACTTTGCAAATGGAAGTCATTAAACTCATTAGTCAAAAGGTAAAGAAAGAGAAAACTCCCCTGAGTTCATTAGAATAGTGAAGATTTTCCTTCATGGAACTATATCACAAAACTGACCACTCAAAATGGGATTAATTTGTATATTGTAAGAAAGAATATCTTAGTTGAGGGAGTGCAATAGGGAAGATGCTTTTAAATCTTTGGTTATGTCACAAATTGTCCCCAGATTATTTTCAATAGATTGTTGTACTAATCTCTTAAAACTTAGTTTATGCATTGTGTTTCTACATTGAACTCCTCATGGGTGGTGATAAATGACATAGTGCAAAGCCAACTTTTTAAATCTGGACTGATAAAGTTTATTAAGTTGATCATGGTTCAGAAACTGAATCTTGATAGGGTTGGGAGAGACAGGGAAGAAAGATGGAAGGGATGATACTGATCAAGATGTATTATACTCATGAAATGGTATGTATTGAATTAAAACCCTTTGTACCAAGGAAGGAAGGAAGGAAGGAAGGAGGAACAGAGGGAGGGAGGGAGGAGAGGAAAGGAAAGGAAAGGAAAGGAAAGGAAAGGAAAGGAAAGGAAAGGAAAGGAAAGGAAAGGAAAGGAAAGGAAAGGAAAGGAAAGGAAAGGAAAGGAAAGGAAAGGAAAGGAAAGGAAAGGAAAGGAAAGGAAAAGAGAGAGAGATACTGAATCTTAACTCTTAAGTTTCTCTTAAGAATCAATCAGCTTTGTCCTTTACCCTAATCACCTGGGCTAATGAGAGCAAAAGAAAGGTTACTTTCAGATAGTTCTTATTCAGTCTGGCTCGTTCATTTCCTTTGTTCCCTCAGTTCTCCTAAGACCACCCTCCTCCTCTCTTTTCTCTGAAAATTGTCAAACCACAGCCATCATAAAAAGTTGGCTGATAGGCCTTTCTGGTTTTATGGGTGCATTTGCTTGCTGACATGTGGCATTCAAGATGACTTGGCTACATATCATTTCTCTGAGTCCCAGCTCCCAGGTTGGGAATCCTCCAGATTTGTCTATATCTTCTCTTCCAACCACACTCACTTTCCCAGGTCTAAAAAGGCCTAGGGAGCAAGTGAAAAGGAGCAAGTGCACAGGCGCACAACTACACAATCAGGCCTTCCCAGAGCCTCCCAGCCGGAGATACACGACTGCCCACGTAACAGATGCACGTTTCCTGTGTTCCGCCTCAGCTGGGAACACGGGTTGCAGAGCAGAAATAAATCACATGGAACTTGCTGTCATCTCTCTACCTTCCTGCTAAGACCCTCCGACTCAGCAGCCTGACTGGCTGGAGTCGCTGTAGTTTTTAAATGAAAGCTGGAAACTGGCATCAGCAGAGCTGCCTGGTTTTTAGCTAATACCTCTGTGAATTCTGCGCTCGCATCTGGCCAGTGCCATCATGCTGGGTATGATTGTAATAGGCTGCTGCTCTTTCCTGAGCAGAAAGCTGGAGTCCTGAAGCCCAGAGCTTAAGCAGGGGCTTGTTCCAAACCCAACAGCGCTTATCACAGCCAGGGGAGGGGGATCTGTGGATGCAGGACCTCTCCCAAAGTGTGTGTGTGTGTGTGTGTGTGTGTGTGTGTGTGTGTGAGAGAGAGAGAGAGAGAGAGAGAGAGAGAGAGAGAGAGAGAGAGAGAGAGAAAGAGATGTGTTAACTGTGCTAACAGTGCCAAGTAATATGCTTCGTTAAAAATTTAATCACCTACAAGTGCAAAACAAGTGAAAAGCAATCATGTTGTAATTAGCACAGCAATTAACACCTCCCTTTCCGATAGCACATGGATCCAAGGCATCCGAGGAAAGGCAGGATTGCAAGTGTTTTTTGCTGCTGACAGGCACAGTTCCTTCTTATGGATGGTTGGGTGGGAGCTGTTGCTTAAAGATAATTTGAGGGTTTCTAGCATTTGGGTCAATTATATATCCGTGCAACCTTGGAACCAGATGCCATTTTGAATTTGTGCAATAGTTGTTCTGTTGAGTGGTGTGAATTAATTTCTCTATTTTTTTCTGAAGTCCAAAGCTTTTTCTTCACAAAACTAACCCTTCTCCTAGCGCTGAGATACAAATAAATCTGTACTGAAACCAAATTGGCATGCACAATGAGTGCCATTTGCTGTTAGATGACACTTCTTACCAAAATAAAATATATGCATATATTTAGTCTTTTATCAAAATAAAAATAAATTTAAAAGGACAGCCAAGCCAAACCTCAATGCCAGGATAAGCAATTAAGGGGGAAATTGTCCTTCTAAGAATTTGTTCTGTCACTTCAGAAAACTTAGGTCTCTTCTCTACCACCAAAACTGGTCTCCAGTGGGTTGAGAGAGTTGAGAAGAATGATGGAGCAGTGACACTGATCGAGATGCAAAATACTTATAACCTGACATGTTGGATTGTATTTACACCATTTAAATATAATTCAACAGTTGAGAAAGCTTGCTCTCAAGGCCTAAGATTAGTTCTTTGTGGAAGGCTTTAACAAAGAAAGGTAGATAATCTATCTTTCTGTACTACCCCAACTCAAGCCAAACCCAGTAATTGACCTCGATAGAGCAGAGCAATAAAACTGCCTTGCCTATTCAAACTTGTGTATGCTACCTACTAACTTGACTGACTGCTACACCAAAGATGATTTCAATACATAGAAATCTGGCATTCCAACCACTAGAAAGACAGAGCAAATAGTTCGCAAGCTCCCATGGGAAAAAAAAGTGGCGATATTAACAGGGTTGGGTGTAGCTTAGTGATAGAGTATGTGGTTGGCATGTATGAGGCCCTGGTATGCATTGCCAGCAGATAAGTAGATGGATAGATGATAGTTTGTGTGTGTGTGTATGTATGTGTGTATGTGTAGATAGATGAATAGACGGACACATATACATACAGAGAGAAGACAGATACATAGACACACAGACAGTCAGACAGATAACAGATCAGAGTACACAGGCTGAGCTGTCAAACTCAAGAGAAATTTATTCAAGACCTCAAGGTCTCTGATGCTGTTTTAGAAATAACTCAGTATGGCAGGTGCCAGGCTCATGCCTGTAATCCTAGCCGCTCAGGAGGTTCAGATCTGAAGACTGTGGTTCAAAGCCAGCCTAGGCAGAAAGATCCATGACATTCTTATCACAAATTAGCCACAGAGAGAGAGAGAGAGAGAGAGAGAGAGAGAGCTGGAAATAGAGCTGTTGCTCAAGTGAACCTTGCTCTGAGAAATTAAAAAAAAAAAAGCCAGGTACAGGTGGCTCACACCTGTAATCCTAGCTACTCAGGAGGCTGAGATCTGAGGATCCAGGTTCAAAGCCAGCCTGGGGCAGGAAAAGCCTGAGAGACTCTTATATCCAATAAACCACTCAGAAAACCAGAAGTGGTGCTGTGGCTCAAGTGGTAGAGCGCTAGCCTTGAGCTGAAGAGCTGAGGGACAGCACCCAGGCCCAGAGTTCAAGCTCCACAACTGACAAAAAAAAAAAA
The DNA here is from genome assembly GCF_024711535.1 of Dipodomys merriami. Taxonomy (NCBI): domain Eukaryota; kingdom Metazoa; phylum Chordata; class Mammalia; order Rodentia; family Heteromyidae; genus Dipodomys; species Dipodomys merriami. The sequence continues at coordinate 26,784,098 of NW_027202937.1, read as the reverse complement.
AAAAAAAAAAAAAAAAAAAACCCTCAGGGATAACATCCAGATCCTGAGTTCAAGTACCAGGACTGGCACAAAAATAAATAAATGAAATAACTCATGGAAAATACCTTGAAAATGTTAAATGTGCTTGAAGTGTTTTATAAGGATCTGTTTGTTTGTTTTTTTTTTTAATCTTAGCTACATTGTATGTTGAGATTTAGAGAATCAAGACTTCAGGTCAGACCCGGCAGAAAAGTCTTTGAGATTCCCTCCAAGAAGGTAGGGGGCAGTGGCACATACCTATTGTCCTAGTAACAAGAGGAACTGGCAGGTCTCAGCTAAGGTGCGTGGTTGGGAGGAAAGAGACCTTATCTCAAAAATTAGCCAGCAAAAAAATAAAGCTAGAGATGAGGGTCAGCAGTCAAACAACACTCAAGTGAGAGGCTCTGAACTCAAACTCCTGTTACCCCATGCATGCACACACAGACACACATACTCTCTCTCTTAGGAAACATCCAGGAACTTAAGAATTTAAGGAACAGCATAAAAGAAAAGCAAACCAAGTCTTTGGGGGTGACTGTTTAATTCTTCTGGATGAATATGTTCTAAGGAACAGAGAGATCGTTGGGAGTGTGATGTTTGGTGCCTAGAATAGCAGCTCCCTGCACCTTATATTTCTACAGCTGACTTTATAATAATATTGTTAAGATACAAGGAGTAAAAAGGCACATTAGTTTTAAGTTGTACACTGGTTCTGTACACAGGCCCTGCAGAAAGTACAAGCATCCATCCTAGCTTGCTATTTCCTTTTACCAGAAATTCTTTAGGTCAAACTCAGAAAGTCATCCCATAAAACAGAAAGAAAAGAAGCCTCAATAAGCAGAAGACACATTAAAAAAAAATCACACTGGTGCTGGGTGCTAGTGGCTCATACCTGTAATCCTAGCTACTCAGGAGGCTGAGATCTGAGGATCGCAATTCAAAAACAGCCTGGGCAGAAAAAAAGTCCATGAGACTCTTATCTCCAATAAACTACAAAAAAGAGTCAGAAGTGGAGCTGTAGATCAAGTGGTAGAGAACTAGCCTTGAGGGGGGAAAAAAATCACACTTGAAAGCGAAATGAGACCCTCATCTCAACACAAAGAAGAAAACTGTCTTATTATACTAAAACCTCTTAAATTAAGTGCATAGAGCTAGTTGGAATAGACAGTTCTAATAGTTAACATTTGATTCTTACAAAAAAGATATCTCTCAAAACCAAAATCCTTTAAATATTGTGATCATTTGTGAAACTTGCTGAAAACATCTACTACATTATAACCTTAACCCAAAGACTTGCATGATATATATTTCTGCATTTTGCATTTCTTTTTGTGCTGCTGGTCCAGGGGCTTGAACTCAGGGCCTGGGATCTGTCCTTGAGTTTCTTTTCCTCCAAGCGAGTGTTCTACCACTTGAGCCACAACTCCACTCCCAGATTTTTGGAGCTTAGTGGAGATAGTCTCACAAACTTTCCTGCTTCAGCCAGCTTCAAACTGCACTCCTTAGATCTCAGCCTCCTGAGTAGCTAGGATTACAGACATGAGCCACCAGCACCTGGTCTTTGCATTTATATTAATAAATGCATCACCTGTAAGTGCTCTCTCTCCCCTCTCTCTCTCTCTCTCTCTCTCTCTCTCTGTCTCTCTCTCTCTCTTTCTTTCTCTCTCTCTCTCTCTCTCTCTCTCTCTCTCTCTCTCTCTCTCTCTCTCTCTCTCTCTCATTTTCTCTTTTATTGGAAAGGCTTAACTGCTAGAAGTTAAAAATCAACTCATTTGACAGTTTCATAATCTTTGTATCTTAGCTACTGCTAGTTTATGCATTCTACTAGAAAGAACCTACTATATGTTAGGCACTGATCAAGGCCTAGGCACTGTTATAGCATAAAAACACATAATAACTGCAAGGCATAAGAACCCTGGGGCTCCCCTCCCCTGGGAAGTATAATTTACAGTTACATCTCCAGGGCCCTACATAAAACCTAGCATGCCTTTGAAATCTGTTCAATGTGCTAGAGGTATCAAAATAGTGGACTTCAAATTATACTACAGAGTTACAGCAATACAAACAGCATGGTACTAGGGGGAAAAAATCCACTTGTAGGCCAATATGACTGAGTAGAAAACCCAGAAAGAAAACCACACAGCTATAGCCATCTAACATTTGATAAAGGACTCAAAAGCATACACTGAAGAAAAGACAGCTTCTTCAACAAATGGTGCTGGGAATATATGCAAGAGCTTGAGATTTGACCACTATCTCTCACCCTGTACAAAAATCAACTCCAAATAGATCAAAGACATTGATGTAAGACCTGAAACTTTGAAAACACTAAAAGAAAGCATAGGAGAAACTCTTGAAGATAAGCATTGGTCAGGCTTTTTCTGAATAGCAACTCAGTTGCTCAGAAAAAATAAGAGAAAAGAATTGGCAATTAGGACTATATCAAATTTAAACGTTTCTGTCCAACAAAGGAAACAATTACCAGAAGCAACAAATCAGAATCAAGAAAAGATTTAACAGATAAAGGACTAATATCCAGAGTCTACAAAAACCTAAAAAACCTAAAAAAATACAAAATAAATGAACAAATAACAGAACTAACATATGGGCAAATGAGTAAACAGCTCACAGAAGAAATACAAATAGAAGAAATGTTTAACATGTTCATGTATAAAAGAAGTGCAGATTTAGTATAGCATAATTATGTACACTAATGTAATTAATAGATGCTAAAAAGTGACAGGATAACAAAGCAGGCTCTGTTTGGGGGTGCATGCCAGCAGGAGAGAGGAAGAGGAAGGTCTGTGGAGAGGGTAAATGGGGGTGAATGTGGCTTAAGTACTTTATGCACATCTATGAAAATGGAACCCTGAAATCAGCTGAAATTTGTTTGAAGAAGCAGAAGGGTACACTAGCGAGCATGAGGAGAGGATGAATTTGAACTAGGTACAATGTGTGCTACCATGGAATTTCACAACCAATCCCTCTTGTACAACTAATATGTGGTAACAAAAATGTTTAACAAAGAAATGAGTCTAATAAATGATTGAGTGAACCAATCAACTAATCAGTTCTAACCATCTCAACCCTAAGCTGAGTCTGGAAATTAAGTCAATACATTTACATGTAATAAAACTTAGAAACTGGTAAGAACCCTAGGAAAAGATGTTAGTGCTAGAGAAAGGATAGACACTCTCCCATGTTAAGGTTTGAGACTAGACAGTTTGAGGCAGGGTGACAGAAACAGTCAATATTTCTGATCTTGGAGCAGCATAATGTCTTTCAGTGGACATAATGCTAGAAAGGTAGGTAGAGGCAGATCTCAGAAGTGAAGGGACTACCAAAGAAAATTAAGTTGGAAAGAAAAGCCAGTAAAGGGAGATGAATCTCGCCTCAGTGTGTAAAACTGATTACGCTGGAAATGAATTGGCCTAAGGAGACCAATTAGGGAGCTACTAGAGGAAGTTAAAGTTTGTCTGAGCCAGAAAGGGAAGTATGGATGAGGAACTGATGTCTTCCTAGCAGAAACTGACAAAGGAAGAGCTAAGCTAGGTCAAACTTTGCATTGAAGCTTTAGTGCTTGGTGGCTGGTTCTACACACCAAAATTGGCAACTTGGAAAGTAGTACAGGGGGGAATAAGATTACTTTTTTGGAGGGTGGGTTGACATTTGGTAGCAAACGGAAGGCACTTGGAGATGTCAAGGTGAGGCACGGGAAAGGAGAGAGAGTGGGAGTAAGAAGAAAAAGAAAGGAAGAGGAGATTTGAAATCCGTATCTTTTTTTAATTTTTATTTTTGTATTGTCAAGGTGACATACAGAGGGGTTTCAGTTACATAAGTAAGGTAATGAGTACATTTCTTGTCAACCTTGTTACCTCTTCCCTCTATTTTCTCCTACTTTCCCTACCCCCAATGCCCCCCCCGAAGTTGTATAGATCCTTTCCAACATATTGTCTTGTGCATCTTTAAGAAATTTTCTTTCTAATGAAGTTCAACTGAACTCTCTTCTCAGTTAGGACTTAACTCTAGGGCTTTTGAGTTCATCTCTGCTTAATCCAGGTTTAGTAAGACTCCATTGCTATTAGTTGAGTGCAATTTCCCCAACTTTAATATATGATCAGATTTCTTTTTTTTTATGTTCCTACAAACTTTATTAATATTGTTGAAATTGAATTGCATACAATTTACTCATGACACTTAATATATGCTTTTATATTTTTCCAACTATTTAAAATGTAAAAATATTATCTTACTACAAAAAATCCCACTGTTGATGATCTTTGACTTTTCCATATTCTGGATTTCTAGATACTTTTCTTTTTTTGGGGGGGGGGGGTTGAACATTTATTTACAAGGTTTTTAGCTAATGTAACTATTTTTAAAATACTACAAAAAATTCATTTACTAATATCTGAAACAGCACATACATAGTATAAAAAAGAAGCTATAGTCACTTAAACTATTAATGCAGGTAACTGAAAAATGCCCAACAATGAAATATTTGTAGTAACCCAGGAAATTAAAAAAAAAAACACATATTCCCAGAAGCTTGATTATTTTGTATTATCGACTTCTAGATACTTTTCTGAAATACTTGCCTTGATTTCAAGTGATGATCAGATTTCTTATCCTCCACTCTCAATAGCTCATCATCTTGCCGGCCCTCTGCAGTAATCCTATTAAATATCTTTAACAAGAGTCCCCCACCCACCCTTTCACCCCTGGTCTTGCCTCCTGATAATTTCTCTCTACTGACCCCATCCAGCTTCTTGGCTACTAATCTCCACTTGGCCTCATGCAATCAGAGCTGAGCATAATAGCTACATAACCATTAAAATCCACAAAACAGCCTTCCATGAATAAAATCTGCCTCATCCTTCTTTAGCAAATATCAAGAATTTCTTTTCAATTGAAACCCCTCTGTACAACTACTTGAAGATAAAAAGAGGAAAAAAATGATATTTTTTCTTCAACAAAACCCTGTACCTAGCAATAATATAAGAAGAGAATGCTACCAACAACAATATATGCATTAATTTGATGAGTCAGATAAAAACAGTACAATTCTTCAAAGGATAAAATACAACAACTCATTCAGTGTGAAACAGATAATTTGTACAGCTTTGTACCTATTAAGGAAATTGAATTTGTGATTTAAATGCTCCAAAAGAAATGTTCAGGCCCAAATGATTTTACTGGTGAATTCTACCAGATGTTTAGAGAAGAATTAACAATAATTCTACAATTGCTTCAAAAAAACAGAAAAGGAGGGAAACCTTTCCAATTCAGTCTATGGAACTGCTATTATTCTAGTACCAAAACCAGACAACAATTTTTTAAAAAACTACACACCAATAACTCTCATGAATGTAGATACAATGTGTGTGTGTGTGTGTGTGTGTGTGTGTGTGTGTGTGTGTGTGTGTACCAATTAATTGTTCAAGCACCAATCCTGCTGCTCAAACTCAGAGCCTAGGCACCCTCCCTAAGCATTTTTGCTCAAAGCTAGCACTCAACCACTTGAGCCACAGCTCCACTTCTGGTTTTTTGGTGGCTAATTAAAGATAAGAGTCTTGCAGCCTTTCCTGCCTAGGCTGGCTTCAAACTTCAATCCTCAGATCTCAGCCTTCTGAGTAGCAAGGACTACAGGTATGAGCCACCAGTGCCCAGCTTAAACCAAAATTTTATAACAAAATGTTAACAAGTAAATTAGTAAATTAAAATATATATATTTGACCCATCAGTGTTGGCTCACACCTGTAATTCTAGCTACTTAGGATGCTGAGATCTGAGGATTGAGGTTCAAAGCCAGCCCAGGTAGGAAAATATGTGAGAGTCTTATCTCCAATTAACCACCAGAAAACCAGAAGTGGCATTGTGGCTCAAGTGGTAGAGTGCTCTCCTTGAAATGAAGAACTCATGGACAGTGCCCAGGCCCAGAGTTCAAACCCCACAACCAACAACAACAACAACAAAAAAAAAAAAAAATGTACCATGACATAGTGAGATTCATTCTAGACCTGCAAGGCTTTATCTGTATTTGGAAATCAATCAGTGTAATTTAACATATTAACAGGCTGTGGGGGGGGAGATCATATTTTTGTACACATTATTTCAGAAGAAACCTTTGAAAAATTAAACAATTATTATTTTTTAAAACTCTCAGAAAATTAGAAATAGTGGAACTTGCTCAAATTAGTAATAAACTTATATTGAGGAAGAAGCAAGCATTCAAGCTTACACACGCCTTCCTTCACAAATGGTTCAGATTTAAACCTCCATGGCAGAGAGATCACAGGGCCAGTTCACACAACCTTGGTCCCCATACTTTTTCTCATATGGTTTCCAAAATCCATTTGAAGTCTGTTGCTATTTAGGGAAGGACAAGATTACAATGAGATTGTCTTCTGAGGGTTCATTTGTTAGATTTTTTTGTCACTACTGCTAGTGATGCTAATTATTTAAATGGTACTGGTTAAATTGTTTTATTGTTTCACAGAGTTTGATTTATTTGCTATTTTATTGGTTCACTTAAATAGGGAGGAGGGTTAGATTAATAGATTTTCCAACATGAATTCATTTTCACTAATGTTTATGAGCTACATTTGTAGATGTGCCTTAAATAAATACACAGACAGGAAATCAAGATTAGAATGTATATTCAAAGTAAGAAAGCAAGGATTCAAAGACGTCCCAGAAATGAATAAGATCTGTAGATTCATTAAGAAAATTACCCATTAAAATTAGAAGGCAAAAAAGTAAAATAAAAAGACAAAAATAAAAACAAAATTAGCCAGGCGTAGGTGGCTCATGCCTATTATAAATACTAGCTACTAAGGAGGCTGAGATATTAGGATCACGGTTTAAAACCAGCCTGGGCAGGATAGTCCATGAGACTCTTATCTCTAATAAACCACCAGAAAACCAGAAGTGGTGCTGTGGCTCAAGTGGTAATGCTAGCCTTAAACTGAAGAGCTGAGGGACATCACCCAGGCCTAGAGTTCAAGCCCCATGACTGACAAAAAAAAAAAAAAAAGATCCATTGATGGAGCATCCCATAAGAAAGGAGAGAGAGCTCAGTGAGATTACATTGCCACTGATGACAGCATAGACTAACGTGATGCATCTAGAGTCTGCACAGCTGCAACAGAGCCCATGGCGACTATTTCAGTGTAGAATGCTTCCGTTCCTTAAGGTGAGAAAGCCATAAAAAGAACAGAGATTTGGGGCTGGGAAGATGGCTCGGTGGTAGAGTGCTGGCCTTGCATTCATGAGACCCCAGGTTTGATTCCTCAGAACCACATAAGCAGAAAAAGCCAGAAGTGGTGCTGTGGCTCGAGTAGTAGAGTGCTAGCTCTGAGCTGAAGAGCTGAGGGACAGTGCCCAGGCCCACAAAAAAAAAAAAAAAAAAAAAAAACAGAACTGAGATTTTTATATAACTCTATCTCTACAATAATATTCATAACTAATGCTTAAATAACACTTCTAAGCTGGATAGGTATTATGTACCTCCCCTGATTTAATTCTTACCATAATAAGGTCATTAGTCTTAGCCCCATTAGTAACTGTGCTTGCCACATAAGAAACATGCACACATACACATGAGATCCAGTGATTCTGAATAACATTGTTTTGAAGTCCACTCTAACAGGATTCTGTGTAATCTGTGAACGCTCCGTAGGGCAGGACCACCCAGAGCCTTTGGAGCACCCGCACAGGGGAAGTATTCAGGTTGGCTTACACCCTGCAAGCTACTTCCTGCCAACTGCTTCTACTCCTCCATGCCATGTGTAATACAGAATCCGTTTCTAGCCAGGTATGGTGGTACATTCCTGTAATTCAAGTGAGTTGAAAAGTCTTGAAAGTGAACATTGGTAAGATCATGGTCAAACGCCAATCTGGACAAAAAGAAAAAAGAAAAAGTTAGCAAGACTACATCCCACAAATAAAGTAGGCCTGGTGGTGTGCACCAGTATTCCCAACTACACAGGAGGCATTCAATAAGAGAAACATGGTCCAAACTCAGAACAAAAGCTCTAGACCATTTATGAAAAACAAAGCAAAAAATAAAATAGAAGATTGGAGATGTTCCTCAAGTGGTACAGTATCTTTCTAGCAAGTGGGAAATCCTGGAGTTAAACTCTAGCAATGCAAAAAAAAAAAAAAAGTCTCACTGTACATTTTTGATGAATGGTGGTAAATGTTTGGGGGTGCAGATACTCTGCCATGATACTGTGTCCCCAGGGATTTAGGATTCCCAGGGACAGAAGCTCTCTCCTTCAAGACCTAGAACCTGGGCACATTCCCCAAGGAGATAGTTGTAAGTTGTGAATGTTATTGGTGGATAGAGCCATCATTCTCCTTATTATGTTGGCACAAGAAACATCAGCAAAACAGAAAAGCTATTCTGTGATTTTCCTTGTGTTGCCTTCTGCTTATACTGAGGGGTCCCTGGTGCCCCTTTCCATACCTAAGTTCAACATTTTTGGCACAGAAGTCAAATTCAGTAAACATGCAGTTATGGAATAAACAAGGAAATGAATCACAACAGCTTGAATGAAGACAAAGCATATAGCCAAGTCACCCACAGAGTGCCCACATTTATAAGCATCATAGATACTGCTGCTGATTTTATTTAAAGCTGGGGAATGGAGGGCTTGGGCTGCAACAGAGAAGAGCCATTGGATGGCAAAGACGTGTTTATCAACTTAACCTGGTGCTGCTTGTAAGGCTGGCATTGGTGATACTTGTATACTAAAATGTATGTTCCAGACCTTCCCATAATTCTTAGCAAGATGAGAGCTACCAGCCAGAGATACTTTTTATGGAAGGTTTTATGGAAACCGGGTTTATCAGCCCCACACAAGACCTCAGGAACACTAACTAGAATGTGAAGTTGAATTGCTGGGGAAAGAGAGTGGCATCATGGGAAAACCCATCACTTCCCCCTCCCAAAATGCTTGATGCACAGCTGACCCAAAGCACAAATCTTCTGCCTTGCTTCCTATTTTTATATTTCTTTTCTTGACCAATGCAATGCTCCAAGAGCCAAGAAATCTGCACATCAAAACAATACCTTGCCAGGAATTGGTGGCTCATGTCTATAATCCTAGCTACTCAGGAGGCTGAAATCTGAGGATCATGGTTTGAAGCCAGCCCAGGAAAAAGAAGTCATGAGACTCTTATCTCAATTAACCACCAAAAATCCGTAAGTGAAGCTGTGGCTCAAGTGGTAAAGCACCAGCCTTGAGCAATAAAAGCTCTGGGACAAGTCGGGCACCAGTGACTCATGCCTGTAATCCTAGCTACTCAGGAGGCTGAGTTGTGAGGATCATGGTTCAAAGCCAGCCCGGGCAGGAAAGTCCATGAGACTCTTATCTCCAATAAACCACTAGAAAACCAGAAGTGGTGCTGTGGCTCAAGCAGTAGAGCACTCACCTTGAGCTGAAGAGCACAGGGACAGTGCCCAAGCCCAGAGTTCAAGCCCCACAACCAACAGAAAAGAAAAAAAAGCTCAGGGACAGTGCCCAGGCCCTGAGTTCAAGCCCCCAAACCAGCACACACACAAAAATAAAAATAAAGAATAAAAACAATCCAGCATCTGCCATACAAAAACACCATTTGTTTACTGGCCCCCATTCCATTCTGTCATTTCGTTTGCATAAGTATCATTAACTTTTGGGGTGACAATTATTTGAGGACCAAGTAAACTGTGGAAATTTATAAACTCTTATGTGGCTAAATTAAATGCTATTTTAACTAACAGTTAATAGTGTTTACTGCTGTGTAATAGTGATTTTCATCTTTTTACTGTATCTAATGACATTCTGATGACTGAATTCTCTGTAGGGATACCAAATCATTACATTAAGGATGAGTGATTTTAGTATATGATGACTGATCAGTATAATAATATGTAGACTAATGCTATGCTAGTAAATTAAATCATTTGCATTGCAGTTTTTGTCAACTAGAATAAGGATTCTATTCTGCTGTTAAACTGTAATGTAGAGCCTGCTTAACATCAAATAATAAATGAGCATCTGAAATTGGTGACTCATTTGGTAGAATATTTTCTTTTTGTTTTTTCTTTGTGTATGTGTGTATGTATGTGTGTGCCTGTGTGTGTCAGGATTGGGGTACAAACTCAGGGCCTGGGAGCAGTTCCTGAGATTTTTTTTGTTCAAGGCTAGTCACTCTACCACTTGAACCACGGTTCCACCTCTAGATTTCTGGTGCTTAATTGGAGATAAGAGTTCCATGGATTTTTCTGCCTGCATTGGCTTTGAACTGTGATCCTTAGATCTCAGCCTCCTGAGGAGCTAGGATTATAATAATGAGCCACTGGCTATTCTTACTTTTAGAGCTATAAGAAAGGGAGACACTTCTCATCAGCTTGAAAAACTCATCAGCTGTCCTAGAAGAAACCTTGTAGTTACCCTCAAGTGTTGGTATAAGAGATATTTGCCTACTGGAAGGAAAGGAGAGTCAAAATCTCAGGGAAGATTTGAATAATCAACCATAGGAGGAAATGGTAATTTGTTATCATATGAGACCTAAAGAAACACACACACACACACACACACACACACACACATACACACACAATTGAAAGGAAAAAGAACTTGAGATGGAAATGCACGCCTGTAACATCCACATTCAAGAACAGAGGAAGGAGGATTGTATGAACAAGACCAGTCTTGTTCCAAACGTACCAAGTTTCTAGCTCAAAAACACGAAATTGAGGGTATAGCTTAGTGGCTGAGTGCTTGCCTAGTATGGTCAGGGTTCTAGCTCTGTTACAGCACTGCCAGAGAGAGAGAGAGAGAGAGAGAGAGAGAGAGAGAGAGAGAGAGAGAGAGAGAGAGAGAGGGAGGGAGGGAGAGAGGGAGAGAGAGGGAGAGGGAAGGAGGGAGGGAGAGAGGAGAGAGGAGAGAGTGAAATGGAGAGAGAGATGGAGAGAGAGAAAAAAGAGAGAGAGAGAGAGAGGAGAGAGTCTCTTCCAGAACATTGATCATAAAGCCATCTAGGAAGAATTCCTGCTTTACATTGCAACCAGTAAGGCCCAATCTTGAAAGTCATGAAGGTTTCCCTACCACTCGGAAAAACTAGATTATTACATTTCATGGGCAGAAAATCTTCTCAGCCTCCAAAAGCTAAAAACACACTCATTAAGATATGAAATCAGTCAGACTTGAGAGACTACAGTACTCTCAAATAATAACAAAATAAAACATTACTCAAGTTTCTATATTTTCTTACTTCTCCACTATGAGGTCACATTTTGGAATCGCCATTAAGGAATATTTTGAAGAAAGGATTTGGTAGGATAAATACAAGAAAGAGAACAAAGGAAACAATATCCCCTTTTTCCCAAAATACTGTATCATCAGAAAAATGATACAACAGTCTTTAGGAAGACTGCAGGTCCTGGGTTAACAGAAGATCTTAGAGCTATATCCTCAGGAGCATACAGACAGTGGGTGAGACACTGTGGGAACCAAGAATGCTAACAGCATGGCTCATCTGTTTTTAATGCAGGGACACACTAGACCCAAGGAGCATCCAGAAGAGAGGCCCTAAGACTATAGATGAAGTGAGGGATGCATCTCAAAGATTTCACTCTTTATGTCAAGTCAGACTGGTCAAATGAAGAAAAGGAGAAAGGCCTTTGTGTCCCAGAAAAGGCTTAGAATTAGGTTACGAAAATGTGAAATATTGGGATTAATGATAGACAACATGCTTGATGTGAGCAAGGGCCTAGGATCTATCCACAGCACAAAAGAGAAGAAGGAAGGGAGGGAAGGAGAGAGGGAGAAAGGGAGGAAGAAAGGAAGGAGGGGGAGAAAGGAAGGAAGAAAGAAAAGAAGAAAGGAGGGGAAGGAAGGAAAGAAGGAAGGAAGGAAGGAAGGAAGGAAGGAAGGAAGGAAGGAAGGAAGGAAGGAAGGAAGGAAGGAAGGAAGGAAAGAAGGAAGGAAGGAAGGAAGGAAGGAAGGAAGGAAGGAAGGAAGGAAGGAAGGAAGGAAAGAAGGAAGGCAATGAAGAATTAACCAAGATTCAAAAGAGTCACAGAAACAGCCCTTGAGTATCAAGAGAGGATCCAGTTATGGAAATATTGCTGCAGAGGACGCCATAGGCCAGAGTACTGTGATCATGTGATCAGGCTTATTTTCCAGAAATTTCATCCTGGTGTGAATGTAGAGGTTGCTTAAAGAGAGGAGAAGGTACAAACTGAGAGAGTAATAACAAAATTGGGATAATAATTATCACAAGAGATGGTGTAAATGATGGCAAGAATAAAAAGACAGAAACACACATATTTGAAAGCATAACTTTTGGCCAGGGCAAGAGTGGGACATAGAGTGACCAAGTTAACCAGCTCTAGACATGCATGACTTGAGCCCCTCATTCTTCTCTTCCTTATTTTGTTATTGGTAGCAGTGGTTTGTTTTTACTTTTATTTTTCTCAAGGCTGGCACTCTACTACTTGAGCCACATCTCCACTTCTAGGTGTTCTGGTGGTGAATTGAAGAAAAGAGTCCCATGGACTTTTTGGTCCAGGCTGGCTTTCCAGTGCAAGCCTCAGATCTCAGCCTTCTGTGTAGCTTGAATTACAGGCATGAGCCAGCATGGCAGTGGTGGTTCTTAGGATCAAGCCTGTACATGCTTCACAAGTGCTACACCACTGCTCCACAACCCTGCCCCTTTGCACTTAACCCCTACTAAACAGAGTACTAACCTGAGCTCGCTCCGGTAAACAAAACACAATTACACTTTCTTTCCTAGCTTGTCAAAGAAAGTTTTACTGTAACACTTATATATTTCCCCCATAAATCAAGTCTCTCCCACAAAGATGTAATCAGAGCCTAGCCATTGTTCTCAATGGTATCCTGTAGGTGTGTTTTCTGCCAGGGTTTGCAACATTCATGCCCTAGACAGGGCTGATGGGCTCACAGAGATGACGCATGACAGGTGTGTGTTGTCAGACCTACAAATAACCAGTCAAACCTATCAAATCCTCTTGCACAGACTCTGAATTAAAGACACCAACACATAATTACTAAGTCCACAATGACAAGGGGGAGGGGATGTGTGTGTGTGTATGTGTGTGTGTGTGTGTGTGTGTGTGTGAGAAAGAGAGAGAGAGAGAGAGAGAAAGAGAGAGAGAGAGAGAGAGCAGAGAGAGACAGAGACAGACAGACAGACAGACAGACAGACAGAAGGGAATAGCTGAGTCACCAGAGTAGAAAATCAGCCAACGGAGAAAACAAACCTTTGCTTCCCATAAGCAAAAAAAAAAAAAAAAAAAATGTAGTTTTTGAGAGAGCCACATTATCTCTTAAAAGATGGTATGTGCAGGTTGAACACTGTTCAAGAATGTCTCGCAAGAGGACAGCAGGAACACAAACACAGGCTACGCAGGCTGGCTTAGCACCCTGACGACCCAGATAAGGACTCCCCAGATGCCCCATCAAAGATGAGGCAGCTTTCTCTCAGTCCTGGCTCTGTAGAGTTAAGACTGTCTCCATCCTTTCAGCCTCCAAGCCTCGGTTAAACAGCTGCCACAAACAGGTAGACAGACCCGCGTGCCACAGGTGTGTTTTGATTTCCCAGAGCATCCGTTCTGCCATGTGCAGAGTAGGGGCCCTCCTCTCCTCATTCTCACCCAACTGATTCACACACTTAGGTCAGCTGCTTGGACAGGAACTGAGTTCTGATCCTCTGACTCATGGTAGCCAGAATCATTCTTTTCCTTGCTACTTAAAAGACCCTACTAAGTACAAAGAATTAAAAATCAATAAATAAGAGGACCAAACTTGAAAGGACAAATACAGTGAGATAACAAGCATGCACACTGAACCAGAGACACCCCAGACATTCAGCTGTCTGCTTCATCTGAGCCTTCTGTAGCCCCAGGTCCTAAAAAGCCATCTGATTAGGCTCAGAAGTTAAAGTGAGCAGTCAGAATCTTTGGTCTAGTCTCATACCAAAAATAACCAAAGCAATCTTTTTTTCTTTTTCTTTTCATTTCTTTTTTTTTTTTTTTAATTTGCCGGTCATGGGGCTTGAACTCTGGGCCTGGGCACGCTGTCCCTAAGCTATTTAGCTCAAGGTTAGTGCTCTACCACTTGAGCCACAGTGCTACTTTCCCAAAGCAATCTTTTAAACAATCAAGTGAGAACCTGGAGCCTTTGTTCAAGTGAAAGGCTTAGAGTACTTGGAAAGTACAATAGGGTCTGGTCTCTTTGCCTGTCCAGATCCATCCTCTTGTTCTCCTTTCCTACCCTGTCAGCTCCAGTTATGAATTTCTGGATCATGACACAGGATTGCCATAGACAACTAAGTGACTTTCAGCTCACCAAACATCTGGCCTTAGCACCACACTGGCTGCCAGCCCTGTCAAGAGCAATCATTCCCCAGACATCCACTTGATTAAGTCCCTTAGCTCTCTCACACCTTCACCTCTTGTCTATGCCCTTCTACCTTAATCCTTTTGTAAAACTACAAACCTGCACCTCTCCCCTTACCTTGCTCAACATTTCCTCCTTCACCTTTTTTTTTTTTTTTTTGCCAATCCTGGGGCTTGAACTCAGGGCCTGGGCACTGTCCCTGAGCTTCTTTTGCTCAAGGCAAGCACTGTACCATTTAGAGCACAGCACCACTTCTGATTTTGTCTGAGTTGTTTATTGGGAATCAGAGTCTCATGGAGTTTCCTGCCTAAGCTGGCTTTGAACCTTGATCCTCAAATCATGTTTTGGTGGGGGTTTTTTGTTTTGTTTTACTTTGTTTTGTTTTTAGCAATACTGGACATTGAATTCTGGGCCTCATGCTTGCTAAACGGGTACTTTAATACTTCCCAGTCTTTTTGCTTTTGGTTTGTGTTTTTAGGTAGGGTCTCATTTTTGCTTAGGCTGCCCTCAGGCCAAAATCCTCCTACCTCTACCTCCTGATTATAGGCCTTAGCTGCCCCTTTTGACCCTTCTCCCTCACATCTGCTAACATACCTCCCAATGTGTTCAACATTCATGATCTTTTCCCCCCACTGGATTGGCAGAGCCACAGAGCCACAGGGGCAAGAATGCTTTATCTCTGTCACTCACAAATAGATGCCAGGTGTCCCCCTGAAGTGCCTGACAGTCAGTAGAACCCTAATAAAATACTTGTCAAACAAAGAAATTATGGCTTGCTGTGGCCTGGGGCTGAAATCTGAACCTTCCCAGGAGCTTCACATCTATTAGCAGGTATCACCATTAACTATCACAGGGAGTAGGAACCACCCTGTGTCCATCTAATAGATGAAAGAACTAAAATTATATATATATATATGTGTGTGTGTGTGTGTGTGTGTGTGTGTGTGTGTGTGTGTATGTGTGTGTGTGTGTGTGTGTGTGTATATATATATATATATATATATATATATTATATATATATGAGGAGCATATATATATGAGGAGCAGCCCTGCAGTGATATGACTGTCAAGTGGCAGAATCCAGATTTGGGGATGGGGGGGAGGGAGGAAACAGGTGCTCTTCATTCCCCAGAACTATGAGAAACAACCAGGACCTCAAAAGGTTTATAGATCAATGGAGGGGTTTTTGGTTTTTTCTGTCATTGATTTATCTGAAGCTCCTACCATTTACCACCCTAACCAAGGACAAAGCAATGGAAGTGGGAAAAGAAAGGTAAGTAGCTAGGCTGTTAAATTTGCCTTGGGATGAAAGACAGATACTGTGCAACATAGTTTACTCTCCACAAAGGGATGACAACAAAGAAAAATCATTAAGGTACATTTGAAGGTGCCTTGAAAGTTGTGTGCACCACTTTTTTTAACTCATAGTTCAAAATGTACAGTGATATCAGTAGAGTTTTGACATTTCCTTTGTAGGCATTTTGCTGGTTACATGAGAGATGGTATCATTTTTTGGACTTTTCTCAACCCAGAACATGTAATTACTTCAAGCTCACTCCTGGAATCCTAGCTACTCAGGAGGCTGAGACCAGTTTCCTGCTGATGACATCACAGTGCTAATATTTTACCTCCTAATTTTGACCAACAAATGAGGCCTTGATTAGATTTCCTTAAGTAAATAAATGTGGGGAAAAAAAGACTCTTGAGTGCTGCACTTCACTGTTGGCCTTAATATCAGAGCCAGTGTTTTAAAGGATTAACAATTTCACCATTTACCTAGAAAAAAAAAACAAAGCCCTTTGCCATACAGCGCCCTTTCGTCAGTGGATATCTACCTTAACCTTTGCATGATTGCACCCTTTCGTAAGATAGCAGCCATCTGTGCAGCATGATCAGATTTGACTTTGGAAAGGAAGTTATGCAATATCATGGAAAGAGTTTTTGAAACTTGAGCTAAGATTTTTTTTTTTTTTGAAGTTTAGGGCCTGTTGCCCATGGCTTACGCCTGGAATCTTAGCTACTCAGGAGACTGAGATCTGAGGATCCTAGTTCAAAGCCAGACTGGGCAGGAAAATCTGTGAGACTCTTATCTCCAATTAGTCAAAAGCTAGAAATGGCTCCAAGTGGTAGAGCACTAGCTTTGAGCGAAAGAGCTCAGGGACAGCACCCAAACCCAGAGTTCAAGCCCCACAGCTGACAAAAAAAGGAAGAAGGAGGAAGAGGAGGAGAAGAAGGAGGAAGAGGAGGAGGAGGAAGGGAAGGAAGGAAGGAAGGAAGGAAGGAAGGAAGGAAGGAAGGAAGGAAGGAAGGAAGGAAGGAAGGAAGGAAGGAAGGGAGGGAGGGAGGAAGGGAGGGAGGAAGGGAGGGAGGAAGGCAGGGAGGGAGGGAGGGAGGGAGGGAGGGAGGGAGGGAGGGAGGGAGGGAGGTTGGAAGGAAAGTTAAAGTTTAGAGATATTTTCTAGGCTAGATATTTTCTGAAACAAGAGATTTAAAACTGAATAAAACTCTAGGGAACCAGGAAATATACATCTCTGGTGGCTCTGTGTTGGAGCTTGGCATGCAAAAGCCTTTTGAGAAGGAGAATATTTCCTTCACTTGCTAATTTCAGTGGTTTATACTGTTAGATGATCAGATATCCTTACTTAAGAGATTAGCCACTGTCGTCTTATTCTAGTGTTCTAAGAATACCTTTGGAGATTAAAAGCAAATCCTTGGAATAAAGGGTCTATTTTTTTTTTAGTCCAAAATTACTTCTTGGGACACCAGTGCAAAAGATCAGAAAGGAGCTAATCCCTGAAGAAAGAGATATGTGATAATTCAGTAGCACAAATTAATTGTAAAAATGCTCAGGGAATCCAAATGCATTATAATTAATTTAATTCTTAAAAAATACATTGAAAAGTGTAGTTAATCCACATTAATGTAACCTAGTGGAGGAAAGGTGGGAGTTGGTTTTTTTGCCCGGTTCATAAGCTGATAAAAAATCAGCTAGAAATTCCAAGAAGCAAATCTTACTTCTACAATCCAAAAGACTACCCATCTGTCTAGGCAGAAGCTCCTATAAGCATGTAAACTACATTTCAAAAAGATAAACACCATTTTGAGGTGCAAAAAGAGAAACAAGTACAGATTGATGATCACCAGTACTCAGAGTGATAAACTCTTCTGGAATAGAAGAACTGAGCTATTCCAGGAAAGCAAAAGTCCCACCATAAGGCAAAGAGCCTATGCAGCAAACACATTTAAAGCTGAATGGCTATATTGTCTTTCATGAACTTAATGACTCATTTTATTTTTTCCCCAAGAGGTCCAGAGTCACAAAAGCATTATATTTTGAGTTCTAAATTCCTCATTACAGAAATGTTTTATGAACTACTGCATTCAGATTAAGCTTCTCTGATGATACAAAAATAAAACTACTTATCATGTCTATTTTACGGCCTAGTTGGCTTGCCTTAGCAAAAGACATTTAGCAAATAAGATTGGTAAATTGTCAACTATCTTAAACAGCATCTTAGCCACTCATGCCTGGTAGCTTCTTCTCAAACACGCACTGCTAATGTTCTCAAGCCTTTTTTATTAAAACCATTAGCAACCCAAAGATAAATGTTAAACACTGTAGAGCAATTTTTTCTTCAGTGTTGGGATGGAACCCAGGGCCTTGTACATGGTAAGAAAGCAGTGAGCCTTGTCTAGAGCCTATCAAATATTCTAGATTAGTTGGAGGCCTAGCTGAGTTGGTAGGCTGCTGGCCAATGAGCAAAAGTATCAGGTACTGAGTTCATGTCCTAGTCTATGACCTAAAAAAAAAGGGAGTGGGGGGCCTAGAAAGAGGAGCTGGAAAGACATTGCAACTTTATAAAGGTAAATGCAGGCAACCAAAACCCTAACACCAAATACGCATCAGGTAAGCAGCAGAGGATTCTATTGGTAAGTAGTTTCAGAGAATATGACCGATTCTTATTTTTCTATCTACTGATAATCTTAAAAGCAAGCATGGATCCTCATTCCATGGGCTAGGCCATCTTCAAACCTGCTCCAACTTGCTTTCTTCTGGGCCAGTGACACTGGATTGGTAGCTAGGAAATAAAAGCCCTGCTTTCCAATCTTACTCCTACTCTGTCTAACCTCAGGTGATTAAGTTGAAGCGCATTCCCTCCAAAGAACTGCCATTGTTCATTTCATCCAAGTCTCCTGAATGTCTACCTTGTCTCTGTTACACACATGCAGAAGCTGCAGGACCATCCAATTCCAGAAGCAAGTGACCACCGAATTGAGGGAGTCACAGTGAGTCATCAGAGTCGAGAAACAATACAGATCAAAATAAATACAAAAGCAACTGGAAATGACTACCACAAGCAGGCAAGTGACTCAGGGTCAGTTAAGTGGGTCAGACGGGAAGTTTTCATGGAAGCAGGCAGGACTGCAGGAGATAGAAGGAAGAAACAACTATTACTATGCTTTGAGTGCCCATATATCACTCAGGTGAAAAAGAAAGGTACAAAGTTAAGCAATTTTTCTTCTCTTCCATATCTACTGGAATTAGTCTCTCTCTCTCTCTCTTTTTTCTTTTTAACAAAGGAAGAGGGAAGACAAAGATATTATTGTCAGTACCCAGAACAGAAGAAAAAGAGCAAAGGGCTAGCCTGGAGCATCATCAACTGTGGGAAATGGGTCAAGCTGAGGTCACTTCCTACTGGAAGTACCTTGGTAACTAGAGACCAAGAGAATAAAGATGCTGAACAGTACACCCACATATTGTTCCTTCTAGAACATCATTCCTCCTGGAGCACTCTCTTGGGGGTGGGGGTTGGGGAGGGCAGACATTTCACCAATAGAAACAAGACAGAGAGAAGTCCCTGAGTGGCACTAGAATGCTCTCTGGTCATTTTGGCTTCTGCATATATTTCAGTCATTGTTGATTTCTCTTGAACAAACAGGAAGTACCTATTACATGACAGGCATAAGTTGTTATTCTCTCTTAGCTGGTGTACAAGAGACAAGGGCCCAGGACAGGGCAAGCATCAAGACAGCAGATTCAACAATTGGAGGGATGAAAGACAGGTGCTGGGGCATGCCTTGCTTGGTCTTTTAAGTCTATTATATGTTGCTAATATTCGCCCCTTTGAAATAGGAAGAGCAATTCACGCTTTGCAATCTTTCTAAGATATTTTGAAGACTAATGAGCTGATTCCCAAAGGACTTGGAATTCCAAAGAAACATGCTTTAGATTATGAATGTGATCCTACAACCATATGGAATCCTCTGAGACCCTCAGCCTGTCTCTCCTTTAAATCAAAAAAAAAAACAAAACAAAAAAACCCAGGTACAGTAGCCCTCCATATCTCTGTATCTGCAGATTCTGCATACAAGGACTCAACAAATTGCAGATCTCTTTCTCCAAACATTATTGCATCTTTATTGGACATATACAAGCCTAGTTTTCCTGTCATTTGTTCTTAAATAGTACAGTATTGCAACTATTTATGTGGCACTTATATTTTATTTTGGTTCATAAGTAATGGAGGGATGGGGTACAGTATATGGGAGGATAGTCATAAGACATAGCAAATACTTTGCCATTTCATTCACATTACTTGAACATTTGGAGATTTTGGTATGTGGTAGAGTAGGCAGGGGATACTGGGACCAATTCCCATGGATAGACTTTGGGATGAAATGGGTGCATTGCTAAAGTATCTGGGCTTAGTAGCCACTTATTATATCATATTTAGGCTGTAACATATATACAAAAGGCAAGCAGATGCAAAACTTTACAACTGAACGCAGATAGAATAAATATCTCCTGTTTGTGACTTTGAGTGACTGATGGTATATTCTTTTCCTGCTGTAATTCATGGCTTGGGCAAGCGGGGGGTGGGGAGAAAGAGTTTCTCTTGGAAAATCTATTCCTTCCTAAATAAGCAAAAGAATAGTACTGACTAGGAAAGGGATACTTAAACCTGAAAGTTAAAAACATTCTCAATGCTTTCTTACTAAATAAACCAACAGGTTATAAAACAGAATACACAACCCTAAAATGGGAAGGAAATTGACACATGGTTTAAATGTGGATAAATATTGAGAACATTATGTTAAGTGAAATGAGCTAGACATGAGAGGATAAACATTGTTTCAACCATAGATTCGGAGTAGGATGATGGTTATCTGGGGCTGGAATAAAGGGAATGGGAGTTACTATTTACTGGGTCAGAGTTTTGTTGTTGGTTTGTTGATTTTATAGAGATCCAGCAACAGATGAATGTGCAACTATGTGAATGTACTTTATCAGAATGATGCTAAACTTAAAAATAATTAAAATGGCCAGGCATAGTGGCATACACCTATAATCTTAGTATTCAGAAGACAAGACAAGAGGGCCACAAGTTTCTGGCCAGCCTGAACTACACAGGAAACCTTACCTCCAAAACAGGAAGTTGAAATGGGGGTACAACTCAATGATAGAACACATGATTTATCATGGTCAAGGCCCTAGGTTCATCTCCAGCACCAATAAATACATTAATAGTTAAAATGGTAAATTTTATGTAATGCATATTCTACCACAATGTGTAAGGGAAAAAATGATTTAATGGAAATGTATACAACAAACATGATGTGATGCTATATTTTCCTCCTGAACAAAAGAGGAAAAGGTTAGGAAGGAAAATGAGGTAGGTACAGATAAAATCAATTTGCTAATTTGTGAAGCTGAGCGATAGCAATTTAGGGTATCAATTACAAACTTCTGATCGTCTTTTGCTATTTGAAATGTCTACTATTTTAAAAAGTATTTTAAAAAAAGGAACGAGAAAACTCAGAATATAAAAACCAATCACATTTTTGAAGAAATATCTGCTGTTTATGTGTGCTCAATTTCCAAAAAATAAAATCATATAAACATGCACTACTTTGAAACAAAAGTGTAATTGGGGATGGGGCTGTAGCTTGGTGGCACAATAGATGTTTCCCTGGGCTGAATACCCAGCACCAAAATGAAGCAAAAAGAATTGAATCAGGTGCCAATGGTTCACACCTGTAATCTAAGTTAATCAGTAGGCTGACAGCTAGCCTAGGCAGAAAGGGCCATTATCTCTAATGAATCAGGAGAAGGAAGGGAGGGAGGGAGGGAGAGAGAAAGTCTCAGAATTTTAAAAGAAGAAGAGGAGGAGGAGGAGGAGAAGAGGAAGAGGAGGAGGAGGAGGAGGAGGAGGAGGAGAGGAAGAGGAGGAGGAGGAGGAGAAGAAGGAGGAGGAGGAGGAGGAGGAGGAGGAGGAAAGGGGAAAAAAAAAACAGAAGTGGAGCTGTGGTTCAAGTAATAGAGAGCTAACCTTGAGCACAAGTGCCCAGGTTCTGAGTTCAATCTCTGGAACTGGCAGAAAGAAAGAAAGGAAGAAAGGAAGAAAGAAAGAAAGAAAGGAAGGAAGGAAGGAAGGAAGGAAGGAAGGAAGGAAGGAAGGAAGGAAGGAAGGAAGGAAGAAAGGAAGAAAGGAAGGAAGGAAGGAAGAAAGAAAGAAAGAAAGAAAGAAAGAAAGAAAGAAAGAAAGAAAGAAGGAAAGAGAAAAGAGAAAGAAGAGAGAGAACAAGGGAAAGAAAAAGAAGGAAGGAAGGAGAGAGAGGGAGGGAGGAGAGGGGGAGGGAGGGAAGAAGGAAGGAAGGAAGGAAGGAAGGAGGAAGGAAGGAAGGAAGGAGGGAGGGAGGGAGAGAGGGAGGAAGTCACAGAATTTTAAAACAAAAATTTACACCATCAAGAAAGTAACACGATGGGGGGGGGGAGGAGAAGGATTGGGATTGGGGGGGGTAGGGGGGAGGCTGGGAAGGGATGTGAAAGGTAAACAAAGGAGGAGGCTGCAATGCTTGGTAAGAAATGTACACATTATCCTGCCCATGTAATTGTAACCCCTCTGTACAGTATGTTCACAAATAAAATATATATATATATATATATATATATATATATATATATATATATATATATATATATATATATATATATATATATAAAAGAAAGTAACACGAAAGCACACTAAGCTCTGGTCCCTTCAGGTGGGCATAAGGGGCTGGGTCTGTGGTTCCCAGCTGAAGCCTGGAGCCATGGTTCTAGCCTTGTGAGGAGCAGCAGCCGGGAGTCCCATGACCCCTGGAAGTCACCCAGCCTTCCCTGCACCCCTGCCGTCCCGAGGATTCAAGACAAATGCGCACACACATTCTTCTGTTAGTCCCTTTCCAGGTTAGATTGATGAGGAGCCCTGGGTCGACCCTGCTGAGCAAGGCCCTTCAGAGCCATCAGCTGGCCCATGCCCCAGGCAATCTCTCAGCAAAGAGCATGGACACGGATACTGGGAAGAGCCCTGTCAGGTCCCCTGAAAAGCAGCTCTGCTCCAGAAGAGGCTCCATTGTGGCTCTGCATTACAATGGGTCTGGGGCAAAGAGCATGAAACGTCTTGATGTGTGAATTTTCTATTTACAATGAGCATTGCACACGTGTAAGCACAATGCAATATTGTAGATCTTCTGCCCTACTATTTCTATATTTCATGGTCTCCCACAAAACAATGAGCACCAACCTGCCCATACAAAAAGAATCCTAGTTTCTTTTTGTAAGGTTAAGATTTACTATACCCCGTCTCAGTATTTACATAGGACTACCATGAAGGTAACATATAATTGGAAGGATGAATTATAGCCATTATTTAACTAAAATGGGCAAAATCATGCAGTGTTTCCTCCCCCTCTCGGTAATGAGAGAAATAAGACTATATAATAAAGTCCAATGGAAGTCCCACGTAGGACTGCTAGGAAAGCCATCCTAATTTGAACTCAGCCAGGATTATCTGACCCCAGAGAAACATCCAGAGAGGCTCAGAATCCTGAAGGTCAGAAACTTTTTTTTTTTTCCTTTTTCTTTTTTTTTTCTTTTTTCAGCGTTGGGAGAACATGAAGCTTGCTCAGAGGCAGAATGACAGAGAGAAAACGTAACTGGTGGCTATTTCCCCAATGTAGCGGAAGGTTGTAGAGGTCATTCATTTGATAGGGATTACATTTTGTTCTCCAGAGAAGGATGGTCCAATGTGTATACCCTGGCAGCCACTCTGCTATGGGTCCTAATGGTTATTGGGGTCTTTTTTTGTTTTGTTTCGCTTTGTTTTTCTCTTTGGTCCAAGACGGGACTCAAACTGGAGCTCGCTTTCAACTCCATGGCAAGCATCCTTACCACCTGACCCCTTCCTTCAACAGCATTGGGTCCTGATGGTAAGAAAACCAAACATCCTATGTCTTTTCCAGAAGGGAAGACAAGCACAGGTGTGCCAACAGCCTCTAAACAAGGCTCCACAGGCCTGTCATACTTTCCTTCTCTTCTGTCTTTTAGCAGTGCAAGAATACCTTGATGGATGGAAGAGATGGATGCAGAAACACGAGAGGAAAAAGCTCTTGGAGCTGGATGCCGGTGGCTTAGACCTGTAATCCTAGCTACTTGCAAGGCTGAGATGTGAGGATACCAGTTTGAAGCCAGCCAGTGTAGGAAAGTCCACAAGATTCTTGAAAGCTGTGAAGTGTCACTCCAGTTATAGAACAGGGGCCTTGAGTGAAGATGCTCAGAGAAAGGCCACAACACCCTGAGTTCGAGTCTCAGTTCTAGCACACACACACACAGAGAGAGAGAGAGAGAGAGAGAGAGAGAGAGAGAGAGAGAGAGAGAGAGAGAGAGAGAGAGAAGAGATGGGGAGAAGGAGAGGAAGGGAAGAGAGAGAAGAAAAGGAAAGGCAGGGGAGAGGAAATAGTGAGAAATAGAGAGAAAATAGTGCTTAGGCCACATCTGTAACCCCAGCCAAGAAGGGAGGCAGAGGTGGGAGGATAACTATCTGAGGCCACTTGAAGTAAAAAGTGTGTGAAACAATAAATGAAAACAAAAGGAGGTGGGGTGTGGCTCAGGTGGTAGAGTACTAGGCTAGGCCATAGTTCAAACCCTAGTACCACCACACACACACACACACACACACACACACACACACACACTCCTTTCTAATTTTATCTTGGTATGATTTCTTAAATAAATCTTAAAAATGATAACGTAGAGTTTTTTTTTAAGGGCATTTAAAGCCAACCATTTAGTCCTTGAAATGAGAAGTCTGCGAAGCTACAAAGGAAAGCAAAATAACAGTACTTGACTGCCCGAAGCCAAACTGAGTCTCTTTTTCCACCCTTCATCCCGTCCTCCCAGCCCTCCCCTCCTCCTCGAACCACCCCCCTTCCTCATATCCAGGGTGGAAACGGTATTCTGGGTATTCTCGTAGCCTGGATATTCTCTGGGTAGTCTCTTGTCTGCTGGTTGAATTTTCATTTTTTAACAATCTCTCTCATGGTTAGAACTCCCTTATTCTAACTTCTTTATATCCTTCCAATGATGGTGTAATGAGGATGCAGTAAAACTGAAGCACATAGACAAATGAGTCCTTTTGAAAAGCTGACCTGACATTCTGGCTTACTCCCCCAAAATGACTGCAGTCTGGCTCATTGTTCCCTTCGCCTTTTTTTATTACGTATATGCACAGAAACGATTAAAGCTTGGATCCCCACATACACAATGTTTTATCATTTTTCTCTCCCTGCTGGCCTTTTCCCTCTCATTTTAAAGATGTGCATGCATAATATTACAACTGCAGAGTTTCTGGTGTTTCTTTTTCTTCCTTTCCTCTAACAACTGTCAACCTTTTAAGATTAGCCAGCCAGAAAGTGATCATTATATACTAGCAGTACATAAGATTGATAAGGCAGCCACAAACAAGAAGGAAAAAGAAAAAAAAAAAAGTAAAAGCAAACGAAAACCACAAGATGGAAAAAGAAAGAAAAGCAAAAGGAAGGGGGGAAGTGGGAAGGAGGTCTTTAAAGCGCTCATAAAATTAAATCTCAGATTTAAATTCTCCCTCATATTTTATTGTCTTTTCTTTTCTTTTTCCTGTGGTAACTGGTAATTAGAGTCAATAATCTTTTGCTGAGAGAGCACCTTGTCTCCACAGTGTTTATATCATCATCATCAAAGATCTGCCTTAAGGCCCTGGCGTGTTAATAATTTAAGGTGTGCACAGCCTAGTTATAGCAGGAAGGCTAGTTATTGAGTTTGTAAACCAGCCGATGATTTATGGGAACACCTTGCATGAGTCACACTCATTAAATAAAATACTTCAGTTTAATAAGGAACGTGGGGTAAACAGGCCTTCCCGTTAGAGCGTGAGTGTGCAATTGGAGATTGTTGAGTTTTGTCACCAAGTTCACCAGTGCTATTTTGTCTTAATTGTATTGGCAGACAAGGGAGGGCGGGATGCAGGGTCACGTGTGTGTCTGTGTATGTTTGTACATGTACATGCAGCAAGCTCTCTCTCTCTCTCTCTCTCTCTCTCTCTCTCTCTCTCTCTCTCTCTCTCTCTCTCTCTCTCTCTCTCTCTCTCTCTCTCTTCTCTTTCTCTCTCTCTCTCTCTCCTCTCTCTCTCTCGTTCTCCCCCCATTACAGGAGCAGAGCCTCTGGTCTCAAGCTTTCTGTCTCCTAGAAACTAGATACATGGAAGCTAAATTCTCTGTTACAGAGTATGCTAAATCTCTCCCTAAAAGGCTACTAATTAAGAAAGCAAAAATGCTCATGGAAATAAAATTACAAGAAAAAAATCAATATAGGGTTGTTAAATGTAGCCTGCATTTAAGACCTATAACCATATTTTACTGTCAAGCCCAATGGTTTACTCATTAGGAATTCCTAAGCAGACAGAGAGTAAAAGCCAAACATAGCATTCTGATCTGCTTCAAAGAAAATCTGAACACTGTGTAACTTTTTTTTTAACTTAAGATTTCTATATTTAGGACTTGGAAAATAATGTTTGAACCCTTTGAGTGGACCATGTCAGTATGCAGTATGGGTTTCTAAAACACATGATCTGATGGCCACTTGCATGTATTTTACTCTAAATTAATTAGCAGGAGCATAAAGTCCAGTTGGTATTGAAACTGGTGGGCTCCTGATCACATTTCATTTCACAGACTGCTAACTAAAGTGAACTTTGCAGTTTGGTTGGATTGTCTGCTGTGTAATGCCTTGGGTAGATTTGGAAACTTTAGAGAAAGGGTAAATTGTATCAAAAATCCCTCCCACCCCCAAAGCTACTTTTGTTGGACTTCGGGACATTTCTAAGGGATGCCCAAAAAGTTTCAATCAGGAAAGAACACCAGTTTCGTCCATTTGCTGTGCTATAGAGAACCAGTGGCTCCTGATGGGCTTTCTTCCCGAAAATGTACATAGTCTGAGAGAAAGCTGCCAGGGCTGATGACTGCGAAAGTGTACTTTGTGGTCTCAATTTTACCACAGAGAAAAAATGGCTAAGGTAAGTTTCGAATTACAGTGCTTCACTCCCAGGAATCCTATCTGGTTTGAGTTTGTACTTGCTTCAAAATAGCTTCATTCTACAGAAGCATTACCTGCTATACTTAACACCTCAAGATTGTAAGGTATATTAAATAGGTAGGTTTCATTAGGTACCTGTAAAAAAAAAACACCACACATTATTCAGGCAGGAAAATAAGTTTTTATTTACTGAACTGCTGCCCCCACCATGCTTGGTGGAGAGACATGGCTGAAAAAGAAAATGGGGTGATCTACCCCTGGGCCAGGACTTATCTAGGCCAGGGACAGGAAGAGGTGTGGCCAGGTAGGGGAAAGGTGTGGCCACACTGGATCTGGATGTGACCTCAGGGTCTGGACCCTCCTAAGGTCAGATGGGAGGAATGTGACCAGAGGTGGCCTAGGATATGACCTAGCAGGAGGGGAAGGTGACTGCTTCCAGGTCTGCCAGTTACCTAGGTAACAGATACTGGGTGGAAACTTAGCCAAGAAGTTAGGAGGTGTCCCTGTGCAGACCTTACAGAGACAAGAGTGCACCCAATAGCCCACCCTGGTTTTAAATAAAGTTTTACCATTTGCTTTATAGTGTATAATACCCTATTCCTTTTTTAAAAGAATTGTGGAAAGAGAAAGGAAGGAAGGAAGGAAGGAAGGAAGGAAGGAAGGAAGGAAGGAAGGAAGGAAGGAAGGAAGGAAGGAAGGAAGGTAGGAAGGAAGGAAGGAAGGAAGGAAGGAAAGAAGGAAGGAAGGAAGGCTCAGGAACAATGTCATCATGAAATCAAAGAGGAATATCAATGAATTATTTTTGTTCTTACATAATGATCCTAAATGACCCAGTGTCCCAAATACAGTCACTTTTACCTAGCCACAAACCTATAAGTACCCTCTTATTCATTATTCCTTTAAGATCTTCTTTATTATACCTTGCCTTTCAGTGCTCAGGAATCTTATATAGATTAGCAATTGTAAGCCCAAGCCCTTTATTCAAAGGTATTTTAAATTCCAAGTGGCCTCATGAGCATTTTAACATTTACAAGACAAATCACACTGCACATTTCTAGCTGAGAAGAGATATTTGTGATCGTTTCTATACTTCAGTTAGCAGTATAGAATTAAGCTCTTACTAAGTAATGGTTATATTAAGAAGACCCATGCTAGCATTCTTAGCCCTACATTTAAGGACTCTATGTCTTGTCATGTTGCATGGTTACATATAATTTTAACACATTTGATTTTGATTGCAGAAATGTGTTTAAGACTCAACTGAACAGCTATGAGTCAATTTTCAATATCTGTGTGTATGTGTGTGCATGCGCATGTACATTCTGATAACTCTATGACATGACTAAGACCTTCGAGAAACCAATAAATATGTCCAGGCTCATGTAATTTTCGGTCATTGGGTCCCAAGAGTGAAAACAGCCTCCTTTACGCTACTAAAATGCTTTCTTTCCCTTCTTTTGGGCCCCAAAACTTTTCGCCAAGATTGTTCTGCTCACTTGCCTTCAGCCTCATTGAAGGAGTAGGTCCCTCTCTTTCCCTCTCCCCCTCCCCCTCCCTCTCCCCTCATTCCCTCCCCCCTTCCCCTCCTCTCTCTCCTCTCTCTCTCCTCTGTCTCTCTGTCTCTGTCTCTCTCTGTCTCTCTGTCTCTGTCTCTGTCTCTCTCTCTCCCCCTCCCGCTCTGCCAGGTGAAAAGCTCTTTAGCCATGTGCTTGTACCAGCTCACAAAAAGCCTGTAGTCCCCAAATCCCACACCAAGCAGGGCACAAAACCACGTGTCTCAACTCTAACCCTCACAGTAGAATCTGAGCTCTGTCTGGTGCTGTGAACTACCTGGCAATTTCTAATTCTCAGTTCTTACTGTCTCACAGAGAAGAAGCATCCCAAAAGAAAGACCAATAGATGTGAGCATCTTGAGAACACTGGTTTCTCAACTTTCTAGTGGCATTTTCCACTGACAGCATCTGTCTTTCACGCTGCCAATGGATGCCTGGCAGAACAATGTTTGCCAATTCCGTTTTGCAAACTTCCTCTTTGCCCCCCCATTTTGCCACAGGTGGAATGTTAAGCCTGGGACCAGCACAGCTGGTGCTGTCCTACCACATCAGAGAGATGTGTCTTTAAGAAAGCCAGAGGAGTTGCTCAGAAAAACCTGGCCACTAGCCCTGTGTGATAGCATCTCAATTCCTCCCTTCAAAGACAGCAGAGCAATTTTTTTTCCCCCCAATGCTACTGTGTTAACATTCTGTGTGCTATTCTGTATATACAGTATATGTAACTCAAAGTGCCATATTGTAGGCACCATGAAAGACAAATTCCTCATCCATATCCCAGTAAACACTCGCTACCTGGTAAATACAACTCCTATTACTTGAGTCTGCAAATAAATTTCCAGGAGAGGGACCTGTTTTATTAAGGGTATGTCTCCCCCCTCCCCTTGCTTTCTCCCCTTAGCCATTTTTCAAGGGGTAGTAAGGATCCTGGTCAGAAAGAATTCACCAACTCACCTTTTCTACCTTTTCCCATTTGGGAAACTGGGAGATTTTTTTTTTTTTTTTTTTTTTTTGTCTACAAATGAAAACAGAGATAATCTAATGGAAAAACAGAGGTTCAGAGATAAAAATCTGTATAATGTGACTGAGGAGGTCTCTTTCCCTCCCTCCCTCTACTTTGTGTGAGGACAGTGACACCACCCTTCCCCCCCCCCCACTCTATGCCCCAGGGCCAGAGCAGATTTCTTTACTAGAGATGCAATCAGCTCTAACCAATCGGTAAGAAGGGTTAATCAGCTGATCGATTGGTCCCTGAGCTGCTGGGACCTGGCTCCTCTCTGACTGGCTCTAGCCTGGCCTTGGGGCAGGAGGTTGGGAACTTTTAATTATCCGCAGCAGCTACTGCTCTGATTGAATGGTCAATGGGTTTACTACTGAGGCGGCCCTGCTTGAATAATAATAGAAAACAATGTGAAGGCTGGCCAGTGCAAACAGAGCCCCCAAAAAGGCACTTGGAGACATAGAAAGCACCATTAAGACAAGTTAATTGCCTGGCAGAAACGAAATTTCAAAGGTCTGAGAGATGCTTTATCCAAGTAGGGAAGGCACTGGGGGCCCCAAGCAGTGGGAAGGCATTTTCCTTTGCTTACTCTTGGGGCTGTGACCATAGCTGGCTACTCTTTGTTGCCCCAGGACAAAGGATAACTTGCTTACCCCGGTGGTTAAAAAACAATCACTGGAGGAAATTTGTATTTTGACATTTGCAAGCTCTGTCAGGGTTTAATTATTTTTCATTGTGAACTAACTTGGTAAAAATAATAATCATCGTTTCCCTAGTTGCATTGTGTAGGATGTGGCCATTCTGTATGTGGCAGAGAGAAGAGAAAGAGGGGAAAGATGGCAGGCAAGAGAGGGAAATGAGAAGAGAGATAAGATTGAATCACAATAATAATAATAATTCATCATAATAATAACACCCAGTAGTTATTAAAAGCTTTGCTCAGCTTTAAGGTATAGAGACCTTTCTACTTTACATTCCCCCAAAGATAGTAATTCAGTAGATTCCTAAGATATTCTGCTCTTTTCTTTCCTTGGTAAAATAGCTCACTGGTGGTTCGTTTCCCTTCAGAGCAAAACAGCTACTGCCTAGAAATACAAATGCTATCTGTATCCTTGGTGTCTGAGCATGTCACAGTGGAAGCCACGACAAAGAACCAGAAAGATGGGAATTTCAGTTTTGGAAAGGCACGCCTGTGTTCAATGGAGACACACACACACACACACACACACACACACACACACACACACACACACATACACACACACACATACAGAGAGAGAGAGATAGACAGACAGACAGACAGACAGACAGAGACAGACAGACAGAGAGAAAGGGAAAACATTATTTGGTGCAGAAACCAGTATTTAGAGAGATCTCCACAAAAATAAATAACTAAATAAAAGTAGATCCTGTTTGGAAGGTGTCAAGGGAACTCCTAGTCAAGACCCACAAATTGTCAAGATGAGAAATCACCCTAGTTCAGCAGATTCCATGTTAGAGTTTTTGCCTTTCTCCAATGATCTCATATAAACACGAGTGTACATCAAGCCCCGTCAGAGTCATTACTATTTATATTACCATATCCTGGCTGTGTGCAGTCAATTCATAATTGTCCAGTTTTTCTAATTAATCACAAAAGATTTTTGTTTTGCCTGCAGCTAGTTCTGGGGTGACTCACAATGGCAAACCAAAGCTCATACATCAAACACAAGCCCTTTCTCACTCTGGCCTTCTGCTGGGGAATGCTGCTCTGAGCTTCTCCACCAAAGAGGCCCAGACTGGGCATGTGCAGCCCCAGGCAGAGGAGAAGCTGGAGATCTGTCCTCTACTGTGTGACTTGTTATTTTTATCTGATGCCTGCATTCTCTGGCCAAATCAGATCCGGAGAACCAGGCAAGGTTTCTAAATTCAGAATTCAGAATCCTGCTGTCCTACACTTCCCCCCACCCACCCCCTTCCCCCAGGCCCGACCCAACCCCCCTGCAGTCTTGTCTTTTTCTTCTTTTATCAACTATCTCAAGATTGCAAGCAGCAGTCTTTCCAGAAAAGAGAGGATCATTTTTCATATTTTTCAGTTCTTTTAATGGTGCTTTTTTGGTGGTGACAGCAAAGAATGTCACCGGGAAAAGGTGGGGGAAAAACAACCAGTTTCTCTATTTTGTCCTACCAGACCAACCCAAATCATAATGGGATGGCAGGAGGAAAAAAACAAGTCTATTCCATGTGCAGTTAATCTTATTCAAAGGCACTTGGGAGCATTTCAGCAGGCAGAAAGGTGTCTGGTACAGATCTGTTTCTCTAGAATGGCCAGAAGGGAGAGAGTACCACAGCCAACCTGAATCAGGACAGCCAACCTGCACTGCATGGCACAGATTTCAAAAGTGAGCTCAATGCTTGGAAGATCTTTATGGATCACCTTTGGGCTGCACTGGAGTTTGATTGCTGTGGAGAAAAGCTGGCTGCCCAACAGAACCTTCAGGATTCAATTATATGCTTTAAAGATGCCACACGACTTCTAGGTACTGATTTTACCTATGCTGGTCCCTGAATATTCATGGATCTGGCCAAATGCAGAACAAAAATATTCAAGAAAAAAAAAAAAGAAATGTACTCATTACCTTGCTCATGTAATTGTAACCCCTCTTTACAGTATTTTCACAATAAAAAACTTACTAATATAAAAAAAATTCAAGAAAAATACTGCATTTTTATTGAACATGTGCAGATTTTCTTTTTTACCAAAATTTTCTGGAGCACTAGGGATCGAACCCAGGGCTTTGTACATGCTAAGCAAGTGATCTACTCTGAACAATGTCCCCCCAGGTTCCGTGCCTTTTTTTTTCCTTGCCATTATTCTTTAAACAATAGACTATAAAAGCAATTTATACAAGATTTAAATTGCATTATAAATCATAAGCAGGCTAGAGCTGATTTAAAGCATAAGGAAGGTAAGTGTCAGTTACATACAAACATTTAGGCAGTGTACACACATGCACAAGTCCTGGGACTTGAACTCAGGACAAGGGAGTGGTCCCTGAGAGTCTTTTTTGCTCAAGCCTAGTGCTCTAGGCCTAGAGCCACAGTGCCACTTCCAGTTTTCAGGTAGTTACTTGGAGTTAAGTGACACAGACTTCAAACCACAATCCTCATATCTCAGCTTCCTGAGTAGCTGGGATTGCAGGCATGAGGCACCGGCACCGAGCTTAACATTAAGGCATTTTATGTGAGGAATGGAGCATCAGCCAATTATGGTGTCCATGGACTCAGTCCCTCCTGAATGCTGAGGAACAACTGTAGCAGTTGGTTTTATTGGCCTTGTGTGGTCATTAATGCTGTAGATGTGTGGTGATCATGGATATATCCTGTATAGAAATAGAAGTCCAGGGGCTGGGAAGGTGGCTCAGTGGTAGAGTGCTTGCCTTGCATGCATGAGGCCCTGGGTTGGTTTCCTCAGCACCTCACAAGCAAAAAGAAAAAAGCCAGAAGTGGCGCTATGGCTCAAGTGGTAGAGCGCTAGCCTTGAGCTGAAGAGCTGAGGGACAGCACCCAGGCCCAGAGTTCAGGCCTCACAACTGGACCCCCCCCCAAAAAAAAATAGAAATAGAAGTCCAATTAGAGGCCCAAGTGAGCCATTGTTCACAAGGCCACAGTGCCCTCATCTGCTTGTCTCTTCAAACTCCACACTCAACTTCTTTAGTTCTGTGTAGGTAACACCTACTGTAAGAAGTCATCCCTGACCACTGGCCTCATGCTCCCAAGGTTCCCCAGCAGAGTGTTCTACGGTCGAATCCGCCTTCTCATAACACAGTACACATTATAGACATTATATACCCACCAGATCCCCAAGGACTGGAAGCTCTGAGCACTTAGGGAAGGGTCCCCCACATTTACCCTCTGCTCAGCACAGGTCTGAACAGAAGAGAGTCACCATGGAATAGAAAGGTCCCAGTTAATGTGAGGGATGAAGATGCTAACTGAACATAACTTCCTCCCATCTTTGTTTCTTAAGCCACTTTTAGGACTATGCCAATCCAACCCTCCCCCCTCCTCCCCCTCCCCCCTCACAGGTGACCTGTCCTGTTGACTGGAAGTTAAATCTTCCCGGCCAACCCACATTCTTCACATGCCATCGGTGTTGATGTTTAGCTCATTTTGAATCATAATTACAATAAACATAAAGAATGTTGCTATTATCTCCCCCCCACCCCACTCACTGAAACTTATTTACATATTTAAGGGGTAGGTACTGGGAAGGGGACATCAAAGGACAATTGCTTGTTTGATCTAATTAGGCTACCTCCCCTTTCTTTGCCAAAACACCGGGGAAGGGGAATTCCTTATAGTCTGGGTCTGTGAGGTAAATTAGTTTTTAGACAAGAAGACTTGGATTTTCTTTAATAGGTTGGCTTACCTAACTAGCAAAGAACCAAGTGCCCCAGGTCTTTGGACTTCATATTAACTCATAAAGTGTTATTGAATACTTGCTATGTAGGGGTCAGTACATACAGGGTAGCCTTCCTCCTTGGGCTGGCTAGTCTTCTGCAGAGACAAACAAGCCACTCCAACACAGGTCAAGCCAAGCCTCCTTGGCATCGGAAAAGGATGGTGATAAGGTACCATGGAAGCAGACAAAGGAAATAGCTGGTGTGTCCCTGGGGTACTAGGGCAGATGCTTCCTTCTGGCCAGCATGACAGCAGCCTGGGAGAAGTATTCAAACACATGGCACCAATGAGCTGTCTCAGAGACAGGGAAAGGATGTCCACAGCTGGACATTGAAAGTGATGAAAGACCAGGTCCCAGGGGCTGGCAGTCACCAAGATCACCATATGTAAAGCCTTGTAAACCACAGGGGGAAAAGAAATGTAAATGTCCTAGAGACCACGGGGAAGCATTGACTGACAGAACATCTAAACAGGTGTATTAAAGATTCAGCCAAATGTTTTTCCAGGCATTTCAGTGGGCAAAACAGAGGGAGGGATGAAGAAGAGGGAGGGAGAAAGGGAACACCGGGAGGAAGAGAGAGAGGGAAGGAGTGAGGGAGGAGAGGAATAGTATTTTTTTAATACTATTGGTAGCTAGGCACTGTGCTCACACTGTAATCTTAGCTACTAAGGAGGCTGAGATCTGAGGATTTAACTACCAAGCCAGCAAGGGCAATTATCTCCAATTAACCACTTAAGATTGAAGTGGAGCTGTGGCTCAAGTAGTACATGGCTAGCCTTGAGTACAAATGCTTAGGGACAATGCCCTGAGTTCAAGTCCTAAGATTGGTGTGGGCATGCACACAGGCATGCATGTGCACGGGTACGCGCACGCACACACACACACACACAAAAATACTTGTAATAGGGGAAAAAATCTCTTCCATACAAAAGATTCCTATTCTTGTCCACCCTTACCTCTTACTTAACAAGGATAGTAGACATGGAATCACAAAATTCAAGTAAATAATAGGTTCTCATAGCATCTCAGAGGTTATTGAGAAATATTTAGATACTTAAAATGAACCTAGATACCTGCTCTGGGAGGTGGGGTGGGGTAAGATATTGATAAAGGTGAATTTCCTCAGCTCCACAATGTACATTAAACTAAATAATAATAATAATAATAAGGAAGTAGACCAAGGTGATGCATACCTACATTCCCAGGTGCCCAGGAGATGGAGGCAGGAAGATCATAAGTTGGAGTCCAGCTTTGCCCTGTCTCCAAATAATACAATAAAATAAAATAAATTATGGGGCTGGGAATGTGGCTTAGTGGTAGAGTTCTTGCTTAGCATGAAGGCCTTGGTTTGATTTCTCAGTACCACATAAACAGAACAAGCTAGAAGTGGCACTGTGGCTGAAGAGGTAAGAGTGCTAGCCTTGAGCAAAAGAAGCTCAGGGACAGTGCCCAGGCCTTGAATTCAAGCCCTAGAGTAAGGTCCACTCCTGGATGGTGAGCCGACTCCACAATCCTGCCAGCAAAGTCTACCCAGTACATGCGTTACCTAGGCAATTGGCACACCTGGAAGAGGTCACATCTGCATCCACTGAGGTCACCTCTGGATTGATGTGGCCACACCTTTCCCCGCCCCTACCCTAGATAAGGCCTAGCCCAGGGCCAGACGCCCTCTTTCCTAGCTGAATGTACTGCTAACATGGTCAGGTACCAGCTGGAATGATGAATAAACCTACCCTTACCTGAATACCACATGTGTGGTATTGTTCTTACTTGGCCTCTTCTTTAAAAATCTAACACCCAGGACTGGCAAAAAAGAAAAAAAAAAAGAAAATTAATTAAAAGGGAAAGAATGATAGGATTTCATGGAGAGATTTTTTTTTTTGGGGGGGGGGTCCAGTCGTGGGCCTGAACTCTGGGCCTGGGCGCTGTCCCTCAGCTCTTCAGCTCAAGGCTAGCACTCTATCATTTGAGCCACAGCCCCACTTCCGGCTTTTTGCTTATGTGGTGCTGAGGAATTGAACCCACGGCCTCAAGCATGCAAGGCAAGCGCTCTACCACTGAACCACCTTCCCAGCCCGATGGAGAGATTTTTTGTAGGAACAAAGGAGCTTCTCCTTTCCAATCATCAGCAAATGTTCTTATTTTTCTCTTCTACCTTTACTTCTAGTTCTGCTCCTGACCCAGGAATCCACTTTCAGCTTCATTGCCAAAGGCCCTGCTGAAGAGAGCTGGTCCCAGTGAAAGCAACTCTTACTTGTTCTGGTTGGAAGAAGCCCTGAGATGCCTTAAGCACTGTTCCTGGCCTGCCTAGCTCACCTGAGTCACCAGCTACAGCACTCATCTCAGGCCTGGTCAACACCTGGAACTAAGGACGGCTCAGTGTTAGAATGTTTGCTGGTCACGAAAGAAACTCTGAGGTGCATGCACACACAGTAGACGTGTTCCAGGACATTGTTTCCAGAGCTTTCGCCAGACTTCCTCCTCCAGGCAAAAGGGCTAGGAGAGCAGGGGAACACTGACTTCATGGCCTTCCTCATGAAGTCTAATGACACATGGCCTACACTGGGACAAAAGTTACTCTATATGCTGCTGCCACTTTTGTCCCAATGGTTTTCATCAGTAATAAATAAATCTAGGTTTCAGAGACAAGTTAAGCAACAGCACTAAGCTGGGGCAGAGGAAGTATTTCCTTATCTATCCAATCTCCTCCCTCCCCTTTGTTACTTCCAGATTTTCAGTCACAGGGAAGATACCTGCATAGATAGAAGTACTTGATCTATTTGTAAAAATCTCAAGCAAAAACAGAAATTATGGCTGTAGGGCTGGAGGTCTTGCTTAGTGGTAGAGCATTTACGTAGCTTGTGTGAGGGCCTGGGTTAGATCCCCAACAAAGGAGAGAACAGAAGAGAGGAAGGGAAAGGAGGGCTGGAGAGAAAGAAGGGAAGAGGAGGAGTCAAGGAGGGAAGAAGGGAGGAAGGAGAAAAGGGAGGGAAGAAGGAAGGAAGGAACAAAGGAAGGAAGGAAAGTTAAGACTATAGCCTCCCCCAAAAAATAACTTAATAAGTGTCCAATCACCCATTGAAAAGCTCCCCCTTCCTGACAATACTTGAAGAGTAGGAAACAAGTCCTGATCAAGCAAGAATGTGAAACTTCAAGTCATTCCTGTGATTTTTCATCCCTTGGCTACACACGGCACAGTTACAGGGAAGGTTCTCTGAGTCACGGGATTAACTGTGAATGGAACTATTACTGAGCATCTGCTCTTCAGAGACAGAATTAGATTGAGGTGGAGTTTTGTACTGATTTATAAGCATTCAATCAGATGAGGATAATGGCAAATATGCCTATCTTTCTTCTAACACCTCACGAACAGCAATCAGTCTCCAATACCTGGAGGAGAATCGCAACATGCCGGTGATCTGAGCAGCAGGAAAGGAGGTTGAAAGTGACTTTCTGTCATCTCCACGTTAGTGGAATGCTAAGGTGAATGTTGTGTGTTGAAATGCCTAGCATTTTTTTTTTTTTGCCTGCTATTATTAACCTTGCATGCCTCTAAGCAGCAAGGGGTCTGGGAGTAAAAATGGTTATAACAAGTAGATATTTGCAAGCCGAGATTGCCATCCAAGTGGGCTGAATTGAACTTGCTTTCTCTCTCACCTTCCTTTGTGTTTTGTATCCACTGCCTGGAGGCAGTTATAAGGCCTTCACAAATGCAGCTGCTAAGTGCAGCCCGGTTCAGCCTGATGCTAGATTCAAATAAAGTATCTTCAATAACTAAACTGAAGTTCCCCCAATGTTCTCATCAAACCAGTGCTGATGGGCTGGTCCTAGATGCCAATTGAAGACATCATAAATAAGGCCCTTGTTGTATTTGTGGTAGGGAAGCAGGGAATCCTGGGCCTTGGACCCAGGGCCTGAGAGCTGCCCCTGAGCTTTCTTGCTCAAGGCTAGCACTCAACCACTTGAGCCACATTTTCACTTCTGGGGTGTGTGTGTGTGTGTGTGTGTGTGTGTGTGTGTGTGTGTGTGTGTGTGTGTGTGTGTGTGTGTGTGTGTGTGTGTGTGTGTGTGTGTGTGTGTGTGTGTGTGTGTGTGTGTGTGTGTGTGTGTGTGTGTGTGTGTGTGTGTGTGTGTGTGTGTGTGTGTGTGTGCTTAATTGGAGATGAGAGTCTCATAGACTTTCCTCCCCAGGCTGGCTTGGAACCACAATCCTCAGATCTCAGCCTCTTGAGTAGCTAGGATTACAAGTATGAGCCACAGGTGTCCGGCTAAACCCTGGTGTTTTATAGCATCTTCCTTCTCTTGCTATGGGTCTTATACTTTGATTTTCTTTTTTTTTTTCTTCTTTTTATCGGCCTAAAGAGGATATATTTTATCATAATGGCTTTATATCCAATCTGCACAGGCCAACACAAATAGTGTATTACCAGGTAAAGAACTCTACCTCAGGCACCATTTTATGAGAAGTAGTGTTTACATCACACAATACATCCTAAGTACTTTATACTAAGCGTGGACAAATCATTTGCCTGAGGATTAGGTGTTGTACCACTGAAACACAATCCTTCTGTTGATTTTTTTCTTAACTGCCAAATTAAACATGGCCAAAGAATCAACTGTAAACCCTGCAATGGACACAATCTTCTCCTACCTTTCAAGCATGAAGTAAAAGCTGAAAAAGAAGGAAAAAAAAACTAGTATGAGACCATGAAATTACATTGCAGGATTTGATTGGAGTGTTCATTGTCTCTGCGGTGTCTAATAGATGTCTCTGCATTCACTTTCATGGGTGGAGTATACCAATTACTGTGCATTTTTAAGATATACAAGGCAGAAAAACTCAAAGTAGTGCCTCATCAGTGCAAAATAAGACCTATTAAATACACACCAGTATGGCATGCTCCAAAGAAATCCATTTGGCTCCATCCAGAAAGAATGAGACTACAAGGAATCGTAGGGTGAGAGACCACCATGACAGATACTTTTAACTCTCTCAGGCCCTGTTCTTTAGAATTCTTTAAATAATTCCTTAGTAACTGGAATCATGATCAGTAGATGCTAGGAAGAGAGGTAGGGAAGGGGACAGAGGGAGTCACATAATAGGCACCAAGATACTATTAGGAGGATGAGAATTGTTTATCATTTTCATTTATTTATTTATTTATTTTTGGTCAGTCGTAGGTCTTGAACTCTGGGCCTGGGTGTGTCCCTCAGCTCTTCAGCTCAAGGCTAGTACTCTACTACTTGAGCCACAGTGCCACTTCCAGCTTTTTCTGTTTATGTGGTGTTGATGAATCAAACCCAGGCCCTCATGCATGCAAGGCAAGCACTCTACCAGTGAGCCACCTTCCCAGCCCCTACAATTTATAATATATTTCATTTTTTCTTTAAAAAAGACTAGAAGAGTTGGGAAGTTCCTAATGCAAAGCAATCATAAATGTTTAAAGGGAAAGGAATGCCATTTAGCCTAATTAGATAAGTGTGCGATGTATAACCTTGTACCACATAAATATGTACTATTGCATTAAATCTTTTTAATTTCAAAATATTCCATAGGGGCTAGGAATGCGGCTTAGTGGTAGAGTGTTTGCCAGCATGAATGAATGAAGCCCTGGGTTTGAGTCCTCAGTACCACATAAACAGAAAAAGCTTGAAGGGGTGCTATGGCTCAAGTGATAGAGCATTAGCCTTGAGCAAAAGAAGCTCAGGGACAGTGCCCAGTCCCTGAGTTCAAGCCCCAGGACTGGCAAATATATATTTTTTCCCATAGTTATTGGCTATAACTAGAGACTTGTTAGATTTGTCTCTAAAGTCCTATTTGTCTAATTGGAAGTCCAAGTAAAACATTTTTTCTTGCAAATCATTATCTAATTCCAAATTCACTGAATGAAGATTTTTCCAAATAAAGAGAACACTGAACTCAAATAACATACTGGTTAACAATGACATCAGACATCCTCAGTTTGATTTTGTTCTGCTACGTGTCAGCTATTGGACCTTAGATAATTTAC
The DNA here is from genome assembly GCF_024711535.1 of Dipodomys merriami. NCBI lineage: Eukaryota > Metazoa > Chordata > Mammalia > Rodentia > Heteromyidae > Dipodomys > Dipodomys merriami. The sequence continues at coordinate 26,744,273 of NW_027202937.1, read as the reverse complement.
TTAACCTCTCTGGATCTCAGTATCTTATAACAATGAGAATAATAATGATGGTGGTGGTGATGATGATGATGATGATGATAACAATAATACCAACCAAAGAAGTTTTTGTGAGCTCACCAACAGGAATCACTCTGAGCCTTTTCCCCTGGCTTCATATTAGCTGTACTTAGCATTAGATTGGGGAGGTAAGGTAGGTGTCTACTGCTTGAGTTCAGTCTCTCTGTGCTCCTGATCTGTTTTTCCATTAGAGAAGAAACAAGTTGTAGGGGAGAGACCCTTGGTCCATGGTGACCATGCCCAGACTGGTAAGGTCTCTTTACCATGTGCACGTTGGTGACCCAGGTAAGGCCAGTCTGCTTAAGTTCCAATTTAGTATCTTCTCTTCTAGTGTAATTGTAAAGCTATGACACTTCTCTCTGGGTCTTTCTAGAACCATGACTCCTCGTAGAAATAAGGTTAATGTAATATTGTCATCTATAGTAGACCCTCCATAAACTTGGACTACACAAAGAATGCAACCATTATTTTTTTCAGATAATAATTGTTTCATTAAGCAAATATAATGATTCCATTGGGGGAAAATAATCCCTTCCTTCCTTCCTTCTTCCGTTCTTTCTTTCTTTCTTGCTTGCTTTCTTGCTTTCTTTCTTTCAGTGCCACTACTAGGACTGGAACTCAAGGCTTGGAATCTGGATGTGTCCCTTAGCTTTTTCACTCAATGTTAGAGCTCTACCTCTTGAGCCACAACTCTACTGGTTAACTGGAGATAGGTGATAAGAGTCTCAAGGACTGTTCTGCCTGGGCTGGCTTCAAACTGAAATCCTCAGAGCTCAACCTCCTGAGTAACTAGTATTATAGGCATGAGCTACCGGCCCCAGGTTTTGTTAGAAGTGTGTGTGTGTATGTATGTGTGTGTGTGCGCGCGCACGCGTGCTAGTCCTAGTGCTCTACCACTTGAGCCACAGTTCTACTTTCAGCTTTTTTATTCTCTCTCTCTTTTGGGGGGGGAGAGGGTGGGGGTGGTTAATTAGAGATAAGAGTCTCACAGACTTTCCTGCCTAGGCTGGCTTTGAACCAGCATCCTCAAATTTCAGCTTCCTGAGTTGCTAGGATTATAAGCATGAACCACCAGCACCTGAGTCTGTTGGAAAATTTTTAAGGGTCACAAATAATCAAACTTCAATAAATGAGAAACTTACCAAATTCTTTCTTGGAAATACATTCTCATCTAACAAAACTTAAGATTGTTTGCCTAATCCATGACAAGAATTATACTAGTGTTACAAAGCCAGAGGGACCATATAGGTAAATCTACATAATTATTGATTCAATCATTCCTTCATTTAATGAGCATTTATGGAGCAATCCCTGTTCCACAGCCTGGAACACAGCAGTAAGGGAGACATTTGACGTCCCTATCTATACAGCCTTAGTGCACAGGTTTCTGAAACCAACCAACATTGTGTCATTAAATATTCATTGCTTGAAAAATGATGGAAAGTCTTTAATCAGTCTAGAGCTTAATTTTGTTGTGGGGCTTTAATCCAGCCAAGTCACAAGCCAGGGCCACTAAAAATGCCTTGTCCCCTTCACAATCTACTGCTAACAAACTTATCCTCATAGCTACTTTGCAATATGGTTAAAAATACAAAGGGAAGGGGCTGGGAAGGTGGTTCAGAGGTAAGTGCTTGCCTCACACGCATGAGGCCCTGGGTTTGATTCCTGAACATCACATAAGCAGAAAAAGCCAGAAGTGGCACTGTGGCTCAAGTGGTAGAGCTCTAGCCTTGAGCTGAAGAGCTAAGGGACAGTGTCCAGGCCCAGAGTTCAGGCGCCAAGACCAACAAAAAAAAAAAAGAGGGGGCGGGGAAGAGGGTCCATGTTTCAGAAATTCGGGAAGCACTGGGAGAGATCTATATAGGTAGTTTCCATGAATCCAATCTTCTTGAGTGTGTTTGTTTCTAGAAAAGGAGCTTATAGCTATCCCTCAGTAGCTTCAGGACATTGGTTCTAGGACCCCGTTTGACCAGATGTCTATGCAAATTCACAAGTCACTTTTGGAGAGTGGCATAGTATTTGCATAGCACCTACCCACGTGCACACATACAACGCACACACCTACTTAAAATCATCTCTATATGACTCATAATACCTGGTACAAAGTCAATGCTAAATAAATAGTTGTTATACCATATTGTTTAACAATGGTGACAAGAACAATACACATTTTTCCATGAATATTTCTGAGCTGAAGTTAGTTTGAAAACACAGATGGGAAGTCTATGGATATAAAGAGCAAACTGTGCATGGAGACTGTAAATAATCAGTCTTATTTGGCTATAGAATTGTCTAGAAAATGCTGAAAGCCTTCCCCATTTGCATGTTTTCCCTGAATAACTCAGTATAGAAAAGCAGATGGTCTGAGTGAGTGGGACAAGGACTCTCTTTGCTGATAAGGTTTAGTGTAGGAACATTCCAAAACATTCCATTCCTTTTCCTACATCTTCATCAACTTGTGGCTCTAGGCTTGTCTCTTCCTTTGTAGATCCCACATTTCAATCTGGGGTGAATTAAGGAAAACTCTCACCAATCCCCCATGAGCTTCCCACTGCTTCATGGACTTTGGGATAAAAACAATTATCCAACATTTTTATGCAACACCATGAGTTATAGTGGTCTTTTGAGGACCTTTTATTTTATTTTACTCTGTGTGTGTGTGTGTGTGTGTGTGTGTGTGTGTGTGTGTGTGTGTGTGTGTGCTGATGGCAGTGGTACTGGGGTTAGAAGTCAGAGCCTCAAGCTCTTACTTAGCTTTTTCATTCAAGGCTTAAGTATTCTACCCCTTGAGCCACAGCTCTACTTCCAGCCTTTTGGTGGTTAATTATAGAGAAGAGTCTCATTGACTTAGTTGCCCAGGATGGCTTCATATTGTGAGCCTCAGATCTCAGCTTCCTGAATAGCTAGGATCACAGACATGAGCCACCAATGCCAAGATTAATTTTTTTTTATTTTTTTAAACTATTCCTTTTTGTTTTGTCGGTCATGGGGCTTGAACTCTGGGCTTGGGCGCTATCCCAAGGCGAGCGCTCTACCGCTTGAGCCACAGCGCCACTTCTGGTTTTCTAGTGGTTTATTGGAGATAAGAGTCTCATGGACTGCCTGTCCAGGCTGGCTTTGAACTTCAATCCTCAGATCTCAGCCTCCTGAGTAACTAGGATTACAGACGTGAGCCACCAGTGCCCAGCTTATTTTTTAAACTATTCTAAGCTAAGACATTCAACAGTACTCATACAGTCACTTGTAAATGTAGAACTAATAACCTGTGTGTGTGTGTGTGTGTGTGTGTGTGTATACAAATACAAATGTGCGTGCACATGTGCACGTTGGTACTGAGGCTTGAACTCACAGCCTTACACTTTTTTTAGCCTTATACTCTTGCTCAGCTTTTTTGCTCATGGCTGGCACTGCACTATTTGAGCTACACATCTGGTCCAGCTTTTGCTAGTAAACTGGAAACTCCATTCTGTCTGGCTTTGAATTTTAGGTCTCAGCCTGCTGTATAGCTAGAATTACAGACATGAGCCACAGACAACCAGCAGAATTAACTTTTTTCTTGTTTGTTTGTTTGAATGTTTTGGTGCCAGTACTAGAATTTGAACTCAGGGCCTCAAGTTCTCACTTGGCTTTTTCATTCAAGGCTGGAGCTCTACCATATGAGCCATGTCTCCATTCCAAGTATTTTTCCTGGTTTAAATGGAGATATTAGTCTCTCAGCTTTGTCTGCTGGGGCTGGCTTCAAATCTCAATCTTCAGAGCTCAGCCTGTTAAGTAACTAGGATTACTGACATTAGCCACACATACACACCGGCAGAACAAATTCTTTTAAAATTCAGTTGTCCATTTCTTTTGAAGCAGCAGTTTGACAACAAAAGTGTTTATTTGGAGACTATTTCAAGCATTAATGAATGAATTTCTCTACTTTGTACTCTAAAGGAAATAGTAAATCTTTAAGTATTTAAAACTTTATTACACTAAATAAAGTCCAAACTATTATGGAGTTCCTTTTGCACGCAATTTTTGCCTACCGCCTTCTCCAAGTCCTTTATTCTGCTGATAGATGAATTTCCTAGGAATGGCTTTTGACATTTTAATAAAGAGAACATCTGTTGTTCTCAACCCTAGATTTCTCCAACTATTTTCTACAAGACAAACAGGATGACAAGAAACATAATATAATGTCTTTCTTCAACATTTCTAATCTTCAAGAGTAGGAGTTTTCTATTTGACCCTCCTTTACAGTTCTCCCAAATGACATAAATCATTCGGGACATGATTGGGAAATACATTTGAACACATAAGCTCTTATGTCTACACCTCATAACAGAGAAATCTGATACACTGTCATTTACTTTTAGAGAAGTTAAAAACTAGGAAACTAACTCAATACACATTATCCCCCACCTTTTCCCACATAACACATGCCATCTGCTACATTTTGCAGTCGTAATTAAGCTTTATCTCCTCAATATTTCTGTGTTTTTTTTCTTCATTCTGGAAGAACCTGTCCCTTCTAAGGTAGCATCTTCCTTGTTCTGCATCGCAAGTTCTGCATAACCAAAAGGAGTTGTCTATTTGTTCCCGTTGGACAATAATAAAGTGTGGTCGAAAACAAATGACTAGCTAGACACCAGTGGCTCACACCTGTAATCATAGCTACTCAAGAGGCTGAGATCTTGAGGATCATGGTTAAGGCCAATGTGGGCCAAAAAAAAACAAAAAGCAAAAAAAACAAAACAAAAACCTAAAATACTACATTTCCAAAATAACCCACAAAAAACAACCTCCTAAATGGTAGATGCCAGAGGAACAAGCATTGTTAACCAATCAAGCTGAGCAAGCAAGAGTCTGTGGGTTCAAATCCTAGAACTACTAAAAACAAACAAGCAAACAAACAGAAACACAGACAGGGGAGGAAGGGGGAAATGACTATTGAGTCCATTCGGTTAGAAAACTGTCCTCTTATCAGGTGCAGGTGGCTCATGCCTGTAATCCTAGTTATTCAGAAGGCTGAGATCTGAGGACAGCTGTTCCAAGACAGCCTGGGCAGAAAAAGCTGGAAGTGGAGCCATGGTTCAATTGGTAGAGTACTAGCCTTAAGCAAAAAAAAAAAAAAAAGAAGAAGCTAGGGACAATGCCAGGCCCTAAATGTCAGGCCCTAAGTTCCCGTCCCAGAACCAGCACCAAAGAAGAAGAAGGAGGAGGAGGAGGAGGGGGAGGAAAAGGAGGAGGGGGAAGAGAGGGAGGGGGAGGGGAGGAAGAGGAAGGGAGGAAGAAAAGAAACTGTTCTACTTTGCTAAGAATTTTATCTAAGTTAGTTAATGACTTGAATGGTCTCCACTGTGACCTCAATGTATCTATATCTATATCTATCTATATATGTATGTGTGTGTGTGTATACATATATGAGAAGTGGTAGTCCACTCCTTTAAGCCTAGCTACTCAAAAAACTAAGACCTGAGGATCACAGTTCAAAGCCAACCTGGGCAGAAAAATCCCTGAGGCTCTTATCTCCAATTAACCAGGAAAAAGCCGGAGGTAGAGGTATGATTCAAAAGTTATAGCACTAATCTTAGTGGAAAAAGCTAAGCAAAGATTTGAGGTCCTGAGTTCAAGCCTGAGTACTGGCACAAAAGGAAAGTAAAGAAATAAAACAAAGGAAGGAAGGAAGGAAGGAAGGAAGGAAGGAAGGAAGGAAGGAAGGAAGGAAGGAAGGAAGGAAGGAAGGAAGGAAGGGAGGGAGGGAAGGAGGGAGGGAGGGAAGGCTCTGATACACACAACCCCTTTCTGGTGAAAATCTAGTACATCTGTTGTCTACGGAACATGCAGCTGCCATCTACCAGATGCTTCAGACTTTGAAGTTTTTTTTCCTAATACCATTTTCAAGTTTATCTCTCCTCCCTTTGTGCTCTGCGGGTATGTGTATAAATTCTTACTTACGACTTTCATGCTAGGTTGGTTGTCTTGAATTTCTCTTCTCTTTGTCTATAAGCTGCATAAAGGAAGGAATCATCCCTCTAAAGCCTCCTATGCAGCCCACACCCATCAAGCTCTTAGTGCCAGTCACTATTCTGGGCACTGCCTGCCTGGAACCTATACCAACCTTTTGCTCAATAGCGATTTTCCAGGTAAGTCAAGTTGCATTTATTGCCACCCTTGACAATGACATTGTATCATTCTTTTCCATTGAACTGTTTCCAGCTCACATCTGAATTTATGCATACATCTATCCAGCTTCAACCTTTGGCAAAGATGTCCTGAGACCCAGGTACCCATAGCCAGAAGTAGCAAAAGGAGGCAGAAAACACTCACATGATGTGGGGGAAAGTGCCAGCTGATAAAGGCTCCAGGGCCCTGTTGGAAAACAACATTTTGAAGGACTTCAACCTCCTAGTCTTCCTAACCTCTGTGGATAGAGATGAGACAATGTCCTGGGGCAGAAAATTCTAGGGCTCTGAGGCCTAGTGTACGTGTCTATAGCCCATGTACACTTTCCTTCCTGACCGCTGACTCACTCCCAAGTTGAGTAAGTCTCTGGCCTTCCGCATGCTCCATGTCATTACCTGTAGAATGGGAATGATGATAACAAATGTGACTGATACCAGCTCTGAAATGAAAACAAGAGTGAAGGCAATTTTGTCAAGTATTGAGTGTCAAGTGCCTTCAAAGAGGCCAAAGTGGCAGGGAAGACAACAGCAAATCCGTCCTTTAGTAGTTGTACAAAAGGGCTTCGACTCAACTTGTGAGTACAATGCATCATTGTCCCTCCTCACTCCCAACCCCAGCCAGGCAAATTCATTCTTTTTCCCAAGAGAACACTTGAAGCAAACTCTTTTTGTTTCAGCCAGTTGAAGGCTCCGTGACATATGTGAATTTCTCTTGGGAACTCTCAGTGCAAGGGTCCCTATAAAGAAATCAACAAAGAGAAGTTTATATGATTTACCAACAACCACCTGACTAATTTTCAATGAGCTACGATGAACCCGGTGATACCATAATTCTTGGAATAATTAACTGCAAACTTTCCCACATTTCCAGTAGGGCAGTAAACTGAGATAACCTTTCTGTCAAGGAACTTAGGCAATCTTTTACAGCTGGCCTTAAGTCTTACTGTATAATTTGACTCCAAGATTCCACTTCTAGGAATTTCTATAAGAAAGTAGTCAGAAGACTGAGGGTGTGGTTCAGTGGTAAAGCTGGCTTCAAGGCCCAGAGTTCCATCACTAGCATTTGAAAGAAAACAGCACACACACACACACACACACACACACACACTTAATGAAAGAGAAATCTAATACTCCCATGCCTTAGGCATGTAATAAATTTTTAAAGAAAAAGTAATCTAGCCAGGTGCTGGTGGCTCAAAGCTTGTAATCCTAGTTTATTTAGGAGGCTGAGATCTGAAGATCACAATTTGAAGTCAACTCAGACAGAAAAGTCCCAGAGTCTCTTATCTCCAATTAACCAGCAAAAAAGCCAACTACCCAAGGCTCAAGTGGAAGAGTACTAGCCATGAGAGAAAAAGCCAGCTGAGAGGGTTCAGATTCACTGGAGACAAGGCCACAGAAACTGAAGTAGATGGTATCCGGTCTACATCATCTCTCTGAAATCATCCTAGTGTTTATTTTCAGGGACTTTAAAGAGCTAAATCTGATGCTTACGTTAAAGCCACTAAGCAGAAGGAGTTGTTTAAAAAAAGATCAATAGAAAGGGGGGAAAAACGATCAGGAATGAAACTTGGTGGGGGAAAAAATAAGGGAGTTGTCAGAAGGGTGTAGTTGAAAATAAGAATCCAGGTAGATATGAGTGGAATTGGGTGGAGCTCTTGAAGATGAATCAGAGATGTCTGATAAACTCTGACCTAGCCATCTTCACAAGGAGACACAGAAGAGATAACCGAGTAGGCAATGATAATAAAGGGTATCTGTGATTTTAGGAGACCCAAAAGTAAGGATTAGAAGAGATTCTTTGCAGGGATTTTTTTTTTTTTTTTTTTTTGTCGGTCGTGGGGCTTGAACTCTGGGCCTGGGCTCTGTCCCTCAGCTCTTCAGCTCAAGGCGAGCGCTCTACCACTTGAGCTACAGCGCCACTTCTGGTTTTCTGGTGGTTTATTGGAGATAGGAGTCTCACGGTCTCTCCTGCCCGGGCTGGCTTTGAACCGCGATCCTCAGATCTCAGCCTCCTGAGTAGCTAGGATTACAGGCGTTAGCCACCAGCGCCCGGCATCTTTGCAGGGATTTTAAATGCCACCACTTAGATTTGCCATCATGACCATTGTACACATACATAGCAATAGAACTAATAAATAAATAGGATCCAGCAGCCAGTAGCTCACATCTATAATCCTAGGTACTAAGGAAGCTGAGTTCTGAGGACTGGAAAGTCTATGAAACATTTACTTTCAATTAACCAGCAAAAAAAGAGAAAAAAGGAAAAAAGCCAGGCCCTGGCCGACTCACACCTGTAATCCTAGCTACTCAGGAGGCTGAGATCTGAAGATCAAGATTCAAAGCCAGCCAGGGCAGGAAAGTCTGTGAGAATCTTATCTCCAATTAACCACCAGAAAACCAAAAGTGGCACTGTGGTTCAAGTGGTAGAGTGCTAGCATTATGCTGAAGAGCTGAGGAACAGCACCTAGGCTCAAAGTTCAAGACCCATGACTGACAAAAAAAAAAAAAGGAAAAAGATCTGTGGCTTAAGGGGGTAGAGTATTAACCTTGAGGGGAAAAAAAAACCTAAAAGGCAGTAAACAGAGTCCAAGCGCCAGTATAAGCACAAATAATAAGAATAAGAGGGTTGGAAATACAGCTTAGTAGTAGAGTGCGTGCCTAGCATGCGTGAAGCCCTGGGTTCAGTTCCTCAACACCACAGAAACAGAAAAAACCAGAAGTGGCACTGTGGCTCATGTGATAGAGTGCTAGCCTTGAGCAAAAAGAAGCTCAGAGACAGTGCCCAGGACCTGAGTTCAAGCCCCAGGACTGGCAAAAAGAAAAAAGAAAAGAAAAGAATAAGGGCTGGGAAGGTGGCTCAGTGGTAGAGCGCTTGCCTTGCATGCCTGAGGCCCTGGGTTCCATTCCTCAGCACCACATAAGCAGAGGAAAAAAAGCCGGAAGTGGCGCTGTGGCTCAAGTGGTAGAGCGCTAGCCTTGAGCTGAAGAGCTGAGGGACAGTGCCCAGGCCCTAGACTTCAGGCCCACGACCGGACACCCCCCACACACCCGCAAAAAAAGAATAAGAATAATACCTAGGAACCTTACTACACTGATGGTGGGAATGTAAACTAGTACAACCACTCTGGAAAGAAGTCTGGAAGCTCCTGAAAAAACTAAACATAGACTTTCCTTATGACCCAGTCACACCACTCCTAGGCATCTGCCCAGAACAGGATATGATACCAGCCACTATATGATAAGGACACCTGCACATCCATATTCATTGCTATACTGCTCACAATAGCCAAGATATGGAAACAGACCAGAAGCCCCACAATACATGAGTGGATCCAAAAACTATGGTACCTATACATAATGGAATTTTACACAGCCATTAGAAAGAGTAAAATAATGTCATCTTCAGGGAAATGGATGGAACTAGAACAAATCATGTTAAGTGAGGTAAGCCAAGATCAGAGACAAATGGTGCATGTTCTCTCTGATAAGCCGAAGTTAAATCTAAAATGTACTGGGATATGATAAATTACACAGGAGTCTAGATCTCACCTAGTGAAACCAAAAGAGGATACTCTTAGGAGAGAATCACAAAGGTGCAATGCCTAAGCACCTCTTCATACTTACATAAAATAATATATATGCCAAAACAACTCCCAAGATACGGAAACAAGACCTTTCCCCTTCTTTCTTTTTTAGTTTTTGATGATTCTGTCTTCTTTACCTTATTATATACAGTGTATTTGCCTGTATATCTTCAGGAGGGTAGGAGGAGGACACAGAACTCAAGGGAAAAAGGATGGGAAAGTACAACAGTGGAGCTCACTGAACATTGATGAAAGTGAACTATACAACTTGTGGGTGGAGATGGGAGAGAATGAATGGAGAAAACAAGGGAACAGATGATGCTGTACAAAAGGAAATGCATTCACTCCCTCACTCATGTAAATGGAATCCCTCTGTACATCATCTCTATAATAATAACAAAGTAATCTTTAAAAGAATAATACCTAATCAATAAATGATGTCCAGCTGACGTATGATACCTGCTGTCATCCCTTGTCTTTCTTTTCTGATCCTGTCACGAGAGGAAAAAAACTGTCTAGGCTTTGCAATTAGATAAACCCAGACTTGGCTCCCAGCCCTTTATTTCCTGACTATCCTGAGCTCCATTTCCCCATTTGTTAAACAGGAATAATAGTAACCTACTGCACAAAAGACATGCAGGAAAAACAAGGCAAGTTAGTATGCATAAAGTACATAACAGGATCCTAATTACTATTTTGGGGGGGGGGGTCCGGTCCTGGGGCCTGAACGCTGGACCTGGGCGCTGTCCCTCAGCTCTTCAGCTCAAGGCTAGCGCTCTACCACTTGAGCCACAGCGCCACTTCCGGCTTTTTTTCCTTTTTGCTTATGTGGTGCTGGGGAACGGAACCCAGGGCCTCAGGCATGCAAGGAAGCTCTCTACCACTGAACCACCTTCCCAGCCCCGCTAATTACTATTTTGTTTTTCCTTCTCCCATCTTTCTGGGCCAATTTCTGGCAATACTGGGAGAAGAAAATAGTCTCTATCTAAGAGAGAGACGAAAGCCACCGAACACATCCTCTCTCAGTGGGTTTCAGAGCCACCATGATTTTGATCCAGATGTACTTTAATCTTGGCTAATTTCATCCCTGCTGGGAAGGCTGCCCGCACTTTGTCCTCTACCAACTCCAAATGGACCTGTTGGTTTAACTTAAGGTTTTGTTTTTAATGTGGAGCCAAGACGTTCATGGTGTATGTAGAGAACATTTGTGACTTTCCAATCCCCCACATTCTGATTTTCACATTAGTGAATACAACCTACTGATCACCTCTCAACCTTTCTCACCATCCTATGTACGTTCTACTCATGTCACAACAGCCCAGAGCATCCCAAGATGTCCTAAACCAACCTTCAAGGCCAATGCCAACCACACCACACATATGCTACATTCTTAGGAGGAGTATTTGGCAAGGCCACTTTGGGATTTGTTCCCAATTTCCTTCTTCAAAATACTAGCCACCAATAGAAACACAGATATACAGAACTCAAGCTTAGAAGACATTGTCAAAATATTCTACTGTAAAAAAAACCAACAACAGTACTCTATTCTATATGCTGACTGCTAGAAGGTACTTTTTCTAATGAGTTAAAAAATTGTTCACCAGCAAGATGCTGATGGCTCATGTCTGTAATCCTAGCTACTCAGGAGGCTGAAATCTGAGGACTATGGTTCAAAGCCAGCCTGGGCAGGAAAGTCTGTGAGTCTCTTATCTCCAATTAAACAACAAAAAGCCAGAGGTGGAGCTGTTGCTCAAGTGGTAGAGCTCTAGCCTTGAGCAAAATAGCTCAGCACCCAGACCCTAGATCACAGCTCCATTCTCACATTATAGAAAACATATTTAAAATTCCTTCTCTTTTTTCACATGCAAAATAATCTATAATAGATGCCCAAAATTGGGCTATTATTCATCTTCAGAGGTTATTGTACAGGTGTATTCCACAGCCAAAAATGCAATAAAATTATTATAAATTGACAACTTAGAAATTTTCTGCATCCATTTGGGAATGTAGTTCAGTAACAGGTACTTGCTTATCATGCACGAAGCCCTGGGTTCAATTCCCAGCAACACACATACGCACGCGCGCGCGCGCACACACATACACACACACACACACACACACACACATATACATACACACACACACAGAGTTATAAATAACTCCCAAGATGATCTCTAGGAAACAGAGTAGAAAAAGAAGAACAGCCAATATCAAAAGCAAAATTAAGACAAGGAGAGGACACTTCCTTAACTGGCCCTCTTCCTTGTGTATATGAATGATGTCTTCAACTTAATCCTGCTATTGACAGGACCTTTATGTAAGGCAATGGATCCATGGAGCTCTTTTATCTGACAATAATTATAAATGTGTATTGTAAGCAGAGGTTTTTCTTATTAAAGTAGACACCCATATGCTCTTCAAGACCTCTTTGAGTAATTCGCACCAAGTCCCTAATAAATGAATGCAATGTATGTAAAGAGAAAGCTGTGTTTGATTTAAACTCATGGTTACTTCCCAGTACCTCTTATGTACAAGCTTTTCCCACAATCTGAAGTAATCACAATGCTGAAAGCCATGTATTTCCTCTTTCTTGCATCTTCTTGTCCCGCTTAGATCTTCTAACGGAGTCCATTGAAATGTGGGAAGGGACAAGTTGGACACAGAGAAAGGCTTACCAGAGACAGATAGTCCTAATAGAGCTTAAGACTCCTAACTTAAGGAAACTCTTCCTGTTGCCTTCTCCCCAGTTTTTCCTTCCCACCTTGGGAAGACACACCTTCAAGGAACCAGCAAGGGTTCATGGAACCCCTGAGTGACGGAGGCACTATCCCTCGACTTTTAGGTGCTTACAAACGAGTTGTAAAGAAATATGTATCACCTTTAGAATCTTTTTAATGATTAGGTCTCATGTGATGCCATCGATATGTAATATTGACTCTATTTCTACCCGAAACAGACCATAGGTCTACACTATATGTTCTCATTCTCTTGTTCTCAATAGGTACAATGACTGTCCCTTTGAAGCTCTTCAAAAATATAATTGAACTACCAGGAGTTCAGGGGGGGAAAGCATCAATGATCAGAATTATGGGGTTGATAAGCATGAAATGGCCTAGGTCTCAGGAATTTGGCAGACTTTTCAGATATTCCATGAACCATGGAAAGATGGATAAGACATAAGGGAAAACCCATGAGTCTTAGTCCCATAGTGACTACATATCTATCCACTCTACCAATTTATTTTTTTTCCATTGCATGAAATTTGCTTTCTTCCTTGCCCTGCTCGAAGGTCATAACCATCTGGAAATTCTCTCCTCCCTTGAAAACACTCTCAACTCGTCCTGATTCAACTCTCAAACCTGGTGAAACCCAACTACCATCTGCTCAGCATCTGTCCCCAGTTGAACATGACCAGAGAAAAGTACACAATTGTACAGGTTGCGTTTTTAATTTAGATTTGATCTTAACTCTGCAAACAAAAATCTCAAGTGGCTTTTCAAAACTTCCTAATACAAGTCCAGTCAATGAAGCTTTTCATCTTCCACGATGACTAGCTCACATTTTCTTCTCATCCCAAAACTCTAAAAGACTCTCCCTCATTCCCCTTCTCTCATGATACTGATTCAATTCTTAAAGACAATGGAAATAAGAAGAGATCCAACTTACTTTCCTACAATTCAATTCTACCAACCTACCTGCAATCCTAGTTCTCTATTTGTTACTTCCCACCTTTTAAAACCAATCATTCACTACTCCAAACCATGATCTTCAGATCTCAGCCAGCTGAGTAGCTAGGATCACAGCCAGCAGCCACCAGCACCCAGCTTCCCTTCTCTTTTAAACCATTTCTACCTACATAGAAAATTGTGGGGTTTGTTGGTTTGGTTTGGTTTGGTTTTTTGTCAGTGGTGCGGCTTGACCTCTGGGCCTGGGCACTGTCCCTCAGCTCTTCAGCTCAAAGCTAGCGTTCTATCACTTGAGCCACAGTACCACTTCCACTTTTCTGGTGGTTTATTGGAGATAAGAGTTTCATGGACTTTCCTGCCTGGGCAGGCTTTGAATTGTGATCCTCAGATCTCAGTCTCCTGAGTAGTTAGGATTACAGGCATGAGCCACCAGCACCCAGCAGAAAATTGTTTTAATAGCTCCTCTCTTTAAAGAAAAAAAAAAAAAATACGGGCTGGGAAGGTGGCTCGGCGGTAGAGTGCTTGCTTCACATGCATGAAGCTCTGGGTTTGACTCCTCAACACTACATAAAGAGATAAAAGCCGGAAGTGGCGCTGTGGCTCAAGTGGTAGAGTGCTCGCCTTGAGCTGAAGAGCTCAGGGAGAGTGCCCAGCCCTAGAGTTCAAGCTCCATGACCGCAAAAATAAAGGGAAAAAAATGCATCCTTTACTCACATTTTCTTTTCTTTGCTCCCTTTACAGCAAAACCCAACGCCTTTATACACATGTGTTGTCTCCATTTCTTCACCTCACCTCCCTTTTATTCTTCTCCTACAGAATTTACTTCTCCCCATTCCACTGCAACTGATCTGATTGCAATCTTTGCATCAACTCTAGCCATCAGCTCTGGGTCCTCATTCCCCTGGGCCTCCTAGCAAGATTCATCACAGTTGACTGCCAGTCCCTTCTGGAAACCGTAAGTTTTTTTAAGACCCTCACACCCTTTCTGAGCTCCCACCCACTTCCTTGGCTACTCCTTGCCTGCACTTTGCCTCTCTGAAATACTGGAAGACCCCTTGCTTGGTCTCAAGCCTCCAGGCAAGCACCTCCCACCACAAATGATGTCCTCTTGACCCATGGCTTTAAATACCATCAACACACTTGTGACTCTCAACTGTTTTATCTCCAGCTCTGATCATTATCTTACATTCCTGACTACTGTATCAATATAATACTTAACATCCTCCCTTAAGATGATTAAAACCGAGCTGTAAATTTCCCAATCCAAACTGCCTCCTCCCCTCATCTCCCTCAACTCAGCTGTGGAGATCATAAACTGGGGATCCTCCTTTACTTCTCTCTTTCTTCTCTACTATACATCCAACACATTGCTATCAAGTCTTTGGTCAATGCTTGAAACCTATTCTGAGCTTTTCTGTTGCTCGAGACCAGTCATCAAATACTGCCTCTTCTTTTTCCCCCCTTTCTACTGGTACTGGAGCTTAAACTTAGAGCCTTGTGCTCTAGGGCTTTTTTTTTTTTTTTTTGCTCATAGCTGGTGCTCTACCACTTGAGCCATACCTCCAATTCCAGCTTTTACTAGTCCATTGAAGATAAGAGTCTCCACATTTGCTTGTGCAAGCTGACTTCAAAATGGGAACTTCAATCTCAGCCCTTCCTGGGTAGCTAGGATTATAGGCCTGAGCCACCGACACCTGGCTAGTGTATGCTTCTTATGCTTCTTTTGTTGCTATTGTTGTTGTTGAAGGTGGTCTTGGGCACTGTCTCTGAGCTCTTTTGCTCAAGGCTAGTGCTCTACGGCTTTGAGCCACAGCTTCACTTCTGGTTTTCTGGTGGTTAATTGGAGATAAGAGTCTCATGAACTCTCCTGCCCATGCTGGCTTTGAACCCTGATCCTAGGATCTTAACCTTCTGAGAAGCTAGGATTACAGATGTGAGCCACCAGCACTGGGCTTTACTTCTTGCTGTATACATCAGACTACCTTTCTTCCCTCCTCAACTTTCTCCAATGGCTTCACACTATGACTTGAATAAAAAATTTCAAGATGTTTATCTTAGCCCCTGGTGATCCAGCCATTGGCCACTATTGCGCATCTCGTACTTCTTTCCAGGCACCGCTTCTCCGCAGCACATTTTCTGATTGTCCATTGATTAATACCTATTCTTTCCCACCATTATTGGCCCGGCTCCCACTCAGCTCCCTACTATCACCATCAATCCAGACCTCTACTCAGCTTTGACCTCCTCAGATTAATCTTCCTGCTCAGCTGTCAAAGCTGAAAATAACACCCCAGGGGCTAGGAAGGTGGCTCAGTGGTAGAGTGCTTGCCTTGCATGCATGAGGCCCTGGGTTCGATTCCTCAGCACCACATAAACAAAAAGAAAAAGAAAAAAGCTGGAAGTGGTGCTGTGGCTCAAGTGGTAGAACGCTAGCCTTGAGCTGAAGAGCTGAGAGACAGCACCCAGGCCCAGAGTTCAGATCCCATGACCGGACCCAAAAATAAAACAAAACAAAATAAAACCCCAGTCTCCTTTCAATGGCTTTCCTTGGGTTTGATTTGGTTTCCTATACTGGCAATCAAACCAAGAGCTTCTTGTATACTAGTCAAATTCCCTACCACAATGTTAGACACCTCCTCACCCCAACACTGATGCCATATCTTGCCTTATTTTCTTCATGTCATTCATCGTCTTATGAAACAAGCTGGATACTGGTGTCTCACACGTGTAATCCTAGCTACACAAGAGTCTGAGATCTAAGGACAGTGGTTCAAAGTCAGCCCAAGCAGAAAGTTCATGAGACTCTTATCTCCCATTAACCAGCAAAAGACTAAAAGTGGAGGTATAGCTCAAGTGGTAGACTGCTAGCAAAACAAGAGCACACGACCCTGAGTTCAAACCCCTGTACTGGCACAAAAATAATAAATTAATTAAATAAATAAGCTATATTATTTAATCAATTTATTGACTTATTATTTGTCTGCCTTCACATCTGAAAGTTAATATAGAAAGAGAAACTTTGCTTGGCCCTTTGTCATTTTGACACTAAACTCAAGATGAAAAATATGTGTATGAGTGTGTGTGTGTGTGTACGTGTGTGTGTAGATAAGAAAAAGGTAAGAAAAAAAGAAAGGAGGTAAGGGAAAGGAGAAGTAGGAGCTGAGAAAGGAAGAAGAGTAGGAGGGAGGAGTAGAGGGAGAAGCAGAAGCACATTCTTTGTATTGATCATTTCCCTGAATCCACAAAAACAAAATGAACAGAGATAGCTTCATGTTGCCAACTTTGCAAAATGGCTGAAAAGAACCAAAAACCTTAGTAGATTTATTTTATCCTGTCCCTAATTCCATACACAACCTGATTGAGCTCTCCTGAAATTAGACCATATGATTGCCAGATCTAGAGTCCCATCTGACAGGTGAATTATTGGAATGGATTTGGGCCATCCACTGCTGGAAACATCTGTCTTTGAGAAACAGATAGGCTTGTGCAATTGCCTTGACCACCTCCGAGCATTTAAGAATGTGAACTCTGGAGGTCACAATGCCCAACCCATCATTACCTGCAAAATAAACTTCAAACAGAGATGAAGTGACTTCTCTCTTTTTATGACAGCCTGTGCATAGCAGGTGAGTGACAGCATTGTCCTTAAAACTACCCTAGTAGAGACCTTAAAACAAGTCACACTTGAGAAAAGCGGGGCTGGGGATTGAGCTCTGTGCTGAGATGTGTGCTTAGTGTCCAGGAGGCCCCGGGTTTGAACTCTGGTCCTGCCAATAAATTCTTTAAAATAAAAATCAACATGAAATTAAAAGCAGGAGATTGCTAGACATGAACGCATTTTAGTTCCTGGTTCATGTCTTTTTTACTGTCATCCCCAAATGCTTCCATTTGTCTAGCAAAGGTATCCTTACTTCCCGGCTTCCTGCTGGAATTCTGTCACTTCCCCAGGAAAAGCCCCCTTGGCACCCTGCCCACTTACCCCTCTTAGACTGGCTGTCCTCCTGACCATTCTGTGTAGATAGCATGCTTACTCCTTGCTTTTTCCTCTGCCTTAGTCTATTTGTGCTGTGATAGCAGGGAATGTATAAACAGGCACTCATCTCGCATGCCTGGAAACCTAGCTACTCAAGAGGCTGACATCTGAGAGTCACAGTCCGAAGCCAGCCTGGGCAGAAAAGCCTGAAATACTCTATTTCCAAAATAACCATCACAAAGCAAGATTGGACGTATGGCTCAAATGATAGAGCACTGAGAAAAAGTGCAAGGCCCTGAGTTCAAGCACCAGTAAGTACGGGGGGGAGGGGGTGGATAAAGAGAGAGAGAAGTAAAAAGAGGAGAGGAGAAGGATGGAATGGGGGAAGAAGGGGAAGATACATTATGTGACTAACTAATATAGTAGGACATTTTTTTAAGAAGCATTTCACTTAAAGAAGCTGGGTATAGTTGCATATGGCTATAATCCTAGCATGCAGGAGGCTGAGACAGGAAGATAGTAAGTCAAAGTCAAAGGACAGCATGAGCTGCATAGCAAAATCTTAGATTTCACATAATCAAACATTTCAAACTTCCAGCAAGGCTTCGTGGCTTTTGTTAATCAAATTAATCAATGAGCTATAGAAATTGGCCTGATTCACACACAGTGAGACCAAAGGAGGTTTCTCTTAGGAACACAAAGACACAATGCCTAGGTATATCTGATCATACAAAATAGTATTAACAGATATAAACTCCAAGAAATGAAAACAGGAGGATTTTTTCTTTGTTACTGTTTTTGTTTCCTTTTCTTTTTGTCTTGTTTATTTGTTTATATCTTTTGCCTTAGGGAGGCACAGAAATAGAGGGACAAGTGCAGCAGTACTCACTAGACACTATGAACTATATAAGTTGTGGGTGGGGATGGGAGAGGGAAAAACTGGGAGAGAGTGAGGGAAAAGGTGGCATTGTCTAGAAAGAAATGTACTCTATCTGGCATAACTGTAACTCTTGTGTACATCACCTTTATAATAACAATAAGAAGGGGCTGGGAAGGTGGCTCAGGGGTAGAGCGCTTGCCTTGCATGCATGAGGCCCTGGGTTCGATTCCTCAGTACCACATAAGCAGAAAGAAAAAAGCCGAAAGCTCAAATGGTAGAGCACTAGCCTTGAGCTGAGGAGCTGAGGGACAGCGCCCAGGCCCAGAGTTCAGGCCCCACGACTGGACCCCCCAAAAAATAATAATAACAATAAAAAATTTTGAGAGGAAAAAAAAAAGAAATTGGCCTATGTGAGAGAAATCTTCTCCCGAGTAGCAATTAATTTCAGCAAAACTTTCCCCTGGGCTCCTGGGTAACACATGTAAGTGTGTTATATTAACCTGGTTTTATCTCTACCTACTCACACTTTCAACCAACTTGGGTGAAGTATCTCAAAAGTACTGTAGTCGCAACATGTGTGAGGCCTTGGATTCGAACCCAGCATCACAAAAAGAAAATATAACACTTAAAACAACAAAACTGTCTAGTCTAGTAGCTCACATCTGCGATCCTAGCTACTCGGGAAGCTGATTTCGGGAAGACAGTATTCCTAGACAGCCCAAGAAAAACCACTTGTGACACCCCCATGTCAACCAATGTGACTCTCATCCCAGCTACTCTAGTAGGCTGAAATCAAGAGGATGAAAGTTCTAGGCTAGATCAGACAAAAGGAAAGTCTATTTCCAAAATAATTCGAATAAAAAGGTCTGGAGACAAGGCTCAAGTGGTCGAGCACCTGCCTAGCAAGTTTGAAGCCCTGAGTTCAAACCCTGCTAAAAGTGAAACAGAGATTGGAAGTACAAGATGAACAAGCGGCATAAAGGACTGAGGAGGAGTGGGGAGCTTGGAAAGCAAACAGGCCTGGCTCTGAAGCCGAGATGTGAAGAGTACATACAAATCCCTCAGGACTGGTGACACAAAGCCTGAGGGCATTGCCCTGGGTGAGGGAAGTCAGGCAGAGAAAGACAAGCACAAAGTAATACATGATCTCACCTACGGGTACAATCTACAAAGGTGGACTCAGAAGCAGAGAACAGGGGAGGGATGCCAAGAACCAGGATGTTGGAGAAATGGAGAGCCTAAGAATTCAAACTCTCAGGGACAAGAAGAATAAGAGCTGGGGATCTTATATATAGACTGAGGTGACTGTGGTTAATAATGCTGCATTGTGCACTTGAAGGACAATCTTAAACACACTCATACACACAATGGTAGCAAGGTGATACATGTGTTAGCTAATTTGATGGTGGCAAACATTTCACAAAGAATGTTAATATATGGAATTATCATCCCCCTGTGATTCTCCCATCTCTACTTGAATAGCTGGGATTACAGGTATGTGCCACCATACCTGCCCCCCCCCCCCAGAAAAGTTTTTAAAAAGTTAAAATAAGTGGTTGGGAATGTGGCTTAGTGGTAGAGTGCTTGCCTTGCATGCATGAATCCCTGGGTTCAATTCCTCAGTACCATATAAACAGAAAAAGCTGGAAGTAGTGCTGTGGCCCAAATGGTAAAGTGCTACTTGAGCAAAAGAAGCTCAGGGACAGTGCCTAGGCTCTGAGTTCAAGCCCCAGAACTGGCAAAAAAAAAAAAAAAAAGTTAAAATAAGCCTTGTCTGTAAAAAAAAGTTATTACTGTTGAGACTGCTACCCCCATTGGTCATGCCTGCAATCCTAGCTACTCAAGAGCCTAAGATCTGAGGATCTAGGTTCAAAGCAAGCCTGAGCAGGAAAGTCTGGGAGACTCTTATCTCCAATTAACCACCATAAAGCCAAAGTGACTCAAGTGGTAGAGTGCCAGCCTTGAGGCGGAAAAGGCTAAATGACAGGGCCTAGGCCCCAAATGCAAGCTCCGGTACTGGCACACAAATTAATTAATTAAAATGGTATCCTAGGATAGGAGAAAACAACATTTTAATTACTATATTTTTGTACACATAGTGTTTATTTAATTAGTCCAACTATTAACTACTACTAATTGCCATTGTTTACAAATCCTATTGTTGCGTGGCTCACCCTTATAGCCTTTGTGTGACACAACAGTCAACAGTACAGAATAATTTCAAACACACCATGTCTTCTCTTTTTATGGTGTTAGGGAGGGAACTCAGAGCCTTGCCTATGCTCAGCAAGCACTGAGCCTCATATCTGCTACCCCCATTTTTGATAACACAAGAAAATAAGCATTTACCAGGGAGCGAGTGGAGAGAAAAAGAACTTGGTAGAGATGAAAGGACTAGAAAGGTGAGCAGTGTCTTCATGACCAGATGTTGAGAGCACAGCTGGCCTGAAGGATAGCAGGCTTGCTCCACAAGCTAAGCCGCAGAGGTCTGTCAAGCTGAGACAGCAGGAGGAAGAAATTTCAGTGTCTGAATGTTGTGGACTATCACAGAACCCATGGAGACTTCCTTGATTTCGATTTTAAATAGATGACATTGGCAACGCTTTGGAGACTGGACTTGTCTTAGTGCATTCCAATGGTGACAGCCAGATAACTGCAGATCTTCAAGACATAAACAACAGTGATTTCTCTCTCACAGTTCTGGAGGCCGGAATGTCCAAGGGACTCACTTCCTGCTTCTCCCTGAGTCTCCTGGGTGGAGGAAAAGCACTCTGGTCTTCAGCCTTCAGGAGGCATTGAGGAGCCTCATGACCTAACCACAGAGCCCCACTTCCTAATATGATACATGTGGGTTAGGAATTTCAACCTACGAAATCCTACCACCATGGGGAAGGGAGGAATGTAGGAGGCTTGGGGGAGGAGAGCTACCATCATACAGACCCTAGCAAGGGGAAGGACTGTGGAAGGAAGAGACCGGCTGGACCGGTGCAGCAGTTCAGGCAAAAGGTGAGCCACTAGGGTGGGATGAAGACTCAGATCTGAGAATCCCATCTAAGAGGAAGGAGCACCTGTGCTCCATGAATTATCTTCCAGTCCAATCGCTGTGAGTCACTGGATGTGGAGGCTGAGGGACGGGGGGTGAGTAAGGATGACGCGGAGGTTTCTGGCTGGAGAGACTGCACAGGTGGTGACAGCACTGTTCAAAGAGGAGGAGGGGACACAGAGAGAGAGAGAGAGAGAGAGAGAGAGAGAGAGAGAGAGAGAGAGAGAGAGAGAGAGAGAGAGAGAGAGAGAGAGAGAGAGAGAGAGGGAGAGGGAGAGGGAGAGGGAGAGGGAGAGGGAGAGGGAGAGAGAGGGAGAAGGAGAGGGAGAGAGAGGGAGAGGGAGAGAGAGAGACTTTAGATGGGAAAGTAAGGGGCTGAAGTTGACCTAGGGCTCAAATGCTCATTGGCTAAGAGAACATGAAGCCACAGAATCTTCCAGAAAGATGCCCTTGCTGTGAACACAGGACAGAGTAACAGTAGCAGATGGAGGACATGCTAGAGAGCCAAGGCAGCAGAGGGTTAACCTCAGAGAGGAGGGCCGTGCCACTTTCTCAGAGGATTTATAAGTCATAGGGTGGATAATCCAGGTTTGTGTGATTGGCCTGAAAGTCTGGGTTGTCCTTTGTACCGAGGAAAGTGATACAACGAGTGAAAAAGAAGGCCAGGTGTGGCAGGAGGGAGGTGGATTTGACATTTAGAGAGAGTTGGGAATCGCAGCCCTGCAAAGAAGGAGAAGGAAACCAAGGGAGACATAGCAACCAGGGGGCGGGAACCAGCATCCCTTGCGCGCTTGCTCTGTGAAGTGTTCCAGTCTGTAAAAGTGACTGTACCCAGGAGGGGGTGGGAGCTTTCTTGGTTCCACTTCTTGGTACTTATGTTATTTCATCACCAGTAATCTCAGAGCTACTTGGGAAGAGCTTAATGGTGTGACTAGAAGAGTGAGGACAGCCACTGACCCCGCCCACTTCCATCTCTGCTTCCTCCTCCTTTGTTGCTCCAACCAGGAGGAGGTTTGCAGCTGAGATGGCGCTGGATGAAGTGGAGAGCTCCTTTGCACACTCTCCTGCAATCCCATGGTACCTTTGCTTCTTCCTCTGCGTGGCTGCCCCTACCCTACTCCCATCAATTAGAGAAGGTGATAATCATAAGAAGGGATAGGAAGTGACCCACTGCTCACTGCGTGTGTGTGTGTGTGTGTGTGTGTGTGTGTGTGTGTGTGTGTGTGTGAGAGAGAGAGAGAGAGAGAGAGAGAGAGAGAGAGAGAGAGAGAGAGAGAGAGAGAGAGAAAATGCATGTACGTGCATGCCCCAACACCAGGCCTGGAACTTGGAGCCTTATTATGCTCTGGCTTAGCCTTTTCCACTCCAGTCAGTGATCTACCTCTTGAGTACTACCTCCACTTCTGGCTTTTTGCTTGTTCATGGGAAAGAATAGCATCTATTCTGTTTGTCTGCCTGGGCTGCCTTTGAACTGCATTCCTCTAATCCCAGCCTTCTGAGTAGCGAGGATCACCAGCATGAACCTCCAGTGCTAAGCAGCCTTGCTGATTTTCACAGGAAAAGAATGACTCAGGACCTGCTGTTGTTTAGAGCCCTTCGTTAGCATTTATTTTATAAACCCTCATCTGGTTATTGCTCTACACAGTCTGCACGTATTAACTCACTTGTTTCTTACAACCACCCCAGGAGATAAGGCAACACAGCTCCCCTGAAGCAGACATTGCCATTGACCTGCCTATTTCGCAGATAAGGAAACTGCTGCCTGGGGTTTTGCTTAGGGTTACACAACAGAGGTTGAAAACAGCAGAGTTCAAATCCAGCCTGCCTGGCTTTGACCTCCGCTTTTTATCAACACAACATTCTGTCTTCCTATAGGAGAATTTAATGCTAAAAAATCTCAGGGCTCCTTTTAGAAAAGACTCTTGACTGAATCTATTCCAGCCTCCCATATCAAGCAGAAATCCTTCTGCAATTTGGAGAGGTCAGCAATCTGCTGTGCTGTTGCTGCATTGGTCTAACTGGAACACAACCTGCCAGAAAGCTGGTATTGGCCCTGCCTGCTTTGGGAAGCACAAACAAATTACAGCCGTGAAGGTGATGAGCTACACAGCCCTCCTGGTATAAGCAAGTCACTACCTACTCTACACATACGTGACAAAGGACACCTCCTAAACCCAAGGGAAGACCAGAGAATAGCACGAGTCTGCTTATGAGCACGTGGGCTCAGTGGGGTGCTGGAAGGGGTACTCTGACTCCTGAATGCCCAACAGCTGCCTGAAACCACACTGCCATGTTTGACCTTTGGGAAGATCTAATGTCAAGAAATTTTCCACTGAAGTTGAGGACATACTTACTGCAAGAGGTGGGAAGTTGGATGGCATGGGCAATGTCCAGTACTAAAAAGTAAAAGGAAGGGAAAGGAAGGGAAGGGAAAGGAAGGGAAACGCAGATGTTTCCCTAATAGGGAGAGGAAGGGGGACAGAAAAGAGGAAAGGAAGCAGGAAGGAGAGGAAGGGAGAGAGGAGAGGAAGGAGGAAGAGGAGATGGTCATTGGTCCACATTTGGTTTTGTTTGTTTTTTGGTTTTAGGGGGGTTTTTTTGGTCATGGGGCTTGAATTCTGGGCCTGGGCACTGTCCCTCAGCTCTTCAGCTCAAGGCTAGCACTCTACCATTTGAGCCACAGTACCACTTCTGGCTTTCTGGTGGTTAATTGAAAAATCTCACAGACTTTCCTGCCCTGGTTGGCTTTGAACCATGATCCTCAGATCTCAGCCTCCTGAGTAGCTAGGATTATAGGCATGAGCCACCGGCACCCGGCTCCACATTTGTTTTGAGGTTCACAAATGACACAAAAATAAAGTTTATCTCTCAAGAAGTTCAACTGTGTAGGCAATAATTCACCATTGCAATTCTGAAAACATCTGGTGACTCCAGAAATGGCATCTTCTACTCATTGGGTGAGCTCTCTAATCTCAGGTTTTCCTTTGGTTGGTAAATTGACTCACCATGCCCTTCGAAGCTTGGCCTTTTGTCAACTACTTCTACACCTTCCGTGGGTTTGTCTCCATCTCCCTCCCCCACCTTTGGGGCTGTGTTCACCTGAGTGAGGAAGAACAGGCCATGTGGTTAGATGAACAGTAGCAGAGCATCTGTGCAATATGGGCTCCAGCCGCAGGCCAAGCCATGGCCTCGCTGGCCTGGGGACAGCTGCCTGGAATGACTGGCTAGAAGTAACAGCCGCCCTTTTGACAATCAGGATGTCCAGGTTGCAGCTGGCAGAACTCCTGTGTGGGTGTGTGGGAAGGAGAATAAGCAAGCAGAGACAGGACCCAAAACTCTCCAGAAACTATAAATAAAAAGTAAATGTGAGCCAAATTTTTTCACACTAAAGGAAATAAACATATGGAATAAGTTATTAGAATAAGCGGCTGAAGCAAAAGATATAAATGGATACCTGCTTGATTTGCAGAAGTAATAAAGGCCAGAAAGAAACTGAATAAAAATGTAGCAAATAGCTGGGTGCTAGTGGCTCACGTCTATAATCCTAGCTACTCAGGAGGCTGATATCTAAGGATCACGGTTCAAAGTCAGCCCAGGCAGAAAAGTCCATGAGACTCTTATCTCCAATTAACCACCAGAAAACCGGAAATGGCATTGTGACTCAAAGTGGTAGAACACTAGCCTTGAGTGAAAAAGTTCAGGGACAGCACCTAGGCCTTGAGTTCAAACCCAAAGACCAACAAAAAATAAATAAATAAGCAGGTAGCAAATAGCTAAGCAGTGGTGTCTCATGCCTATAATCCTAGCTATTCAGGAGGCTGAGAGCTAAAGATCTTGGTTTGAAGCCAGCCCTAACAGAAAAGTCCCAGAGACTCTTCAATTAACCAGCAAAAACCTCAAAGTGGAGATGTGGCTCAAGGGGTTGAATGCCAACTTGGAGCAAAGCCACTGAGGAACACTGCCCAGGCCCTGAGTTCAAGCCCTAATACAAAAAAAAGAGAGGGGAAAAGAAGGAAGGAAGGGAGGGACAGAGGGAGGGAGGGAGGAAGGAAGGAAGGAAGGAACTAAGGAAGAAAGACAAGTTTTCCCTATTTTGATAAGTCACATATACATTGGTCCAACAAAAACACAAACTTTGGTGAATATCTGTTAGATCGAGATCATTCTGGGTTTAAAATATGAAAGATAAAGAAAACGTGGCCCCTGTGCTTAAATTTCTTACCAAACATATAAGGATTTTGTGGCTTTAGAGTTCTAGTGAAATTCTAACACAGCGAGTACTATAAGCATGTCAAGACATGGAGGACTTGAATAACACAACTAATTTTCATCTCATCTTTGATGCTTCCTTTCCAAACCAAGGCTATTCCCACTGTAACATGGCAAAGACTGAAAAAGCTAGCAGTCATAGAGGATTCTTTGGTTTGTCACGCACAGTGGCACCGAGGTTTTCTTAGAATCACCAGAATGGGCCAGACAAGGCAGCCAGGAAGAAATTCTCACAGAAATGCATTTTATTTAATTAATTAATTTGGAAAACAGTAAGATGTAAAGATGGCATTAGGAACATTTAAAAAGTAAGCATGGGGCTGGGAAGGTGGCTCAGTGGTAGAGCGCTTGCCTTGCATGCCTGAGGCCTGGGTTCGATTCCTCAGCACCACATAAGCAAAAAGAAAAAAGCCAGAAGTAGCACTGTGGCTCAAGTGGTAGAGCGCTAGCCTTGAGCTGAAGAGTTGAGGGACAGCGCCCAGGCCCAGAGTTCAGGCCCCATGACCGGACCCAAAAAAAAAAAAAAAAGTAAGCATATATTTACCTGTCAGGAAAGATATGCTAAGATGAGTAAGATTTGGTTTTTTATTTATTTGTGTGTGTGTTATGCCAGTACTGGGGCTTGAACTCAGAGCCTGGTGCTCTCACTTGGCTTTTTTCTCATTCAAAGCTATTTTTCCATTTGAGCCACACCTCCATTTCTGGATTTTTGTTAACTGAAGAGAAAACTTACAGACTTTTCTTCCTGAGCTGGCTTTGAACCTCCATCCTTAGATTGCAGCCTTCTCAGTAGCTACGATTACAGGTATGAATCACCAGTGCCCAGCTAGAAATGAGTATGTAAAAGGATACATAAAACCAGACAATAAAAGTATAACCTTTGGAATTATACTTTGCAATGAAAGAAATCATTTGCATGTCCTACCTCCTTAAACAAGTTATGCAAGTTCACTGCAGAGTACTTGCTTAATCTGCAAGATAGCGATAGTAATAACACCTTTAATGGCAGTTGTGTGGAGGACAAATAATAGTACATACCAAAGGTCTTACATAGAGAAGGTAAGAAAATGAACATAGCTGTTAGAAACCAGGAATCAGGTACAATCAGACTTTCCTTCCTTTTCCCCCAGCCTGCCACAATTCCTTACTCCTCCTCCAAGACTGAAAGAGAATGTGTGTATTGTAACTTTGTTGGACAAAAAGGTTTGTCTTTTGGTTTGCTTGCAATGCTGGGAATGGAACCCAGGGCTTTATACATAATGACTAAGTATACTGTATAGTACTACCACCATACTACAGGAGTGGGGGGTGGGGGTCCTGTGTGTTGTAACTTTGCCAAACTGGTCAGAGGTAATTGCTTGGAAAGGAGCAGCTCAATTCATTCACATGCAGTTTGGCTTGAAAGAGCAAGCCACACGCCCCTAAAGTTTAGAGCACTATAGTTTTAAACCCTTCAAGGGTTTAAAAATACTTGATCAACTCAGGCTCATGTCTAGCTACTCAGAAGACTGGGATCTGAAAATTGTTCAAAGCCAGCCCAGATAGGAAGGTCTTGAGACTCTTATCTCCAATGAATCACTATAAAACCAGAAGTAGAGCTGTGGCTCAAGCGCTAGTATGCTAGCCTTGAGCAAAAAAGAAGCTCAGGGACAGTGCCCCAACTCTGTCAAGCCCCAAGACCACCAAAAAGGAAACTCACTAGACACTGGGGGAAGGCAGACCTGTAGTCTCAGCACTCTGGAGGCTGAGGTGGGAGGAGGATTAGTTTGAGGATAGCTTAGGTCACAGCAAGACTTTGTCTTAGCCAGGCACCATTGACTCATACCTGTAATTTTAGCTACTCAAGAGGTTGAGATCTAAGGACCAAGGCTCAAAGCCAGCCTAGAGAATCTGTGAGACTCTGCTCTCCAATTAACCCCCAAAGAGCCAGAAGTGGAGTTGTGGCTCAAGTGGTAGAATACCAGCTATGAGCATAAAAATTAAATGATAGTGCCCAGGCCCTGAATACAAGCTCCAGTACCAGCAAGGAAACTTAGCCATTCTGGACACAGAAAGAGCAACATTGTGTCTGTCCTTCCTTAAGTTTCTTCCCACTACTAGGGACAATGGCTATAGGTGAATGCTGAAAACAATAGCCTTTCATTCTCTGGGTTTACCTTTCCCACTTCTCCTACTGAGCTAGACCTTCACCTGGTGGTGGCACAAGGAGAAATCTATAACCCTCCAGTTCTCAGCAGAAAGTCCCCGCCCACACTGAAGAGCCATCCCTGTCTTAACCTAGTATTATTCCCAGTCTGATGAGTGTTTGTTTCCACACAGTTCTAATGGGACTTCCCCACAGACCCATAAAAGAGAATAGCACCTTGAACTTGGACAGATAGGGCTTGTTGCTGAACTCAGACATTATCTCATTAATAACCTTTACATCCCTATGAAGTGACTAGAGGCCAAGGATTATGTCTGGCATACAGACTGAAAAAAAAAAAAAAAAACACAGAAATGTGTCTTTTAATGTGACACAAGATTACCTCTTTTAACAAAGGGAACTAAGTTTCAATCCCCAGTACTCCAAGAATTGAGAGCTGGTGTCAAAAGCAAGATAATGTTAAAGACTATAAGAAAACACAGAATGGATCATTAAGAAGTGTATAGTGATTACATGTGTAGTACTGTTTTTGATACTTTAAACAAAAATGCATTACTAAAGTTAATTTCATCTCTTTCTACCTTTTTATGAAGCTACTGAAAAATGGCCCCGTTTGTAGTTTGTATTTTCCTTCTTCTTTTGGGTGCTGATAAGAGGATTTGAACTCAGTGATTCAAGTTCCTCTTCAGCATTCTTGGTCAGGGCTGGCCCTCCGTCATTTGAGCCATACCTCCAGTTCAACATATTGCTTGCTAATTGGAGATGGTGTGTGTGGAGGGGGTGTTTTCATTTTTATTTTGCTTGTTCTGGGGCTTGAGCTCAAGGCCCCGGGCACTGTCATTGAGCCTTTTTGCTTAAGACTAGCCCTCTATCACTTGAGCCACAACTTCACTTCAAGCTTTTTGGTGATTAATTAGATAAACGAATCTCACAGACTTTTCTGCCTGGGCTCTCTTCAAACTGTAATCCTCAGATCTCAGCCTCGTGAGTAGCTAGGCTTACAAGCATGAGCCACTGGTGCCTGGCTAGAGATGGAGTTTTGAAAACATTTTTGCCCAGGCTGGCTTCATGTCTGTCTCTGGACTATCTAAGATTATAGGCATTAGCTACTGGCACCCAGCACTTGCATTATTTCTGTGGTGGACAGAGCTGACTGAGAGTCCAGTGGACCCCTTTTTCACCTTCACCACTAGCCTATTGATTAAAGTATTATATTAAAAAATCTATATAAACCTGAGTTCTAGTCCTGCCTCTTCTGTCCAGCCTACTAGCACCTGTGTGTAACCATGATTAAGTCACTATCTTCATTTCTATGAGCTTCAATTTTCTTCTTGGCAAAATTAAAGTTTTGAACCTCTAACTCCAAGGATCTCTTCTTAGCTCTGATAACTGACAACTTTAAAATTACCTTACCTTCCTACTTCTACATCCTGACTAAATTCCAAACAAGTCCTTAAACACTAATTTCTAGAACAAGATGAGACACACTCTTGCTTCAAGGTATGCCTTTTTCTATCTTGACTTAGCTCCAGAAGAAAGCTCGGTTGTAGAAGAGTTTGGTTTTTTAGCATACTTTGATTCCATGCCCAGTTTCTCTGTCACTTAGGATAGATTGGTTTATGCTACATAACATCATCACAGAAGACTCCAAAAAGGATTTATTCCTTGATCAGGCTTTTTGGTGATAAAGGACATTCTTTTCATTGTAGCCATTCAGGAACTGAGACCAATGAAGAAGACGCTATCTCCAGCATCGCCTGTGGCTAGCCAGGAGGAAAAGTGAGCATCAAAGAGCCTCACGTAGGTGATTAAGAAGTCCAGCTCAGAGGTGACTCAGCCCACTTTCATTCCATCTTATTGGACAGAATTTGTTGTGTACACCTATCAACTACCAAAGGGTGAAAAAGTGTAATCCTACTGTCTAATTTTATTTTCTGTTTCTATATCAAAATACCAAAGGATTATGTGGCCTGCAGTTTTGGGGGAGAGGGAGGCAGGGCAGTGGGACAATTTAAAAGCATGGTTGCAGGATCTGTTCCAGTTCTGGTAAGGATTTAATGCTATATCAAGACATAGTTGAAAGAGAAAAGCCAGTATATATCAATAGTAGGATGTGTGTGTATGTGTGGTGTGAGAGAGAGAGAAAGAGATAGACAGACAGACAGACAGACAGACAGACAGAGAGGAGAGACTGACCTGCTTTATTAAAACCTATTCTCATGGTAAATGGACCAGTCCCTTGAGACCTAAGAGCTAACCTAGTCTCAGAGAGATAGTGAGGTATTAATGGGAATGGAACCCCCAGGACCTAATCACGTCCCAGTACGCCACTCCATTAAAGGTCCCGCCACCTCTCTATATTGTTGCATTAGGGGCTAAGCTTCCTTGACCTACTATGGCTACCAAGACAGAAATGTTTACTGCATAGACCTAGGAGAACCACTTACCCTAGGATCGATCCTAAATGTGCCCATCCTGACCCAGGAAGATAAATGGGCCCACGCCCACACAGACACCACTGTCCTTTTAGCCGCAATTGAGGTATGTAATTCAGCAGTCTCAACCAGGCTGAAACGTACAGCACATATATTGTCACTTTATTTCAACTTTAAGAAAGGAATTCCTCCAATCATCACTCGACTTTTCATTGACTATTGAAGGCATTTAGGAAAAGGAGCGAATGATTTGTACCTGATTCCCACTTTTCACAGAGTTAAACTCTACCACTTAAAACCATTCCCTCCCATACACACTGAAAATTGTGGTTTTGCAGGTTATTTTCTCAAGTAGCCACAGTCTCACTAACCTATATCCAAGCAACCTTAAATAAATATCACCACCGTCAAGAGCAGCTACCAACTCTTTACAGGTTTCTGTTAAACATACAGCATGTACTCAGAGCAGCACTGAGGAGCTACTTTCTTAGATGTCCTTTCTGAGGAAGGCTCCATTCCAACCCAATTCCTGTACTTTTTACAGATAGATGCTTGGGACCTGCCCACTAGTTTGCCCCGAGGGGCACAGACTTCTCTGAAGGCATCCACAGCACTGGATATTATAGACTGGACACTGGGTTTTTCATTCCACTAATTGATGACATACAGAGCCTTCTGTGCACTTCAGGCATATACACAAACAAATGCAGCATGATTACCAACTGAAAACACTGACTGGCTCA
Source organism: Dipodomys merriami (assembly GCF_024711535.1). Taxonomy (NCBI): domain Eukaryota; kingdom Metazoa; phylum Chordata; class Mammalia; order Rodentia; family Heteromyidae; genus Dipodomys; species Dipodomys merriami. The sequence continues at coordinate 26,713,287 of NW_027202937.1, read as the reverse complement.
ACATAGCACCGATTAGCTGGGCGCCACTCTAAGGCGGTCCACTGTAGCCAGTAGACAGGCCATGGTAAGGAACCTTCATGCATTCTGAATCTTGTGCTACTTGAGTTATTCATACAGTGTGTGGCCCAAATGGAATCCCAATGTCTAACCTGAGTCATTGCAACAAACTCATCACAAATGATGCTTCCAGTATCCAGCTTGTTCTGGAAATTTCTCCCCAACTTGGGCTGGGGTTGCCCACTTTTTTGATTCACTAGCAGCTGTAGACCATTTCTGTGGGCATTCACATGGCTTCTGGGAAAGGCAGGGTCAAAAGTCCCTCTAGAAACAGACATGACAATCGGGCAAGCATGATGTGTAATTCATATTACCTCCATCCCCCAAATAAAGTTGAAGTACAAAGCATGTAACTAAAATTAGCATGAGACCTACTATCACCCACTAAGCCATGCAAGGCTATTTGTTAACTGCCTTCAGTTCATGAGTTCATTCCATCCTTTCGGCTATACTAGGAGGGATTTGTTATTACCTCATTTCGCCTGTGAAGACATTGTAATTTGGACAAGAAATTTGCCCCAAGTCATGCAGGTAGAAAGCACAGGAATTAGGACTGAACGCCAGGATTCTACCACAGGATTCAGTCCTGATGTATTAGCCAAGGGTCTTCACTGTCATGCAATCCATTAATAGGAAGTAGACGGACATATTTACATTCAATCACAGACACACAGATTTCTTTTAAGGAAGCTCTTCTTGTTATTGTGGAGGATAAAATCTATAGGGCAGCAGAGAACTCAGGCAGAAGTTACTCTTAAAATCTTGAAGCAATTTCCTCTTCCCCGGGAAACCTCAGTTTTACTCTTAAAACCTTCCAATGATTGGATGAGGCCCTCTGGTATTTACTAACAGTTAACTGATTATAAATGTTACCTACATCTACCAAATACATACAACACAACAACTAGATTAGTCTTTGATTACATTGCTGGGGTCTCTGATCTGGGTAAGTTGACACGCACACACTGAAATATTACACTGTACTTCATAAAGATGCACAATTATTGCCGGGCGCTGGTGGCTCACGCCTGTAATCCTAGCTACTCAGGAGGCTGAGATCTGAGGATCGCGGTTCAAAGCCAGCCCGGGCAGGAGAGACCGTGAGACCGTGAGACTCCTATCTCCAATAAACCACCAGAAAACCGGAAGTGGCGCTGTAGCTCAAGTGGTAGAGCACTCGCCTTGAGCTGAAGAGCTGAGGGACAGCGCCCAGAGTTCAAGCCCCACGACCGACAAAAAAAAAAAAAAAAAGAAAGAAAAAAAAAAGATGCACAATTATTGTGTGATAATCAGATACTCAGCATAGCTAGAGGTTTAGCTCAATAGGAGGGTGCTTGCCTATCACGGGCATGGTCCTGACCAAAAAACAAAAAAAAATAAAAACTTTTTTAATATTGAAGGAAATAAAGAATGTGTACTGGCCTGTTTTAATCACTATACATTGTATTGGTACATCAAGTTATCCTATTTGCCCCACAAATATACAATATAATTACAGTAATATAAGTATAATTGAAATACTAATGCCTATGCTTTCAAGTTAAAGCATTCAGCCTGGCATGGTTGCACATGACATAATTCCAGCACTGAAGAGTAAGAGGCAAAAAGATCTCAAGTTCAAGGCCAGCCTGAGCTACATAGCAAGACTTTTATCTCAAACAATTAAAAAATAAAAAAGTTAAAACACTTAAAACATAAGGTTGTTTTAGATACCTGCTTATCAAGCATAAAGTCCTGAATTCAAAACTCCCATACTGAAAAATAATAATAAAAAGTTACTATTTTAACTTTTTTATGCTGGTCCTGGGGCTTGAAATCAGGGCCTGAGTGTTGTCCCTAAACATTTATGCTCAAGGCTAGCACTTTACCACTTTGAGTCACCGCTCCATTTCCAGCTTTGGGTAGTTAATTGGAGATAAAAGTCTCACATACTTTCCTCCCCACACTGGCTTTGAATTATGATCCTCAGCTCTCAGCCTCTTGAGTAACTAGGATTACAGGGCTGAGCCTCCAGTACCACCAGCACCCAGTTTAACATTTCAAACTTGTATCTTTCACACAAATAGCAAGCTATACTCTTAACCTTGGGCAAGGTGCTAGTCTGCATGCAAGGGGAAGTCCTTGTCTTTTCTGCTGTGGAGCCATTATAAAGGGCTAACTATCCCACACAAGTTGGAGATTTCAACCACCCACCTACTATGTTCAACTGCATCTAATCCTTCAAAGTTCTATTCAGGTGTTGCCTCCATTGTTAGAGCCAGCAAAGAGAATCCAGAATTAAGAAAAGGCTTTCCTCCTTAGCCCCATGTATTAAAACCTTGATCCTCAGCGTGACATTGCTGGGACACAGGAGAATCTTTAAGAGGCAAAACCTAGTAGAAGGAAGTTAGGTCATTGAGGGCATGCTTCAAAGGAAACATTAGGACTTGGCCCCTTCCTGGTTGTCCTTGCCCACTCCAATGAGGTAAGTAGACTCCTCTATCCCAGGCCTCTCCTCCACTCATCACAGGCCCCAGAACAACAGAGCCAACTGACCATACATTGAGACCTCAGAAACAGGAGCTAAATAAAGCTTTCCTCTTTACAAGTGGATTCTTTCAAGTATTTTGTCATAGTAACAGAAAGCTTGTCTATCACTCTGAGTCACACCAAGGATGAAAATAAACACAGCGTGGCAGAGTTTCTGGCACAAGATAAATTGCAGGATCTTTACATTGGAGATTTGAGGCCTTAGCTTCCCCTCTATAATCCAGTTTTGTTCTTGGACGGGCTTCAAGAGGTCTCTATGGAATTCATTACTCATGCACAATTTTGTGAACAAATGCAACTGAATTTTTATTTAGAAAAGGTTTGGTGATTTTGAATAATACACTTCCTAGGAGAGTCCCAACTTACTCCTTTGTGGTTCTGTTTTTGTTTGTTTTTTAGTGTTGTTTTTAGTAGCTCTTTTCACAATCAAAAGGATTCTGGATTTTTGTACTGGGGCTTGAATTCAAGGCCTTGTTCCCTCATTTGGCTTTTTTCACTCAAGTTTGGCACTCTACCTCTTGAGCCATATATCCATTTCCAGATTTTTATTTTTTTTTTTTTTGGTTAATTGAAATTAAGAGTCTCGAGGATTTGTCTGCAGAGACTAGCTTCAAATATTGATCCTCACAAGCTCACACTGCTGCTAAGCCAACCACGTAACTGTTGAGGCATACAAGTACTACTACAAACATGGACCCTAAAAAAAAAAAAAAAAATATTGATCCTCAGATATCAGTTTCCTGGGTATCTAGGATAACAGGTATGTTATCCAGTGCCCAGTGCCCAACCAAGATTCTGAAGGATTTTGTTGTTGTTTTTTGGTTTGTTTGTTCATTTGTTTTGGTAGGTTGTGAGGCTTAAACTCTGGGCCTGGGTGCTGTCCCTGAGCTCTTCAGCTCAAGGAAAGCGCCCCACCACTTGAGCCACATCACCACCTTCAGTTTTCTGGTGGTTAATTGGAGATGAGTCTCATGGACTTTCCTGCCCGGGTTGGCTTTTAACCATGATCCACAGATCTCAGCCTCCTGAGTAGCTAGGAGTACAGGCTTGAGGCTTGAGCCACTGGCACCCTGTTCAGGATTCTGCTTTATACAAAATTTAAAACACCATATAAAACTTTGTGGCATCTTAATACTTGGTAAGAAATGTATGCATTATCCTGCCAATGTAATTGTAACCCCTCTGTACAGTATGTTCTCAAATAAAATAAAATAAAATTTAATTAAAAAAAAAACGTTGTGGCATCTTGTATATACACTTCTCTAATTTGGGGAGGGGAAGGGAAAAAACAAAACGCTTAAATAGGGGTACAGGTTGACCGATTGTAACAATGAGATGTACAAGACACTATGTTGAAAAACAAACTTTACAATTTGTGTGGGGGTGGGGGATAAATGGGGGAGTGCAGTTGTGGAGGTGGGAGGGAAGGGATGACAAGGGATGGTAGGGGAAAAACAAGGAAGGAGGCAACAATGCTCGATAGGAAATGTACCCATTACTTTGCTCATGTAACTACATGTAACCCCTCTGTACAGTATTTTTACAATAAAAAACGTATTAAAAAAAAAAAACTTTGTGCACCTGTCTCTCTTCACAGCCACGTGAACTTGAGACTCCTGAACCGAGAAGAAATAAATACTTTCTTAGTCTCATCCTGCCTTCTCTGGTATGCAGGTAGCAGACTCTGCTTTGTACCAAAGCTGATTATCCTTGGTCACAGTTTCAGCTGGAGACCTGAGGACCTCATTTAGCTTTGGACACCAAGCTCAGTCCCCATACTCTGGCATCCTTAATTCTCATGAGTCAGTGATCATAAGCACAGCCAGATCAACAGAAGAACCTGTCCTGCATGTCAGGGTTTTCATGGTGGAAACCAATCTTGATATATATGGAAAATGATACAGTTTGTTTGGAGAGCACGGGCCAGTGTGAGCCACTGCATGCCCCTCCTGTGGAGAGGGGCTAGTAGCTATTGCAACTATCTCGTAAATCATTCAGTGAACAGTCCTTGGAGAAATGACTATGATGAGGAACCATGATCATAGTTTTTGTGCTAGGTGCTAGTGCTTGGACTCAGGGCATCTCACTCTTACATAGCTTGTTTGTTCAAGGTTGGAGCCACAACTCCACTCCTAGCATTTGTCTTTTGTTAGTCCTGGGGCTTGAACTTGGGGCTGGGGCACTCTCTCTTTTGCTCAAGGCTAGCACTCTCCCACTTTGAGCCACAGCATCATTTCCAGTTGTTTTGTTTTGTTTGAGTAGTGAAATGGAGATAAGAGTCTCATGGGAACTTTTCTGCCTGGGCTGGCTTCAAACCAGACTCTTTAAACCTCAGCCTCCTGAGTAGCTAGGATCACAGGCATGAGCAACTGGAGCCTGGCTCACTTCCCGCTTTTTTGCTGGTTAATTGACGATAGTCTTATGGACTTCTTTGCCCAGACTGGTTTTGAACCATGATCATCAGATCTTAGCCTCCTGAGTAGCTAGGATTACAGCCATGAGCCACTGGTACCTGACTTCAAAATCAAGAACCAAGCAATGTTAAATTCTAATGTTTTCTGAATCAAGAACTATGTAATACTAAGCAGTATCCTTGGGAAAGAGTGGGGACAGTCTGTCTGACTTGGCTAGTATGTAGCTAACTGGTAGAGTATTTGTCTAGTTTGTACAAGGCCCTGTATTCTGAATCCTTAGCATCACACACAAAAAACACACACATGTGCATGCATATGCATACGCACGTGCACACACACACACACACACACACACACACACACACACACCTCTAGTTTCCAAGAGTTATATATAGAAATATGAAGCACACATTAATTCATTCATATTAACAGGAAAGGGACTAAAAATATAAAGTAAATAGTATCAAGTCAGTGCTACTAGAACCTGAAAAACAGATGAGGAAGATGAAATCCAGAGATATTAAAATGCACAAATATCCAAGTGAGGTGTGCCATGACAATTATTCCCAAAAATAAATTAGTGTCCAATCAGTGGATATTGGAATATTCATGAGAGAAATTCTAGCAAGGGAGGGAGTTGGTTTTTTTAATGGACCCAATTTGCCTGGTCAGAGAAAAAGAAAAAAGCATACCCAACAGAGAGCCCTAGGAAATTCCTACCTTGGCATATTCCAGACCCAGCCCTGGTGTCATAGAGCAGCTGAAGGTAATGTGGGCTCATCCAATCACAGGGCAGGGGAAGGGATGAGGAAGGGAGACAGTTCTCTACTGTCAGCACAAGTTGAAACAGCCCAACCGCCCTCAGCCTGAGGCAGGGAAATTGGGCTCATTGTCTACCTATGTTTCCCAAGGCTCTGAGTCCTCCATCCGTCAAGTTCCTGAACTCCTCCAACAGCATGTGACTCACATCACTCTGATTCACCTGGGGATGATGTCTACTGATGCCATTTGTCCTGTGGGGTTTAGCTCTGTATCAACACTCTTGAAAAGCTTGCTTCTTTAGAGTCTACATGAGCATGAGTGTCCCAACCACCAGTCAAGTGCAGAATAAAGTCTTCATTGATCTCTCGTATCAGGCAGGAGTTACTTTCAAGCTCACTGTTCAATGGTTCAGTGTTTTATGTTACTCCTCTGCATACTGAATACTTCTCATCATTTAGAACATAAAAGAACAATGCCAGGGAACTTCTGATATTTCAGTAGTTCATATTCACATGATTCTGATTCATTTTACTGTTGATTTTTACATCAAGGCTGTTGACCTTGACTATTACAATTTATTTGGTAGATTTTGAAACTTCCTTTTATATCCAAAGTAGCTACTGATGTAATGTGCTAGAAAATAACATTTATGATTTTTTTTAAAAACTTCATAATTGGGCACCGGTGGCTCAAGCCTATAATCCTAGGTACTTAGGAGGCTGAGATCTGACAACCATGGTTTGAAGCCAGTCCAGGCAGTGGTCTTATTTCCAATTAACTACCAAAATAAAAAAAGTTGCCAGGCGCTGGTGGCTCACATCTGTAATCCTAGCTATTCAGGAGGCTGAGGTCTAAGAATAATGGTTCAAAGCCAGCCAAGGCAGAAACATCCGTGAGACTCTAATCTCTAATTAACCACCAGAAAACTGGAAGTGGCACTGTGGCTCAAGTGCTTGCCTTTAGCTGAAGAGCTGAGGAACAGTGCTTAGGCCCAGCATGATGGACCAAAAAAAAAAAAAAAGCTGAAAGTGGAGCTGTGGGTCATGTAATAGAGTGCTAGCCTTAAGCACAAAAGCTTAAGGACAGTGCCCAGGCTCTGAGTTCAAGCCTCAGGACTGGCATTCATGCACATGTGTGCGTGCGCACACACACACACACACACACACACACACACACACACACACACACACACATAGGAGAAGAGAGAGAGAGGAAGAAAGAAAGAAGGAAAGAAACAAAGAAAGAAAAATACTCTTCATAAGGAAAACATTGAAAAAATCTGTTTTGTGATGTCAATGAAACAAAATGAATTTCAGCAAATAAACAGTAAGGCAACATTTTTTCCTTCAGAAAGTGCTGGAAATCATAAGAAATTCTGAAAGATCCTTCCAAAACACAGAGATTCTTTAGTGCCCCAAAGGTTCATCCAAGAGTTTTGGTCCCCAGGGTGATGCGACTAAGAAGTGGTGGAAACGTTAAGAGGTGGAGCCTTGGGAGAGAACTTTAGGTCACTGAGACTGCATTCTTTGTATTTTTTATTGTTATGATAAAGGTGATATACAGAAGGATTACAGTTACATAAGGCAACTAAAGAGTACATTTCTTTTTGGATAATGTCACCCCCCCCCCGGCTCTCTCCCCATGTTTCCCTCCCATCCCACCCACAAGTTGTGTAATTCATTTTCAGCATCGTGTCCAGTGAGCACCATTGCTACATTTGTTCACCCTTTGTCCCTCCATTTCTGTTGGGAGAGCATTCTTGATGGTGATGGTGAGACTCCAGCTTCTTCCTCTTCTGTTGATTTCCTGGCTCCACTGCACAATCCCAAGATGCAGTGCTACCATAGGTACAATGTAACAAGACCATCTAATCACAGTAAAATATCCAAAACTGTAACCCCAAACAAGCCTTTTCTCTTTATATTGAATATTTGTTATAGAATTTTATAATAATGGGAAAAGACTGATTTCCTGCACATCGTGAATTGTACATCGTCTACTGAGAAAATTCTGGAAAAGAGCCAGGCTCCGATGGCTCACGCTTGCAATCCTAACTACTCAGGAGGCTGATATCTGAGGATCACTCAAAGCCAGTCCAGGTAGAAAAGTCGACATGAGACTCTTATCTCCAATTAACCACTCAAAAACCAGAAGCAGAGCTGTGGCTCAAAGTAGTAGAATACTAGCCTTGAATAAAAGAGCTCTGGGACTGTGCCCAGGTGGAGTTAAAGCCCCACAACCACCACCCCAAAAAAAACATTCTAGAAGAGTAAGAAGGTAGGATGAGGATACTAGACACAAGACAAAGGAAAGCCCAATGCTGCTAACTCACCTCTGTAATTCTAGCTACTCAGGAGGCTGAGATCTGAGGGTTGCAGTTTGAAGCCAGCCCAGGCAGGACAGCCCATGAAACTTGTATCTCCAATTAATAACCCAAAAACCAGAAATAGAGATGTGACTCAAAAGTGGTAGAGTTCTAGACTTGAGCCTGAAATCTCATGAATATTGCCTAAGCCCTGAGTTCAAGCCCTGTGACTGGCAAAAAGAAAGAAAGAAAAGGAAGGAAGGAAGGAAGGAAGGAAGGAAGGAAGGAAGGAAGGAAGGAAGGAAGGAAGGAAGGAAGGAAGGAAGGAGGAAATGAAGAAAGAAAGAAAGAGAGAGAGAGAAAGAAAGAAAGAAAGAAAGAAAGAAAGAAAGAAAGAAAGAAAGAAAGAAAGAAAGAAAGAAAGAAAGAAAGAAAGGAAGGAAGGAAGGAAGGAAGGAAGGAAGGAAGGAAGGAAGGAAGGAAGGAGGGAGGGAGGGAGGGAGAAAGGGAGGGAGGGTGGGAGGGAGGGAAGGAGGGAGGGAAGGAGGGAGGGAAGGAGGGAGGGAAGGAAGGAACAAAGGAGAAAGAAAGATAAAGAATATAAGACACATAAGTAAGGATTCACTGGGAGCATTCAAGACAAGATTAAATTTCTTTCTTTCTTTTTTTTTTTTTGTCAATCATGGGGCTTGAACTCTGGCCCTGGACACTGTCCCTCATCTCTTCAGTTCAAGGCTAATGCTCTACCACTTGAGCCATAGTACCACTTCTGGCTTTTTCTGCTTGTGTGGGACTGACGAATCGAACCCAGGGCCTCATGCATGCAAGGCAAGTAGTCTACCACTGAAGCCACCTTCCCAGTCCTAAATTTGTTTCTTTCTCACATACAAGATTACCAATCCACAGAATGCTTCCAATATCAATAGTTGGGGTTTTTTTTACTTTTTAAAAGATTTTGATAAAATATATTTTACTTTTGTGATGCTGATGGAGAAATGTAAGCCAGTGATATGATAGTTTTGAAATAATTAAGCTTAGTCTAACAACTTTCCCAATGGTAGAACACTTGCCTAACAAGCATGAGGCTCTAAGTTCAAACCCCCAGCCACCCTCAAATAAAAATTTAACCAAGAATACTTAATTTCTATGGACAGAGAGATGGTCCTTACACAAAGGCTTTCTCAGTTCCAACCCACTGATTGGGAAAAGCTGCCCAGTCTGGACTAGGTGTGTGTGTGTGTGTGTGTGTGTGTGTGTGTGTGTGTGTGTGTGTGTGTGTGTGTGTGTGTGTGTGTACTAATAACATGCCTCAATTTCTTCTTAACTTAGCATTATTGGCCCAGAGAAGGCTCAACATTCATGTTCAGGAAAAGGCTTCTTCTTGGCTCCTTTTGTCCCTATCATTTCTGCTACCTCATTCACAGATGTTCTCCCTGCATGAGATAAACAACATTGGAGAATCTCTATTACCCTTTAAAGAGCATTAGGACCGAGGAGATGTTGGTAACTAGGACCATAAGCAGAAGTGTATGAATGGATGATATGAAATGCTAATTAATCTAGGAGGGTTCCCATTTTCACAATATATCTTATGATATTTCAGTAATAGAGACCCCTGTACCTTCTCCCTCTCATTGTTATCATCCTTGGGAAACGTGACACATGTTAGAGACCCAGTGGAAAAATTACTGAATGGTCAGACAAACTGGTATGTTTCTTGTGTTACTATATTGTTCCTTGCCAACATCAATTTTCCAGATTTCTAAATTCAAAGGCCTCTTTCCCTTCAAAGGCCTCTTTCCCTAAAAGAGACCAAAAGAAGAGAGCTTCCACAGAACGATTTTTGAATAGCTGAAGCCCAATTTAATACAGCTTTAATGGAGATTTTGTATCAAAACCCTAAAAGATGCTTTGAAAATTGCTAAGAGCACACACTGGGAATTTAGTACCCACCCCCACGCCCACCCTCCCACCCCATCATTTTGCTGATGTGGTGTTAAAAGGCAAGTATGTTTATTAATTGATGAAGTGCTGTATCACCCATTCTAGGCAATGAAAAATTATATGAGGGCAGTGAGGAGATGAACAAAGAATAAATATGAAGACAATTGCTCTGCAGTTGGCACTGCTGTCCCTGACAATTGGTGGGCACCAAATTCATTGAGAATGAAGGTTCATCACCGGACACTGAAGATCAAGTGACCCAGCAAAATGTAGGTGTCAAGATGGCAGAAACAATCAAAGATCCAGATAGAAAATAATTGGTACTTATTTGCATAGAACTTCTTATATGTTTTGTAAGTTAATTGAGGTCAAAATGAATATAAATTCCCCTTGGTCTTACATGTCTACAGTTTCCTTCCAGCTTGTACTTCTGGAGGTCAGGCTGACTCATGCAGAAAGGAAAATTGAGACTGGGGTATAGTTTAGTGGTAGAGCATATGCTTAGCATTCAAGAGGCCTTGAGCTCAATCCCTAAAATCAAAACAAAATGAGCTATGCCCTGGCCCAGCTTAAACCAGTGGCTTTCTAAATTTTCACTTTATACTACTGCTGTCTCATTGGACATCTCATCTCACCTTCATTTTCTTAGCTATCCTCTTCTCTTCTCTCTCCTACACCCTTGAACTCAGTGCCTCATATGTGCTAAGCAAACACTCAACCTACCACTGAGCTACACTTCAACAGTCTCCTAATCTTCTTGACATTGAAATAGCAGGCAAAGATTTAACACACAAAAGAATAACTACTTTTGCCCCTCGTGGCAGTTCTAAATTTGCAAAAGATGAGTGGCAACCTGGCCAAGTCACCCAGCTAGAAAGAGGAATCAAGTCTCTGACTCCAAAGCCAACACTTACAATAAGCCCCATGCTCTATTGAAAGCTTTTCCAAGAATCACAATGCCCAAAGCTTCCCAGACCTGCACGACAACTATCCAAACCTGAATACCTTCTCCTCTGAGTATCCCAGCTGGCCATGGAACTTCCAGGTGATGGCAGAGACACAAAAGGCCAACCTTCTCATACCAGTCTCAAGAGGATGCTCAGGGATTGAAGCTTCTACTTCATGCTACCCTAACTTCCATGAATCTATTATTTCTAAGTGAGAAGCAATACTCTAGTATTCCCAGACTTGCATGATGTATTTCTTCTACAATTTATGACCCTGTATATTCAGACAACTAAACACTAAGCCTATAGCCTTAAGCAGAAAAGCTCAAGGACAACACCCAGAATATGAGTTCAAACCCCAGGACTGGCACACACACACACACACACACACACACACACACACACACACACACACACACACACACACACACACAATATTATCTGAAGGTATTGGCATTGGTGGCCTCTGAATAGAGATTTTTTTTAAAAAAGACAGAAAAATGGTATCTTTGTTTCTAGGGCTTCCTAACATCAAGTGGCACAAATGAGGTAGTTTAAGAGAACCAAAATCTATTATCTTCCAGTTCTAAAAGACTAGAAGTCCAAAATCAAGGTATGAGCAAAGCCTTGCCTCCTTTAAACTCTGGCTAGAGCCTTCTGGCCTCTTCCTCAGTCCTGGGGTGATAGGTAATCCCCAGTACTCCTTGGCTTGAAGCAATGCCATGCCAGTCTTTGCCTCTCTCCCCAGGTGATATAAATGTCTATCTTTCTGTAAGGACATAGGCCTGTTGTATTAAGAGGCTACATATTTTCCAAATTAACTAACATATTATCACAACAACCCTGTTTCCAAATCAGATTGCTTCCTTGCTTCCTGAGGACTGATATATATATGTGTGTGTGTGTGTGTGTGTGTGTGTGTGTGTGTGTGTGTGTGTGTGTGTGTGTGTGTGTGTGTGTGTGTGAGTCCCACACTGATCCTGGGGTTTGAACTCAGGCCGCAGGTGCCATCCCTGAACTTTTGTGCTCAAGGCTAGTGCTCTACCACTCTGAGCCAAAGCTCTATTTCCAGCTTTTTGGTAGTTAATTAGAGATAAGAGTCTCATAGACTTCCCTGCCTAGGCTGGCTTTGCACTTCAACCCTTAGATCCCAGCCTCCTGAGTAGTTAGGATTACAGATGTGAACTACCTATGCCCAGCTGTTGTTACTATTATACATAAGGCCCTATGCAGGTCACTCTGGAGAACATAGTATAGTTCTGCCCTCAGTAAACATGTGATCCAATGAAGGAAACCGATAAAAACAGCTGACCAAACCCAAACCAGAATGACCCTATTCCTCATGCTCTATTCTACTTAGAGCTCTATGACATTTATTAAGTTATGATAAAGATAAAGATATTCAATTAACAACAATATGATTCCAGGTTCATGGAATTCTGTTTTTAAACAGAATTCAATCAGGATTAAATAAAATTACAAGAAATGTGCCATTAAAAGTCAGGAAATGAAGCCAGCCACTGGGGACTTATGGCTGTAACCTAGCTACCCTGGAGGCTAAAATTGGGAAGATGGAACTTCAAAACCAGCCTGAGAAGAAAAGTCCACTAGACTCCATCTCTAAAATAACCAGCAAAAAGCAGTGTTGGAAGTGTGGCTCAAGTGGAAGAACACCAGCTATGAGCAAGCAAATTGGGCAAGCTGGAAACATTGCACCAAACAAAGTGAGAAAAAGACAATTGCTTCTAATGGGGAACGCACAAAGGTTCAGGTCCCATCACTAGCATTGTAAAATAAAACAATGCTTTTTTTCTTTTTTCTTTTTTGTTGGTTATGGGGTTTGAACTCTGGCCTTAGTGCTGTCCCTCAGCTCTTCAGCTCAAGGCTAGTGCTCTACCACTTGAGCTACAACGCCACTTCCGGTTTTCTGGTGGCTTATTGGAGATAAGAGTTTCACGGACTTTCCTGGTTGGGCTGGCTTTGAACCACAATTCTCAGATCTCAGCTTCCTGAGTAGCTAGGATTACAGGTGTGAGCCACCGGCACCCGGCCTAACAATGCTTTTTTAAATATTATTTTATTGTTATTATTAAAGTGTTATAAAGATGGGTTATCATTTCCTAAGTCAGGTAATGAGTATATTTACTTTTTTGGACAATGTCACCCCTTTCTTAGCATTTAACACAATACTTTTAGAGATCATCTTGGAGCGGAGACTTAAAGGATAAAAATTTGTTTTATTGTCTTCGATGGGAGGAAAGGCTTTCTAAGCCTAGGACCAGCCAGGAGAGACCAAATGCATTCAAAGCTAAGGCAGATAGGTCAGCCACATCATTGGGTATATGGATATAATTCATAGGACAGCCTAGAAGAGCAGTTTAAGGTAGAATCAGAGACAACCTTACCTGCCAGGCTGAGGTTTGGAAGGAAAGGGAAGTGTTGAAGTTTAGTAGAACAGCAAATGATATAATTGGACCCATGTTCAGGAATCTGACTTTAGGCTACAATAAAATAGTATACTGGAGCTCAAGTGTGGACAGGATCAAAGAGAATCTAGATACGAAGATGTTGGAGGGGAAGTCTTACTTATTCTTCAACTAATTATATAACTTTCTCACATTGTCAAGATACTCTATAGTTTTACAGTAGCCTTTAGTCCATCTTGTTCACTCAACATCTCATGCAACATACATAATGTTATTTATCTTCTTTGTTTTTATTGTGCCTACTTTCCAGATAAGAAAATAGAAGTGCATCCTTAGTAACCAAGTTGACCACTACTAAAAACTGAAAATTTTAGCCAGGCACTGATGGCTCACACCTGTAATCCCAGCTACTCAGAAGGCTGAGATCTGATCATCATGGTTCAAAGCCAACCTGGGCAGGAAAGGCCATGATGAGACTCTTACCTCCAATTAACCACCAAAAGCCAGAGGTGAAACTGTGGCTCCACTAGCCTTGAACGCTAAAGCTCAGGTGCTGAGTTCAAGCCCCAGAATGAGCATGCACAAAACAAAACTCTCCAATTCTTCAACCTTCAAATCCATTCTTTCCATCAAACTTCAGCCAACTCCAACTAAGTTTATCTTATTTCCTACTGGGGAAAAGGATATCTCATGTTGTGAATGTTTCTAAAAAGTCTGAACTGTTGAGAAGTTTCCTTTCAACAAAACTGCCTCTTACACACTTATCTCCCTCCAAAAGAGCATTAACACTAAGATTTAGAGTGAAGCAATGTTAGCAGTCAACTTTGAAACTTTGGAAATAGTGCCATTAAAGGAATAACAGCCACAATAACAAGACTACAATAAAACAGTCAATACTAATCTAGTGTGAATGAGAGGAATTGTTTATTCCGTTGGCTAAGGAACGTGGTTCAACCTTCTCATGCCTCCCCTACAGCCTTGTCTGCAGCAGTAACAAATGGCTTTTGTGTCCCTATCTATGTGACTATGGTATGTAACTAGACAAGCAACTGCTTCAACACAAGAAGGGTTTCTATAGAAAGGTTTATATACTCATAGCTGGGGCTAGGGGCCTTCTGACCTATGTGGATTGAAATGCCCTTGAGAAGGGCTGTGGGTTGAGTATTCATTCCCTCCATACACACACACACACACACACACACACACACACACACACACACACACACACACACACACACACACACACACACACACACACCATCCCTTGGGAACTCACCAGTCCAGCTACCTTATTTTGTCTTCTGCTGACTTGTTTTGTTTTGTTTTTGTCTTTTGCTCACCCTCACAAACTGTGTTCATGGACTTCTTGGAATGGTTCTTTAATTACATAGGATGTCTTTGTGAGTGGTAGGTCTTTTATTCTTTTAAATTTTGGTGAAAAAGTAAACAGGAGTTCCTATTATTGTTTGGAAATGGGGCCATATCAGAAGAAGTAATTTCTGAGACCATTTTTACCCATCTCTAGTAACCTTTCAGTCCTATTATGTGGTAATTATCATTATATCTGTTTATTGTTATTCATACTTTTTTTTCAAATTCACCTCACTTTTTATTTCTTAAACATTGTTTTGTGTGTGTGGTGATCCTGGAACTTGAACTCAAGGCATAGGCTCTATCCCTGAGCTTTTTTGCTCAAGATTAATTCTATACCTCTTGAGCTATAGCTCCACTTCCAGCTTTCTGGGGACTAATTGAAGAGTCTCACAGACTCAGATCTCAGACTCCTGAGTAGCTAGGATTAAAGATATGAGCCACTGGTGCCCAACTCTGAAACATCTCTAATTAGAGAAAAAATTCCTTGCAAATTGTCTCTAAACTGTCTCTAAACTGGGCAATTTTTAGGTTAAGTTTTGATCAAGGTATGGAGCAACAATTTTAGTTAGCCCCAAAGGATAAATTGCAAACCACAGGAATAAATCCCATGTAACCTTGTGAAAGAATTTTATTGTTTTTTCTGTGTATTAGAAGTTGATCTCCTTCTAAGGATTGTGATTCAAAGCCAGCCCAGCAGAAAAGTCCCCACGAGACTCTTATCTCCACTGAACCACTCAAAAACTGGAAGTGGTACTGTGCCTAACCTTGAACACAAAGAGGCTCAGCGACAGCACTCAGGCCCTGAGTTCAAGCCACACAACCAACCCTTGCCCCAGAAAAGTTGATCTCCAAGAGTAAAAGGGCACGTTTTCCAATTCAACAATCATCTATCTGTTTGTAAGCAAAAACATGGAAATCCATCCATGTATAACCTCCTTCTCCTAGATGTTCTTCAAGCAGCATTTCTTTTTCAAAACAAGGAGAATAAAGCTAAAAGTTGATTTTCCAGGGTTTGCAGGATCAACTTACTTCTGAGGAAGTAATATTTGAGGATTCATATACTTATTTTATAAAGCATGACAGAAGGAGAGTGTATAGTCATGCTAAGTATACACTCTAACACTAAGCTACACCCTAGCAGAGAGATACATATGTGTATATATACACATATATGAATATGCATATGCGTATGCATATATATATACACACAGAGAAAGTGTGTGCATAGGTATGCAAGTGTGTGTGTGTGTGTGTGTGTGTGTGTGTGTGTGTGTGTGTGTGTGTGCTAGAACTGAGGACTGAACCCACAGCCTCATCTATGTTAAGTACACCCACTACTACTGAGCTACATCCTAGACAGGACGATACATAAATATGTTTACGCACATATATGTGTATCTCACATATATGTATATAAACATACATACATATATGGAGCTAGCAAGTGTGTGTGTGTGTGTGTGTGTGTGTATGTGTGTGTAAGTATGCCAGCACTGGGGCTAGAACTCAAAGCCTTCCACTCTCACTTGGCTTTCTCTCAAGGCTGGCGTTCTACCACTTTAGCCACAGCTCCATTTCCAGCTTTTTGCTGAATAATTGAAGATAAGAGTCTCAGACTTTTCTGCGTGGGGTAACTTCTAACCGTAATCCTAAAATCTCTGTCTCCTCAGTATCTACGACTACAAGCATGAGCCACCAGCACCCAACCTCTGGCCAGGAATATTTTTATCTGTAAATAATGGCAAGGGGGTAAGGGGAGGATGGGAAGGGAAGGGAAGGGAAGGGGAAAAAAAGGAAGAGGCTACAATGCTTGATAAGAAATGTACTCATTATCTTGCCCAGGTAATTGTAACCCCTCTGTACAGTATTTTCACAATAAAAAAATTTTTAAGCCAAAATAATAATAATAATAAAGGCAAATGTTTTCATACAAATCGGCTAAATCAATTGCTGCTTTTGAACTAACTAGCTAAGTCAACCACAACAGCTGAACTATTCATCTGTTTGTTGTTATTTGCCTTGTTTTGTTGTTTCATTTTTATTTATAATGTGGGCAGCAAACCAGGGTTTTGCACTTGCTAGGCTAGTGTTCTATCACTAAGGGTGCCCAAAGAGGTACCCTTGAGCAGACTCAGCCTGAGTTAGAGTCACATTTTATATCTAGGCCAGTGATTATCAAGCTTTTATTTCATCATCACTTCCTCTGAGAGGAAAAACATAAATAAATTTAATTTAAACCCTAACAAGAGAAACTAACTACACAAAAATACAATTTGAGCAGATAGAGTTCAACTTGAAAAGACCAGAAGTCATTGTAATAACTGATAAGGTTTTATTTTTTCCCCCCCCAAAAGACAGTTTTGCCCCCGTGAGGGCAATATTACCTCAACTGGAAATGTATTCCTTGGCTTGATTCCATATATCAAAATGACTAACTGACCTAGCCTTATTCTCTAGATAAATCTTCACGGATTCTTACCTCACTATTCTACCTTTTTTCTCTTAGCTCTCTCTCATTTCTTCCCCATTTGCCAGCAGCCTGGAAACTTCTCAATGGGATGTCTAAGAAATACGATGCCACAGCATTGAATAAGTGCATGACCAGGTAAAAAGATGAAATACAAAGACTGATTACTGTAACAATTAAGAAGCCAGTGTGTCCTCAAGAGTTCTGCCTCTTTATTCCTGGACTGGTTGACGGGAGTTCCAAACATGAAAGGCATCTCCAGGTGTTGCCCCAGACAAGTGACTAGTATGCGCAGGCATTAAACGTTCTCAAAATCCACCAGGTCTTGCCCACTTTTTGAAGGATGACAGGTGCAAGAGGCAATAACAGAGACCCTGTCTGTTTGATGTCTTTGTGACCCTTCCTCTACTAGACACAATAAGGTGTGGAAAGTAGCAATTATGTTGTCTCAAATCAACATTGGAAATTTACCCACAAAAAAAAAGTAGAAGAAGAACACTTAACCTTTCTCACTGTTGGGCCTGGACTGGGTTGCTAAGAGTGTAGTCATGGGTTGGGCTAATGGCCTGGGCAAGGCAGATCAGAGGACTCTGCAATTAGAAGGGAGGATATACACAACGAAGACCGTGTGGAGGAGGTCCTGCCAGATGCTGAGACCCCCCAAGATGCAGGAAGACTCTTCTTGCCAACTTCTCCAACAATGATATTTTCTCCATCTAACCAGCACAGTCTCCCTTCTCACCAGACCCATTATCCCCAGCATCCACAAACAACACTCAGCCAAAATTAAGTCAGCAAATGCTTCAGTTAAAGTAGGTTATGGGGGATTGGGAAGGTGGTTCATTGGTAGAGTGCTTGTCTTGCATGCATGAGGCCCTGGGTTCGATTCCTCAGCACCACATAAGCAAAAATAAAAAAGCCAGAAGTGGCACTGTGGCTCAAGTGGTAGAGTGCTAGCCTTGAGCTGAAGAGCTGAGGGACAGCGCCCAGGCCAGAGTTCAGGCCCCACAACCGGACCCAAAAAAAAAAAAAAGTAAGTTATGGTTAGTACTTGCTAACAGTTACTGATACAAAACAACATAACCAAGTACCAATGGCTCAAATGTGGAATTCTCTTACTTCCAGTTAACCACCAAAATGTCAGAAGTGGAACTATGGCTCAAGTAGTTAAGTGTCAGCCTTAAGCAAAAAAAAACAAAAAACAAAAACAAAAAACAAAACTAAAGCTGAAACTCACTGGATACAGGTGGCTCAGGCCTGTAATCCTAGCTACTCAGGAGGCTGAGATCCTCAGATCACAACTCAAAGCCAGCCCAGGCAGGAAAGTTTGTGAGCCTCTTCTCTCTAATGAACAACCAAAATGCTCGAAGTACAGCTATAGTTCAAGTGGTAGAACACCAGCCTTGAACAAAAAAGCTCAGGCACAGTACTCAGACCCTGAGTTCAAGCCCTAGGACCAGTACTACTAAAAAATTAAATTAAATTTAAAAAAAAATTGCCTGTTGTACAGAAAGCCCATGGACTTGGAGAAGATCTTCACTGGCCATACAACAGACAAGGGTCTATTATCTAAAATACACTTAGAATTCAAAAACACTAAATCCCCCAACAACAAATCCTCAAAGAAACAACTGCCCTACTAACAAATGGGCTAAAGACTTAAAGAGAGCCTTCTCTGAAGAGGAAATAAGAATGGCCAATAGACACATAAAGAAATGCTCAACCTCTCTAGCCATAAAAGAAATGCAAATCAAGATAATGCTGAGATTCCACCTCACCCCAGCTAGAATGGCTATAATCAAGAAATCTAATAACAACAGATGCTGGAGGGGATGTAGCCAAAAGAGAATCCTACTGCATTGTTGGTGGGAGTGTAAACTTGTTCAATCACTCTGGAAAGCAGTATGGAGGTTTCTCAAAAGACTCCACATATAGCTCCCTTATGACCCAGCAATCCCACTTTTGGGCATTTATGCAAAGGATCACAAACAAGGTCATACCAAAGCTACCAGCAGAACCATGTTTATCGCAGCATTATTTACCATAGCTAAGATATGAAACCAACCCAGATGCCCCTCAGTAGATGAATGGATCAAGAAAATGTGGTATAGGGCTGGGAAGGTGGCTCAGTGGTAGAGTGCTTGCCTTGCATGCATGAGGTCCTGGGTTTGATTCCTCGGCACCACATAAGCAAAAAGAAAAAAGCCGGAAGTGGAGCTGTGGCTCAAGTGGTAGAGCACTAGCCTTGAGCTGAAGAGCTGAGGGACAGCGCCCAGGCCCAGAGTTCAGGCCCCACTACTGGACCCAAAAAAAGAATTAACTCAGACAAAAGAAGAAAGAAAGAAAGAAAGAAAGAAAGAAAGAAAGAAAGAAAGAAAGAAAGAAAGAAAGAAAGAAAGAAAGAAAGAAAGAAAGAAAGAAAGAAAGAAAGAAAGAAAGAAAGAAAGAAAGAAAGAAAATGTGGTATATATATATATATATATATATATATATATATATATATATATATATATAATGGAATTCTATGCCTCTGTCAGAAAGAATGACATTGCCTCTTTTGTTAGGAAATGGAAAGTCTTGGGGAAAAAAAAAAACATAGGTCCCATGGTTTCCCTTGTTTACAGGGACTAGTACATGTCCAGGACAAGCAGAGTAGGTCAAAGCTATATACATACGACCATATGAGATAATGTTAAGCAAAATGTACCCCAAGACAGGGACATGAGGTTTGTTTTTTTTTTCTTGCTTGCTAGTGTTTTTAATGTACTTACAATCACTATGTGATTCTTTTGTCTCTGTTGTATGTTCTTCCCTCATGGTATAACCCCTGTTTTCACTGTATTTGATGCTGGTGCTCTGCCCCTTGTATATATATTTTTGTAATTTGGGGAAGGGAAGGGATATTGCAGAACGCTTAAATGAAGATGCAGGCTGACCCATTGTGACGACGAGATCTTCAAGACACTATACTGAAAACTAACTTTACAATGTCGGGGGAGGGGGGAGGAGTTGGGGAGGTGGTGCGGGAAGTGATAGTAGGGGGAAAATAAAGGAGGTGGTAAGAATGCTCGCTATGAAATGTACTCATTACTCTACTTATGTAACTGTAACCACTCTGCACAACATTTTTACAATAAAGTTTAATTGTTGCTCTTAAAAATAATAATAATAATAGTTGCCTGCTGTACTGGGGCTTGAACTCAAGGCCTTGTATACTGGCTAGTCAGAGTATTCCGCTGGAGCCCTGCCGCAGGGCAACTTTTGTTGCTTTAGTTACTTTTTGGGTAAGTTTTCAAGCATTTTTCCCTCTTATTTAATCTCCTTTGCATCTGGGATTATAGGCGGGAACATGTCCAGCTTTTCTGTTGAGATGGGGTTTCTTGAGCCTTTTGGAACCTACTGATTTCCACTTCTCTAGTAGCTAGGATTACAGGTGTGAGCCACCAGACCCAGTAATAGTACCTATGTTAAAAGCTGGTTATGAGACAATGATTACAGTAGCTGACAAAAGATAGGAGCTACAGTTTAAAGCATTAATACTTGTATTTATATTGCACAAAATATTAAGCACTACGTGTAAATTCTAAATGACTTGATTTCAAAACTCTCAAAGGGAACAGGAAAATATCCAGCTGTCCTTGACACTAACAAAAATTTTAAAAATCATTTTTCCTCCTTTAGCAATAAGGTCATAAAACAAAATTGTTCCATTAAAAATATAAAATATATATTAAATACCTTCTTGCTATAATGACTTTCACCAGAAGACTTCCATCTCTTCTTTGCAATTTCATTTAATGAACAAGAGGAAAAGGTAAACATTTTCTAAAAAATTAGACAAGAAGACATTTGATCAGCTGCATAAAATGATAATAAATCTACCATAATATGCCAAATCAAGTGTAAGTTTCATAAGGGAAGGGGTTTTGTTTTGTTTACTTAGTGTATTTTCATGATCAAAAATATTTTTAATGATTGAAAATATGAAGTGCTTGAATGAATATTGAAGTCTCATCTTTGAGTGCTATCGAATAGATCATCCCTCAAGTTATTTCACATTTTGTCATTGGTCCCTTCCATCATTCACTTACTCAACACATACCTTTCTGACCCACTATGTGCTATCTATACACCCAGCTGGGTGCTGGACACAGAAATGCCAGGATAAAAGGGGGATGTAGCTCATTGATAGAACAGGTACTGAGCAGGCTGCAGACCCTGGTTTCCATGAAAGGAAAAAAGAAGAGAAAGAAAGAAGGAAAAAAAGAAAGAAAGAAAGAAGGGATGAAAGAAAGAGAAGAAAGGAGAAAAGAGAGAGGGAAGAAGAGACAGGTAAGGTGGGAGGGAGGAGGAAAGGAATAAAAAAAGAGAGAGATGAAGAGAAAAACCAGAGCCGGACGCAAGTGGCTCAGGCCTGTAACCCTAGTTACTCAGGAGGCTGAGATCTAAGGGTCAAGGTTCAAAGCCAGCCCAGGCAGGAAAGTCCATGAGACTCTATCTCCAATAAACCACTCAGAAAACCACAAGTGGTGCTGTGGCTCAAGTGGTAGAGTGCTAGCCTTGAGCTGAAGAGCTGGGGGACAGCGCCCAAGCCCAGAGTTCAAGACCCAAGACTGATAAAAAAAAAAGAAAGAAGGAAAGGAAGGAAGGAAGGAAGGAAGGAAGGAAGGAAGGAAGGAAGGAAGGAAGGAAGGAAGGAAGGAAGGAAGGAAGGAAGGGAAAAGAAAAGAAAAGAAAAGCCAGAATAGGATGGCTTGCTTAGGAGCTGACAGTGATATGCACAGAGAGAGGGAAAAGGGCAAACATATTATCAAGTGCTGGTGGCTCACCTGTAATCCTAGCTACTCAGTAAGGCTGAGATCTGAGGATTCAAAGCCAACCCCAGGCAGATAAATCTAAGACTCTTCTCTCCAGCTAACCAGTAAAAAACTGGAAGTAGAACTATGGCTCAAGTGGCAGAGCACCATCCTTGAATGAAAATGCCAAGAACAAAGCCCTGAGTTCAAGACCCAATACCAACACACACACACACACACACACACACACACACACACACACACACACACACACACACACACACACACACACCAGCAAGCATACTTGTATTGAAGTAGGGAGAATAATGCACTGTCTTCCTTACCTGGTCTCTATTTTTTTCTACATACATTTTGAGAAAGCTTGAGTCTACAACGAGCTTTCTGTTGCAAGAGAAAGGAGAAGAGCATTTCGTGGTTTTATTTCCACTCTAATCCACTGCTTCTGCACTGCTCCAGTTTATTTGTTCGTTTTATATTTTTGATTGGGTTCTTTGTTTTTTGTTTTTGTTTTGGTGGTGATGTTGCTTCCACTATTCGTTAAACTGCAATTGTCCTGTCCAGTGAAAATGCGCATGGTCAGCCCAGATCCAACAGAATGAATGGTCCGACCGGCTGGGCCTCCAACCACCTTAGCCAAGGGGCAGCATTGTTGCCGCGCTGCTGTTATTTTAATTATGATTGTACGTTAACCAACCACCTTTCTTCCTCTGCTTCCCTTCAGCGGCAATGATGTATGTTACTTTTTGGTAACTGGATTTCATTAACATTTATGAACTCTCATAAAGTAGTAGAAAAAGCAATTTGTGTGGAAGAATTTTCCACCTCATTAAACAGTGTTCTTTTGGGGGTCAAGCTGATATTTTTTGTTGTTGTTGTTGGATTTTTTTTTATAGGTCCTTTGTCCTTCCCCGGGTCCTGGGGGATGGAAGGAGCCACTGACGTTCAGCTGGGACGCCCAGGCCCTGCAGAGGGCGTGAAACCCAGGGCCCGGGGCTTTGCCTGCCTCCAGCTCCCCAACCCCGGAGTACGCACCTTGCCCTGCACCTCTCTGGCCTTTTCTTGCCTTGGTCAAATCTGATTCCTTTTGGTAACATCTGGCTAAGCACAACCAGCTTGAAACCGGTCCAAGGCTTCATTCCTGCTCCCACCTAGGGCCTAAAGGTTACCCGGGCTTTCTCACCGCTCCGCAACCCTGATAGGGGCCGGGTGTAAGATCATCACCAGCGACGCTCCAACTCTTTGACACCCTCCAGGCTCGGGGCGCACTGGAGCGCCCCATCTGAGCCTCCTAGACTTCCAGGCAGGGTCCAGCCTAGGAGAAGACTGGCTGGGGACACCGGAGGAGAAGCCTGAAGTGGAGACCCCTGGCTCGATCTTTGCATCTTTTCCAGACCGAGGTCGGGGGTGTCAGCGGCGCAATTTGCAAGGTCCAAACCTATGGCGTTTCTTTTCACAGTCGCTGCCAAGGGAGTACGCTGCCCACCGCGGCGGGCTCCAAGCAGTGGGGGAAGATACGGCTTCCGATCCAGGCTGTCCTCCACCCCAACCCACCTCCCCCCCACCCAGCCCCCCCAAAAAACCACCTTGCTGCCAGACCTGGGTCCCTAAATAACCGGGCGAATGTGCAGAGCAGATCCCTTGAGAGAGAAAGTTCTTCCGCAGTTATTCCAAGGAAAATAGGGATGAGGGCCTTGGTTATGGACATGCTTCTCTCTGTACGGGACACAGTCACTGGCCTTAGGGTTCCCCAGAGGGAAGTTAAACACCTCAACAGCCTGGACAATTGGAGAAATAAAGCAGAAACTGGAAGGTGTCACAGCCTTAGGGTCTTAAGGTCAAGTATCCAAGTAACCAGAGGACAGGTGCTGGGGGAAATGAACAAGACTGGTGTTCTCTATTCCACGTTCAAACTCACAAATCAGTGAGTCCACCTCGATTGAAAAATCAAAGCCGGGAGCTGGTGGCTCACGCCTGCAATCCTAGTTACACGGGAGGCTTGAGATCTAAGGACCTAGGTTCGAAGCCAGAACAGGCAGTAAAGTCGGTGAGACTGATCATCAATTTATCACCCAAAAGCTGGAAGTGGAGCTGTGGCTCAGGTGATAGAGAGATAGCCTTGAGAAAAAAGAAAAGGGAAAAGGAGACAGGGAAGCCCGGCTCTCTAAGAAATTGGTTCAAGTCGGTAGTAGGTGAGTCCTAACCAAGCAGGAAGCTGAGATTTGAGGTTCTAAGCCAGCCAGGGCAGGACAGAAAAGCCTAAGATTCTTACCTCTAATTAATCACACACACACACACACACACACACACACACACACACACACACACACACACACACAGAGAGAGAGAGCCAGGAAGTGGAGCTGTGGCTCAAGTGGTCAAGCGACAGTCTGAGTGAAGAAAAACAAAAACAATCAAGGCCCTGATTCCAAGCTCCATCCATTGTCAGCACGCACGCACGCACGCATGCACACGAAATCAGTACTTCTGGCTTTTGATACTTAGCACAGGCATGTCAGTCACAACCCCAAAATTATGAATAAGGAGGACTACGGCCTGTTAGCGAGTGGCCCAAGCAAGGGCAGGAGCGCAACTGCGATGCAGCTTCTGGAGAAGTCCTGGGCTTGGGTCAGTGTAGACCCAGGCTTGGGGGGCGGGGTTGGGGGGAGGCGTTCACGATTTGCTGAGACGCCGCGGGCGCCGAGGGGCTTTGCCGCTTCCAGCCCAGGCGACTGCGCTTCGCTGTCTAGTGTGTCGACTTGGTGGTGTAATTATTGTTTTGTTTTCTAATATGTAATTACTCCTTGTCGCTATTATGAATCCACCGAGCTTGACTGGAGCAGCAAGATGGATTCAAGTTGGGGGGGTGGGATTCGATGCCCGGAAAACGCGGGCTTCTCCTCCTCAAGGCAAGGACAATGCAGGGCCCACAGACACCCCCAGCAAACAAAATGGGGGATCTGGGGGGGTCCCCTCTGTGGCAAAAGGCCATCTGTCAAGCCTGTTCCTCAATATCTCAGATCCACTTGACTATGGGGAGAAATCGCTGTGGTTCGATTCCTCTGTGGTTTTTCTTCTGTTTCTGCCTG
This sequence comes from Dipodomys merriami, assembly GCF_024711535.1. Lineage (NCBI taxonomy): Eukaryota > Metazoa > Chordata > Mammalia > Rodentia > Heteromyidae > Dipodomys > Dipodomys merriami. The sequence goes on along the minus strand of NW_027202937.1, from coordinate 26,688,159 downwards.
ATTCTGGCATATTTAGGTTAATAGAAGAGGAGGCAAGGGAAGGGGAGGAAGAAGAGGGAGAAATGGAGAGAAGAGAAAGAGAGAAGAGAGAAGGGGAGAGGGGAAGGGAGGGAGGGGAAGAGAGGGGAGGGAAGAGGAGAGGAGAGGGAAGAGGAGGGGAGGGGAGGGGATAGGAGAGGGGAGTAGAGGAGAGGAGAGGAGAGGAGACTGAAGAATTGACTAGAGAGAGGACTGGAGAATTGACTAGAAGAAACAAATTCTTAGATACCGGAAGGTTCCATCTATTTCCACTTGCTGGTACCCCAACTTTCTGCTGTAGTAGTCCGTCAGGACAGTAACGCTCCAGGCACTGATCTCCAAAACCATACATCAGGCTCAGAGTCCCACCTGCGTGGGCTCTCCTCCCCAATGGTGGGGACGACCCCTCCCGTCTTCCCACAGCTTACCCCTCTCCCCCATTCTGAGGCCCTGAAAATGCCTGAACAATGAATGCTTCTCGAGGGAACCCAGCACCTCAGGCCCCTGTGATAGACTGATGTCTCTGAGATTTAAGCGCAGCCTGCTCGTTACCCAAAGGCCTTAGACCCTTTGGGATCAAAGACGGCTTGGCACCAAGGGCCACGCAGACCCCGCCCGGCTACTGCGCCGCCCCAGCCCAGCCCCATCAGGGCGGAACCTGGGATCCCGCCGTCTTCCCGGCTGTTGGGCACGCGGTCCCCCGCCCCTTAGTCAGGAAAGAGAGGCCCCGAGCCGGGGGAAAACGATCCATTTTCTCTAACCATTTGCCCCAGAGCTGTCAAGTTAGCATCGCCTCCTCCGACGCCCAGGAGGAGAATGTGTTAAAATTCTTCGCCCTCGGGAGCCTCCCTCGCCTCAATTATACCACGCCGGGGCGTCCGAGGGTGGACCGCCAGTCCCAAACCTTGGCCAGCTTCTCTCGTTAAAATATGCATTTCGCTCTTCAATAATCTGGACACCTGGGAGACTGGACAAATATATATATATATATATACATATATATATATATATATATATGTATATATATATATTCCAAACACACAAGCATCCGAGTTGCCATCAATCATGCTTTTGTTTTATATGAGATGGGCATTGTGTGTTTAGCTGCCCTGGCGTCTTCCTATTTGCATGCGGCTATTTAATAGACATTTATTTTAGCTTTGAGGGTCTGAAAATCTAAATCCAGAGAAGGAAAGAGAGGTACACACACACACACACACACACACACACACACACACACACACACACACACACACACACACACACACACACCGCCCCGCCTTTTGGTTCGGCTGGATTTGCCTTTGGGGCGCCCCTTTGAGGGCTTTGAGAAGACGGACCCTGAGGGTCTCGATTACAGATGAATTTTGATTCTGAGGTAGAGCAAGTCATGGAGCAGGAAAAGATAGGTTGTGTTTCCTAAAGCTCCAGGTTTCTTTTCTAGCGAACAATGCTGCAGTCAGTATCTGTGTAGGAGACAAGTAATTGTGCTCCAAATGCTTAAATAAATCATTGATGGGTGAAATTACACATGCTCACTTAAAGTGTAATGTGATTAAGAGATTATGAGATTGAAGCTAATATCTTGTCTCCCAGCTCCTGGCCCCAAATCTTGACATCAGAAATTTATCAACTGCAACTGTCCTGAAATTCACAGATACAATAGCTGTCTATGGACAGCGATCCAAAAAGGCAGCTTCTTTAAAAAAAAAAAAATACAAAATGAAAGAAAAGAATGTGTATGTACATTGTGTTGGTCCTGGTATGGTCATAAAGGACTTGAGAGGGACAGGGCGATGGGGGAGAGGGTGTTTGCATGTTTTATCTTTGATTTTTTTTTTAAGTAAATGGAGACGGGGGAAGGAGGGGGGGCCGTGGAGGGCGCTACGTCTGCGTGCTGATTACTGGTCCTCAGAAAGCTGCTCTATTTCCCGCACGGTGGGTAAGTCCTTTATCGGGGAAAGCCGCGGCCTCGCCCGCAGCCATCCCTCGCCTGGAGGCGCGCGCTGGGCCGGGGCGCGGGGAGCCGCTCGGCGACTCCGTAATGACCCGGGATCTCCGCAGCTGCGCCCTGACCCTTTGTGATGGCGCCGATAGCGCTCGGATGAAATTATGTCCTTCTCCGGGTGTGAAATTACCATGTTTATTAATTGAGCCAGACATTAGCTTTTACCTTTTCTTTCTAAGCCGTGAAAATTTGTGATTCAGGGCAAATGATGCTCCAGCAGACGCTGCGCTCGGCACCTCACCCCCTCCCTCCCTGGCCCGCTCCCCCCTCCTCTCCGCGGGCGCGCCCCTCCCTTCCTGGCGCACCCCCCACCCCCACCCCCAACTCCACATCCCAGGCAGATCTCAGAGCCCCGACAGCGGGCCCAGGAAGGCCTCTGGTGGGGCGTGGGAGCCCGGGGTGCGTGTCGGGACGCACGCAGGACTGTTTCTCCCAGAAAGTGTTCTCAAACGATCGTAGCAATCCCCGACTCGGAATTACAGCATTTCCCCGGGAATTCTGGATCCCGAAAACCCAAATCGTTGGCTAGACAAAGGAGCATCCATCAGCGACAAAGACAGATTTAATGTATTAAATCTTTATTAAAGTGAAGTCATTCTTATTGAAATGATGTATTGAGTTGCTGAAAGATTAGATTTTTTTTTGATTAGGCCTAAAACGGAGTTGGTGGCTGGGGGGAGGGCGAGGGGCCGCGGGAGGTGCTGGGTCTGGTGTTGGTGGTTCTAGGTCCCGCGCATAGGAACACCGCCGTGGATTAGAAAGGAGAGGTGGATTCGGTTCTCCCTTCCCCACCCTCACCTCCACCCCTACCCCCGCCCCCAGGCCCGCATTTTGATTTCCTGAGAAACCAGCATGTCCCAGACCCCCTGAGAAACTTTCCACTTTGGTCTCCGAATCAGGGAAACTGAGGTTCTGCATACTCGTCCATCCATCCAGAAGTTCGAGAAATCAGAAACCCCAGAGGCCTAGAAGGAGAAAGAACGCCCTGGCTTGGGGGAAAACAAGTCTCAACTCTTTCAAGGTCCTAAAGAAAGTCCTTGTGCCCAGGTCTGAAGGGGAAGGAGAGAAGAGAGTGTGTGTTTGCTCCCAGCGGGCTCGCGGGCCCGTCTGAATCCTTCTTTCCTCTCGGCAGGATCGCACGCCGGAGCTGGCTGCCTTCCCGCCCCGGGTAGACTCTCAATTAAATTGGCCCTTCGGACCTCGCCTCCTGTCAACAGCGAAGGCTAGCGCAGAGCGAGTTCAGAGAAGAGTCCTCTCTGCCCGAGGGGTGGGCTGCTCAGAGTTCTCGGGCTTGCATGTGAAATGGCTCAAATTCTTATCTCCCAGAGGGAGGCGGCTTTTCAGAATGGCAGCCTCCACTTTAACAGCGTGTATTTATGTCTCCACCTTCAGATAGCCAGACCTCCACCACCGTCTGAAAACGAACTGTTGGAATCAATTTCCTTGCAATACTCAACTTTTTTTTTCTATCATATTTCAGCAATGGGCTGAACGTTCTAGCCCGTTGATTCAATTTAGTATTTGCATAACCACGAAAAGAAGGTGGCTTTGCAGACTGAATGAATAGGTCTCTTGTTTGTTGTGTGTACGTGTGTCTGTGTCTGTGTGTGTGTGTTGTGGAGGGAGGGAAGGGTATATTGCTGCCCCACTGGTTCAGAGAACCCATTATGGAATGAAGATAAACTATGGTTCCCTCTCCAGGTACTCTCTCTTCCTATGATCTACATTCCAATATTCACTAATAGGCTCTTTCTTTCATTCATTCTTGGAAACTCTGCTCTTAAAGATAAACTACCTCGGTGAACCACTCAAAATCATTTAATGGCAGGGCAAGAGAGCAATGCATCTAGGAAAAGTACAAGCAAAATTTTCAAAAAATAGAGCCAGTTTTAATAGGATCCCACCCAGAGCACTAATTAAATATTTCACAGCTCCCCCTGAGTTAATGTGCTAACATTAAGAATTTTTTCCACCAAATCATACAAATTGGCTTTCTGTAACACCACCCCCACACACATCCCAACCACCTCCTCCCATCCCCACCCACCCACACACACACACACCCTGCCACAAACTCCCTACTGACTGGTTTTCTGAATGGCATTACAAAGAATTTTGTTAAAGAAAAGTCAGACTAATTGCTGCCAGAAGACCCGTCTCTTAGAGAAGTCTGGTTTTCATAAACCAGATTCAGTAAAGGTTGTGGTTAAATCTAAGTCTAGTAGAAGGTCTTTAAGGTTTTTCTCAACAGAGGAGGGAAATACAAAGAAACACTAAGTTCCGCCAAAATGCTCAGTGCACAAAGAAAGGAAGATGATGGGGTTGTCTCCTTAGGAGAGTTTTCTCAAACTTGCTAACATCTATTGACATGTTTTGGTTTGTTCCTCCCTGCCCCCCAACCCAAGGAACTCTAACATCTCAGTTACTCATCAATTCTCTAGAAGATGTATAAATTTCTAAGGTCTGGGAATACAGAGGAACTTTGCCAAACTTGGAATTCTCTGAGAAACCACCCTGCTCAGTCTGGTCCTAACATCCTCTTGGTCAGTAGCAAAAAGTCCCCTGGGACACAAGCAGGTGCTTTTCCTTCTTGTAAACTATGTCTCTGAAGAACACTGAGATTTCTGGCTTGATCATATCCCTGTTAGTCCTCTCCTGGTTTTCCAGTGGCAACCCAGAAGAAAGAGCTGGAAAGCAACCATCCAGGTAGGGTCTGGTCAGGTCTTGATTTGAGCTCTTCATTTTAGAGCCTTCCTAATCAGAACTTTTCTCTATTCTTTTTGTTGAATCTTTTTTTTAATATTTATATACAAAGAGTGATCACTTTTTACACACACACACACACACACACACACACACACACACACACACACACACACAGGTCTAATAGTCAAAATACAGAGAAATGAGCTCTTTCTAGGTCCTCCACCTTGCCCATCATCTCCATCTGTGGCTGAGGCTCTGGCAACTTTGCTCCTCTCCAACAGATCCAGTGGCTGCTATATACTACTGCTTTCATGCATTTCTTTACTTTGGTATTGTGTACATGTTCGTGTGTGTGTGTGTGTGTGTGTGTGTGTGTGTGTGTGTGTGTCCGGCCGTGGGAGCTCTACCACTTGAGCCACAGCACCACTTTCAGCTTTTTTCTTTTTGCTTATGTGGTGCTGAGGAATCCAACCCAGGGCCTCAGGCATGCAAGGCAAGCGTTCTACCACTGAGCCACCTTCCCAGCCCTGTGTACATGTTCTATGCTTTTGTTTCGATAGCTCTCACAAGATGTAGTCACAGGGCTGGCTCAAAAATCCCCTTTGGGTCATCATTTCCTAATAACGGGTCTCCCCTAAGCCCACCTTGTTCTAGTGGATCCAATAAGCTGGAACTATCTGATTATGTCTCATTTTGCACCAAATGAAAAACTCACTGAAGTTTTTCAGCCTCTGACTTCACAGGAATCTTCAAGACCATTTTTAGCTTGGAAGAAACACTTATCTTTAAGACCCATCACTCCCAGGCTCCCTGATATTTCAAGAAATCACTCTCCTTCTTTTGGAGCTATCATTTTAGATCCAACTGGCCCTGAAAGATAGTGGTAGGGAATGGAGAGAATAAACAAGAACTGTATTTATTGAGCATGGTCTCCTCAATGGGGAATTCCCATAGCCCTTGCCATAATAGCTCTTAAGTAGTTAGTACAGAACTTCTCTCTCTCTTCCCAATAGTATTGCTTTTTTTGAATCCATCCCCTCCCTAAACTGCAGAGACAGGAAAAGAATGATAGAGGTCTTACTGATACCCAGTCTTCTTTTTAGTTTAAAATGATCATAATTTAAGCAAGTGAATAAAAAAAAAAATCTGTGCCGGTCCTAGAGGGCTTGAATTTGGGGCCTGTTGTCCCTGAGCTATTTTTTTTTTTTTTAACTCTCTTAAGACTAACACTCTAGCACTGGAGCCACAGCTCCACTTGGGGGGGGGGGGATTGTTGTTTGGTTATTTGGTTGGTTGGTAGTAAAACCATGATCCTCAGATCTCAGCCTCCTGAGTATCTAGGATTAAAGATGTGAGCCATGGGCATCTGACAAGAATAAAATTTTGACTCATCAATTTAGTCCATCCAAGACACCCCAGTGATTTCCTTTGATTCCAGAAGTGCCAATGTGGTTGGCACTGAAGGCTTATGCCAAAGGGAAGACCTTGTCACTTGTAAATGCTTCCATTTCTTTGCTAGGCCTTATAAGCAAGAATCAAAAAGCTACATGCAGTTTCAGGCCACAAAGACCTTTTAGAACTGCAAGATGAGGAGACAGGTCCATTAACCCTGACTCCCTTTCCTTGCCATAATGAAACAAATTGTTTCAGAGAGAAAAACTACCTAGAACATTGAAATCAGTCTAAATACAGGCTGATTTGGGACTTGAAGAAAAGTGTTCATTACCCTGATATCCTCATTTTATAAACAAGCAGCAAAACTGTGTTCCCTATAATAGAACTACAGTCTTTTCTGTTTGGGTATATTTGCATCAAAATTGCTGCACAAAATCAAACCACCTCCTTTGCATTTGCCTTCATTATTTTCTTTTCCTCAACATCAAAAATATTTTTATGTCTGCTACTCAGGTATTTCTAGAGTTCTTTTCACTCTTTTATCCTTCTTCTTTTCTCCAGGATTTTCTCTCCTGAAGCTAAGAATTCAAAATATTAAATCAGGAGTAAGGAAGAGAGAGAGAGAGAGAGAGAGAGAGAGAGAGAGAGAGAGAGAGAGAGAGAGAGAGAGAGAGAGAGAGAGAGAGAGAGATCCATATTTACCAGAGTATCGTCATAAGTCAGAGATCTCCATATTAAACTTTTATTGTTGCCTGATAGGCAACAAAAGAGATTCAATGTGCGCAAGGGATTTCTGTTTAGCCTCGGCTTTCGGAGTCAGAGCCTATCAATACAAGCCCTGGCTCTGCCCATTTTGCAGAGCTGATTTCTGCCTGTCTTTTTATCCCATTGGGCGGCTCTAACTCTCCGCAGAAGCAGTCCATTTCTGAGGTTTCAACGGAAAAAAAATAATAATAACTGAGATGAATCGTGTTTGCGCTTTGAGGATGACCTTTGACCTTTCCTGCCAATACACCTGACACTAAGGGGCTTAGAAAAGACTTTTGGCTTTACAGCTACAGCGCTGAGGTTCCACATCTCTCTCTCTCTCTCTCTCTCTCTCTCTCTCTCTCTCTCTCTCTCTCTCTCTCTCTCTCTCCCCATTCTCCCTCCCCCTCTCCTTCTCAGAGACGGAACTCTATGAAAAGTTGTTGTAATAATCACAGCTTTCTCAGCTCAGGGCTGAGGGATGCGGGCGGAAGACGTGGGGTGTTTTGTTAAATGCCCCCGTGGTTCGCAGGGGCTGGGACTTGATAAAAGGAGACAGTTTTCTGAAAAGATTTGATTGAAATGGCGTGTGCCAGGGCTGATGGGAGCCAGCGAGGGACAAAGCGCAGAGAATCCATGGACACTCGAGCAATTATGTCTCCACGCTGAAGGTGGATTAGCGCGCTGGAAAGAAGCATATGTTTGGCCCGGGGCGACACTTCCCCCCGGCTGAGCTTAGAGAATGGGAGCGCAGAGAGCGGCTGGACACGGAATATCAACTATCTACCAAGCCCCCCTCCCCAGCCCGGCCCAGCCAGTCTCCCCGCCCCCCCCCCGCCCCAAAAATTCGGTGTGCATTTTATACAAAGGGTGGGGGAGCAGAGGGCTATAGATGAGTGGGAGAGAGAGAGAGAGAGAGAGAGAGAGAGAGAGAGAGAGAGAGACAGCGCAGAGACGAGCAACCCCAAGGTTATACTGGGCCTGGGGTGGTCTTAAAATACCACCCAATTCCTCCTTGGGTCCTGGGATGCATAGGTTTCCAGGCTTGACTGTGGAGACCCAGCAGGGGTCAGATCAATTCTCCCCCTGTAGAATGCCCCTCTTGCAGAAGTTGCTTGTCCTGGGACAATGGCTCTCACCAATATTGGAAGGCCAAGCAAATGGTTGCAATACAGTGAGATCTTAATGACTTTGTATCTCACCCCCCCCCCAAATCAAGTGGCCAATGGTCACTTCGTTGGACTGGAAAGCGTTGGCAGGTGACCGGCTCCCCTTGGGCCTAAGGAGATGTGTCACATGGATATTTGGTGACTTGGGATGAGGATGCAAAGCCCGGGGAGGCGAAGTGGGAGAGAAAGATGCTCAAGGCCAGGACCCCGACTCCCCAAGCAGCTCTGTCTGCTTTGCGCCCCCCACCCCCACCCCGGGCTGGGGATCTGAAACTTCACGCCTTCCAGGGAGTCAAGGAGCCAGAAAGTTTCCCAGATCTGCCTCTAGTCATTAATTAAAGCGCATTCCCGTAGAAAAAAAGAAGAAAAAAAGAAAAAAGGGGCCCTTAAAACCCTGACCTGAAACCTCCAGGCTCTCTCTCACTGCACCCCCAAGCATGCCAGCGAGGTGGGAGGCGCAGGCAAATCCCCAACCTCTTTCTCAGGGTTTTACTGCACTTTAATTGGGTCTAACTTGGGCACAAGAGCTGGTGGCCGCCACACAGGGCCACCATACCTCCCTTACAGGCCCCGTGCACGCCGGCCTCCGCTCTGCTCAACCCCAGGCAGAGTTCAAACTCTATTTCACCCCCACAGCCCTTCACCTCACCCCCCTTACCACCACCCCCAGACCATCGAAATCAAGGGGTGATCTGCGCCTAATACAAAGGGGCTCACGGCAGGGTTATTTTCAGGGGAATTTAGCCCGGGCAGCACTGTGACTGGCAGGCGGCCGGCCCGGGGATGAGCTGGGTAGGACGCTGTCAGGGGCGCAGAGGACACCGCCTCCTCTCAGGCAGGGGTCCTGGAGCCCCGAGCTGAACCAGGTCGTTGGGGACCGATTCCATGCTGTGGACAAAAGCTCAGCCCAGACTTGGGGGCTCCAAAAAAAGACAGGGGGCATCCCGAAATAGGATTTGGTAGCTGACAAAGCAAAGGGAAATTTGATCCTAGCATTAACTCAGTGCCTGGGGATATATATATATATATATATATATATATATATATATATATATATATATATATATATATATATATATATACATATATACACACATATATACACATATATGTTATATTAGTTAAATTTAGTTTAAATATATATGATATTGGTTAGTTTGAATATATATATATGATATTATGTATCTAGAGGACACACATACACGAACACACATATGTCCATGATAAGTTAGATTTTCTGAAGGGTGATTCGTGAGGTGCTCAGATATCTCAGATATTTGTTCCCAGACAAAAGCAAGCAGGGCCTATGGATCTCTCTTGTAAAAATCTGGGAGTCATGATGAACTCAACTTCAAATCTAGATGGATGGCAAAGAGGTTGAACCACTTCCATTTAGAGGGTTCGTACTGAGGATTGTAACTGAAATTCCAAAGTCTCCTTTTTGTTTGTTTGTTTGTTTCTTCTTTTTGAAATGCAAGGAATGGAAAGCTGTGGCTCCACGTGCTAGGCAGGGATCTACCACTGAGCTACACCCTCAGCTACAGCTCCAGGGCATTGGCTTTTTCTGTAGAAAAATGATCAAGCACAGCCAAAGCATAGCGTGGGTTGGGCCACTTAAAATATATCCTACTATGCAGCAGAAAATACTCCCACCTCTAAGGACATGTCAGCATGTAAAGTCAAATACAACCAACAAAGATTTCCCCAAGAAAGTGAAAGTCACTTTTAATTTGAGAGGGAGAGGAAGTGGGGAGAGAAGGGGAAGGGAAGGAGGAAGAGGAAGAGAAGGGGAGAGAAAGAGAGAGAGAGAGAGAGAGAGAGAGAGAGAGAGAGAGAGAGAGAGAGAGAGAGAGAGAGAGAGAGAGAGAGAGAGAGAGAGAACCTTTCCTACATGCAAGCCATCTCAATGCCCTGAACCTCCTTCTAGAATTCTCCAACCATATACTAAACATTACTAGTTTTGTTTGGACATAAACCTCTATGGAAGTTCAGTTGGTTTTGCTCATTTTCAGTCATCAAAATAAAAATATAGTCTTATACAGGAACATCACTTTTTAGTTTTAGGACCACCAAGTCCAGCCTTCCTCTATTCTTTTTTCTTCTCTATCATAACCACACAGAACAGATCAATTAGCATGTCTTAAACGTGGGAACTTTCCATACACAATAATTCTATAGTTTTCCATCCCAATGTTCTTCCTCTCTCCCAACTCTGATGGCAATCCTGCTGTTTGTCAAGGGAAATGCCAGTTACTTCTTTGGAGGTGAGACCTGAGCACATGATTTGATTAAGACTATATCTAATCTAGGCCCTTGCAAACAAAGACACATTTTGGGCTATTGTGGCATAAGAAAGAAATCACTGTAGCATTCACTCCTATGGATGATCACTGTTTATAAATCATCCACTTCAGACCAATGTGTCTCTATATCTTGGGAAGAAATAGTTGACTAACTGATCATTACTAGGTCTTTGGTAGGGACTCATGGCTACCTTGTGAGGGAACCCATAAGAGATCCACACTTTTTTACTTTCTCACCTGACATGGGTCACTTAACGGTATCATTAAGAACAAGAAAAACTAGGTTGGAATACCTGTGTGTGTCAGGCATTAAATCAATTTCAATATAGCAAAGAATTGTTCATTATCCCAAAGCATCTTTTTTTTTTTTTTTCTGTCACGGGGCTTGAACTCTGGGCCTGGGGACTATTCCTCAGCTCTTTAGCTCAAGGCAAGCACTCTACCACTTGAGCCACAGTACCACTTCCAGTTTTCTGGTGGTTTATTAGAGATAAGAGTCTCACGGACTTTCCTGCCCAGTCTGGCTTTGAATCATATATCCTCAGATCTCAGCCTCCTGAGCAGCTAGGATTACAGGTGTGAGCCACTGGTTCCCAGCCCAAAGCATCTTAAGACAGATACAGAGGTACGAGAACTGATATTACCTGTTGTATTTTGTGATTCAATTCTCAGATGAGAGTTTATGTGATGTTAGAAGTTGACTTGGGTTTGTATTTGTGTATGTATGTGTTTCTCTCCCCCCCCCTTCCCTCCCCTCCGGCTCCCTCCCCCACCTCTGTTTTAGTTTTCCACATAACAATAAACAACAGGGAAACATGGATGTGTTTCTTTCATTCTCCACTTTGGATAAACAAGTAAATCAAAAGAGCCCATTTCAAATCCCTCTTATTCAGTATCTGCACCTCAGAAAATGAAAGCAATGCTCGTGGTAATGTTGTGCTTTCTGACTCTGAGATCTCTGGTGAGTTGACCTGATTTTATAGCCCTTTAACCCAAGGAAGGGAGATTCTTTCCCCTCTGCCTCTCCTCCACTCCATAACTGAGTGGCTTAGGAGATCTGTAACTGGGCTGAAGCAGCTGTTGGCTTCATGCCCTCTTCTAACTTGATTATTCTTTGGACACGTTAGGCAAGCATTAGTGATTGATAATGACGCTAATTAACCCCTTTCCTTTCCAAACAGTAAACGACTGCCAGCAGGATGCTGCAAACAATAAATATAAAGCACTGCATACATCAATATCTGTTTAAAGCACAACTTCATTTGGGTACATCAAACTGTCCTGCATTCACTGAACAATTCAGTATTTATTCAAGCACTTCTCCAAAAAGCCAGAGGGAAGGAGGGTAGGGAGCTGAGGAACAGAGAGAGTTAAGAAAAAGGCTCATGGCTTTAAGATCACAAAATGTTGTCATACCTGTCAGTTACAGCAAAGTTAAGCTTTAATGGAAACCATGCAGGGTTTTTTTTTTTTTTTAATTTCAGGTCTATACTTTTTAGAAACTTAATTAATCCAGCTTTGCTCTTAACCTATTTAAACTTAACACAAGGCTGATGAGCACATAGGATTTGTTCTTTCTGGGAAAACTCATCTCTCCTAACATAGAATTATTGTGAATTTACTTTGGCCTGAAAAAGGAACGAGGAGACATTGTTTTGATCCACGGTAAAATTTGGACTTTAAGCACAATTTAGGGGAAACCAGGGCAAATTGGATCTGATTATATAGGCTACCATAACCTGAGTTGTAAAGAAATGTACATTAAATTTGGAATTTTGATAAATGAATATTCCTAGCAAGTGAATAAAATGTATTCAATTAACTAAAACCCTGTGCACTTCTGAACTGAAGTGGAATCGACTGTAATTGATTTATTTGAAACCAGAGGTTAAGGACTGAATTAGCTAAGTACAACTGGGTATTTCAAGCCACTGACTTCTCAAATGTCAAATCCCTTCTATTTTAAATATTATTTCAGCTGCGGGGCATTGCAGTCTTGATGGTAGTTCCATCAAGAACGCAAATTATATTAATATTCGATTTGGGGCAGGAATGAGTTGGATTGTGATTTTTAAAGGGTGTTGGAGAAAAGAGAGGGTTAATGATGACTACCAACCGAGAAGGCACTGTGGTTCCATAAAACTTGGGAGTGGTAATTAGCATAGCCTAGCAGCCAGCATCTTTATAACTGAACTATGTATCCTAATTTAGTTTAACCCAAAGAGAAGCACTGTTGTTAGTGTATAAACACCTGACCTGTCAAGTAATCACCACGTGCTTTAGGAAGTATACAATAATCACAAGAGAGAAAGCCAAAACCCACAGAGCCTTTGCTTGGTCCAGAAAAAAACATATATATGTGTTTTTGATTATAGCCTCCCTAATCCCTCATCCCTTAAAGATACATCAGTCCTTTGAATTTTTTTTTTTTAAGAAAAAGAGCATGGCAGTGTGAGGATCCTCAAAAAAAAATGTCCAGCTACAAGAATAAAAACTACTAATTCCCTGAATTTGGCAACCATTGTTTATTATGACCTTGTCATGTTCTAAACCACTATTTCCTTTCTATCCTTCTCAGGATGCAAGGATTATATTGGGTTCAGGTTTTCCAACATAACAGCATCTGTAAATCCAGATATGAATGAATGGTATTTAATAAGATTGTTTTCGTTTTAGAATGAGTATTTATGTGTCATTGGAGAAAGAGCAGCAATGTATGGCTGTTTACGAATGCTATTGTGCCTGAGGTTAGGCTCTCCCCCACACAATCTGAGATGAAGCCAAGAAAAACAGCCCTGATAGACAATGCTTCACTTCACCTGCTACGATCCTGTGTGCATTTCATTTCTGTCAAGAGTATGTACAGTTAGGGTTCATTCGCCTCATTATTTTGTTACATCTACGTTACAGTTAACCAGTCTCTCTAGGAAATAATAAATAACCACTTTAAAAAACAATTGCTGCCTTGCGTTCCTAGAGTACAGTTTCCATATGAATTTGAAAGAAAAAAAAACACCACTATTGTTATGATTTCTCTGGCTCTGGAAAACAGAATTTAGACTCCACCAACTCTCATTCATCGAGATTGATTTTACACTGCTTTCCATAAGGAGATTAGAAAGCAGAAGGATGCAGAATGGACTGTGAGGGTCGGCTCCCCCAGGGCTTCAGAACCACAAGAACAAACATTAAATCCCTCTGGTGTGTCTACCTAGATCCTTCCTTATAAACCTTCCAGTTAACACAACCCCCATTTTCTTGGTTAAAAATCCCCTCCTCACTTGCAAAGAATTTCTACATCAGTTTACAAAAGCTCAAAATGCATCATCTTTCTGTACAGGAAGTCCTCCCTTGTCTCAGAGGCAGGACACCACCCTGTTATTGTGGAAGACAGATAGATCAGCGAGGTCTGCATGGCCAAACATCACAGCCCTCCCCCAACCCTACTTCAGAGACCATTTTGTATTTTTAAAAAGATCCCAGAAGGTAGATAGGCATGTAGGGGCAGGCAGAGAAGATTCCCAGGATCAACAGAAGGTTCCACTCCCCTGTGCTAATTCCAGAGCTACTTAGAATAGCACAGGAGTAAATTCATGTCTAGATAAGATACTAAAGTAAATCGGAGGCAAATTGCCCTTCTTTCTTCTGTTCCATGTATATTTCTGGCACTGTTCCCTTTTCTTCCCACCACCACCACCAAAAAAAAAAAAAAAAAAAAAAAAGTAGAGCTAGTTTGAGTGCTTGGCATGACTTAGCCACAGAAAAGCCTGGGTAAGACAAGTAAAGGTTGATGTGCACATTTCTTTTGTGCTAATGAATTAAGGATTTGAATTTCAGTTAACTTTAGAGATAGATTCCAAATCAATGGGGGGAGGAGGGTTTTGGAGGGGAGGAAAGGACCATGGGAAAGGAGGTCTTCATCCATTCTTTGGTTCTGAAAGTTTTATATTTGCGTTTCCAAAAAAGGCAAATAAAAAACCTAAAGGATCAACATAAATAAAATAAAACTTTATTTTTAATAATAAAATTAATGTTTCTAGTAAGGGAAAGATAGTATGTCATTCCTTTAGCAGTACAAACAATCTTTTATCCAAAAGAATACATTGGGTTTTATTGTGTCGTTTGTCTGAATACAGACTCAGTGGAATATCTAAATGATACCCTGCTCTGAACTCCAAGTTGAAAGTAAGTTTTTATTATACTTGAGGGAAACAATGGGTTCAGCTGCTTATTGCAAGGAGCAATTGCCAAGGGAGAGTTAAACTCAATTACTGTAACCATACTGAATAAAAAATACTGCCAAGAACAAAAATACGCTTGGGTAAAGACAGCCACTGAATAAAAAAAATCGACATAAAGCGTATCAAATATTTATTTATCTGGGCAACAAAGAACTATGATACATTGACAGGCATGAAAACTACTGCCAGCACAACTCAATACAATACAACTAGAACTGCTTCCAATATGGCCAGTGAAAAATACAGAATACCAGGTGGTCCCAAATGTTTGAAGTTCTTGGAACAAAAAGAGAGAGAGAGAGAGAGAGAGAGAGAGAGAGAGAGAGAGAGAGAGAGAGAGAGAGAGAGAGGAAAGAGAGGGAGAGGGAGAGAGGGAAAAAAATCCCTAACCCTTGGTTTAAAGACAATATTCATTTATTGCTCAAATGATGCTTTTAAGGGAGGATAGTGGAATAAAATAAACTTTTTTTTTCTCCCCACAATACATAGAAGGGTTAGCAAACCACTTAAGTTTAAAAATCTTTCCAGATTCCAATATCACATTTTGTCTTTCAGTTTAATGGAAAGCTAAATGTATAATACTAATTATATATAAAATTTTATTTTACCTTTTTAAAATCTGTTCAGTTGTTTCATTGTCTCTTTAACATGCTACAAGAAAGCTAAATGAATCCCAGAGGGAGGAAAATATCCCCCTCAACCTTGGATTTCTAAGTACCATGAGCCACATGAAGAACTAATAAGATTCAAAACCCACTAAACAAGAGGTAAACAAGATCACCAGATAAATAAAAAAAGGCTTAAAACAGACTCACCATATTTACAAATCCCATTAAATTACACATAAATAAATATATACAGAGACGTGAACACTGATCCCCTAGAGCTGTGAATCGCGTTGCCAGAAAGAGAGTTCAAGTTGGTCGCTTTACCTTGCAGAGGGAAAACTTCTACAACTGAAAACAGGACATAGAACTTGGTGTGTTTGTGTTCAAGTTTATTCACAATACTGATAAAAATGTCATTATGCTCTTTGCCTTGTGTGTGTGTGTGTGTATGTGTGTGTGTGTGTTAAAGTATGGCTACAAATCTGAACTGAAGTATATAAGGGAAGTTGGTGATTCAGTCCCATGAAGCTCATATAATTTTTTTAAGTTACTATGTCTTTTTGTTTTGTTTTTTTTTTTTAGAAAAAAAAGTTTTAAACGTCTGTTGTTGATGATCTGGTGGGTTTTCTTTAAAAAGAACAAAAAAAGGAGAGGGGGGGGAAAAAGGTTGACACACTGGACAGAACTTTTCTTTGCTGGCTTCACGGCCTGTTCTGTTCTCTTAGGCTCCACAGGAGGGCAAGGGGGCGTTGGTGCTGATGGGGAAGTCGAGGCAGGGGTGGGGGGGGAGCTGCGTGGGCAGCGGCTGCCCCACTGGCAGTGGAGAGCTGTCCCGAGGGTTCGGGGTTTCGCAGGGCGGCAGCAGCAGCAGCGCGCAGCGCAGCAGCGGTAGCAGCAGAAGTTGGGGGTGACTGATCCAGGGGCTGTCACCTGCCAGGTGCAGGGGGGGAAGAGGGGAGGTCGCCAGAGGGCTGGTGAGGCGGGAGGGGGGGCAGGGCGGGAGCAGAGCCTCACTTTCTGTGCTTCTCTTCTTTGTCACTGCTTTTGGCGCTGTTGTCCGTGTGGCTGTTGGGGTTGTTGCTGAGGTACATTTTGTCCATGGCCTTGAGTGCCTCGGTGAGATAGTTCTGCAGGGCCGTGACGGCTGCGCACACTGCCGGGCTGCCGAAGCCGTGGGAGATGAGGTTGAAATGAGTCAAGCAGCTCTGGATCCCAGGCTCCAGGATGGGGTTGGGCCGTGAGTTCCCCAGGGGAGATCGGTCCTGAGCCAGCAGGTCTGTGAACTCTTTGCATATCTGTCTGCAGCGCACGAGAAGGCAAAGCAGAGTGGGAGACAGGGAAGTGAGACTCCCTTTAGCAGGCAATCAAGGTGACCCCAGGAAGACATGATTCAAGGTAGGGTCCCTGCGCCTGACAGGACCAAGGCCACAGACACAGATCCAGTGAGGTCCTGTGACCTTTCAGCTTCCACAAAACCAACGCCCCACCTTCCTTAGCTGCATGCCTTCCTACCTTGCAAACGCCTCCCACACACCCAGCTTCCATGGCTCCCCACAGACACAAGACAACATTCCAGACATTGGATAAGGGAGAGAAGAAAAGGAAGGAGAGGAGGAAGGGAAGGAGGGAAAGAGAAAGAATGAAAGAAAGAAGGGAGAAGAAAGAGAAAGAAAGAAGGAAAGAATGAAAGAAAGAAGTAAAGAAGGAAGGAAGGAAGGAAGGAAGGAAGGAAGGAAGGAAGGAAGGAAGGAAAGAAAAAAGAAAGGAAGGAAGGAAGGAAGGAAGGAAGGAAGGAAGGAAAAAGAAAAGTTGGAACAGAAGTTTGTCACCATATTGATACAACTTTCTTTCCAAAACATCATCCCGCATTCTTCCCTACTTCCTTGGAGAGCCCTCCAAGGAAGAAACAAAACTATTCACCCTCATTCACCTCCAAATCAAACCAGGTAGAATTTGGACAGAAAGCTAAAACTTGGTTTAGGATGGGTTTTGTCTTAAAAAGTAAGAATTAGGGGCTGAGAATGTGGCTTACTGCTAGAGTGCTTGCCTAGCACACATGAGGCCCTGGGTTCAATTCCTCAGTACCATATACAAAGAAAAAGCTGGAAGTGGCACTGTGGCTTAAATGGCAGAGTGCTAGCCTTCAGCAAATGATGCTCAGGGACAGCGCCTAGGCCCTGAGTTCAAGTCCCAGGACTGGAAAAAAAATAATAAAAAGTAATAATTATTTTAAAAATAAACCTTGAACATAAAAGCCAACCAAGAGTACAAAGTCCAGGGTTCAAGCCCCAGTGCCTGCACAAAAACAATCAAACAAATATAGACCTAATAAAAATAGATGTAATGTTTTTGCTCTGTAAAAAAAAAAAAAATAGGTGCCCAAAATCTGTTCCTTGAAAATAATTTTAAGATGGTTTTTTGGAAGAAAAGACAGTTTTCCATCCCAACCCCAAATAAAAATTCTCCAGAGAAAATTGGGCATACACTTAAGAAGCCAGGGGATAAAGAAAAGCTGAAATTTCAACTTTAAAAGTCAGAAAAACAGGCAGATAAGGCCAATACCTAGGAACTTCTGCCCCCAAGTCTAACAGACGCTTCCCCAAACAGCTATTGGTCAGCTGGGAAGGGGTGGGGGGATTAGAGGAGAAGCACTGACAGGCTCCCTTCACGGAAGCCAGCTGATATCCTCAGAAACAGACCCAAGGCCTCAGCTTCTCCCCTCTGGTATCACGCCCTCCTGTGACACTGACTTTTGATAATTAAGGGTTTCTAAACAAGCCTTCTCATTTCCACAAAACATATCAAAACATTCATTTTCTTTTCACGTACCACCTGGAGAAGACGGTTTCATCCAGCTACCAATAAGAATGTAACTTAGACCATTTTGAAACCTATTTGACATCTTGCCTGTAGGCTAAAACTTGTGTGTTGGGGAGGGGGGGCAGTTTTGAGGAGGAAAGAGAAGAAATGGAACAAGAGCTTAGAATTGGAACTAGGACACCTTCTGGCTCCTAGATTTTGCAGGCCTTTGCTTGACCTTTGCCCTTGGGGAACATGTTGATAGAAATGGTCATAGGCAAGCCTGGCCCCTTAGAAAATTTGATTCTGGTCTTCTTCCTGAACCACAGCAATCCACATTCATCTTCTATCAAACCCCGCCGCCTCCCCCCCCCCCCCTTACACACACTTCATTCCATACCAGTTAACTTAAACTTTCACAAATGAGAAGATGGGGTAGGAAAGAGGGAAAATATGAAACCATACTGACAATCTCACCTGTCCTGTATTTCCCCTTTCACATAGACGATGGTTTATACATTTGTAACTTCAGCATTTACAACAAAACTGATTAGAACACAAGAACAAAAAAGAGAAGAAGAGAAAAAAACCAAAACACCATTTTTGTTTCTTTTGACAATGAAGCAAAGAGACCCCACAGAGGTGAATGCCTTACTTTGTAGCCAGGAGCATGTTTTTTCTTGTCACTTGCTCATTGGGATCGGAATGCTGTCGGTTGAGAAATTCAGCTACTGCTTTGGCAGGAAATTCAGTTTCGCACACATACCCAAAATCTCTGGCTAGGTGGACGGCTTCTCCTGGCAAGAGGGAAGAGGGGGGAGAGCAAGAGAATGAAGAAAACTGGGATCAAAGCTTCCTCTCTGCTCTCAACTCCCTTATTTTCTCAACTCAGAAGTTGACTTAATCCACAAACTCACTGCTGTGTCACTATAAGTATTTTTATTTCCTTCTCTGAAAGACCCAGTGGGTGCACTCATCAGTATAAATGACAGCTTGTCCTACAGTAAGGCTGAGATGATTTGGAAATGTGCCTCCTATCCCACCCCTACATCCCCTGACTAACCTTTCCCCAACTTTCTCTTTTAAAATGATTCTTGTCTCCCAACCTCACACCTATCAACACATTCATAAATGATATTCATAATTACTCCTTGAGCTCGGGTGTAAGGGACAACGGAGGGTTTACATTTTAACTTGATCACATATAATTATCTGTTCATCCAAACCGATTAACCGAGAGGATTTGAGGGTCATTCCACTGAGTCTGTCTGTGTTGTTGATTTTCGAATCTTTGGTTTTAATTTCCTGAACCAGTTGGTTTTTACTGCAGGGCTTCCTGCCATTAGCTCCAGCTCCGGAAGAACGCATGCGCCAATTAGGGCATCAAAGCTCTTTCCGCAGAGCTTGTTTCCATAAAATGGAGCGGATCACAAACAATAACAGTTCTCCAAACTGCCTCCCTGCTACAGCACTCAAGCCCCAGGCCCAGTCCAACTCTGAGGCTATACCCTCAGCCACCACCACCATTTGCAGGGCATGTAATTCTTTTGGGGGTTATGAAGAGTGAGTCGCCTACATACTGTCATTATTTTAAATATAATGCTACTGGAGTTGAAATTCTGGCACCAACCAAGTGCTGGGTTTTCAACCCATTACAGTATTATATTTGACACCATTAATAAATGGTAATCAGAGGGTTCTTACACCATGTGTGCATGTGTGTGTGTGTGTGTATGGTGGTGGTGGGGGTGATGTACAAAGTGAGGACTTGAAGTCCACTCTGATAAAATCCAAGATAGAAATAAGATCAAATACCTTCTTTAAGTGTAAGCATTAGTGTGAAGGCTGCCTGGATATAAATTACTAGCAATAATTTGTTCTATCAAAATGAGACAGAAAACACAAAGAAAAAAATATATGAGGGAACTATGTGTTTTCCGCAAATCAAACTTCACTTCAGCTTATTTAGTATCAGAAAACTTGGGAGTCTAGAGGAAGCAGAAGCAATAGTAGATTCTGGTAACCATTTTATCTTGAGCAGGAAGAGAGGACAAGGTAGGCCTTTTGGTTTAGGGGTATGGATGTGTGTGTGTCTGTGTGTGTGTGTGTGTGTGTGTGTGTGTGTGTGTTAGTTTAAAAGTTTCACAAGAAACTTTTTGTAGTTCATACATTTCTTTTTTTTTCTTTCTATATCCAAACAAGATAAATCTTTTAAAACTGCTCAACCACCACCCCCCTCCCCTGGAGAGAAAGCACAATTAAACAAGAGAGAAAAAAAACTACAAGGGCACCTCACCCTGAGCTTTCAGGACCCTCTTAAATCAGGATGCAGGTCAAAGATTCCCAAATTAATTCAGGAAGTAATGGTCACGCATTTCTCAAATGCAGATGTCAGAATAACTTAAGTGATTTACTGCTGAGTTCTTTAAAGGAGACAGGAACTTAGAGAATGTGCAGTTCTTCAATTTGTGCATTGTTCAGGTCAGGACTAGGCTTAGGAGGTGTAATTTTGTGGGAGTGAGGAAGAATGATAGGCATATATGCAAATAGGGTTGTTGGATTTTTTTTTTGGCTGACAAGAATTCTGTTCACTTCCGGTTATGGTCTGTGGAAAGACGAAACTGCCCAATTGATACAAAATATACCCAGACATCTGTACACTATAGTTAGAAGTCCCCTTCTAGTTAGCAAGGGGATTTACTTACCCTCCACTAGTGAAGTGAGCAGGGTAACATTGGCAGCTTTACGTCTTCCTGCTGGCAGATTTAATCCTATTTTGTCCAGTTTTTCTCTTAAAGATCTTCCTCCATTTTTGGACTTCGCCCTGTTTCATAAATACAAGCAAGATAAGGATTTAGAAAACACTGGGTCATTATGTGTTAAAGTCATTCTGAAAACTTCCTAAATTGTGCTTTTAAAAATTGAAAACTGGGGCGGGGGGGGGGGGAGAGGGAAAGAGGGAAAAAAACAAGGGGGGGTAACAATGTTCGACAAGAAATGTACTCATCACCTTATGTATATAACTGTAACCTCTGTACATCACCTTGACAATAAAATAAAATAAAATAAAATTTGAAAACTAGCCAGTGGCTCACATCTTCAATCCCAGCTACTCAGGACGCTGAGATCTGAAGATAACCAGGCCAGGCGGAAGGCTGTGAGACTCCTATCTCCAATGAACTACCCGGGGGGAAAAAGCCAGTAGTGGAGCTGTGGCTCAAGTGGTAGAATGCTAGTCTTGAAAAGAGACTCAAGGACAGAGCCAAGGCCCTGAGTTCAAGCCCCAGGACTGGCAAAGAAAAAAAAGGAAGGAAGAAAGGAAGGAAGGAAGGAAAGAAGGAGGTAAGGGAGGAAGGAGGGAAGGAAGGAAGGAAGGAGGTAAGGAAGGGAGGAAGGAGGGAAGGAAGGAAGGAAGGAAGGAAGGAAGGAAGGAGGGAGGGAGGGAGGGAGGGAGGGAGGGAAGGAGGGAAAACTGTGGCCCAAGACCTCCAAAGAAAGATCATGGAGATAAATACTTGTTAAACCATAAAGCACAACCCTCCTTCCATCCCTCCATTGTCACTGCCACTATTGTGGCTGGATGGAAGGTATCTCATTTCCCAACTCTCTAAAAAAGAGCCACAAACAAACATACACAGCTCTGATCTCTAGAGTTTGAGGTATTCTTGAGTTTAGATGATTGCTGTATATTTTCCCTGTTGTTACAATCACACAAATTCCCAATGGAGTCTTTAAATTGTCTTTTCAAGATCTGCTGTTAGGTTGTTCAGAGTAACCAAAGTTATCATCACTCTCACATTTCATGTGCTGGCTTTGGCCCCAAAGGGAAATTCATTTCACCAAGTGTTTACATGCCATGTCACCAGCATAACTGGAAATGTCAAGGGCTGATATCAGCCTTTAAATTTTTCGCTGGTTTCAGAGACAACGGAGGCCGTTCTAAATAGATGTCTAAATAGACTCCCGTAATCAGAAAGTGGTTAAGATAAATTGTTTAAATAAAACAGCAAATTAATTAATTTCACATTTTATTCCCTACTCAAGGGCTCTTTAATTGTGTGGATTAGATTATACTCCCCTAGGTAAACAGCCTCCAATATTGGGGATGGGGGAAGGGGAAGGGAAAGCAGGGGGCAGAGCAAAGATCTGTGTCAGTAAAGATCAGGAAGGGAAGGCAAGGTGACTGGGAAGGAGGAAGAGGAGATGAGATGATCATGGACGTTAAAAACCTCCCAAACACGCTCATGGCCTTATGCTCATTGGGGTGGAACTGTGGGTCCATAAATACATATATGAATAAAGCCAAACCCCGAAGTCCTTGCCCTTATTTAGGGGAAAGGTAAACTCACAACCCACACCGTGGGGGGAGAGCCCCTCGCTCCAGGGATATCTGTTTACCTAGCTAGCCCAGCAAGGTCTTATTGACGCTGCAAATCATGCCAACCCGAATGCACTGAATGCACGAACACGTGCTGTGCACGCTGGCACAGCTCAGTAAACCGGATTCCTCTCCTTTAGCCAAAGCCTTTTCCTCTCCCCCCCCCCAAAAAAAAACAATCCCATTCAAGGAATGGCCGGTGGCTGTTGGAGTCCCGACAGACGGTCAGGAAAAGCAAGGAGCCGGAGTTTTCCTGGGCTTGCAAGGTGTGCACTCAAAGAGAAAAGGCGGCTGCGCGGCGCCCCGCCGCTGCAGTAGCCGGGACTGAGCCCACGGCTGGAGTGAGCTACGCATGCGCGCAGAGCGTTGGGGGGGGGGGAGAGCGGAGTGCCAAGTGTCCAAAAAGCGCGCCGCGGCCAAACCAGGCGCGCGCCCGACCCCTCGCACACACTAGCACGAGCTCCTGCGCGCGGCTGAAGCGGCGGACGGCGCAGGCGCGCGCTGGCTGGCGCCGCCTCCACATCTCACCCATTGGGCTCCGCACTCTTCTTCCCGCCCCCTTTCATTTCCCGCGAAGGGAGGGCTGTGGCGCGAAGCCCGTTTGCCTGGCCGCCAACACCCAAGCGCAGGCGCAGTGTGTCCCCGGCCGCGGGGCGGGGCGGGTGGGGCCGGGCCTGGCCTGGGCCTCGCCTGGCCTCACCTCCGCAGTACTCCGCCCAGCAGCGACGCGTTGAGACACTCGGGCGGCGAGAGGCGCCGTTGCACTTCCGCCACCGTGACCTTGTACTTCGAGGTGGAGCTGAGGAGCGAGAGGCGACCCGGAACTGAACAGAAGACTTCGTTGGGGTTTACCACACCGCCGAAGAGGTTGTCCTTGTTAATGGGGATGGCGGAGACGGCGTTGCTGTTGGACTTGGACAGGGACACGGGGCCTGCGGAGACAGAGGCGGAGGCCGCGTGTGGGCGCCGAGAGCCCCCTTCCCGCCTCAACCCCACACCCCGGGCCGAGCCTGCCTGCCCACGCCGCACGGGGTCCCGCGGCTCTCCGCGCGCGCCCGCCCGCGGGGCGCCGGCCTCCCGCGCTGCCCCGGGCCCGACCGGCCGCGGGGCCGCACGGCGGCATCGCCACCCCCGGGGGCCACCCCCGGACACCCCGGCCCCGCGGGCCCCCCGTGGGTGTGGAAGGCCCTGGACCCGCCTTCATTTGCACCGTGAGCACACGTTAGGTGATTCCTGATTTTTTGCGGAGAAATGGCTTCATATCCCTATTATGAAAAGCAGCTGACCGTGTAGATGACCACAGGAGCGTTTCAATCAAGGCACCCAGCCGCGCATGCCTACCCCCACCCCACCCCCCGTCCAGTAGATCCTGTCTTGTTTTCCATGTTGAAAAAGACTAAAAAAAAAAAAAAAAAAGACCCAAGATGTTGGAGATCCCGTCCAAGGCCAGTCAAGAACAAGCCTGAAGAACATTTCGCATTCTGTTCTTTTGTTGGGCAAATACTTGACAGTCTCTCTCCCCTTTCCTGCTTAAGTGCCCCCCCGCACAGGGTTAGGAGACAGAGTATTCTTCCGAGTTAACACAACAAGCTTTTCATTGTTGCTCCTACCATCGTTAGAAAAAAAAAATAAGATTTTAAGACCTTGAGCAAGGAAGTGTACTTCGTAGGTTGCTTTTCTTAACACCGATGCAATCCACTTGCAATCTCAGCCATTTAAGTAGAGTGTACATTTGTATGTGTGTGTGTGTTAATTCCACATGGAGACCTAATAATGTGCCCACATTTTCATCACAGTGCTCTTCATGCGTTCTTTAATGGGGTATGCTAGCCGTATGGGGAGGTGGGGGGCTCTAGGTTTTGGATAGATCACTTGTGACATTAATAGCTCTGGGGAGGCTAATAGAGACAATAGGAGTTAAACGAACTCTTGAGAGATTACTAATAAAAGAGCCAATTATCATGTCGACTTGGAAAGAGCATCTCTTAAGATTTATCCCTTGCACATCTAATTTGACGTGACAAAGACTTCACAGATGCAAAAAACTAAATTTTAAACTAACGAAAAATATACTGATTTCAGGTTAGAAATGAGAACAGTTTTATATAGCATCATCTCTGGTAATGCCTAAAATCCTGAGATATAACATTACCACCATAGCCAAAGGAAAAAAAAAGCTGCTACCAAGAGTGAATAGCATTTCATCCAAGAAAGTTTATTTCTACTCACTATAAAATCCAGTATAAGTTACAAATCCATTCAAACACTGAACACTTCTCTAACAATTTCTGCTCTAAACAAATATGCTAATAATCTTGACATGTTCAAGATGCTAATTTTAACCAAAGCTAAATTTTGTTAACCTAATTCACAAAGTTTTTTTTTTAATCTTTAGACAGCTAACCAGAAACTAAATTGAAGGACATGACACTTTATGTTCTTTGACAAGGAGTGTTTTTCATCATTGGTTTTTACAGTAATATAAAATCATGTGTACTACTTTAGTATGGTCCACTTCTTAACCCTAATGTTCTTAACTCCACACAACAACGAATTAAACTATTAAACCATTTTCAGAGTTAAAAATGCCACTTCCAAATCAGCTCAGTCAACTCTAGCACAACTCATGTGTCTGTCCAAATATCATTAAACTAAATTAAATGGTCAAATCATGAATCAGAACAAAGCTAGCCTGTTGCCACTACCCAGATACTGAAAGCTGATTATTTAAGCAAAGCTCCTCTATGCCTATCTGTTTGCTAATTCTGAGCCTTTAGGAAATCCTATTTGAAAAAAATAAATACAGCTCTGCAAGTTCTTTTAAATAGTACTCTGCTTGTAAGGACATGCTTGGAATGCAGAAGGAAATGGCTTACCTTTCTTAATTACAGTTTGATCTGGGATGTTAATACCCGGGTCTTCTACATGCTGCAACAAAAGGATACACATGGATGTAAGTGTGTAATCAAAACAAAAGGAAATGAATATTCCCTGTGAGGTGGGGGAGAGGGAGGCAGAGAATCAAAATTCTCCCTCCCTCATAATGACATTTATATACAAACATCTTATCTTGGCTTATTGGAATTTGGAGCTTTGCAATTCAAGAGGTTTCACTGCACACCCAAAGCCAGTATCTCCTCCCCCAGCAAATAATCCACATTTGAAGCGGGTGGGTGGAGGATAAAACTTTCTTTGGAAATTAAATCAAGTTTAGGGGAGTAACTAATCATTCTCACAGGCAGTAGAAGTACACCTAGCTTTAGTCTGGTATCTCGGCAGCTTCTGCAGCCAAAGCCAGAGAAACACAATAGAAATGACAGGGGCGGAGGTAACAGGAGTGTGCTGGAAACCCTTTGGGTAGTGTAATAAAGAGCAAGCACATGCCTTCACTTATATTTTAAAAAAATAATATTTAAAGACCACTGCCTAAACTAGATATGACAGGACTGTGAAAATGGTTCAAAACAAAAACCTTTGGCGGTTGCTTTCCTGTTGTCCAGTAACACATTTGCCATTGGTGAGGTGTTTTTTTTTTTTTTTAAGATGGATGGATATATGTGTGTGCTAGAGTCAAAACGTGATTAGAAAGTAAAATGAAATCATGTTTTCTAATGCAGAAACTGACAGGCAATATAATGTCTGGCTGTGTTTACAAATTAGCACCAGGGCTGCTGAGATAGAAGATTTCACAATCGTTACCAAACACAGGCATTACCATTTAAAAAACTATTACTTCCTTCTCTAGTCTTTGTCCAACAATAATACTGATTCGAACATTTTCCATTCTGTCTTGGATTTATGCTCCTGTTAATTGTGCCTGATCGCAATGATTCCGGGTGGATGGTACTAAGTTGCTTTATTACAGGTTTTATTATACTCAATGCTCTCATTTGTAACTTGCCTAAAGTGCTTCTGGATTTAAGTATAATTAAATTGAGAAATGTTCAGAAATGACTAGTGCTACAGTTCTTATGTTTTAACTATATGGGAAATATGATCCCTCTATGCATGCACCCTAAACCCATAAAGTAAATGTAGTGTGGCATAATACTTTTATTTGTGTTATTTCTAGACCTTGTCCATATAGGGAAGACTGCTAAATTTAAAACCCCACTGAGATACTAATGATTAAATAATTTTCACCATCGATTTGATTTTCTTAAATATTTAGCAGACTTTCTTATTAAAGGTTAACTGTTGCAGCTTGGGAAAATTGAAAACAACCCCTTTCCTGACCCAAATTCCTTTGAAAGAATTTTTTTTTCCCTTAAAAGGTGGGGGAGGGAGAAGGAAGAGCAGCAACTGGCTTTCCTTGGCTTTGATTTGCTCTTCCTGCTAATTTCTCCTACTGGCTAATTTTACCACAAAGAATCACCACACAGGTACTAAGAATTCCCACCAGCCACTACCTGAAATTTTTGCAAAGTAGAGCAAAAAGTTACAATATTGCAATTCAAATATTCCAAACAAGGTAAAGGATTCAGAGACACTTTGGGAAATGAAACTATTTAAAAAAAATCACTTCTAATGATTTTTTAAAAATGCTTTCTTTATAAATTACTACCATGCTCATTTTACTTCCCCAAATATGCACTGTTAAGTAGCAGTTTTTAAAGACATGTAAACATGAGCACACACTGCTGGCTGGCCCTCTACTAGTTCAAGTACCTGCCTTCCTGTTCTCCAGGCAAGGCTGCTAAACAAAACCAACAAATTGTAGTGATTAACTGGGCTAAATGAGAGGCGCAATAAATTTTCTATTTTTCCTATGGAACTGAAATAATGTTTAAAATCCACTAAGTGAGCAGGTAGGTTCATGTGACCATTTCCTCTACAGTCTAATACAGTAATCATTAAACTGTCAACGGACATACTGCTGCTATATTTGATGCAGTAATTTGAAATAGCATTTTAGCAAAAATCACATCCAGATACATTCCCTTTCCAAAGAAAAAGCAGCTTTTACAGAAGCCTTTACAGCTTTAATAAAATTATTGGCTTGCTCTAATTCCATTTCAAGAAGGTTGTGAGGAAACTATAAATATATAGAATTGAAACAGAGATGCTGGTTTAAACATAATTTTAGAGAGAATTTTCAAATTATCAATCCCCTGGTTTGCATTGTAAACAGTAAATGTGCTAATGCCATGCTTATTTAGAAACCATCTCAAACTGCATTTATTGATAACTGAATTAGAACTCAAATAACATATTACTCAATAGTCTCTGAACATTTAACTTAATAGAGAGTGTAGCCAGTTCTGATAGGCATTTGGGAATCTGGCTAATGATTTATGAGGTCAGCACTTAGCACCCCTAGGAAGAGAACAGAGTTGAATTTTAATATCCCTCTGCTTAGGTCTGCAACTTACTTTTCTTCAATCGGGATAGGATATAAGTAACTTTTAGGTTTGCCTAATGCTTATAAGATCCAGCTTAAAGGATCTCAGTAGGTCTCTCTCGCTTCTTTTACATTGTGTGGCTAGTTGAGGCTCTCGGTGAAATCTTAACATCTTTCGCAGGACAGAGAAACATCCCCACGCCAGACTCAGCGATGGAACTAGATCCTCTCGCAATCAGTTTACTGTCGGAGAGGGGAACGGATGGTTAATGATGACATTCGTCTGATTTATTTCTGTGTCGGTGGTAGTGGCCATGGAGGCATTGTTTCAGGCAGCTCCGGGAAACCATTGTTCTGCGAGCAGAACTCTCAATTACTTTTTAATTCTTTTTTTAAATTCAGTTGTTTATTGGGTCCTTCAAGTATTTCCCTCCCCTCCCTCCACAAACGTTTTATAAAGGAAAATATATAATAAATATATCATAGATGCATATAGAAATATATATCTCTCATTTAGGCAAACCCAAGGCTCCCGGGATGCTTGTTGCCAGTATCTTCTTTAAAACTAGGTGCGCGCAGGGCGTTGCGCCCCCCTTCCGAGCGGCCTCTTACCGGGACATCCTCGATGGCATGAGGTAATGCGTGGATAGGGAGGTCTCCGAGTCCCGAGCCGAGCCCGTGGGGGCCGTGCAGGAGGTCCTCGTGCCGCCGGTAGTCCCTTCGAGGATCCAGGCCCGACAGCTGATGGGGCAGCCCCCGGTGCGGGTGCAGGAGCCCAGACTCCTGGCTCTGCCTCTGGCCGGGCCAGCCCGGGTGCTGCGGCTGTGGCTGGGCGTGCAGGGGGTTCAGGCTGTAGGGGTCGTTGACGTGGGAGTAAGGATCTTGCGACTGGGGGTAGATAGGCTGGTAGGGCGGGGGAAAGTAGGGGGGCTGGAAGTCGGCATTAGGGGTGTGGGACAGCGGCGGGGCGCTGGTGTAGGGAGATTGACCTACAGTGCCCAGCTGGGGCAACCGTGCCGTCCCGTTGCTGGTGCCGTCGTGACGGTCCTGGAAGGGGGCGAGAGAAAGGGGGGGGGAACAACAACGAGAAATCAGGCGTGGAGTTCAGCTGTTCCCACTCAATACACGCGGCCAGCCTGGGTGGGAAATGGCCCGTTCCCCGCCCCACCCCGTAGGCCACCGGGTGTGCGTGTGTGTGTGTGTGTGTGTGTGTGTGTTGGGGGGGTGGGGGTGGGAATCAACTCTATTCATTTAGGAAAATAGCCCCAAAGTAAAACAGGCCCTTCCAACAACGCGAAGGAATTAGATTGTGTAAATAACAGGGACACGAGCGACACTCCTTAGGCGTTTCATTCAAAGGAGGGGGGGAAAGATCCAAAAGGGTCTCCTGCAATAGAACCTGTTAAATTGCAGCATAAAAACCTCCCTGAAGCAAAATTAAAACTCCTACTAAATATTAAAGAGCAGAAGCGGCCTTTTCCTTTCTCCCCAGATTTGAAATCGGTCTGCTACCGCGTTATTGTTGACTCTCTTCCATTTCTTTGGAGGGGGAAAAAAATCATAAACCTTCAAAGACTATTACCGTTTCATGACTATTTAAATAGAAACATATTTCTGCGCATGGGGGGCTGTAACGAAAGCACACGTTTAAATTACCAGCTTAAAGAAGGTTTTAACTGCAGGATCAGGGGGTCTGTGTTTTCCGCTTCCTCGCTTAGGAGCCTTTTCCACCACAGGGGCGATTTATGATATGAATGGGGGAGAAGGGAGGCATTCAGTCAAGGTTTAAAACAGATTCAGCCTTTACTGGGTTTGGAAAAGAGAGGTGCACCCCAGAGCGGGGGGCGACCCCCTCCCCGCCCCTTCCACCCCAGCCCCAAAGGGCAGAAGAAACGCCTGACTTTATATTTCTCTATTGCAATTCAAGCAAAGAGTTGATTCCAGGGAATTCGAACCCTCGGAGGCTCAGAGGCAGGCCCCCGAGGGTAAGGGCAAACCGAGCTGCGTTTTTCCTACACGTAGACAAGATTAAGCATCAAATGTGGAGACGATTTCGGGAACCAGGAAGGGCGCAAGGAAAATAAAGAACGTGGCAAGAAGCGCCTTGGGGGAGCAGCTGCGGGGTAAGTCTGCAAAGAGGTAGAGCAAGAGGCGGGCGGTGGGGGGGGTGGTATGGCATTCGAATGAGGAATGGAAAAGAAGAGCGAGAGACGGGAGGAAAGGGGGGAGGGGGCGAAATGCAATGGACAGGGGGGAATGTCTTGAAGGAAACGGAGTCCGGGAAGCTCGAGTCTTTCAGGCTGCTTCGCCGTACCAGGTTTCCAAGCCTTCAGTTCTTAAGGAATCAGGGAATGAGGGATGGAGAGGTGGAGGCGGGGGAGGGGGGCTGGGGAGCGGGGCTTGGGGAGAGGGGGGGCGGACGGGACTCACCATAGCTGAAAAACTGTGAACTAACATCTGCGAAGAGTCTGGGGTAACCAGTCAGGATGGAAAAATAAAAAACCAACAACAACCAAGCAAGCCTGGGTGGAGTACGGGGCTGCCCCGCGGCCCGAGCGCGCCCCGACACAAAAGGCACCGAGAGCCCCCGCGCCACCTCGGGCTCCAGTCACCGCGCAGACGCTCCGGCGAGCGCGGGGGACCCGCTCGGCTCCATCCGAACTTGAACCACCGATTCGCTCGGCGCCTTCCGCTGCTCCAACTCACGGGCTCTATCCTGCCGTGATCGATTCTAAGTCAAAAAGTTCTTTTTCAAAAAGAAGAAAAAGAAAAAAAAGAACCCCCCTCCCCAAAAAAAGGCCCCCAAAAAAGTGTGTGTGCGTGTGCGCGCGTGCGTGCGTGTTCCTTAGTAATCCGTGTCTCCCCCTCTTTCTTAGCGGCGGCTTCACTTGAGCTTCTAATAACCGCGCTGGCCAGCGTTCCTGGAGCCTCCTAATAGCAGATATTCATGACTATTAATATTACACGAATACTTAATAAGGGAAGAATGCCTGGAAATCGAGCGTGAAGCGGAGAGGCAACTCGCGCCGGAGCCGGCTCTCAATGCAGTCCATTGACGGGAGTCTCAGTGTGGCAAATCGGAGGTGGGGAGAGGGAGCGCGAGAGACAAAAAGCGGGCGAGAGAGGGAGCGGGCGAGCGCGCGGGGGGCCGCGGCGCGGCGCCTGGCGAATCACAGGGAAGGGGCAACATTTTAAAAGGTTGCGGGGCATGCAAAACTGAAAGAGAAAGAGGGGGACGGGGAGACCGAGGCAGAGGGCGCGGAGAGGGAGAATGCGTCTGCGAGCGTGTGTGAGAAAGAAAGTGTGGGCGAGGGAGAGGAGCTCGGAGTGGGGAGAGGGGAGGGAGGGAAGGAGGGAGAGCCCGGAGAGGAGGAAGGGAGGGAAAGAGGGAGGGAGGGAGGGAGGGAGGAGGGGGAGGGGGCTGAGTCGGAGCTCACGAAGGGGGGGGGAGGTGGGAAGCCGCGGGGAGGGGGAGGGGAAAGGAAGCGAAGAGAGGACAATCAGACCTAAAAGGCTGGGGCAGACCTCGGGATGCGGCGGGGGTCGCGGGTAGCGGGCGGGAGCTGCCGGAGACCGCGTCCGGGCGTTCATCGGGCTCTCCGATCCGGAGATGCTCCCCGGTCCTCTCCGACCCCGGGCTTCCCGGCTCCTCAGCCGGGCCTGGGAGTCGGGACTCAGCTGCCCGCGGCCGTGCCTCTGCTCCTCCATAACCCGGTGCCTGCCTGGGGACCAAGCCCGCCCACTTCACGGGCCCTTCTCCCCTCCTCGATCTCCTCTCCGAGCCCGGGGCTGTGCTCTCTCCGTGGCTGCTGCTGTTCTGCGCCCTGGGCTCTTTGGCAGTCCGGGTTCCGAAAGCCCGGGCCAAGACGCGGCCCCGGGCGCGCACAGACGCGAAGCGGCCCAGCTAGGGCGCCGCTGGCAAGGGCTCCCGGCTCAAACCCGTCCGACTGGCTGGGCCACTCCCGCCCGACGCCCCCCCAGATGACACGGCTAGCTCTCTCCGCGCCCGCCGCTGCCAGTCCGCCCGCTGGGTTGTCAGAACAAGCGGCACCTCGCCCCCGGCGTGTCCCTGCAGAACCCCGGCAAAAATCAAACAGCCCCGAGCCGGCTCGGGAAACCCGAAATCCCCGCTCCAGCGCGAGCTGCCGTCACCAAAGTTCTGACTTTACCCTCTTCTTCCCCCCTCTCTAACACACACATTCACGCGCAGCCCCCCCCCCAGCCCCTCTGGGGGTGCAAGTTCATCCCTGCCCTTCCCCTCCGGAGCCTTTCGGAAGAGGTTCGGAACCCGCCCGCGCCTATAAGTGGGTTTTGGCCTCCGCGGAAGAGTGAAATGCCCTAGCCTGGGGACCAGAGCTCAGAACCGGTACAGAACGCCTGGTCCCAGAAGGAGACCCCCCCGGGGGCTCGGTGTCTTGCAAACCTGCTAGCAGCCCCCACACACACCCCACCTCCGCGCCAGCCAGGCAAACAAAGCGGCTGGCCTGACGTGGGGTCCCGGCGCCCCTCCCTGGGCGCGACAGGAGCCCC
Organism: Dipodomys merriami; assembly: GCF_024711535.1. Taxonomy (NCBI): domain Eukaryota; kingdom Metazoa; phylum Chordata; class Mammalia; order Rodentia; family Heteromyidae; genus Dipodomys; species Dipodomys merriami. Next base: position 26,655,916 of record NW_027202937.1, on the reverse strand, counting down.
CCGAGAAACGCCAGTGCCGGTGGGATGTCACCCGATGCCCCCTCCACCGGGAAGGGTGGGGGTGGGGAGGCAGGAAGGAGCGCCTGGAAGGAGCACGAAGTAAAATAGTATTCAGAGAGAGAGAAGGGAGGAGGGAGCGGGTGACACATCGTTCACATAAACCCAGTTTCTGATTTCAAGTAAAGACAAGACTCCTGTCGCTGCGCCCTGGCGCAGACGTCGAGGGCCGGAATTCCCAGTTCCAAATGCCAAAAAGAAAGAAAATGGAGGGGGCGATGACAAAAGTCAGGGTCGCTAACGCATTCAGGTATTCTGGTCTCGCCCACCCCTCTCCTCTCCCCGGGACGCATCAGTTCCTTTCAATGGGGTTTCAAAAGGGAAGTTGAGGCCGGTTCTCAGTGCCTCCAGCGAGCGGATGATTTCGTTCTCTGGCCTCGCCTGCAGCCCTCAAGAAGTCCAGCTCTTGGGAACCAATTGAGTTTTAAAATAGGTTCCAAAGGGACGCGCTCTGTGGGCCCGGCGAACTGGCGGCACCAAAGGCAGCCAGTCACTGCCAGGATTCCCACGGTCGCGCAGCTGAGCGAGTGCAGGGGCGGGTGCGCCGGGACCCGGACCGGCCAGGAGGCTCCACACCGCGCGTCCTCGCCACCGCCACTGCCACCTCCGTAGGGGTGTAGCTCGGCTCGAGAAGCCCCTTAGAACTTCTTGAAACGCAGAGACTCAGGCGTGAGCACCGCAGCCAGGGTGAGTGCTCTACTAAGCCGAATCCTTTTACAGAAAGGTGCAAGCCGGGTCCGAGCAAAGTGTGCGGGGGAGGGGGAGTCCGGTCTCCAGATCCAAGAGGAGACCCCCCCCTCCTTAGAAAGAATGGAAGGAAGAAAGGAAAGGAGGAGGAGGAGAGGAAGATGAAATAAAATAGAAGAGAGGCAGTCACAGGGAGAAAGGGCTTTCTTTTCCTTTCTCTTCTTTGTAAGTTGGGCCCCCAGATTCTCGTTTAAGACACAGGCGGAGTGCATAGGCGCGTGCCTAAGTGCCAGCAGTTGTTTCCAAAACCCATTCTCAATTCTTCGTTTCCCTCTTAGGCATAGCCAAAAGTGGTCAGAAGAAAAAAAAAGTGGGGGGAGGAAAAGTAGGACACGATCTTCCAAGTGAGGAAATGGAAAAGAAAAAAGAAGGAAAAAAAAAAAAAAAAGGAGCGTCCGCGTCCTCCCGCTCCAGTTTCTCCCCGGAGTACTCCGCGCGAATCCGAGGGGCGGGTGCTGAGCTGGTGAAAGTTTGTTCCACCCGCGATTCGCAGATGGCTTGTTGGGAGAGGAGGTGGAGAGGGAGGGTCGATCTCCGGAGCCTGTGGCCGCAAAGAAGACTGAGCCGGCGCCACGCTTACCTCGCAGTCTTCGTACTTGATATTATCCGTCAGTTTCCAAAGCATTTTCATGGGTCGGCGTGAACGGATTTGTCCCTCTCCGCCTCGCACCCAAGTGGAGCTACTCTCGGGGTAAGCGCAAAGTGCAGGCTGCCGGCGGTAAGCTCGGGAGGAGGAGGAGGAGGAGGAGGAGGGCGAGGAGGAGGAGGGAAAGAGGAGGAGGGCGAAGAGGAGGAGGTGGAGGAGGAGGAGGAGGGTCAGGAGGAGGAGGAGGGCCAGGAGGAGAAGGGCTTGGAGGAGGAGAAGTGTAAGAGCTCCCGTGTGCGCTCGGAGGTCTCCCTCTAATGGTAGAAACTTTTCCCTTTTCCAGCTCGGCACCAACAGCCTAATCGCCTCATTAGCATATCAACAATAGTCCAATTGCTCGCCAGAACCACATTCTGCCGCCGGCTGCTCGGACCCAGGTATAAAGGCCTCTCCAAGCCTGGACCTGGCTTCCAGAGCGCACGCCTGCTTGTTAGGCGACAAAATTCTCCCAGAACTCCACTCGCTCCCTGGTCCCAGTGGCCCTCACTCCAGCCCAATTTCATCCCATTCGGCTTTCTCTCGCTCTCTCTCGGCTTCCCACAGGCTAGAGATGCCCCCACTAACGCTGGATTATACGAAGAGTCCGAGTGGCTGCGTCTAGGGACCGCCGCCACCATTCAGGCTGCCCTTTCGGCCCCGTCCAATTTTATTAGAAATCATTACCCCTTTCGCAATTAAATATAACCACCAAACTAAGACCAGAGAAGCCACTCCAGGATTTTTGCCCAACAAGAGATCTCCTCCACTCATGACAGCTAACCCCTCGGGGCCGCAGCGTCTTGGGAGTTTTATTGGCTTTTGCGCATTCCCCCAGGATGGAGATTTTGTCAAAGGGCTCCGGGTTTGCTCGGCTGGGGTTTGCAATCTCTTAATTGCTGTGTGTATAATAAAAGTTGTACCCTGAAGAGGTTACTCGACAGCTCCAGGGGTTAAATGATTTTCCTCGGTTTGTATGAAGCTGGGGCCAACTGACAATTCAACATGATGTTCGGGCAGAGGCTTCCCAGGTGCGACTTAGAAAAGACTACAGAACTCCTATGGAGACTCCAGTCGCTTCCGCAGTGAGCCAAAATGCAGAGCCGCGTGCGCCTGCAGATCCATACCCAGTCATACATGCATCAAAATAAATCATCGGGAACCAACACTTCTCTCTACTAATCTGCTCTGGTTTTCCCAAGATTCCCCCTTTTAATTAAAGAAGGGAGAGTTCCTTTCTGATTTGATGTCACTACGCGGGTGCACAAGCGGCGCAGTGCCCGTCGAACCAGAAACCGAGAGGCCGGGAAGCCACCCCCTTGTCCAAATAGGCTACTTCGGGTTCTCAGGCTCCACAACAGAGTCTGTTTGCTCCATTGGGATTTTTTTTCTTCCGCTTCTTCTCCCCCTTGTTTTAGGGAATTTTTTTAAATAAGAAAAAAAAGTAGAGGAGACCTAATTTGATATTTTAGAAATACAGAGTAACTTCTTTGGCTGACCTTTCCTCTTGTCCACACACACACGTTTCCATTTGTCTTTCTTCCTGTGGAATGCCACAAACCCCTAAACAGTAAGTCTCCTCTTACCTCTGGTTCATCTGGGTCTGTTTCTCAAAAAAAATCTCCCAGATTTCTAAAATATATCCTGTATGGAGGCAGAAGCTGTTTGCAAATCCCAGTGCTTCCTAACAGGTGGGATTAAAGGCCAGAGAATGGAAGAAACTCACCCCAACCCCATGCAACCCTGAAGTGGGCCAATTCTCCCTCCAGAGGACTTTTCTTCTGGGAGGCCCGATGAGTCCCAAAGGCTGGAGATAAGGCTAGAGCTGGCAAGGGAATCCAGTGCCAGAGGGATGAGCTTCGGAGCCCTGGGCACTCCCTTGCAACCGGCTTTCCTTGCCTGAACAGTTCTTTGGCTGAACGGGCACCCCACTCTGCCTAGGAAATTGCCTACTTCCAGGGATGGACCCTGTGGGTCTGCCCAAGGGCCTGCCGCCCCGCACAATGACTTGATGTCAGAAACTGGGCCACCGGGAGCCGAGTACCGCTTACTCCGCCATCCTCCCTGCGGCACCCATACATACCCCTGGTCTGTGACCTGTAGGCCAAATTCTAGGCCTGAGAGCACAATGTTTTACACCCAGCAGGCTCGCGGTAGTGCTTCAGGGAACTCTTAAGTTTCGTTTTCTTCTCCTTCTGCCCAAGGGCTGAAGAAGGCCTTTCGGACTCTCAATCGCACCTCTCCACCCCTCCACGCCAGTCCCGAGCCCCGCTGATCTCTGGCTCCGCACCCGCAGGGATTGCTAAATTGTTGTGTATTCCTGCCAAGGGCGCCATTGAGGTGTAGATTGCGGCCTGGGAGCTCTCAGCGGCTGCCTGCAGTGTGCGCACCGATGAAAGGCTAAAGAGGGAGCCAGCCCAGCACCGGCTGAGCGAGCTTCATTACCTCAAGTCACTTGTCAAAGCTGAAACCCCGCTGGGTCCCCGGTTCCCTGAACTGTAGCTTCAGACCTGCGGTTAGGGCTGAGGACTCAGGCCTGACCTGGGGATATGGAGAATATCTCTAGCATCCGTGACAGACAGAAACTCGGAGGGAAGACATAAGCGCCAGATGGACCTATAACTTGTGGTTGTCACTGCCCAATAAAGCCAGGTGCCCAACTGGACGAGCCTGGTGAATCTGGCCCTTTGGGCCCCAAAAGTGCTTCTTCCACAAAAGATTCAAACCTCCATCCACTTGCCAAATTTTGACCTTTCTGAAGCAGACCCTGGGCTCCCAGCTTTCAGTAGCAATCTTCCCAATTCCAAATTTAGTTGGCTTTGCCAGAGGCCTAGCTCCACGCAGAACTTAGACAGTGGGCATGTTCTCACTACCTTAGAGCTCTGCAGCAAAATTTGAGAGAATCTGAGAAATCTCCAATGTTTATTGATAAAGAACCCTCTTCCCTCCAATCACTCCCCTCCCCCCTTCTAATCTAGAGACCCCCAGAGAGGAGAACTAGGAAGATCCTTGGGCCTACAGGGGTTGGGAGAAAGAATTCCTGCGTGTGTTTGTTGTGTGATTTGCATCCTTAGATCACAATTTGGTCTAACTTGGGGGGGGGCAGGGGGTGAAATCGCATTTAGTAACTGAATATCTACTGTACAATTAAAAGTAATAAATACAAGGGGAAAAAACAAATATGAAATGTCTTCCTTTCTCCAGTTCCTGGGAATGTAGTGAAGATAAGACTTTGTGAACTTTACTGGCATGACTGAAACAAGAAGAAAGACAAACCAAAACAAAACTAACTTTCTTTCCCAGAAGAAGCAGGACCTCAATTTTTTTCTTTTTCTTCTTTGGTTCGGGAAGGTCAAGGCATTTGATTTGAATGATCTCAGCAGACCTGTGGCACTCTGAATCTCTCACTAACTAGGCCTCTCCTGGCTGGGTTGAAAACAGGGCCCCTGAGGTTCTGATTATGAAATCGAAGGCTGAGGAAAGGCAGCTAAAGTCACCTGGCTAAAGTCGTTCTTGTTTTCCCAAAGAGAAAAGTCAGAGAGAGAGAGAGAGAGAGACAAAGAGAGGGAGAGGGAAAGGGAGAAGGAGGGAGAGAGAGGGAGGGAGAGAGAGAAAGAGAGAGAGAGAGAGAGAGAGAGAGAGAGAGAGAGAGAGAGAGAGAGAGAGAGAGAGAGAGAGAGAGAGAGAAGCCCTGGACGAATACCCCTGTGCCCAGGGTCGGGGGAAGGGGAGGACGTGGAGCTTACTAGCCCTAGGGTGCCGGCGGCCTAGGAGGTCAAGTTTTGGCAGCCTCTGGTTACCCAAATTCTTGATCCCTCGTCTTCCTACCCTCCACTCCCACAATCCGTAGCCCAAGCAGCGAAAACTCGGGACTTTAGGAAATCCACCGCGTGACTAGCTAAAGTTGGGGCAAACTCTTTTTAAGGATCCCTCAACACAACACGCTCCTACTCATAGGCACCCCCTTTCCATTTCTGTCCACATCCTAGGTGTCCCTAAAGCCTTGTGAAGAGGGCACCAAGAGAGACGAGGGCACCCGGAGAGACAGGTGCACCAGCACCCCACGCCAGCGCAAATCCCTGGGACGAGGGTGAGACTGAAAAGCACAACAAGCCAGGAAGACTCCGCTGCCTTCCACTCCAGCCCTGCGTCCACTCCCCCTCCGGAATTAGTCATCCACCCGAGTTTCTAGTTGGGGTGGGGGTGGAGGGGAAAACGGATCCAGCCTAGACTGCAAGTGACCCCGGGGGGCCACCTGTGGAGCGTGCACCGGACTTTTCCCGGAGCCCAGCACCGGGGAGGGAGGCGCGCGTCTGTCCCCAGCACCGGCGGGCCGCGTGTGCTCGTTTTTCCTGTCTTCTCTCCTGGGAGTACTCTGGGGTGCTGCCGGGCGTGCCTCACCTCCGACTCCCCTGCCCTGGGCCACGGCGCTTCCTCTCCGCCTTTCACCCCCCCTCCCTCCTGGCCCCCTCCCCCGCTCCACCCCCGCCCACCACAGCCCCAGCCAAGGCAAACCCCCGTACCTGCCAGTCCCCCATTTTGGCAAGTAAGGACATCGCGGCTCGGCGCTCCTGCGGACGGGTCCCCGCCGGGCATGGGCTGGAGGACGCGGCTGGGCCCGCTCCCTGGAAATCCTCCTTTATTTATTTATTTAATTTTTTTTTTTTTACCTGCTCACCAACATCTCACCTGGTCATAAAGAGCTGGGTTGCTACCTGCCGACGCATGCGCGCTGGCCCAGGAATTCACTCCGCCAGCCCCACAGTCCCAGCACCTCGCTGAGTTGACCTGGGAAGTGATGGATTTATAGCCACGGCAATCTCGCCCTCAGCTTCAGCTTCTCCCAACAGCCCTAACCCGCTTCCCTGGTCAGTGCTACCTGACTGGGGAACCCAAGTGGACTGAGGATTGGGGTTCTACTGAGCGCCACGCGAGTGTGAGCGTGGGCTTTCGCACTGGTGAACAGGGGGCATCTGTACCTCTCACTCCGTGACCCTCCCACATACCACCACCACTTTTAGGTTAGAGGGGTGTCTACTCTGGGTGAGAGGTGGGGGATGGGCAAGGCCAGGAGAAGAAGCCAGACCCGCCAGGCTGGGTGCGCCTGGACGCACGTGGTGCCACCAACCTCCCCACCACCCCCACCCCGCCTCCTCGCCCGCCCCACGAGGTTCAGGGCACCCGCGTTAACGGATTTGAGTCTGACACCCCCAGGGCTTTTTCTGCCTTGGATCCTCCATCGTGTGTGACTCAATTGGTATATATATAAAGTTCGTGAGTTTTGTTTCATTTCTGTCTTCTACATTTAGTCTCCACCCATCGCAGAGGGCAGAAAAGGATCCTACAAACGTGTTCTTCCCCCCACACACACACAATGATGCTGGAACTTAAGGCCCACCTCTTGCCCACTCTCCCCGCCCCTCCCCCACGCCCCCTAGGCGTCTGAGCGCTTTATCTTTTCTACTTAAAACTCTTTAAAAGGAAAGTGGGGCGTTGGTGGCTCTGGGATGGGCAACTGAGGTTTGGGATTGGGGTTTACTTTCCCATGACAGATAAAAATCACTCAAGTGATTTCACCGCTGCTTCTAATTAGAGGGGAAGCTTTAAAACAGCAGTCACAGGATTCGGGGCTCCCAGGAAGCTCACCTGCGTCCAGAGCCACACCTGGCTGGGAGGGAGGCCTGGGTGAGAAGATACCGTCACCCCTGGCTGGGTTACCCCCCTACAGATCACAGATCGTGCCTAGCTAGTCCCTTTCCTCAAAGCTCCAAGGTCGGGGTTGTACAATTCTTGGGCCTGGGGAGCCTGAGACAGGCTCAGTTAACTCTGCCTGGGCTTCCGTGGCAGGGACTTCAAGAAGAAACAAAGAACCGGTTTCAAATCGTCTTCTCTGACATGTCAGACAAATATGTGTAAAAGGTTAGCTCACCACTGCAGAGTGGAGAAAGAAGTCTCTGACACCAAACGCCTTTCCAACCCTGCGCCTGGAGCTTTCCACAGAGGTGGGGGGTGGGGGCTGCCCAGGTGGCTGTACACCTTTGCCTGCACTCCCTAGCCTGGGTGGTGCCACCTCTCTGGTTGGAACCCCCCATGTCGCTTCAGCGTTTGGTCTGCTGGAGTGTTTCTCTACTTGATTGTAAACTTTCTTGGATTTCAGAAGTTTGGGGGTTGTCGGTGGTGGAGGGAGGTGCTTTTCCCTTAGTTTTGCTTTTTTTTGGAGATAATTAACAAAGAAATGGCGTTTTTCGCTCACAAACATCCACACTGCACTTTCCCCGACTTCTTCTAGACTGTAGAAATCAGAGTGTTGAAACCCAATTATCAGTCCAAGAGGCCCGAAGGAAGGCGGGCCTGCAGTTCTCCAGGATTCCCACGGGAGGCGCTGTGCTCTCTTAAAAGCGCAGTGGAAGGTCCAAGCAGCCGGGCCCCTCTTCAGTGCAAAGGGGACAACTTTGGGATCTTACAGAGTGGGCCAGACCCGGACTGTCACCTGGCAATTGGGTGCGACCCACCTGCTAGCTCTACCTATGAACTTTTTTTTGGAGGGCTGGTAAACACGAGGGTCCAGCGGGAAGCAAAGCTGCCCGGGATGTGGTAAGTTGAGTCGCCTTACAGGGTTGAGTGATCCAAGGCAGAGAGACTGGAAATGACATAGCCTAGGAAGAGAGGACTGTGCTCAAAGGCTGGGGGCAGAGAGAGATGGAAAGAGGAGAAAATGGACAGCCCAGAACAGGAGCTGAGCTTTGGAGCACAACCTTCATATTCAGGTCCATCACTTATACTAACCACTTGTGGTGTCAGGCAAGTTACTGACCTTGTCTGAACCTCAGTTTCTACACTTGGAACATGGCTAGTTGGTGATAATCTGGTAGGAGAATGTGAGCAAATCACTTAGCACCAGGCCACCTGATCACCAATGTAAAGTCTAGAGGTTGCTGAGCCCCAGGGAATGGACAGTCTACACTTCCCGCACTCATACACACACTTTAAATTCATAGCATCCAAGATGGTTTCAATGCAAGAGGACATTAACTACACTGCCTGTTCCTCAGAGAGATACTCACAACCTGGGCTCGGGTGAATTGCACCTTCCTGGGCCTTTCCTCAAACTCTAGTCCAGCCAGTGTTTGGCCCTGCCCTCATTTTCTAGACACCTGCTAAGCTCCTCACAGCCTTTTCCCACCTCCCTCCCTCCCCCCCACCCTGGAACCCAGAGAACTCAGCCAGCTGTGGGAAGGAAGAAGAGAACCATGACGTGCAGAGAGGTGAGAGGTGAGACTCTCCAGCTGCATTCCACCTATAGGCATCAGCCATCTTCTAGAGAGCCAGCATTGCCCAGTATCTGGACAGACCAGAGTTCATTAACCCTTCTCAACACGCGGGCTATCTCTGGACCTGTCTCTGGCCTCCAGTCTCCTTGGAATGCAAGGCCAGTGGCTTTTATTTATTTCTTCTTTTCTAGAATGGGGGAGTGAGAAAGTTCTCCTGAACTCCCGCTGCAGCCCCGGCTGTATTCTCCATCATATTGCACTTTTTTTTTCTGTGTACCTGTCAGTGCCTGAGGTCCAGGCTGCAGCAACGTGTGGGGCAATCTAGTGACACATGGAACTCTTGTAATGCTGAACTATGGCTCCCTGAGGCCTGGAGTATCAGATGTGTGAGTGGAATCCATTTTTCCACCCTAACCCTGCTTCCAGTGCCATCAGCCCCCAAAACTTAAGCACAAGAAATAAGTTCTTCCTTGATCACTGTTGCCAATCATTTTCATCCCTCCCTGGGGCCTACCACCCTTTCTCACCTCTCACTCACCTTCAGGGGCTGCACCCCCACCCCCACCCCAGGCTCCCAAAAACAAAACAGAAGCAAAAACAAAAATCTTGAAAATCAAGACCCAAGTCAGAGCAATGGCTTACCTCAAAATGTCACTCCCTATAATGGTCTCAGGTGCATCTTTCCTGTTGGTCCTTTTATCTCTGTCCTAGGGCTAGAGTGACCTCCACTCAACTGAGGTTCTTTCTTAGGCCCCTCTGAGGAGTAAAGTGACCCTCAGGATTGGCGCCAGGAAGGGAGAGGAGTCCAAGAGCATCTGGCCACTAGGGACCTGAGGCCTTTTCTGTGAGGGATTCCTCCAGGCCCCAAACCCCCTCTGGACTCTCCAGTAGGATGAAGGCAAAGACAGGATTGCTTGGTAACCACATGAGAAAGAAGCCAAACTTCTTAGCCAAAGGAAAGGAAAGACCAGAAACTCTAGCTGCTGGCCAGTTGGATAGTGACACCCTCGGGTGTGCGTTTTTAACTGAGACCCAGTGCCTACGGAAGGCCCCAGGTACACGACAAGGTCCCGAAGGCAGAGGAGCGCATGGCCTCCCCGGCGCGCCCCTTCCACACGCGGCCTCCGGGCCCTTGGGCCCCCCCCCCCCAGGCGACAGGTGCACCGGCTGTCTCTGCCGCCCCGCTGTGCCAGGGCGGCCGCCGCGCACTGGCGCGGAACCACTATCGGAACGAGTTTGCGCTTCTGTTTACAAAGCAATCGTGCCATCAAAAGAGGAACAAAATCACCACTTATCACACCCTGTCATAAAGTAATCTGCCCCGAAGGGAAACCCTAGCGGAGAATCGCGCAGTGTGGGGGAGGAGGGAAGTGGAGATCGGGGAAAGAGGGGGGAAGGCTCTCTCCTGACCCTCCTGCAGCATAAATTGCATCGCCCCTTCGTGTCCTGACAGGCCACGGGAAGGCGAAGGGTGCCCAGTCTTCTAGATGTGTGTGTGTGTGTGTGTGTGTGTGTGTGTGTGTGTGTGTGTGTGTGTGTGTGTGTGTGTGTGTGTGTGTGTGAACAAGGGAGTAAACCTCTCATCCTGGCTCAGGCAGAAAACCTCTTTAGACCCTTTGGAATGCTTTTTCCCCTCCCCCATCATTTTCAGACTTTCCTAGGTGCTTCGAAATAGTTCCTGGGACTGAGATCCTGGAGACTCTAGGGTCCCTTTTTCTTGTCTTTAGCACCAGAAAAACTCTGCCAACTCCTGAGGAGCGGTGAGGGGCTTGACTCTCTGCAATCCCTCCTCCTCTTCACCTCTCTTGGCACTGGTGAGAGTTAAGGTAGAATCAGGAGGCACCCACAAAGTGGCAAGGAAACTGTGCGGAAATGGGGGAAAGGCAGCAGTCTTAGGAAATGATAAGCAATCCGGGTCGGATCCAGTAGCCTGGAGCTGTCTCCTTCATCCTGGCTGCCGGCTTTAGAGTGAGAAACACTTTAGGTAGAGAAACCCATTCGTGGGAGGGGGAAGGCTGGGAAGTTCCATCCAGGTGCCTCTGCTGGGCCTCTGGAGTCACTTTTCCAAAGTTAAGATAAGGGGCCTTTCCCTTCAGATGTCTGTGGTAAAGCAGTTTCTTTGCTGGTCTCGGTATCAGTAATACACAACTTATTAGAACCAGAGTTTGAGTTTGTGCCTGAGTGTTCTGTTCTTAGATGCTCAGTACTGCCCACCAGCTCCCCACCCACATTTCCCGCCATTCAAGACAACCATTGAATTTCACTCTTGGCCAGAGTTCATGTAGCAGGTTAGTGCTTGGCGATCTTGGATGCTTGCGATGCAGCCTGGATTTGAGATTTGTGCAATCCAGACGAGATTTGGGACCCCTAGTTTCTTAGAAATGTGCTATTTGAGAGATCACTGTGTCTCTTAATTGGACATCTTGAGCCCAGAATGAGGGAAAGAAAGGGTTACCAAATTTGTCTCAACAGAGCAGGCAAAGTTCTCAATGTTAAATGACCATTTACACTTTTATAATTCTCTATAACTCCTGAAAGCAGATGGGCAAATTATGATCTTGTCACTGAACAAAATGTCAGAAATGGGAGATGGTTGTGTGTCCCAAAGACTTGGTAGTTACATTGGAACCGGGCAAGATCTCCAGCTATAATGTTTGTTTATTTGTTTGTTTGCTTAGGTTGGGGGGATGACTTAAAGCAATGTCTTTCAAATTTTGTCATACATGAAAATCACCTGGAGACTTTTAAAAATCTTGATACTAGCACACACCTATAACCCTAGCTGCTCAGGAAGGTGCTGAGCATCGTAGTTCAAAGACAGCCTGGGCAAGAAAGTCTGTGAGACTTTTATCTCCATTTAACCACCAAAACGTCAAAGGTAGAGTGGCGGCTCAAGTGGTAGAGTGCTAGCCTTGAGCTATAAAAGCTCAGGTCCTAAGGTTAAGCCCTGGGACTGGCTCAAAAAAATATCTTGATACCCACACTGGAGTAGGACATAAGCATAAATATTGTAAAGAACTCCAGGAGCTGGACATATATCTATGTGCTTACTGGAGATGGGGGGGGCACCTGAGTATGATTCCAATCACTCGGCAAGGGATGTCACCCCCACATGGTGGTCAAAAACCATAACTGATGCCATTGCATGGCCATATTTGATACCCAGCAGCCAAGAGCAGCAGAAAGACTGGTAGGGACACCAATATCAGAATCACTTGGAAACTTGGTAGATATGAAAATTCTGTTGCAGCCAAGACTTAGCACTACCGAAAATTCTTGGGTTTGGGCCCAACCATCAACATTTTAACCTGCCCTCTCAACAAAATTGGTGCACACTCAAGGTTAGTGCACACTCCTTGGGAGAAATGTGTGCTCCTGGCTGGCACAGAGTTATTTTTGTTTTGTTTTGTTTTACTAATAGTGACTCCTTCTCTTTGGCCTCGTGAAAAACTCCAAACACCCAAGCTTTATATTCTCTCTCAATCCCAGGAATAGCAGATCTTGCTGCATTCAAATCGACCAAGTTGACAACACATTAAACATTGCTACTAAAGCACAACTCACAATGCCCAATATGGCTTGGCAACTCCAGGAAGCCCATGCGTGTTTCCCAGGATAAAGGTTTAGAAACCTCTCCTCCTCTCAGGGTGTCCACATCTACGAAATAGAGACGCTCTCTGGGTAATAATAAAGTCTCTTTGGAACTAGATGTAACTTTTACTTTACCCTGGGGCTCCTTTCACTTCCAGAGTCTACCCTCTTCTGCTTTCTTCCCTCACCTCTGGGAATCTTAGCCTCCATTGCTCAGCCCTCGTTCACTGAATCTGAAACCCCAAAGTGCAACAGATCTTTCAGTCAAACCTATGTCTCATCCTATCACCAAACTCTGGTTAATGGACTGGCCAGAAATGCTCCCTGTCCAACTCCTCCCCATTACAGGGACAACTTTTCTATATTTGTACAGAAAGGTGCCAGAGCCGAGTAGAATTGCTCCCAAGCCTTTCCCTCTGCCTGGCCAGGAGACTTGGCGCGGCGACAGACTCGACTTTACGCACCAACCCGCAAGGCAAGCGCACCGACTCCCCGGGGCTCCTCAACTTGTCACCGGGCGGCTGCCCCTCAGGTCACAAAATCTACAACAGGATATGTGCCTGGGTGGCTGCGTCAGGCCTCGGGTCCGGTCGGGCTGTCACTCGGGATACCAGAGCCCGGAGATGGCGATCTCTGAGCCAACAGGTGGGCTTCGTTTCCAGGCGGTACAGAGGAGACCCCAGGAGCTCAGCCCCGCCTGTCGCCATCGGTACCACCACCGTCAGCTCCCAGGTGTCTTGGGGGGCAGACGGTTCAAGATCACACACACCCCCACCCCCTTTCCAGGCTGTGGCAGGTGTAGGGGGCTGCTACACCGAGTTAGGGCGCCCCCCTTGGATGGAGGGTCCCCGCTGCGCGCCCTGGCGCCAAATCCCGCCGGGACAGGGGGCGGGGAGCCGATGTGACTTTTTCCCTTTTAGAATTTAGAGGCTGGTGGAGACAGAGAGTCTCCTCAATGGAAGCAAGTCTCCTGAAAGTCTGGGGAGAAAGCCTCAAAAGTTTTTGCCATGCAAAAATTCAGCCCTGGCTCTCTTACTGGGAGCCCTAAACTTGCATAGTTCGTCCCCCTTTGCCCTAGCTGCCCAGAGGGAACCAGAGTCTTAGAAAAGACTCCAAGTCAGGATGCGTTTACTTTCAGTTTGTCTTAGTTGACTAATGGCGGCGGCGGAAATGCTGATCTGAGATTTGTCTCCGGAGCGTGTTTCTTGATTCTAAACATGGGAGATGAGGCCTTCTTGGGGGGTGGGGGGTGATGCGGGGAGCGAAATAGCCTAGCTTGTTTTGCCTTGCCCCAAGAAAGCACGTGCAGGTGATGCGCTCTCAGCCAGATGTAGAGTCCACAGCTGCACCAAGAGACTACAAACTTTAAATAATTCAAAAAGAAGAAGGAAAACGAGCGAGCCTCGATGGCCAATAAAACCTGTCCGATTGCCACATTTTAATCTCTGGGAACTTCTTCATGGTGAAGGCGGACTATTTGCTTGCGTCGCTGAAAAGTCAGTTCGATAGTTAAAAGATATGGCGTCGCTGCCTATTTTGAGACTGTATAGTTTACTTTATGGAACGACCTCTGGATTTCAGGCTCAAACTTCAAAACTGAGAAGAAGTGTGTCATTTTGCTTTCTGAGTCTTCAGAGTTCTTTTTTTTCTTTTTAAGATACTCTACCACCCCACCCCCAGGCCCCAAGGAAAGCAATTTTTAACAGGCTCTAGAACCCTAGGGAGATATTGTGTTCAAATAGCTTTGAGTTTTTCTCTCCTTATTTTGACATACCAGTTGCATTCACAATTTAAGCTGACAATTTAACAAAGTCAGATCAAATACACCAGGCTGGTTATTTTTTAATTGACAGTACACATCAATTTTTATTTCCAAACTTAAAATGTCCTCTTTCTGCAGCCTATCATGTAAACTGTATAACCTTTCTAATTAGATAATGTCAGCCATGAGGTTGTGAATAGAAGAATTCTACAATTTTCCTTTGAAGTGTGGTATTCATACCAATGAGAAGGAAGTTTTCTCTCTGGAACTCATTGAAAACAAACACCCAGACCTGACAATTTATACACAGTTTCCTTTTTGATTTAACTGATCCCTCTGAGAATTACAATTTAAAATGCCAGCATTACAGGATACTGAGTTAACTGTGGGCTGCAGCCTAAACATTTCATTTCTGATTGTGGAAAACTGGTTTTCATTTCATCAGGAAATTTTTAAAGCAAAACTGTCTGAGATACTTAGTTCAACAAAGACTCTAACAATAGCATTTGACTTCTTTTACTTGTGAACGCTTGAATGTTAAAAAAATAGAACTACTTGTTGAATAAAACTCTCTACAGGTTGAATAAAGAAAGCATGCTTTAAAATAATTTAAATACATATATTCTCTGTTACTACTACAGAACCTACAACCATTAGATGAAAGGAAGCACAATATGCAATATTGTACAATTTATATATCCTTATATATCCTTAAATATCCTCTTTCATTTATATGTTTATATAAAAACCATAAAAATCACTGGCGTGTGTGTGTGTGTGTGTGTGTGTGTGTGTGTGTGTGTATGTGTGTGTACACCAGGCCTGCAGCTTGAATTCAGGGCCTTGACCCTATCCTTGCTCTTTTTTCTCAAGGCTATAGTGCTTTACTACTTGAACCACAGCTCCACTTCCAGCTATTTTGGTGTTTAATTGGAGATAAGAGTCTCATAGACTTTCCTGCTTAGCCTTGCTTTAGAACTGTGATCTTCAGATCCCAGCTACCTGAGTAGTTAGGATTTTAGGCATGAGTCACCTAGACCTGGCTTTTACATACTCTCTCTGCCTCTGTCTGTCTCTATCTCCCC
Organism: Dipodomys merriami; assembly: GCF_024711535.1. Classification (NCBI taxonomy): domain Eukaryota; kingdom Metazoa; phylum Chordata; class Mammalia; order Rodentia; family Heteromyidae; genus Dipodomys; species Dipodomys merriami. The sequence continues at coordinate 26,640,781 of NW_027202937.1, read as the reverse complement.
CCCCCCCATACTTGTACTAACAGAACAAAATCTCTGCAAACAGTGGGATTTGCTCCAAGTTGGCAAGTTCTGTATTCTAATATTAATACTGGATAAAAAATCTATCCGGTGATAATTTGAAATTAAACAGTGACTTGGCTATCCTCCCAAGGAGATAGCATACTTTTTGACAGCTTTATGCAGATGTAGAAACTTCTAGAGTTACAGAATTTCAAAACCTAAGAACTCTCATCACATCCTGGTGGTGCTGGTACTCATGCCTAGCTACTCATCCTAGCTACTCAGGAGGCTGGGACCTTAAGACCACAGTTTGAAGCCAGGAAACTCCATGAGACTTTTATTTTCAACTAACCACCTAAATACCAGATGTAGAGCTGCGGCTCAAAATGGTAGAGAATTAGCTTTGAGCAAAAAAGCTCAAGAGTAGTTCCAGGCCCTGTGTTCAAGCCCATGACCATTAAAAAAATAATCACAAATCAACAACAACAACAAAAAACCCTCTCACAAAACAACATATTAGGCCAGGCACTGGTAGCTCATATTTGTAATCCTAGTTACTGAAGAGGCTGAGAGCTGAGAATCTCAGTTCAAAGCCAGCCCCGGCAGAAAAGTCTGTGAGACTCTTATCTCCAATTAACTAACAGAAAATCAAAAATGGTGCTATGGCTCAAAATAGAAGAGTACTAGCCTTGAGCAAAAAGAGCTCTGGGACAGCACCCAGGTCCTGAGTTCATACTCCATGACTAATAAAATAAAACAAAACAAAAAACACAATATAGGTGTATGTATACTGAACCCATTATATGTGTATATACTGAACCCCAAACAACTTTCATGGTGCTATATCTTGAATTAAAGACCTGATTAAAATAATGTTTTAAACTTATAAATATTTGTTTTTTTGTTTTTTTTTTATTGTGAACATACTGTACAGAGGGGTTACAATTACATGGGCAAGATAATGAGTACACTTCCTATCAAGCATTGTAGCCTCCTCCTTTGTTTACCCTTCATATCCCTTCCCAGCCTTTCCCCCGCCCCCCACTTACAAATATTTATAAACCTAAGCATCCAGTGTGTGTGTGTGTGTGTGTGTGTGTGTGTGTGTGTGTGTGTGTGTGTGTTATTTTTATTTGTTTTTTGTTGGTAGTGGGACTTGAACTCTGGGCCTGGGCACTGTCCCTGAGCTCTTCAGTTTAAGGCAAGAGCTCTACCACTTGAGCCACAGTGCCACTTCCAGTTTTCTGGTAGTTAACTGGAGATCAGAGTCTCATAGACTTTTCCTGCCCAGGCTAGCTTTGAACCATGATCCTCAGATCTCAGCCTCCTGGGCTAGGATTACAGGCATGAGCCACCGGCATCTGGCTACATCCAGTGTGTTTAAAAGGGGGTAGAGGGCTGGGAAGGTGGCTCAAGTGGTAGAGCACTCACCTTAAGCTGAAGAGCTGAGGGACAGTGCCCAGGCCCAGAGTTCAGACCCCACGACCAGACCCAAAAATAAAACTAAATAAAAATAAAAGGGGTAGAAATAAAATACAATGCTATAGGCTCACACCTGTAACCCTGGCTACTCTGGAAGCTGAGCTCTGAGGATCACAGTTCAAAGTCAACCTGGACAGGAAAGTCTATGAAACTCTTATTTCCAATGAAACATGAAAACAGCTGGAAATGGAGCTGTGGCTCAAGTGGCAAAGCACTAGCCTTGAGCACAAAAATTCAAGGACAGTGCATAGGCCCAGTTCAAGCTCCAGGACCAGTACAAAAAAAAAAAAAAAAAAAGATGTAAGACAGAGGGGTAAAGAGAAGGGAGGGAGGGAGGAAGATATTACGTATTCACCACTAATTACAGACAGGAAATGTGCGCTGTTGAGATTTCAACTACCTCCAAAGCTTTAGTTCTGGATAGAACTGAGAAATGGCTCTTCAGGGGTGATGACTCCCTGGTGACTCTTTTCCATCAATGAGCTCAGCCTCCTCTGAAAACCACCAGAAAAACCACAGAAAATGTAAACTTTCCCCCTTTGCCTGTACCTCGAATGGACCTTCAAGTGTTTGGAGGTAGGATTCATATTGTGTGACAATAAAGTTTCATGTAAGGACTCCATTTTCAGTATTTGAATTTAAGGCTTCCCACGTGTTCAGCGAGTGCTCTATCACTGGAACCATACTCTCTATCTTTTCCCTTGTTTGTGTCTCAGAAAGAGTTTCCAATGTTTGCCTGAGCTGGCCTCTGACCAGCCTCCTCCAATCTCTCTGCCTCCAATGATTACCACTATCCTATCTTAATCTCCCAAGTAGCTGGGAATTATAGGTATATACCACCACATCCCCCCCTGTTTTTCCCCTTCCCTTCCCCATGTCCCTCATTCTTACTACATTGCCAGACTGGCTTCAGATTCCTGGGCTTAATCAATCCTCCTGCTTCAACCTTGTGAGTGGCTGGGACACTCTATAGATGGCTTCGCTCTCTTTTCTTTTTGTATATTGTTTTTTTATTGTAAATTGCTCTGTCTTTTCAAATCAGCAGACAGTAGAAGGAAATCAGCAACAATAGCTCAAAAATCAGTTTGCTTAGGAATGATCAAGGAGTGATAAGAAATTTGAGAAGAGAATAAACATTGGATAAATAAAGAAAAAAATTAAATGTGTCTACCAAAAGGGAAATGTTTTATTCATCGATAATCTTCCACAATAAAAAAAATGGTTAGGTGCGGGGGTGGGGGGATAGCGGGAAGGATTGGGTAGGGGGGGGCGGGGGGAGGATGGGAAGGGATGGGAAGGGGAAACAAAGGAGGAGGAGATAATGCTTGATAAGAAATGTACTCATTATCTTGCCCATGTAATTGTAACCCCTCTGTACAGTATTTTCACAATAAAAAAAAATGGGTTAGAAGTTGGGCACTGGTGGCTCACACCTGCAATCCTAGCTACTCAGGAAGGTAAAATCTGAGGATCAAAGTTCAAAACCAGCCCAGGGGGGAAAGTCTGTGAGACTCTTATCTCCAATTAATCACAGAAAAAGCCAGAAGTGGGCTGGGAAGGTGGTTCAGTGGCAGAGTGCTTGCCTTTGCATGCATGAGGTCCTGGGTTCGATTCCTCAGCACCACATAAGCAGAAAAAGCTGGAAGTGGCACTGTGGCTCAAGTGGTAGAGTGCTAGCCTTGAGCTGAAGAGCTGAGGGACATCGCCTTGGTCAAGAGTTCAGGTCCCACGTCCAGCAAAAAAAAAGAAAAAGAAAAAGAAAAAGCCAGAAATGAGGCTGTAGCTCAAGCATTAGAACACTAGCCTTGAGCAAAAGAAGTTTAGGGACAGTGCCCAGGCCCTGAGTTCCAGGCCCAAGCCCAGAAAAAAAGTTAGAATAATAGACAATAAAAGGAAATTAGTTTGACTACACTTATCCCCAACCGTGAGGCACTAAATCATATTAATTTCTATAAAGCTATAACTAAAAATAAACATTCAAAAGGACACATGTCTCCTATTGAAAAGGATTTCTTTGCTGTAACTGTAACCCCTTTGTACAATTTTATATAATAATAATTTGTAACATTGATCAAATGCATTGTATTCATAAACTGCTTCGGTAAATGGCAATTCCTTTGTACAACCACTGAAAGGTAATTTTAAGCAAATTTTAAAGGAGGATTTCTTTGCACAGCCTCTTCACGGAGGCATAGTGAAGCTCAGCCACTAACTCTTTCAATAAAAAACCCAATCCTAGGGTCAGGCTGTATGAATCCTAAACAATGTCAATGCCCACCAGTAAACAAACCAAAGCCAAGCAAATCAAACCCACCACATCCCTTTCCCAATTTGCAAATGCGTACATAGATGTACAAGTTTCAGCTAGGGTCATTTTCCTAAATGTTTGCTGCCCTCGTGTGTTCCTTTAAAAAACTGAGCGTTGAAGCTAAACTGTCCAATGTGTCCAGGCTATCCACCGTTCAGATATAGGTACATGCTATCAGAGAAACACACTAAGGATGGAAGAAAGACCACCCGTGGGGGTGTGGGAAAGCAGGGAAGGACTGACTTTTGCCACAGACTTCTGGAGTAATCCAGCAAAACTACTACCTCTGTCCTGAGCTCCACAGACATGAAAGTGGTAGCAGGCTGATGGACGTGGAGAGAAATCCAAGCTCCCCAAAGGTTCGTCCTAAGGTCTGGATGGTAATCAGGGCAATGTAGACAATTCCAGCCATCTCTTTTCTGGCGAAGGCTTCATTGTGGATGGACGTGGGCGTGTCAGAACCTCATGCATTCATTTCCTGTTTCGTCACTGGAATTCATGATTTCAGTTCTCTGTCATCTTGGCAAACTGGCTTTGGAATAGCTCTGGGATAGAGAAGACAAGAAGGAATTTGTGTGCTTTTTTTTTTTCTTTTTTAAATGTCCAAAGATGATTCTGTATACCGCTGTGATTTCGGCGTGGGAATCACCTGCCATGGTTGGTTACCCTGTGGGTAGGTAAGGAACCTTCTTTGACCACTCCCAGGACTACAGAGCCCTGCTTTTGTTCAGGTCTCAGGCAACCACGTGTCTAGAGAGAAACTGGGTCCTTTCTCTGCCTGAAGGGATGAATCTTGAATTGTCTTAATAGTTATACTGCTGAGTGCTGAGTGCTGGTGGCTCATGCCTATAATCCGAGATACTCAGGAGGCTGAGATCTGGGGATCATGGTTCAAAGCCAGCCTGAGTAGGAACGTCTGTGAGACTCTTATCTCCAATTAACTACCAGAAAACTGGAAGTGACACTGTGGTTCAAAGTGGTAGAGTGCTGGCTTTGAGTAAAATTCCTCAGGGACAGTGTCCAGGCCCTGAGTTCAAGCTCCATGGTCAACAGAAGAAAACTCAGGACATCTCCAGGTAAAGTTAGTGTGTGACCTGGATGGTAAATCATTCCTCAAAGACAATTGTAATCATCCTATTCATTCTTTTTTTTCTGATTGGTTTAGGAAGGAACACAGGACACAATTTTTAGCCAATTTTTATACATTAAGACAAGATTTTTTTCAGTGTTAAAAAATACAAGATAAGATTGCTTCCTTATATTTCTCCTTCAAGTTTGAGTTGTTACCATAGAAGGGTATAAAAGATGTGATATCTGGAGCTGCTGCAGCTACCTTGTGGCATTTAGAAAGTTCCCACATGAAGGCAGCTACAAGAAAAAAAGAAAGAAAGAAAGAAAGAAAGAAAGAAAGAAAGAAAGAAAGAAAGAAAGAAAGAAAGAAAGAAAGGAAGAAAGAAAGAAAGGAAGGAAGGAAGGAAGGAAGGAAGGAAGAAAGAAAGGAAGGAAGAAAGAAAGAAAGAAAGAAGAAGAAGGAAGGAAGGAGAGAAAGAAGAAAGAGAAAGAAAGAAAGAAAGAAAGAAAGAAAGAAAGAAAGAAAGAAAGAAAGAAAGAAAGAAAGAAGAAGAAGGAAGGAAGGAAGGAGAGAAAGAAGAAAGAGAAAGAAAGAAAGAAAGAAAGAAAGAAAGAAAGAAAGAAAGAAAGAAAGAAAGAAAGAAAGAAAGAAAGAAAGAAAGTAAGTTGGGGCCTTTTGTGATCTTGTCAAGTTGCTTAATTAACCAATTCTGTTGATGTCTAGTTCAGGACTGTGTGTGTTTGTTGGTACTGGGGCTAGAATGCAGGGCCTAGACACTGTCCCTTAGCTTTTTCACTCAAGACTGGTGTTCTACCACTTGAGCCACAGCTCCACTTCCAGCTTTTTAGTGGTTCACTGGAGATAAGAGTCTCAAGATTTTCCTGCCTAGGCTGGCTTCAAACTGCAATCCTCATATCTTACTTAACCTCTTGAGTAGCTAGGATTGCAAGCGTGAGCCGCCAGCCCCCAGCCTGATCCCAGGGTTGCTATGCATGCTGGCCAGCATTCTATCCCTGAGGTGACACCCTAAATCCCTCCTTTTGAAAAAAATCTGACATCAAGTACTTACATCTTTTTCCCTTCTAGCTTTTGTACATACTCATTGCCCACTGATGTACAGAGAAACTCTGTGACTCCTCCTTTGTGTGTGAGTCTGTGCACATGTGAAGGGTGAGTGTCGTAGATAAGCATCTGACACGTCAGGTTGCACGCACTTCCTGCTTCTATTTATAAAAACCACACACATGTTCAGTCCTCACAGCCCATGATGGAGGAAAGAGCATGGTCAGGGACTGTACCTTTAATTGTTGGAGAAGTCTAACTGGTTTTCTCTTCATTTTTGGCTTTTGGGAAGTTACTTAGAAATAACTGTCTCAAAGACTTTCCTGCCCAGGCTGGCTTCAAACCAAGATCTTCAGAGCTCAACCTCCTAAGTAATAAGGATGGCAGGTGTGAGCCATTGGGCTCTAGCTTGTTCCTGTGATTTCTGAACACACTGTGTGTCAGTGAAACATGGGTCACATTGTATGAGTAATACACATAAGTACCCAGCTGTGAATGTGTTCATATCTAAGACAGCTCTTGCTTTCATCCTTGTCTGAAAGCAGGAAATGCAACCTTTCAGGCTAACCTGGATAGATTTTTCAGTTTCTACATTACTTAATGGCCTAATGTTTAATTGAATGAAAAATAGATCTATAGGGTAAAAATATTCCTGTATCCTTATCTAAACAATGGTTCTGTTATTTCATGAAGAAACCATTGGCTTTTTTTCCCTTCCTTTTTAGTACTGAGGCTTGAACTCTGGATCTCAATCTCTCACTTGGCTTTTTCACTCAAAGCTGGTACTCTACCACTTGATCCACACCTCCATTTTTGGATTTTGCTGGTTAATTAGAGGTAAGAGTCTCAGCCGGGCACCGGTGACTCACACCTGGAATCCTAGCTACTCAGGAGGCTGAGAAGCCAGCCCAGGCAGGAAAGTCTGTGAGACTCTTTTTTTTTAAAATTTAATTTAATTTTATTTGTGAACATACTATACAGAGGGGTTACAATTACATGGGCGAGATAATGCGTACATTTCTTACCAAGAATTGCAGCCTCCTCCTTTGTTTGCCCTTCACATCCCTTCCCAGCCTCCCCCCTCCCCCCCCAATCCCAATCCTTCTCCTTCCCCCCCCTTCCCCCTCCCCACCGACATTGTAAAGCTCATTTTGGGCATGACAACTTGTACTTCTCATTGTTGCAACAGGTCCACCTGTATCCTTAAACAACTGGTTTTTCCCCATCTCCTCCACAAGTTATACTGACATCAAATATAGAGAAAGCAGGGGTTATACTATGGGGGAGGGACATACAAAGCAACAAAGAGATAATCTTATAAATGCATTAGAAACACATGCATGAAAGAAAAAAACATTAAAATACATATCTAAGGGTTCATTTTCCTGACATCACATTATCTGACCTTTTCCGCTTGACTCATACATATACTGGATATTGCAAATAAGGGAAACCATGGGACCTATGTTTCTTTGAACCTGGCTTACTTCACTTAATATAATTTTTTCTAAGTTTTTCCATTTCCTAACAAATGGGGCAATGTCATTCTTTCTGATGGAGGCATAGAATTCCATTGTGTATATATACGACATTTTCTTGATCCATTCATCTCCTGAGGGGCATCTGGGTTGGTTCCATATCTTAGCTATGGTAAATAATGCTGCAATAAACATAGTTGTGCTGGTAGTCTGTGAGACTCTTATCCCCAATAAACTACTCAGAAAACTGGGTGTGGCACTGTGGCTCAAGTGGTAGAGCACTCGCCTTGAGCTGAAGAGCTGAGGGACAGCACCCAGGCCCAGAGTTCAAGGCCCACAAACGACCAAAAAAAAAAAAAAGTCTCCTGGACTTTCTTGCTTGAGTTGGCTTTGAACTAGGAACCTCAGATCTCAGCTTCCTGAGTGGCAAGGATTACAGTGCCCAACATTAATTTTTGACACAAGGACTCTAAGTGTTGCTTGTCCAGCCTCAAACAACAACAACAGCAACAACAAATCTTCCTATCTCTACCTCTCCTGTAGCCGGGATTGCAGGCATGAGCCATTACACCCATTGGAAACCAGTGACACTTCACAAACAGTATTATCCACAATAATTGGAAGTTTCTGCTGGAGGAAATGCAAAGACATGTGTCTCAGGAGAAGCAGTAAGGTGCAGGCATGAAATCCTTTGTCCTTAGGGCCACAGTTCAATTTGGTGAGAGCACAAAGATCCAGGAGCTCTATGTCACCCATTGCTCATGCCCATGGTGCTATCACTTCTGCAACGATCCCTAAATTTCAGTCCCTGTACCTCTGATGGGCTCATCCTTCTCTCTGCCTACCTGATGGGCTCAGGTGCAATCTATATCCTTGTAAAGAGCACAGAAATGACTAGGATAAGAGTGCTCTGCTGTTTGCAGATGTTGATGCGTTTCCTGAGCAACCTGTGACCGACGTTAGAAGAACTGGGTTCCAGTGTTGGCCAGCTGTGAGCTGCTGGGTGTCTTGGGCAAGTTTCTTCTTGCCCTGGGCCACATATCCTGGCCTGGAATGCATGAGCGTCAAGTTCCAGAGATTTCTGATCTAAGAGCTCTTTCCTCATCCCAGAAGCCCCCTCAAATCCCACACAGACCTACCCTAACAGCCCAACCCAGAAACGACGAGCTGGAAAAACTAACCCAGAAACAACGAGATCGAAAAACCAAGTGGACAACTGAGAAAGCCCAGTCACAAGACTGGAAGACTTCTTTGAGCATATTTCATCATCTCTCAGTGGAACTCAGGTAAACAGCTCCAAGCAGAGGAGAGAGAGAATCCAGCCTGTCTTCACTCTGCGTTATTCAGTTTATGAAGACAGCATGTTGTTGCTGGGCTGAGGTGTGGCTTGGGTGGTAGATTGCTTGTCTACCTAAACCCAAGGTCCTGAGTTCAAATCCCAGTAGTTTCAATAACAGCAGTACCAAATGTTTTCACTGATTTGTATCTCTCCCTCTCTTTCTCATCTAACTTATAAAATTCCAGGAAAGTTTGCCTGACAGAGAGAGGAGTCTCATTGCTGAGTTACAGGTCTCATTGAGGAGAGCAATCTAAGTAACCACATGCTCAGAATATTCAGGAATATCATAAAAATTATGACAGTTCCTTAAGGGACTGAGTCAGACAAGGCTTGGAGGAAGAATGTAAAAATAATCTTGACAGGCAAACTTTCTCTTTCTTTTCTTATTTTTTTTTTGTCGGTCGTGGGGCTTGAACTCTGGGTCTGTGCTCTGTCCCTCAGCTCTTCAGCTCAAGGATAGCACTCTACCACTTGATCCAGAGCAGCACTTCCACCTTTCTGGTGGTTTATTGGAGATAAGAGTCTCATGGACTTTCCTGCTGGGGCTGGCTTTGAACCTCAATCCTCAGATCTCAGCCTCCTTAGTAGCTAGGATTACAGGCATGAGCCACCAGTGCTTGGCTGATAAGCAACCTTTCTATTGTACGATTTTTTGGTTCTTTTATTTAAATATTTTGGCCAGGCACTGGTGGTTCGAAGCCAGCCCAGTCAGAAATGTGTGTGAAACTCTTATCTCCAGTAAACCACTCAGAAAAAGCCAGAAGTGGTGCTGTGGCTCAAGTGGTAGAGTATTAGCCTTGAACACAAAAAGGTTCGGGGACAGTGCCCAGGCCATGAGTTCAAGCCCCAGGACTGGCAAAAAATTAAAAAACAAACTTTTTATTGTAGTGGTGTATGGTGTGTGTGTGTCTGTGTGTGTGTGTGTATGTATGTGTGTGTGTTGGTACTATGATTTTAACACATAAGGCTTGTTTTTTTACAAAGTTTCTCATTGTCTAAGCATATAATTATATTGCACTTCCATATTTTAATGCTCCAAATCAGAAAGCCAGGTCCACGTGCATCAGGAGGCTCCTGAGAAGTGGACAAGCCTTCCTTTGCACTCCTGTGGAGTGATGATAAACATCACCAGGAAATGTGAACTATGGAACTTGAGGGTAGGAATGGGAGGGGCCAGATGGGGGGAGATGATAGAAAGACTCACATAAGTCAAGAAGCATTCTCCTAATCCCCTGACTTATGGAATTATAACTCCTTGGTACAACTACTGAATAACAATAATATCTCTTAAAGATCTTCCCTATTTTCCAGCATCACTAGTGTTTTTTGTGTTTGTTTTTGATGCCAGTCCCAGGGCTTGAACTCAGGCCCTGAGTTTTGCTTTTGCTTTTCTTTCCTTCTTTTTTTGGCTCAAGGTAAGCACTCTACCACTTGAGCCATAGCTCCACTTCCAGCTTTTGTGTGGCTAATTGGAGATAAGAGTCACAAAGTTTTCTGCCCGTTGGATCCTCAGTTCTTAGCCTCCTGAATAGCTAGAATTAGAGCATGAGGCACCAGTACCCAGATGATGATTTTTGTTGTTACCACCCCGCTTTCTCTCTTTGATGGCACTGGGGCTTGAGCTCAAGGCCACATGCTTGGTAATCTGCTGTTATGCCACTCGAGTCTCATCTCTAGCCCTGCTGCAGTCCTGCCAAGTATTGAGAGCAGCAGGCTCCTGTGGGGACAGGGTCTCTTCTCCTGCACAGACATGCCCTGAGTCAGGATCTGCCTATTTTAGGCCTCCCATTGTTACTGGGATTGTAGGCGCCTGCTACCACATCCAGTTTCCCTCCTTAGGGATGGAGTCTTGTGGCCTTTTCTACAGAGGCTGGCCTGGGGCCTTGATCCTCCAGGGTAGCTAGGATGAGAGACGTGCACTACCACATCCGGCCTGGATGTTTTTCCTTCATAGCCTGTTGCAATACTTGAGAATGCCTAATGTCTGATTTTAAAAATCTCATCCAAGCTTTCACACAAGAGTTTACTTGTGACAGCTCTAGCTCTGAATTAGATTACACAATGATGTTTTCAGGGTGTGTGTGTGGGGGTGTGTGTGTGCTGGTACTAGAGCTTGAACTCAGGGCTTGGGCACTGTTCCTTAGCTTTTTCATGTAAGGCTGGCACTCTACCACTCGAGCCACAGCTGCACTTTTGGCTTTTTTGGTGGTTCGTTGGAGATAAGAATCTCACAGACTTTCCTGGCTTTGAACCTTGATCCTCATATCTCAGCCTCCTGAGTAGCTAAGATTACACGTGTAAGCCCCTGGCACCCAGGTTCATTGGTTTTTGTTTTTAATTTATTTAGCAAACACATCTTACAGTACTATGCCATCGCCTACTTCTTAAGTCTACAACGGTGAAAACAAAACACAAGAATCCACATTTTCATAGATTTTATGGGCTAAAGAAGAGAAAGCAAAAAGAAAATCAACAACCTAAAGAAGTTAAATAGGTAGTGTGTTGGGTAATAGGATGTGCTAAAGGGACCCAAACAAAGAAAGGAAGTTAAGAAATAGTATGAGGGTGAATGGCTTGTGATTGAGATAGGGTGCCCCCAAGGATAAGTTAACAATCTGTACAACCAGAGACATATTGCAGGCAGTGAGATAAGTAAGTGCAAAGGCCCAGAGGCAGAAGCATGACTAACTAGTGTGATAGGAGAGCATGGGCCAAAGAAAGAGCAGCAGCAGATGAAGCCAGGAAGCACTAGAGAAGGGGTGGAGGCATGAGGGGCCATTTATAAAGACTTTAGCCTTTTCTTTGAGAGCAAGACTTTGGGGGTGTTGGAGCCAAAGAATGAAAGGATTTACTTCATGGGTGGGGTTGGTTGTGGTTGCTTGTTTTCTTTTTTGTGCCAGTCCTAGGGCTGGAATTTATGGTCTACACACTGTCCCTGTGTGTAGCACTCTACCACTGGAGCCACATCTCTACTTCCAACTTTTGGGTCGTTTTACTGGAGTAACACAGACTTGCTTTCCTTCCTGGGCTAGCTTTGAACCCTGATCCTCAGGTATGAGCCTCCTGATTAGGTAGGGTTACCGGCACAGGCCACCTCTGCTGGCTTAATTCATGTTTTAATAGCCTCCTGGACTGTTGTGTCATTCTAGGGCCCAAGTGCAGAACTCAAGGCTTCACACTTGCTAGGTTGTCACTCCCCTGCTGAGCCACCCCTCCAGCCCTGTTTTTCCACTGATTCTTCTTTAGGCTAGGGCCTTACTTCCTGCCTGGGCAGGAAGTGAGCCTGGACCTGCCTATTCTAGGCTTCCTGTCCATCACAGGCCTATGTACTGTGTCTGGCTTCCTTTCCTTGGCGATGGAATTTCCCTTTTTTCTTTTTCTTTTCTTTTCTTTTTTTTTTTTTCCAGGATGGAATCTCAAAATGTTTGGAGGTTATGGTGATGACTATGAGCCTGGCTGAGGTCCAAGAAAGAGTGGCAGATGGACATGGACCAGGCTCCACACAGAGCCTGGGCTTCTCCAGTGTGTAGAGCCAGAGCTATGAAAGACATCTGTGAAGTAAACCCAGGAAAGAACAAACAGAGGAGCCTGAGGACCCGGGAGCAGGGACTGTGGAAGTCAAGCTTTCAGGAATGGAGGCCCATGTTCCATGGAGACTGGGAGCAAACCCTGAGCTTCAGCCACACCATGCTCAGAGAGTGTGGAGGACAGAAAAGCAACCAGGAGATTGGAATCACAGGTCCTGCATGTAGTCCCCGGCTCCCTGGGTCCTCCTGCTCTGCGTGTCAGGCAGGTGGGGTAACTCGTGCCTGGGCTGGAGGCTTGGAAACGTGGGCGCATGAGCATGAGCACACCTTTGCTGGAGTCGGAGCTAAAGTTGCTGTCCTGTGGGCTGGTGGCTCTAAGAGGACGTGCACTTTCTCATGGCTCCCAAGGCTGGAAGCCCAACATCCAGACACCCCAGGATAGTTTCTGTGAGGACGCTGTCCCGCCTTGTAGTTGGTGCATTTCTTGCAGTGTCTTTTTTTTTTAAATTTAATTTAATTTTATTTGTGAACATACTGTACAGAGGAGTTACAATTACATGGGCAAGATAATGTGTACATTTCTTACCAAGCATTGCAGCCTCCTCCTTTGTTTACCCTTCATATCCCTTCCCAGCCTCCCCCCCCTTGCAGTGTCTTTATAGGGCCTTTATTCCGTGATTGCAGTGAGATTTAGGCTCTCCTCCTCCTCCTCCTGCTCCTCCTGCTCCTCCTCCTCCTTCTGCTCCTCCTCCTCGGTCTTCTTCCTCCTCCTCCCTCCTCCCTCCTCCTCCTCCTCCTCTTCCTCCTCCTCCTCCTCCTCCTCCTCTTCTTTCTCTCTTCTCTCCTTTCCTCCTCCTCCTCCTCCTGATTTTTGTGATCCTGAGGGTTTATGAGCTCAAGACCCCAGGATTTCTAGGTTGGCACTCTAATGCTGAGCCACCTCCACCCCTCCAGACCTGGTTTGTTTGTTGTTGTTGTTGGTTTTTTTGGTTGGTCATGGGGCGTGAACTCTGGGCCTGGGCACCTGTCCCTCAGCTCTTCAGCTCAAGGCTAGCGCTCTACCACTTGAGCTATAGCCCCATTTCCAGCTTTTTCTGCATATGTGGTGCTGAGGAATCAAACCCAGGGCCTCATGAATATGAGGCAAGCACTCTTATAACTGAGCCACCTTCCCAGCCCCTGTTTTTGTTGTTGTTGTTGTTTGCTAATTATTTTTAGGATACGGTCTTACTCTCCACAGCATGCACCTGAGCCTCAATCTGCCTACTGTAGACTTCCTGGAATCACAAACCAGTGGACTGACAAAAAAGAAGGAAGGAAGGAAGGAAGGAAGGAGGGAGGGAGGGAGGGAGGGAGGGAGGGAGGGAGGGAGGGAGGGAAGAATTTTGAAAACATTTATTTAATTTGCTTACCAAAATCTAATTGGCATTGTGGGAAATGATTATTAAAAATTGTCCAATGCTGCCTCCTAGTGGAATTTTATTCAAAGTTCACTTGCTACATTTTCAGTTATCTTTCTACTGAGAAATCAAATCGTCTTGTTTTCAATTTAATTCTATAGAAAGTACTCAGACATGCATTAATATCCTAACATGAAGAATTTGTCTTTTCATCAGATGGCTGAGACCTGAGGTTCAAACTTAGCCCAGGCAGACAAGTCCTTACCTTCAATTAACAAGCAAAAAACCAGGAGTGACAATGTAGTTCAGTAGTAGTACCAACTGGAAGTGAAAAACAAGAGCAGAAACATTAGTCTAGAGTTCAAGCCCCGACACCACAAGGAGATGTTTTAAAAAGGTTGTGTGGCAAGGAAGGGTGCTTGGCCGGTCAAAGAAATGTAGGATGGGGATGTGACTCAGAGGAACAGCACCTACTTGTCATTTTTAAGGCCCTGTGTTCCACCTCAGCGCTGCTGGGAGCCTATAATCCTAGCTGTGGTTCAAAGCCAACCTAGGCAGGCAAATCCTTGAGATTTATCTCTAAGTAAACAGCAAAAAGGCAGAAGGGGAGGCATGATTCAAGTGGTAAAGTGCCAGCCGTAAACAATAGCAACAAAAAAACAAGCAAGAACCCCCCAAAATGATATGTGTCTGTCCCCAGAGAGGATTGTGGGAAGATGCTGACAGCTGTATTCTTGGCAGCCCAGACCTGCAAACAATATGCAGGAGAAGGCTTAGATTTCAGAAAAATCACATAGCAACCTATTGAACAATAGAAACTGATGCGTTGTGGACATACATAACCCCGCAATTTCAGAATTACTGTCCTGAAGGATAGAAGTCTCACATGCTAGGTGTCTATGTTTGAGTGTTTAAATCAGTCAGATTAATCACAGAGGTCTCTGTGGGCTTTGTTTCTTTGAATTCTGCATCTAAAGATAAAAAAGTACATAGAAAACAGGAAAAAACGAAGGAGGAGGTAACAATGCTCAAGAGGAAATGTACTCATTACCTTCCTCATGTAACTGTAACCCCTCTGCACAGTATCTTTACAATAAAATAAAATCTAAAAAACTACGTAGAAAACAATATGCACCTGTATGGAAAAGAGATGTTGTTATTCATGGAGCTTGAACTCAGGACCTAGACACTATCCCTGAACTCTTCTGCTCAAAGCTAGCACTCTACCAATTTGAGCTACAGCTCCATTTCCTGTTTTCTGGTGGTTAACTGGAGATAAGAATCTCATGGACTTCCCTGCCTGGGCAGGCTTTGAACTGAAATCCTCAGATCTCAGCCTCCTGAGTAGCTAGGATGATAGGTGTGAGCCACTAGCACCCAACCAGAGATCGTGCTTCTTGTTACTGTCCCCCACAGATAGAGTGTAAAAATGTATTGATGTAATTAGTGTTGTGTCATGTGAGAAGTCATTGAGAGGTGATTGAAAACCAGGAGGAGGATGTGCACAGCTTTGTACAAATACGTGCCATGCTGTTGTATATGAAGGACTCGAGCAGCCAAGGATTTGGAGGAGGTCTGGAGCCCAGCATGAGTGTGTGTGTGTGTGTGTGTGTGTGTGTGTGTGTGTGTGTGTGTGTGTGTGTGTGTGTGTGTGTGTGATTCTAGAACGATAGACAAATCTCTGGTGCAGGTCTATGTTGCAGGTTGGGGACCAAAAATGGCCTCTGGGAAGAAAGAGGATGCAGAGAGGGTGAGGAGGGGAACCGATTATAAAGGGAGTCTTCTGGAACATCCTGGGGTGATCTTTCTGTGCTGCAATTGGACAGAGGTTGTCAAAGTGTGTATTTTGAGAGAGTGGGACACAGGAAGTGAGACTGATTGGAATGTAGTGTAAACACGTGTGGAATATAACACTGCACCCCTCCTCCACTATAACTAATATAAGCTAATGTAAAAAAAAAAAATAGAAGCCAGTCATTGGTGGCTCATATCTGTAATCCTAGCTACTCAGGATGCTGAGATATGAGGACTGTGGTTTGAAGCCAACCTTGGCCAGAAAGTCTGTAAGACCCTTATCTCCGATTAAACAGCAAAAAGCTGGAAGATGGAGCTGTGGCTCAAGTGGCAGAGTGCCAGCCTTGAATAGAAAAGCTCAAGGACAGAGATCAGGTCCTGAGTTCAAGCTCTGGCACCGGCATGCACACACACACACACACACACACACACACACACACACACACACACACACGCACAAAAAGTAGCAGAGCAAAAAGGTCTGGAGGGTATGACTCAAACCAAGAGACTCTGAGTACCCAGAGTACCACAAATAATAATGATAATCACGCTAAGAACTGACTGGGTCACTGACTGGACCCATGCCTCTTCGAAGGAAGTGTTCTCACAAGTTTGGGACAATGTATGTGGAGCGGGGTTGGTTGTTAAGAGAAATGAATGAAATGAGATGAGTGAATGAAAGCAATTTAAAGGATTCTTTTGTTTCCCCAAACCCCAGACATAACCAAACTTCAACAAATGCTTTGTGAATGAATGAATGAGACATGCCTAATGAGTAGCTGTAAACTATAACAGAAGAATGATTCTTTGTCTTTTTTCTTTTTGTGCCAGTCCTGGTGCTTGGACTTAGGGCATGGGCGATCTCCCTGAACTTTGTGTTCAATGCGCGACCACTTGAGCCACAGCTCACTTTCCAGCTTTTTGGTAGTTCTATGGCGATTGTCTCATGGACTTTTTCCCCTGCGCTGGCTTTGAACCACAATCTTCAGATCTCAGCTTTCTGAGTTACTAGGATTATAGGTGTGAGCCACCAGTGCCCAGTATATGATTCTTCTTTAAAAAATTTTAAAAATACTTTTATTTATTTATTTTTGTCAGTCATGGGGCTTCAATTCTGGGCCTGCGTGCTATCCCTGAGCTCTTCAGCTCAAGGCTAGTGCTCTACCACTTGAGCCACAGCACTACTTCTGGTTTTCTGGTGGTTAATTGGAGAAAAGAGTCTCTTGGACTTTTCCTGCCTGGGCAGGATTCTCAGATCTCAGACTCCTGAGTAGCTAGGATTATAGGTGTGAGCCACCAGTGCCCAGCTAAGAATAACTTTATTTATACAAAGAGGTGACAATGCCATAAGTCAGGTTGTGAGTACAATGTATCCTGACCAATGTGAATCTCTCCATCATTTTTCTTCCTTCATTCCCCCATCCCTACCATCAAGTTATATATAAGGACTGCATTTGCTCATTTTTCCTCCCTCCATTCTTACTGCCCCCACCCAAAAAATCTTTTTTCTGGCATTCATTTTGTTAAACAGTTCATTGATTGTTCAGGAAAGTTACACCCCTGGACCCGTCCACTAAGTATCCCATTCTTTAGTCTGTTTGTGTGTATAAAATGCTGTATATGTTGTCATGTACATTTGTATTTTAGATCTAGACTCCACATATGAGAAAAAAAATCAACATTTATCTCCCTGAGCCTTACTTCACTTAACATATTTTAGGTCCATCCATTTCCCCATAAATGCCATAATCTATTCTTTCTGATAGATGAGTAAAATACCGTTGTATATACGTACCATATGTACCATGTATAGCATCTGGGCTGCTTCTGTAACTTGGCTATTGTGAACAGTGCAGACATGGACATGGGTGTGCAAGTGTCTTTAACCCCAAGAGTGATATGGCTGTGTCATAGAGAAGAACTATGTTTAGCTTTTTGAGAAATCTCTCTGGATAAAGGTAATTCTGAGGTGAATATTTTAGAAAATCCTTGGAGAGGGCTAGGAAGGTGGCTCAGTGGTAGAGCGCTTGCCTTGCATGCATGAGGCCCTGGGTTGGATTCCTCAGCACCACATAAGCAAAAACAAAAAAGCCGGAAGTGGTGCTGTGGCTCAAGTGGTAGAGCGCTAGCCTTGAGCTGAAGAGCTGAGGAACAGCGCCCAGGCCCAGAGTTCAGGCCCCACAACCAGACCCCCCCCAAAAAAGTCAAAGCAGAGTCAATGGCAAAGTGCTTGCCTGGCATGCATGAGGCCCTGGTTATGATCCCCAACTCTGAAAAAAAAAGTAGGAAAAAAAAGCAGAAAAAACATTTTGAGATTTATTTTAAAGTCAATAAAAGTCATCTTCTAGTTAATGCAGCAGATTTTATTCATGTCTCTCTCCCTTAATGATATATGTATGTGTACCCATGTATCCAAGGAACACATTGTAACATTTCCTGCCCCACTAAGCAATATGGAACATTAAAAATAATATGCATTCAGGAACAAGAGTAAAGAAATGGTATGGCAGTATAAAATTAAGCACATTATAACTGGATGGTGTAGGAAGAGCTTGACTGATTTCTTGCAAAAATAATAATTAAAAAAAGCTTTTCCAGCCAAACTCATACATATTCAGTGAAAGAAACAGCCTGCCAATGAAGTCAACGCACTGCCACTGAAAGCCCAACATCACTTTCTAGCATCTGTTGGTGGGAGCGATACAGAATACTTGATGCAATGTGTGCTCACTGCGATTGTTGGTTTTGTTTCCTGACTAGTGCATTTGCATGCAAACCAATGTTTGCCTGAGACTGATGAGCCTGCATTAATTGAAACTGAAATATAGTCACAGAGACAGACAGACATCAAGTTGGATGCAGGTCAGCCACTTTTCCACCATATACCATGGATTTTTCTAGGCTGTAGAGCCCCATGTAATAGCAGGTACATTCAATTATGGGGCAGAGAGGGAACCTGCTGTTTTAGGTCACAGTGATGTGTCATAGAGACTCAGGATGCCTTGAAACCTTGCTATTCAAAAGTATGCTCAAGCTGGGTGCCAATGCTGCACGCCTGTAACCCTAGCTAATCAGAAGATTTTGAAGATTGCAGTTCAAAGCCAGTTTGGGCAGACTCTTATCTCCAATAAACTCCAATAAAAAGTCAGAAGTGACACTATGGTTCAAGTGGTAGAGCGCTAGCCTTGAACACAAAGAGGCTCAGGGACAGCACCCAGGCCCCAGGATTGGAAAAAAAAAAAAAAGTTCTTACAACCATCAAAAGAAAAGGAAGATTATGAGTTCAAAAGTAGCCTGGATGTTCAAATGAGACCTTGTTCTTTAAAAAAAGAAAAAGAGGATTAAAAAATAACTATGGCAAGACTCCAGTGGCTCACGCGTGTAATCCTAGCTCCTCAGGAGGCTGAGATCTGAGGATTAAAGTTCAAAGCCAGCCAAGGCAAGAAAGTCCGTGAGACTCTTATCTCCAATTAAAAAAAAAAGAGAGAGAAAATTGGAAGTGGCACTGTAGCTCAAGTGGTAGAGCACTAGCCTTGAGCTGAAGAGCTGAGGGACAGTGCCCAGGCCCAGAGTTCCAGCCCCACAACCGGAAAAAGAAAAAGGAAAAAACAAAAACAAAACAAAAACCTATGAGAAATGACATAGGACAATTAGCTTGATTGTGGGAATCATTTCATCATATGTACATAAATCAAAATTACAGTTTTATTTGTAAATTATACTTCAGTAAGCCTGCTGAGAAAGTTTTCTATTTTCCCAGTGGATGGACTGCTTAACAAAATCAAGGTTAGAAATGAGACCATCACACGGAACAGAAGACAAACTCTGGACTCTTAACCTTTACCCACTGAAAACATGCCTTTCACAGTGCTGTCACAAACAGATGAGTGCATGAGGCTGGAATGTTTCCAGACTAGGAGCCCTTGTGACTTAGATGAAGCCCAAACTAGTCGGGGTTCAAGGTAGCTATGCTAGGGAGGGGTGCCAACAAGTGGGAAACTGTGACCAAAGGGAAAAGCTTCACCCAGAAAATGCCCCTGGTGAACACACCCCTAGAATCATCTCACACATTAAGGAACTCTGCCAGTGCTAAAGCTTAGCATTTGCCCTAGTGGATTTTAAAATCAAGTGCACTGCAGATAAAACTGCTGATGAGGTTCAGATATGATTACAGCGGAGTTATTTGAGTGATGATAACAGTCACCTGGGTTACTTTGTGAAATCAGGAAGGTTGTTTGTGCTAGGCACCCTGACTCTGTACTAGAGCTGTATCTGAAGAGCCATGAAAATGGGCTAAAAGTCTCCACACCTCTGTCTTCAGAGCATGCCTGTCCCCTTTGTGGCCTCCCGTGGAGGAGGACTCCGCTCAGCTCTGCATGTAGGCACAAACGTCAGTTGAAAAGTATTTTGTCCAAGACTGTGACAGAGGGTGAGCTTGGTTTCTTGTCCAGGAGAGCAGATACTTATTTCTTTTTGTTGTTGTTGTGTTGTTTTGCTTTGTTTTTTGTCCGTTGTGGGGCTTGAACTCTGGGCCTGAGCACTATCCTTTAGCTCTTTAGCTCAAGGCAAGCGCTCTACCACTTGAGCCACAGCACCACTCCTGGTTTTCTGGGGATTAATTGGAGATTAGAGTCTCACAGACTTTCCTGCCCCAGCTGGCTTTGAACTTCAATCCTCAGATCTTAGCCTACTAAGTAGCTAGGATTATAAGCATTAGCCACTGGTGCCCGGCCTTAGATACTCAAATGCCAGGTGTGGCCTACGGGACTCGGAGTTTAGTGCAACCTGGCTCAAGGAGGCCTGGCTACTGCTCAAGCTGGCAGCCGACCATGGAGTTTTTTCTATCCTGCTGGTTTTGAGGACAAGCAGAAGGCAAACAATTCAGGGTCATGGAGACTTTCACCTGTGTTTCACAGGAAAGTGTTAAGGAGCCAGGCAGTTATGGCGGGGTCAAGTTCCTCACAGGTAGCCTCTGGAAGGGTGGGCCATAAAGCGGTGGCGCTGAAGATTCAGTTGTGATAGAGATCCCAGAGTGTTGAAAAGGCCCACTTCCCTTGACACACACAAATGGCTTTAGGTGGATTCGTATATGCAGAACTCGAACTCTGAGACTTCCCTGGCTATCTTGCCAAGAATGTTGAAGTTAATTCTTAGGTAGCAGAGGCAAAGGACTGGATCCTACTCTCCTCTGTGCTCTGCTTTCCTTCTCTGCACTGCTCACCTCCTCCCCAGAACCCAGAGCCACACACACATGCTTATGTATGCATGAACAGCAAAGACATTCATTAAGATCATCTTTTGTTGAACTAAAGACACCAGCTTAGAGAGAAAGTAAGCGTACCAGGTGCTGGTGGTTCATGCCTGTAATCCTAGCTACTCAGGAAGCTGAGGATCTCCGTTCAAAGCCAGCCCAGGTAGGAAAGTACGTGAGACTCATCTCCAATTAACCACCAGAAAACCGGAAATGGCACTGTGGCTCAAGTGGTAGAATGCTTGCCTTGAGCTGAAGAGCTGAGGGATAGTGCCCAGGCCTAGTTCAAGCCCCATGACTGATGAGACAGAGAGAGAGAGAGAGAGAGAGAGAGAGAGAGAGAGAGAGAGAGAGAGAGAGAGAGAGAGAGAGAGAGAGAGAGAGAGAGAGAGAGAGAGAGAAAGAGAGAGAGAGAAAGCGTACCAGGTGCCGGTAGCTCATGCCTGTAATCCTAGCTACTCAGGAGGCTGAGATCTAAGGATCGTGGTTCAAAGCCAGCCCAGGCAGGAAAGTACGTGAGACTCTTATCTCCAATTAACCACCAGAAAACCAGAAGTGGCGCTGTGGCTCAAGTGGTAGAGCGCTTGCCTTGAGCTGAAGAGCTGAGGGATAGTGCCCAGGCCTAGTTCAAGCCCAGTGACTGACGAGAGAGACAGACAGACAGAGACAGAGATCATGCCTCACTGTACCAGGAGTCATAGCAAACAAGGAGGACTTGTTTGCTTCAAGTGTGGAGAACTAATTATGGTGCCCGACACCAGCCCACCACCCCTCTCACAGCAGCAGACACATCCTGGGCACAGATAGGCCTCTGTGCCAGGGCCAGGCACCATGTTCCAAGAAACGTGGGCCAGGGGATATGATGACTCTCACAGGCCTGCATCTCATCTCTGGGAACAACTTGCTGCCGTGTCTTCTCTCTTCCCATTCACATATGAACCATTTTCCCACAGAGACAGAAGTGGGCACTGCAGGGGCCTCCTCAATTGGGAGATACTAGTGTCCAACACACTGTGAGCAGGTTTGGGGGAAATGTCTCCAGGCCTGGGGCAGCCAGATGTGGCTGATAGAAGAGTGGCAACACTGATGGAGGCCAAGGAAGACGGAGAGACCAGAGGTGATGTTGTCCCCTATGGGACAGGGGATTGTGAAGCCAGACCCGAGAGACAGGCGTGCAAGTTTGCTTTGCCCGTAAGATGAGGCTTACTGTTAAGTCAATGGTGTATTAAGTTAATGGAAAGCCTCAGGAAAGCATGGCCCTGCGCCTTGCTCAGCTAACCTTAGGGCGCATTTGCCTTTTGTTTTTGTTTTGTTTTGTTTTGTTTTTGGGTCCGGTCGTGGGGCCTGAACTCTGGGTCTGGGAGCTGTCCCTCAGCTCTTCAGCTCAAGGCTAGCACTCTACCACTTGAGCCACAGCGCCACTTCCGGCTTTTTTCTTTTTGCTTATGTGGTGCTGAGGAATCGAACCCAGGGCCTCAGGCATGCAAGGCAAGCGCTCTACCACTGAGCCACCTTCCCAGCCCCCCGCATTTGCCTTTTACGTGATTACAAGTTAGAGTTCAAAACTGCATGTCAGGGAGCATCTGACTTTTATGTGACTTTGAAGTTAAGAGTTCAAAATTCTAGGCCAAGGCAGAGATTTTGCAGGCAAAAAGTTGGTCAATTCTAGAGCCAGGGGTAGGATAAGATTTCCTTGCTGTTAACTCTGAGGCAGATTTTCAAGGCAGGAGTTATCCCTGAGAAGTGGGTAATTAGCTTCTTTCCTTAAGGATTTTGGTCTGGGTTACGCAAAATGAAAATAAATACTAAATACAATCCTGAACAGCAATGAGTGTGGAAGTGCATGTTGTGTGAGCAGTGAAAAGATGTATGTGCTATACTCAAAGATGTATGTGCTATTATACAAAGTTTCTTTAACAATTTTTTTTGTTTTGTTTTTGGGTCTGGTCGTGGGGCCTGAACTCTGGACCTGCACGCTGTCCCTCAGCTCTTCAGCTCAAGGCTAGCGCTCTACCACTTGAGCCACAGCACCACTTCCAGCTTTTTTGTTTTTGTTTTTGTTTTTAATTTTTTTTTTGGTCCAGTCGTGGGGCCTGAACTCTGGGCCTGGGCACTGTCCCTCAGCTCTTCAGCTCAAGGCTAGCGCTCTACCACTTGAGCCACAGCGCCACTTCTGGCTTTTTTTTTTTTGCTTATGTGGTGCTGAGGAATCGAACCCAGGGCCTCAGGCATGCAAGGCAAGCGCTCTACCAC
The DNA here is from genome assembly GCF_024711535.1 of Dipodomys merriami. Lineage (NCBI taxonomy): Eukaryota > Metazoa > Chordata > Mammalia > Rodentia > Heteromyidae > Dipodomys > Dipodomys merriami. Next base: position 26,617,815 of record NW_027202937.1, on the reverse strand, counting down.
TGAGCCACCTTCCTAGCCCGGCTTTTTTGTTTTTGCTTATGTGGTGCTGAGGAATCGAACCCAGGGCCTCAGGCATGCAAGGCAAGCACTCTACCACTGAGCCACCTTCCCAGACCTTCTTTAACAATTTTTTAAACTAGGCAATCCTTGTTTTCCCAATCTCCTTCTTGTATTACTCAACAGAGTAGCAAAGGAAAGAATCAAGTGAAAAAGGAAACAAAAAATAAGAAGAAAGTCAAAATGAAATAAAAAGGAAGGAATAGTGGTTGATGGATCAGAAGACAATAAAGGTAAGCCCTGGGGTGGCTCTGAGATTTTTATTTGTTTTTAACATTTTTCATTGGCTAAATCACCACTGAGAACATGCCCAGTGTGACTCCGGATCAGGCCAAGAATTTCAGCTCCAGAAATGTCAATGCCATCTTGAATTAGCTTTGACTGGAATGAAAAAAGACACAGAAAACCAAGAAACAGAACCTCAAGTGTCTCTGGGTCCTGCTATGCATTATCAAAGCCCATGTTTTGAAGGCCTGGTCATAGAGATGGGGCGTTGAGGGAGGAAGTTAGGTGATTGGAGGTGTGGCCTAGAAGGGCCTACTGGGAGGCCTTTCCCTTCTCCTTTGCATTCCAGCTGCCATAAAGTGAGCAGTTTTGCTCCTTCATGGGCTCCCTGCTAAAATACGCTCCCTCACCACAGGCCCAAAAGCAATGGAGCCAAGAAACTATGCCCTGAAGCCCCTGGAACTATAAATCAAAACACAGCTTTCCTCTTTGTAAGTTGTTTCAAGCATTTTGTCACAGTGACAGTTCACTAACACCACCATCTCCACTTTGTTTTCATGTCAGTCTCTAGGGTCCACATGAAACAGTCTTGAAATTATTTAAGGATAGAAGTTACAAGCTGGGCCTATAGCTTAGTGGTAGAGCGCTTGCCTCGTATGCATGAAGCCCTGGATTTGATTCCTCAGTATCACATAAACAGAAAAAGCTGGAAGTGGCCCTGTGGCTCAGGTGATAGAGTGCTAGCTTTGAGCAAAAGAAGCTCAGGGACAGTGCTCAGGCCCTGAGTTCAAGCCCCAGGAGCAGCACAAGATAAACAAACTTCACATGGTCCAAATAAGAATTGTAGTGATTGTACCTGATTCATGTAACTGTAACTCATCCGTATATCAACTATACAAATACAAAAAAAGAAGTTATTTCTTTATCTCTGAAGTCCCATTACATAAACTCTCATTAAAATACATTAGCAAACCCACTTTAATGGCAATCAGCAAAATGAATTATTACTATTATTAACTTTGGTATTGATTCATTAAAATTGTTACTAAGGATTCTAAATCAATATTCTAGCAAGGAGTTCTGGTTGCAATCTTGTAAATCTTTCATTGTGCACATTTTTATCTACATATTTTGAATTTCAGCAATGGAAAAGGCTAACTTTTAACCAGGGGCTGCCAGGGTTACCTTGGGTTTTAGAGTTTTTAATAGATGTTTATTTTTAATTTGGCTCAAAATTATTTGTTAGTTTCATGTTTGTTGGTTTGTTCCAAATGGTAGGCAATACTGTCTTAAGGATGACATGATATACAGAAATCTCTCTCTTTCTTTCATCTTTCTTTTCCTTCCTTCCTCTTTCCTTCCTTCCTTTCTTCCTTCTTTCCTTCCTTCTTTCTTTCCTTGCCTTCCTTCCCTTTCTCTCTCTCTGTCTCTCTCTGTCTTTCTCTGTCTCTGTCTGTCTGTCTGTCTGTCTCTCTCTCTCTCTCTCTCTTTCTCTCACGTTGTACCAGTATAAGGGCTTGAGCCCAGAGCCTTGAACTCTCACTCAACTTGCTTGCTCACAGCTGGCACATTACCACTTGAGCCATACCTCCAGTCTAGCATGTTGCTGGCTTATTAGAGATAGAATCTCATGGGCTTTTCTGCACACACTGGCTTCAAACTGGGATCCTCTTATGTCTCAGCTTCCCAAGGAAGATTGCAAGTGTGAGGGACTGATGCCTGGCTTGGAAACACATAAACGTTGCTCTAGTTTGACTGAAATATCTATCATAGGTTCGTGTGTTAAAGCCTAAGTTTCCAGCAGCTGGTACTATGTTAGGAGATTCTGGAAATGTTAAGAGGTAAGGTGTAGCTGAAGGAAGTAGATCATGGAAGTCGATTACTGTGAGCAAGTCCTTGGAGGGGTTTTGTCTTTGATTCTTTTCCATCTCCCTCTCTGCTTCCTGTCTTCCATAAGGTGAACAGTTCTCTAATGCATGTTTCTCCTGCCTCACCATGGGCCCAGGGACAGTGACTGAGATCACTGAAACCATGAACCCAAATGAATCTTCTTTCCTTAAGTTGTTTTTCTTAGATATTCTGTTGTAGAGATGAAAAACACAACACACACACACACACACACACACACACACACACACACACACACACACACACACACACACAACTAGTACCAGAAAAGTGACGTGATTGCTATAACTAACCCTGATCATATAGTTCTGAAGTTTTTGGAAATGGTTTATGGAGGAATTTGGAAAACTCTGGAGCTGTGAGCTGGAGAAGCCCTAGCATGCTGTAGTAGAGATCAATATGGGCGATTATGGTAAGAAGCTCAAAAGACCCGAATGCTGATAGGAATGGGAACAGAAAATGGTGCACTCATGACATTTCCAAGAGAACTTCACTCTATTGAGAATGGAACTAGAGGCCATTAATGTAGCATTCTGGCACAGAATTTGTCTACATTTTGCCCATGCTTAAGACTTTGAGTGAAGGCTAAATTTAAAGATGATGGGAGGGCCTGGGAAGGTGGCTCCATGTAGAGTGCTTGCCTTGCATGCATGAGGCCCTGGGTTTGATTCCTCAGCACCACATAAGCAGAAAAGGCCAGAAGTGACACTGTGGCTCAAGTTGTAGAGTGCTAGTTTTGAGCTGAAGAGCTGAGGGACAGCGCCCAGGCCCAGAGTTCGGGCCCCATGACCAACAAAAAGAAAAAAAAAAAAAGATGGGAAAACTTAAGGCAGGCCAGCAGAGCACTCAGGCTGTGGCATGATTGTGGCTGACTTCTAGCTAGCTAAACAGTGAGTAACAGGAGCAGAAAACAGAGCAGAAAGACTGGGAAAACATGCAGCATGTCCAGAGAAACCAGTGTCTGTTGAAGAGATTATTACTGTGAAAAAGAAGCTAACAGGTTTGTTTTGAGACAAGAGCAAAGAGGCATCTCCAGACTTCGCCAGGCCTTACCCACCACAGCCTCAAGGACTAGAAAGAGTAAAGATAGGGCTGGGAATATGGCTTAGTGTTAGAGTACTTCCTTAGCATGCATGAAGCCCTGGGTTCAATTCCTTGGTACCACAGAAAAAGCTGGAAGTGGCTCTGTGGCTCAAGTGGTAGAGTGCTAGCCTTGAGCCAAAGAAGCTCAGGGACAGTGCCCAGGTCCTGAGTTCAAGCCCGAGGAAAGAAAGAAAGAAAGAAAGAAAGAAAGAAAGAAAGAAAGAAAGAAAGAAAGAAAGAAAGAAAGAAAGAAAGAAAGAAAGAAAGAAAGAAAGAAAGAAAGAAAGAAAGAAAGAAAAGAAAGAAAAGAAGGAAGGAAGGAAGGAAGGAAGGAAGGAAGGAAGGAAGGAAGGAAGGGAAAGAAAGAAAAACTGAAAGAAGAAATGAAAGAAGAGAGAAAGAGTGAAGATACTTGAGGCTGTCCCTTGCAAAGAGGTTGTTTTAGGAGTCCCCTGTTCACAGGGACAACAGAGGAAGCTGTTTTCCTAGGATCCATCTGACTGCACCCATCCACACAGGGACTCAGAGGTAAATGCAACGTGGTCCAAGGGAACCTTCACCCCGTTCACGCTGTCCGCAGCCTTTGACACGACCTATGCAGCACTGGTGTTCCACACGTGCAAATGCAAGCTACAGAGTCATGGAGTGCTCTGTCTGTTTTTCAAATTGAAAGCCAAAGAAAGGCTTCTAAAAGATGGCTTTGGAAGGAAGTCCCAACAGTCTCCCAAAGTAAGTTCAGGCAATGTGTAGTAAGGTCAGGATGCTTGCACACGGTCTCTGAGAAGCTGGGGCAGGAATCTGTGAGGGTGACACTCAGGCTGTCATTGAGACTCCATGATATCGGAGATGCCAGGCATGTGGAATGTCTACCAAGAAAGCCCCAGGGGCTGGGAACATGGTTTAGTGGTAGAGTGCTTGCCTAGTGTTCATGAAGCCCTGGGTTCAATTCCTCAGTACCACATAAACAGAAAAGGCCAGAAGTGGCGCTGTGGTCCAAGTGGTAGAGCACTAGCCTGAAGCAAAAGAAGCTCAGGGACAGTGCCCAGGCCCTGAGTTCAAGCCCCAGGACTGGCAAAAAAAAAAAAAAAAAAAAAAGGCCACAGGGAATGAGGGAGCCAGCCTGTGGGACAGGCCATGTGGGCTCCAATTGCCAGAAGCCCAGAGGCTTAGGAGCTTACATGACAGCCCTGATACTGGACGTGGGACTATGGTATTTAAGTTTCAGTCTTGGGGTGTATGAGGTAGGGGTGTGTGTGTGTGTGTGTGTATGTGTGTGTGTGTGTGTGTGTGTGTGTGTGTGTGTGTGTGTGTGTGTGTGTGTGTGTGTGTGTGTGTATACACATGCTGGGACTTGGACTCAGTGCCAGGGCACTGTCACGTAGGTTTTTTGTTCAAGATTAGCATTCTACCACTTGAGCCATAGCTTCATTTCTGACTTTTTGCCAATTCATTGGAGATTTAAAATCTCATGGAATTTCCTAACTGGGCTGGCTTTGAACCATATCCTCAGATCTCAGCCTACTGAGTAGCTAGGATTACAAATGTGAGCCACTAGCACTTGGCATATATATATAATTATATATATCATATTATGTATATAATTATATATAATTACATACACATATGTATGTATGTGTATATATACATATATATGTGTGTGTAATTTGTTGTTGAATCAGTTAATAAATTTTCAATACCTATATGTATTAGGTACCTGTGAAGTGCCAGATCTCTTACTTATGTTTTGAATATGCATTTATATTGTGCTATTTAATACTTATATTAACTCCAAGGGGTGGGTATTATTATCTCCACCTTGCAAGGGAGAAAACTGAGATTACAAATAAAGCACTTTGCCCAGATTACACTGCTAACAAGTGACAAAATCAAAACTCAATTCCCAGCCTCAATTTACTGTTCTTTCTTTTCTTTCTTCCTTTCTTTCTTTCTTTCTTTCTTTCTTTCTTTCTTTCTTTCTTTCTTTCTTTCTTTCTCTTTCTTTCTTTCTTTCTTTCTTTCTTTCTTTCCTTCTTTGTTGTTGTTGTTCGTAGGGCTTGAACTCCAGGCCTGGGCACTGTTCCTCAGCAATTCAGCTCAAGGTAAGTGCTCTACCACTTGAGCTACAGGTTAATTGGAGATAAGAGTCTCACAGACTTTCCTGCCTGGCCTGGCTTTGAACTGCAATCCTCAGATCTCAGCCTCCTGAGTAGCTAGGATTACAGGCGTGAGCCACCAGGGCCTGGCTCAATTTACATTTCTTAATATCACCCAATCTCGGTTATCCAGTTGGGATTGGAAGGTTCTTGGCCTCCATGGAGTAAGAATTCAAGGACAGACAAAGAGCACAATTAGCAGGAACAGGTGAATTAATGCGAAGTAAAGTGAAAGTACATGCTTGAGGCAGGAGAATGGGTAGAGACTCAAGAAGGAATGATTTCCTCAAGCTTCTCAAGACCTTGAGTCTTCACTGGGTCTGCAGGTGTGGGGGCAGCCTTCCTGGAAGCCAAATTAGGAATTAAAAAAAATAGCCCCTTCCGGCACATTGAGTAGGGAGTTTGGGGCTTTGCATGGTCAGACTGAGGCTTTTTATTTCCAAGAGCTACCGAGGCTGCATGTTAACCAGATCTACTGTGAGTCACTAGTCATTCACATAATCTGAGCAGGATAGGATATCATTTTTTAACTCAATCATAGATTTCCTAACACCCTGCCTCACTCCTGCATCACAAGTGTTTGCTTATTATATTAGTTACCTCTTAATGCTGTAGCAAAGTACCAAAGCTGGGGTGTCTTAAAACCACAGAAATTTGTTCCTAGAGGCTCTGAGCCTGAAATCAAGGTGTCATCAGGGAACAGGGAGGCTGGAGAACATGGAGGACTCGGTCTATAAATGAATGAGCTGAGCGCAAAGAACCACTGAATTCCCAAGCTAAGCACATCTGCTGTGTAAAGTTCAGGGTACTGACTGGAGGAGATTAGGACAGAAACATCTGTGTTGATGACCAGTCATTCCCAACTTTGAGTTTCTTGTGGATCCTGGGGGGGGCAGATGGGAGCTCTCCTCCATAGCAAGTGCCAGCCCTTCATCTCCTATCTCCCTTGTTGGAAGACAGGGCAAAGGCTTCTTTCCTTCAAGACAACCCATCTCCCTGGGCAGTGGTAGGTGGTTAGCATAACCCATTGTGCTGCTGGGGCCCTTATAGGGAAAGGGCTTAAGCTCATAAAGAGATGCATGGCTCAACCAGCAGAGGGCAGCAAAGACCAACAGGCCTGGCTTCTGCTGGCGCTTGCTCAAGGTCAGAACAGAGATTTGAGTCAGATCATAGGTGACTGAAATCACTTACTGTTGTTTTTTTTTTTAATTTATTCTTATATAAATCAGTACTAGACAAAATAACATTTTAAAAAGATGTTATTGAATTTCTAGCTGTTTTTTTCCCCATTGCTTTAACTTTTGTCCTGTTCTTGCCTATCTATCCATCTGCTGCTTTCCCAGATTGCTGAAGTTCATGAAATTGTCCGTATATTTCCAGCTTCTAAAAAGTGCAGGCAAGTAGGTGGTGGGCTGGAGTTTCACACACTGAGCTAGTCCTTAGCATCCAGCAAATTGGCAAACTGCCTTCTGAAAGGTTTTTTTTTTTTTTTTTTTGAAGTAAGAAAAAGAACCCCTTTTAAAATAGAGTATCTCATCTTTTTTTTTAGTCGAACATTCTAGTTTTTCAGCGTCCTAAATGAGGTGGGGAAAATAGTAGCAGTGTGTTTAGAGCAGCAGAACTCTGGGTCTAAGTACATGATTTACTCATTGGAGAAATTTGGGAGGATTGGGGCCATCTTTTTCAATTTTGTACTTGTGTGCATGGTGTTTATAACAAAGATACCACATTTTATTAAAATGCTATATCCTTTTTTTCCTTGGATACTGGCTCAGCTTCTTACTGCTCCATAGTAGTGTTTAAGGCTCCTGTAGTTTGCAGATAAAAAGGATTTATTTTAAGAAGTAGAAGGGGATGATTCACCTTATGGACTGTAAATATATGTAAGTGTCTACAAGTTCTTTATCGGCTTTCTGTCAGCATTTACACTAAATGATAATGAGGAGGGGGAAAAAGAACATAAATGCATCCAAGGAAGAGTGTACTGACTTAGTCTGTCTCGGTGATATAGGACCCCTAGGAATGGATCCTCCATCTAGTATAGGGTAGAACAGTGTAGAGGGATAAATGGGGACCCCCAAAAGATATCCTCATAAACCCATGAATGTGACCTGACTTGATGAAATACCTATCAGAAGTAATTGAAATGCCATCATTCTGGTTAGACTGTGCTTCTTCCTATGAGAAGCAGAGAGAAATGGGGAGCCACATAAAGCTGGAGGCCAAGACTGCAGAGACACAGCTTCATGTAAAAAAAGCTGGGCCCACTAGCCAGACAAGACAAGGCACTATTACCCCCCTGTCAACTTCTGGAGAGGGTAGGGCCCCGCTGACCGCGCTATTTCTGACTTCCAGACTCTGCAGCACTGAAAAAGTATGTCAGTTTTTTTTTGTTTATTTGTTTGTTGTTGTTGTTTTGTGCCAGTCCTGGAGCTTAAACTCAGGGCCTGGGCTCTGTCCCTGAGCTTCTTTTTGCTCAAGACTAGCACTCTACCACTTGAGCCACAGCACCACTTCTGGCTTTTTTTGTAATTTATTGGAGATAAGAGTCTCATGAACTTTCCTGCTTGGGCTGGCTTCAAACCACAATCCTCAGATCTCAGCCTCCTGAGTAGCTAGGATTACAGGCGTGAGTCACCAGCAACTGGCTATTTCTATTATTTTAAGTCTATTTAGTTCAAGGTCATTTGTTACAGCAGCCACAAGAAAATAATACAGACTCTGAGAGAGAGAGAGAGAGAGAGAGAGAGAGAGAGAGAGAGAGAGAGTGAACTCAGAGCCTAGATGCTGTCCCTGAGCTTTTCTTGATCAAGGCTAGTGCTTTACCACTTGACCCACAGTTCCACTTTGGGCTTTTTGCTGGTTAATTGGAGATAAGCGTCTCATGGACTTTCCTACCCCAGCTCACTTTGAACTGTGATCCTCATATAGTGACACTGACTCAGAAGCATTCATAACCTGACAGGGAATTGTAACCCCTTGGTCCAACTACTTAAATTAAAAGAAAAACTTTTTAAAAATCCAGATAACTCAGATGGTGGAAGGAAAGGGATTTCCAACAGATTTGATAGAACACACTAGATGGGGAGGAGGGGGAAATAGGTATTTTGTACTTCTATTGCTTCATTAAAAAAAAAATATATATATATATATATATATATATATATGCCCACTGAAGCCACCAGGATGGATAGAGAAGGCCACCACATAGACAGAACACAGTCGAGGGGAAGGAAGCAGCTCCCAGAGTGCATCTACCCACACCCCCTCTCACTAGTCTTGGGCTTGAACTCAGGGCCTGGGCGCTGTCCCTGAGCCTCTCTGTGCTCAAGGCTAGCATTCTACCACTTGAGCCACAGCATCACTTCCAGCTTTTTCTGGATCGTTCATTGGAGATAAGAGTTTCATGGACTTTCCTGCCTGGGCTGGCTTTGAATCAGGATCCTCATATCTCAGCCTCCTGACTAGCCACCAGCACCCAGCTCATCTGCCGGTCTTTACTGAGAGAATCAGATGGCTTTCAAACACAGAAAAAGAGATGCCCATGATAATTAATGTTGAGATGTTAGAATTGCCGATATTACAGACTACGCTTGGAGTACAGAGTCTGACCTGAGCTGGACTTGAGCATCTGTATTAGACACTACATAAGGCCAGAAAACTTAGGGGAATCTCAGAGAAAACATCCTTCAAAGAGGCCATGAAGAATCCACATCACTCACAAGGCGAGCAACATTGCCTGCAGGCCTGGGAAGGCAGTAGACAAGCTTCCATAGAGCTGGGCTCGTGGATAGATAGCAAGACGGGTGAGAGGACGCTGGAACAATGACGCTATGGGGTGGCGCTGAACCCTCCAAGGTCTTATGGCTGCATTAACGACACTCAACAAAGGCTTCCAGTGCAGCCAAGGAGGCCTCAACCACAGAGAGCCATGGGCATAGTGAATAAAAGACCACTCTATGCACAACTGTGAGGTTCCACATGGAATAATGTTTCTTAAAAGATCTAGTCTCAGCCTGGCTCCAGTGGCTCACATCTATAATCCTAGCCACTCAGGAGGCTGAGATCTGAGGCTCACAGTTCAAAGCCAGCCCAGGCAGGAAAGTCCATGGGACTCCTATCTCTAATTAAGAGAAGAAGAAGAAGAAGGAGACGGAGGAGGAGGAGGAGGAGGAGGAGGAGGAGGAGGAGGAGGAGGAGGAGGAGGAGGAGGAGGGAGGAGGAGGAGGAGGAGGAGGGAGGAGGAGGAGGAGGAGGAGGAGGAGGGAGGAGGAGGAGGGAGGAGGAGGGAGGAGGAGGAGGAGGAGGAGGGAGGAGGAGGAGGAGGAGGGGGAGGAGGGGAAAGAGGGGGAGGAGGGGGAGGAGGGGGAGGAGGGAGAGGAGGAGGATGGGGAGGGGGAGGAAGAAGACACCAGAATGGAGTTGTGACTCAAATGGTAGAGTGTTAGTCTTGAGCACAAAAGCTCAGGGACAGCACCCAGGCTCTGAGCCCCAGGACTAGTACAAAAAAAATTATTTTTTAAAGAAAACAAATCCCTAGAGGCAAATGCATGAGTAGACAAAAGGCACTAGTGAATTTGTACCATTGGAAGAAGTCAAGGATAGATAATCAGGATAGACGTCAGGTAGGCCTGACACCAGAGGCAATATCCTTCATGGCATCACCTTATGCCCCATTGCCCCTGACAGACCTATACGAACAACATTGGAACCCAGAAGTGTGTGCTGGACAGGGCCTCCAGTGAGGCTAAACAATGCATAGAGAGCTCATGCGGGCTGGTGGCGTCTCTGATAGGGTCTCGGGACTGATGTGAACCACAGGCGGTCCAATAGTCTTGAGAGTCCCCTAGCTCTCTCCAAGAGACCCCTTAGCAGCCCCAGGCTGAATCCCCCCTCCAGACCCCTCTCATCTAGCCGGAGTTCTGCTTATCTTTTTCTTCAATAAATCTTCACTGTTTTCCTCCACACCCTGTGGCCTTGGACTCCATCTTTCCAGGCCACGAAGACAAAGGTCCAGATCCAGGGGGTTACAGTGTTTTAGCATCAGAATTTGATGTTTCAGTGTCCGCTTTTTAGTCGGAATGTGAAATGACCCCTCAACAGAAAAGTAAACCAGGTCACACCAAACCAATGCAGTTCACAAGTACACCTGCAGAGGGCACCACAAGCTTGCTTTATCCTGTCAAGGCCACTAACGCGTTTCAAGACAGTTTGGGCTATATAATAACCTCTGATGACCCGTGTGTGTGTGTGTGTGTGTGTGTGTGTGTGTGTGTGTGTGTGTGTGTGTGTGTGTGTGTGTGTGTGTGTGTGTGTGTGTGTGTTCTGATTTGCCTCAATGCCCCAACCCACATGCCCCAATGACTTTGGTTTTGTTTTGTTTTTGTATTACCAGTTCTGGGGCTTGAACTCAGGGCATAGGCACTGTCCTTGAGCTTCTTTTGCCCGAGGCTAGCAGCGCCACTTCCAGCTTTTTCTGTTTATGTGGTACTGAGGAATCTAACCCAAGGCTTCATGAATGCTAGGCAAGCACTCTACCACTAAGCCATATTCCCGGCCCCTCAATGACTTTGATTGCTTAATCTGATAGGGTTTCTGAGGGTTGAGAATTCAACCCTGGCTGCTTCTGCTAAGGTCATAATAAGGCTAAATAAAAATCAAGCTAGCTATTATATCACTGTGTTTCTAAAAATATTTTTCCCTTTTTTTGTATGTGTTGTCGATCATGGGTCTGGGTGCTGTTTCTGAGCTCTTCTGATCACAGCTAGTACTCAATCACTTAGAGCCACAGCTCCATTTCCGGTTTTCTGGTGGTTAATTGGAGCTAGAGTCTTACAGATTTTCCTATCCAGGCTGGCTTGAACCACGATCCTCAGATCTCCTAAGATAGATCTCCTAAGTAGCTAGAATTATAGGCATGAGCCACCAGCTCCCGGCAAGAATTGTTTTCTATAGAAAAAAATGTGTAGGGGCTGGGAAGGTGGCTCAGTGGTAGAGCACTTGCCTCATATGCGTGAGGCCCTGGGTTCGATTCCTTAGCATCACAAAAGCAGAAAAAAAAGCGGGAAGTGGCGCTGTGGCTCAAGTGGTAGGGCGCTAGCCTTGAGCTGAAGAGCTGAGGGACAGCGCCCAGGCCCAGAGTTCAGGCCCCATGACTGACAAAAAAAGAAAAAAAATTGTAGAAGTGAATTGACCATCTGGGCATGAGTGAATGTTATCTCAGTTTCCTGGGACAAGTAAGCTCTGGAGGATCCTGGTTCCAGGCTGGCCTTGGCAAAAATATTTAAGAAGACCCCTATTTCAATAGAAAAAAGTATGTGTGGTGGTATACATCTGTCTTCCAAGCCATGTTGGGAAACGTAAAATAGGAAGATCACAGTACAGACTAGGCCTGGGCCCAAATGTAGATCCTATCTCAAAAATACCCAGATCAAACTGGGCACTGGTGGAATGTCTGCAATCCTAGCTACTCATGAGACTGAGATATGGAAGATTCAGTGATTTGAAGCCAGCCAAGCAGGAAGTCCATGAGATTCTGTCTCCAAAATAACTGCTAAAGCAGGGCTGGAGGCTTGGCTCAAGTGGTAGAGAAAGCAAGCCAAGGGATTATAAGACTCTGTGTTCAAACCTTAGTAGTGCCAAATAGTAATGAAATAATAACAACAACAACAAGAATAATAATTAGAGCAAAAAGGGCTAGAGCAGTAGAGCTCCAGTGGTAGAACATCTGCCTAGCTCAGATGATGTTCAAACCCTAGAACTATATATATATTTATCTCTACCTCTGTAGCTATCTCTCTATTCCTTCAACTGGATCAGGTTTTTCAAAGGAGTTTTGAAATAAGCAAGGCACTAGTGGCTCTTGCCTTTAATTGTAGCCACTTAAGAGGCTGAAAACTGAGGAGCATGGTTCAAAACCAGTCTAGGTAGTAAAATCCATGAGACTTTTATCGTTAATTAGCTGCGGAAAAAATGCACAAGTGGAATTGTAGCTCAAATGATAGAGTGCTACCCTTGAGCACAGAAACTCAGGGACAATGCCCAGACCCCAAGTTCAAGCATTTGGACAAGCACCAAATTTTTTTAATTTAATTAAATTAGAATTTTAAAATAATACAAATGGATTATCATGGGTATGAGCATAGAGTTCACAAAATTTTCATCTCTTATGTCTGTTTTTTCTTGTATGTTCATATATATATATATTTTCTGCCAGTCCTGGGGCTTGAACTCAGGGCCTGGGCACTGTCCCTGAACTTCATTTTTGCTCAAGGCTAGCACTCTACCACTTGAGCCACAGTGTCACTTCCAGCTTTTTCTGTTTATGTGGTACTGAAGAATCAAACCCAAGGCTTCATGCATGGTAGGCAAGCACTCTACCACTAAGCCACATTCGCAGCCCTCATGTTTTTTGTTTTGTTGGTTTTGTTTTGTTTTGTTTTGTTTTTTTGGGTCCGATCATGGGGCCTGAACTCTGGGCCAGGGCGCTGTCCCTCAGCTCTTCAGCTCAAGGCTAGCGCTCTACCACTTGAGCCACAGCGCCACTTCCAGCTTTTTTCTTTTTGCTTATGTGGTGCTGAGGAGTTGAACCCAGGGCCTCTGGCATGCAAGGCATGTGCTCTACCACTGAGCCACCTTCCCGGCCCTTGTTTTGTTGTTTTATTGTTTGTTTTTTTGGTTGGTCATGGGGCTTGAACTCTGGGCCTGGGCGCTGTCCCTCAGCTCTTCAGCTCAAGGCTAGTGCTCTACCACTTGAGCCATAGCACCATTTCCAGCTTTTATCTGCTTTTGTGGTGCTGACAAATCAACCCAGGGCCTCATGCATGCAAGGCAAACACTCTACCACTAAGCCATCTTCCCAGTCCCCTCATGTTTATATTTTTGAAACATGATTCCACTTTATAACCAAGGCTAGCCTTGAACTTGTGATCCTCCTGCCTCAGTCTCCCCAATCTGGGGTTACATCTGTAAAAGTAGGTGATGACCAGGCACCAGTGGTTCATGCCTGTAATCCTAGCTACTCAGGAAGGTGAGATAGGAAGATCGCGGCTCAAAGCCAGACTGGGCAGAAAAGTCCATGAGACTCTTACCTCCAATCACAGCCAAAGCTGGAAGAGGTGCTGTAGTTCAAGTGGTAGAGTGCTAGCCTTGAGCAAAAGGAGCTCAGGGACAGCGCCCAGGCCCAGAATTCAAGGCCTAGGATGGGGAGGGGGGTAGGAGGGAAAGAAGACGTGGGTTGGATCAGCTTCCTCAACACTTTCATATGTCATCTGACTTGTCACATGTCTTGAAAATAAAACTAGCCGGGCGCTGGTGGCTCACGCCTGTAATCCTAGCTACTCAGGAGGCTGAGATCTGAGGATCGCGGTTCAAAGCCAGCCCGGGCAGGAGAGACCGTGAGACTCCTATCTCCAATAAACCACCAGAAAACCGGAAGTGGCTCTGTAGCTCAAGTGGTAGAGTGCTCGCCTTGAGCTGAAGAGCTGAGGGACAGCGCCCAGGCCCAGAGTTCAAGCCCCACGACCGACAAAAAAAAAAACAACAAAAAAAAACTAATAGGCACTGTTTCCCTCCCACAGGCTTATGTATGGAGGGTGTGGTCCCCAGCTAAGGGTGCTGTTTTGGGAGGTGGGGGCTAGCTAGAGTGTTACACACGAAGAGGTTGAATTGGGAGTCTTTATGAAAATGCCAGCATCTACAAGAAAACTCATGTCCCCCAAAAATCTTGCAGCCCAGAATGTAACGAGCACAAAGCTTAGATAGGCCCAAACCACGTGTGGTATAAGGAATTAATCCCAACACAAGTGTTTTACATAAGTAAAGCAAACCGGGTGAGGAACAATTAGGGGCTTAGGGCAAGTTACCAAGGCAGCCATGAGGACAAGATGGTGTCACTTAGATCTAGTGTCCATATCTCAGGAGAAGCTAGGTCACTGGGGATGCAACTCGGAAGGTTATACTTGGTGTCTAGCTCTTTCCTCTCTGTGTTACCAGTCCACCCTGAGGCGAGCAGCCTTCCCGACGCACTTGGCTGCCATACCATTCTCCCCAGGCATATGAGCCTAGTAACCACAGACTGAGCCCTCTGACACCACCAGACAGAATAAATTCTCCCCGCCCCCCACTTTTTTTTTAATGCCATGCCTGAGGCTTGAACTGGGGACCTGGGTCCTGTCTCTGAGCTTTTGTGCTCTACCACTTAAGCCACAGCTCCACTTCTGGCCTTTTGGTATTTAATTGGACTTAAGAGTCTCATGGACTTTCCTGCCTGGCTGGCTTTAAAATATTATCCTCAGATCTCAGCCTCTTGTGTAGCTTGGATTATAGGCATGAGTCACGGGCAGCTCCTTCCTCTTTTTAAGTGTTTCTCTTAGGATTTTGCCACAACAACAAAAATTGAACAGCCTTTCTTTTAAAAAAAAGTGGTAAAATAATGGGAAATGCATCCCTAAGAAAAATGTTTGTTGAGGGGCTGGGAAGGTGGCTCAGTGGTAGAGCACTTGCCTTGCATGCCTGAGGCCCTGGGTTCGATTCCTCAGCACCACATAAGCAAAAAGAAAAAACCCAGAAGTGGTGCTGTGGCTCAAGTGGTAGAGTGCTAGCCTTGAGCTGAAGAGCTGAGGGACAGCGCCCAGGCCCCACAACAGGACCCCCCCCCCCAAAAAAAAAAGTTTGTTGAAAATTTCCTTGTTACATGCAAGCCCTTTCTCTAAGCAACTTCCCAGGGCCTGAAGCCTTTTAGAGGTACTTGAGGTTTTGTTTCAGTGCTGTGGAGGAGAACGAGGAATCTTCCACATACAAGCAGCAAGATGGAAGCAAATGGGTTAGTAAAAGCTTTCTGGTGTGGGAGCATTTTCTCACAGGAGTTCAGTTGTGACAAGTGTGTCAGGATCCTAGGCTGCCAGAACAACACTGGTAGCATTACTGTGATGTAGTTGGCTATCATGGATTTAAGTGAGTAGCTGAGCCAGCCAGGAGGAGGTGAGATGAATAGATGAGATGTAGATTCTTGGTGAAACCAAAGACCTCATTTGGGAAGCAGAAATCTTAAGTAACATTTTGGACAGATGGTAGAGCATCAGCTTTGAGTGAAAAAGCCAAATGACAGCAAGAGGCCCTGAGTTCAAGTCCCAGTACTGACACAAACAATAACAACCACAAAAAATCAAGATGGTGGTAGCAGAGTGCCAATGGTTCATGCATGTAATCCTAGCTACTCAGGAAGCTGATCTGAGGATCATGGTTTGAAGCCAACCCCAGGCAAAAAGTCCATGAGACTCTTAACTCCACTTAACCACCACAAAACCAAAAGGAGAGATATAGTTCATGTGGTAGAGTGATAGCACTGAATAAAAAAAGAAAGAGTTCTCAGGCTCTGAGTTTAAGGCTAGGGATTGGTTGGCCTCATGCATGCAAGGCAAGCGCTCTACCACCGAGCCATCTTCCCAGACCCTGGGTTAGGAGATTTTATATGCAATCATATCCAGAGCAATATTATAACAACTTCGTTTATAACCATTAAAATTTTTATTTTGGGGTGTGTGAGTGTGTGTGCCCTGGGTTTGATTCTTCAGCACCACATAAGCAAAAAGAAAAAAGCCAGAAGTGGCACTGTGGTTCAAGTGGTAGAGCGCTAGCCTTGAGCTGAAGAGCTGAGGGACAGCACCCAGGCCCAGAGTTCAGGCCCCATGATCAGACTCCCCCCCCCCCCAAAAAAAAATCTCCTAAGCCAGAAAAACCTCTTTAAGTACATAAAGGAAAAAAAAAAAAAAACAAAACAGTTCTATTATTAAATGAGCATTAAACCAGAATGAAAAAAGCAACTGTAGGCCATTTGCTAGGATCACCAACACAGTCCAAAATCATGACATGTTTTCTTTCTTTCTTTCTTTCTTTCTTTCTTTCTTTCTTTTTTCTTTCTTTCTTTCTTTCTTTCTGTCAGTCATGGGGCTTGAACTCAGGGCACTATTCCTGAGTTCTTTTGCCTTTTGCTTAAGCCTAGTGTTCTACTACTTTGAGCCACAGTGTCACTTCTGGTTTTCTGGTAGTTAATTGGAGATAAGAGTCTCATCAGATTTTCCTGCCAAGGCTGGCTTCATACTGTGATCCTCAGATCTCAGCCTTCTGAGTAGCTAGGATTACGGGTAGGAGCCACCTGTGCCTGGCCTAAAATGCATTCTTCAAATTTCCCTTTGCCTCCTCTTCATATCCTGCTTCAACCTGAAAAGCGTGAGTCAGAATTACTCAGTGATTCTTGTTGTTTTTGTTATTGTTGCTGCTGTTTCTTCTTTTGTCCCATCCTAGGGCTTGAACTCAGGACCTAGAAGCTGTCCCCCAGCTTTTGTGCTCAAGCAAGGGGCCTACTACTTTGAACCCTTCACCACTTCCCATTTTCTGGTGGCAAATTGGAGACAAGAGTCTCGCCATCTTTCTTGCCCAGGCTGGCTTTGAATTGCAATCCTCAGATCTCAGCTTCCTGAGTAAATAGGATTATAAGTGTGAGCCATCAGCACCATGCATGACATGTTTTCAAAACAAACAAAAGTTTGTGTTCTGGGGAGAAGACTTGATTGAGTTATTTGCAGATCCTCCTAAATTCCCAGGATAAAGGGGGAGAGGGCAACAAAGTGAACTAACTAGCTTAATACAGAAGGCAAACAAATGTTGCTTTGTTTGGTAGTCTCCCTCCATCCTCCCAGGGAAAGTGGAAGGTAGACAAGAAAACCCTGGGCCCAGGTGGGCACACCGCAGCCCTCCCAGCACAGCTGCGATGGCAGGTGTGACCACCTGCAGGCAAGCACTGTTGGAGAAATTGGAGCTCCCTGGCTCCCAGAGTAGAAAAACAGCCCATCAGGGGATTTTGGTCTATAGAACATGTAGACAGCTTATAAACTAACACAATGCCTGACAATGACACAGGGGCAGGGAGGGAGTTACGAGAAAGAGCAAGGAAGTGAAACCTGTTAAGTAAGGACAAAAGAATGGCTGGGTCACTAAATCTTTGGTGCTTGGAACTTCCTGGAACGGAAAGAGGACCCACCAATCAGAAAGCTATCTTTAAGAACTCCAGTTCTCCCTATTTAACCAGGTCAATTTAGGTTATGAGGAACATGGCTGCGATGGGCTGAAGTGTTGTCCTGCTCTGGTGTCTAAGCTACATGTTGCTTTTTTGTTTGTTTGTAAATCATGGGGCTTGAACTCAGGGCCTGGGCACTGTCCCCAAGCTGCTGCTTCTTTTTCTTTTTTTTTTTTTTTTTCTTTTTCTTTTTTGCTCAAGGCTAGCACTCTACCACATGAGCCACAGCGCCACTTCCAGCTTTTTCTGTTTATGTGGTGCTGAGGAATCGAACCCAGGGCTTCATGCATGGTAGGCAAGCACTCTATCACTAAGCCACATTCCCAGCCCCACATATTCACTTTCTTTCTTTCTTCTTCTTTCTTTCTTTCTTTCTCTCCCTCTCTTTCTTTCTTTCCTTTTCTTTTCTCTTGTTTTTGATCAGGCTTTTTTTTTTTTTTTTTTTGTCGGTCGTGGGGCCTGGGCACTGTCCCTCAGCACTTCAGCTCAAGGCAAGCGCTCTACCACGTGAGCTACAGCGCCACTTCCGATTTTCTGGTGGTTTATTGGAGATAGGAGTCTCACAGTCTCTCCTGCCCCGGGCTGGCTTTAAACCGCAATCCTCAGATCTCAGCCTCCTGAGTAGCTAGGATTATAGGCGTAAGCCACAAGCGCCCGGCTGTGATCAGGCTTTGAATGCAGGGCCTGGGCCTGTCCCTGAACTCTTTGTGTTTAAGGTGAGCACTCTACCACTTGAGCAACAGCACCACTTCTAGCTTTTTCTGGTGGTTAATTGAACATAAGACTCTAGGACTTTCTTGCCTGGGCTGGCTTTGAACCTTAGTCCTCAGATCTCAGCCTCCTGAGTAGTTAGGATTACAGACATGAGCCACCGGCGCCTGGCTTACATGCTCTATTTCTCTGCTATCTTCCTTTTCTAATCCACTTTTTTATCACCTTTACTATGTTCACATCTGGTAGGAAAATGGAGGAGAATGGAAAAGGAATAGACAGGACTCGATTCTCCACAGGCTAGGACTGATTACTGCCAGGGAAGGGGTACAGACCTTCCCATGGGTGTGAAGTTGTGTGAGAGGCCTGGATTTGGGGTCCGGTTTATATGGGTCTTAACAAGGAAGCAAAGGAGTGAAAATCAGGCTGTAGTCACTGGGGGCTAGGTATGGGTACTTTCGGTTAGTTCCAGAGTGGACTGTCCTGCCTGGGGTGATGGGAACTTTCAGGTGAGCCCAGATTGGCCAGTGGTAGAGTGCTTGCTTTGCATGCCAGAGGCCCTGGGTTCAATTCCTCAGCACCATATCCGGCTGTGGCTCTGTGGCTCAAGTGGTAGAGCGCTAGCCTTGAGCTGAAGAGCTGAGGGACAGCGCCCAGGCCCAGAGTTCAAGCCTAGGGCTGGCAAAAAAAGAAAAAAAAGAAAAAGAAAAAAATGAAAATTGGACCCTACACCTGTGGTTTACACCTCTAATCCTAGCCACGAAGCAAGCTGAGATCTGAGGATCTTGATTTGAAGCCAGCCCAAGCAGGAACATCCGTGAGACTCTGATCTCCAGTTAATTACGGAAAAAAAAAACAAAAAACCAGAAGTGTCACTGTGGCTCAAAGTAGTAGAGCACTAACTTTAAGCAAAAGGAGCCCAGGGACAGTGCTCAGGACCAGAGTTCAAGCCCCTGGACTGGCAAAAATAAAAAAATAAAATAAAATTTGGGAGAGGTGCTGCGTCACTGGGGTTAACTTTAGTTAACTTTAGTCTTCAGGTGCTCACAGGACAGGACTTACTTTTCCCTTGTGCAGAACCAGCTTAGTAAGGAGCCTGTGCAGCCTCATTGGATAGCTTCATCTCAGCCCAGCCATCTGGCTCCCCAGAGCCTCCATCTCATGTTTCTGTGGCCAGGACTTTCTTGTGTCACAGGAAAAGCTGTATGCATGCTGGGGAGAGAGCCTTGTGACTGCACACAGTAGATTCACTTCTTGCTGAGTGCAAAGCCAATAAATACAACCTGAAGAGAAGCCGGGGGAGGGGGGGGAGTTTTATCATTTGTAGCAAGTAAGGAGTGTACTAGAGAATAATCTCAAAGAGAACACAGAGTTTTAGACCCCAGGCTCAAACTGCAGGATTTCTACCCATCAGGGCTGGCCCCATATGCCAAATAAGGAGATGTAGTAAAGGGTAGAGAAAGTTTTATTATGTGTCAGCCATAGAAAGACAGCAGTTTAAGTGGTGCTGTGGCTCAAGTGGTAGAGCACTCACCTTGAGCTGAAGGGCTCAGGGACAGCGCCCAGGCCCAGAGTTCAAGCCCCACAACCAAGAAAAAAGAAAAGAAAGAAAGGAAGGAAGGAAGGAGGGGGGGGAGGGAGGGAAGAAAAGAGTAAGGGAGGGAAGGAAGGAAGGAAGGAAGGAAGGAAGGAAGGAAGGAAGGAAGGAAGGAAGGAAGGACAGCAGTTCAGAATATCTTCAATCATCTTTGGGATACTGCCATCTCTATATGCTTAAATAGATAGGGAACAAGAAGGGAGCAGGGGGAAAAGATATCCAAAAACAGTCCCATGTTCATTTTAGTAGATGGTTGGACAGGGCATCCTGATGCTCTGTTTTTTGTTTTTTTTTTTAGTTTACTTCCTAGTTCTAAATTTCTGAGCCTGGAATCTTTTTTTTTTTTTTTGGTCATGGGACTTGAACTCTGAGCTTGGGCACTGTCCTTCAGCTCTTCAGCTCAAGGCTAGTGCTCACCACTTGAGCCACAACACCACTTCTGGTTTTCTGGTGATTAATTGGAGATCAGAGTCCCACGGACTTTCTTGCCCGAGCTGGCTTTGAACCGTGATCCTCAGATCTCAGTCTCCTAAGTAGCTAGGATTACAGGCATGAGCCACCAGCTTGAGCCTGGAATCTTTAAAAGCACATTATTATTATTTTTTAGTCAGTCATGGGGCTTACACTCAGGGCTTGGGCACTGTCCCTGAGCTCTTTTGCTTAAGGCTAACACTCTGCCACTTTGAACCATAATACCACTTCCTGTTTTCTGCTGGTTAATTGGAGATAAGAATCTCACAAACTTTCCTGTGAGACTGGCTTTGAACCTCAATTCTCAGATTTTAGTCCCCTGTGTAGCTAGGATGATGGGTGGGAGCCACCTGTACCCAGCTTAAAATATATTCTTTAAATTTTCCTTTTGCTTCATCTTCATATCCTGCTTCAACCTGAAAAGGGTGAGTCAGAAGAGTCAGAATTACTCAGTTATGCTTGTTATTTTTTGTTGGTGTTGTTCCTATTTTTTTTTTTGTCCCATCTTGGGGCTTGAACTCAGGGCCTAGGTGCTGTCCCTGAGTTTTTGTGCTCAAGGCAAGTGCTCTACCACTTGAGCCACCGCTTCACTCCCAGATTTTTGGTAGTTAAATGGAGATCAGAATCTCATGGACTTTCTTGCCCAAGTTGGCTTTGGACCACCATCCTCAAATTTGAGCCTCTTGAGTTGCTAGGATTACAGGAATGAGCCACCAGCACACAGCTGATTCTTGGTTTCTTTGTAAATTTTTCTGGAGGGTATTATCTGAAATAAGTTACTAAGAATTAACTGAACTGGTGGCTCACATCTGTCATCTTAGCTACTCAGAAGGCTGAGATTTGAGGATGACAGTTCAAAAGCCCACCCAGCTGGAGCATATACGAATACAAATATACAAATATTTATCTCCAATTCACCCCCAAAAAGCCAGAAGTAGAGGTGTGGCTCGAGTGGTAGAGCAGCAGCCTTGAGCAGAAAAGCCAAGTTACAGCAGGAAACTTTGTATTAGCCTTGTGCCCGAGTACCAGCATATAGGGCAACTCAAATGGTAGAGTGCTAGCCTAGCAAGCGTGAAACCCTAAGTTCAAACTCTATTGCTGCTAAAAAGAAAACAAACAAACGAAAAAGTATATATTGTCCTCTTTATTTTATGGCTTTTAAGGTTTTGCCTCCAGAGGACAGTTGGTAACATCTAGAGGCATATTTGGTTGTCACCACTGGCTGTAGGGCTCCCGGTATGCAGTTGGCCAAGGCCCAGGCTGTTTTACAATTTACATCACGTAACTAATATGTAAGGATTACTTGGTATCAACTCTGAGTAGCACTGAGACTGAGATCTGCTTTAGCCAATAGGCAATCAGACCTGTGAGAACCCTCTGTAGCTGCAAACTTCTATATTCTTGCTTTCCAGGTGGATTTTTCTAATGGGACCACCATTCTTGGGAATGTTAGTCTGTACCAAGCTCTCGCCATATGTTCTTAAGACAGGTGAATGTTATCAAAGATATTTTAGCAAATATGGAAAGGAGCCAGCATGGATGGCTCACACCTGTGATCCTAGCCACTCCAAAGGCTGAGAACTGAGAATCATGGTTCAAGGGGAGCCCTGGTAGAAAAATCCCATGAAACTCTTATCTCCAATTAACTATCAAAGAAAAAAGTCCAGAAGAGAAGCTATGGCTCAAGTGGTAAAACACTATCCTTGAGCAAAAAAAAAAAGCTCAGGGGCAGTTATCTAGGCCCTGAGTTCAAGCTCCAAAACCGGCACAAGAAATAAAAATTAGAAACTTTTTGAGCTAATTTGACCAAAATGCAAGGACACGGTAAATATGGAAAGACAGTGGGCAATGATGAGGAGGAAGATTTTTTTGTTTGTTTGTTTTGACAGTCCTAGGCCTTGAACTCTGGGCCTAGGCACTGTCCCTGATCTCCTTTTTACTCAAGGCTAGCACTCTTCCACTTGAGCCACAGCGCTACTTCTAGCTTTTTCTGCTGGTTAATTGAACATAAGAGGTTCACAGACTTTCCTGCCTGGGCTGGCTTTGAACCTTCATCCTCAGATCTCAGCCTCCTAAGTAGCTAGGATTACAGGCACAGCGAGGAAGGGTTTCATTATGCATCTCCCCAGGCAGGTGACCTCAACCAGCGGGTGGTAACAAACCTGGCACATTAGGCTACCTCTGGGGTTTATAAGACTAATTTATTTACAGAAGATAACAAAGTATCTACAGGACATTCATATATATGAATGTTGTTAGAATTAGATACCCTTCAAAGGTTCTTTGAATGTACCCATTGGCTTGGGTCACATGGGTCCCAAATCATTTTTATTTCACTTTGAATATATTTACCTAGTCCTGATAAGTTTAACCTATGTGGAATGTTATTGTCTCTTGCTTTCAAAGTGCAAATATTTTGCCAAGCTCTTTGAAAAGCACACATATTTTTATTAGGCTGCCATCTGAGAGTAGAAACAGCCTATAAGAACAGATCTCTCGGGCTGGGAAGGTGGCTCAGTGGTAGAGCGCTTGCCTTGCATGCATGAGGCCCTGGGTTCAATTCCTCAGCACCACATAAGCAAAAAGAAAAAAGCCAGAAGTGGCACTGTGGCTCTAGTGGTAGAGCCCTTGCCTTGAGCTGAAGAGCTGAGGGACAGCGCCCAGGCCCAGAGTTCAGGCCCCACGACCAACCAAAAAAAAAAAAAAAGAACAGATCTCATTGAAGTTAAGATAATCCCATCTACTATTCCATCTGACCTTCCACTGATCTTCGAATAGTAGGATTTTGCATTCTGAAGTCCTGGCTGTGGGGTGAAAGGGAGAAAATGCATTTGCAAGTAGCATCCAGATCCAAGTCACCTTCTTTTTCCTGGGCAGCATTTTTGTTGTGGTGGTGGTGATGGTGGTGGTTGGTCATGGGGCTTGAACTCTGGGCCTGGGCACTGTCCCTGTGCTCTTCATCTCAAGCAAGCACTCTACCACTTGAGCCACAGCACCACTTCCAGTTTTCTAATGGTTTATTGGAGATAAGAGTCCCACCGACTTTCCTGCCTGGGCTGGCTTTGAACCGTGATCCTCAGACTTCAGCCTCTTTAGTAGCTAGGATTACAGGCGTGAGCCACCAGCGCCCGGCCATGGGCAGCATTTTTCTTACATCTTAAACTGTCCTCTGAAGTTCCATTCCATCCTGTCACAGGACTGTCTTTTAGCTTTCCCTTTCTCTTGGTGATACTGGGGATTGAACTCAGAGCCTTGCATTTGCTGGGCAGGTGCTCTACCACTTGAATCTCACCTCACCCCTTTTATTTGTAATTTTATTTTCCAAATAAGTTCTCACAACTTTCTCCAGGCTGCCTGTAAACTCATGATCTCCCTGTCTCTACCTCCTGAGTAGCTGGATTATGGGTATGCATCACCAGTTCTGGTATCATTTAACTTTTCTGAATTAAAAAAAACAAACAAAACCCCAAAACAGTGCTCAGTCAAATCACATGAAGGTAACAAACAAAAATGATTTAAGTTTTATTTGAACTTGTCTAAGACTATGGAAAACTCTTGATTTGTAAGAGTCACTTCTAAATGGGACAGGAGTCCAAGTGGTGTATGAAATCTCGGATGCAATTTCCAGCCTTAGTCTCCTCCCCTGGGGTGCAGCCCTCCCTGCCAACACACTCTAAAGGATCCCTAGCAGCAGCCCACACTCCAGGCCTGGCTTGCTTTTATTCCTAAGCTCACCAGTGTCAAGACTCATATTTTCAGGATCTCTATAGTCATTAGATTCCTAATAGGATTTAATGAGGTATAAAGAAGCTATTGGTCAGTCAGCCTTGTTAGATAATAAACACTGTGTCTTCTTATGGAACCTCTTTATTGTTTGTATTGGGTTTTTGTTGTTGGTGTTCATAACAGGCTTGATCTCTGGGCCACAAACTCTCACTTGGTTCTCACTCTTGCTCATGACAGGTGCTTTTCCACTTGAGCCACACTTCCAGTCCAGCATTTTGCTGGTTAATGGGAGATGGGATCCTCTTACATTTTTCTGCCCAGGCTAGTTAACCTCCAACATCAGTTCTCATCCTACTAAGTAGCTAGGAGTGAGCCACCAGCACCAGGCTTATTGGTATCTTTGTTGACACCTAAGCTAGCTGGCCTCTGTGGGCTGAGAACTTGTAGACTTTTTACTGTCCCTCAAATATCACACTGAGGCATGCCTTGTTGTATCTGTGGAGATGATTCTTCCCTTTGGGCTGCTCACAGGCAGGTGGGAATAAAATGATTCCATGGCATGAAAATTCTCCCTTCCTCCCTCCACCCCTCTCCCCCCCCCCCCCCCAGTCTTGTCTGTCCTCCTGAATGACAGGGAAAGCACACTAAGCTACTCCAACTGAGCTACTGTGAGCAGGGCCAGGACTGTGTCTCATCACAGCTGGGACCTCCACTGAGCCAGGCTTTCTAGGGCATTGGCCACATGGTAGATGGTAACAGTGAACAGGTGCATCAGCAGGCAGCAGTAAGAATGTTTACCATGTGTCAGAGTTCACACAAAGTACATATTTTTAACACAGGCACCCACAAAACCACCTTGATTGTTTTCTCCTTATTTTATAAAGACTGAAACAGAAAGGTAAACTCACCTGGTCAGGTTACATAGCAAAGCCAGGATGGAAACCCACACGAATTCCCACCTTCTCTTCTCTCTGGGGATCAAACCCAAGGCCTCATACTGGACCACTAAGCTATACACTCAGACCCACGCAAGCCTCTCTTTAGAATCTCTACTCTGCTATCACCCAATATGATGTCCTCCTAACATTCACCAGATCTCAAAAATAAAGCAGAAAGCAAAATGGCACCATGTCTCCAACAGCCATCTTGAATTGGTGAGGACATGGGCAGTATACAGAGAATCAGACAAAAGAGAGGAGAGACCAGAAAGCCATTTCTGATAAGGAGCCTCCCGTGACGCTATTAGGCTTTGCTGGCTAGCCTAATAGCTTAGGGTTTAGCTTTCCATGCAGTAACTCAGCTCTGCTGTCATGTGAGCATGGCTAGGATCTAATAACCCTGTGTTTATGGACACTGAAATTTGAAGTTCATGTAATAGTCACATTATAAACTATTTTCATACTTTAATTTTTCCCCCTAATAACTCAAAAGGGCAAAATCATTTTTAGCTCTCATATGGTATAAAAATGTTTTGCAGGTTACACTGGATCTTCAGTAGACTTTGGCTAATGCCTGGTACAAAGAAAAGGAGGTAAGTTGGACCAAATTCAGTGATAAATGTTTACTCTGAGCCAGGGGGGACAATACAATGCTCAACAGACAGGACTAGTGTCCCATGACTGGTATTAGAGCAAACAGAAGCAAAATTCCAGGGAGTAAGAGACCCCATTAGGACAAAAGAAGTGTCTCCCAACCCAGCCTGGGGAAGGTAGGAAAAGCTCACCAGAGAGCCTCATCGGTTGCACCATGACCTAAAAGGTAAAGGAGAACTCATTCAGAAAAGACAGAGGGAGATAGAAGGCCTGTGAGCTCAAGAAAAATCAGGGTTGAAATCCAGTCCTAGCTACTCAGGAGGCTGAGGCAGGAAGATTACATGAATCCAAGATTTCCAGGCCAGCTTGCATGTCACATCAAGATGTAGTAGCGGGAGGGAGGAGGTGTGTGGGGGTGTGCACATGCACACATGTGCTTTTATATATTTAGGTTTAAGACCCCATGTGTTCATTATTAAATATCAGGTAAGTCAGTGTATTCTTTAGGCTTACTTTCCTTATGTGCAAAGTGGATATCATGTCAATTTTCACCTCCCACGTTGGTGTGGTAGAATGTTAGCTATAGTTCAATTCTGCTGTCCTCCATTTGTAAGGTGCATTGGATTGGTTGGGATGAACAGTCCATTATATTCCCTCCAGCCCTGAAATACTCTGAATTCTTTTATTTTTCTTCCAGTCCTGGAATTGAGGGCCTGGGCACTGTCCCTGAACTTCTTTAGCTCAATGCTAGCATTCTACTACATGAGCCACAGTGCCACTTCCAGTTTTTTCTGTTTATGTGGTACTGAGAAATCAAACCCAGGATTTCATGCATTCTAGGTAAGCACTCTACCGCTAAGTCACATTCCCAACCCAACGCTGAATTCTTTTTGTTGTTGTTGGTCATGGAGCTTGAACTCTGGGCTTGAATCCTGTCCCTCAGCTCTTCAACTCAAGGCTATCGCTCTACCACTTGAGCCGCTGCACCACTCCTGGTTTTCTGAGTGGTTTATTGGAGATAAGAGTCTCAAGGAGTTTCCTGCCCGGGCTGGCTTTGAACTGTGATCCTCAGATCTCAGCCTCCTGAGTAGCTAGGATTACAGACATGAGCCACCGGCGCCTGATCCTTATTTTTAAATCTAAGTTATCAAGACACTGCTCTTCAATTGAGGTATTGTTACTTTCAACAGTGACCTGCTTCAGGACAACAGTGACTGTCCCAAGTTGAAGAAGAAATGTCCCTGGTGATACCAGTGGTTGTGATGGGCACCCTCTCTGAAGGAAGAGAGCTGCAGGATGACATATTCCTGTAGGAAGACCATGCTGAGGTGACAGTCTTTATGTGACATTGACCTGAAAGAAGTGCCCAGCTGTGCTTGCCTGGTGATCAGCTGATCCCTTGGCCCAGTGAGTCATGGGGCTTGAACTCTGGGCCTGGGCTCTGTCCCTCAGCTCTTCAGCTCAAGGCGAGCACTCTACCACTGGAGTCACAGCGCCACTTCCGGCTTTTTCTGTTTTATGTGGTGCTGAGGAATCGAACCCAGGGCCTCATGCTTGCAAGGCATGCACTCTACCGCTGAGCCACCTTCCCAGCCCCCTGGCCCAGTGACTTTTGTTCTCAGCTCCACCCAGTCCTTTCAGTATCAGAGAAGAACTTCAGATTCGGAGTGACTCCCCTCTTCTTCAGTGAATCTTGTTGAATTTTACTCCTGTCTGAAAATAAAGATGTCATTGCTAGGCATCGGTGGCTCACATCTGTAATCCAAGATACTCAAAGGCAGCTCAAGCAGAAAAGTCTATGAGACTCTTCTCTCCAGTTAACTAACAAAAAGCTTGAAATGGAGGTGTGAGCACTAGCCTTGAAGGAAAAAGCTAAAGGAGAGAGAGCCCAGGCTCTGAGATCAAGCCCCGGGGCCAGCACAATAAATAAGGAAATACATCTATACATAAATACATAAACAAATGCATACATAAATATGGAGTTACTAAGGATTTCTGCAGACTGGGCCTAGACCTGACTTTGGCAATGGTGTGAAGTCAGAAAAATGATGAATGAAGAAGAGGTAGTAGGAAGACGAAGCAGAAGGTGTCCACTTTTATCATGGGGCTCCATAACACTTTCATTGGTGTCTACTGATTATATAAAAATATCTGGTAGTGGGAAAAGTCTCCAGTGCTTCAGTCCTCACAGAAGTCTGTGACACAATTGTGACCTGGCACAAAAGGTGTTGGGTAAAAGTGATATCATGGAGACATAGAATTTGTAAGAGTGCTTGATCCTAAATAATTACATAATGAAACTCTGTCCAGAGATGAAGCTGCCTTCCTTTGACCTATATCATGGTTATCCACAAAAACTTTGATATATTCAGAAGGCTGTTTAAGGCCATCTACATACTCCCAAATATCCACTGTGTTCATGTGGATGAAAAAGCCACGGTTAAATTCAAAGAAACCGTGGGACAGTTACTCAGCTGCTTCCCAAGCGCGTTTCTGGCTTCCAAGATGGAACCCGTGGTCTATGGTGGGATCTCCAGGCTCCAGGCTGACCTGAATTGCATGAAGGATCTGGTGGTCTCCAAGGTCCCCTGGAAGTACCTCCTCAACACCTGTGGCAAGATTTCCCCCTGAAGACCAACAAGGAACAGCATCTGAAAGGAGGTAAATAGAAGACTATTATCCTAAGGTACTGTCCCCAGCCCATATTAGAGGAAGGACCAAATAGCACACATGGAGCCAAGATACTGGGGTTCTCCTTTCCTGCTATGGGCTGGACTGAAAACACCTTGCTGCCCATCATCTCATTGTTTACTTTGGCTCTGCCTGTGTGGCCTTTACAAAGGAATTTGTTCATTTCATTCTTGAAGACTAGAGGGCCCTTGATTTACTTGAGTGGTTGAAAGATGCCTGTTCTCCTCATGAACATTTCTGGGTGACACAAGTATGTGGGCCAGGTTTCAGTTCGGCAGGAAGTTAGCTCTGAGTGTAGTGTGGTGATGCTGCTCGTGGTGGTGATAGTGTAGGCTGTGTGTGTGCATGACATAAAAAAAAATGTTCTTAAAACTGGATACTGGTGATTCACACGTATAATCCTAGTTACTCGGGAAGCTGAGATCTGAGGATCCTGGTTTGAATCCAGCCTGGCAAGAAAGTCCATGAGATTTTTATCTCCAATTGAGCACCCAAAAAAAGTCAGAAGTGGAAGTGTGGTACATTAGCCTTGAGCCCCAAAAGCTCAGGGCAGTACCTAGGCCCCAGGACCCTCTCTCTCTCTCTCTTTCTTTCTCTCTCTCTCTCTCTCCCTCTTTCATCTTCTCTCTCATTCTTTCCCTCTATATCTATCAAGTTAAATCACCATTGCTTGGCCTTGGCTGATTGGAGACTGGACGCCTCTGTGGACCAAGCTGGCATGACTCCTCAGGGTCACCTGTCATGTTAAATCCCCTTTACCATTCTGGGTAGGCAGAAAATTATAAACCTTTTTCCTCACACACAATTCAATCTTGTAGCAGAAAATCTAGAACTACAGAAAAATATGAACAAGAGAAACATAAGTGCACACAAGACAATTATTTAACTCTCTTTTGTTGGCCTTACATAATTTGCCATACTCACTATATAATTTTGAATTCTGCTACTTTTACATAGCAACATAGCATAACAATTGCTAATGACTGCATTGTTTTGAATCATGCTTTTGATCCTGTACTACATTGTTTTCAATCATACGTGTGCACACATATACACATACTCATGACTAGGAGGTGGTTTTATTTCAATATAGTAAAAGGGGTAGAATTGTATGAGTCATTTTTTTAATCACACTAGCAATATTGTTACTGTTGCGTTTTTTTAAATACTTTTGCAAAAGATACAGAATGCCAGACAATGAAGAAATGGATCAGATCAAAAACATATATCAGATTGTTTTTTATCAGAGCCCACTGACAAGTTTGTCAGTGGTTAATTAAGCATCTTGTCTGGTTTTCACTATGTAAAATCCTGCTTTAGGCTGGGCACTGGTGGCTTACACCTGTAATCCTAGCCACAGGAGGCTGAGATCTGAAAATCAGAGTTCAAAGCTAGCCCAGGAGATTCTTCCTTTCAACCAACCGGAAAACTGCTTGAAGTGGATTTGTGGCTCAAGTGATAGAGCAACAGCCTTGAGTGAAAAAAGCAAATAACAACAATCATAAAACAAATAAGAGAAACACGTACAAGGCCCTGAGTTCAAGCCCCAATATTGGCACACACACAAAAAATCCTATCATGGATGACTAACATCAAAAGGAAGGTAATACCTTCCCACACTCAGTTTTACCACATTTTAGTGTTATTTTCTTTAGAATTAAGACCTGCCTGATTGAAAGATGGAAACAGGTACAGTTCTTGATACATATGCCCCAATTGTTTTTTTAAACTATGTTTTAGTTATCCATCAGTCCACCAGTGTCCAGGACAACTTGTTACACCACCTGTCCACTAACACTAGAGATCCCTTCATATTTCTCTTTAGAAGAATTGCAATCATTTGTCATTTCTCATATGTGGGAGGGTGATTTTTTTTTTTTTTTGTCCATTGTGGGCCTAGAACTCTGGGCCTGGGCACTATCCCTCAGCTCTTCAGCTCAAGGAGAACACTCTACCACTTGAGCCACAGTGCCACTTCTGGTTTTCTGGTGGTTAAATGGAGATGCATCTCATGGAGTTTCCTGCCTGGACTGGCCTTGAACTGCAATCCTCAGATCTCAGCCTCCTGAGTAGCTAGGATTATGGGTGTGAGCCACCAGCACCCAGCAGAGGGTGAATATTTTGCACATGTGTTTTAGCCATCTTTTGTGGGCTGCTCTTTCTGTGCAATGGGCATGGGATTGAAAAGCTGTATTGGTACTCATGGAGTGGAGCCTTTGGGTAGGCTAGAAAAGAAAGGATAAGGGAACTGAGGAAACAGAGAGAAGTCTGGGAGAGCAGGGGAGAACTGAGTTCATGTGGATGAATATGATGGAGTCATGACCCAGGTGACTGCCTGGGGAAGAGGTTTCTGCTCTGATGTTTTTTTTGTTTGTTTGTTTGTTTTTGGGTCCAGTCATGGGCCTGAACTCTGGGCCTGGGCGCTGTCCCTCAGCTCTTCAGCTCAAGGCTAGCGCTCTACCATTTGAGCCACAGCGCCACTTCCGGCTTTTTTTTTCTGATTATGTGGTGCTGAAGAATCGAACCCAGGGCCTCAGGCATGCAAGGCAAGCGCTCTACCACTGAGCCACTTTCCCAGCCCCTG
Source organism: Dipodomys merriami (assembly GCF_024711535.1). Lineage (NCBI taxonomy): Eukaryota > Metazoa > Chordata > Mammalia > Rodentia > Heteromyidae > Dipodomys > Dipodomys merriami. The sequence goes on along the minus strand of NW_027202937.1, from coordinate 26,587,001 downwards.
CTCTGTTGTTTTGATGTACTTCACTCTTTCATGCATGCATTCAACCTAGACTGTTCAGACACCTGCTCCTCTCCTTCTCTGTCTCCAGCTCCAAACCCTGGGTCTGTCCAACTGTGACACACACACTCACACTCACACACACACACACACACACACACACACACACACACTCACGACTAGGAGATGGTTTTATTCCAATATGGTAAAAAGTATAAAGTTACATGAATCATTTTTGAAGCAGTCTAGTAATATCATTACTGATGGTTGCCTTTTTTATATATACTTTTTCAAAAGATATAGCATGCCAAATGATAAAGAAATGGAGTCACATACTAAGGAGGAATCTGAGTTGTCTATCTGCACCTAACACAGGGCAGCAGAGGATGAGGGAGGAGAAAACCAAACAAGCCCATTAAAGTTGTTTTTCTAGCTGGACACTGGTAGCTCAAGCTTCTAATTCAAGTTCTGCGGGAGGCTGAGATGTGAGGTTCAAAGCTCAAAGCCAGCACAGGTGGGAAAGCCCCTGAGAATCAAACTTCTAATTAACTAGCAAAAAGCTGGAAGTAGAGCTGTGGCTCAAATTGTAGCCTTGAGTGAAAAGCTAAAGGAGAGTGTGTAAGCCCCGAGTTCAAGTATTTTTGACTAGCTCTTGGGCTTTCCCTTCCCAACAGGGATATATTTGAATGAAACACCCATTGTAGTCTGTGAGAAGTCAGTCTGGACTTGAGGCTGTAGAATTTCTCACTAGGAACTAAATGTGAAGGCAGAACCTTAAGCACAAGGGGGTCTGTGCAGGGGATCCAAGAGCTACCTCTGTGAAAAAGGCAGCTTTTAAGTGGGTAAAATGAAAGGGAGTCCCAGGAAAATAGCAGAAAATCATTATCCTGAGCTCCATATCAGAAGGTCCCAGCAGTGGTTCATATCCATCAGGGCAGTCAACTATCCGCATGAGCAGATGGCTTCTGGTGAACATGTGAAGTTAGAAGCCCTCCTATAGAGATGGTATCAAGTCTCACTGTGTGTGTCCCTCATACCTCGTTCTAGGACTCCAGACACAGGCTGGTCCCTGTGGGTATGTATTTTCTTCTCTGAGGGCCAGGATTGGAGTGACATAAACTGACCTTCAGAGGCAAATTGACCTTTGCACTTTAGCATATCCAAGTTTGTAGTTTTACTTTCGCGACATCTTAACTCCCTTTAACCAGGCCGACTGTCTTCTAGCAGAATGCTTCTGGGCAAATTTCCCTTGCTGAAGTCTCAATAGAGATTAACTTGCTGGAAAGCTCCTGGAGGGAAGAAATGCTGCTTAATCTCTCATGGCGCCTAAAACAGGGTAGGCTTATATTCATTTTGGGTGCACTTGTTTTAGATTTGTGAAGCCTAATATAGTGCCTGGCATAAAGTTAAGCACACAAAATAGATTGAGCAAAGAATGAAGTGTTTGGGGATATAGCAGATTTGTTTACTCATGTATTCAGTTAGTGCCAGTACTAAGACTTAAATTCAGGGCCTTTCTGTTCCTTAGAGCTTTTTTTGCTCAAGGCTACTAGTACTCTACCACTTGAGTCATAGCTCTACTCCCAGGTTTCTGGTGGTTAACTGGAGATTAAGACTATCACAGACTTTCCTGCTTAGACTGGCTTCTAACTGTGATCCTCAGATCCCAACCTCCTAAGTTACTATGACTATAGGCACCAGTGAGATTTCTATTTGTAAAGATTTTTCAAAGCCGGGAACTGGGGACTCACGCCTGTAATCCTAGCTACTCAGGAGGCTGAGATCTGGGAATCATGGGTTGAAACCAGTACAGGCAGGAAAGTCCTGAGACTCTTATCTTCAATAAACTACTCAGAAAAAGCTGGAAGTAGTGCTGTGGTCCAAGTGGTAAAGCACTACCCTTGACCACAAGGAGGCTGGGGAATAGTGCCAGCCCTGAGTTCAATTCCCAGGACAGGAATATATATATATACACACATATATCATATATATATATATATATATATATATCTCCTATATATATCCTATATATTCAACATATATTCAACATACATTCAATATATATATATATTCAACATATATTCTCTCTCTCTATATATATATTCAAGAGTCCTTGGGTGTTGTTTTATTTTGTGATGTGTCAACATGGCACTCTGATTTCCATCCATCTTGTTAAATCCTTGCTATCTGTGTATATCCTAGTTATGGTTCCCATTATGAAAGGATGATGTCTATTTCTAACTTTATGGCTTAGGTGACCTCCCTCAGTATCTTTCAGGCAAGTGGAAATGTTGCCAGAATAGAATGAGATATTAACACTGTCTGGACTTTAAACTGTACTTTTTTTTTTTTTTTGGGTGGGTTGTGGAGCCTGAACTCTGGACTTGGGCGCTGTCCCTCAGCTCTTCAGCTCAAAGCTAGCAATCTACCACTTGAGCCACAGCACCACTTCCGGCTTTTTCTGTTTACGTGGTCCTGAGGAATCAACTCATGCACGCAAGGTAAGCACTCTACCACTGAGCCACCTTCCCAGCCCCTGAACTATACTTTTTACTTCATTAATCACTCACAAAAATTCCTATGAGGTATTAGCTTTCTTTGGTAACAGGAAAGCTGAAAATGAAGCCCTAGGCACTGCAGAAAAGTACTTGAAATTCTATAAAAACTTGTCTTCTGCCATTAAAAACACAATTACTAAGTGAATCTAGGGCTACTAAGCTTTATGAACTCAAAGCTAATTTTCTGATTTCTTATATTTTAATTTGGGAATTTGCTGAAACTTTTCAACGAGGATCTTTTCCCACCTGTTAACATCTTGAACTATGTTTTTTTTTGGTATGTGTGTGTGTGTGTGTGTGTGTGTGTGTGTGTGTGTGTGTGTGCCCTGGTACTAAAGTTTTAATTCAGGTTCTGGGCACTGTTCCTTAGCTTTTCTGCTCAAGACTAGTGCTCTACCATTTGAACCATAGGTCCGCTTCTGGCTTTTCAGTGGTTAATCAGAGATAAGAGTCTCACTATACTTCCTGTGTGAGTTGGCTTCGAACTGCAATCCTCAGATCTCAGCCTCCTAAGTAGCTAAGATTACAGGTGTGAGCCATTGGCTCCTGACTCCGACTGTGGTAGAGCTTTGCACTATGTTCTCTGACAAGCAAATATGCTTGGAAGGCAGAGAGGCAATGTCCTTCTTAAACATTATTCTTAGTGATCAGAAGCTCAGCATCTCACTTCAAAATCACATCAATAACTAGCCAGAGTGGAGAGAGGAGGAAGAAAAGAGCAGACTATAGTGGGGAAGAAATCAAGTCCCCTCACTTGGAGCTCTTGTTCTACCTTCTCCCCATAATACCCAGTGCCTAAAATTCACCTAACCTAGTCAAGCACAAGTGGCTCATGCCTGTAATCCTAACGACTCAGGAAGCTGAGATCTGAAGACTAAGGTTCAAAGCCAGCCCAGGCAGGAAAGTCTATAAGACTTGGATAACCAATTAACCAGCTGAAACAAAAAAAAAAAAAAAAAAAAAGATAAAAACACAGTAGAGCTGTGGACCAAGTGGTATAGTGCCAGCCTTAAGCAAAAAGCTAAGACAGAATACCCAGACTCTGAGTTAAAGCCACACTACTGACACAAAACCAAAAGAAATAAAATACACCCAGCCTTTAAAATATACTCAACTTATAAGAACCACCCAATTCAAACTTGAGGGAAGTTAGACTGTTAGAAAGTTTATAGTTCAAGGTTCAGACTCTTCAGACTTCTCCCTCAGCATTTAAAGCATTTCAAGCCTGAGGTTATTCAGGAACTTTCAATGTGCAAAAAGAAGTCCTAAAATACCTTTCCAGTAGAACTCTACCTGCCCCTTACTCTGGTCAGCTCCAGCCTTACCTGGCAGCAATGACACTTTTTTTGTTTTGTTTTGTTTGTGTGTGTGTGTTTGTTTTTTTTTTTTTTTTGGGGGGGGGGGGTCCGGTCGTGGGGCCTGGGCGCTGTCCCTCAGCTCTTCAGCTCAAGGCTAGCACTCTACCACTTGAGCCACAGCGCCATTTCCGGCTTTTTTCTTTTTGCTTATGTGGTGCTGAGGAATCAAACCCAGGGCCTCAGGCATGCAAGGCAAGCGCTCTACCACTGAGCCACCTTCCCAGCCCAGCAATGACACTTTAATTGGGTGAATTTGGAAAGATAGTCTCTCTGGTACTTGAAGTTAAGCAATGAAATTCCCTAACTTTCTTCCCATACCTTCTTTCTTTCCCTGGGGCTTTTCCACTGGCCAGGCCTGAGCTGGGGGGAGTGGCTGTAGGTACACATGTTAACACTTGAATCTTCCAAGAATCTTGCTTTGGACTTCATGGTTTGAGTCCCAGAGCTAGGAAGGAAGCTGGAGCCGTGAGTTGGAGATGTTAGATTCACTAAAGTATACCCTGCAGTCTTTGAAGAAGCTATTTTCTTGACTGAGTCAAGATGAAACTGGTTTCCATGAGATAAAAATGAATCATCCAGAGGCTCCAAGCCTACCTGGTTCACCCAGACACTTTCCCACACATACTTCAGAAATTTCTTAAAAAGGTTTCCTGGCTGTTTATAACCCTGTAGTTTTAGGCCATTTCCTGTGTGGTAAATAGCATCAAGCCTGGTGCTGGCTCACTCTGTCATTCTAGCTACTCAGGAGCTGAGATCTGAAGAAGACTGTTTGAAGCTAACTGAGGCAGAAAAGTCTCTGAGACTCTTATTCTAATTAACCACACACACACACACACACACACACACACACACACACGCACACCAACAACAACAACAACTGGAAGTGGAGCTGTGGCTCAAATGGTAGAGTGCTAGCCTTGAAGGGACAAAAAAAATCTAGGAGAACAAATCATAGTACTGAGTCGAACTATCATTACTATTATAAATAATTAAGAAAAGAGAAAGGGAAGGAAGGAAAGCAGCAACTGTGAGTAGTTACTGCTGTGACTCAAGTGGTAGAGTATCAGCCTTGAGCAAAAGACCCTCAGGGACAGTGCCCAAGCCCTGAGTTCAAACCTCAGGACTCTCTCTCGTTCTCTCGATCTCTGGCTCTCGCTCTTCTCCCCCCCCCCCCCCACACACAATCAAGAACCAATTTAATCCAAGCTATTGTCTAAGACACTGAGGAAGTTTCCAAACTGGGGCACACAGGTAATGCCATAATCAAATGAATATGTAAAAGTACTTTGTGTGTCCCGTGGTCCATGGGTAAGTAAGACAAGGGTGGATGAAGCCTTTTCTACAGTCAGTGGCTGAAATCATACTTTAAATGCACATACCTTCATGTAATAAAATCTGGTTGATGCCTTGGAGTGAGAGTTATAAATGTGCCATAAGGAGAAAATAAAAGAGTTGTATGGCTTAGCTGGGTGTGGTGAGGTGGCTCACACTTGTAACCTTAACTACTAGGAAGGCACTTGGAGACCAGCCCTGGTAAAAAGTATTGGAGAGGTTGGGAAGGTGGCTCAGTGGTAGAGTGCTTGCCTTGCATGCCTGAGGCCCTGGGTTCGATTCCTCAGCACCACATAAGCAAAAAGAAAAAAGCCAGAAGTGGTGCTGTGGCTCAAGTGGTAGATTGCTAGCCTTGAGCTGAAGAGCTGAGGGACAGCGCCCAGGCCTTGAGTTCAGGCCCACGACCGGACCCAAAAAAAAAAAAGTATTGGAGACCAATCAATAATCCTACTCAACCAATAAAAAAACTGGGTGTGGTGGCATGGGCTTAGCATCTCAGTTTCATAGAGAAACATAAATGATAGGATCACCTGCCAATCTCAGGCAAAAAGCAAGTAGGTCTTGGTTTTTGTTATTTGAAGAATAACAAAAGGAAAGAGCTGAGGATAACAAAAGAATTACAAAAGGAAAGTTGCAGCTCAAGTGGCACAGCACCTGCCTGGAAAATACGAGGATCTGAATCCAAACTCCAGTTCCACCAGTAAAGAATACAGGTTGACTTCTGAAACATAAATAGATTCCCTGCCATTTATTTAATGACCAATCTTTGGGTCCACCCTGGCTCCAGATTTCTTCAGAACTCTTTACCCTGACAGATCACTGCCCTTGGTTTAGAATTTAGGTTGCTAATTTTGACCTAATGTTCAAGCTGGGGACTAAACATCTCTGTTCTGAGTCGCTCATTACCATCGCTACCTCCCCCTCCCATTATTTCACCCACACAAAAGAGCAAAGAACTCAGAATTTAGAAGCAAGATTTTAAGTAGATAGATTGCAAAAGATCATCGGAAAAGCCAGAGGACAAAGTAGCATTTCCTGTGAGACAGGCGTGAATTCCAGGGAGTCAAAGCACTTCTAACAGATTGTTTGCCTACCCTGTAGCCAAACCCAGTGAGCTGTAAAGCTAAGGATCAGTCAGGGGATTTGAGATGCTTTAAAGCCTGCAGTCTGAGAGATAGACTGGAATCAGGATTTAGGAGATCGCCAACATAAACAGAATGAGAGCTGATGTCATACACTGGATAAATTAGGAGCCACAACTGTAAGAACAATTTGACTAGTTCTGACAAGCATAATTAGACAGTGATGTCTTCATTTAGCCATCCTTGGAATCAACTTCATCTGATGGGGAATATCACTCCCTAGAGGACTACTAAAAATGAAGTAAGACACTACATTGAGCCATTGTGTATATTGAGACAGTGATTTGTCCCAAAGCATTCTAGAAAGACCTATGAAAGGCAGGTGAGGAAAGGGATGTTTGGGTTAATCGAACTCAATGGTAAGGTGACATAGGTGACAAGATTGTTGACAGCTCAGTTACAAGGTAGAACCTGATTCTTCAAACAACTGAAGACAGACAGTTCTGGAGAACTTCCTGAGCTCCGGATGCGAGTCAAACAGATTGGCCACAGTTGCATTATGGTGTGAGCTCTCAGCTGAAGCAGAGAATTCAAAACCAACAATGAGTCCTGTCTCCTGCTCAAAAAGTGATTTATAAAGACAATGCCTGAAGAAAGTTGAGTGGCACTGTGGACAGTGTTACTTTATAGCCCAAGGTTTAAAATGTGGGATGTAAGTCAATTAAAAAAAGTAAATTAGAGCTGGGAAGGTGGCTCAGTGGTAGAGTGCTTGCCCTGCATGCATGAGGCCCTGGGTTCGATTCCACAGCACCACATAAGCAAAAAGAAAAAAGCCAGAAGTGGCGCTGTGGCTCAAGTGGTAGAGCGTTAGCCTTGAGCTGAAGAGCTGAGGTATAGCACCCAGGCCCAGAGTTCAGGCCCCACGACGGGTTCCCCCTGCCCCCACCAAAAAAAAAAAAAAAAGTAAATTAATCAACTTAAAGAAGCAGGATTTAAAGGATATAAGTGGTCCTGGTGGTTCATGCCTTTACACCTGGCTACTCAGAAGTCTGAGATCTGAGATCACAGTTTAAAGACAGCCCAGGCAGGAAAGTCTATGAGATTCTTTTTTTGTTGTTGTTGGTAATGGGCTTAAACTCTGGGCTTGGGCGCTGTCCCTGCACTCTTCAGCTCAAGGCAACCACTCTACCGCTTGAGCCACAGCGCCACTTCTGGTTTTCTAGTGATTTATTGTAGATAAGAGTCTCACGGACTTTCCTGCCCAGGCTGACTTTGAACCTCCATCCTCAGTTCTCAGACTCCTGGGTAGCTAGGATTACAGGCGTGAGCCACCCCACTCACTAAGCCTATGAGATTCTTTTTTTTTTTTTTTTGGGTCCGGTCGTGGGGCCTGAACTCTGGGCCTGGGCGCTGTCCCTCAGCTCTTCAGCTCAAGGCTAGCGCTCTACCACTTGAGCCACAGTGCCACTTCCGGCTTTTTTCTTTTTGCTTATGTGGTGCTGAGGAATCGAACCCAGGGCCTCTGGCATGCAAGGCAAGCGCTCTACCACTGAGCCACCTTCCCAGCCCACTTCCAGCTTTTTTCTTTTTGCTTTATGTGGTGCTGAGGAATCGAACCCAGGGCCTCAGGCATGCAAGGCAAGCCCTCTACCACTGAGCCACCTTCCAGCCCCGCCTATGAGATTCTTATCTCCAGTTAACCACCAGAAAACAAACAAACAAAAAAGATGGACTGGGAATGGGGCTTAGTATTAGAGTGCTTGCCTAGCATGCATGAAGCCCTGGGTTCAATTCCTCAGTACCACATAAATAGAAAAAGCAAGCAGTCATTCACTGAGCTACACTTGGGAGGTCCTTGTGTTTTTGTTTTTGTTTTTGGTCAATTGTGGGACTTAAACTCTGGGCCTGGGCGCTGTCCTTGAGCTATTTTGCTCAAGGGCAGCACTTTATCACTTTGAGCCACAGTTTCACTTCCAGTTTTCTGGTGTTTAATTGGAGATAAAAGTCTCACAGACCTTCCCGCCCAGTCCAGCTTTGAACTGTGAGCCTCAGATCTCAGCTTCCTGTGTAGCTAGGATTACAGGTATGTGGCTCCTTGTTTTCCTAATAAAATCAGACTGTGTGTGTATTGGGCAAAGAGTAAATGAAAATACAGGATATGAAGAGAGTGATGCATGTTATCTATGATTTATATCGTCTCTAATTAACAGGAGTTATTGAACCTGAGATTTACTGAGCTGGGTGCCAGTGGCTCACGTGAATAATCCTAAATACTTGAGAGGCTCAGATATGAGGATCTAAATTCAAAGCCAGCATGGGCAGTTGAAAAGTTGAAAGACACTTATTTCTTTTTTTATTTTATTTTATTTGTGAACATACTGTACAGAGGGGTTACAATTACATGGGCAGGATTACATACATTTCTTACCAAGCATTGCATCCTCCCTTCCCAGCCTCCCCCCTCCCCCCCACCCAATCCTTCCTCCTCCTCCCCCCCCCCACCAACATTGTAAAGCTCGTTTTTGACATGACAATTTGTACTTCTCATTGTTGCAACAGGTCTACCTGAATCCTTAAACAACTTGTTTGTCCCCATCTCCTTCACAAGTTATACTGACATCAAATATAGTGAAAGTGGGGGTTATACTGTGGGGGAGGGACATACAAAGCAACAAAGAAATAATCTTATAAATGAGTTAGAAACACATGCATGAAAGAAAAAAAAACATTGAAATACATATCTAAGGGTTCATTTTCCTAACATCACATTATCTGACTTTTTCCGCTTGACTCATACATATACTAGATATTGCAAATAAGGGAAACCATGGGACCTGTGTTTCTTTGGGCCTGGCTTACTTCACTTAATATAATGTTTTCCAAGTTTTTCCATTTCCTAACAAATGGGGCAATGTCATTCTTTCTGATGGAGGCATAGAATTCCATTGTGTATATATACCACATTTTCTTGATCCATTCATCTACTGAGGGGCATCTGGGTTGGTTCCATATCTTACCTATGGTAAATAATGCTGCAATAAACATAGTTGTGCTGGTAGCTTTAGTGTGGTCTTGTTTGTAAACATTTAGGTAAATGCCCAAAAGTGGGATTGCTGGGTCATAGGGGAGCTCTATGTGAAGTCTTTTGAGGAACCTCCATACTTCTTTCCAAAGTGGTTGAACAAGTTTACACTCCCACCAACAGTGAAGTAAGGTTCCCTTCTGTTCACATCCCCTCCAGCATCTGTTGTTGTTAGAGTTCTTGATTTTTGCCATTCTAACTGGAGTGAGGTGGTATCTCAATGTTGTTTTGATTTGTATTTCTTTTATGGCTAGGGATGTTGAGCATTTCTTCATGTGTCTATTGGCCATCCTTCTTTCTTCTTCAGAGAAGTTTCTCTTTAAGGAAAGACACTTATTTCTAATTATCCAACAAAAGGTCAAAAATAGAGGTGTAGATCTCTACTATATCTATACCAGCCTTGAACGCAACAGCTAAGCAAGAGCTTAAAGCCTCAAGTTCAAGCCCCAGGACCACACCTCCCCCCTCAAAAATGAAGATGTACTTCAAGTAATAAATAGATATGTTGAATGTGACATATTCATAAACACAAATGTATATCTCTTACAAATTCTTATTACATGGTATTTCTCACTAATGTGGTCAGGGAAACTGAGAAGTAAAAGCCTGAGCATTCAATTGGCAAATACCTGATTGTCCACTTTGTACAATGCTAGGAGCTAAAAACACACAGGCAGAGAGTTCTGTGCCCTCGACTCTGGTGAGCTATGCAGTTGGCTACCAAATAATACAGAGCTCTGGGGAGAAGGGGTGAGACCTGTGATCTAATTGGCATAGACTCACAGAATTAAGTGTGAGCAGAGGCAGCCACTGAACCCTTGTCTTGAAGTGTGAGTATGGAACCAGGGCTGTGTGTATATAAATGGGTTTCTTGTTTGTTTTCTTTCGTTATTGTTATTCCCCCCCTTAGGTACTCAGTACTCTTTGGCTAGTGCTCTACCAACTAAGCCACGCCTCCAACCCCTCTTGTTTGCTTTCCTATTACTACCTCTTCTCTCTCAACTTCAACTTGCTGGACAAGGCAAGATGATGAACTGTTTTTATATGGTATTTCATGTTTATTCTCATGATGGACCTATAATGGTAAAATTATTATTATTGCTGTTATTAATTTTATTAGTATTATTATTGTTGTGGTTGACAAGTTCTCCCTATGAAGCCCAGGCTGGCTTCAAACTCAAGATCTTCCATCCTACCCCACATCTAGCCAGTTTTCACTTATTATGCATAATGGAATGAACATACTGGGACCAGGTGGCTTACTCCTACAATCCTAGCTACTCAGGAGGCTGCGATCTGAGGATCACAATTTGGAGCTATCCTGGGGTAGACTGAAAGCCTATGAGACTCTGATCATCAGTTAACCAGTATAAAGCTGAAGTGGAGCTAAACATTGTTTTTACTAGCCTTAAATAAAAAAGTTAAAGGGTCAGGTGTCGGTGGATCATCCCTGTAATCCTAGCTACTCAGGAGACTGAGATCTGAGGATCTCAGCAAGAGACTCTTTTTGTTGATGTTGGTCATGGGGCCTGAACCCTGGGCCTGGGCACTATCCCTCAGTTCTTCAGCTCGAGGCTAGCACTCTACCACTTGAGTCACAGTGCCACTTCGGGCTTTTTCTGCTTATATAGCCCTGAGGAATCAAACCCAGAGCCTCATGCATGCAAGACAAGCACTCTACCACTTAGCCACCTTCCCAGCCCCGAAAAGCACTCTTACCTCCAATTAACCACCAGAAAACCAGAAGTGATGCTCAAAGTGGTAGAGCCCTAGCCTTGAGTAAAAAAGCACAGGGACAGCACCCAGGCCCTGAGTTCAAGCCCCACAACCAAAAACAAAAACAACCCCCCCCCCAAAAAAAATTAAAGGATGGCATCCAGGCTCTAAGTTTAAGCCCAATACTAGTGATAGATAGATAGATGATAGCAAGCTAGATAGATAGATAGATAGATAGAAACAAGCACCTTTAAAGTATTTAGAAATCTGAGCTGTGTACGGGTAGTCCCAGGGGTTGATTGAGCCCAGAAGTTCAAAGCCAGCCTGAGTAACTGTAGTGAATATTATTGAATACTGACATAGTGTGTACTGACATAGTATGTTATTGAATACTGACAGTGTATACTGACATACTGTTATTGACTACTGACAGTGCATTGACATAATGTGTTATTGAATATTGAGACAGTGTGTACTGATATAATGTGCTGTTAAATACAGACATAGTGTGCTATTAGATAGACATAATGTATTACTGAATATTGACATGATATTACACGATTGAATAGAAATATATTGAATGTATTGTGCTGTGAAATAATATGAAATGTTAAGCTGTAAAATTAGAAGTTAGAACTATGGAATGGGTAGATAAGAACACACCCAGGGATGGGCTGGGAAGGTGGCTCCGTGGTAGAGAGCTTGCCTTTCATGCATGAAGCCCTGGGTTTGATTCCTCAGCACCACATAAACAGAAAAAGCCAGAAGTGGTGCTGTGGCTCAAGTGGTAGAGCACTAGCCTTGAGCTGAAGAGCTGAGGGACAGCGCCCAGACCCAGAATTCAGGCCCCACTACTGACATTAAAAAAAAAAGAAAAAGTAAAAGAAGAACACACCCAGGGAGCCTGCAGAGCTGTTACCAAAGCAACCAGGCCTCATCAATAACCATACTCAGCCAGAGGCAAGCCAGCCCCACCCTCATCAATAACCAGACCTGACCAGAAGCAAAGCTGTCACCAAGGCAACCCTGGTAATCAGACATAGCCAGAAATGAAGGGCCAGCCTAAAACATATAAAAACCCAGGGCAGCAGAGACCCAGCGAGACGACCTCCCAGGGCAAGGTGACTCCCGTCTGGAGCCTGCACCCGCAAGGCGGCCGCTTCTCCCTTCAGCCATTGGAGCAGCCAGAGGATACCCCGGCAGACTTCCCCTCCACCTCCGGACCAAGATTTTCCCTGGGTGTGGGGCATGCTTAAGTAAAATTAGATCTAGGAGTTCATTATTGGTATTATATTTGGAGTGCTTCAATAAAGTAAAACTATCACATCTAAGCCTGTTGCTGTAGATATGCAAACTGGTCACAGTAACAAATTAAGACCTTGTCTCAAATGAATGAATGAATGAATGAATGAGTAAATTTCTAAATCTGAATCTGTGGGCCTCTCTCTTTAGGTTCTGGAACATTAAAAATGGAGATACCGGGCTGGGAAGGTGGCTCAAGTGGTAGAGCACTAGCCTTGCATGCCTGAGGCCCTGGGTTCGATTCCTCAGCACCACATAAACAAAAAGAAAAAAGCCGGAAGTGGCGCTGTGGCTCAAGTGGTAGAGCGCTAGCCTTGAGCTGAAGAGCTGAGGGACAGCGCCCAGGCCCTGAGGTCAGGCCCCACAACCGGACCCAAAGAAAAAAAAATGAAGATAGCAGCCTAGATCCTACTCAAACAAAGGCAAACACGGACTGCACATTGACTAACTTTAGCCTCTATGAAAATTTTGAGGGTGATGACAAGCTGTAACTTCTTTCAAACAAACGGACAAGTTAGTCTCTATTCATCAAAAGGTGCCAGTGATTTTGTCGAGGAAGATCAGATCGTGGAGACAGCTTGCTAAATAAAGTGATTGCTTTGCTGGAGGACTTTCCCTAGAAGCAGAGATAACTAGAGATAACTGAGAGAGTGGAAGTTAGCGTCTCAGTAGGTCTGCTGTGGTGCTTTTTGTTGCATTTTTGTTGTTGCATACCCAGCCAATGGGAGGAGGTGGAAGGAGGAGTGGGTGGGAGCAGGGGAAGGCTGAGTGTGTGTGGAAAAAGACGGGGTTAAGCAATTTATTTTTAAGCAGGACATTTTTTTTTAATTGACAGAATATCTCTTCAGGCAGTGTTCACATGTTTCTAACTGAAGCTTTTAACTTGGCAGCTTGTTTAAACAAACAAACCCGTCCGTTGAATGCAATGATTAACAGGAAGCCAGGCACAGACCACAGACACCAGCCTTTGGCTAGGAAAAGAGGTTGGGTTTGAAATCCTAGCGTGGTGATGGCTTGCTGGCCGGTCACCTTACCTGCTAACCATTCTGCATTCTGCCACAAGGATAGGTAAGGCACCGTGTGATGGATCCTCCCTGAGGTGGTATGCTTCTATGTAGTGACAGTTTGGGAGTGAGGGAGAGACTCGGCAGAGACAGCTTTAGAAACAACGTCAAAGGAAAAGGACAATGAGACAAAACCATAAATGAAGACAGAAAGAGGACGAAGGAGGAGGAAAAAAAAGAAAGCAAGGATGATGCTGGTACCTGGAGAAAATGTGAGTTAAATCTATCTTTGCTCTGGTGAAATCTGGGAAGACATTTGACTCATTTCCTGCTTCCTCAAACGATGAAGTGTTCAAAATACTGTCTGTTTAGCCTGTCTCTTGTTACAGCTCTGACTTTCGTGTTTATTTACAATAACAAGTTACGGGATAAGAAACGTTTTCTGCCAGCAGTTCTGGCCAATACTTCACTCTTAGCAGAGATCTGTCTTCAAATGATTGAAGGGGAGGGGTTTCATGTCACAGAAAATGCGCTGAAGACCACCCTCAATGCATCCACTTGCTACAAGTATAAGGTTCAAAATCATTATATAACAGAAACTCTCTCTGAAGAAGAAGCTGCTTTCCCTTTGGCGTTCACACTGACAATCCACAAAGATTTTGGCACTTTTGAGAGGCTCTTCAGGGCTATCTACATGCCTCAAAACATCTACTGCGTTCATGTGGATGAGAAAGCCCCGCAGGAGTTTAAAAGCTCCGTGGGACAGTTACTCAGCTGCTTCCCTAACACATTTCTGGCTTCCAAGATGGAATCCGTGGTCTATGGTGGGATCTCCAGGCTCCAGGCTGACCTGAACTGCATGAAGGATCTGGTGACCTCCGAGGTCCCCTGGAAGTACCTCCTCAACACCTGTGGGCAGGATTTCCCCCTGAAGACCAACAGGGAAATCGTGCAGTATCTGAAAGGACTCAAAGGGAAGAATCTCACCCCAGGGGTGCTGCCCCCAGCCCACGCCATCGAGAGGACTAAGTTTGTCCACAAGGAATTGTTAGACAGAAAAAATTCCTATGTACATAAAACAGCAAAGTTAAAAACCCCTCCTCCACACAATATGGCCATTTACTTTGGCACTGCCTATGTGGCTCTCACAAGGGAATTTGCTAATTTTGTCCTCCAAGACCAGCAGGCACTGGATTTGCTCTCATGGTCCAAGGACACTTATAGTCCTGACGAACATTTCTGGGTGACACTCAATAGGATTCCAGGTATGTGTCTTTTTCTCTGTCTCTTCATTTTATTTTGTTGTTGTTTTGTTTTGGGGTGGTCTTTTTGTTTGTTTTTTGTTAGTCATAGGGCTTGAACTCAGGGTTTGGGTGTTGTCCTTGTCGATTTTTGGCTCTTGGAGCCATAGTTCCACTTCTGGTTTTCTAGTCTTAGCTGGAGATAAGAATCTCACAGACTTTCCTGCCTGAGCTGGCTTCAAACTACAATCCTCAGATCTCAGCCTTCTGAATAGCTAGGATTACTGGTGTAATCTGTAATCACCAGTGCTGGCTTTTTTTTTTTAATTGTGACACGTACAGAGGGGTTACAATTGCGTGAGCAAGGTAATGAGTACATTTCTTATCAAGCATTGTTGCCTCCTCCTTTGTTTCCCCTTCCCATCCCTTCTCATCTCTCCCTTTCCTCTCCACCGCCCCCCCCCTCCGGCTTTTGTTGTTGTATTAAGAATCTAGATCTTACTTTGTTGTTTGTTGCCCAGACTGGCTTTCAACTCCTAGACTTCTGCATTAGCCTGCTGGGTAGCTGAGACTACAGGTACATGACACTATACTGGGCTTCTTTTTGTTTTTATTACTAAATATGATATAGTCAACAGAGAAAACATTGCCTAAATGATAGTAAAAGAAAACTTTTTAACATTTAGAAATTGTCATAATTTCAAGTGTTAATGCTGTAACATGGAATATTTATTTATTTGTCGATATTATTTTTATTATTTATTGATAATATTAGTATTACTTATTCACAAATCATAATTGTATATGTCAATAAGATACAGTGTGGATGATCAAGGTAAGCTCATTACCATAGTCATGACTTCTCTTTACCTATCTTTGTTGTGTATGTGCATGTATGCAGGTGTGTAGGGGCGTGTGTGTGTGTGTGTGTGTGTGTGTGTGTGTGTGTATGTGTGTATGACAATCCTGGGAAGCTTATCTTTTTTTTTTATAATGAGTTGTTTGAAATGTACTCTCTTGGTTATTTTGAAATATATATTATCATTGAGTAAGTCAGTCTTGAGTATAGTTTTCTGTTGTGCAAGAATAGATCTTGAAACATTTCTGCGCTCTGAAGTTTTGTGCCTTTGGCCAACATCTCTCTTGCTTTCCCCCATCCACCCTTCTATGCTCTGATGTTATGAATTGCCCCTCTGTACTCTGCTTTTGAATCAGCTCTGTTCTTTTCCACATGGAAGTGAGATCTCAGGAACCTCTCCCCAGGTTCATTCATGAGGTCACAAAGGATAGAAATTCTTCCCCTTTAAAGGTTGAATCATGTCCTATTTTGTCTGTATACAACATTGATGTTAATTAAAAACAAATCTTTTTTTCCTCTTAATAAGTTTTTTTTTAATTGTGAAAATACCGTACAGAGGGGTTATAATTACATGAGCAAGGTACATTTCTTATCAAGCATTGTTGGCTCCTCCTTTGTTTCCCCTTACCATCCCTGCCCTCCCATCTCCCCCCCCCACCCATAGTTGTAAAGTTCATTTTTCGACATAACATCTTATACATCTCATTGTTCCAGTGGGTCCACCTGTATCCCTATTTAAAGTATTTGTTTTTTCCCTTCTCCTCCCCAAATTACATTATATTAAGTGAAGTAAGCCAGGCCCAAAGAAACATAGGTCCCATGGCTTCCCTGATTTGCAATAACTAGTATATGTCTGAGACAAACAGAAACAGTCAGATAAGTTGATGTTAGGCAAAATGAAAACTAATCTTTACAACTGCTCTGCTCACCACCTGGAAGGTACAACTGTATTGGCAGATAAGAAGACAGAAGCATAGGTAAGCATAGAGATAAGGAGAAGGAGGTTCTATAGTGTAATGGTGAGCACTCTGGACTCTGAATCCAGAGATAAGGAGAAATATTTTGAGCTTTCCACAACTTTGATGACTTCCTGAACATAGGAAGCTGAGATACAAGAATCAGCCTCAAAACCAGACCAGGCAGAAAAGTTTGTGAGATCATTTATTTCCAATTAGCCGGGCACTGGTGGCTCACGCCTGTAATCCTAGCTACTCAGGAGGCTAAGATCTGATGATCGGGTTCAAAGCCAGCAGGAAGAGTCTTATCTCCAATAAACCATTCAAAAAACTGGAAGTGTCACAGTGGCTCAAGTGTTAGAGTGTTAGCCTTGAGCTGAATAGCAGAGGGACAGCATTTATGCCCAGAGTTCAGGCCCCATAACAGACAAAAAAAATTAAAATAAACCTGGAATCAGAGCTGTGGCTCAAGTGGAAAAGCACCAGCTTGAGCAAAAAAGCCAAATTCGAGAGTGAGACACTGAGGTCAAGCCTTAAAAAAAAAAAAAAAAGCTGGGTACTGGCGTACTAACTACCCAGGAAGCTGAGGTTCAAACCACCCCAGGCAGGAAAGTTCATGAGACTTTTTTTTAAAATTTTATTTTATTTTATTTGTGAACATACTGTACAGAGGGGTTACAATTACATGGGCAGGATAATGCGTACATTTCTTACCAAGCATTGCACCCTCCTCCTTTGGTTTACCCTTCACTGAACTAACCACCCAAAAAACAAAAGTAGAGCTGTGGGAGAGTGGAGCTCAACATGATAGCGCGCTAACCTTGAGCAAAAATAAAACTCAGAGACAGTGACCAGGTCCTGAGTTCAAGCCCCATGGCAGAAAAAAAAAAATTCTCAAGCTCTCCTGGAAATGGATTCAAAATTTAGAGCATGGTAAGCATTTGTAGACCAGGCCCTTCATTTTATAGAGGTAGAGACTTCAAGATGGGTAATTAACCAGGTGCTTGGGTCATTCCACCAGTAAATAAAAGCACCAATTAGAAGCCAGGATTCTAAGCCTGATCTTCTAAAGCTTATTTTCAGTTAAATATCAGATGTAACCAAATTGACTGGTCTTTCCTTTGGTCCAAGTTCCAATTAGAATAATCTCAAATTACACCCAACAAGAACCAGCTCAGTTCTGCTAGCTCAACTCCAAAATGGAGGCTCAGCTAAGCACCAGTAGTCTGTATTCCTAGCTACTCAGGAGCCTGATCTGAGGATCATGGTCCTAGGCCAGCCTAGGCAGGAAAATCCATGAGACTCTTTATCTCCAATTAACCACTAAAATGCCAGAAGTAGAGCTGTGGCTCAAATGGATAGAGTGCCAGCTTTGAGAGAAAAACCTACGGGATAGCATCCAGGCCCTGAATTCAAGCCACAATGTGTGTGCACACACACGCACACGCGTGTGCAAATGAGGCTCATGGCTCAAGGAAAAAAAAATAACTAGGAGGCTCAGATTCTCAGATTGATTTCTTCAACCCTGAGTGCATATACAGACACCTGGAGCTTCAAAAGTTACCTAAGGCCAGGCCCATGTCCCTCCTGGTGTTGGACTCAGCCAGCAGTTCTGGCACCTTCCAGGAAATTCACAGGTACAGGCAAACATATGGATCCTTGCAGAGGCTCGTTTTACACATGGGTACACAAAGCTTCCTAGACTTAGAAATCTGAATAAATCTGATTTTCTCAGGGCAGGAAGAGGTAATGTTGCAGTTAACAAGAAGCAAGGTTCAAGAAAGTCAGGCAGAAGAAGCATACTCTATATCTTTTTAAATAGAGTGGCAGAGCCCAGAGCAGGGAAGGCAAAAGTCCTGCTTCTCCCTCTGTGTCATTTAGATAATGATGTAGAAGCTGCCCAGATCTGCCACCACACTGTAAGTGGAGACGCTGACAAAGCATGTTCCCAACAGGGCAGCCAGGGACGGTGCAAAGGCAAACCCCATATTATTTTTAGAAAGAACCAGCATAATTTCATTTTGGAAAATAAAAAGCATTCTTTCCTTCCTTCCTTCCTTCCTTCCTTCCCTCCTTCCTTCCTTCCTTCCTTCCTTCCTTCCTTCCCTCCTTCTTTTCCTTCCTTCCTTTATTCCTTCCTTCCTTCCTTCCCTCCTTCCTTCCTTCCTTCCTTCCTTCCTTCCTTCCTTCCTTTCTTCCTTTCTTTCTTTCTTTCTTTCTTTCTTTCTTTCTTTCTTTCTTTCTTTCTTTCTTTCTTTCTTTCTTCTTTCTCTTTTTTCTCTCTTTCCTTCCTTCCTTTATTTCTTGTTGTTGCAAGACCAGGATTCAAACTCAGTACATCATGCTTTGCTCATTGGCTGGTGCTCCGCCAACCAAGCCAGTCCTCCACACTCCCTTCCCCGCCCCCTAAAAAACAGAAGAGTCTTAATGAAAATGTTTACTCCTGGAAGGAAAAAAAAAAAAAAAAAACAGAGGTAAAGACTGTAATTTTGGAAGAAGAATTTGGGGTCCTTGGTGGGAAATGACAGAACCCTCAGGAGATTGGAAGAGAATAGGGAGCTTTTTTGGGGGGGGGTCTGGTTGTGGGGTTTGAACTCTGGGTCTGGGCGCTGTCCCTCAGTTCTTCAGCTCAAGGCTAGCACTCTACCACTGGAGCCACAGCGCCACTTCTGGGTTTTTTTTTCTGCTTATATGGTGCTGAGGAATCGAACCCAGGGCCAGAAGCATGCAAGGTGAGCACTCTACCACTGAGCCACCTTCCCAGCCTAGAATAGGGAGCTTTTATGCCGCTGAGCAAAACCAGGCTCCCAGACGCCAGGGAGATGCTGTGAAGAAACTTCATGGAGTGTGCAAGGTGGCCCAGTCTTTCCACCCTGAGAGTTCATGGCTGAAATCAGTTGATTGGACAGAAAATGAAGGCTCCTCAGGACTCAAACACTGGACGTGGTGTTAGCAAAATTAAGACTCAGAGACTTTGTCAGAGAACCACGCAGACATCCAGGTACAGAGAACAAAGAAAGGTTTATTGCCGGGAGAGGGGGGCCAGCAAGACCCCTTCTCACAAGGGAGGAATGAGAAGCACCAGCTATTGTCTGGGGTGACCTATATAACCTAGGAGGCTTAGGAGGGCTAGAAGGGGCTAGGAGGTGGAGACCCTGGTGTGGACGTGCAGGCCAGGGGCTTCATCATGGCGGACTAGGATTTATGGCTGCTGTCCAAATGGTAGATAAAGGGTCCTGCAGCTGCCCAGACCTGAAGTTCACTCTAAGGGGCTCTTGTTGCCTTCTATAGTGGTAACTGCCCCAGAGGAGTGCCATCCCAAGGTAAGGGAGCTGGAAGTTGATTATTTACTGCCTTTACCACATGGGCCTAGCGCTGCCTAGGAAGGAAGCATGCTAAGCTGTGGAGAAGGGAAGGAGTGGACTAAGCTATGGGAAGGGACTCATTTCGCTAACAAGTGGGTTTTGACATCTCTGGTTAGCAATGATGTCAGCAAAGCAATAGAATAGAAAGGCCCCAATTCATGCATTTCCAAAATGCAGATAAGTTAGTCCTGGGGGTAGCTTCTGAGTGATGTGTGTAGTTCCTTCCTTGCTAGAGAATCCTCCTGGTCTTCCCAGCCTGGGGCCAGCCTGTGTGCAGGGCTGGATCATCAGGTGTTAAGGGCACTGGAAATGTGAGTGATTATCTTATTTAACTGTTACCCTACCTATGTGGAGATCTGCCTTATTTATGTAGGGAGAGTTCTTCAAGTGGTATATGAGGGTTGGGAAGGGGGATTATGACTCTTCTAGTTGATCACAGTCCCAAGGACTGGATTCCATCCATAGTACTGGGGAAAAGAATGAAATTAATTTAAACACATATAAATTACATATATATATATATGTATATATATATATATATGTATATGTATATGTATATGTATATGTATATGTATATATATATATATATATATATATATATATATATATATATATTTAGTCGGTCATGGGGCTTCAACTCAAGGTCTGGGCACTGTCCTGAGCTCTTTTGTTCAAGGTTAGTGAGCCACAGCTCCACATCCAACCCTTTGGTGGTTAACTGGAGATAAGGGTCTCACAGATTTTCCTGTCCCATCTGGTTTTGAACTGTGATCTTCAAATCTTAGCCTTTGAGTAGCTAGGATTACAAGTTGACCCACTGCCACCAATCCCAGGCAGTTTTATCAAAATAAAAGGAAACATAGCTACTATACCTATACTGTGGCAGGTCCCCTGAGGCTTCTCAGAAGATAAGACTGTCCACATAGCCATGTGATGGGTGAATGTGTGTATGAGGAAGAAAGCAGGAAGCTCAAAAGACTTTTAAAGGTATTGCTCAGTAAATTTTAGTAGTCATGAAACTGGAGCTTCCTGTCTTGCCTTCTTCCCCACCTCCATTTTAAGCCCTTGTCTAGCTAATTCACTCCCTCCCACCTGTCTTCCCTAACCCAGTTCACAACAAGATAAGTGTGATCTTTTAGCTTATCACCTGAATCAATTATGGATGATTTCCAGTTAGGAAAAAGAACCGTTTGTAGGCTTGAAGTTCAAGTTTATCCACCAGCTATTGTTTCTAGGTTGTATGGTTCTGCCTGTGATGTGGACATTTAGTGGGTTTGTTTTATTGACCATATGTTCCTTGGATTTAAGGATGTCAAACCGACTAATAATTACAGTTACTGCAAAGGGGTATTTTGAATAGAATTCCACAGGAATTAATCTCAATTTTATATTAAAATATGATTAAAAGAGAGAACAGTATTTGAGAGCAAGCTTTGTTAGAGACAGGAGAAAGAATGATCGCTGGCTCCAATCTGAACATTTCCACCACCTTCCAACAGCTCCTTAAGCTCTGAACCCAGAGCCTCATAAACCAATTATCTCCTAGATGCCCACCTCTGAACACTGCTGTATTGGGGAATAAGCCCTCAACACATGAGCTTTGTCTAGAATATTGACTGATTCCATGGCATGCTTTTGCCCTGGGGCCCTTGAAGTGGAAGGTTTGTTTTTTTTTTGTGCTTTTGTTTTTGTTTTGCATTTCCATATGCAGTGGCATTTATGACTGGCCTGACTGGTCATCATTACTGGAGACTGGTATATCCTTTTAGACCTCACTATATACATAAGAT
Organism: Dipodomys merriami; assembly: GCF_024711535.1. Classification (NCBI taxonomy): domain Eukaryota; kingdom Metazoa; phylum Chordata; class Mammalia; order Rodentia; family Heteromyidae; genus Dipodomys; species Dipodomys merriami. Next base: position 26,565,359 of record NW_027202937.1, on the reverse strand, counting down.
GCAATGCTGAGGATACCAGGAGCTGCAAGTCAGAAACACTCTGACCCCAAGTGGTACTGGGAAGTCACTCATGGCCCAGTGATGTGCCTGGGTCTAACATCCTGAGAGAATGTACATTCCTCCAATCAATCAGACTCAAAATTTCTGAGATCAGGCTGGGAAAGTGGTAGAGCGCTTGCCTTGGATGCACGAGGCCCTGGGTTCAATTCCTCAGCACCACATAAGCAAAAAGAAAAAAAGCCGGAAGTGGCACTGTGGCTCAAGTGGTAAAGCGCTAGCCTTGAGCTGAAGAGCTGAGGGACAGCGCCCAGGCCCAGAGTTCAGGCCCCATGACCCCCCCCCCCCAAAAAAAATCTGAGATCACTAGGTTTAGGGGTAGATCTGTAGGAAAGAAAGTTTGGGGGATATATTTTACAACTAGGTGGGCATAAACAATCTTTGTTTTCTATCTCTTAGGAAAGGATATCATTGAATTGGGACATTAGTGAGTTCTTTTCAAGGAAACACAGGTCTTTGGAAAGGTTTTGGTAAAGGGCCTGGCAAACTTCACCTTTCATTTTTGTTAATAGCCAAAGTAATAGTAAAATCGTTTTATAGTTGCTCCAGAAGAGAAGGGGTTAATCTATGGGTGAGGTCCTTGCTTGCTGTACTTTGTCTTCTTTGCTTTGCTGGTCTCCGGGTTTGTTTGGGATCATCTGTGGCTCATACTCTATCCTTACCTATTTTCTTTTCTCATTCTCAGCTATAAAAGTGTTCTTTCCTCTTCTTTTTCCTGAAAGAGGATGATATCTATCTATGTCAACTTGAATTCATACTCTGATAGGACATCTAGAAATTGAGTTTCTGTGTTTTGTCATGATATAGCAGGAGTACTTGCTACAAGTTGTTAAAAAGTGACTCAGCCAGGCACCAGTGACTCAAGCCTGTAATCCTACCTACTCAGGAGGCTGAGATCTGAGAATCTCGGTTCAAAGCCAGCCCGGGCAGGAAAGTCCATGAGACTCTTATTTCCAATTAACTACCAGAAAATGGGAAGTAGCACTGTGACTCAAGTGGTAGAGCACTTGCCTTGAGCTAACGAGGTGAGGGACAGGGCCCAGGCCCAGAGTTCAAGCCCCATGACCACCACCACCAACAAAACAAGTGACTCAACACAACCTTCTAGAAATGTTTACATCTCATTGAAGTTATTTGTTTTGTGTAGGAACTGGGGCTTGAACTTAGGGCCTTATGCTCTCCCTTAGCTTTTTCCACTAAAGGCTGGTGTTCTACCACTTGAGCCATAGTTCTACTTCCATCATTTTACTGTTTAATTGGAGATAAGTGTCTCACTAACTTTCCTGCCAGGCTGGCTCTGAACCGAGATCCTCAGATCTCAGTCTCCTGAGTAGCTAAGATTACAGGCGTGAGCCACCAGTGCTTGGCTGGAATACACTTTAGACTTCAGCAGACTGTTGAGTCTGATGAGAGGAATGATTACAGCTTTGTTTGCTCAGTGAAGTCAGGGTTGCTGGTTCCCATCAGTGAGATTTTTTTTTTTCTTGTGGTATTTAGGATTAAACTGGGGTCTTACACATGTGAGACCATTGCTCCACCACTGAGTTCTACTTTTAGTTTTCAAGAGAGGATTTAGAAGCCTGGCTGTACCACCAACTATCTGTTTATCTTTGGGCAAAGTGCCTTTATTCTCTGCGTCAAAGGGCTCTTCTCCATAGTGGGAGAAAAGTACCTTCTTGTAAGACAAATGGAAGGATTAGATTAAATTGTGTTATTTTTGGTTAAAAAAGATTAAGTATAAGGAGAAGTGGGGGCCAGGGGGTGAGGAAGATGTAGGGTAAATCATTTCTCCATACATTTCAGCTAAGTATAAAGACAGCGTAAGGAATTGGAGAGATGGGGAAGAAAGAAGCTAAGCACCAATGGTCATGCCAATAATCCTAAGCTACTCAAGAGGTTGAGTTTCAAAGATCATGGTTCCAAGCCAGCCCAAGCAGGAAAATCCATGAGACTCTTATTTCCAGTGAGCTTCCAAAAAGTCAGAAGTGTAACTGTGACTCAAATGGTAGAGTGCCAGCCTTGAGCATGAAAGCTCAGAGCTAACACCCAGGCCCTGAGTTCAAGTGCCAGGTTTGGCACAAAACGAAGGGAGAGGGTAGCAATTAAAGAGGATTATTCAGTTGGGCGCCGTTGGCTCACGCCTATAATCCTAGCTACTCAGGAAGCTGAGATCTCAAGATCACGGTTCAAAGCCAGCCCAGGCAGGAAAGGCCGTGAGACTCTTATCTCCATTAAACCATTCAGAAAACCATAAGTAGTGTAGTGGCTCAAGTAGTAGAGCGCTAGCCTTGAGCTGAATAGCTGAGGGACAGTGTTCAGGCCCAGCGTTCAAGCCCCATAACCGACAAAAAAAAAGGATTATTCTGAGCAAAATAGAATATATGCTCATAAGATATACCATGGTGAAATCCCTCAGGGCAATTAATATGCAGTAAAAATATAAAAGAGAGAGAAACAAATGACAGGAAAGTAAAGCAGGCTCTGTTGAAGGGAGAGGGTACAAGAAGAAGAGGAGGGCCAACTGAGCGAGTGAGTTTGCATATGGCCCAAGTAATTTATATGCATGTGTGTGAAAATAAAACAATGAAACCTGCTGAAATTGTTTTAAGAAGAGGGGTGGGGGAGAGACAGGAGAGTGGTAGAATGGGGCCAATTTCGATGTATTTTTACATATATACAAAAATGTCACACTAACCCCCTTTTACTACTGTTTGCCCATGGAAAAGAAATTGGATGTGTGGCCACAGGGATTATCTCATCAGTGTATTTTTTCTTCACAATGTCACAAAGGAATTCTGGGTCTAGTTAAAAGCCTCTCCTTAAAGTTTTGGTCATTTTAGGTTGATCTGAATATAAATGGTCTCCTAAACCCTTGGTAATGGTACTGTCCCCTTGTTCTGGAATGTTCCCTTGTTCTTTGCCTTTGCTGTTCATTCTAATCAGCTGACCTTAAGATCCAGGTGAAATGTCACATTTCAGCTCCCTTTCTGCCACAGACATAGTCTCCAACCACTTCTCTTATAACAAACGCCTCCTCCTTGGCCTCCTACCTACTAAGTGAATCCTCTATACCTGTGTTCAGTTGTCCTGTCCCCGAACACCAGCCATGAGGAAGTAAGCTGAATGATTGGACCAAATGACCCCACAATAGGGCTTAGCCTCATCATTTTGTGGGGTTCCAATATTGTGTGGAGCCAGAAGCAAATGAAGGAGGAAAAAGATGACTCGTTCAAAGCTGGGTACCAGGGGGGCCATATTCCTGTAATCCTAACTACTCAGGAGGTTGAGATCTGAGGATGGAGGTTCAAAGCCAGCCCCAGCAGACAAGTCTGTGAGATTCTTTTTCTTTTTTGTCTGTTGTGGGGCTTGAATTCTGGGCTTGGGTGCTGTCCCGCAGCTCTTCAGCTCAAGGCTAGCATTCTACCATTTGAGCCACAGCACCACTTCCAGCCTTTTCTCTTTATGTGGTACTGAGGAATCAAACCCAGGGCCTCATGCATGCAAGGCAAGCATTCTACCACTGAACCACCTTCCCAGCCCTCTGTGAGACTCTTACCTCCAATTAACCAGCAAAACCTGGAAGTGGAGCTGTGGTTCAAATGGTAAAAAGGCAAGTAAGAACACAAGGCCCTGAGTTAAAGCTCCAGGGCCAGCACAAAGGAAAAAATTAAAAATGATGGCTCATCCTCTATATAGAGGCAGGCTCTGCATCTAAGGATTCCACCAACTTCAGATTCACTATATTCTGAAATAATTGTGGGCCAGGTGCCAGTGGCTCATGCCTGTAATCCTCGCTACCCAGGAGGCTAAGATCTGAGGTTCGAAGTTCAAAGCCAGCTCAGGCAAGAAAGTCCTTGAAACTCCTCGAAGTGGAACTGTAGCTCAAAGTGGTAGAATGTTAGCCTTGATTTAAAAAGCTCAGGAGTAGTGCTCAGGCCATGAATTCAAGCCTCACAATCAACCAAAAAAAAAAAAAAAAAAAAAAGGAAGAAAGAAAGAAGGAAAGAATTGTGTCTGTCATAAACATGTATAGAATTCTTTATCCATCACTCATTCTTCTAACTTTCAACATAGTATTTGCACTTGATTGGGTGTTATGATTCATCTAAAAATGATTCAAAGTTTATGGGAAGATATGCAAGTCGTATGCATACTATAGAATGTTTTTGAACATCCAGAGTTCGGTATCTGAGGGAGGATCTTGGAACAATTCCTCGTGGAGACCAAGGGGCAACGTAACCTATTCTGTTTGTCTCAGAAAATGGTTTCTACAAATAAAGAACTATTTCCTCCTGTTTCTCAGAATGTTAATTTTGTGATTTTTTTTTCCAATTCTGGTTTAAGCTTTGAAGCAGTCCACAGCACAGGAGTCCTAACCCACTCCTCCCCACCCCCATGACTTTTCCTTTGCCACTTATGCAAAACGCATTAGGAAACACTGCTGGCAGTGTGGCTGGGCTGTGGGGACTGTTAGTCACCAGGCTGCTAAGGTCAGTATCAATGATCCTCTTGATGCATTTTCAGGACTGAAGTTGCTTTTTGTATGTTTGAGTCTAGAAAAATGAAACCAAGCATTAAGGGAATTTTCCCTAAGATGCTCTGGTTTTAACTATCCAGAAAATGTAGTTTATGTGGCTCCAGCTTGAATTCCCTATATGATTGTTATACCCCAAACAGAACTTTTGGCCATTATACCAAATTTTTTCTTATATCCTCCTTTGTCTACAAAAATCTGTTGTTATTATTATTATTATTGTTGTTGTTGTTGTTGTTAGTGCTGGTTCTGGGGCTGAACTCAGGGTTGCCTGCTGTTCCTGAGTTTTTGTGCTCAAGGCTAGTACTGTACACTCTACCATTCTACCACTTGAGATACAACTCCACTTCTGGCTTTAAAAAAAAAAAAAAAGCTTAATTGGAAACAAAAATCTCACGGGGGGGGGCAGGGGGAGCAAAAAAGAATCTCACCTTGGACTTTCCTGTTGGGTCTGGCTTTAAACCATTATCCTCAGATTTCAGCCTCCTGAGTAGCTAGGATTACAGGTGCAAACCACTGGCGCCTGGCTCAAGTTTTTGTTGCTATTGTTGTTGTTATTCTTTGCTGGGTATCAAACCTATGCAATTGCTTCTGTCAAGCATGAGAGCTGTGGCACTGAGCCAGTAGGGCCCAACCCAGTGTCATTCCCAGGTCCTTCTTATTTTCTCTTTATCATCATTATCTTCTTTTAGTAGGACTTGTGGATTAAGCATCTGTTGTTACTGATAGAAAACAGAACCTTGAAGGGTCAGGAGCAGGAGCAGTCTGTTTTCTAGCTAGGGCCCAGTGTTAGATTTGAACTTCATTGCCCCTGTGATACCAATGAAAACAAACATACCATTGCTTCTAAAGGGATTAGGAAGTTTTCCACCATCTAAGTTCCCCACAAAATGTACCATGGATTGAAAGATGTCAGCTAAGTGATAGAACTTGTACTCAACATGTTCCGTGTCCTGGCTCCAATCTCCAGTATGGCAACCACAAAAAACAAAAACAACCCAGAAATATGTATGGACCCCACTACAACTGGTTTCTGAGCCCATTTTAAGCATGGATAACATCATCATCACAACTTATTAGCAGTAGGCTGATAGATTTTTCCTGGAGTCCTACTTAATGTATTTGTGGCTTTTATTTCCTGCCATTTCTAGAACTTGAACTCAGGACCTCACACTACTGCATAGCTGGTATTCTACCACTTGAGTCACACCTCCAGTCAAGCTTTTGGCTGGCTAATTGGAGGTGGAGTTTCTCAGACTTTTCTGCCCAGGATGACCTCAAGCCAGCTACTCCTGAGTAGTTAAGATTACAGGTGTAATGCCAATGGCACTGGTTTATGTCTGTGGCTTTTACCTTTTGATCTCTTTCATTTCACAAGATTTGATGCTTGGCAGTAGTTTTCACTTTTGTGTATGTTCACTGTGCTATACTGTCTACATGTGTCAGAACTTTCAGAAGGGGGTTGTTTAAATCCACATTCAGGCATTTCTATTGATTTGTACTGATTTAAATGCCAATTTTATGTCCATTGAGCTTGTCAAAATTTAGGGCAGTGTCTGTCTGCCTCCACATGGACTGCTGATAACCTCACATAGTCACAAATGTGATTCTACCTAGTTTTCTCCTTATAAGGCACAAATTCCTATCACCACTGCAATTTGAACTAACCTCCCTCTCATCTTGAAAAACCATAACAGTGTTTCATGGAGGGTAAACCAATCACTCTTGCAGAATTTTCCACTCAAAAACAGCCATGCAAAGCTGTTTTTAGCTGCTGTTGTGGCTTTACCGGGCTCTGTTCCATCCTGTGAGAATCTGGCATCTTCACACTCAGGAAACAGACAGAAGCAGGGAAGGAGATGGGGTATATGTATCCTTTTGACTTCAAAGCACCTGTTAACCTAGCTATTCAGGGGGCTGAGATCTGAGGATCACAGTCAAAGCCAGCCTGGGGAGGAAAATTCATGAGACTCTTCTCTCCAATTGTCCACCAAAAGAAAGCCAGAAAGTGGAGCTTGGCTCAAGTGGTAAAACACTACCTTTGAGATAAAAAAGCTAAAGGATAGTGCCCAGTCTTTGAGGTCAAGCCTCAGGACTGGCATGAGATAAACAAACAAACAGCTAAAGTTAAAATAGAAGGAAAAGGCAGGGTTGGGAATAACACCAACTGCAGTGATAGGTCACAATAACAAAATATGGGGTCTGAGGATAGAAATGTGGAGTTTTTCTAAAGGCTAAAAGGCTTAGCACAACCTAATCTGGAGTACAGCTATAGTTGTCTATTCCAGTGGTGTCTATTCCAGTGTGTGAAGAGAATTTTTAGCTTATTCTTCAACTGCTTCCTAGAATAGGGGCCTCTCTCCTTGCTAGACCCACAGTGTTGAATCTCACAAGCCCGGTCTATATTCAGGCTCAAGTGGTGGGGGGAGGGAGAGGAGTAAGGGAGAAGGAAGGGGAGGGGGAAGGAGGTCTACAGTTCTAGTTCAGCCTCATAGCAATCACAGCAGCATAAGGCAAACAAAAGCCAGGGTTCTTGGAACCCCTTGGCCAGCAGCTTTGTCCATTTTATTTTAAACAGGTGCTAGTACCACAATTTTTTCAAAATATGTGTCATTGTGTGAAAGTCATTGAAAAGTTCTTTGTTAGGTGCCAGTGGTGACACCTGTAATCCTAGCTACTCAGAAAACTTCCAAGCCAACCTGGGCAAAAAGTCCATGATACTCTTATCTCCAATTAGACACACACACACACACACACACACACACACACACACACACACACACACACACACACACAAATCAGATGTGGATCTGTGGTTCAAATGATAGAGTGCTAAACTTGAGTGTAAAAACTCAGGGACAACTCCCAGGCCCTGAGTACAAGCCCCAGAACCTATCCAAGAAAGAAAGAAAAAGAAAGGAAGGAAGGAAGGAAGGATGAAAGAAAGAAAGAGAAAAAGAAAAAGAGAGAGAGAGAGAAGAACATCTTTAACAACTCAACCCAACCCATATTTCAGCCTTGAGGTGTTACTTCCTAACCACAAAGACTTTGCTCCAGGACCATAATACAACCAGGAAAGGATCTTCATTACTATTTAATCTACAGACGCAGTTCCAGAACCTCTGGTTGTCAAGGAGACCAGTAACATCATTCCTAAAGCTAAGGTCTGAGTTACACTTAGCCATCTTCCATCCCATCCATTTAGTCTGCTCCAATTTGGAACTCTTTCTCCTTGACTTTGTCTTTATGATCTTATCTCTTCTTTTCTTTCTTTTTCTTTTTATTGTCGGTTGTGGAGCCTGAACTCTGGACCTGGGTGCTGTCCCTCAGCTCTTCAGTTCAAGACTTGTGCTCTACCACTTGAGCCACAGCACAACTTCTGGCTTTTTTCTGCTTATGTGGTGCTGAGGAATCGAACCCAAGGCTTCATGCATACAAAGCAAGCACTCTACCACTGAGCCACCTTCCCAGCCCGATCTTATCACTTTTTTTTCCAAATTCTTTATTGTGATTAAGTGATTACATAATTTCCCAAATTTCACAGTATTCTGGGATAGTGATGCTTAGTTAAAGTCACAAACACATTCTATCTTTCATGGGGCAAATTGTTTATCATGATCTATAACATTTATGAGTTCTATGAGCTTTACAATACAGTTATTTCTTCCATATTGGGTGGAAGAAATGTACATTTCTTTTGTTTTGCATAGCATCAGCTGTTTCCTCTTTCCCACTTGTCCCTCCCTCCCACACTGCCATTGAGTTGCTTAGTTCATTTTGGTCAATTGTCCAGTGCAGCTGATGGGTCCCGCTGTTTTATGTTTTTCCCTGATTCCTTCTAGTTCTGTGTCATCCTCCTGGTTTTCCTCTGGTGTGCACATATATACCGTATATGTGATCAGCAGCATGGGGTTATTTAGTAGTGATTTGACGAGATGAGTGGAAGTCCTTTGTTTCTTAAGCCTTGTTAATTTTGTCGTATCACCTTACTTTTTGGATTTAACATCCACTTATCAGGGAGACCATGTGCTGTTTGTCTCTTTGCTCTTGGCTTACCTCACGCAACATGATTTCTTCTAGCTCCATCCATTTCCCTGCAAATGCCATTATTTTGTCGTTTCTAATGGCTGCATAATATTCCATTGTGTATGGATACCACAATTTTTGGATCCATTCATCTGTGGTGGGACATCTGGGTTGTTTCCATATCCTGGCTATTGTGAACAGTGCTGCAATAAACATGGAGGTGCATGTGTCCTTGTATACTGGCTCCTGTTGTTCAGAATAGATGCTTAGCAGTGGGATGACTGAGTCATAAGGGAGGTCAATATTTAGCTTTCTGAGGACCCTCCAGACTGCTTTCCAAAGTGGTTGTATAAGTGTACATTCCCACCAGCAGTATAATAGGGTTCCTCTTTCTCCACATCCCCTCCAGCATTTGTCGTTGGCTGATTTGTGGATGTGGGCCATTCTGACTGGGGTAAGGTGGTATCTCAGGGTTGTCTTTATTTGCATTTCCTTCACAACCAGGGATGGTGAACATTTCTTCATGTGTTTCTTTGCCATTTTTATCTCTTCTTCTGAGAAGTCTCTCTTTAGTTCCCTTGCTCATTTAGTAATTGGTTTGTTAAGTTTGGGAGGGTTTTGTTTCTTGAGTTCCCTCTATATACTGGATATTAACTCCTTGTTTGATATATCGCTGGTAAATATTTTCTCCCAGTTGTCTTTCTATCTTGGTTGCTATAGCTTTAGTTGTGAAAAAACTTTTTATTTTAAGGTAGTCCTATTTGCCGAGTCTCTCTCCAATTTGTTGTAATCCTGGGACCCTGTTCAGGAAGTTCCTGCCTGTGCCTATAAGTTCAAGTGTCACTCCTACTCTGTCCTGAGGTAGTTTCAGAGATTCAGGTTTGATGTTAAGGTCTTTAATCCATTTTGAGTTGATATTGGTGCATGGTGATAGGCTGGGGTCCACTTTTAGTTTTCTGCATGTGGCTGTCCAGTTTTACCAGCACCAGTGGTTGAAGAGGCTGTGTTTCTTCCACTGTATGTCTTTGGCTCCTTTGTCAATTATCAGCTGACTGTAGGCATGTGGTTTTATTTCTGGATCTTCTATTCTGTTCTATTGGTCTTCGGTCTATTTTTGTGCCAGTAACATGCTGTCTTTGTTATTATGGCTCTATAGTAGAGTTTGACATCCGGCATCAAGATCCCTCCCATGTTGTCTTTTTGCCTAGAATTGTTTTGGCTAGTCTAGGTCTTTTGTTGTTCCATATGAATTTTTGGACTGTTTTCTGTATTTCAGAAATGTATGTCATTGGGATTTTAATAGGAATTACATTGAATTGTATATTAATTTTGATAGTATTGTCATTTTCACTATATTGTCTGCCTATCCAAGAGCATGGAAGGTCTTTCCATTTCCTGGTGTCTTCTGTAATTTCTTGCTTTAAGTTTTTATAGTTTTTGTTAAATAGTTTTTACATCTTTGGTTAGATTAATTCCTAAATATTTTATTTTGGGGGGAGTTATTGTGAATGGGGTTGCTCCCTTTACTTCCCTCTCTTCTTGTACATTGTCAGTGTATAGGAAGGCAACTGATTTTTGTGGGTTTATTTTGTATCCTGCTACTTTGTCGAAGTGGTATATAATTTCTAAGAGTTTGGGAATGGAGTTTTTGGGATCATGAAGGTATAGTATATGTCATCTGCAAAAAAACATAGTTGAACTTCTTCCTTCCCTGTGCAGATCCCTTTAATGTCTTTTTCTTGCCTTATTGCCCTGGCTAAGGGTTCCAGGACTATATTGAAGAGGAGTGGAAACAGTGAGTATCCTTGCCTTGTTCCTGATTTTAGGAGAATTGTTTGTAGCTTTTCCCCATTAAGTATAATATCAGCTATTGGTCTGTCATATATGACTTTTATTGTTTTAAGGAATGGTCCTTCGATTCCTATTTTCTCCAGAGCTTTTAACATGAGTGAATGTTGTATCTTATCAAAAGCCTTTTCTGTATCAGTGGAGATAATCATGTGGTTCTTGACCTTGGATCTGTTGATGTGTTGGATTACATTTACTGATTTATGTATGTTAAACCATCCTTGCATCTCTGGGATGAAGCCTACCTGGTCGTAGTGTATGATTTTTTTTATGTGTTTCTGGATTCTGTTGTCTAGAATTTTGTTAAGGATCTTTGCATCTGTGTTCATCAAGGAGATTGGTCTGTACTTCTCTTTTTTTGTTGGGTCTTTACCTGGCTTGGGGATGAGTGTGATATTGGCATCGTAGAATGTGTGTGGGATAGCTCCCTCCTTTTCTCTGAGAGCTTGAGGGCTATGGGTATTAATTCTTCTTTAAAGGTCTTTTAGAATTCTGTTAATCCATCTGGTCCTGGGCTTTTCCTTGTTGGAAGACTTCTGCTTGCTTCCTGTATCTCATTGTAAGATATTGGCTTATTTAATTGATTTACTTTTTCTTTGCTCAGTTTGGGCAACTTGTATTTCTCTACAAATGCATCCATTTCTGCTAGTTTGAGGATTCCTTATGGCTAGATTTGGTTTCTCTTTTGCCCAAAGATTCCAAAGAAATAATTCTGTGCAGGCTTGCAGTATGGATATCATGGTTGTGATGCCATGAGTCTTTTATTACTTGCTTTAGGGAAGGCCTGTTTATTTTTTCTTCTGCAAAGCTAACAGAAGTATTAGGTGTTTATCACAAAGTACTTAGTATTTTATGGACCTCTTAACTATTCTGCTTTGTCAAAATGTTCTCTCTCTAGTTTATCTTTCATTGCTGGTGTGTGTGTGTGTGTGTGTGTGTGTGTGTGTGTGTGTGTGTGTGTGTGAGTGTGTGTGTGTGTGTGTGTGTGTGTGTGTGTGTGTGTGTGTGTGTGTGTGTACTGGGGTTTGAAATCAGACCTTTGCACTCTTTTTGTTGTTGTTTTTGTTGTTGTTGGTCATGGGGCTTGAACTCTGGGTCTGGGCGCTGTCCCTCAGCTGTCCAGGCTCAAGGCGAGCACTCCACCACTAGAGCCACAGTTCTAGTTTTATGGTGGTTTATTGGAAATAAGAGTTTCACCAACTTTCTTGCCCGGGCTGACTTTGAATCGTGATCCTCAGATCTCAGCCTGAGTAGCTAGGATTACAGGCGTGAGCCACCTGCACCCAGCTTAGACCCTTGCGCTCTTGCTCAGCTTTTCCACTCAAGATGGACTCTCTACCACTTGAGCCACACCTCCATTGATGGGTTTGTTTGTTTGTTTGTTTGTTTTGTTGTGTTGTGAAAATACCCTACAGAGGGGTTACAATTACATGGGCAAGGCAATGAGTACATTTCTTATCAAGCATTGTTGCCTCCTTCTTTGTTTTCCTTTCCTAACCCTTCCCATTCCCCCCCCCCCACACCAAAGTTGTAAAGTTTGTTTTTTCGACATGTCATTGTTGCAATGGGTCCACCTGTATCCTTATTTGAATGGTTTGTTTTTTCCCTTCCCCTCCACAAATTACACCAACATCAAATACAATGAAAGCAGGGGCTATACTGTGGGGGAGGGACATACAAACCAACAAAGAAATCATCTTATAAATGTGTTAGAAACAATTGCAAGAAAGAAAAAAAATTTGAATACTTATCGGGGTTCATTTCACCTAACATCAACTTCTGACCTTTTCTGCTTGTCTCAGACATATATTAGTTACTGCAAATAAGAGAAACCATGGGATCTATGTTTCTTTGTGCCTGGCTTACTTCACTTAATATAATTTTTTCTAAGTCTTTCCATTTCCTAACAAATGGGGCAATGTCTCACCCCAGTTAGAATGACTATAATCAAGAACTCTAATAACAATAGATGCTGGAGGGGATGTGGACAGAAGGGAACCTTATTGCATTGTTGGTGGGAGTGTAAATTTGTTCAACCACTTTGGAAAGTAGTATGGAGGTTCCTCAAAGACTCCACATAGAGTTCCCCTATGACCCAGCAATCCCACTTTTGGGCATTTACCCAAATGATCACAAACAAGACCATACTAAAGCTACCAGCACAACAATGTTTTTTGCAGCATTATTTACCATAGCTAAGATATGGAACCAACCCAGATGCCCCTCAGCAGATGAATGGATCAAGAAAATGTGGTATATATACACAATGGAATTCTATGTTTGTTTGTTTTTGTCAGTCATAGGGCTTGAACTCTGGGGCCTGGGTGCTGTCCTTCAGCTCTTCAGCTCAAGGCTAGAACTCTACCTACCACTTGAGCCACAGCACCACTTCTGGCTTTCTGGTGGTTTATTGGAGATAAGAATATCAAAGACTTTCCTGCCTGGGCTGGCTTTGAACCATGATCCTCAAATCTCATCTTCCTGAGTAGTAGGATTACAGACATGAGCCACTGGCACCCAGCCATTTCTGGCTTTTAAAACATATATAATTTTAGGGCTGGGAATGTGGCTTAGTGGTAGAGTGCTTGCTTTGCATGCATGAAGCCCTGGGTTCCATTCCTAAGTACCACATAAACAGAAAAAGCCAGAAGTAGCGTTGTGGTTCAAGTGGTAGGGTGCTAGCCTCGTACAAAAGAAGCTCAGGTACAGCACCCAGGCCCTGACTTCAAGTTCCAGAACTTCCCCCTCCCCAAAACAAAATATATAATTTTATTGTTATTATTAAGGTGTTATACAGAGGGATTACCATTTCATAAGTCAGATAAGTACATTTCTCTTTTGGACAATGTTGTCCCTTCCTTCACTTCACTTCTGCCTTATATATATATTTTTTTATTTTAACTTTTTGTCAGTCCTGGGGCTTGGACTCAGAGGCTGGGCACTCTCACTCCTTTGCTTAAGTCTAGCACTTTGAGCCACAGCTCCACTGTGGTTTTCTAGTGGTTAATGGGAGATAAAAGTCTCAAGGACTTCCCTGCCTGGACTGGCTTTGAACTGAGATCCTCAGATCTCAGCCTCCTGAATATCTAGGACTACAGGCATGAGCTGCTAGCACCTGGCTTCTCTATATCTTTTTTAATCTCTATTGAAGATAACAATTGTGTCTACTTCCAGTGCTGCTTATTGAATGATAATCTTCATGAACTATTAACCAGATATCTGGCATATTAAAAGTTCTTCCTTCTTCCCTCTTCTTCTTCCTTCCTTTTTTTCAGTTTCTTCTTGATATGTAGACTAGGTTGATTTCAAACTCATGATCCTCTGCCTCCCAAGTATCATGATTACAGGTGTGAATTACCATGCCCAACTTGATCAGTATCTGTTCAATGTTATATTTTACTACTACTATCACTGCTTCTGCGTCTGCTGCTCCTCCTCCTCCTCCTCCTAAATCTACTACTATATTGAGCAGGGGTAAATAGCAAATCAAGTTTGATTAATCAGAAAGGGCTTAGTGGTGGAACACATGCTTAACATTTGTGAGGTCCCAGGTTTGATCTCCAACATTGAAAGGAAAAGTTTCAAAAAGCACAGTTCAGTAAAGGAAGTATTTTTGAAGATGTGGGTAGACAGACCCTAAAGGAATGTTGTAATACCTGGGACCAGTAATAGTGGAACTATTTATTACCACTGTGCCTGAGTTGGGAAGTGGTTGGCAAAGCATGTCAGTCTGTGGTTACGGCTGTCCAGCTGTGATGGATAGAACATTGCATGAGGGAAGTTGGCTATCGTGACAAGTGGAAGGGGTGTTGCAACAGGAAGTTAGGAAGCTCTAGTGACCAAACTGAGACCAAACTGAATCAGGAGTCATCATGAACCCCACTTTTCTGATGAGGAAACCGATTTGCCCCTTCTTCATTGGCAGACCCAAGGAATCAGAGCCCGTGGACACATCCCACATAGATGAGCCTCTTGAAGTGGGACTAAGAGCAGGGGATGGGAAAGCCATCCTCCAGATCTAGTCGAGTGCCGTTATTTATTTCTAAAACAGGTAAATGTCTCTGACGGAATTCTTAGAAAGTATGTTGATATATTGTCAATACATGTGTTTTTCTTTCTTCTTTGTGCATGTACTGGGGCCTGTCCCTGAGGATTTTTTTGTTTATTTTCTTTGTTTTTTCCCTCAAAACTAGCACTGTACTACTTGAGCCATAGCTCCACTTCTGTGTGTGTGTGCGTGTGTGTGTGTGTGTGTGTGTGTGTGTGTGTGTGTGTGTGAGAGAGAGAGAGAGAGAGAGAGAGAGAGAGAGAGAGAGAGAGAGAGAGACAGACAGAGAGACAGACAGAGAGACAGAGACAGTCTCATGGACTTTCCTGCCTGGTTGGCTTCGAACTGAAATTCTCAGATCTTAGCTTCCTGAGTAGCTAGGATTGTAGGTATAAGAAGTGGTGCTGTGGCTCTTCAGCCTTTAGCTGAAGAGCTGAGGGACAGAGCCCAAGCCCAGAGTTCAAGCCCCACAACTGACAGGAAAAAAAAAAAGGGATTGTAGGTATAAGCCACAAGCACCTGGCAATATATTATCAATACATTTTTAATCTGAATAGTTTCAAATCTGTCTTTATAATAAAAGACTAAAAATAGATAGATTGAGTGGAAGTGACCAGGAGAGCAGATGTTCTGCTGGGTGCTGGTGGCTCACACCTGTAAACCTAACTACTGAGGAGAGTGAGATCTGAGAATGGAGGGTTGAAGCCAGCATGGGCAGGAAAGACTATGCGACTTTTATCTCCAATTAACCACTCAAAAACCAAAAGTAGAGCTGTGTAGCTCAAAGTGGTAGAGTGCTAACCTTGAGCAAAGGAGCTCAGAGACAGCGCCCAGGCCTTGAGTTCAAGCCCCAGGATTGGCAGGCACCAAAAGAAGCTACACTGGAAGTATGACTTAAGTGGTAAAGCACCAGCCATAAGCTTTCTGCATACACTTGATCAAACGTACATCTCATAAAGAGGGGCTGCCCTGGTGAAATTCACAAGTCAATGTGAGCCATCATGGATGTCCTTATTTTGGGGGGATTTTCCCATGAAGCACATTTGGTCTTGATACCAAGACTTCCCTGAACCTGTCAGCATGGGCACAGGAAGGCACAGCAACCAAAGGCCAGACCTGGGGCAAAGCTGCTCACATTCAAGTCTCAGCTAGCCTTTCTTTACTAGCTGTGTAATCCGGGAAAAGATTGATGACCTCTTGAGTTCCAGTTTCCTCATCAGGAAAGTGAGATTCATTAGTGTCACTCATCATCCTGAACACTCATACTTCCTGGTACCTGCTTCCCATTCTGTCAGCTGTCAGCCCAGCCCTTCCTCCCCTTTTGTAATCTACAGTCTAGTGTCTCAAAGGGCCACTGCTCAGTACTGTGTTCACAATCAGAGTGAACTTTGAATTAAGTTTGAACCTCCTATTTTCTCAGGGCTACTTTTCTGCTTGGTACTGCTCATGGGTTGGAGGGAGATGGTTATGTCATGGCTGAAGAAGGCTGTGTTTGAGGAACAGGGTGCAAAAACCCTGAGCAGTCAGTCTGCTTTAAAAAAGCAGCTCTGCGGGCTGGGAAGGTGGCTCAGTGGTAGAGCGCTTGCCTTGCATGCCTGAGGCCCTGGGTTCGATTCCTCAGCACCACATAAACAAAAAGAAAAAAAGCCAGAAGTGGCGCTGTGGCTCAAGTGATAGAGCGCTAGCCTTGAGCTGAAGAGCTGAGGGACAGCACCCAGGCCCAGAGTTCAGGCCCCATGACCGGACCCAAAAAAAAAAAAAAAAAAAAAAGCAGCTCTGAACTCTAATAGCAACAGATGCTGGAGGGGATGTGGACAGAAGGGAACCTTACTGCATTGTTGGCGGGAGTGTAAACTTGTTCAGTCACTTTGGAAAGTAGTACGGAGGTTCCTCAAAAGACTCCACATAGAGCTCCCCTATGACCCAGCAATCCCACTTTTGGGCATTTACCCAAAAGGTCACAAACAAGAACATACTATAGCTGCCAGCACACTATGTTTTTTGCAGCATTATTTACCATAGATAAGATATGGAACCTGGATCAAGAAAATGTGAAATACACACACACACACACATACACACATACACATACACACAGTGGAATTCTATGCCTCCATCAGAAAGAATGACATTGCCCCATTTGTTAGGAAATGGAAAGACTTGGAAAAAATTATATTAAGTGAAGTAATCCAGGCACAAAGAAACATAGGTCCCATGGTTTCCCTTATTTGCAATAACTAGTATATGTCTGAGACGAACAGAAATGGTCAGACAAGTTGATGTTAGGCGAAATGAACCCCAAGATAAGGACACAAATGTTTTTTTTTCTTGCTATTGTTTCTAACGTATTTATCAGATGATTTCTTTGTTGCTTTGTAAGTCCCTCCCCCACAGTATAACCTCTGTTTTCACTGTATTTGATGTTAGTATAATTTGTGGAGGGGAAGGGAAAAAACAAATTGTTTAAATAGGGATGCAGATGGAGCCATCGCAGCAATGAGATGAACAAAACGTTATGTCGAAAAAACAAACTTTACAACTTTGGCAGGGATGGAGATGGGAGGGCAGGGTTGGGAATGGGAAACAAAGGAGGAGGCAACAATGCTTGATAAGAAATGCACTCATTACCTTGCTCATGTTATTGTAACCCCTCCGTATGAAAAAAACAACTCTGGCAAGATGCTAGTGGCTCACGCCTATAATCCTAGCTTCTCAAAAGACTGAGATCTGAGGATCACAGTTCAGAGTCAGCCCGGGCAGGAATATTTGTTAGACTCTTATCTCCAGTTAACCACCAGAAAGCCAGAAGTGGCACTATGGCTCAAGTGCCAAAGAGCTCAGAGACAGTGCCCAGGCCCAGAGTTTGAGACCCACAACCGCCAACAAATAAACAAACAAAAACCGACTTTGAAAGCATGGCAGCTCTGAGATGTGGTACGGCAAAATATGGGCCCACAAGATATCTAAAAATGCTAACTATTCCTAGATCATGATAGTCATTCATCTTGCCAACTCTCTCTGAAAAATAAGACATGATTCATTCCTTCTCCATCCTTCCTTCCTTCCTTTCTTCCTTCCTTCCTTCCTTCCTTCCTTCCTTCTTCCTTCCTTCCTTTCTTCTTTCCTTCCCTCATGTTTGGTAAAGTTCTGTATTACATAGAAGAAGGCACTTAACCCTATATGTAGTTTGATGCATCTTTCCACACTCACATAAGCCATTTTGACACTCAGTCAAAACTCCTGTTTGACAGCATGGGTCACTTTTGCCTGTTTTTGTCCTTCTGTAAATAGAAATACATAGCACACACTGGTTGTTGTTGTTTTTTTTTTTCTGTCTGGTTCTTTTAGCTTAATATTATGATCTCTAGATTCCCCTTTATTTTTGTTCTGTGAAGTTCATCTATCCATTCTATTACTGCATAGAAACACCAATGTCTACAGCTGTTTTTGGATTGTCATCATGTGGAGGCAGGGTGGAAGGGTTGGGAGGGGCACAAGGCCAGGGATGTCCTAAATTCCAACAGTGTCCATACAGGCCCTCATCAGAGAGCATTTAGCAGCCTAAAATGCCAGCAAGGCCTTGCAGCCTTGCTGTGTGGTAAGTGCAGTGGACATTTAGGTCATTTATAATTTGGGCATATTATTCATTGGCTGCCTCGAATGTTGCAGTCCATTTCCTTGGATTTCTGTTGAGCAAATACTTGAGAATGGGATTGCTGGATGATAAGAAGACATAAATTCCAAAGTTTATTCGATGTCAGTTTTTCAAAGTTGGAACAATATATACTTCCCCAACAGTTTATGAGTATTCTGGTTGTTCCGTGTCTTCATTAACTTGATCTTTTCTGCCTCGTTTATTTATTTAGTGCTGCTCGTACTGGGGCTTGAACTTGAGGTCGGTCCATTTTCCTTTACCTTTTTCCATTCAAAGCTAGCACTCTACCACTTGAGCTACAGCTCCATTTTTGGCTTTTCAGTGGTAAATCATTAAGAATCTCTTGGACTTTCCTGCTTAGGATTATAGGCATGAATCCTGTATGCTTGATGCCGCATCCTCCTTCTCCTCCTCAAATTATTTTAAATCTTTCTTTTATAACTCTTGGGTAATTCTGGATGATGGAAGATGGAAGATTAGATACTCAATAGATCAGTGTTGGTGATTAAGATACTTTATTCTGTGGTTTGTGGAAGATGGATAGTACACAGGTGTGGCTGTTTCATACAGTAATTAGAGACAGTGTTAGGAGAGGGTCACTTGGCCCTAGCATTTCATTGACTGTACTAACAGCACCAGTGCATTATTACAAACCCATTTACTCTGATTTTTTTTTCTTGGTAGCACGAGGGCTTGAAATCAGGACCTTATGCTCACTCAGCTTGCTTATTCGGGTGGTGCTCTACCATTTGAGCCATGCCTCCAGACCAACTTTTTTAACTGGTTATTTTGGGGCTGGATCCTGGAGAACTTTTCTACCTGGGCTTCTAACTGGTTTCCTCCTGATCTCAGCTTCCTGAGTAGCTAGGATTACTGACATGAGCTATGGGTGCCTAGTTTTACATTCTTAGTACAGCTAACCTATCAGGTTCAAGATGTCTAGGGATATTTGGGGTGTCATGTAAGAATGAAGACATCAACTGGAAAGGAACTTGACAAGGCAAAGTCTACTTCTGGGCAGACAGGTACCTGTGAGTGAGCACTGGACACGTATGCATCCTTTTATATTGATGCAGTGAGCCCTGCCCCTTTATCTGGATTGGTCATGCTCAGGGCTCACAGTATTTTCCAATTGGCTACTACCCTACATTTAAATGAAAAGAGCCAGAAGTCTAGGTGGCAGGCTTTTAACCAACAAAAGGTCCTGCTGGATGAGTCTGGACAGTCTTGGCTGGCAAGTGTCAAAAAGGGAGGAAGGGCCTAGCAAAGAAAGAATCTAGAAAAAGAACCCCAGAGAAGGACAAGTAAAAATGGGGTCTTACCAAGGAAAGTAACACATGGATCCATTAACTCAACCAACCTGGGACCAAAGAAATGATTCTTCCCAACAAACTACATCTATACTGTCACATAGGACTTCCTCTTGTTGTTATTCCCTAACTAATCTGCCATGACACTGTTTCTGTGGCATTTACATTGTGTTTGGCATTTTAAGTGATCTAGAGATGGCTTAAAGGCTGTAGATCAGTTCTATGCAAATCTCAGAATCGTGAGCATCTGGGATTGTTGCTACCCTGGGAATGGGAGAGGGAGTGTCCTCAAACCAATCCCTTGTGACACCAGTACTGGAGGCAAGTATTCTACCTACTCATTTCCATAGTAAATTATGCTCTAGGGATCCGATTATCTGTCATTTTATTTCATGTTTATTAATATTTCTACACTGTACAGTACTGCTTATCCCAAAACATTTTTTTTTTTACAGATAATGCTTAGTTATAAGAAAGTAAATCATAGCTGAGCACCCGTGGCTCACGCCTATAATCCTCGCTACTCAGGAGGCTGAGATCTGAGCATTACAGTTCAAAGCCAGCCTGAATAGGAAAGTCTGAGACTCTTATCTCCAATTAACCACCAGAAAACTGGAAGTGGTGTTGTGGCTCAAGTGGTAGAGGGCTTGCCTTGAGCTGAAGAGCTCAGGGATAGCGCCCCAGGCCCAGAGTTGAAGACCCACAACCACCAAAAAAAAAATCAAGTGGGACCATCTAGGAAGAAAAAAAAAAAAACAGAAGAATTTTCCTCAGCCAAGCATTGTTGGCTCATACTTATAATCCTAGCTACTCAAGAGGCTGAGATCTGAGGATCGTGGTTCAAAGTCAACCTGTGCACAAAAGAAAAGTCCCTAAGACTCTTATCTCCAATTAACCAGAAAAACCAAAATCAAAACCAAACAAATAAAAAAAACTGGAAGTGGAGCTGGGCTCAACTGGTACAGCACCAGCTTAGAATTTTTTAAAATTATCTTTGAGCAGTTGTATAAAGAAGGTACCATAAAACCAAAGAGTTTATGAATACAATGCACCTTCTTCAACATTCTCCAACCCCTGCTTTGACCTACCTCTTCCTTACTTTCTAAAAAATTTGTGCTATATACAAAACATTCTCTTTTTTTTTTCTTTTTTTCTTCTTTTTTGTGGGTCGTGGGGCCTGAACTCTGGGCCTGGGCACTGTCCCTAAGCTCTTCAGCTCAAAGCTAGCACTCTACCACTTGAGCCACAGCACCACTTCTGGCTTTTTCTGATTATGTGGTGCTGAGGAATTGAATCCAGGGCTTCATGCATGTGAGGCAAGCACTCTACCATGGAGCTACCTTCCCAGCTCTTATATAAAGCATTCTTGACTAGAGCATCAGCATTGAGCAAAAAAGCTAAGCAACAGTGCCCAGGTTCTGTATTCAAGCTCCAGTATTGGCACTAGTCCACTGATTCTTATATTTTGCTCTAGAGTCTCTAGAACTAAAGTGCAAATCATCCAGCTCACTTGGAACCTACCAAACTTTTGGCCTAAAGACCTGCAGCCTGTATTTTTTTTTTTCAACCTCCCCTTAGGAATGAGATGTGAAGCTTAAATTTGCAAACCATTGATTCAGACTATCCTTACCCCCAATCTATAGACACACACAATTTGCCTGAACATTTGTGAACACACATGGTTTGGTAATGCTGTTAATAAGTCAGTTACCCTCCCAAGCTCAACAATTTATTCCAGAACATAAATTCATAGTTAAGTTCCATCTGGAATGTGAACTGACCCTGATACATTTTTGGTAAATTAAGTTTTTTTCCCAGTCCCCCAATCACAGGATCTGTGCCTGAGTTTCCATATTTGCCTGTGTGAAGCCTTTTGCAAGTATTTGCTTAACATCATTCAGTATCCAGGGAGCGTCTCCATGGTGCCTTTGCTGCATCAGAATCAGGTGCAGATCAGGTGTGATATGCCAGGGACAAGGTAACCCACAGTGCTGGCCACTTAGGTCTTTAAAATTCTGCCTGTGAGGCCTTTTGTGGCAGAGCCTAGCAAGACCCTGAATTGAAACCTCAGTACCGCAATAATTAGACAGACAGACAGACAGACAGACAGACAGACAGACAGACAGACAGACAGACAGACAGACAGATAGATAGATAGATAGATGCATTCTATCTGTGAAACACTTCCTCTCTCTTGAAATGAAAATTTAAAATAATGATATTGACCAAGATACACCATACTCATAAATTGTTGAATTGAAACCCCTTTGTATAATTATTTAAGGTTAAAAATAATAATAAGATGCTCTGTGTTCTGAGATCTAGATAACAACCTCTTCTGCTAATTAGATGAAAGGTATAGAAAGTTAAATGATTGGCCCCAGGGGAAGATTTTCCCCAGTGAACCCCACTGGAAGACTTCATTGTTGCTGGAGAGTTGTTTTTGAGTTCAGGACAAGCTTTGGGAATGCCTTCTTTCTTCTCTTTAGCATCATGGTGATGACCATGAAAAAGCAAAATAAAAGGAAGATTACCAGCTAGCAGCTGGTGGCTCAGGCCTGTAATCCTAACTACTCAGGAGGCAGAAGTTTGAGGACTGAGGTGCAAAGCTGGCCTGGGTAGAAAAGTCTGTGAAATTCTTATCTCCAATTTACCACTAAAAAGATAGAAGTAGAACTGTTGCTCAAGTGGTAGATTGCTAGTCATGAACAACAACAACAACAAAAAAGCTCATGGGTGGTGCTCCTGAATTCAAGGCCCCTAGTCCCACCACAAGAAGAAAGAAGAGGAAGAGGAAGAGATAGTGGAAGAGTAGGAGGAGGGAGGGGGAGGAGGAGGAAGTTAGACAGCAATTATTTAATTGACTGTCCAAATGAATTGGAGTGACAACACTCCGTACTTTTTCCGTGTATGACTTAGCTCAAAAAGCAAATCCCTATATGTTATAATTAAAAAGGCATCCCAATAACAAAGCAAACTACAGAGCTAGACACGGTGGCACACACCTGTAATCTTGTTTCAGGAAATTTTGGGCCCCAGGCCTGGGTTTCATTGGGGAAGTGTGGCCACTCACTCCACCAAGCCAAATAAAACCAGAAGTTTATTACATGACATGGGCAGCCCTTGGATAGAGAAAAGGGAACATTTAACTCATCTTCTACCCTCTTCTTCATAATATAGACATGAGCTATAGGTTTAAACTGACAAAGAAGGGAAAGGAGTAAAAGTTATGCATAATTAAACAGTCCCAGTCCCAGTCCCAGTTATGTTCTAATGGTCAGAGGTGGCTGAGGTGGAGTCTGACAGTCCACTATCTCAGGATTGGTCAGGTGGGGCCTGATTACAATGAGTCATCAATGCATTACAAGTGGTCTTGTCTACTGATCCACTCCTTCCTAGTTTCTAAGATGGCTATACAGTGTGACTATAGAAAAGAATGAGTCAGGGGGCTGGGAAGGTGGCTTAGAGGTAGAGAGCTTGCCTCACATGACTGAGGCCCTGGGTTCAATTCCTCAGCACCACATAAGCAGAAAAAGCCAGAAGTGGTGTTGTGGCTCAAGTAGTAGAGCTCTAGCCTTGAGCTGAAGAGCTGAGGGACAGCACCCAGGCCCAGAGTTCTGGCCCCATGACTGGCAAAAGAAAAGAAAAAAGAAAAGAATGACTCAGGTTTGGAATGTGACTTAGTGGTAGAGTGCTTGCCTACCATGCATGAAACCCTTGGTTCAATTCCTCAGTACCACATAAACAGAAAAAAAAAGAAAATGGCTTTGTGGCTCAAATGGTAGTGTTAGCCTTGAGCAAAAGAAGCTCGGGGACAGTGTCCAGGCCCTGAGTTCAAGCCCCAGGATGGGCGAAAAAAAGAAAAAGAAAAGAAAAAAGAAAAAGAAAAAGAAAAAAGAAGAGAATGACTCAGGATGAAGGACATAGGTACAAAATGGAAGCGAAGCCTAGCTTTTAATTTCTTTTAGTTAATTTAGGGGCCCAAGTAAGGAATCAGTATATCTCAGAAAAAGCAAATATTAAACCCCTGCTATAGTAATTTCTGTACTCATAGGAAGATTTAGAGTTCCAGGACAGTCCCGCCAGGTATGTAGCAGGACACTGTCAAAAAATAAAAGAGCCATCAGCACACCCAAACCTCCTCAAGGCTGCTTTCACAAAGTGGCCGCACCAACTCCTTTTGCTATTAGCTTCACTGATCCTGTGCTTCTACTCAAACCCAAATCTTTCAAGTTCTGTCCAGTGTAAAGGCTAATGATTAATTGGGAATGGAGAAGCAAATCCCAGAACAATCAGCAGCATAATGAAGTGTTTGTTAGCACCTATAGCCGAGAGAGAAGAAAGATATGCTGAAGTGGGTCCAGAAATCTCTCCCAGTCACCACATAATTACCTGTATCACTTCTCCACTTAGGCTTTTGGGTGAGCCCAAACAAGAGTATGTCAAGGTTTCCCACACAGGTACTGTTGTTGTTGTTGTTGTTGCTCCTGTTTTCTTCTTCTTCTTCTTCTTCTTCTTCTTCTTCTTCTTCTTCTTCTTCTTTTTCTTCTTCTTCTTCTTCTTCTTCTTCTTCTTTCTTCTTCTTCTTCTTCTTCTTCCTCTTCTTCCTCTTCTTCCTCTTCTTCCTCTTCCTCCTCTTCCTCCTCTTCCTCTTCCTCCTCTTCCTCCTCCTCCTCTTCCTCCTCTTCCTCTTCCTCTTCCTCCTCTTCCTCTTCCTCCTCTTCCTCTTCCTCCTCTTCCTCCTCTTCCTCTTCCTCCTCTTCCTCCTCTTCCTCTTCCTCCTCTTCCTCTTCCTCCTCTTCCTTCTTCTCCTTCTCTTCTTTCTCCTTCTCCTTCTCCTTCTCCTTCTCCTTCTCCTTCTTCTTCCTTCTTCTTCTTCCTTCTTCCTTTTTTTTTTTTTGTCTCTTCCTATTTTTTTGCTCAGCTTAGCCTTGCAAACAGCAACTCTTCAGTGCTGCCTGCCTCTAGTTCCAGGTCTTACTGGGTCAGATGAACACAGTTTTGCTCTGTGCATTTGAGAAATCCAAGAGACACTGAGTGCCTATTAGAGGACGTATCTTTCTTTTTTATTCACTGAGGTTAGAGCCGCCAGCATTTGAAATCCAGGATCCTCTTTTCATGTTCTGTTTTTTTGTGGGTGTTGTTGTTTGCTTTTGTGTGTGTGTGTGGGGGGGTCTCATTTGGTAGCTCGGGCTGGCCTTGACCTTATAATCATCCTTCCCCAACCTTCCAAGTAGCCCAGCTGGCTGCTGTCTTCATTTTGGAGCTATGTTGTATAGATCTTTATAATTGGAGGGGAAAAAGTCTTAAATAAACATACACCATAGAAAGGCTTCTTAGCCGAATCCTAGCTACTCAGAAGGCTGAGGTCTGACAAGCACAGTTCAGAGCTAGCCTGGGAGGTGAGACTCTTATCTCCAATTAACTATCAAAAAGCCAGAAGTGGAGCTGTGGCTCAAGCAATAGAGCACTAGGTTGGGACAGTACCCAGGCCCTGAGTTCAAGCCCCAGAAGCCCTTTACTATTCCTCTCCCAAAGCTTCTGGATATAATCAAAGAAGGCCTGTAAGATGTCCCAGGGGGAAGGGTAAACATGTCTAGCCTGATTCATTGGTTAGTTCTGAAATAATTATTTCCAAAATGAGGGCTAAGGAATGGTTGCTAGGCATGTAAACATCAACTCTGCCTTTGGCTAGAGTAAAAAGCAGGTAGGGAAAGCTGGGCCTTCTTAGTCACAATAGCTACAAAGCTTACCACACTCCATGCTAGATAAACAAATCAAAGTAACTACTATGTAGAAGGAAAGGCATCCTCTCATAAGACAAGATAGCCATTTTGTTAAAGATCTGTAAGGATTTTTTTTTTTTTCGGTTGTGGGACGTGAACTCTGGGCCTGGGCACTGACCCTCAGCTCTTCAATTCAAGGCTAGCACTCTACCACTTGAGCCACAGCACCACTTCTGGTTTTCTGGTGGTTTATTGGAGATAAGAGCCTCATGGACTTTCCTGCCGGGTCTGGCTTTGAGCTGTGATCCTTAGATCTCAGCCCCTGAGTAGCTAGGATTACAGGTATGAGCCAACAGCACCTGGCTTCCTGTAAGGATTTTTAAAATACCAGAACTTGAGAAAGGGAGAAATTAGCCTAAGGATAAGGTAAATTTGTTGAAAGAAAAAAAAAAGCTATGGCTTTCAATAATTCACATGCTATGTGAATTATTGGGCTGAATACAGAGTTATTACAAAAGTTTCTATTTTGGCTTGTGTCTCTACTTCTTAATATAGTAACATCATTAATGTCTGTCTCCTCAGCCTGTGTGAATCTGAGCCTATGTTTATTCTCCACTGGAAATGGTATTATAAACAGATTCTGTTGCCTTAATTACGTTATATATCTGTACATGGAATGCTTTGTTAGGCTGCAAATATTTTAATATTCATTCTGAGTCCCAAGGCTTTGCCAAACAAGATACTAAAATTGCTTTTGGTTGTTTGGAAATAATAACCTAGTATTTAAGCCAAGGGCTGGGAAGGTGGCTCAGTGGTAGAATGCTTGCCTCGCATGCATGAAACCCTGGATTCGATTCCTCAGCACCACATAAACAAAAAAAGCCGGAAGTGGCGCTGTGGCTCAAGTGGTAGAGCGCTAGCCTTGAGCTGAAGAGCTGAGGCATAGCGCCCAGGCCCAGAGTTCAAGCCCCACAACTGACAAAAAATAAAAATAAAAAATAAAAAAAAAGAATTATCTAACCGAAAAATTGCTGTATACTGCAGAGGTTATAAAGAATTCTAGCCAAGTACCTGTGGCTCATGCTTATAACTCTAGCTACTTAGAAGGTAGAGATTTGGAAGGTTGTAGTTTGAAGCTTGGGAAAGTCTGTGAGTCTCCATCTCCAAAATAACCAAGAAAAAATAGGACTATAGGTGTGGCTCAAGTGGTAGAACACCAGCTTAGCAGTCATAAAGACCCAAGTTCAAATCCTAGTACAACCCCTTCATCAATTGATTATACAATAAGGCCTATATCTTCTTTTTCTTTTTTCCTTTTTGTTTTTCTTTTGCCAGTCCTGAGGCTTGAACTCAGGGCCTGGGCACTGTCCCTGGGCTTCTTTTGCTCAAGGCTAGCACTCTACCACTTAAGCCACAGCACCACTTCTGGTCTTTTCTGTTTAGGAGGTACTGAGGAATCAAACCCAGGGCTTCATGCATGCTAGGCAAGCACTCTACCACTAAGCCACATTCCCAGCCCTTTATTTTCTTTTTCTATTTGACCTAAGAATCTGGTTGGTTAGCCGGGCGCCGGTGGCTCACGCCTGTAATCCTAGCTACTCAGGAGGCTGAGATCTGAGGATCTCGGTTCAAAGCCAGCCAGGGCAGGAGAGTCCATGAGACTCTTATCTCCAATAAGCCACTAGAAAACCGGAAGTGGCGCTGTGGCTCAAGTGGTAGAGCACAGGTCTTGCGCTAAAGCGCCCAGGGACAGCGCCCAAGCCCAGAGTTCAAGCCCCAGGACCGACCAAAAAAAAAAAAAAAAAAAAAAGAATCTGGTTGGTTAGGGCAAGAGTTTACTTGTGGGAAGTGCATAGATAACTTAGTAAGGTAGAAAGAAAAATCCCAAATAGACTTGGGGAAAAAAAACTGTAAATAATGAAAGCTAGAAAAATGAAAAGTACTATGAGCTGGAGAAGTGGCATCTGGGTGGGCTGGAGGGTACCTTTCATTTTTGTTCCCTTGGTGAAAGTAAGTATTGGATGTGGTGGCCTGTAAGTTTCATTAGTAGCAGGGGAGAGGCATTTTAGAAGGCGGGAGAGCACGTGTTTTGAAGGACATTCTTCCTTTACTAGATGGGGTAGACATATAGTTTCCACTGTGACTTAATGCTGGGGCGAGTAGAGCCACCCAGTGGTGTTTACATAGAGTGGTGAGGGGAAATGGAAGTCAGTAATTTTGAAAGTCATTTTTAAAAGGCTGTTTTAAAATGCATGAAGCTATTTGCCAGTCAAAAATAAGTCATAAGGCCTGGCTCCCATGGCTTATTCCTGTAATCCTAGCTACTCAAGAGGCTGAGATGGGAGGATGAAAGTTTGAAACTACCCTGGGCAGGAAATTCAGACTCTTACCACCAATCAACCACCCAAAAGCCAGAAATGGAAGCATGGCTCAAGTGGTAAAGTGCCAGCTTTGAGTGAAACAGCAAAAGGAGAGTTGCCCAGGCTCTGCATTCAAGTCCCAGGACTGTCACACACATGCACATGTGCACACATGTGCATGCACACACACACACATGTGCATACACACGCGGTGAAAAAATGGAAAATTGAAGGTGAAAAACTTCTGAGTCACAGACTTTGGAATTCCTTCAATGAAATGCTGTTTGTGAACTCATCTCCTACTCGGTTCATAAACACTGGGGCGTGTCCTGGGGCGATGAGACTCTGCACTTTGGATCTTCTATCTGCACATCACTTGTGGTCTTGATCAAGCCTGTTGCTGTGAAGCCTCAGATGTCATCCAAACCTGCGAGTATGGCTCAAGAGTTGTTCATCTGGCCCCAATAGTTACAGCCAAACCAGAGCAGATGCTGGAATTGTGAGGTGAGGATTCCTTTCAAAGTCAAAGTACCTCCTGGACCGCCCCTACCCCCCTCCCTGAAACCTTTGCAACTTCACATCTCCTTGGAGACCAAAACTCCTCCTCCTAGAAGCTCCTCTTTTGGAAACCGATGGGGTGGGGCCAGAAAGCATGAAAGGGGGTTTCTTTTATTTTACATTTTGCCATTTGAGACTTGCAGAACAGAGGTTATGTTATGTGCCGTGGGTGGTTCTGGAACAGCCAGGAAACCAGGCTGGGGAACATAGCCCTGAGCTACCCTGAGGAAAGCAGCCGCAGGATGCCAGTCGCCTTGCCCTTTCACACCGGCTTTCACAGTGCGAATTCTCTGAACGGTAACAACAAGAATGGGAGTGGGGAGAAACACAGGAAGTGAAAGAAGAGAGATCCGGGAAGCTAAATCTGCAGGGGGGGGGGGGCGAGAAGAGTTAGCAGAGTTTTGGCAAAAAAGGAGGAGATAGAAGAAAATTAGGAGCAGAGGGAGGAGGAAAAGGCTGGGCTTAAGCAACCTGCTACTGGGGTTTTTAGACAAAGGAGGCTGGAGAGGGGCGTGATTGGTTTCTAATATCAGCTGGAAGAGCTAGCTAGTGAGCCGGGAGGGGGTGTGTGTGATTGGTTTCTAATATCAGCTGGGACAGCGGGAGAGCTAGAGAGAGGGAGGGAGGGGAGAGAGCGAGAGAGAGGGACAGGGACGGGGACTGGGAGAGGGAGAGAGAGAGGGGGAGAGAGAACGCAGCTAGACTATGGACAAGGAACTGAATAAAACTACAACACGTCTTTCTGGGCAGCAATCACTGGAGTATGTACCACAGTAAGAATTGGAAAGAAAGAGAAAAAATAAGTCTGGGAACAGATTTGCACATCTGGGTGGACTTGGCTCTCTCGTTCTTCTTTGAGGCATGCCTTTATCCGTGCGGTCCCTATTTATAGTTTCTGTCTCTACTGTCATTGTTTTTATCGTGTTCTATGTGTTCAGCTTTGGGGGAGATCAAAGCTACCAGAGGTTAAATATCTCTGATGCTAGGATTCTGACTCAAGTTTGCACATCCTTTATCAATGGGAAAACTCCTTTCCTGTGGAGAAATAAGCTCATGATCTATGAGAAATCTTCTTGCAAGGAATACTCGACTCACAGCCACTATATCACAGCTCCTTTATCTCAAGAAGAAGTTGAATTTCCTTTGGCGTACATCATGGTCATTCATCATAATTTTGACACCTTTGCAAGACTCTTCAGATCCATCTACATGCCCCAAAATGTCTACTGCATTCACGTGGATGAAAAGGCCACAGTTGAATTCAAAGAAGCCGTGGGACAGTTAGTCAGCTGCTTCCCAAATGCGTTTCTGGCTTCCAAGATGGAACCCGTGGTCTATGGTGGGATCTCCAGGCTCCAGGCTGACCTGAACTGCTTGAAGGATCTGGTGGCCACTGAGGTCCCCTGGAAGTACCTCCTCAACACCTGTGGGCAAGATTTCCCCCTGAAGACCAACAGGGAAATCGTGCAGTATCTGAAAGGACTTAAAGGGAAGAATCTCACCCCAGGGGTGCTGCCCCCAGCCCACGCCGTCGGGAGGACTAAGTTTGTCCACCGAGAGCATCTGGGTAAAGAGCTTTCCTATGTGATCCGAACGGCCACCTTGAAGCCGCCACCTCCGCATAACCTCACCATTTACTTTGGCTCAGCTTATGTTGCTCTATCAAGAGAGTTTGCTAACTTTGTTCTCCATGACTCACGGGCTGTTGATTTGCTCCAGTGGTCCAAGGACACTTTCAGTCCGGATGAACATTTCTGGGTGACGCTCAATAGGATTCCAGGTATGTGAGATTTCATGGTTTTTTGGGGTGTCTTTTTTTTTTGAGGGGGATATGTGCTTCCCACACCCACAGGTTCCATATTGAAGGTTCAACCAAACGCAAATGGAAAAAATGTTTCTTTTCTTACACATGTATAGACTTTCTTCTTGTCATGATTTCCTAAAAAAAATACTCTGACTACTGACAGGACAGGGACATTTTCTTAGTTCTTGTAAGTCATCTAGACATGATACAAAGTATATGAAGAGCATTTGTACATATGTAGCATAATACATAATATTTATGTAAGGGATCAGAGCATCTGTGGTTCTTTTACCCAAGGGGAACTCTGGAACTGGAACCAGTCCCCCAGGGATACTGAGGGATGTCGGACTTTGAAAAGGCTTTTAAAGAATCTACCACTTAAAAAAAAATTAGAACATGAAGATAGATGAAAACTAAAATGTGTAGTACTCACTCTCATCCTTTCTAAATGCAATATCATGTTCTCTATGTGATCACTAAAGTATTCTAACACTAACTTGACCTTAAAGTATTCTCACACTAACTAGAATACTTCGTTGTGGTATCTCTCTTTAGTTTGCCATGTTCTGTCGTGTGTGTGTGTGTGTGTGTGTGTGTGTGTGTGTGTGTATGTGTGTGTGTGTGTGTGTGTGTGTACACGCACGCGCGTGCACGCACTTGGCCTTTTCCATTCAAGGTTGGCACTCTGCCACTTGAGCCATGCCTCCACTTTTGGTCTTTGCCTCGTTAAATTGGCTATAAAGTCTTTGGACTTTTTTTTTTTTTTTTTTGCCCAAGTTTAATTCTAATGACAATCTTCAGATCTCAGCCTCCTGATGAAGTGGACTGACCCCCTTGACAAAGTCATAGATGCTGACCAGTATCTTAAAAAGCTGGAGTTTATTGGATTGACTGGCCGGGGCTAACTCAATTTGGCAGTGAGCAGCCTCGAACTCAAATAGTTCAGGGTTTATAAAGGCAAAACATACATTCTTTTAGAGCAGATGCAAGCGAGCTGGTACACAGAAGCAGAACTTAGCAGTTATTTTGCAAGCGCGTAAATCACAAACATTCCTGAAACAGAACCATAAATACCCCTGTAATAATTTCTTGACCTTTAAGCAACAGGCAATTCTTGGTTTCCGGGCCAGGTGTTTCTACTTTCTAGAAACTAGTAGTTACAGTAAAAGGGGTAGCCTTCTGAGTCACCCCTGGCCTGGGGAGGCCCCATGGCGGATTGTTTTACTACTAAACTGAATTCCAGTAACCAGGTGTTTAACTCACTAATTTACTTCAAGCCTTTATCTCTGGAATGTCTCCTTTTAATGACGAGCCTTGAGGGATTTTTGTTTGTTTGTTTGTTTTCTACCGGGAGATCCTGCCTTTCAAGTTTGGCCCTATTCAAAATCAATAATTTTGTTCTGTATCTAATTTCACATTTTATATTCTTTTGGGGGTCATCACACTGAGACACTAGGATCACAGGCTTTGAGTCACCGTGGCCTGGCCACGTGCAGCATCTTACAGAATCTTTGCCACATCAGATGTTTCTGTTCTCAGTCCACACTGGTGCTCTCTCTTCCTAAATTTGTCAGACTTGCTCTTCACCCAAGATCTTTGCCTGGCTTATCCTTCTGCCCATCCTTGAAGAATCACAAGCCTCTTTCACAGCTGTCATATCTCAGAACAGCAGCTCTGACCACCAGAACCGTCCCCCTACCAAGTCATGGGCCAGCTTGGGACTTGCATACCACCATGATTTTTTTTTCCCTTCAAAGAGCCTATTGCCATCTCAATAATCATATTTCCTATTTGCGTGGGTTTGTTGAAAGCCAGAGTCATTTTCTGTTTTGTTATTTGTGTTAGGTGTTACGAGTCAGCTAGAAGTGAAATGCTCAGAATACATAGTACTGGCTCAATAAATACATATTAGGAGGCTACTGAATTCTAAGCGAGTGAATGAATCAATGAATGAATGAATGCCAAAGCAAGAAGCTTTCCTATGGCACCGCAGCTACCTTTCTCTAAAACCCACTGAGATAACTGTTAGGTTTATAAAAAAAAGAGGTTGCCAAGTAAGAACAGCACCACGCACGTGGTATTCAGGTAAGGGGTAGGTTTATTCATCGTTCTGGCTAGCACCAGGCCACGCTGGCCCTCCACGCAGCTGGGAAAGGCCTGGGAAAGAGGTGGGAAAGAGCTAGAAAAGAGGGCATCTGGGAAAGAGCTGGGAAAGAGAGAGCCAGGAAAGGGAGAGAGCTGGGAAAGGAGAGAGAACTGGGAAAAGGCAGCAGCTGGGCCTGGGCTAGGCCTTATCTAGGGTATGGGCGGAGAAAGGTGTGTCCACATCAAATTCAGATGTGACCTCAGTGGATGCAGATGTGACCTCTTCCAGGTGTGCCAGTTGCCTAGGTAACGCAGGTACTGGGTGGAGACTTTGCTGCGAGGAGGGTGGAGTCTGCTTGCCATCCAGGAGTGGACCTTACAATAACTATTTGGACTCAAGCATGTATCTTAGCTGCATATTGTTTTTAGCAGAAACTTATTTTATTTGAGACAAATAATAAGATTCTAGACCTCCTTTCTTTCCCATCAAATTACTGATTTACCAGATGGGTTATTTTTTTTTTAATATATAAGATACGATAGGTAAGATTTCTTTGGAAGTAAACAATAAGGTTTGGACTCAATAAAAAAATACAAAATGATATCTAATGAACTAGACAGCATTATAAAAGCAAGAGAAAAGCAACCATTGTTCTGGTTGTTGGGGGGCCGCCAAGTTGGAAATGCTGGGAAGTGCTCCGGGCTGCAGGGCTGGGCTTGCTGGGCGATAAACATGCCCACGTTCTCTGGAAAATACCAAGTTATGGTTGTGAATCCATGAGGACTTGCCTAGCACATTCTCTGTGTCCTAGCTCCCTTCCTCTGCTCCCCTTGGCCTCTGTCTTTTTACTTTTAACCTGCTGTTCCCTTTGTGATTATGTAATTGGGGGAACATTAGATACTGAGAAGCTGATTTCCATATTTAAATATTGCATTCCTTTCTAGTTCCACTATTCCCTTAAAATCGATTAAAGTTTGGTTCTGGCCATAAATGGCCTCAAGTACTCTACTGAGGTGAAGGCATTTTGTAACTCAGTATAAGGGTGGCTTGTGGCTTTAACAGGAAAGAAGGAAGGAACGAAGGAAGGAAGGAAGGAAGGAAGGAAGGAAGGAAGGAAGGAAGGAAAGAATCTAAGTTTGTGGAGGCTAAGGTAAGAGGGATCACAGTATGGGACCAGTCTGGGCAACATACCTAGACCCCATTTTTTTTTCTGTTGGTGATGCAAAATAATAATGACAATAAAAACTTATGACAATAAAAACTTACTATTTTAACTTTTTGTGTGTGCTGGTCCTGGGGCTTAAACTCAAGGCTTGGGTGTGGTCCCTAAGTATTTATGCTCCAGGCTGGTACTACCACGTCAAATCATAGCTCTATTTCCAGCTTTTTGGTGGATATTTGGAGAGAAGAGTTTCATGGACTTTTTTCTGCCTGGGCTGGCCTTGAACTGCAATCCTCAGATCTCAGCCTCCTGAGTAGCTAGGATTACAGATGTGAGCCAGTGGCATCTGGCTTCCCATTTCAAAATATATATATTTATAGGTTTGGGGGGTCTAACATACTCTCGCAGCAATAGTCTGATCCCTTCTGTTAGGATCCAGGACCACCATCCCAGGGGACCACGCAGAGGCACCCAGGCACTGGGGAAAGATTATTATAAGGTTTATTACAGGGGCCATATCTCCCCCGGGGAGAGGGAGCATATAAGGCGTTTGCCCCTGTCCAGGTGGGTAGCTCTGGTGCCAGTCAGGGGCAGGTAGGTCTGGGTCTGAGAGAGGGAGGGGCCAGCCATCTGGCGGGAACTATAGGGCAGGTAGGAGCTCAGGTGTGGGTGGAGCTGAGGACCTGAGGTGGGAATAATGTCCTTTAAGTCATGGAAGCTCACAGAACCTCAAATGTTCCCCAGTATGGGAAGAAGGGTTCAGCAAAACGCGGATGAGGATGGTGGACTTTGAGTGTCAGAGGTTTTGACTGCCTGCAAGAGTCACCTGACCAAAGGGGAGGGGCTCCTTCGGCTTCCCAGTTGCTATGGAAACCACAGGTCCTTGAGATCCACCTGTGAAGACATTTCAACGGGTCTAAAATGGAGAGAAGGCAAGGTAGTTTTAGCAAGGATTATTTAAGTGTCACTGAATAAAGGGGGGGGGGCAATGGAGAACAGAAACATTTCCTGCCCCTAAGGCAGGAAATGGGAATGCAGACTCCGAAGGGGGTTCCTAGGCTTTCTGAGCTTGGAGAAAACACAAGGTCAGGTTGCCTAGCAACTTCTAATCTGTAGACAATGGTTTGGGGTGGATAAAACGGGTGAGGCCTTACCCCAAACCCTGGTAACCTTCAGGACTTCCTGTTGCCAGAGTTGCCTCCTTCTTTCTGTCAGAGGCCCCTACTGGGAACCCAGCAGCTTCTTAACATGTAAAAGGAGAAGGTTCATGAAAACATCCCCCTTGTGGTCTCCTATGTGTGTCATTTAATATCTAAAAGAAAGGGGAGCCTTGCTTTGGTCTTCTAGTTTTTACTTCCTGATTCTAATGTTGTAGTCTGGCTCTTGTAATGTTTATTAATTAATTTCCATTAATCCTGTCTCCTCACGTATGTCTCCTGCCTCAAGATCAGCTGGAGGGAAGAGGGAGAAAGGAGAGGCTAAGGGAGGTGAAGAGAATGGAAGAATACCAATCAATGTGTCTATCTATGTAGGTATCTCTCTATAAATCAGCTGTCTCTGACTATCATCTATTTCCTGACTCTCATCTATTTCCTATCAGCTATCTATCTATATCTGTCCTAGCTATCCATCTGTGAATAAATGAAGATAGCTTAGTGAAAAGTACTAAGTAATATTTGAAAAAGGGTGAAGAGCTAAGGTAATACAGGGAGTGAACTTGTTCAAAGAATACGATGGGCTGGGAAGGTGGTTCAGTGGTAGAACGCTTGCCTTGCATGCTTGAGGCCCTGGGTTCGATTCCTCAGCACCACATAAGCAAAAACGAAAAAATCCGGAAGTGGTGTTGTGACTCAAGTGGTAGAGTGCTAGCCTTGAACTGAAGAGCTGAGGGACAGCGCCCAGGCCCAGAATTCAGGCCCCACGACCGGACCCCCCCCAAAAAAAATACTATGCATCTGTGGAATGATCACAACCCCTCTGGACTACTAGTGAATGCAAAGGACTAAAACCAAACAAAACAATAAGCCCTAATGGGCCCATGTAGAAAGACATGCCTCTACTTTACATGCCTCTTTCATTCTAGAAGACCCCTAAAAACCTTGCTTGTTAGCCTCAGGAATCCACAGTGAGAAAAGTGGCTGGGGTTTACCTTCCCCGTTGGCTTTGGTGGTGGTATCCCATATTCTCTTTCAGGAATGGGTGGGGTGTCTCCGAGAGAGGAAGGAAACTTGGCCAGTCTGACTCCGCTGGTGTATTTCTGGATAGCATGACATCTCTGGAGATTCTGCCTCCTTCCCATCTTGGATTGCTTCGTAGAGAAAGGAGATCTGGCTGGTAGGTGGGTCCTCCCCAAAGTTCCAGCCAATGTCCTCTCTCCACC
Organism: Dipodomys merriami; assembly: GCF_024711535.1. Classification (NCBI taxonomy): domain Eukaryota; kingdom Metazoa; phylum Chordata; class Mammalia; order Rodentia; family Heteromyidae; genus Dipodomys; species Dipodomys merriami. The sequence continues at coordinate 26,529,805 of NW_027202937.1, read as the reverse complement.
TTCAAAGGCAAGGTCAAATCTAACCACTCATTCCAGCTATTCCAGTGATAGATACTGGAGTGTCTTTTGTGATTGAAGATTTGGGGCCCTTGGCCTTGAATCACATCACTTCTTTTGTTTTCAGTGTTGTGCTTTTTTTTTTTTTTTTTGGTCGGTCGTGGGGCTTGAACTCTGGACTTGTATGCTATCTCTGTCCTCTATAGCTCAAGTTGAGCTCTCTACCACTTGAACCACAGCATCACTTCCTGTTTTCTGGGAGTTAATTGGCAATAAAAGTCTCATGTACTTTCCTGCACAGGCTGGCTTTTAACCACGATCCTCAGATCTCAGCCTCCATAGTTGCTAGAATTACAGGCGTGAGCCACTGGTGCCCAGCTAGTGTTGTGCTTTTAAGGGGGAAACTCTTCTGTAAACACAGAATCAACATCAAAGTGAGTGCAAAAAAAAACCCCTTTCCAGGCATATCAAGAGTCCTAAAATATTTCCAAGAGTAAGACAACCAAGATGAGCGGTACCCTAGAATTACATGGTGTCAGTAAACAAAGTGGAAGTCAATTAAAATTGGAGATAAACTGGGCACTGGTGACTCACACCTCCTAACTACTCAGGAGGCTGAGATCTGAGGATCTATGAAGCCAGCCTAGGCAGAAAAATCTGTGAGACCCTTATCTCCAATTAATCAGCAAAAAGCGAAAAGTGGATGTGTGACTCAAGTGATAGAGCACCAGCCTTCAGTGGAAGAAGCTAAGGGAAAGCACAAGGCCTTGAGTTCAAGTCCCAGTACACACGTGCGTACACACACACACACACACACACACCACACGCACGCACACACACACACACACACACACACACACACACACCCCAAACATTTAAACCTGGAGATAATGTAAAGAAAAGCTACTCCTAGAGGTATCAAGAGTCACAAAGCCTCACTTTACTTTTCCCTTCTTTCCCTTTTCTCGATTTCCTCCAACCCCACCCCCTCTCCCTTCCATACCCTCCCCTGCTCTCCATTCCTGTTTTCTTTTCTCCCTCTTCCCTTGGGAAGCCTCAGTCTCACTCCCCTCTTCAGGGAAGCCAGGCAGCAGGCCTATCATTCTGTTTCTTGTGATCAGGACCTTGGCCCTGTAGAGAGCCCAGCCTGTGATAGCAGTAGCTCACCTGGCTTCTGCTGCTCCTTTATATTCAACTTCTACATACCACCTCTTAAGAAAGACCCATTTTCTCTAGCTCTTCTTGTTCTTCTTCTAGAACTTTCTTTTGCCTACTTAGGCAGAACTCCTGAAGCCACGGAGTTTTGTGTGTGTGCTTTGACTTTGGTTTCCTTTGGTTTCCGTCTTCCCTTCCTGTGTTAGGTTTCTTCATTTGAACCTTTGCTCTGACCTTTCTCACGATCCTTTTCTTTCATAAGAATGTTTTAGTTCACTTTTTTTTTTGGATGTTTTGAACATGTTTTAATGGATAAAAGAATAAGGCCAAATTTTAGGGATTAAATTTTGACAATGGGAATTTTTATCAACTGAGCTCTTACATCTTTTTTTTTCTTCTATTTTTCTAGAGATTAATAGTAATAGTTATCATCACTCTCAACTAACTTGGCATTTGCATTTACTATCATTTACTCTTTTTTTCTACCATATATATATATATACTTTTTGTATATATATATGTGTATATATATATATATATATATATTTATATATATACACTTTTTCCCCCCCCCAAACTCTCTGGTAGCTCACGCCTGTAATCCTAGCTACTCAGGAGGCTGAGATCTGAGGATTGTCATTCTAACTCTGGGTGGACAAATCCTAAAGACTTATCTCTCACCTCCAAAAAGCTGGAAGTGGAGCTTTGGCTCAAGTAGTAGAGAACCAACCTTGAGCAAAAAAGCAAAGGGATAGCACCCAGGCCCTGAGTACAAGCCCCAGTACTGACACAAAAATAAATGCAAACAAACAAATAGCTCTCACAGTATTGGCACATGAACAGACCAAAATGGTCAATGGAACACAGAAGAAAGTCTTGAAAAAGACCCCACAGGGCTGGGAAGGTGACTCAGTGGTAGAGTGCTTGTCTTGCATGCATGAGGCCCTGGGTTCAATTCCTCAGTACCATATAAGCAGAAAAAGCTGTAGGTGGCACTGTGGCTCAAATGGTAGAGCTCTAGCCTTGAGCTGAAGAGCTGAGGGACAGCGCCCAGGCCCAGAGTTCAGGCCCCACGACCGGACCAAAAAAAAAAAAAGAAAGAAAAAAAGAAAAAGACACCATAATTAAGTGAAATTTCATTTAAAATTACTTAATAATAGTATGGCATTCCAAATCAGAGGGGGAAGAGATGGTATTGATTATTGCTTTCTCCCAAGTGGGGTAGACTTTTACCTCTAATGAACTAGCAAAAAGCTGGAAGTAGTGGTGTGGCTCAAGTGAGGTATGGCTCAAGGAGCAAAGAACCAGCCTTGAATAAAAACCACTCCAGAGCTTTAGGCCCTGAGGTTAAGCCCTCTAACCCCAGTACTAGGAAGGAAAAAAAATGTTGTGATGTTTTTTGTTTTGTCTTCTAAAAGCTGTCTGTCTGTTTTTTCTTCATTGGTCATAGGGCTTGAACTCTGGGCCTGGGCGCTGTCCCTCAGCTCTTCTGCTCAAGGCAAGAGCTCTACCACTTGAGCCACAGCGCCACTTCTTACCAGAAGTGGTTTATTGGAGATAAGAGTCTTGTGGACTTTCCTGCTCCAGCTGGTTTTGAATCACAATCCTCAGGTCTCAGCCTCCTGAATAGCTAGGATTACAGGCAGGAGCCACCAAAGCCCAGCTTGTTTGTTTTTTTATTGTTGTTGTTTATTGTAGGTTGTTAGGCTTGAAGTCAGAGCCTCATTTTATCCTTTAGCTATTTATGCTCAAGACTAGAGCTCTACCACTTTGAGCCACAGTACCACTTCTAGTTTTCAGGAGCTTAAGAGTCTTAAGGCCTTTCCTGCCCAGGCTGCCTTTAAATTGCAATCCTCAGATCTCAACCTAGCTAGGATTACAACCATGAGTCACCAGCACCCAGCAGGTTCCCAGTTCTTGCAATGAGTGTTTGATATCAGTTGAGTTTCAGAACCACAGTTCTAAAGTGAAATTTTAAATGAGGGAAACTTGGCTTTATAAAGGTAAGCGCCCTCCTGGGCTCTTTCCTCCGTTTGCTCTGGCTCTTGTTCTCTCAGTGAAGTCCTTGACATTGAAGCACCTTGTGGTTAGAGCACTGATGGATCAGAACCCAGCATTGTGTTCCGGACCCTCATCTCCTTGCTCTTTGCATGTACCTGCTGCTTTTCCGACCACTGGCCTCCTCCCCATGTCTGTAGTCATCGTCACTCTTCATGGCGGGCAACTTCTCCCTGCCAGGTTCACAAATCTAATCAGCACATCTATACACCTGCTTGGGCTGGGATTGAGTGATTAATCCTGTTCCTATCAGTCTTGTCCTTAACCCACTGGCCAAACAGGTTGTTATTAAACTCATCTAACTGGTCTCTCTTGCCCAAGTCTACTTCAAAACATTCTAACACTTTTTGTTGTTGTTTGTTTGTTTGTTTATTGTACCCATACTGGGCATGAACTAAGGTCCTGAACGCTCTCCCTGAGCTTTATGGCTCAAGGCTAGTGTTCTACCACTTGAGCCACACTTTTTCAGTAGTTAATTGGAGATAAGAGTTTCATCGGCTTTTCTGCCAGGGCTAGCTTTGAACCTCAATCCTCAGACCTCTTTCTCCCAAGTAGCTAGGCTTACAGGCATGAGCCACTGGTGTCCAGCTTCATAGGGTTCTTTTTACCTAGCAAGCATATCCTCGTAACAGCAGTTTGTACTGGTATACCTTTCATGTCTAGAACAGTGAAAGCTAAACACAAAAATCCCTGCCTTCATAGACTTTGTGTGCGAAAGAAGACAAAATAAGAAATCAACAAAATAAATAAGTAAAAAATAAGTAATTTCATGGGATTCTCCCAAGGATAAGTATATTTTGAACCAAAGAGAGCTAGAGAGGCCCTAGTTTCAATCATAGTATACAAATTTGGAAGTTGTGAGACACAGATCAAATGACTGAATGGATGTCCTGCTCTGTAAAAATTAATTTCTCACTTTACTACATCTTTAAAAAAATTATGTTTTTTTAATTTATTTTGGGGCTTGAACTCTGGGCCTTGAACTCTCGTTTGTTTTTTTCCACTTAAGGCTGGCATTCTACAGTTGAGTCACACCTCCACTTCAAGCCCTAGGGCTTGAATTCTGGATGTGGGCACTGTCCCTGAGCTTTTTTGCTTAGGACTGGCACTCTACCACTTGAGCCACAGCTCCACTTTTAGCTTTTCTGGTGGTTAATTAGAGATAAGTCTCATGGACTTTCCTGTGTGGACTGACTTCCAACTGCGATCCTCAGCATTCTTCCTATGTCACAGATAGTGTGCAGGGAGGGGATTTTATTTTTATTTATTTATTTACTTACTTATTGCCAGTCCTGGGGCTTGAACTCAGAGCCTGAGCACTGCCCCTGAGCTTCTTTTGCTCAACCATTTCTGGCTTTTTGTCCTTATGTGATACTGAAGAATCAAACCCAGGGCTTCATCTACCTGCCCAGCCAGGAAGGAGATTTTAGATACTGTTCTTAACACTTACAATAACTATTAGCTCATTAGATTCTACCTTTATTATTTAGGTTGTGAATAAAACCTTCTAATACGCACCGGGGAGCATCTATGGAATTGGTCTGATTTCAGTGCATTCGTTTGGGTTTCTTGTGAAGCTATCCCATGAATGTTAATCATTCCACCCCCATGCCTCAGTGATTCAAGGCAATGTGAGGAAGGATCACGTAGAGTTTTCTGTGCAATATCCTTCGTGATGGTTCACATGCTTTTCCCTACCCTACCAGAGCTTGGGTATTCCTTTCCCTTTCACACTGATCCATTAGTGAACAGTGGGTAATCAGTTACACCTCTAAGTAATGATTCTCCGTCCTGGAGTGGGTGAGACTGGTGGTATCGAAGGAGAGCAATTCTTCCTGGTTTGCCTGAGACTTACTAGTTTTAGCACTGAAAAATACTGTGTTTTATGAAATCAGTCTTGGGCAAACAGAGGTGTTGGTCATCCTATGCATCTCCTACTCTGTTCTTGATCACTTTTCTGTTGCTAAGGTATGTAATAAGAGCCCAAATATAATAGAATAATATATAGTATAATATAATATAATATAATATAGAATAATAGAATAGAATAAAACTGATCGATAAACTGAAAAATTACTGGTAACTAGCTGCTTAATTTATAGGATACATACTACTCATTTACATAAGATACAATTATAGTTATCAGCCATGAAAGCCCAAACAAAGTAGTCCAGGACTGCCCCTACTCAAATATCTGTACTGTTTCCCCACTGTGTCTTTTGTTATTGTTTGTTTTGTTTTGTTTGTGTTTGTGCCAGTCTTAGGGCTTGAACTCAGGTCCTGAACGCTGTCCTTGAACCGTTTTGCTCAAGGCTAGTGTTATACCACGTGAGCAACAGTTCTAGGTCAGGCTTTTTGCTGGTTAATTGGAGATAAGATTCTGAAAGTCTTTCCTGCCTGAGCTGGCTTTGAAATGAGATCCTGAGAACACAGTCTCCTGAGTCGTTGGGATGACAGGTGGGAGCCACCTGGGCCTGGTTCTCTACTGTTTTTGAGGGTTTGAAGAAGGCATCTAAAAGGATGAATGGGCGAATAAAAAATTTGTGTCTTAAACCACCTTAACCAGAGGGAGAATCACATACAGACTTCCCCACCCAAAGGCACAAACACAGATCAGGTCTTGCAGGCAAAGGTGCTCCAACTTGAATTTCTAGGAAAAGCAGAACCAAGAACTCTGCCCTAGAAAACTGTTTAAAACAAAGCAAATGACCATCTGTATCATTTTCTGGGGGAAGAAAGTGCTTGAAGACTGAAAGTGAGTCAAGAATGTAGTAGTGCTATTAAAGTTAGTGGTTAGAGGAAACCACTGCCTGGCACTATTGTTTAAAGTTTTGGTTAATTTTTTATTAGCATAAATCAGTTGAACAAGTTGGGTTTCATTGTGACCTTTGACATGTGAACAATGTAGACAGATCAACCTCATGCCCTCTATAACTCTCCTTTATCCCTTTCTTAAAATAATCTCAAAATGTTTCATTGTTCTATTTTCATAATGCAAACCAGTTGTTTCCACCATACTCATCCTCATTCAGCCTTCATTAGCTCTACCCTCTCCCACTGCTACTCCCATCTACCCCCAACAGCCTATCTACTTTCCTATAACACTATGTTTTTGGTGTACCAAGGGTGTGCTACAGTATTTCAGATGTGCACATATTATATTTTGCTCAGAATAGCCCTATTGCTTCCCCCCTCCCCTCTATTGGTCAACTGCTTTCATTGAGGTTCCTGATGCCATCTTCATACATGATTGTACTACATATCATAGTTTTTCATCCTTTCTTTTTCCCTCTTCCCTTCCCCCTGTCCTCCTACGTAGTCTCATAGTTACAATCTACCTATTTCTATTTTAGTATGACTTTGTTTTCATTTATTTGAAAATGTCCAGAAGCGAAAGAGGATGAGATCTTTGAGATATACAGGTGTCTGTCAACAGTCATTGTGAAATACTCTCTCTGTGTCTGTGAGAACAGCAAGCTCCATGCTAGACAGTCATAGAGTGTAGGCTTAGCATGGGCAAAGGTTTGGATTTGGTTCCCAGCACCCCCAAGAACAACTCTGGTGCTGTGAGCCATTGGCAGGAAGTTGAGCTGAGAATGTTTGCGCATGTGATTGACTTTGCAATCAGTTGCAATGGAACTGTCTTGCCAAAGATAAAATTTGAGGTTGTGGTTTCTTGTCTTTTTTTTTTTTTTCTGCTTTTGCTTGAACCATTAGAGTTAAGAGCTAAGCAGGTACCCCCAAAAGAGGAAAGCCTACTACCCAGTGGAGCTGCAAGGGACGTAGGAGAGCACAGTGTGACTCAGAAAGAATGAGGCAAGTGAGGGTCTAGAGAGGAAGAACTGCAGAATTAGACAATACCGAAGGCTTCTCAGACACATTCACTTTGGACTCCATGGGTGGACTTTCCTCTAGTCCTTTCCTAAAATTGGGAAGCTAAGCTATGGAGAAAGGAAAACACTTTCTCAGGGTGTCACAGTAAAATAGATTTAAATTTTGAGCTTGACCACCATGCTGTGTATTTGTCTGCATCATCCTGCTCTGGGCAGGCAGCTGCATACCGTTTGGAGAAATGTAGATGAGGCTGAAATTGGGAATGAGGGAAGTTCCCTCCTGCTGGGCTGGAAGTAGAGGGGCAGGAGAGACAAAGGGTCAGGAAACGGGTCTTGAGGGTGTCAGGTGTCAGCATGCCTCCTCAGCACAGTTGTTTTGCGTCATCAAACCTACCTAGGAAGGTGGGTGGAACGCATAGGTCCTGTAAGAGCCAGGTTTGGCTGCTGGAGGAAGAGAGATGTCTTAAGTTTTGTCAGGTACTTGTTATGTGCATGACATTGCCCAGAGCTTATTTTGTGTGCTTGCTTAGTTCTGTCTTCTAGTAAATTTATAAACTATAGTGTTCTTAATAACTTCACTTTATAGAAGCTGAATGCAAACGAAGGTACAGAGGATCCCTGCAGCCTGTTATAAAGGCTAACATAAAAACATCTCACAATCCACGTGCCTGTGGCTCACACCTCCTACCTACTCAGAAGGCTGAGATCTCAGGATCGCAGTTCAAAGCCAGCCCCGGCAGGAAAGTCAGTGAGATTCTTATCTCCAGTAAACCACCAGAAAACCAGAAGTGGCACTAGGGCTTAAGTGGTAGAGTAAGCTGAAGAGCGCAGGGACAGCACCCAGGTGCCCAGTTCAAGCCCCATGACCGACCAAAAAAAATATAATAATAAAAATAAAAATCTGACATGTGTAGCATTGGCCAACAGAAGTTTTGTCCATTTCTGGACAACCAGAGGTGCATAGGCACCCAAGTACTCACAGTAAGGAAGCCTTCTTTGTGGATTACACTTGAATGGTTTTGAACAAGAGTGGTTAAATAATAATAGGAAAATTTTAGCAATCAAATTCCTAGCTGAATGCCTGTGGCCCATGCCTGTAATCTTAGCTATTCAAGAGGCTGAGGATCTGGGTTCAAAACCAGCCTGATTGGAAAGTCTGTGAGAATCTATTTTTTTTCCAATTATTTTCAAAAAACAAAAAGCTGGAAGTACAGATGTGACTCAAGTGGTAGAGAACCATCCTTGAGGAGAAAAGCTAAGGAACAGTGTCCAGGCCCTGAATTCAAGCCCTAATGCTGCAAGCCGGGGGGGGGGGGGAAGAGGGGGGAGACAGAGAAATGTTCAACACAAAAGTTAAAATTTCCATGCAAGAGAAGTTTGTCATCATGTTATAATCAGTTGTGCCATCTGTTGTTTTCTTGCCTTTAATTCTGAGAAAAGTTTGCCTTTCCAAAAGCAAGTAGTGGCTAGAAAGCAAAGTTAAAGGAATATACTTAATTGGAAGTGGTAAAGTGAAATTTTTGAGCTTTGTTGAAAGGCAGCTTGTCCTCACCAGAAGTTATGGTAAAATTAAGGCTGTGATCTCTACTGCATCCTGAGCATGCGCATTTTTTCCATCAATGGCAGTCTCCTTGGGACCAGCCACATAGTCCCTGATACCAAGGCCTCCTTTATATGTAGGTGTTTTCATACCGTTCTGTCCATCTTCTCTGGCCTGCGGGATAGTTTTTGTTGTTTGGTGGTTTTTGAATTACTTGTCCAAGCTCTTTAAAAATCCATCACTTTGGGCTGGAAGGTGGCTCAGTGGTAGAGTGCTTGCCTTGCATGCTTGAGGCCCTGGATTCCATTCCTCAAGCAGAAAACGCCAGAAGTGGCGCTGTGGCCCAAGAGGTAGAGCGCTAGCCTTGAGCTAAAGAGCTGAGGGACAGCGCCTAGAGTTCAGGCCCCACTACTGACAAAAAAAAAAAAAATCTATCATTTTCCCTGTAACCCAGAGGGCATATATAAAAGGGTTTCATGTGGGTTATGAATAACCAACATTATCATTTCCCATCACTTGACACTTCCTCATGGAGAAAATGCAGAAATTCTGTAGATTACAACAAATCTAAACTTGCAATATTTAGGCTTGGATTAAAATATAATTAATATCTAGGGTAGAGATCAGCAAACTGTAAAGTATGGGCTAAATCTGATCTGTTTATATGCTGCTCTGGGAACTAAGAATAGTTTTACATGTCCAAAATTGAAAACATCAAAAGAATGACTTCATGATATGAAGAGTTAAGTTAAATTTAGACTTCAATGTCCATTTAAAAAAAAAAAGGTTTGGGGCTGGGAAGGTGGCTCAGTGGTAGAGCGCTTGCCTTGCATGCATGAGGCCCTGGGTTCGATTCCTCAGCACCACATAAGCAAAAAGAAAAAAGCCGGAAGTGGCGCTGTGGCTCAAGTGGTAGAGCGCTAGCCTTGAGCTGAAGAGCTGAGGGACAGCGCCCAGGCCCAGAGTTCAGGCCCCACAACCGGACCCCAAAAAAAAAAAAAAAAAAGGTTTTATTAAAGTATGAGTTGTGATTTAAATGGTAGAGCCCCAGCCAGGAGCAAGAAAAGCTGAGCAACAGCAAGAAGCCCTGAGTTCAAGCCCCAGTACAAGCACAAAAATAAGTAAATAAATCAATTAAATAAAAGCTGGGCATTGGTGGCACATGCCTGTCATCCTAGCTACTGTAAAAAAAGAAAAAAAAAGGAAAAAAGAGCCGGAGCTGGTGGCTCACGCCTATAATCCTAACTACTCAGGAGCTGAGATCTGAGAATCGGGGTTCAAATCCAGCCAGGGCAGGAAGGTCGTGAGACTCTTATCTCCAATTAACCACCAGAACACGGGAAGTAGAACTGTGGCTCAAGTGGTAGAGTGCTCACCTTGAGCTGAAGAGCTGAGGGACAGCGCCCAAGCCCAGAGTTCAAGCCCCATGACCAACCCAAAAAAGAAAAGAAAAAAAAGCTGGAAGTAGACGTATGGCTCAAGTGGTAAGAGTGCCAGCTGGAGTGAAAAGCTAAGGCAGAGTGCCTAGACCCTGAGTTCAAACATCAGTAATACTGGCAATGCACACACACATGTTAAAACATTGCCCGAGTGTGTGGCCTTGCTTGCCTACTTTGGGGAACTACTGGTTCAGGTTTTTATTCCCCGTGGTTTGCACTCTCCTCCCTATCCATAACACCCTGGACAGGTGTGAGCGGTACCTGACCATTCACTATCCTTATTTTCCTACTATTTCCATCTCCCTTCTCTCACATTCCCTTCCCTGTTTCCCCACTCCCTACCCCATATATAGGAGAGTAAATCCTGCCTCCAATGCACCTCTCTCTATTCCGGTTGCTGGAAGAGTTTTGTTTCTCTTCTGTGTCTCCTTTGTGATGGATGAGCTTGAGGTTACCAGTCAGAGCCCGCTGAAGCCCTCCACACAGAAGAGCCTCATGGAAGGGGCTTGCTGGAGCTGAGTGGTCCCAAGCATTGCCTTAGATAGCCAGATGCCCTTGGCTCATGCCTGTAATCCTAGCTACCCTGGAGACTGAGAGCTGAGGATTCAAATGTGAAGTTAGCCTAGCTAACTTCCTTAAAAAATAAAACAAAGTAAAATAATAATTTTTTTAATCTAAGGGACAGGCACCCAGGCCCTAAGTTCAAGCCCTATTACCGCTCACAAATGTGTGCACACAAACATTCACATACACAAAAGATTCAGGGTTGCCTTTACATAACTTTTGACTGCTGAATGAAGGCAGTGTTGGTTTCTTTTTTAACTGACATATAATATTTGCGGCCTGGCTGCAACCTTGAATCTTTGCCCTTGTCAGCCTAGCTGGGATGTAGGCAAAAGCTCCTGTAACATTACTCAGAACTAAGTGATTGTAGGGGGAAAAGATCCTATAGGCTCAAAAGGCCCCCCCAGAGAGCACAGGGCTTTTGTTTTACTGTTTGGTCTAGGCAGATTAAAGTTATCCTGGGGCAGAGAGGCTGGATAATGAATATCCACTTGTTTTCAATAGGTTAAGCCAACCTGAATGAACAGAGCAGAAATAATGTCGTGGTTGGAAGTTAATAGTGTAGCTCTCCCAACTTGCCAGGGAAAATGCCTGTTCGGTTACTATAGAGACCAGGCCAAACAAACCTACCACTGCTTGAGACAGCCCGTAAAACATAACGTTCTAATCTTAGTCTGTGCATCTAAACAGTTGTAACTCAGCTAGGACACATACTCTCTATAGGCATTCGTTTTGTATTATTTTTTATATTCTCTTGGAACTGTAAATCATGTTTCAGTCTTTCCATGTGCAGTCTGCTTTCAAACTCAAGTTGAAAGATTTCTTGCACTTGGTTTGCCTTGGCAGCTACTTTTATTGTAGGATCTGGAGCAAAGAGAAGGGAAAAAACAAAAACAAAAATAACTGACAACTCAACAAAGGAGGAGGCTACAATGCTTGATAAGAAATGTACTCATTATCTTGCCCATGTAATTGTAACCCCTCTGTACAGTATTTTTACAATAAAAAATAAATAAAGCCGGGCGCTGGTGGCTCACGCCTGTAATCCTAGCTACTCAGGAGGCTGAGATCTGAGGATCGCGGTTCAAAGCCAGCCCGGGCAGGAAAGACCTCGAGACTCTTATCTCCAATAAATCACCAGAAAACCGGAAGTGGCGCTGTAGCTCAAGTGGTAGAGTGCTCGCCTTGAGCTGAAGAGCTGAGGGACAGCGCACAGGCCCAGAGTTCAAGCCCCACGACCGACCAAAAAAAAAAAAATAATAATAAAAATAAATAAATAAAAATTAAAAAATAACTGACAACTCAATTTTTCTAGCCCTTGGCCTCTGCTCTCTTCCCTGGCTTTCCCTATCCTGTTAGCCAGTCTTGACACAGATATTACTATATAGGAATTAGATTGCAAGATGCCACATTTTGACAGATTGAATCAGGAGTCTTTTTTGGAAAGCTGGTGACTACAGGCAGACTTATGTCCTCTAAAACTTTGCAGCCTCCAATGCACTTAATACTGTTAGGAAACTGAGCCATGAGAGTAGCAAAAAAAAAAAAAAAAAGGCAGAAAAACCATTTCAACAAACCAGATCAACTCTAATAGAGTTGAAGGATTTCATGGTGACCTGAGGAAAAGTCAGGAGATGGTGGCATGGCACCGTATGGCAGCTGAGTTGGTGGGGTCTAAATAGGGTCATGGTCAGGGGGCAGGGTCACAGGGAACTCAAAGAGTCTTCCAGGTTCATGGTGCAGGTCTGGCAAGTGTGGGAGCCTATTATTCAATCAGGAATTTATGCCTATCTCCTGGGGGTGAGGGTGGGGAAGTGGATTTCTCCTTTAGCAGTTTTCAGAAAGTCCCCATCATCCATCAAGATAATGGCACAAGTTAGACCCAGTATCCACATTTCGATAGGGTTTGCAGAAAATGCGTCACAATGAACGCTTCAATTGCTCTCTTTATTCATCTGGGTTTCTAATGTGGTTACAGTTCTTTTTCTGAGCCAGATGGCAGTGGCTGGGTGAGGAGGAATGATCGGGAAGGAAAAGTATGGGGTATTTTAGTTTTGTTGATTTGAAGTCCTTCCCCCTGCCCTCCCTCCCCTTATTCCAGAACTGGGGTTTGAACTCTGCATTAATGCTCCTGCTTAGCTTTTTCCATTTGAGGCTGATGCGCTACCACTTAAGCCACAGCTCCACTTCCAGAATTTTGTTAGTTGATTGGAGATAAGAGTCTCAGGGACTTTTCAGTCTGTCTTTGAAGAGCTCCGCCTCCTGAATAGCTTAGCCCACCATGGATCCTGTAGTAGCAGGATCCAGCTGCTTTTCCCTCAGAAGTGACCTCACTACCCCACTCTTTCCAGACTCCCTTGCATCAATCCTTAATCCCAGTGTACTCTACATTCTCTGTGGGCTCATTTGCAGCAGGTGAACTAGGAGAAAACCCTGCGCAATGCGACCAGACTTGCTCTTCCTGGCTCCTCTGAATTACTCTGACTGGTACTTCCAGGAATTTTGCAGCAGCCTGAAGCATTTGTTCTTGCTTTCAGAGTCCAGGAAGTGGGAGGGGAGGGTGGGTGGGAAGGAGATGGGAGAATCCTTTGAGTTTTTTATAGTGACCTCAAATCTGATGACATCCCATTGTTAAAAGGGACCCAGTGGCTAGCCACTCACATATTGTAGATAATACCGAGGCATCAGCTCAAGTCATCTGAAGCTCTCTGTGAAATGAGAACCAACTTGTTGTGCTGTCTGGGAACGGGGGGACTATCACATTTCTTCCCTGCTTGTAGAGGTGTGTTTACTTCATTAGGTATCACCTGCAGTGACCTTTTTATTGTGAGACGTCACCTTATTCCACACCCCCACCGGTGTGATTCTTAAGTTCCATCGTCTGCACAGCTGCACTCTGCCAAGTCACACACTGGCATCTGCTTGACTCCACCCAGCAAACCTCACCATCAAATATTTACTTAGATGGGTCCCAGGGTTATTTTTTCCTTATCTATATCCATATGCATGCGAAGGCGGCGCTAAGACTGATAGGAAAAGAAGTAGCAGAGAAACTATAATAACCTTGAAGGAGATGTCTTAAAATGATGAGCTGTTAGCAGGTTGTAGGGCCTGGCCAGGAAAACTAGAACCACTCATTCTGGAAGATTGGGATGGAGGGGGAGAGGCGTGGGAAGAGAAAGGAGATCAGCTGGGACTCGATTGGCTGGAAGGAGAGAAGGTGGGTGGGGAATGATGTAAGAGAAACTGTCCTTCCCATCACTTGCGTTCTGGAGCTGTCATTTGCTAAGAGTCACACTTGCCTGTCCTATGCTAATGAGAGACTTCCCCGGGGGCGGGGCGGGGCGGGGTGGAGCCCGAGCCCGGGCAGCCAAGGTTCGGCCCGAGGGGCTTTTGCAGACACCCTGAGCCACCCTCGGTGCCAGACCCTGGCGCGGGGACTCTGGGAGGATTAAAGGGGTTTGGGGTGGGGTGAGGCTGCAGGTGGCAGGGGAGGAAAGCCAGCCAGCTCTGGAGCAGCTTCTGCATTCAGGAGAGGCGAGGGACAAAGTCCTGTTCAGCATCCTCAGCCTTGTGTTCGACCCCCAAGACGGCAAACGTTTAATTCTGCGCCTGGGAGGACTTGTAACTGTCAGCACCCCGCACCCCACCCCCTTCTCGCCGGGAATTGGAAAAAAAAAAATGAACTTTTGCCTGAATTACTTTTTTGCTTTCACGGTGCTCTGTGTGGTTCTTTTTGTGATCGTTTATCATAGCCAGTTGAGCCCGCCAAAAAGTTCCCAGAGACTGAACAGCTCCAGTGACAGATCTCTCCGAATGGAGGTCTGTGATTACGCGCTCAGCAAAAAGCTCACCTTCTTGTGGGGGAAGACCTGGGCTTCACCTCTGGGAAGTATCTCCTGCCAGGACTATCGGATCCAGGGCCACTACCTCTCTAGCCCGCTGTCCCAGGAAGAGGCTGCCTTCCCACTGGCCTATGTCATGGTCATCCACAAAGACTTTGATACGTTCGAGAGGCTCTTCAGGGCCATCTACATGCCCCAAAATGTCTACTGCGTTCATGTGGACGAGAAAGCCCCGCAGAAGTTTAAAAACTCCGTGGGACAGTTACTCAGCTGCTTCCCAAACGCATTTCTGGCTTCCAAGATGGAATCTGTGGTCTATGGTGGGATCTCCAGGCTCCAGGCTGACCTGAACTGCATGAAGGATCTGGTGACCTCCGAGGTCCCCTGGAAGTACCTCCTCAACACCTGTGGGCAAGATTTCCCCCTGAAGACCAACAGGGAAATCGTGCAACATTTGAAAGGGTTTCTAGGGAAGAATCTCACCCCAGGGGTGCTGCCCCCAGCCCACGCCACCGGAAGGACTAAGTTTGTCCACCAAGAGCATAAAAGCAGAGTTGGCTATTTCATGAAAAGGACAGATACCCTGAAAACACCACCACCACATCAGCTGACCATCTACTTTGGCACTGCCTACGTGGCCCTCACTAGAGAGTTTGTCAACTTTGTTTTCAGTGACAGAAGGGCTATTGATCTATTGCAGTGGTCCAAAGATACTTATAGTCCCGATGAGCATTTTTGGGTGACACTAAATAGGATTCCAGGTAGGAACCGATTTCCATTCTCATTTCTTGTTATTGATAGATTGAATTTCTTAACGGAAGAACAGATGCACTTAAATTCTGTGCAAAAATGTAAATGCTTAGAAAATGATAATATGGGTTGACAGGTGAGTGATGTGTTTTTCTGAATCTGTGAGGCTCAGTGATCTAAGAAATTCCTGCAGTAACTGGCATTTTTACCTTGACTGTGTAAGAACATAGTTGTGATTGCTTTGTATGTGTGTGTGTGTCTGTGTGTGTGTGTGTCTGGGTGTCTGGGTGTGTTTGTCCGTCATGGGGCTTGAAGTCGGGGCCCTAGCACTGAGGTTTTTTTTGGGGGGGGGTTTTGCTCAAGGCTAGTGTACTACCATTTGAAATACACCTCTTCTTCTGGCTTTTGGGGGTTAATTGGGGATAAAAGTATGTGAGACTTTCCTGCCTGGGCTGGCTTAGCACTATAATCCTCAGATCTCAGCCTCCTAAGTAGCTCTTCTTACTTGACAGGTGTGAACCACCCTACCCTGCTTCACTCCTATTAATATTGCTTGATAAGCACAGCTGTAATGCAGGGAGACTGAGTTAAGTAATCATCCCGTGGCATGGCAGTCATTCCACAGAGGTCATGGAGCTATTATGGGTGGGAGTTGTTTTATAATCCTGGCAACTTCTCTAGATGTTCCCAAGTTACTACTCTGGCTAAGATGCCTTTGCTCCAAGAGCTGTACACGTGCCCAGGTTTCAATTCATCTCTGGTCAACAAATCTAGCCTGGCGTTTCATTGCCTCAAGGAGTTACACTGAATGGAAACAGATTTCAGCTGGAGTCAATCCAAAGAGAACTTTCAATGTTCAGGTCATAGATTTCCATCGGAAAGTCTCATGTTTTCATATACTGTGAAATACATTTTTTTCCTTTTTTTTTTTTTTTAACTTTCGGCCTTGTGCTTTGCTGGGCAGGTGCTGTACCACTGAGCCATGCCTCCAGTATACACTGTGACGTATTTCTCTTTATTTATGATGTTTTGGAAATGGATCCAAGGTATGCTAGGCAGCTAAAAACAGAAGGTAGCCACAGACTGTTTGATTCAGAACTGGGCTTCTCTTCAAACCTCTGTGTCCCATAGGTGATTTGTGACCTGCAGTGCCTCTTTTTTTAGGATGTCCCAATACATTGGTTTCCACTATTGCACCAGTAGGTTGTCAGGCCTGTGTGGTATTGTACCTGCCATTCTTGAAATAACATCTAGCTCTTACATACCATAGCATTAGTGTTGACTGTTTAAAGGGCTGCTTGACTCTGCTTTCATATCTGAAAGTGTACTTAAAGCAGTAGGACTATTTAGGTCCCTGATAACACAACATTCCTGAGAGCTAAACTTCAGTGGTCATCAGAGAAATCCATTTAGGGGTCAGGCAAGGTGTCTGGAGATAGATACTTAGGCCAGCCCTTGAGTTTATTTTTAGAGATGCTAAATTATTAGGTCACAAAAATTCCTAGGAGAGGGAATGGACCAACCAACATTTATCACAGTGTGGTGTTTACCCTGTTATTTACAAATACCTATTTTAAACACTTGCAAGTATTTTTCTGCTCAAGGAATCTGTGGTTTCTTTTTGGCAGAGATTTGCCAGATGCACTATACTTCCTCATAATCTTGGCGATTATTATGTGCAGATGAAGGAAATAAGACTTAGATTGAAGTGGGGTGCTCCTGGTCACAACTTGCTTAAAACCAAACTGGGAGCCTAACTGCTGGTGGCTCACACCTGTAATCTGAGATCTGAGGGTGATGGTTCAATGCCAGCCTAGACAATAAAGTCCACAAGACTCATTTCCAATTAGCCACCAGAAAACAGAAGTAGAGCTGTGACTCAAAGGGGTAGCGCACTAGCCTTGAGCAGAAGAGCTCAGAGACAGTGCCCAGGCCCTGAGTTCAAGCCCCAGGACTGACAAAAAAAAAAAAAGACTAAGTTGGATCTGATCCTGGGCTTGGGTGGCCTGAAATTTGAGCTATTTCACTTGCAGCTGGAAAAGAAGGAATCATCCTTTCTTCTTTCCTGCTGATTGAAAGTAAATTTCTAGAGAGAAAAAAGGAGTCAGAAAAATGATTATTGGGGAAAAACAAGGAAGCTGTGGAATCAAGCTCCACTTGACCATTATTTGGAAATGATGTGTGTGTGTGTGTGTGTGTGTGTGTGTGCGGGTGCATGCGTGCACGCTCACACATGCACAGCAAGAACCTGAGAAGTGACTGTGTTGAATGGAGTCATAAGGATACCATAACTACTACAGGCTTGTAGGATTTCTTATGTCCCATCTGGTACAGGCTTTGATCTGTCCCCGTACCCTGAGCCAGTGGATGCATAAATGTTCTTCAGTTAAGGTGCTCCAAGGGGCTGGAGGAGGCACAGAAACCAGATTCAGAGGAGGAGGAAGAAGAAGAGGAAGAAAATGGTAGAGAAGGAAGAAGAAAAGGAAGAAAATAGACTCTTCTGCCTTCTTCCCACTCCTTTTCTCTGACATTGTGATACATGCACTTGACTCCATTCTTTACCAGGTTTTCTCACAAAACTTGCAGGATCAAGCAAACTTCTTGCCAAAAGGGAAGCAAGATGCCCCCTATCTTATTCTGCAGTACTGAGGAGGGAGTCCAGGGCCTGGGGCATGCCAGGCAAGTGCTTGACCACCAAGCCATATTCCTAACTCTACCCTGCCCCAAGGGATGAAGGTGAAGACCAATAAGGATCTCTGAGGAACCACATATAGGATGATAGATACATGCTGTCCAATGGTCCTGGCTTCCCTTCTCAGTACCAAAGCAAATAAAAAGCAAGAAGAAAAAAAAAAGCCAGGTTCTAGTGGCCCATGCCTGTAAGTCTAGCTACTTAGTAGGCCAAGATCTGAGGATCAAGGTTCCAAGACAGCCTGGGCAGGAAAGTCTGTGAGACTGTACCTTCAATTAATTAACCGCCAAAAAAGCTGAAATCAGAGTGTGGTACAAGTGATACAGTGCTATATAATAACCTTGAACAGAAAAGCCTGGGGAAAGTGCCCAGGGTCTGAGTTCCTAAGTTTGAGTTCTAAGACCAGCACAACAAAAATGAAAAATAAATAAAGCAAGCAGAAACATTAAAGGTTTAAAATGTTTAAAAGATTGTGTTCCAGCATCTACAAATGTTCTTGCTTCCTAATATATGCTTCCATAAGTATTTCATTGTATTGATGAGCATAGCACTAATTAAATAGCATATGAAATACATTATAAAGAATTTTTTTTATTATCTTCAGGTCCTGTTTATGGTTTTGCATTATCTTCAGGGTCATAACTATACAGTGTCATGTGACCTCCACTTCGTGAGCCTTACCCACCTCTTTCCCTGTCCTCTGTCTCTTTGTCTCTGTGTCAGTCTGCCTGTCTGTCTGTCGGTCTCTCTTTTGCCAGTACTGGGACTTGGATGCAGGGTCTGGACACTGTCCCTTATCTTTTTCTGCTCAAGGCTGGTACTCTATCATTTCAACCAGAGCTCCACTTCTGGCTTTTTGGGGTTAATCAGCGATAGGAGTCTCATTGACTTTCCTGCCCCAGTTGGCTTTACACTAGGCTCCTCAGATCCCAGCTTCCAGAGTAGCTGGGATTACAGGCTTGTGCCTCAGATGCCCAGTTTCCTCATCTTTTTTAATATGACCTCCCATAGTATATGCTCAACAGCAAGTTAGCCCAAGGCACTTCTTCAATTTGTCCCCTGTGTACTTCTGTGAATGGCCCCTTTTGTTCTTGGCTTTTAGTGATATTATCTCATAAAGTTATGACTTTCCCTTCATTTCTACCTAACCCCTCTTGTTTCTTGGGTACCTATGTTGGGTGCCATGTACTCCATTGTCAGTTTTCATATCCTCTACCAGATACTTGAGTGTTCTAACTCTATTCCTCCTGTACCCAAGGTCACTCTGAAAGCGCTAAATTATAATGACCTGTTGATATCTCCCATCCAGTAGCTCAGCATCTGATCTCCTTGGGAGCCAGAAGTGTACTCCTCAAGGCCTCCATACTGCCATTACCACTGAGCATGCTTGTGATGGGAGAATGTGCATGTAATGCCACTTGGTTATGAATTGGATATGGGGAGAGGCAGGAATGTGCTAAATAGTTGGTAGGGACATTTCAAGAGTCTTGTAGTTTGGGCCCTGTGGTATGTACTACTAACCCCAGTTGTTTTGGAAGAAGGATAACAAATTCAATGTTAGTCAGAGGCAATCTATCAAGTGTCTGTTTCACAATTTTCCTTAAAAAGTGTGTGTGTGTGTGTGTGTGTGTGTGTGTGTGTGTGTGTGTGTGTGTGTGTGTGTGTGTGTGTGTGTGTGTGTGTGTGTGTGTGTGTGTGTATACTGAGGATATAGTCTAGAGATTGAGCTCTTGCCTTGAATATTGTGCAGGTTTGATCGCAGCCTCTTCCCCACCCCCCACCCCAAAGGTGCTGGGGATAAAACCGAAGATCTTGCACATGGCAGACAAGTACTCACTGTATGCTACATTTCCAGCCCTTGGTTATTTTTATTATTAATAATAATAATAATTTTGGGCCCAACCTGGGACTTGAACTCAGGTCCTGGGCACTGTCCTCAGCCTTTTCACTTGGGGCTAGCACTCTACCAGTTTAGCCACAGCTCCACTTTTTGTGTGTGTGTGTGTGTGTATGTGTGTGTGTGTGTGTGTGTGTGTGTGTGTGTGTGTGTGTGTGTTTAATCAGAGACAAGAGTCTCACAAACCTTCCTTCTAGGGCTGCCTTTGAGCCTCAATCCTCACATCTCAGCCTCCTCATTAGCTAGGATTACAGGTGGGAGCCACTGGCACCTGCTGCCTTGGTTGAGACAAGGTCTAGAGCTTGATCCAAGCTGGCTTCAAATTCAGGCTCCTCCTGCTTCAGCCTCCTGAGTGCTGGGATCACAGCCCTGTATCAAATACACCACCTACCAAGTGGATCATTTTGACACTAAGGAGTAGGTAAAATACCATTTGGACATATATTCCACTATAGCTAGGCCAAGCAATGATACCAGTCAATGAGACAGGGACGTGGGGCGGGGGGCAGGAAAGGGTGAGAGAGAGAGACAGAGAGAGCTAAAAAACTAGCTCCCACATAGACAATCTAGGCCCATCATGCTGTGTGCCTCAAATGCCAAAAGAAAACACCAGACACCCCCAGTGAGTTCTGCCTTACACCCACATAACTTGTTTCCCCTGTAGTTGGCATCCAGTCAACTCTAAGGTTAATACCATTTCTGCATAAACTCATGGTTCAAGAAGTGACTACTACTCCTAACTAATTGGATCACCGGGCTCCTTAAGAAAGAATCGAAGACAAAAAGAATAGGAAAGGGTAGGAAGAGACAGTAGAAAGAAACTTAAAACATCCCTCCAGCTCTTAACAAAAGTAAACACAGAGCTCTGTAGAAGGTGTGTGTTCTCTTCACCAAGGTTTCCTGAGCTTTAAATCTGACTCAGTCCTTTTCCAGTATGCATGGTGTTCTCTTTACATTAGCCCAAAATTAGAATTAATTCCATTTCTAAAGCCATAATGGAAGCTTTCCTTCCTGTCTATTGTTAGTCAAGATTGAGGATCCCAAACACTAAAGAACAGGTAGAGTCAGGTTTCAGTCAACATCTCTAGAACATTTAAGTCTTTTTCTATGGTCATAGGGCTACCCACATGAGCACTAGTTTTGCAACTTGGAAAAAAAATCTTACAACACATACATTCCATGGGTTTTTGTCCGTTGAGCAGAGTTATAAAATGATGTCATTTTTCTATAGCCAGATGGTTAGAAAATGGAGGAGAATGGGAAAGGAATAGACTGGACTGGATCATCCACAGGCTAGGACTGTTTATTGCCAGAGAAGGGGCACAGACCTTCCCGAGGGTTTATATGGGACTTAACAAGGAAGCAGAAAATAGAAAAAAGGGCTGTGATCTCTTGTGGTCTCTTGGCCCCAGAGTTGACTGCTCCACCTGGGGTGCCTAGGGGCCAAGGATGGTGTCCTTGGCCAGGCTCTGAGTGGAATGTCCGGCCTGAGATCCTGGGGACCTCACAGTGAGCCCAAGTCAGAGAGGCCTGCCTGTGGGCAAGCAGGTGAGTGCATACCTGGTACTTTGCTTGACCTGGGGGAATAAGGCCAGAGTCAATCCTTCACAGATAACATTAAATACATGTACTGGATTTTCAAAACACTATTAGCAATGTGGACCTGTTTGGCTAGTTCAGTGTCTGTGGAAAAGGGCTCTAGTTTCTTCCTAGATCTTGGGGGAAGATTTGTATCTACAATGTTTCCAGCTCTTCAGTACCTAGATTGAAGGGTCTATATCAATAAGATGCTGATAACCTGGGAGAGAAAATATAGATTGTAGAGTACTGATATAGCTAAATCGTGCTGAAGCTATAGGCATTTGAAGAATCATTTTGGTATTTGCATCCTTAGCTTCACCAGAATATTTACATTCATCTCCTTCTGTGGGGGAATCTTTGCCCGATCGATTCTGGCCCTCACCCTTCAGAAGGAAAGAATTAGGAAACGTGAATTTTAATTAGCTTTGAATTCCTAACCTCTAGCATATTTTGCAAGGCAAGAAAAAAGGGATTAAAGGTTGTGTGACTATTTAAGTAAATATAAAATGCAATTTTGATGGACAAACATCCACTAAATTGAATTGCAATCCAGCAGAAAGGATTAATATAGCATTCACAGGTATGATCATTGCCTCAACTCATTCAACTACCAATCATTCCCTATAGGTTGGAGCTTTTCCAGCTTTATATCACCAGGCACTGGTAGCTCACAGCCTGTAATCCTGGCTGTTTGTGAGGCTGTGAGCCACAGGATGACAGTTCAAATTCAGTCTGCAGAAAAGCCCACTAAGATCCATCTCCAAAATAAACAGCAAAAGTCTTGGCTACAGGCATGGCTCAACTGGTAAAGTGCCAGCCAAGCAAGCACAAAAAGAAGAAAAACTTTCAAATGCAGCAGAGCTATTTTAAAAACAAAAATGTAATATTGCATTTCAATGACTCCTTTATGATGATAACATTAACTGCATATGAAAGCATATATATATATATATTGACATATATCAATGTCTGTAACAATGATCAACACATACTCAATGTCACATTAATATCTCTAATCTATTCACTGTACATAATGCCAAAACATTTGCTCCCATTTGCCTTTGAGTTTAGAGCGTTTGAGAGCCAGACAAACTTGGGTTAAGTCTTTCCTCCCAACTTAGTGACCCTAGCCTTAGTTTCTGCTGAGTCTCAGTAAGTTTAGGCAACTCTGTGATAGTAAAGGTAATAAGTAGAACTTAGTTCTAAGAGAAGTTGAGCATTCAGTAAGATAAGGCATATAGTACAGGAGGTCCTGGAGCTGAGTAGGCCTGAGAGTTCCCCACAGGGCCTGCTATCGCTGTACTTCGGAGTCTCTGATTCTGCAGGTCTGGAGCAGTCCCCAGAATCTGTATTTCTGAGAAGTTCCCAGGTGAGACTGGTGCTTCTGTTCTGGGGAACACACTTTTGAGAACTGTATACCAACACCGTCGTTTACAGACACTGGCTTGTCTGGGTTTCCAGGAAATGTTGGTTCTGTTCATTTCATGCTAGAGACTGGCTGAGGAAAATGTAGCCAATAGCAAAAATGAAAGTGAGTTTCTATAAGGGAAAACTTGATGGTGGTGGCTTGTGGCTGGCTCTTCAGAGGGTGTGCATGGGAAATGGCTTGTTGCGGAAGTGGGAGGGAGGAGCTTTGGGTGAGCTAAATCTAGTGGTATTAGCTTGGCCTCTGTTTGCTTCATGAACTGGATAATCAAACCTTAAACTCCTCATCGTGTACAGTCACAATGATGATGGCTACTTAGATTGTTTTGAGAATTAAATGAAAAAAAAAAGGTGGGGTGTTAAATGAGAGGTTAGTTATTCAACAAATCTTTGCATTGACTGTGCAATTCTCAGAAATGAGTAGCTTCTCTATTTAAGGACATGCAAAATTCCAGTCATCCTGACTGTCTTGTTATACATTCCATAGAAGTGTTTATTATAAATTCGTTAATATATCTGGGTTCTGGTGGCTCTTGTCTGTACTCCTAGCTACTCAGAAGGCTGAGATCTGAGGATCGAGGTTCAAAGCCAGCCCAGGGAGGAAAGTCTGTGAGACTCTTATTTCCAAAGAAGCACCAGAAAACTGGCAGTGGAGCTGTAGCTCAAAGTGGTAGAGTGCTAGACTTGAGCAAAGGAGTTCAGGGACAGTGCCCAGGCTTTGCCTAAACCCTGTCCCTTAGCTTTTCTTTCCCCTCAAAGCTGACACTCTTCCACTTGAGCCATAAACCCACCTCTGACTTTTTGCTGGTTAATGAGAGATAATAGTCATGGATTTTCTTGCCTGGGTTGGCTCCCAACAGGGATCCTCAGATCTCAGCCTCTCCCGAGTAGCTGGGATTATAGGCATGAGCCACCAGCTCCTTGCAGAGTACAATGCATCTTGCTCAATATTACCCCTTCCATCTTTCTTCCTTATCTCTCCCAACTCTCCCACTCTTCTCAAGTTACCTGGTTCTGTTTTTACATATGTACATTGAATATTACCACTGAATTCACTCACCCTTCCTCTTACCAAGGAAGGGAAGTCCCTTGATCTCTTCCCCATGTTTCTATTTTGAGATTGCACGCATCACAGGAAAGGAGCAGGGACTGGGCTTCACTAGTTACTTTATGTTTTTTTTTTTTTTAAAACACTGCCATGTTCCACAAAGAACTTTAAAAAGACCTGTTTAGAATGCAGTTTAATGGAAAAGGAAATCAACACAGCCAGGGACTTGAAAGAAAGGAGAATCTTTTCACCATTGTGCCAGACAGGTTGGTTCTGGCCCAGCCATATCCTTGCCATTCTGATTGTCCACCTTGCTTCCTGTTAAAGCCAGTCTTATTTGTTCTAGCTGCAAACACATGACAAATTTTCAACTCTGTTACAAAAATGTATCAATGTACACAATAATCCAAAGGAAGGTACAGTAGTCCTCTGTGCCATGAGTCCACTTCCGCAGCTATGTGTCACAGAAACACAAAGCAAGAAAACTTTACTACAGTTACAGTAAGTCTTCCAGTTGACTTTGCAATTCTCAAAAGTGAGAAGTATCTCTTTTCAAAGAATGTAGCCGGGCTGGGAAGGTGGCTCAGTGGTAGAGTGCTTGCCTTGCATGCATGAGGCCCTGGGTTCAATTCCTCAGCACCACATAAGCAAAAAGAAAAAAGCCGGAAGTGGTGCTGTGGCTCAAGTGATAGAGTGCTAGCCTTGAGCTGAAGAGCTGAGGGACAACGCCCAGGCCCAGAGGTCAGGTCCCACGACCGGACCCCCCTCCCCCCCCAAAAAAAAAGAATGTAGCAAATAAGTCCTTCTCCAGAGCCCATCGGAGCAATTTATAGAAAGTGATATTTTCACCTAACTTAAACTTTTTTTTCAGTAGTGGGGCTTGAACTTCGGGCCTGGGTGCTGTCCCTGGGTTCTTCTCAAGGCAAGTATTCTACCCCTTGAACCACAGTACCACTTCTGGTTTTCTAGTGGTTTATTGGAGATAAGAGTCTCATGGACTTTTCCTGCCCAGGCTGGCTTTGAACTGCGATCCTCAGATCTCAACCTCCTGAGTAGCTAGGATTACAGGTGTGAGCCACCAGCACCCGGCTGTAACTTAAACTTTTAAGGTATACCACTCAGATTGATTTTTCTTTGTCTTTGTTTTTGTAATCAGTGAAGTTAAATCTACACACACCTCTCTCTCTCCATCCCTCCTTCCTTCCTTAGTCCTAGGCTTGAACTCAAGGCCTGGGCACTGGCTGAGCTCTTTTGCTCAACACTAGCCCTCTACCACTCTGAGCTACAGCTCCACTTCTGGTTTTCTGGTGGTTAACTGGAGATAAGAGTCTCACAGACTTTCCTTCCCCGACTTCCTGATCTTCAGATCTGAGCCTCCCTAAGTAGCTAGGATTATAGGTGTGAGCCACTGGCGCCCAGCTACACTTGCTCTTGAACTTCCTAGAAGGAATAGTTAAGACTTCTGCTTGTTAAAACACCCATTCCCCTAGACTTCCTCTTTTTGTAGGGAATTAGGAAAGGGTATGAGACTACAGGTAGTAAATTGGTTGGTAGGCTGGGCCTTTCCAGTTGCAGTGTTAGGGATACCTTGTAAACAAATTAAAAAAAAAATGCTGGTCCTGGGGTTTGAAACTCATGACCTGGGTACTAATTCTGAGGCCGCCCCCCTTCCCCCCCCCCCCCCCAGCTTAAGGCTTCTGCTCACCACATTGAGCCACAGTTCCACTTCCAGTTTTCTGGTAGTTAATTGGAGATAAGAATCTTACAGGGCTGGGAAATTAGCTCGGTGGTAGAGCGCTTGCCTTGCATGCATGAGGCCCTGGGTTCGATTCCTCAGCACCACGTAAGCAAAAAGAAAAAAGCCACGAGTGGCACTGTGGCTCAAGTGGTAGAGTGCTAGCCTTGAGCTGAAGAACTGAGGGACAGCGCCCAGGCCAGAGTTCAGCCATCACAACCCCCCCCAAAAAAAAACAAAAAAAAAAACAAACTCACAGACTTTCTTGCCTAGTATGGCTTCAAATCGTAATCCTCAGATTTTAACCTCCTTGAGTAGCTAGGATTACAGACCTGACCCACCAGTGCCTAGATCTAACATCTTTTCTTTTTTTTTGGGTCCGGTCCTGGGGCCTGAACTCTGGGCCTGGGCGCTGTCCCTCAGCTCTTCAGCTCAAGGCTAGCACTCTACCACTTAAGTCACAGCGCTACTTCCGGCTTTTTTTTTCTTTTTGCTTATGTGGTGCTGAGGAATCGGACCCAGGGCCTCATGCATGCAAGGCAAGCACTCTACCACTGAGCCACCTTCCCAGCCCCCTAACATATCTTCTTGACACTGAATATTTCACTTCTTTTGTTGCTGTTTTGCAGTGTTTAGGATGGAACCCAGGGCCTTGCACTTGTTTGGCAAAAGGTCTACAACTGAGCTACATCTCCAGATCTTTCTTCTTCTTAAAAAAACAAACAAACAAACACACACAATTAGTAATCTTACTACCAGGGTAGTATTTATTTTTAAACCTGAGATAAACTTTTACTATATACTAGCCCAAGGCGTTTGGGGGAATCTGTTATAGCTGCCAGTCATTTTTTTCTATATTAATATTTTTATTGTAAAAATGTTGTACAGAGGGGTTACAGTTACATAAGTAGGGTAGTGAGTACATTTCATAGCGATCATTGTTACCTCCTTTATTTTCCCCCTACTATCACTTCCCTCCCCACCTCCCCAACTCCTGCCAGCCCCCCCACATTGTAAAGTTCATTTTCAATATAGTGTCCTGTACATCTCATCGTCACAATGGGTCAGCCTGCATCCTCATTAAACATTCTGTAATATCCCTTCCCCTCCCCCAAACTACAAAAATATATATACAAGGGGCAGAGCACCAGCATCAAATCTAGTGAAAACAGGGGTTATACCATGAGGGAAGAACATACAATAGAAACAAAAGAATCACATAGTGATTGTAAGTACATTAAAAACACTAGCAAGAAAGAGAAAAAAACCCCTTGTGTCTCTGTCTTGGGGTACATTTTTCTTAACATTATCTCATATGCTTGTATGTACATAGCTTTGACCCACTCTGCTTGTCCTAGACATGTACTAGTGACTGCAAACAAGGGAAACCATGGGACCTGTTTCTTTGGGCCTGGCTTACTTCACTTAATATGATTTTTTCCAAGTCTTTCCATTTCCTAACAAAAGAGGCAATGTCATTTTTTCTGACGGAGGCATAGAATTCCATATATATATCACATTTTCTTGATCCATTCATCTACTGAGGCTGCCAGTCATTATTTAATCAATACATAACCAATTTATTCCTATGGATATTGACTGTGAAACAGAATTATATGTTATAGCTGACAGTGTGTCCCATAAAGGTTTTTTGTTTTGTTTTATTTCGTTTTTACACACCACAGCACATTCTGAAACTATTTTCCTCAGACCATAAGCATCCTTGTTTATAAAACTAATGTAAACTGGGTACTGTTGGTTCACACCCCTCTAATCCTAGCTACTCAGGAGGCTGAGATCTGAGGATCAGGTTCAAAGCCAGCCCAGGTAGGAAAGTCTCTGAGACTCTTATCTCCAATTAACTACCCCCCCCAAAAAAAAACCTAGAGCTATGGCTCAAGTGGTAGAGCTCTAGTATCATACAAATAAGCTAAGAGACAGTGCCCAGACCCTGAATTCAAGCCCCAGAACTACATACTAAATAAATATACATTTTAAAGGGAATTTTTTTAAAAAGGAAGCAAAGCATGTATGATTATATATATCTGGATTTCCAACTGCTCCAGAGGTAGCGGTAGGAGGGTTATGGTGTAAGACCAGCCTTGGCAAAATTAACAATAGACTATATCTGGAATGTAAAGCAAAAGAAGGCTGGGAGGTGGACGTGTACCTTAAGGGATAGAATGTTTGTCTAGCAAGTGCAAGGCTGAGTTCAAACCCCAAAACTGCTAAGGGAAAAATAAAATAATGAAAACCATACATATCAGAATTGAACAGATCAGCACATTTCAAACTGCATTTGGTTAGCTAGCACGAGAAACCCTGTTTCTAGTATTCCTGGGACCCGGGGACCCTGGTCCAGTCGCCTCTCATAGTTAACAGCTTCTTAGTCCCCATAAATTAGGTATGTTTTTATGTTGCTGTAAAACTTCTAATTGAGCATCCAAATGTTCAGATGAAAGGGATGTTTCAGGGAACAATGTGTAGTTCATGTTTTCTCTTCAGCCTCATATGACATGGGAACAAGGGGGAGGGGGGTGCAGAAGGAATCCTCAGAGCCCAGGAACACAGAGAGACATTTCTTCTGTCTCTCTTCTCTTTTGCAAGTTCATTTAAGTGTTTCTCCTACTTGTAGAGTAGAATAAATAAATAGACTCGATAAATAAATAGAACAAATAAAATAGGATAAGTAAGATATATAAACAGAATATCTCTGCTTTTCTATATAAAAGAGTAAACCTGGGGAAGCATGCAGTCATAAAATTCAATGTATATCCTACAAAATTAAGACAATTGAGGGGAAGGGCAAGGCTGAGAGGGTTGGAGGGGAAAGATGAAAGAGGTGATAGTGATCAAGATACATTGCATTCATAAACTTTTGTTGAATGGCAACTCCTTTGTACAAGGTAATAAAAATACTTAAGGCCATTTTTAAAAAGTACTTAAAGGTAATAAAAAAAAGACTAGACTTCTTACAAGTATCCACTCAGATCTCAGATTAGCAACTTGTATCTATCCAGCTTATGAAGGAACAAAAGGAATTTATGGCTGATCACAAGAAGGTATTCTTAGAGTGTAAATAAGGGTTTAAACCAGACCAGTCTATATTTTTTTCTTTTATGCCAGTCCTGGGGCTTGAACTCAGAGTCTGGGAGCTATACCAGAGCTTTTATGCTCAAGGCTAGCATTCTACCATCCCACTTTTGGAGATAAAGAATCTCAGACTTTCCTGGGCCAGGCTGTCTTTGAACTGTGATCTTCAGATCACAGCCTCCAGAGTAGCTAGGATTACAGGTGTGAGCCACTGGCATCTGGCTAGACAACAGTCTTAAGTGAGCATAATTTCTCATGTGGTTGCTTAGACATAAAATTGGAAGGAATGTTTAACAAATTTCAAATGAATTCTTGATTCATAGCCAGGTAGGTGCAGCCTGGTACTTTTCTTTGAAGGTGAAGAGGGAACTTTCTGTAGAGCAAGATGAAAATTTGACTACTGGAGTCATTAAGGACTTTTCCCCAGGTAACAGACAAAACAATACAAGCTATGTGCAGTTCCACTGATTCCAATAAGGGCAGGCCTGGCCATGATAGGAAAATTAATAGTGTGCTTTTACTAAACACAAGACACGTAAAAACTTGGCGGGGGGGCTGCCACTTGAAATGTAAAATACCTAATTCAAATATATCCAAATGAGATTGCAGAAAAAAAAATTTACTGTTTGATGTTCAAGTATGCCAAGTAACAAAATGTCTCTAGTTCCCAAACTAATAAAATAAAAAAAATCCTAAAACAAAACAGTTGCTGAGCCAGGCACTGGTGGCGAAGGTGACTTAATAGTAATCATTTGCAATCTATTCTCACCAGAGACCAGTTAGCTATCGGGTAGTTATGTTCTTGGGTTGGTGGAGTAGTTCATTGGTAGAACACATGTTTAATATAGCCCTGGGTTTAATCCCTAGGATCAGAAGAAGAAGAAAAAACCAACAACAGTAACAAACCCAACCCATAAGACAATGGGCACCTGTGGCTTATACTTGTAATCCTAACTACTTAGGAGGCTGAAATCTAAGGATCAGAGTTCAAAG
This sequence comes from Dipodomys merriami, assembly GCF_024711535.1. Lineage (NCBI taxonomy): Eukaryota > Metazoa > Chordata > Mammalia > Rodentia > Heteromyidae > Dipodomys > Dipodomys merriami. Next base: position 26,500,160 of record NW_027202937.1, on the reverse strand, counting down.
CCAGCCCAGGCAATTTCCTGGAACTCTTATCTCCTGTTGGCCAGCTAAAAGCCAAATGGTAGAGCCACCAGCCTTGAGTTTTTGAAAAAGCTAAGGAACACCACCCAATTCCTGAGTTTTAGTCATTTTTTTTCTTTTTAAATAATGTTTTCTAAATGGTCATTATTTGCAAGCATTTTGTGTGTGTGTGTGTGTATGTGTGTGTGTGTGTGATTTTCTACTTTGTACTTTTTGTTTTCTTTTTGTACTTTTTATCCTTTTATGCCTTACTTGAATCCATTCTCATAACCAGTCCCCTTCTATTTTCTCCACAAATTATAGAATAATTATTTTAAGAGGAAAAAAGTAAAAATTAAAAGGTAAATGTGCCAGGCTAATGTGGGCAACTTGGAAAGTCAATTCGTTCCTCCTTTGAACTTTACTTTTGAAATCCCTGAACTATAAAACAGATCCAGTTGCTATTGTTTAATGAAATGAATGACAAAACATAGATCCAGTTACTATTGTTTGATGAAAAGTAAATTTTCTCCTTACTTGGTGAAGAACAATTAGAATAATATTTTACAAGGCATCAGCCCTATGAAGAAATATTCAGTAAAACTCTTCTAGAAGAACTGGTATTCTCCACACAACTACATATTTCAATCATGTAGGGGCATTCAGGAAAACATTACTAGTGCTTGTGGCTTGACCAGGTATTCCTGAGAGGGGGCTTAGACTTTCCGGAGTTTTGTACATCTGTTTATTTCTTTGTGTGTTTGGTTTCATGGATTTTAGTTTTCTCGGCCAGGGTCTTGCTATGCAGCCTAGACTATCCTGGAAAATTCCATGTAGCCCATTCTGGCTCCAACTTGAAATCCATCTGCCTCTGCTGCCTAAGTGCTGGGAATATAGATATGCATCACTGTACCTGGTTTATATCTTTAAAAAAATAGCAATAAGCAAAACAGGCTACAAGTTGACACTAGGTTGTTTGTTTGTTTGTTTTGTTTTGTTTTTGTTATTTGGGTCAAGGGGCTTGATCTCTGGGCCTGGGCGCTGTTCCTCAGCTCTTCAGCTCAAGGCTAGCACTGTACCACTTGAGCCACATTGCCACTTCCGGTTTTGGAGTGGTTTATTGGAGATAAGAGTCTCATGGACTTTCCCACCTGGGCTGACTTTGAACCATGATCCTCAGATCTCAGCCTCCTGAATAGCTAGGATTACAGGCATGAGCTAGCGGCACCCAGCTTGACACTAAATTTTGTTGTCATTAATGTTCAACTTTTTTTTTTTTTTGGTGCCAGTCTTAAAGCTTGAACTCAGAGCCTGGCCTTTGTCCCTCGGGTTTTTTGCTCAAAGCTAGTGTTCTACCACTTCAGCCACAGCTCCATTTCTAACTTTATACAATTTTTTCCTTTGGAGTTAAGAGCCTCATGGATTTTTGTGCCCAGGCTAGCTTTGAACTGCGATCCTCAAATCTCAGCCACCTGAGTAGCTAAGATTACAGGTGTGAGCTACCAGTGCCTGGTAATGTTCTACATTTTAATCATTAAATATAATCAGCAATGAGCAATGAACCTTTTACATATTTCTTTCATTGAATTCTTAGCATATTCACAGCTGCTAAGTCACCAAATAAACAGATGCTCATCTAGGTCAATAAACTTAATTAAAACAATATAATATTACAAAGGAAGTTTTATGGGCTGGGCATAGTTGATGACATTTGGTGGTTGTTGTTATTGCTGTCTTGTTTGTTTATGTGTGTCCCAGCACTGGGGCTTGAACTTAGGGCTTGGGCATTGTCTCTTAGCTTTTTCCACTCAAGGCTGATGCTCTACCAATTGAACCCTTGCTAGCTCTGCCCAGGAGATACCTGGGTGAAGAAATGCCCATGTAGTGAAAGCTCATATTGAACACTTTAATATTAAATAATATCCCAATATGAGTTTGACTGACAGACAGGGTGAAATTGAAGGTATCTCCCCATCCTGCTGCTTATAGGCTCAGATTGTCCTGGGGGGGGGGCTCCCTGAAGGGAACAGATCTAAAGGGCACATTCCAAAGAGGTAGATAACAGGATGCCAAGAAGGAATGGGTTGGGAGAGCAGGCAGATTACAGTCAGCAGATTAAGTTCCCTCAGGCACCCATTCCTGTCTTTTGATAATATTACTCCAGAAGGTCAAACACTCAGCCTGAGCTGTCACACACCCAACAGTTTTCAGCTGGCATCATTCATTCTTTATGCATTCATTCATAGGCCCTTAGGGCTCCCACAAGTCCCAGCCCTACTATCATCTTTTCACTGATAATTGGGAGATGTGTCTCACAACCTTTCCTGCTCAGACTGGCTTTAAATTGGTATTCCTCAGCTCTCAGCTTCCTGTGTATCTAGGATTGCAGATATGAGCCACCAGTGCCAGCTTATTGATGACAAATGTAAAGATTATTTCCCACATTGAAGTAGTTGTTTAAACTTAGACAGCTAGTAATAGCAAAGACACAGATAAGAAATCCTATCCATCTGACTGCAATGTCCATTGTTAGTCATAAATATCGTTATAGTAAACTGCTTTATAGACAGATTTCTGCACTTTAAATTTACTTCTTATTTTGAAAGTATTGGTTACAAAGGCCAAAGGAGATGACCATTCTGGCATCTTTCCCCACCTCTTTCTGAATTGATTTTCTAGAATTACCTTAATTTCCCTTCCAGCACCACCATTAAATTGGGAGAAAATTCTTTCACTAAACTCTCATTTGTGTTGGTTATTTGACATTGACCTAGAGAGGTGCCTCATTCCTGGGATCCTGGGAGACTGGTTGGAGGATCATGGTTCAAGGCCAGCTTAGGCAAAAAGAAACAAGATGTCCATCTCAACCAATAAAAGCTGGATGCATTGGTATGCACACAAAGTTCATAGCCTATGCTGGCCAAGCAAAATGTGAAACCTTATTCAAAAAGTAACTGAAGCAAAAAGGGCTGGGGGCAAGGCTCAAGTCGTAGAACACCTGCCTAACAAGCATGAGAATAAATAGGGGAAAAAAAAAAAAACCTTGCGTGAATACTTCCAAAGTGAAAGGAAATGAACTTGCTGTCACACACAGGTCTCCCTTAATGAAGACCAAACCATTTGAGAGCAATAAGAAGTGAAGTCAATATAAATAACGCTTGCATTTCAAAGATCATATTCATTTACTTAACAAACACAGTTATCAAGGCTGAGACCCAAGAACAACATTCCTGATTACTCTACAAACTTTCTCCCAAATGTTCTATTTACATAGGCCTGTGAAGAGCAAATGAGAGAACTGTATTTTTTTGGAGTGAAGTGTTTTCTTTTATAATACTGTCAGTCTTCTTTTTTGCTTCATCTAGCCTAGAAATAATGAAAAGGAGGTACCTCCCAGACTCCTGACAAGCTAGAATAATAATAGTAGTCAATGACTAGGTATGGTGGTACATTCCTATAGAATCCTGTCCACTCCGGAGACAGAGATTATGAGAATTATGGTTCAAAACTAGTAAGCCTGTCTTCCTCCCTATCTCAATAAACGAGCTGAGGGTACTGGCATACATCTGTCATCCCATCCTAGTTGTGTAATAAGAATAAATAGGAGGGTTGTGATTCAGGCTGACCCCAGATATAAACAATACTCAAAAAATAATGAAAGCTAAAAGGCAGATATGGCTTATGTGGTAGGGTATTTGCTTAGCAAGTTCAAGACCCTGAATCCAAACCCCAGTTACTGCCAGAAAAAGAGAAAAAGAAAAGGACAGAATAATAGTAGTCATGATTGTAAGAACAAGCCAGGTGCTAGTGGCACAGACCTGGAAAATCCAAACTACTCAGGAGGATGAGATCTGAGGATCATGGCTCAAAGCCTGAGCGGGAAAGTCCATGAGCTTCTTAACTCCAATTAACCACCAAAAAAGTTGAAAGTGGAGCTATGATGCAAGTGGTAGGGAACTCACCTGAGGACAAAAGCTAAGGGACAGTGCCCAGGCTGAGTGCAAGCCTTGGTCTGGCATGCGTGCACAGGTGCACACGCGTGCGCATACACACACACACACACACACACACTAGCAAGATCAAGCATAGAATCAAGCCCAATATTTTTCAAGTAAGAGTTATATCCTAGGAGAGGATACTGAAATCATTTTGGCAGTTTGGGGCCAGAATTTTTTTTAAAAAATGAAACTTAAACTAGACAAGAGCATAAAACAAACAAGCTCATCTCATGTAATAAGCCTAAGTATGGCTTTGTGAAACCTCTCTTTGCAATCTATGCATGTGGGGAAGACAGGTGATGATGTCATGTGTTTCCCGTGGTTTGCAGTCCAGCTTGAAAACCACTGATCTCATCTACAGACACCATTGACACAGTGAGAGTTGGGGATGCCCAGCTGGCTAATGACACAGCTCAGAGGAGTTAAGTTCCAGAATTCCTAGGTCAGCATTCAGAGGCATTGGATTGAGGTCAGTCTCAGAGAAAAGGATGAAAGAGATTTAAAGTGAGAAAAGGCTCAGTGAGTAGAAGGAGCAACTGGATGTTAAAGCAAGGAATGGAGTGGGTGGGTGGAATCTTGCTGCTTGTTTCATTTAACCTAAGTCCAAATAAATTGTTTATGGGCATATTGTACTTTTGGGTTGGCTTCCTATATGTATGTATGTATGTATGTATGTATGTATGTATGTATGTGTATGTATATATAAAAGAAATGTGTCCCAAGATTGAAAAGTAGAAATATAGTCACCTTAGGTTACTATGGTCTATTGAAAAAGCAGGGCAGGCCTGTCTGACACAGACAAGCTACCCAGGCCTCACCATCAGCTGTGGAGGCAGTGAATGGGTCATCTGCTCTGGGTCATTTCTTCTACACTGACTGGAAATTTCTGGGCAGCCAAGTGCTGTGACAGTGGGGTACTATGAGGAGCCAAGAACATCAGCTCAGTGGGAGCTGTACAGCTTCTCCCCACAGCAGTGGGTGGGCTGTCTTCCAGAGGTAGTGTAAGAGAGCTATTAAAATTCAGGGCTTGGGGTGTTGCTCAGTGATAGAACATTTACCTAGCATTACAAAGAAAGAAAGGAAGGAAGGAAGGAAGGAAGGAAGGAAGGAAGGAAGGAAGGAAGGAAGGAATGAGAAAGAAAGAAAGAAAAGAGAGAGGAAGCTAGGAAGGAAGGAAGGAAGGAAAGGGAGGAAGGAAAGAAAGGGAGGGGGAGGGAAGAAGGGAGGAAGGTTAGAAGGGCTAGAGGGAGGGAACATATGGAGGGGGGAGGGAGGGAGGAAGGGAGGAAGGTTAGAAGGGCTAGAGGGAGGGAGGGAGGGAGGGAGAGAGGGAGGAAGCTTATGTTCCCAGCAGTGGGAACACGGTAACCAAATGATGTAAAACCACCACATTAAGAATCTCAAGGAGGGCTGGGAAGATGGCTCAGTGGTAGAGCGCTTGCCTTGCATGCATGAGACCCTGGATTCTATTCCTTAGAACCACATAAGCAGAAAAATGGTGCTGTGGCTCAAGTTGTAGAGCACTGGCCTTGAGCTGAAGAGCTGAGGCCCAGAGTTCAGGCCCCACGACCGTCCAAAAAAAAAAAAAGAATGTCAAGGAGAGGAGAGACTGTGGAGATATGAGTTGTGGTGCCATAGGTCTGGGATAGAGCCCAGGGTAAGGCATTTTGCCACCAGCTCCCACGTGACACAGATTGGTGCTCCCAGTTCTAGAAGCCCCAGGACAGCTGGGTCTATACCTATTCCTGCCACAGCTCTGAGTGTCAGAATTCTTTGAAAAGAAAGGAGTCTGGGGTATGGCTCCAGTGGCAGAGTGCTTGCAGCACTAGCAACAAAGCTGGGTTTGACCCCCAGTAGAAGGCTCAGGGATTTGCATTCATTCCTGTACTACTCAGGAGCCTGGGATCTCAGTATTATAGTTTAAAGTCAGCCTGGGCAGGAAAGCCTGAACTTTTATCAATTACTCAGCAAAAAGCCAGAAGTAGAAGCATGGGTTAACTGCTAGAGCACCAACCTCTAGCAAAAAAAAAAAAAAAAAAGAGTCTTAAGTGCAAGGCTATGACCTCAAGCTCTGAGATGTACACCAAAAAAAGAAAAGAAAAAAGTTCAGTGTTTATCCTCTCTCTCCTTCCACTTTCTTTTTTTTTTTTTTCCTTTTTGCCAGTCATGGGGCCTGAACTCTGGGCCTGGGCGCTGTCCCTCAGCTCTTCAGCTCAAGGCTAGAGCTCTACCACTGGAGCCACAGCACCATTTCTGGCTTTTTCTGTTTATGTGGTGCTGAGGAATCAAACCCAGGGCCTCATGCTTGCAAGGCATGCACTCTACTGCTGAGCCACCTTCCCAGCCCCCCTTTTTTTCCTTTTTGTGTGTGTGTGTGTGCTAGTCCTCGGGTTTGAACTCAGGGCCTGAGTGCTGTCCCCAAGCTTCTTTTTCTCAAGGCTAGTGTTCTACTACTTGAGCCACAGCACCACTTCCATTTTTTTCTGAATGGTGTATTAGAGATAAGGGTCTCATAGACTTTCCTGCCCAGGCTCGCTTCAAACCACAATCCTCAGATGTCAGCCTCCTGAGTAGCTAGGATTACAGGCATGAAGCATCAGTGCTCTTTCACTTTAATTAAATTTTAATTAAATTTAATTTAGACGTGGATAATATTCAAACATAACATTTAATATTCACATGTTAGTATCTAGATATGTCTGAGACCTGTCATCTAACTATGGAAGTTGAGGTATGGAATTTCATTAGCAGGAGGTTACTAGGAAAATGTGTGTATTCAAAAGACAGTGAGTCATTAATTATAAATGTAATGATCTTATCTCTGGAATAACAGCATTGTGTTCCTGAGCAAGTCAGTTTGTGATAATATAAATAAGAACAAGGGGGGGGCAATCATCTTTAAAGAAATGTAGTCACTTAAAAGTGAGGATATACTTTGGGGAATTTTCATTCACACATTTCTGATGTAGTTATTATTTAATCTAAATAGAGTTAAGAACCTCACCCAAGTCAGCTAGTCTTGCTGACATAAATAAAATAAACCAAATTCTCTGTCTTCGTTGCAGATTCTCCTCTCCACACGCTTGCCTTATCTAAGGCAAGTTTTCATCTATATTCTTTAAAAGTTTGTGGCACAAACAAAACCAAGGGCTTCTTTTAGAACAAGCAAGTGCTATTTTTTTTTAAACACCACTATGGGGCTTGAACTAAGGGCTTAGGTGCTGTGCTTTGGTTTCTTTTGGTCAAGGCTCATGCTCTACCACTTGAGCTACCACTGCACTTCCAGCTTTTTGCTGGTTCATTGGAAAGAAGGGTCTCAGAGACTTTACTGCTTGGGCTGGCTTGAAACTACAGTTCTCTGATCTAGCTAGGATTGCAGGGGTGAGCTACTAGCGACCAGATTAAAGTTTTTAAGTATTTAAATGAAGCAATAAGAACTAGTACTTCTTCAAGTGTTTTTGTTGAATAGTGTTCTAGAATGCTTTAAAATATGGGCAATAAAGCAACCAGAAAACAACCCTTGCCTTAGAGAGAACCCTAATGGTTAGAGACACAGTGATTTACAGGGAAGACTGGAGTTTGAAAATATAACTTTAGTTGGGAGACGTGAATCCAATTCTATATTTAGATCATCCTATAATTAACACGTGACAACAGGGCAGCTGCTGTCACATGAAATACACAGCTGTATTTCTTTTGAAATGTACTAGTTTTTGCTAATGTTTTTAAAAAGGAAAAGTTATTAAAATTTAAAAGCCCTATCTTATTGTGTTTTTTTCTGACCTGAAGGAGGAGGGGGGGGGGAATTGATCGGAATACGTTATCTATATGTGTAGAAATGTTTAGCTAATGTATGCTAATAAAAAACTGGCCTAGGACTGGGTAAGTGACTTAGTGGTAGAGTGTTTGCCTAGCATGCAGGAAGCCCTTGGTTCGATTCTCAGTACCACATAAACAGAAAAAGCCGGAAGTGGCTCTGTGGCTCAAGATCCTGAATTCAGGCTTCAGAGATTGGCAGAAAATTAAATTAAAAAAAACATTTGAGGCCGGACACCCGTAGCTCACACCTGTAATCCTCTCTCAGGAGGCTGAGATCTGAGGATCACAGTTCAAAGCCTGCCTGGGCAGAAAAGGCTGTGAGACTCTTAGCTCTAATAAACCACTAGAAAACCGGAAGTGACGCCATGGCTGAAGCAGTAGAGCACTTGCCTTGAGCTGAAGAGCACAGGGACAGCACTCAAGCCCAGAGTTCAAGCCCCACAACCAACAACAACAACGAAAAATTAACCTAGTCTGATTTTTTTTTCTTACGAAAAAAAAAATCCATCTTTTCAAGTACCTTTTCTCATGTTAGTATGTAAATTTATTTTCTGCTTGCTACTGTATGCAATGACCACAAACATAGCAAGTTAAATAACTTAAATGTGTTTGCCTCACAGTTTTGAGGTCAGAGGGTTGATCCTGGTCTCTCCAGGCAGAAGTGGCTGCACTGATGGGGTCATGTTCCCCCTGTGGGCTCAGGGTACCATTTCCCTGTCCTTTGTAAAGGTACGGGATCTGCCCACATACCTGACTGGTGGCCTCTATCGCACCTTCAAACCACAGTGGTACAGCTTTTGACCCACTGCTCACGTCAGCACACAGCAATCCTGTGAGGTGTGAAAAACAGTCGAGAGAATGAAAAGAAGCATGAATGTGAGGCTGAGTGGAAGAAATTGATGGCTTTGTTCCCTGGTTCTCACTTTGCTCCTTTATCCACATTGCAGGAGTCCCAGGCTCCATGCCCAATGCATCCTGGACTGGCAACCTTAGAGCTGTGAAATGGATGGACATGGAGAGTAAACACGGAGGTTGCCATGGTGAGGCCAGCTCTTAGGTCAACCTGCTGGGAGGGCTGGGGGGAGATGTGGAACAAATACTGGGGTTCAGAATTGTAGGGATGGGGAGACCAATCTGCTCATTGCTACACAGAGAAGCCAGAGACTTCAACACCTAGACTCTTGAAAATAAGCCTTCATCAGACATTCTCCACCCTTACCTCTCTAGGTGGAAAAGTAACTTCAGATTACTGTAATACTTTCTTGCTAGTCCCAGCTTTCTGGGTAATTCCTTCCTCTTAGGACTCCTTTTGTGATTGTAGTTATTGCTAGTGGAAGAGGTGATGTCATGTTCTCCACAGGAACACCATGGCCCTTCTGCTCCTCCACAGGCTTTTAAGGAGCTTGGAGAGTTATAGGTGTTTGTCACTGCTCTGGCACAAGGGACATTAAGAAAAAAGGGTTATCCTACAAATAGAATCTTATCAGTCCTGGCAATTGCTTCACTCAGAGTACTGCCTGGTACATTGTGTGTGTGTGTGTGTGTGTGTGTGTGTGTGTGTGTGTGTGTGTGTGTGTGTGTGTGTGTGTGTGTGTGTGTGTGTGTGTGTGTGTGTGTGTGTGTGTGTGTGTGTGTGTGTGTGTGTGTGTGTGTTAGCTGAAGCTGCTATAACAACATAGCATAGATTGGTCAGCTTACACAACAGAAGTTAATTTTCTTGAAGCTTTGGGGGTCTGGAAGATCAAGTATCAGCAGATCTTCTCCTTTGGCTTATGAATGACCACCTCTTCCTTCTTTGTATCCCCACACGGTCTTTAATTACATGTCTATGTTCTAATTTCTTTTTCTCCCCCCCCCCTCCTCCTTTTCCTCCTTCTCCTTTCTTCTTCTTCTTCCCTCTTCTTCTTTTTGGTGCTGGTAGCCTTGGGCTTGAACTCAAGGCTTGGGAAGTATCCCTGAGCATTGCTTTTTGCTCCAGGCTGGCACTCTACCACTTGAACCACAGTTCTACTTTTGTCTTTTTTGCTGGTTAATTGGAGATAAGAGCCTCACAGACTTTCCTGCCCAACTGACTTCAATTCATGATCTTCATGATCTCAGCCTCCTGAGTAGCTAGGATTACAGGCTTAAGCCACCAGCACCGGGTTTCATATCATTTTCTTTTTCTTTTTCTTTTTTTTTGTCAGTCATAGGGCTTGAACTCTGGGCTTGGGCACTGTCCCTGCGCTCTTCAGCTCAAGACCAGCACTCTACCACTTAAGCTACAGTGCTGCTTCTGGTTTTCTAGTGGTTTATTAGAGATAAGAGTCTCATGGACTTTCCTGCCCGGGCTGGCTTTGAACTGAGATCCTCAGATCTCAGCCCCCTGAATAGCTAGGATTACAGGCATGAGTCACCGGCGCCCAGCTCTCATTTTCTTTTAAGGACAAAATCCTTAATAATGTTATTTTAATTTACCTCTTTAAAGATCATGTCTCCACTCAGGTAGAGAACATGAAAAGTCATCATATGAATTTGGAGGGGTACACAAGTCAGCCTCTAACAGCATGCAGTAATATTGCGTGGATTCAAAAATCTTCAAGGATCCTGCATACTTCCAGGATAAAAGACCTAATAAACCCTTTCCTCTATATCAGTTTACCAATTACTGTTCTGTTGCATGCCAAATAAAATAGTTCCAATTTTCTTCTATTCTTCTTTCTAACCCATTCCCAACAGAATTCCTGATTCTAGTAGAAAAATCTTACCACCACAACCATTCCAGAGATTGTCCTTGGATCTTTCTGAAACCACTGTCCATCAAATCTGCAAGTCTCCACTCATTCTCTCCATCCTTTTATCTAGCAACTATTAATTTAACATCTCATAGTTACCATCATTTGTCTAGATGCAGACATGAACAAAATGTTCTGAGCTTATAGCTCAGCCTGAGGAGCAAGACAAAAATGATATCTGGAAAGAGAGAAAATAAACAGTACTATTTTCCTTCTTGGCACTGATACATGTAAAGTATTTATATATGTAATGAATATGTCAGTTTTATATAGGCGTATGTGAAGTTATATACCAAGCATAAAAACATATATATATATATATATATATATATATATATATATATAAAACATACATATTGGATACATAGTTTTGTCAATTTGTACATATATCTATTTCTATGTGATATATCTCAGATACCAATATATGTATATATAGATATACATGTATGTCAGATACATCAGATGCATATACATGTGTGTTGGGGGAAGGGGTAATAAGGACTAAAAGAGAAATGAGTGAGGAAGAGGAAGAAGCAATCAGGGAAGGCTTCAGCTTCTCAGACCTGAGGCTGAGTGGCAGGAGGCTGTTCATGTGTATTGCAGGGCGGGCTCTCGGGGAGTAGGAGTGCATGGCGATTCCCAGGGGAGCAAGTTCCTTGTGCAGGAGTGACACCGTTATTAGAACTGAGAGGAGGCAAATGACCCACTTAACATTGTAGAAGAGGGCTGGGAATGTGACTATGATAGACTGCTTGTCTAGCGTGCACAAAGCCCTGGGTTTGATTCCTCAGCACCACATAAAGAGAAAGAAACAGAAGTGGTGCTGTGGTTCAAGTGGTAGAGTGCTAACCTTGAGCACAGAAAGGCTCAGGGACAGTGCCCAGGCCCTGAGTTCAAGCCCCAGAAGTGGCAAAAAAAAAAAAAAAGTAGAAGAATATCTCTGTTTATTGTACTCAGTGATGGAATATTGACCAGGAAAGGGGTTAAGTTGAGGAGTGCACTCATGACTGCAGTTCAAACAGGAAGATGGAGGTGCATGGGACCTCAGTGCTGTCAATGATGGTGGTGAGAGGTGGTTGAATTCTGTTACTGTTTTGAAGGCTGAGCAGACAGATTGTTGATGGAGGTGGGCTGTGAAGCACTTCTGGCACTGAAGAATATGAACTGAGGGGGAGGATGTGGAAAGGAACCAGCTTACAGAGAGGAGATTAAGAAGTTTAGTGCTGGGCTGGGAATGTGGCTTACATGCATGAAGCCACATAAACAGAAAAGGCCTGAGGTGGTGCTGTGGCTCAAGTATAGAGTGCTAGCCTTGAGCAAAAGAAGCTCAGAGACAGTGTCCAGGCCCTGAGTTCAAGCCCATGACGCGAGAGAGAGAGAGAGAGAGAGAGAGAGAGAGAGAGAGAGATAAAGTTCAGTGCAGTCAGTTGCTAGTGGCTCACACCTGTAATTCTACTCTGGAGGCTGAAATCTAAGGATCAAGGTTCAAAGCCAACCTGGGCAGGAAAGCCTGTGAGACTCTTTTATATTATTTTTTATTTTTATTGTAAAAATACTGTACAGAGGGGTTACAATTACATCAGCAAGGTAATGAGTACATTTTCTTATCAAGCATTGTTGTCTCCTCCTTTGTTTCCCCTTCCCAACCCTTCCCATCTCCCCCTGTCCCCTCCTTTCCCCCCCACCATCCAAAGTTGTAAAGTTTGTTTTTTGACATAACGACTTGTACATCTCATTGTTGCAATGAGTCCACCTGTATCCCTATTTAAATGGTTTGTTTTTGCCCTTCCCTTCCACAAATTATACCAACATCAAATACAATGAAAGCAGGGGTTATACCGTGAGGGAGGGACATACAAAGCAACAAAGAAATCATCTTATAAATATGTTAGAAACAATCTCAAGAAAGAAAAAACATTTGAATACTTACCTTGGGGTTCATTTCACCTAACATCGACTTATCTGACCTTTTCTGCTTGTCTCAGACATATACTAGTTACTGCAAATAAGGGAAACCATGGGACCTATGTTTCTTTGAGCCTGGAGGCCTGGAGACTCTTATTTCTAATCAATTATCTTAAAAGCTGGATGTGGAGTTGTGACTCAAATGATAGAGTGCTAACCTTGAGCACAGAAGTTCAGGGACAGTTCCCAGGCACTGAGTTAAAGCCCTAGGATCAGGTTTAAAAAAAAAAAGTCAGTGCTCAGGGGCTGAAGGCTCACACCTGTAATCCCAGCACTTGGGCAGCTGAGACAAGAAGATCATAAGTTTGAGGGCAGCCTGGACTACATATTGTAACAATATCTTCAAAAAAATCAGCTCTGACATACATGGGAGATTTATTACACATGTAAGTGGAGATATAAAGTAGACACTTGGGTAGATTGGACCAGAGCTTAGGGAGAAGACTTAACAAAGGCACTCAGAAAAGCCATGAGTACACATCTAAAGCATCTCATCCATAACTCATCCCCTGACCCTGGGTTGCCTCCTGACTCTTGCCGTGAGACTCCCTTGGATTGTTTCGCCCCCATCTCTTCAAATCACACTTGCCCTGCTTGCGCCAGTGAAGCAGGACTACCCAGGTATAAATCATCTGAATTTCTTAACACTTGGCACCGCTCTAGCTCCTCCGTCAGTCATCACTCCTACTTTCTGTCAGTCCCACTACCTTTGACCTTGGAAAACAAGCATGTTTTCACCATGTTTTCTTCTCTCCTTTGCAGGTCACTATGTACATGGCATTTGTATCTATGGAAACGGAGACTTAAAATGGCTGATTAATTCACAAAGCCTGTTTGCTAACAAGTTTGAGCTTAACACATACCCTCTAACTGTGGAATGCCTCGAACTGAGGCTTCGAGAAAGAACCCTTAACCAGAGCGAAACTGCGATACAACCCAGCTGGTATTTTTAATGGATGCTACCTGACATCTGAAGGGTAATTGCAGTCGGAATGAAGATCCTCTTTGTAGGAGACTTTGACTTCGGTTATGTTAAGGGTTTTAGGATTTGGCTGCATAATTACACCTACAATATCCACTGGACACTGAAAATACAACAGGATGGCTGAGTAGGTCAATCCTGGTGCTTTGGCCGGGATTTTCTTCATGCAATTTCCTCATGCTCACTTCTTTGTTAGGCTATTATTATGATCAGTGATAAATTCAAAAGTTACCAGATAATCATCATATAATTAGATCCTAATAGAAAGGAAAATGGTAGACAATACTTAGGAAAATAAGACGTTTGGTTTCTTTGAAGAAGGAATCTTTAACATATTAGCAGTCACTACTCTGTGCTCACACATAGGCATAGCAACAGCTTTCTGGGTAATGCATTTCCTATCAACAAAAACAGATCTTGAAAAGCTAGAGTGTAGTTCAGTGTGATAGAGCACTTGCCCAGTATTCATGAGGACCTGGGTTCAATCCCCAACACTTATAAAACAACCAGCCTACAAGCAAAACCAGATCTACCCAGGTTCCCCATGTCTGTACATAAAGCCATTAGCAAGACACAGTGTGTGCTCAAAGATAAAAGAGCCACTGTCTACTGCTACAGAGAAAAGACCTCGGGGATGCCAAACATTTCTCTTGTCTGCCAGAATGTCCTCCATTCTCTCTTTTGTGTTCATGGCAAAGTCTTCCCAAGAAGGAAGGTATCCTATCACCTTCCTTCTCTGGTCTAGTGGAGTCTCAAGTCTGGAACACCATGAATGAATTACTTCTGGGACTCCTTCCTGGCAAATATATGCTTCTGTAAAAATAGAGACCAGATTTAACCTTGCAACACCTTTTACCACGCTATGGAATTCTCTGGGAACTTTTCAATGCCAGGTGCTGATAGAAGTGCCTCCCTTTTTAAGAGTTTTTGGCTGTGGTGAATCTCTGTCATGTATCCCTCATTCACTCATTCATTCATTCATTCAGCCTACTGGCAGTGATATTTCTAGAGTGTCTGGTCCCGCCAGATGTGCCGAAGAGAATAAGAGAGAAGCCCTAGCCCAGTGCTGGTGGTTCACACCGGTAATCCTAGCCACCCACAAGGATCTGAGCATCACAATTCAAAGCCAGTCTTGGGGGCTGGGAAGTGGCTCAGTGGTAGAGCGCTTGCCTTGCATGCCTGAGGCCCTGGGTTCGATTTCCTCAGCACCACATAAGCAAAAAAAGTCAGAAGTGGCACTGTGGCTCAAGTGGTAGAGCGCTAGCCTTGAGCTCAAGAGCTGAGGGACAGCGCCCAGGCCGAGTTCAAGCCCCACGACGGACCTCCCCCCCCCCCAAAAAAAAGACAGTCTTGGCAGGAAAGTCTGAGACACTCTTACCTTCAATTAACCACCAAAAAGCCAGAAGTGGAGGGGTAGCTAAGGGATAGCGCCTCAGTCTTGAGTGGAAAAGCTAAGGGAGAGTGTCCTAGCCCTGAGTTCAAGCCCGAGTACCCAAAAAAAAAAAAAAAAACTGAGAGAGAAGCCTTTTCATTCTAAAACACTTCATGATAAAATCAGCCTTGGACACTCAATTCCAGAGACTCTTACAAAGTGTCTATATCAAATCCATTCCTAAAAAAAGGAATCTTAGGTACAACGATCACAGACCAAGGAGACAGATGTTATAAATTGTGAGTTAAACCAGAGGTGATTCAAAAGAGAGAGGATAGAGGAGACTGATACTAAAGGCTGGTATGTCTTAGCATTCTGCTCACTCCTGTGTACATCCCATTGTCTTCATTACCCCACTTTGCAGAAAAAGTAACTGAGTCTTGAGAGCTTAAGAAGCATTAGGAAACAAATTCTCTGTGTGAGAATTTGAGCTTCTCTTACTGGTCTTCTCAGGTCATTTCCCGAGGTAGAATATTGAGAGAAGTCAAATAAAGCCATATGTAGTATACCAGAAAAGGTAAGAATGGTCTCAGTGTTACACTGAGAAAAAGTTTAAAAAGTCTTATTACTGAGAAAAAAAATAAATGTGAAGTCTTCTTTCGTATTGCTCTAATCTACTGAGTTCCTAAATATTTATTTATTCTAATGAGAATTAATGCAAAGAATGGTATACTTAATTAACATGATTTGATTCTTTTTCTATCATTGTACCTGTTGAATGTCAATCATATTTAAAGGGAATGATGATGTCGAACTTTTTCTGGCTACTGAAAAAAATGGAATTGTATTAGGGAATAAAGGTTAAATGGAAGACCATATCCAGGGTCACAAGGGTCTTTTCAAGTTGATGTTTAAATGGCAGCACCTGAGAAAAAAATGCTTTACACTGGATCTTTCTCGTGTAGGATGAGGAAGTTTTCTGGAGTAGAAGATGTTTACATATCTGTAGCTGGTCATCTCTACTGAATCTTAAATTCTTTCCTATTGGGAGAGTTTATATTTGAGCTAGTGGGTGTCTGCATACCCACTGAGATGCCCTGAAACTACTGTACCCATCTTTCTTTTTGACGGTGTTCTGTTTTGTTGTTGTTGTTGGAAATAAATTAATATATTATTTTCCATCTCTGGGGATATTTGTGTCTCTTTTTATTTGTTGGTCCTTACTATCCACTAAAAAGCATGGTCGGCAGTACACATCTATCATTTAAAAAAAAAAGAGATAAAAGAATGGGGATAGGAAGTTGGCTCAGTGGTAGAGTGCTTGCCTTGCATGCATGAGGCCCTGGGTTCGATTCCTTAGCACCACATAAGCAGAAAAAGTTGTAAGTGGTACTGTGGCTCAAGTGGTAGAGCGCTAGCCTTGAGCTGAAGAGCTCAGGGACAGCACCCAGGCCCAGAGTTCAGGCCCCATGACTGACAAAAAAAAAAGAGAGAAAGAAAGAAAGAAAGAAGGAAAGAAAGAAAGAAATGTACAATAGAATCATATAAAATGATATTTATCAAAATGAACTCCAAGAAATGGAAACAAGAGGTTTTGTGTCATTTTGTTTTTGTTTATTTTTTCTCCTTTGTTGCTGGTTTTGTTCTCTGTACCTTTTGTCTGGTATGTAACTTTATCTGTTTGAAGGAGGGTGAAAGGGGAACACAAAAAATGGTGGGACAAAGGGTGAACAAATGCAGCGGAGGCTCACTAGACACTGTTGAAAATGAACTATACAATTTGGGGGCATCGGGGGGAGGGAAAAACTGGGAGAAAGCAAGGGAAAGGGTGGACACTGTGCAAAAAGAAATGTACTCATTTACCTGACTTCTATAACTGTCACCCCTCTGTACATCACAATTTTTTTAAATGCACACATGCATACTGATCTAAAAACAACCCATCTACTGGAAAATAATTGAACTTTCCTTTTCTTGTTGCTAGGGGGAAATATTAAGAATGACAGAGAAGAGGGAGAATTGGAAGGTCAGTTTTAGTTAAATTGTTTTAAAAATTGGGAGCAAGAATACTGTTTTTAGGATTTGCCTGCCTTTTGTGCTTATTTTTTAATTCAAGACAATTTTTGAGAAAAATTTCCTGTTAATATTATAACTACAGTGGGGATCCTGATGGAAATGGTGGCTGGTCAAGATGCATTGTAGTTGGGAAGGTGGCTCAAGTGGTAGAGCTCTAGCCTTGAGCTGAAGAGGGACAGCACCCAGGCCCAGACTTTAGACCTCACGACCAACACCCCCCCCCCAAAAAAAGATTCATTGTAAACGTAAATGGACATGTTAAATTGACACTCCCTTGTGCAACTATTTGAAGGTAGTGAAATATACCTACTAATAATTACCACATGCAAAGTTTTCAGCAGCATTTCAGCTATGTTTTCAAAATAAATATTGCCTCTAATGAGCATATGGAAAACAGCTAATACTCAGGAAAACAACTCATTTTAAGGCCATCTTATGACCTTTGAACATAAAAAATATTTTTAAACTAAAATGAAACATGTTGCACAAAAATAATAAGATGGAACTAATACAGAATATAGAATACAGGATAAAAAGTAGAGTAGGTATACTTCAGAGGAAGACCACTTACCTAGCAGTCATGAGGTCCTGGGTTTGACCCCTAACACTCCTTCCTTAGTGTCCCCAGAGATAATCACTACTTAATGTATCTTTTCGAGCACTGTTTACTATAGTGTCATAACACATGTGCATATATTACAGCAGTTTTGTATCAAAAAATGTGAACACTATTTTAGTATTTCTCTAATACTAGTGCCAGTGAGTCACGCCTGTAATCCTAGATACTCAGGAAGCTGAGATCTGAGGATCACAATTTGAAGCCACCCCAGGCAGGAAACTGTGTGTCCATTAAACTACCAGAAAGCCAGAAGTGGAGCTGTGGCTCAAGTGATACAGTGATAGCCCTTCCCCTCCCCTACCCCCAAAAAAGCTCAGGGACAGTGCCCAGGATGAGCACCAAAAATTATAAGAGAAAATAATCCAGGCACCTGTAATCCTAGCTACTCAGGAGACTGAGGTCTGAGGATCATAGTTCAAAGCCAGCCCAGGCAGGAAAGTCTGTGAGACTCTTGTCTCCAATTAACTATCAGAAAACCAGAAATGGTGCTGTGGCTCAAGTGGTAGAGTGCTCGCCTTGAGCTGAAGAGCTCAGGGACAGTGCCCAGGCCCAGAGTTCAAGCTCCACAATGGAAAAAAATAATAATAAAATTTAAAACATATGTATATATACACACACACAGATATCTGTATATTTAATGAAAAGCAGTTACTACAAATTATATACTTAATTAACATGCCTTGTTTCTTAATCTTTCCTTTAAAGACCTTGGTGATCTTGACCATGAGTCATAGACATTTTGTAAAATGCTCCTGGGGAAGAAAGACTACAGAGATAAAGTATCCTGTGATTTCAAGAGTCCAGGCCATCAATCTCATGCACCTAATGCTGGCTTTTGCTATCGGGGTGGAGTGCTATTTGCTACATTTTCCCATTTAGGAAAAGCTTCTATGTTCCCATTTCCATACACTAACCCTTGGGAGTCACTGTGTACAGCCTCCACTTGGGAAGGCGGTGAGGCCCGCTTTATCAGTGTCTTCACTCATGATTTGGAAGTTTCTGTACAGATTAGGCTCATCACCCCAGTTTATTTATTCAGCCAGCTATTTGTTTCCATCAGTATGGACTCAAATATAATTTATTTTATACTTTGAGATCTCAACTCAATATATCTTTCTCAAATTGTTGACAACATTTATTTGACTTCTCCGTCCTTTGACATTTCCTTGCATCATTTCTTACTGCCATTACAAGCTATTACAGTTGAACATCTCGTTATTTTCTGACATCGTTTTGAAGCTAAAAGGACAATAGTAGCCATCACTGGAGATGTGCATGTGACTGGAGGCTCCAGACTCCTGGGAAGAGGGTCTGGCTCACCTCAGGAACTGTGCCAGCAAGAGATAAGGACAATAAAAACAGTGATGAGGAACAGATGCTTCAAGAGCAACTGCCCTGGTAAACGGTGCAATCATTCTACTCATCTTCTTATCATATTTCCCCTCAAAAAGTATGCTCACCAGATCTGGAAGGAGTTGTTCCCCACACTGACATGAAATCAACACACAACACTCATGTGTGGGCTATAGTGAATACTCCACTGCACGAATGTAGCCTTCCCAGGACTGAATATTCATTCCCAGCCTCCAGCATATCCTCAGTACCTCACCCAGTATCAGATGCCTCCTCAGGCCAGCTGACACCCAATGCCTGGAAAGATGTAGGCTGTGAAGACCCAACCCTCCATCCTAACTGGGGCCATTGCAGTGTATGACAGTGTAAGACCACACAGGTGTGGGTGGACCCAGGTCTCATTGTGATTGTATGTCTGCCCAATCGCAAATCTCCCTCATTTCCTATAAGCCAACTTTATTATTGCAAATTACTAGAAATCTCCTGTGTTTGGCAGCATTTTAAAAAATTCCTTGTTTATCTTTTCAAACATTTTTCTCATTATATTTGCTCATGTATTTTTTTGAGAAATGTTAGAAATAGCTTTTCAAAGTCCTTGGATACTTGGGATCTTGCTGGAATGTCAGGAGTCATTATACACTGACAGCATAACCTTTTATCTGTTGATTTATGCAGTGCTTTTCTGTCCTTCACTAAGATCATTTCCTTGTGTTAGTTTTGCGTGTGCTGTATGTGTTTATTGGCATGTATGTGGCAGATTCTTTTTTTTATGCCTCTTGGGAAGGCTGTTTACAAAGCTTTCTACTTTGCTATTGATCATTCAAAAGAAGGCAAGTTGTACTGATACTTTTGGTGGATATCTTATTGAAACTTGTTATTTCCAATGGTCTCTTAATGTGTTATGCTTCACATTTGCCAATACTTACCAAATAATAGTTTTGTCCCTTTCTTCTCAACATCAGATCATCTTATTCCTTTTTATAAATAGAAATGCTTTCCCTGGTCCCCACACCAGTACTGGGGCTTGAACTCAGGGCCTGGGTGCTGTCCCTTACTGTTTTCCACTCAAGGAAGACTATTTTACCACTTGAGTCGCACCTCCACTTTAAGGATTTTTTTTTTTTTCCTGCTGGTTGATTGGACTAGTCTCATGGACTTTCCTGCATGGGCTGATTTCAAACCACAACATCTGATCTCAGCCTCTCTTGTAGGCTGGATTACAGGCATGAGGCACCAGTACCTAATGGCAGCCTTCTTTGTGTTATTACCAGCACTAGAGGTTAAACTATTGTTTATGATGCTGGAGATCCACTAGAGGTGTCTGGTAGGAGACCTTCACTGAGTTCAGAATCAGAATACCAGAAAACAGATATAAATAGGAGGTTATTATAGCTTTGTATTTATTTCAATTCCAGTTGCTAAATCATTCAGATTGACTTGTGGAATTATGGGTATCTTTTAAAAATTTGTCTTCCACTTATAACTAATATGTGAGGTGAGAAGTTACTACTTTTCCTTCGTTTAAACAGCCAGAATTGAGTAGCAGTATGTCAGAAGAGAAAATGGAGTCGGGAACCACATGAATAGAAGGGCAGTCAGAATTCTGCAAGACCATTGACTGAACTCTCATGTTCCTACTCTAATTACTCCCTCTTCTGGTCGGGATGGTTTAGGATGCAGGGGTCTAGCCAACTGGAAAAGCCGTTAATGGACAGCCTTCCCTGAGGGCTGAGTTCTGACCTTGAAACTGGGCTGTCTTTGAGAAGAGGAGGGTGCAGGAGAAGTTAACCAAGCTTGTCTTGCCATTAGTCAGTTTTATATTACCATAATAAAATACCTGAGGCTGGGAAACTTTTTAAAGCAAAGCAGCTTAATTAGCTCACAGTTTTGGAGGCTTGAAGACAAACATCCAGTGATTTCATACATCCTGGCATCACCATAAGGTTTAGTGGTGGCCAGATCACTGCAGAATGAATATGAAATGATGAATATGAATATGATGCGATCACATCACAAAAACAGTAAGCTCAAGAAAGAGTCCCATAATCCTTTCTGAGGGCATGCCCCCAACTTGACATGTAGACCCTTGGAGGACAAACCAAGCATAGCTCATAAGGGACCACAAGCTCTGAAAGCACCAAGCACCCGTTTGGAAGATCAGCTTTGACAAGTCTTATCTTAGGCTCAGAAGCTAGGCTTGCCTCTGGGGAAGGATCTGAGGGATGTATGGAGGGTGGCTGGAGCAATCCCAAAATAAATGGTTCCTTAGAGAAGAAGATAGAATTCTGAAGCTGCCAGCCAGCATCAAGTGTCAAACTGCAAAAGTAAACCTTGGGTGTAAGGTGATTGAGATCCAATGATATTAGGAAGAAGTTAGCGAAGGTGAATTATTTCAAGTTCAGGCTGAAAGCCAAGCAAATGTGCAGCTTTTAGAGGCTTTTAACAATAAGTAATTACTTTGAAACAATATTAGAGTTAGGGAAAAGGTACAAAAGTGGTACAAAGAGTTCTCCTGGATCTTTCACTTAGCCTCACTTTAGGTGAGCACCTTACATAACCCAAGTTCATAATCAGAACCAGTTTTGTTCTATTTTTATTCTATACTTGCATAAGAGCTGGAGTGAAGTGACACCCACCTTTGTACAGAGCCATCCTGTTGGGGAAGGTTATTTTCCAAGAATATATGACTACCACTAGACCAAGTGATGGCCAGGGTAACCACAAGTGATCTTCCCACTAGAAATTGTACTATGGTATTAGGTGCTGACAGTGACAATGGCAGCAGGAGGGTCCTTTAAGGGGTAATAAGGACTAGTGACCTTATAAAATCATACTCAAAAGACCACGCCCCATGATGCATGCCTGTAGTCCTACTCTCAGTAAGCAGAGAAGAGAGAATTGTACATTGGAGGCCAGCCTGGATTACCTAGTGATACCCAGTTTCCTTTCCACTCAAAGACAAGACAATAAGGGGCCTTTGTGAGAATAAAAATGTGGGCCTCAGCAGACACCCACCCTGCTGGTGTCTTGTAGCCTTTGTAACTGGCAGAGATAAACTTGTGATGCTTGTAAACCAGCTAACCAGCTTGGGGTATTTTTGTTATAGCCACCCTGACAGACTGACACATGGAAAGAAAAATTCTACATATTCTATCTCCAAGACTGGAAATGAGCTAAAAGCAAAGAAGAGAAGAGCTAGATGTGGCTCATGCATAGCTACTAAGTAGGCTGAGATTTGAAGATGGAGGTTCAAAGCCAGCTAGGACAGGAAAGTCCTTGAGACTCTTATTTCCGATCAACCAGTTAAAAATCCCAGAAATGGGGGCTGGGAAGGTGGCTCAGTGGTAGAGCACTTGCCTTGCATGCATGAGGCTCTGGGTTCGATTTCTCAGCACCACATAAGCAAAACGAAAAAAGCCGGAAGTGGCGCTGTGGCTCAAGTGGTAGAGTGCTAGCCTTGAGCTGAAGAGCTGAGGGACAGCGCCCAGGCCCAGAGTTCAGGCCCCACTACCGGACCCAAAACAAAAAACAAACAAAAAAAAAAAAAAACAGAAATGGAGCTGTGGCTCAAGTGGTAGAACACTAGCCTTGAGCAGAAAAGCTAATGAACAGTGCCTAGGCCCTAAGTTCAAGTCCCAGTACCAGCAGAGAGAAGAAAGGAATGAAGGAACAAAAGAAAGAAGAGGAAGGAAGGAAGGAAGGAAGGAAGGAAGGAAGGAAGGAAGGAAGGAAGGAAGGAAGGAAGGAAGGAAGGAAGGAAGGGAGGGAGGGAGGGAGGAAAGGAGGGAGGGAGGGAGGAAAGGAGGGAGGGAGGGAGGGAGGGAGGGAGGGAGGGAGGACAGGAGATACTCTTTGAGGAAAATTAAGAGAGGGAAGAAAAGAGGGAGGGAGGGAAGCTCATTATTCCTGAACTAAGAAAGTGGTGAAGAAGAAAACAATTAATGAGTAGGTTAAGTGTGATGTCTTAATGCATGGACTACTAGCTAGAAACCCTCCATTCAGACGCATTTCTTTGGATTTGTTGCCTCATGACTTAGACTAGGTGGTCTTGGATATCTAGGGAGAAAAGCCTGGATGGCTACCATGTCTCCACATTTAAACTCTGGAGCTTAACGTCTTTGTCATCCCCTCTCACATTTCCTAGGCCAGGCAGTGTGGCAGTAAGGCTGTGATTGGCTGCAATTAGCACCCACACCCAGCAGAAGAGAATGGCTTAAAGAATAACCACATTAACCACATGCCATTCTTTGGAATAGCACTTAAACACAACAGAATCTGTTAGAAAAATACCTGTGACCTAAGGAATGCACTAAAATTCTGATATTGTAGCCATGACCCTACCTGAAAAGTATCCTATGTGGATATGGGATGAATTAACTTTTCCAAGGACTGGTGAATCTAGGGAAATGTCATGTGAAAACTTTCCACATATATAGAGAGGGGGTGGACATAGTATGTTTTCCTGGGATTTTTTTGATTAGGAAGATTCCATTAATTCCTTTATATCCTTATAACACATCCAGGTCGGTTCAGGTCTGGATGAACAGCTGGTATTAAGACAAGGAGTTCTCACAACAGTTGTTGCTTTAGGGTATTTGATTCACATAGGTATGAAGCAATGCATTTTATTCTTGGTTATCTGTAAATACAGAAGCCGTTCTTTCTTGCCAGGCACTGACCTGATGGCCCAAGATTAACAAACTCTTGCCTTCACAAAACTTAGGACAGAGTATAGTTATAAATCTTCAAGAACACTTTGTGTTTAGTTTTCCAGC
Source organism: Dipodomys merriami (assembly GCF_024711535.1). Lineage (NCBI taxonomy): Eukaryota > Metazoa > Chordata > Mammalia > Rodentia > Heteromyidae > Dipodomys > Dipodomys merriami. The sequence continues at coordinate 26,476,430 of NW_027202937.1, read as the reverse complement.
AGCAGGATGCAAAGGATTCTGAGTGATCTATCTTTGTTATTCATGACTGGGTCTGTATCTGAAGCAAGTCAAAGACAATCTCTCCTAGTCACTGTTAATTAGAAAGAAAAAAGAGATGGACGGGATCTTTATATTTCAGTTGGAGAGAGAGGAATTCCAAAGTACAGTAATGAAGATGAAAATTGGAAACAGTGACTAAATTATGTGAAGCTAAGAAACAGATGGAGGTACACAGGTGAGTAGATGTGGGAGTAAAGACTTCCATTGAGACTATCCTGGAAGGCAGATGTGCAGAGGACATGTTTTGAAACTGTAATTTTACCATATGCAATTGATCAGAAGACAATAGCTGCGGTGTGGTGTGGTGTGGTGGTGGATGGTGGTGGATATTTCTGGCCCCAGCTACTTGGGAGGCTGAGGAAGGATGATCACCATATGAGGCCATGGGAAAAAGCCCAGGACCCTATCAAAAATAAACATGCAAACGAACAAAACAAAAACCTGGGCTGGGAATGTGGTAGAGCGCTTGCCTCGTATGCATGAAGCCCTGGGTTGGATTCCTCAGTGCCACATACACAGAGAAAAGGCAGAAGTGGCACTGTGGCTCAAGTGGTAGAGTGCTAGCCTTGAGCAAAAGCTCAGGGACAGTGCCTAGGCTCTGAGTTCAAGTCCCAGGACTGGCCCAAAACAAAAACAAACAAAAAACCCCTACAGCTTACCTTTACAACTTATTTTGTGCCTTAGTAAATTTCAACCAGTCAAGGACTCAGAGAAAAAGTTGGCGCTAGAAGTTGAGCAGGGAAAGTATGAGACAGGTCTAGATCACATTGCTGCACCAGGCAGGAGGGGAGCACACATGACAACACAGAGCCACCTTGAAGGGGCTGCTGGGAGCTAAGTGTGGGACACTTTGAGCAGTGAAATAATAGTAGAGAAGTCTATAGGGAGGGCTAGTCTAAATAAAATGTAATATATGCACATATGAAATAACATGGTAAAACAAACCTTTTAGTGCAATTAATACATACTAAAAAAGGAAAATGAGTGACGGAAAAATAAAGCAGGCTCTGTAGGGGAGGACATACCATTGAAAACAGGTTGATTTAACTTGGGGGGGTGTATGAGGGTGAATATGGTCAAAGTTCTTTATTTGCATGTATGAAAATACAACAAGGAAGACAGGTGGCACTTGTAATCTTAGCTCCTCAGAAAGCAGAGACCTGAGAATTGTGTTTCCAAGTCATCCCAGGAAAGTCTGTGAGACTCTTATCTCCAGTGAACCACCAAAAAGCTGGAAGTGGAGCTGTAGCACAAGCAGTACTATGCTAGCCTTGAGTACACACACTTAAGAACAGCACTTGGGGGCTGGGAAGGTGGCTCAGTGGTAGAGCGCTCGCCTTGCATGCTCAAGGCCCTGGGTTCGATTCCTCAGCACCACATAAGAAAAAAGCCAGAAGTGGCGCTGTGGCTCAAGTGGTAGAGTGCTAGCCTTGAGCAGAAGAGCTGAGGGACAGCGCCCAGGCCCAGAGTTCAGGCCCCATGACCGGACCAAAAAAAAAAAAAGAACAGCACTTGGACCCTAGGTTCAAGCCCCAGCACCAGTACACCACATGCACATACACACAGACATACACACAGACACACAGGTATGCACAAAGAACAATGAAAATTGTTGAGATTATTATTATTATTATTTTTGCCGGTCATGGGGTCTGAACTCTGGGTCTGGGCGCTGTTCCTCAGCTCTTCAGCTCAAGGCTAGTGCTCTACCTCTGGAGCCACAGCGCCACTTCCGGCTTTTTCTGTTTATGTGGTGCTGAGGAATCGAACCCAGGGCCTCATGCTTGCAAGGCATGCACTCTACCACTGAGCCACCTTCCCAGCCCCTATTGAGATTATTTTAAGAAAGGGGTAGAGAGCATGGGAGAGAGGGTGAGTTTGATTGGGATACATTGTATGTATGTGTGAAAATTTCACAATGAAACAACCCCTTGTAATACTAATGTGTGATAATAAATAATGGTAGCAATGGACTATAATCCGATAACTAAAATAAGAATTCACAAATACACCTGTAAATGTACATATATCAAACATAGATATTGATATTGTTAAACTTTTTAAGGAGTCATTAATTTGGACTGAGATCCTGTACTACACTCCAACAGACCAAACACATGACAACTAACCGGCCCCATTCAATCTACCATAATTCTGTACCTAGTGGCCAGTGTTAGGAAAATAGAGGAGAACAGAAAGGGAATAGGCTGGATTCAATTGTCAATAGGCTAGGACCCTTTATTGCAATGAGGAGCACAGACCTTCCCAAGAGTTTGGAGGTTGTGTGAGGGACTAGATTTTGAGGTGGGCTTATATAGGCCTTAACAAGGAAACAGAAAATAAAAAATAAATAAAAATAAATGGGAGATGTTCCAGATCCTCTTGTGGGGCGGGGTTCTTTGGAACCCTGCCTTGTGGGGCGGGAGTTGGAACCCCACCGTGTGGGGTGGGGATCCTTGGAACCCCGCCATGTGAATTGTGGGGCGGGGTCGGTTCGGTGTTGGGCCTGAACTGACCAAGAGGGCCTCCTAACCGAGGCCCAACTCGCCCACTGTGGGTCTGCTCCTTCTGCTGTGGGGCGTGGGTGTGGAACCCCGCCGTGACAGGAGTCCCCGGACCAATTCGGGAGATCTCCACTTTGTAAAGTTTTTTTTTTTTTTTTTCCGTAACTGTCAGGCCTGCGTGTGCTTTGTTTGTACTGCTTATTGTTTTTTGGACTGTAGGTCTGATGGGACTGGAAACCATGGGCACCACTCCATCTAGCCCCCTAGACTTACAAAAAGAAACTGAGAAAGAGGAAAAGAAAAGGTACCCCCCAGTTTTTCAGGGAGATAACTTGGAAGAAGAGATGTTTCCTCCTCCATCCTCCCATTCCCAGGTTCCTTTTACAGAACCTGAGAATGATCGAGAGGAGGAGGGAGCTATAGAACCAGCAGCCGAACCCTTGGCACCTGCCCTTAAAGTTTCTGAGGGGCCAGTCACTCAACGACGCCGTGGGCTCAACCCCACTTCTAGGGCAGCTGTTTTTCCCTTACCGCGCTGTAGGTCCTGTGGATGCGGATGGTCCACAGCAACTCCAATATTGGCCATTTTCTACCAGTGATCTATACAATTGGCGTACCCAAAATGCCCCCTTTTCTGAGAAACGCGAGGATTTAACTTGTTTGCTTGAAACTACTCTCTTTACTCATCAGCCTACTTGGGATGATTGCAGTCAGCTTTTGCAGGTCCTTTTTACCACCAAAGAGAGAGACCGCATCCGAGAAGCGGCACAGAAACATATCCCTGGCCCCAAAGGAGCGCCCATCATGGATCCTGCCCTGATCGCTGCCTATTTTCTTGAGATACAACCAACATGGGACTACAATATGGTTGAAGGTAGGGAGCAACTCCTCGTCTACCGCCAGGCTCTGTTGGCAGGTCTCAAGGCGGCGGCTCGCCGACCTACTAATATGGCCAAGGTTTATGATGTAAGACAGGGAGGAAGTGAAAGTCCGGCAGCATATCTTGAGTGGCTCATGGAAGCTTTTAGTCAATATACCCCATATGATCTTGAGACCCAGGAGTCGGCTCAGATGATGGTTTGCCTATATAAATCAAGCTGCACCAGACATAAAGCAAAAGTTGCAGGCTCTAGACAGATTTGGTGAAAAGTCTATTAGGGATCTAGTACCCACGGTGGAAAAGGTTTACAATAAGAGACAGAGGAGCAAAGACAGGAAAGAAGGACAGAGAACGTGAAATTGAGTGTGAAGAGACCAGGCCAAGGAAAAGCAGCCAGACTTGTTGGACTCGCCACTATCGCATGCCAAACATATCCGGTTCACAGACAGCAGCAGTTTCATTCGAGATGGAAAAAGGTACTTGGACACAGCAGTCACCACGGACACTGAGATAGTGTGGGCAGAAGCACTCCCCCAGGGAACATCTGCACAAAGAGCAGAACTAGTGGCACTAACAAAAGCCCTACAGATGGGAAAAGGGAAGAGACTAAACATTTACACGGACAGTCGGTATGCTTTTGCCACCGTGCATGTCCATAGAGCCATTTACCAAGAGAGGGGGCTGCTGGCAGCTGAGGGAAAGACTATTAAAGACAAACAAGAAATTTTAAGCCTCATCCCTGCCTTATGGGAACCAGTAAACATTGCCATTATGCACTGCATAAAGGGAACTGATTCTATAACCAAAGGAAATAACTTGGAAAATCAGTCAGCTAAGGAGGCGGCCCTCCAGCCCCCAGCAGATTTGACTCTAGTAGACCCAGGGCCACGAGCTTTGCCTCCTGAGCCTCAGTACTCCCAAGAAGAGTTGGAGTGGATAAAGAAAACTCCCATGGCCTATAAACCCCCAGACAGAGAAGGAAACAAAGACTGGTGGAAAACTGGTGAGGGGAAACTTATCTTGCCACAAAGATTGGGCAAGGGGATTCTTAAGAGAATTCATCGGGTCTCTCACATGGGAACCCGAAGAATGCAGGACTTGCACCGACACTCAGAAGTAAAAATTAGGCAAGGAAATCAACTCATTGAGGACATTGTTAAAAACTGTAAAGCCTGTCAGCTCACCAATGCCCCCGATCAACTGGTTACAAAAGGAGCTCGCCTCCGTGGAGATAGGCCAGGTGTGTATTGGGAAGTAGACTTCACAGAAATTAAAACTGGAAAATTAGGGTGTAAATATTTGCTAGTTTTTGTAGACACCTTTTCAGGATGGGTTGAAGCCTACCCAACAAAGCATGAGACCGCAAACATCGTGGCTAAGAAAATCCTGGAAGAAATCCTACCCAGGTATGGCTTCCCATCCACCATCGGGTCGGACAATGGACCGGCCTTCATCTCAAAAGTAAGTCAGGGAATAGCCGTGGCACTGGGGACGGATTGGAAATTGCACTGTGCTTATAGACCCCAGAGTTCAGGGCAGGTAGAAAGAATGAATTGGACTCTAAAAGAGACCTTAACTAAATTGGCCTTGGAGACTGGCGCAGACTGGCTATCGCTCCTTCCTTTTGCCCTGTTTAGAGTAAGAAATTCACCCTATCAGCTTGGCTTTACTCCTTTTGAAATAATGTATGGACACCCTCCCCCCATTATCCCTAGCCTTCAGACTGAATTGCTGATTTGGATGATACTGAATTTCTGTGTAAGCTTGACTATTTACAGCTGGTGCATGAGTATGTGGCTTCAACTTAAAGCATTATATGATTCTTCTATTCCTACCTTCCCATTTGTTTAAACCAGAGGACTGGGTGTTTGTTCGAAGGCACAACTTGAGATCTCTGGAACCACAGTGGAAGGGACCTTACATGGTGCTACTGGCTACACCTACTGCCCTTAAGGTGGACGGCATTGCTGCTTGAATCCACTGCTCCCATGCCAGACTGGGTGACCCCTTTGCCCTGGATGACCGTGGGGAAACATGGGAAGTCTCCAAGCATCCTACCCAACCACTCCACATACACCTCAAGAAAAGAAAAATGAACTGATTGTTATTGGTATTGTTGTTTAATAGTATGGCTGAGGTCAGAGAGGGACTATACCCATTCAAGATTGAAAGCTGTTGGAGTTTAGTTTTGGGCTGGAGCCACAAGATTGTGTCTCAGGACCATAAGTCAAGGGGGGGAATGAAGGGTTAAAGTACTTGAGGCAGTGACCATTTGTTGCTTGCTTCAGAGCAGAGCATCACGTGGTGCTAAACCACCTGGTTGTGTGCCTTTATAAGACCTGCAAATCCTTAGCTGGGGCTCTCCTCCTAGCTCCGCTGTGTCTGAGTGTAGGATGAGGCCCGAGCTGCAGCCCATTTAAATAAAACCTTAAAACAGCTGTAGAATCTGACTTTCGGTGGTCTCCTTGGTGGGGGTCCTGCGACCTGGATATAACACTATGGTCTCTCAGAAGCCAAGGGCAGTGTCTTTGGCCAGGCCCAAAGTGTAAAGATCTACCTGAGATGAGGGGCTATTGTCTTCTGGGGGCCAAGGTCAGAATGACCTGTTTGTGGACAAGCTTATGAACACACACCTGGTGCTTTGTTTTAAGCAGGAATGAATCTGTCATATTCCATCTTTAGATGCATAAAAAGATCAGGTCAAGAGAGGAGGGGCAAGTCCTTCAGCCAGCAACCATTTTCTTTTTTTGGTGGGGGGGGAGGTCCGGTCGTGGGGCCTGAACTCAGGGCCTGGGCGCTGTCCCTCAGCTCTTCAGCTCAAGGCTAGCACTCTACCACTTGAGCCACAGCGCCACTTCCGGCTTTTTTCTTCTTTTTGCTTATGTGGTGCTGAGGAATCGAACCCAGGGCCTCAGGCATGCAAGGCAAGCGCTCTATCACTGAGCCAACTTCCCAGCCCCAGCCAGCAACCATTTTCTATGAAAGGTCAGAGAGAAGTATTTTAGTCTGTGCCAGTCACCTGGTTTCTATGGCACTTGCTCAAATGTGCTGTTTCAGCCATAGGCAATATGTAACACAGCTAGGTACCAATAAAACTTTATGTATATCCCAGGGCTGTAGATTGTGGTCCCTGTTCTAAGCATTCATTCTTCCTTAATATAAGTCTCAGTCTAAGAGGGTGAAAGAACATTCACCATAGATATGAATTATCTACCCATGTGGAAAGCTATGCCTGCTCCCCCTCCCTCAACTAACCCCTGCCAAAGTAAGGGACCCAGTGAATCACCTGAAAACAATGAGAGTGTGTGTGAAGAAAGAAGATTCGTGTCTGCTTAGCTCTTGGCCCGAGGTGTGAATTTATGGGGGTGTGCTTCCTCTGGGCATGCTGGGAGAAGTGGGCAAATGGAGGCAAAATGGAGAGAGAGAAGCAGCAACCATCTGGTGTGACAAAGATTCCCCTTGCTCCAAGCGAAAGCTCGCAAAGAAACTGAAAGTGATTTTGTCCCCATTTTGACATAAAGGGTTTGTGGTCTGCAATCTGTCCCGAGATGATCAGACTACTGTGGAAGAGAATGAGCTAGGCAGAGCTCCCAGACCAGAAAGCTTGGTTGGCTAGGAAGCTTCCAGGGTCTACCAAGAATTCAGAGGGGGGAAGGGGTGAGGAGGGGGAAGGGAGAGTGTGAGGGAGAGGGCGAGGGAGGAGAGGGAGAGAGGAGACAAGACAGAAACACAGACAGAGACAGAACAGTAACCTATCTACCATTTAATGATATCTACAACATTCATAAGCAGTTGAAATGGAAAGTAAAGTAGTCATAACTGACCAAGGGCCAGATGATTAAAATAATAGAGAGAGCAGGAAGGTCTCATAGACCACATGCTCCCTCTCCCTGATACCACATGAGCTGGTTGGTGGTGAGGGTGAGCAGAAATCAGAGAATAAACTGCCTCTTGGACACCAAAGCTTTCTTTCATCCAGGGTCCTGATCAGAGGCAGGGAAAGGTTGCATTAAATTAGAGTGAGATTAGAGCTTTAAAGGGAATGGAATTTAAACTATTAAAGATAGCTTGGTGTTATGAGATCTTTTCAAGATGCTATTAGGGAACCACCCATAGAGAAGGAGAGGGAGGTTGAAAGCAATATATTTTCTGGCCAAGACTGCTGGGGAAAAATTTCAGTGTTTGTATCTGAATTTGAAACTGTTTAAAAATCAAATACTTACATAGTAACAGCTTAGAAGTCCAGTCTAGGCACTTAGTTTTTAGCAACACATGCCAAAGTCAAAAAATTGCTGTCTCTCTGGGTCTTTCTCCCTATCTCTGTCTCTTGGTCAGTCTCTCCCTCCCTCCCTCTCACACACATACACAGTATAGAAGCTATATCCTGAGTTGGGCGATGGTGGCTCACACCTGTAATCCTAGCTACTCAGGAGGCTGAGGTCTGAGGATCGCGGTTCAAAGCCAGCTGGAGCAGGAAAGTCCATGAGACTTATCTCCAATTAACCACCAAAACACCAGAAGTGGTGCTATGGCTCAAGTGGTAGAGCGCTAGCCTTGAGATGAAGAGCTGAGGGACAGCACCCAGGCCCAGGAACCTTTTGCAACTAAAAACAAAGGGAAGGATCCTCCTCCCCCCCAATTCCATTATTCATTAGAAGAAAGTGCTAAGTGCCCAAAGGCACCAGCCACTATGCTGAGCACTTTATTTGAAAACTCATTTGACCTGCCTGGCCCTGCCTAATGGAGTACTCTAACTTGAGAGGAGAGAGAGAGCTGGAAGAATTCCACCACTTAAGGGCTGGGAATAATAAACCAGATGAGAAATTGCTGGAGAATACCCAGGTGGGCAGATTCAGTAAGAAGATAGCCAAAAGAAGCAGGGAGGTTGCTCAGAGATGAGCAATGAGATCCAGCTATGACAAATGAGCTAATTCAACAACGGAAACAGGAAGTGAGAACTCACATTTTTCCAGCCTCTCCCAGGTACAGACCGAAAGCAGGCCGTGTGCCATGGAGGGGCCTTGGTCACAGCCTGATGAGGACTTTGAAAAAGAAATCAAGACACACCTGGAGCAAGAAGGTAGAAGTGCCACACGCTGGTGGCTCTCACCTGTAATCCTAGCTATTCAGCAGGCTGAGATCTGAGGATCATGGTTCAAAGCCAGCTCCAGCAGGAAAGTCTGTGAGACTTTTACCTCCAATTAACTACCAAAAAAGCAGGAAGTGGAGCTGTGTCTCCACTTGACCCCTAGTCTTGAACACAAAAGCTCAGGGACAGTGCCCAGGCCCTGAGTTCAAGCCTCAGGACTGGCACACACAAAAAAGCTAGGCACCAGTGGCTCAAGCCTGTAATCCTAGCTACTCAGGAGGCTGAGATCTGAGGATCACGGTTCAAAGCTAGCCTCGGCAGTAAAGTCTGTGAGACAGTTATCTCCAATTACCCACCAGAAAACTGGAAGTGGTGCTGTGACTCAAAGTGGTAGGACACTAGCCTTGAGCTGAAGAGCTCAGGGACAGTGCCCAGGCTTAGAGTTCAAGCCCCACAACCAACAAACAAAACAAGAACATGAATGAAGGAAAAATTGTGGGCTGTACTAAGGTAAATTATCAGAGAAGCCACATTTTGAAGGATTGAATCTTAGAGTCTTTATTACTCAGTTAGCAGTCTGCAGGCAGCCAGTTGTTACAAAGACCTGCAGCCCGCAAATACACTTAACACAGCTTGGAAACAGGCCAGAGAAAGAACAAAAACAATACCAACAAACCAAGTCAGCTCCAGTGAAGAGCTGAATTGGGGTGCCATGATGACTGGAGACAGGACGCGAACACAGAGACATGTGGCACAGAACAATGGCATCTGTGCTGTTCCCTGCCTACATAGAGTCAGGCCAGGAGACTGGATCACAGGACACTCCTAGGTCCGGGCACTGGAGTGACAGGGTCAGTAACGGATCAGCCAAGTGTCCACTGCTCCTGTTTCCAGGGATCCAGGTATGCCCATCACCCGATGGGGTCGGGGGGAGGTCACCTTCCCCCACCATGAAGACCTTACCATTTACCATGTGGCCAATATGACACTGGTCAGACCTGACCTCCCTACTTCAAGTAAAGGATAAAAACCAAATTCTCAACACTTAACAGGATTTTCCTTTCAGATGGGGCCTTGCTATGATACTGAAATAAGGATACTGGGTCTAACTGGCACCATCTTGGCAACATGGTGGGTAAGAGGAATTGGGTTTAACTGGCACCATCTTGTCTTCATGGTGGAGGAGGGGGAAGCCCCACCCCGAGGTGCTAGGCTGCCTGAATTCCTAGAGGCCAGGGTGGGAACTTGGACGATAGGGTCTGGACCTTCCAGTCCTGTGCTATGACCTCTCCAGCTCCTTGTCACCCTTCCCCCATCAGCTCAGGTGCCATTGCAGGCCCCTGCCTCCTGTCTGCTGACTCTCCTCAGGTCACCATGGCAACCCACTTCCCGTCTCCACGGAGTTGAGCTAGTGTGTTGGTATTGTTTTTCTGCTCTTTCCTTGCTTTACAACCCTCATGGCTCAATTTTGTTGTTGTTGCCTTTTTTTTTTTTTAACAGTGTTAAAAGTATTTGAGGCTGCAAGTTTTCTGGGAACATCTGTCAGTGGCAGTTGCTGGCTTTCTAATAAATACGCCCAATTCCACCTCTCAAAATGTGGCTTCTCTGTATCTTGAGTTCGAATTCCTATATAACAATACCCAGGCTGAGTCCCATATTCTTCTGCCTCAGCCTCCCAAGGAGTATAGGCACATTCCACTAAACCTAGCTATGACATTGATTTCTTTTTTCTTTTTTTGTCAGTCGTGGGGCTTGAACTCTGGACCCAGGCATTGTCTCTCAGCTCTTCAGCTCAAGGCCAGCGTTCTACCACTTGAGCCACAGTGCCTCTTCCGGCTTTTTCTGGTTATGTGGTGCTAAGGAATCAAACCCAGGGACTCATGAATTCGAGGCAAGCACTTTACCACTGAGCCATCTTCCCAGCCCCTATGACATTGGTTTTTAATGCTCAAACTTAACACATCCAGAAATGGCAATATAAGCATATTATTTATCCAGAAATCATCTATCTATCTATCTATCTATCTATCTATCTATCTATCTATCTATCTATCTATCTATCCTTTTACAGATTGCTTATGATTTCTTATATATTTATAAAATTTTCTGATTACATCATTATTTCATTTATTGATTTTTAATACTATTTCTCACTCCAGACATGTTGTCTTACCCATGTTGTTAGAACCAAGAAAAATTTAAAAAGGTGAAAATTCAACGTAGCTAGCAGAAATAGGACAAAACATTTAAGGAAGAACCTCTTTGTAGAGAGAAACTCTAGGTTAGTCATTAAAAGGAAAAAGTCCAGAGATAAAGGCCTGGGTAAATTAGAGGCTTAAATACCAGGTTACTGGAATTCAGTAAATAACAGTGAAACTCAGAAAGAGCCAGAAAACCTGGAAGGTAGTTTGATTTTGAGTATGATAAATAAGTTTGGAATGTGTTCTGGTCAATATCAGTTAAACCCCAAAGCCAGGAACTGAACAAAGGGAAAATCTGGGATGTGAACTTTGCCTTAATGATTTACTGCTAGGTTACCAGGATTGTAATTGCCACCTGTAATCACTCACTGCTAGCTCTGCTTCTATAACTTGCTTTATTGCTGATTATGAAACTACCACTGACCACCTGCAAGTGGCCCCCTGTGAATCTTGCCTTTAAATACCCTGAGCAATTTGAGTTGGCTACTGTTTTTCACTGTCCTGATAGTGGAGAACAGTCACCATGTGGCTAATAAAGATTCCTAGCCTGTTGACTGAGTGCTGGGACTCCTTTTGCCAATCATAGGTTCGAGTTCCACCAGCCCTGGGAAGTTGGGATACTTCAATATTAATTTAAAGTTGCTTCTCTTGCACTTTCTATTATCTAATTATATAATATACAAACAAATGATAAATTAACCTAACTTCCAAGTACAAGATTGTTTTCCTTACCTAATTTGCTAACAATCATATTCCATGTTGTCGTAGTATAATACTATAGAAATACTATTAGTGATTATAATTCTCTTCTTAACTGTAATAAATATTTTACTAGTGTGTTTGGTGATTATATATTGTTTTTTAAGGGATAAGAGTGGGTCCTTTAGCATCCTTTTCTATTTTCCTACAGCACTTTGTATGGTGTAGTTTTTATCCCTCTGGATTTTCCTAAGAACATTATCCATTGCATCTACATTTTTCAATTCATTTTCAGGATTGGAAAAAAGATAGTACTTACAAATCTTTGAAATTCCCTGTGTATTTGTGATTGATTCTTACTTTGTGTGACTGTGACTTTCCTCCGAGGTAGCTAGGATTGCAGATGTGAGCTAGCAGTGCCGCATTCAAACACATATATCTAACTGGCTGTTCAACATCTTTTAGATGTCTAACTGAAACCATAAAATCAACCTATCCCAAGATGACCCCCCTCCTCCCTCACCCCACAAATGTAATCAAGTACTGTATCCTGCAGAGTCTATTTCCTGTTGATTTCTTAAAACGATCCTTTCTGCATTCTGCACACATTCTAATCCAAGCCAATTTAACCTAGTACCCTAGTCCCTACAGGGACTCCTATGATCTCTTGCCCCTGGAATTCATTCTGCAGTCAGTGTGATGCTGAAAACCAAAATCTGCTTAGGATACTGTCATGACTCATGTACTTCTGGTGTTTTTCTCTTAGTTGTTAAATTCAGATTAAAGCCTGCAGGTTGCTGCAGGATCCTTATCTCTCCCTCTTCACAGTATGTGTCTACCTTCTCCCTTATTCCAGCATTATTAGTATATACTGTTCAGTATTTTCAGTCTTCTTTGAGAAATCCTTCTGTACCTAAAGACCATAAAGATATTTACCATATTACACACACACACACACACACACACACACACACACACACACACACACTTGGGTTTTTGCTTGTTTGTTTTTATAAGACAGGACCTCTATGTAGTCTAGGCTGGCTTCAAATTTGTGATGCTCCTGTCTCAATTTCTTGAGTGCTGAAATTAAAGATGTATATCACTATGCTTGGCAAGAATAAGTAATAGTTTGTTCTTGGATGTTTTCCAATGTTGAAGATATGCACTAGGGTCCACACATACTAGGCAAGTGCTCTGGCACTCAGCTACATCCCTAGCCCATGGTACGTGTTTACTATGAAGAGTTTGCTAGTTGTTGTTGTTGTTGTTGTTGTTGTTGGTTGTGGGGCCTGAACTCTAGTTCTGGGCACTGTCCCTCAGCTCTTCAGCTCAAAGGTAGCCCTCTACCGCTTGAACCATAGTACCACTTCCAGCTTTTTCTGCTTATGTGGTGCTGAGGAATCGAACCCAGGGCCTCATGCATGCGAGGCAAGCACTCTACCACTGAGCTACCTTCCCAGCCCAAGCTTGGCTAGTTTTGATGTTTATATTTGCCAATGTAAAAGGAAGTGTTATAATAAAGAAATCCTGGGGTGCATAATGTGATATGGGAATTTGATAAGTGAGATACAGAGAAGCCACTTCGAGTGGCTGAATTGGGAGTCTTTATTAGAAAGTTGGTGACTTCAAGCAGACTCATGTCCCAAAAAACTGGCAGCCTCCGATGCAGTTAATACTGTTAGGAAACTGAACCACAAAAGTAGTAAAGAAAGAGCAGAAAACAATCTCAACAGACCAAAGCAACTTTAATGAATCGTTGAAGAGGGCTGCCATGGTAATCTGAAGTGTGTCAGGAGACACCAGGCTCGGCAAAATAGTGGCAGGGGTGGAGGGGCCTAAATGGGGTCATGGTTAGGGGGCAGGGTCTCAGGGAGCCTCTTGAGTTTAGGACACAGGTCTGGCAGGTCTGGGAGACTATTGCTTAAAGACCCTGCCCCATCTATTTCTAGGAATTCAAGCACCTATCACCTGGGGGTGGGGGGTGGAGAAGTGGAATTTCACCTCTAGAATTTTCAGAAAAGTCTCCATCATCTATTAAGATGCCAAGATGGTGATGAGGATAAGATGGCACTACTTAGAGCCAGTATCCATATTTCAATAACAAATCTGATATTATCTTTGCCCATTTGGATAACTAATGTTTCCCAACACTATTTATTGAATAGCGTTGAGATCTAGTGCCATTTCCTTTCTATTGTAAGGACTATGTTCCATTAGTCTATTTTTCTAATAACATCATTTCAGTGATTAAGCTCAAAATGGTCATGGCTATTTTGGTCCTTCCACTTGCAAGTAGCATTAGGATAATTGGAAGACATCAATAAAATGTTAGCAGTCTTTACTCATGGAAAATATCCAAAAGCCAGCAAGAGAATGAGAAGTAGAAAATGACAAAACAGGAAGCAATTGAAACTCTAGGCCACGAGAGAGGTGACAGGACTTCCAATGCAGAAGCACTGAAAAGAGACAGACAGGGGTTTTGCTGGTTTGAGCACACCTCCAGTCTGACACTTTCCTGGCTAATTGGAGATACTGTCTTCTGGATATTTTCTGTCCTGAGATTCTTTGAACTGTGATCCTTTCAGGTCTCAGTCTTCTAGGCTGAGAACCACTGGCATCCAGCCTAAATGTTGTCCTCTTTTTCTTTTTCTTTTCTTTTTGTTTTTTTGTTTTCTGCTTATCCTGGGGCTTGAACTCAAGAGCTTGAGAGCTGTCCTTGAGCTTTTCTTTTTCTTTCTTTTTTTTTTTTTGGTCCAGTCCTGGGGCCTGAACTCTGGGCCTGGGTGCTGTCCCTCAGCTCTTCAGCTCAAGGCTAGCGCTCTACCACTTGAGCCACAGTGCCACTTCCAGCTTTTTTCTTTTTGCTTATGTGGTGCTGAGGAATCGAACCCAGGGCCTCAGGCATGCAAGGCAAGCACTCTACCACTGAGCCACCTTCCCAGCCCTGTCCTTGAGCTTTTTTGTTCAAGGCTTGAGCCACAGCTCCACTTCCCACTTTGTTTTGGTGGTTAATTGGAGATAAGAGTCTGATGGACTTTCTTGCCTAGGCTGGCCTCAAACTCTGATCCTCAGATCTTAGCCATTTGAATAGCTAGTATAATAAAAGAGACCAAGCTCAGAATACATTTTCTTTCTTTCTTTTTTTTCCCCAAATCCTCACCAATACTTGCTATAATCTGACTTTAAAAAGTCTTATTATTATAGCCTAGTAAGTGTGAACTGCTATCTCACTGTGGCTCTGGATTTACATTTCCTGATAACTAATAATGTCAAGCATCTTTTCATGTGTTTGTTTGCTATTTATGTGTTTACTCTGTATACATATTTATTCAAATCTAACCCAGTCTCCCCCCCCCATCTCTCTCTCCCTCTGTCTCCCTCTCCTTCATGGCCATATGGTTGTCTTTTTTGTTGTTGTTGGTCATGGGACTTGAACTGCCTGGGCTCTGTCCCTGAGCTCTTCAGCTCAAGGCTAGTGCTCTACCACTTGAGCCACAGTGCCACTTCCAGTTTTCTGGTGGTTAATTGGAGATAAGAGTCTCATGGACTTTTCCTGCCTGGGCTGGCTTTGAACCATGATCCTCAGATCTCAGCCTCTTGAGTAGCTAGGATTACAGGCGAGCCACTGGTGCCTGGCACATGCTTGTCTTATAACAGGTGTTTAGAAACAGCTAATGCTGAAATGTATGGACACTTCACTTGAGCCCAAGGGACTAAGTAAAAGGGGAAAAAAGCCTAGCAACCCCACCTTCATTTTGTAGGAATTCTTCTGCATCTATCTCCTTTGTCTTAAAACTTTGGGTCAGACTTCTGCTTAACACTACATGTAGGCCTGTGAATCACTCAAGAGTGTCTATCTGAAAACCAGAGCTACCTAACCTGTCTTATTTCTATTCAGGGCTGAAAGCACAAAGACAAATGTGACTGAGTATCCTACTATCAGATTTTATACTGTTCCATTCCCGATCCCCCAAAAGGTACCAGAAATCTGTAATCATTATCCTAAACCAGCAATCACAGTGGATCTCAAAAGCAATGGAGCTTTTCACACCAACCACCCCATGATGAGTTCATCTTAAAATAGGAGCTATCAGTTCCCAGGAAGCAGATTGTCTTCTCCTTAGGACCACCTGGCAGAATGAGAACTGAGATTATGATCAACCACACCCCACTTGGACCAAGTCTGCTTAATTATACATGCCTTCCTCTATCTAAACCAAGAGTTCATGTCAGCATCCCAAAGACAAATTTGGGACTCACTGATTTCTTTACCTGGTCTTCCCAATTCTGGGAAGAACCAAGTCTGGTTTGTGAGGATTGCCCTACACCTCCTGTAACAGTCTCAGAGATTGGTTTCTGACTTACCCAGAATCCATTTATTTCCTATTTTCCTTACATCTTACTAGGTTAAGAAATAAGCAGGAGCTGGAGGTTGGCTTGGTTGGTAGAGCAGTACCCCAAGGGAAAACAGCAAGAACTGAGTTCAAGTCCCCGTCTCAGACCCCACCCCCCAAAGAAAGAAAATTAAATAACCAGAGTTTGTAAAATTGGTCAAATACAAAGTAAAACATAAGAAATCCAGTAACCTCCTTATACTAAGGAATTATTATAAGGAATATTAACCAGGCGCTAGTGGCTCAGCATAGCTACTCAGGAAGCTGAGATCTGAGGCTCCAAGTCAGCCCCAAGAGGAAAGTCCATGAGTCTCTAATCTCCAATTAACTATCAAAAAATAGCTGGAGCTGTGGTTTAAGTGGTAGAGCACTAACTTTGAGCACAAAAGTTCAGGGACAACTCCCTGACCCAAAGTTAAAGTCCCAGGACTGGCGCTAGTGCGCGCGCGCACGCGCACACACACACACACACACACACACACACACACACACACACACTCACACGCAAAGTAGGGAAAAGATGTATTTAGTCTATGTGACTGATAAAGTGTAATTGGCCATGCGTGGTGGCTCACACCTGTAATCCTAGCTACTCAGGAGGCTGAGATCTGAGGATGTCAGTTCAAAGCCAGCCTGGGACAGGAAAAGTCAGTGAGATTCTTATCTCCAATAAACCACCAGAAAACCGGAAGTGATTGTGTGGCTCAAGTGGTAAAGTGCTAACCTTGAGCTGAAGAGCTGAGAGACAGACCCCAGGCCCAGAGTTCAAGCCCCAGGACTGACCAAAAAAAAAAGTGTAATTGGAAATCAGTATGAGAGAACTGAATTCATGAAAAATTGTGCAGTTGTCAGCAGCAGACAGTTTACAAAGGAAGAGGAGGAGAAGTTGCTTACCAGGCCAGACTACTCTGCAGTTGCTTAAGGGACATCCCAGGAGAGGAAAGAAATAGAAGAATGGCAGGACCAATCTCTCCAGCTCCTTCAGGACTTGGGAGGATGGAGTCTTTCCAGCAGGGGGATTCTGTTGGCATCAACAGGTCAGGAGGCCACTGTTAATGAGATTGGACACGTCTTTGACTGACCCCTCAAACTGGGCTGCAGACACCTCTTCTTCACACTTTGAAATATTGTTCATCTCTGTGGACCTTTTGTACAATCGGCCCTTTTCTTCAAACTACCCAGAGACTGAAATATACCCAATCCCTTTGTTATAAAACATCTTAACTTTTAAAAAAAATTTTAAATTTTACTTTATTGTAAATACGCTGTACAGAGGGGTTACAGTTACATGAGTAAGGGAATGAGTACATTTCCTGTCGAGCATTGCTACCTTTTCCTTTGTTGTTCTCCCACTATCCCTTCCCTCCTCCAAGACATCTTAACTTTTACCAACAGCCCCAAACCTCTAGTTCTAATCAACATTTTCCAAACAAAGTGAGGTGCTTGTATCCTATGTGGATGAACTCTCTCTATGAGAGTTCAATATTTCAGACACTTTGCAAAACATAGAGTGTCTAGCACTCACTCCCTTGAGCTCAAGCTTATCTCCTATTAAATCCAATTTCCAATTGTCTTCAAATATACATTCTACTATGGGAGTCATAGAAGTTGTTTTGGCCCTTATTCTAGATAATACACCTTCAGGGGGAGAGGAGATAAGAACTGGTAATAGAGTAATATAATAATAGAGTATATAGTAATAAAATAATATAATAATACAATAATATAGCAATATGGAGTAATATAGTAATAGAGGAATGACTATCACAAAACACATTCTATATGTATATGGAAATATGATGAACTTTTGTACAATTAATATGCACAAATTAAAAAGAAAAAGAAAACTCATTTTCAAGAATGGGTATGCTAAAGTTTACTTGTAAAATCCAGTACATTCTTCAAAAGTAAATAAAACAACTTGCAAATACTTTGATAGTGGGTGATTTAGTGAAATGTCTTGCTTCCCTTGGGGTGTGAGTGGGGATATCAGAGTAAACTGTGTAAAGAGGCTGCCAGGACAGCTCATGATGGTGTCATATAGCTCTTCACTCTTCCACGAAATCCTTGTTCCCTTCCTCACCATTCCAATGAAGACTAGGATCGCAGAAGTCAATCACACACTGGTAATGGCTGAAAACCAGAGTTTGTTACAAAAACATAAACAAAAAGCCAGGCGCTGGTGGCTCATGCCTGTAATCCTAGCTACTCAAGAGGCTGAGATCTGAGAATCACCATTCAAAGCTAGCCTGCACAGGAAGTCAATGAGACTCTTATCTCCAGTTAACCAGCAGAAAACCAGAAGTGGAGCTGTGGCTTCAAAGTAGTCGAGTGCTAGCCTTGAGCAAAAGAGCTCAGGGACCAAAAAAGAAAGAAAAAAAAGAAAAAAAAGGGGAAAAAAACATTGGCATTGGCAGGAATACTGCAGACATTAAAAGTTACAAACTTTAATTTTGTGTCTCCTTTGAATAAAACTTAGAAATTGAAGCTCTAAAGCCAGGACCGGGAGATGTAGCCAGCATCTAGGTGGTTGGACGAGATAAGAAAACATGGAAAAGTGAGGAGACATTTTAGAGATGAATTCCATTTAGGGAAAAAGGGAGAAGGGAGGTCAAGGATGAAATCTGTGCTTCTGGCATGAGCAACAGGATAGCTATGCTGCCAGACAATGAGTCAAGACCAGCTCCTCCTGAGACAGAGCTTTGAAAACCATAATAAACATGCTATTTTAATTGCTTAATGTATGTGAGCAAATTTTATACAGAAACCAACTCAAAAGCATAGCAGGACATGGGCCCCTTTTCTGAAGCCTGGAAGCCTGGGACTAGGAGATGGTATGGTGAAATCATGAAGATCTTGGACCTGGGTTCTAAGGTTAAGCTGTCAGATTCCCAGAGGCTCCCAAAGCTTTCAAGGCCATTGATTTCTTCTAGAAGATAATTCCGCCCCCCTCCCCCCGTGCTTTATTTCTCCTTGTACTGAATGTAACAGAAGCAGTTCTTTCTATTTTCTTTAAAATCTTTACAAGTCCAGGGATATCCAGGACCATAATTCGCTTCTTGCTACTCTCATGGATTCCTATTCATGTGTATGCATGACAGGGGCTGAAAGCTTGGTGACTCCCAGCCCTCATAAATTGAAGCCCTACATCTACATGCCAGAAAGAGAGCTCACCGCAGAAACCAACTTGGCCAGAACCTGAACCTTCCAGACTCTAAAACCACGAGCTGCTGGTATGGTGTTTTAGCAGTCCTAGCAGATAATGCATTGCTCTTCCATATCTATCCCCTCAGAACAGAGAGCATTGAATAACCAGGACTGGCCCTCTTGTCCTGATTCTTGGTTTTTGCCGTGTCTCGTCTCGAGAGCTGGGTTTCCTTTTAGAGATTCTGACTATAAAAATCACATTTCTCGGTCTGGGAAGGTGGCTCAGTGGTAGAGTGCTTGCCTTGCATGCATGAGGCCCTGGGTTCGATTCCTCAGCACCACATAAGCAGAAAAAGCCAGAAGTGGCACTGTGGCTCAAGTGGTAGAGCACTAGCCTTGAGCTGAAGAGCAAAAAATAAATAAATGAAGAGGAGAAAAATGTAAAATGAACAGTACTTAAAAAAAATCACATTTCTCTTCCTCCTTCCCCCTGAAACATTTGGAAATTTTCTTTCAAAAAGCCATGCTTCTGATTCCTTTCTTGTCCAGAGAGGGCAGTTGTTTGCACACTTCTGGTCATAGTCGTATATGAACACTGACTCCCCTATGGACAACTAAATAGACACAGTACCCATCAGCTGCACTGGACATTAATCAAAATGAACTAAGCAACTCAATGGCAGCGATGGGAGAGAGGAAACGAGTGGGAAAGAGGGAACAGCTGACCTATGCAAAACAAAAGAAATGTACATATCACCCAACGTGGAAGAAATAACTGTATTGTCAAAGCTCATAGAACTCATAAATGTTATAGACCACGATAGACAATTTGCCCCATGAAAGTTAGAATGTGTTTGTGACTTTAACTAAGCATCACTATCCCAGAATACTGTGAAATTTGGGAAATTATGTAATCACTTAATCACAATAAAGAATTTGAAAAAAAAAGAGAGAGAAATAGAAACAGTGCTGTCAGCTATAAACCGCTGGATGTGTGATCAAGACCTCCCAGGGGTATTGTCCAGAGCTCTAATAGAAGTCTAGGAAAGACAAATTCATGACATCTTTGTTAAACACGTGGGCCTTCTAGACCTATGCTTCTGTAGAGGTATGAGTATAGAGAAGGTAACAAACCCCTCTCCCCTTTTTTTGGTCTGTTCTGGGGCTTGAATGCAGGGCCTGAGCACTTTCTCTGAGCTTTTTACTCAAGACTAGAATTCTACCACTTGAGTCCCAGCTCCATTTCTGGCTTTTTTTTCTTTCTTTTTTTGGTAAGTTATTAGAGATAAGTTTCATGGATTTTCCTGCCTGGGCTGGCTTTGAATCAGGATCCTGAGATTTCAGTATTTCTCCTCTTTCTGTTTGCATCTCTTAAATAAACAAAATATTTTCTCCTTTTTCTCCAGGTAGGTACACTCAAAAATACAGTTCTTTACTGGCTAGCTTTATTTGTTTTAGAACAGATGAACTACAGAAAGTATGCCAGTCTGTAACAACAGAGCCACGGGGTCAGGTTCCCTGGAATCGGTAACTCAGAGGGAAGTCAGGAAGCCTTGACCACAACTACCTCCTGCTTCTCTTCCTTAAAAAATAAAATGAGGCTACCGGGTGGCTTAGTGGTAGAGCAAGGTCTGGGGTTTAGTGTAAACACCCACCCACAAAGTATTAACTAATCCTGTCTTAGTGTATTTTGTTCTGAGATTCAGTAATTTATTACAAGGAAAAAGGTATTTGGCTCAAGTTCTAGTGGCTGGCAAGAGGGTGTGAGAGCAAGAGGGAACAGTATGAAAAGGGAGTAAGAACGATGGATTCAGCCTTTTGTGAGCCATTTGCTTCAACAATATTGACTCACAATCTAATCCCCTCTCAAAGGCCTCCTTGCTCAACACAGCTGCATTGGGGACTAAGTTTCTAACATGAACTTTGTGGGAGACACATCCAAAAAGTCTAAATATGGGGCTGGGAATGTGGCTTAGTGGTAGAATGCTTGCCTAGCATGCATGAAGCCCTAGGTTCAATTCCTCAGTACCACATAAACACAAAATGCCGGAAGTGGTGCTGTGGCTCAAATGGTAGAGTGATAGCCTTGAGCAAAAGAAGTTCAGGTACAATACCCAGGCCCAGAGTTCAAGCACCTGGACTGGGGGAAAAAAAGTCTTCACATGAATCTCTAATGTTAGGCCCAGGTTAAATTAAGCAGATAAGATATTAATTAGATTAAGGAAGAAGGAAACTTAACTGGGATAACTAAGTCCCAGGACATAAAAATAAGTGCAAACTTGGAGAACAAAACTGTAGTTTGACTTTTGCTGAGAATTGCAAAGCAAGTAAAAATAGGGCCGACAGTTGCAAGGCTAACACCAATGTCCCAATGTCTGTTTTTTATCAGTATGCTTGCTCAGCAAATATACTAAAACATGGAACTTGACTCTTTGCAGTTAGCTTTTATTGATTAATAAGAATAAGGGCAATCTTGAAAGGTGGGAGTTCCTTTAGAAGAACAAAGGGAAGATCAAGGATGAGAACTTTGTCTTGATTGATTATTGGAATTGGAACCACCATTTCTGATCACTAACTGCTAGACTGCTAGTTCTGCTTTTGTAACTTGCTTTCTTGCTGATAGCAAAATTACCACTGACCACCTGCAAGTGGCCTCTGTGGTTTTTGCCTTTATATTCCCTGAGCTATTGGAGTTTGGAGCCAGTGGTCCCCGCAAGGAGAAAGAAAGCATCTTAGCTCAATTGACTGTGTGTCTGGATCTCATTCTGGTATTTGGGAAATTTTCTGGATAAAACATTTAAAATGATAAGATGTCTTCTGTTTGGGATGTCCTTTAGGAAGGCCCATGGAAGCAGTTGACATTCACTTCAGAGAAACACTCTCCCCAAATGGGACAAGTTACTGAAGAGAATGAGTTAAGCAACCTATATTGAGACTTCCAGTAGATCTTTGTTTCTGACAAGCCGAGTGAATGTGGAACCTAGAAATGAAGTTAGGTTTCGTTTTCAACCACTGCAGTACAAGCCTTAGGTTAGGAACTGTGGTTTCCTCCAAAGAAGTTCAGTTATCTTAAGAGAAAGAAAAATATTCTACTTAAAAGATTTAATATTTAATACATGTTTGGGAGGAATTTAAGATTAGCTTTTCAAATAATATCTAAAATAGCAACGCCTCTTTAGAGCAAATTTAGTTTGAATTTTGATTGGAAGAATCTTTAATAACATAATATTACAGTTATGAAATGGCTGACATGAGTCAACAGAAGTCCTCAAGGACAAAGAAGGCTCACAAATGCCCCTAGCTTTTCTGTAGCTTCTAGAAACTAATGGATATCCTGAGGCAGTATAGATAGCTGAGGCTACAGGCAAATTTACAACAACAGCAATTAAAAATCCCAGCTGGGCACCAGTGGCTCACACCTATAATCCTAGCTACTCAGGAGGCTGAGATCTGAGGATCTTGGTTCAAAGCCAGCCCAGGCAGGAAAGTCCATGAAACTCTCATCTCCAATTAACCACCAGCAAACCAGAGGTGCCCCCGTGGCTCAAGTGGTAGAGCGCTAGCCTTCAGATGAAGAGCACAAGGACAGTGCCCAAGCCCAGAGTTCAAGCCCCATGACCAACAAGAATGAAAGAAAGAAAGAAAGGAAGAAAGGAAGAAAGAAAGAAAGAAAGAAAGAAAGAAAGAAAGAAAGGAAGGAAGGAAGGAAGGAAGGAAGGAAGGAAGGAAGGAAGGAAGGAAGGAAGGAAGGAAGGAAGGAGGGAAGGAAGGAGGGAAGGAAGGAGGGAAGGAAGGAAGGAAGGAGGGAAGGAAGATCCCAGACTCAGAAATTGAAGTAGGAAGTAACTGTGAAAAACCAGAGCAGCAAGCTTCTCTCCTATCACCTCTTCTTAGATATTAAGTTACAAGAAGAAAAGACAGAAAGGGGCTATCTGTATCTGCCTTCTCCTTTGAGATAAGAGGTTGCAAATTATTTTTGAATGGGTAGAAAGATAGAAAATTGCTGGACACATCTGACAAACAGAAATTCTGGAACTCCCCTATTGTGCGTGTATATTCAAAGGTAAGGCTAGATCCTATTTCTATGTTTTGGCAAAATAAATAGCAGCCATTGTGGCCATATTTTGGGTAAGACGCTCATCAGAGAACCTATCTCTAATGCTTAGGGGTTTACTAGTCTACAGGATCACAGTAATCTCCCAGATCAGAAAGTTTAAAGACTCTAGGTAAGAACCACCATTTGAGTTTTCACCTCCATTTCCTGTGTGAAAGAGGAAAAGGTTTTCTATTCTCATCTTCCATTTTTCCCCTACTTTATCCTGTTACACTAAAATAAGTCCTTGCCAATATTACTATCTCCTCATGAGACTCTCTCCTTCTTGTAAAAGCCCCTCCAAACACATTTGTTTGTTCCTATGATTTTGAATAGAAACTAGAAAGCAGATGGAACTTTCCCAGTTAACAGGATCAGACCCTCAAGAGCCCTGGCACACAGACATGCCATGCCTCTATTAGATGGCCAATTGTCCCCCGGAGTTCTGGCCTTCCTTCCAGAAGACAATAGGTACTGTCTACATCCACCTTATGGCCCCAAACACAGCTGAACTTCAGGACATTAGGTTCCTAAGGAAATGTCAAAGCTACAGAAGAGCAAACTAATCAGTCATGTTCTAGTAATGGGAAAGTCAATTCCAGAAACACTTCTGTCATAAATCTCAGTTGGTTAGTTCAGACTTTGTTGGCTTTACTAGAACAGCTCACATTTTAAATGACTCCTCTGTATACACCTTCCGGGAGCTTTCCTTTTGTAAACTATGTACAGCTGTTCCAAGAAACCACCCTCTCTGGGAATGGCTGCAGTAGCTTCTGGCACCAGTGACCTTTTATTAAACCTCCCTTGCTCATAATAATAAGATGCCACTGAGAGCCAAAGATCCATCCATTATCTCTCTTCACTCTGTCTGAAAGCATGCCTTCCCCTTCTCTCATTTGGAAAATTAATCATACAGTTACCATAAGTGTAAACACATCATCTGTATCTTTTTTTCCTGCTTAGAAATGGCTAAGATTGCCAGCATCTCTGCTGACAGGTTTTTCCTATAATCATTGGCAAGTAATCTCACATTTCCTCTTTTTTGCATGTATATTCTGATAAATGTGAACCCTAAAGGGCCAAGGTTTTGGAAGCAGAAGTTGAGACAGCATTTTCCCAGATCTGAGGGCCACCTGGCAGTATATGCAATCAGTACTTGTCAGAGAAGAGCATGTGTATAAACAACTTCCTCAAGTAGAAATAGTCCAGGGAAATGATGCTGAAGGATCCCAAAGACTGGGGACTTGAATCTTCTGAAGACATCCACTTTCTCTAATCATGAGGAAAGTTACATACATAGCACAACATTAAGGAGCAAGCTCTTGAGGATTGGTGGAGGGGAGGCAAGCTCCTTGATTTGGGAAGCTAAGGGCTAAGGATATGGTATTTCATAGTGGACACACTTCATTCAGGAAGATCAAAATGATGATGTGTCAATGGAGGGCCCACCACAGAGCCTTACTGTTTCAGAGTTCTACTATCTGTTTTGTTGACCAGTTTCCCAATCAGAAATACCCACCAGAGTAGCAGGTAGGTACCCCAATGTGGTACCTACTGCCTTAGGAGAAAATACAATTATAATCCTTTTTTTTTTGTATACCAGGACAGGGCCTACGCACTATCCATTTGCTTTTCACTCAAGGCCGGTACTTCACCACTTAAGCCATGGCTCCACTTCGGGCTTTTTGATGGTTAATTGAAGATAAGCATCTCATGGACTTTCCTGCCTGGCATTGGCTTTGAACCATGATCCTCAGATCTCAGCCTCCTGAGTAGTTAGGATTACAGTCTGTGCCAGCATCTGGCTCACTTATAACTCTTAAATGAATAAATGCAAATTATTGTAGAAATTTGGATAGTGTTTTATCCAGAAAATTTCACAAATACCAGAATGAGATGCAGACACACAGTCAATCAAGCTAGGATGTTTTATTTCTCCACATGGGGACTACTCTCTATCATTCAGGGGACAAAGAATGGCCCCAAACTCCAATAGCTCAGGGAATATAAAGGCAAAAACCACAGAGGCCACGTGCAGGTGGTCAGTGGTAATTTTGCTATCAGCAAGAAAGCAAGTTACAAAAGCAGAACTAGCAGTCTAGCAGTTAGTGATCAGAAATGGCGGTTCCAATTCCAGTAATCAATCAAGACAAAGTTCTCATCCTTGATCTTCCCTTTGTTCTTCTAAAGGGAAATCCCACCTTTCAAGATTGGCTTTATTCTTATTAATCAATAAAAGCTAACTGCAAAGAGTCAAGTTCCATGTTTTAGCATACTTGCTGAGCAAGCATAATCATAAAAAACAGACATTGGGACATTGGTGTTAGCCTTGCGGACTGTCGGCCCTATTTTTACTTGCTTTGCAATTCTCAGCAAAAGTCAAGCTACAGTTTTGTTCTCCAAGTTTGCACTTATTTTTATGTCCTGGAACTTAGTTATCCCAGTTAAGTTTCCTTCTTCCTTAGTCTAATTAATATTTTATATGCTTAACATGACCTGGTCCTAATAGTTAGCGAGTAATAACATGATTCCAGAATGTCCCAACAAAAATGGTCATAAGAATGGAGAGAAGAGTTGGCAGGGTAAGAAAAAATGATGTTAATTTCAGAAAAATGTTCTCATGAGTAAAAAGAAAAAGTAGTTTCTGAAATTGATAATATATTCACACTGTAATGCTCTATTTTAAAGATATAAAGGTAACGATGGAGAGAGAAAGCAAGAAAGAGAAAGGAAACAAGGGGGAAAGGAAAAAAATTGTAAAATCTCAATCTTTTAAAAGGAAATTTTTAGTGATATATTTTCAAGTAACTGCATAGAGAGAAAACCCAAATTGGGTTAAAAGGAAAAAAAAACAGACAAGGAATCTAACAAGCTATTTTATATAACGGCACACCTAAAATAGACTAAAAAAAATAAAAATGAAAGTTTCAGTGAAAAAACATCCAGCAAATGTAAGCTTAAGAAATCAAAGGTCTAGGCAGAGCACTAGCCTTGAGGTGAAGAGCTGAGGGACAGCATCCAGGCCCAGAGTTCAGGCCACACGACCAGACCCAAAAAAAGAAAAAAGAAAAAAAGAAATCAAAGGTCTAGCTAGACAATAAATTTAACTTTGGTGTTAAGGCCAAGACTGTGTCCAGGGATCATCCCTGTGCATATTAGCAAGTAAACTGGGAAAGCCAACACTTCTGTCTGCAAAGTGCCAATTTCCCTCACAGGTGGACACATTATGCTGTTGAGCAAACAGAATAAAAAGTAGATAGCTGGAGGCTTGGCTCCAACTAACTTAGCAAACACAAGGTCCTAAGTTCAAACCCCAGTACCACCAAAGAAATAAAGCACAAGTGAAAAGTAGACAATAGAGAGTCACAAAGTCACTGGACATAGAAACTAATAAACATTTTAAAAGATGTTTGGTCTTCATATTAAACCAAGGCCTCCTTTCCAACCTGATTGGTTAAACACACAGAGAAGAACAGCAAGAGACAAGCATACCCAACCAAAATCATGAAGTGTGTAAATCCA
Source organism: Dipodomys merriami (assembly GCF_024711535.1). Classification (NCBI taxonomy): domain Eukaryota; kingdom Metazoa; phylum Chordata; class Mammalia; order Rodentia; family Heteromyidae; genus Dipodomys; species Dipodomys merriami. The sequence continues at coordinate 26,449,838 of NW_027202937.1, read as the reverse complement.
TGCAGGGCTCTTAAAAAAACTTTTTTTTTGAGGGCTGGGAAGGTGGCTCAGTGGTAGAGCGCTTGCCTTGCATGCCTGAGGCCCTGGGTTCGATTCCTCAGCACCACATAAACAATAAAGAAAAAAGCCGGAAGTGGCACTGTGGCTCAAGTGGTAGAGTGCTAGCCTTGAGGTGAAGAGCTGAGGGACAGCACCCAGGCCCAGAGTTCAGGCCCCACGACTGGACCAAAAAAAAAAAAATTTTTTTTTGTGACAGTGTCTTGTTATGTATCTCAGAATGGTATCAAACTAAATACCCTCCTGTCTCCATCTCCTACGTGCTGGAATTAGAAGGCATATACTAGCACACCTGGCCTATGAAGTCTCTTGATGAGCAATCTGCTGTTTGATTAATGTTATATCCTTTAATCTAGTCCTTCCGCTTCCAGAAATGATTTCCCTCCCACAAATCCAGACAAATGTTTGAAGAAAGTTTTTTAACGTAATGAAAACATTTTGAATGTCAGATAAAGGAAGAGAAAAAAATCACAGCTCGTGTAAATGAATTTTGTATGCATGTATTTTGCTGAAGATCAAACCCCAGGTTTTATGCAAGTACTATTCCACCAGGCTACTCCCCCCCCCACAACCCCTAGATGGGTTATTTTTAGAGAAAGCTCTCCTTAAATAACCTATATGTAATGAAGGAAAAGAAATAAGCCAGTATATATAAATATAGATCTCTATAGCTTTATAGGTAGTACTGGGGCTTGAATTCAGGGCCTTGCTCTATTGCTGCTTACAGTTGGTGCTATGCCATTTAAGCCAAACCTCCACTTCTGGCTTTTTGCTGGTTAACTGGAGACAAAAGTCTTCAGGCTGGCTCGGAACTCAGTTCTCAAATGTCAGCCTCCTGAGTAGCTGAGATTATAGGTGTGAGCCACCAGTTACTGGTTGTATTGTCCATTTGTAACAGAAGAGCCCACTCCTACTTCCAAAACAAAACCCAGGAAGCTCAACCATACTAAGTTGGCAAGATTGTTGAGGAAACATTTAGAAGACATAGGCATTTCCTTCCAAGTAGGGAGGAAATAAGAAAGAGAGGGGGTGTTTTTACTTAATCCAATACACCTTTGTGTGGCTTAGAAAGCCTTTAATAAACTAAGAGTGTTGATGTCTTTTACTATAATCAAAGAAACCCAAAGGTCCCTACTATTATTAGCAAAACATAAAATTTAATAGTAAAATTTTAGATGGAGACCTCATCAGTCTATATTTTGTTTCCAGGAGAATGAAGACTTAAGATTTGCAAGTCAAAAAATATTGCTTAGAGCTAGGCACTGGTGGCTCACGCTTCTTATCTAGCTACTCAGGAGCCATGAGATCTGAGGATCACAGTTTGATGCCAGCCATGGCAAGAAAGTCTGTGAGACTACTCAGAAAAAGCCAGAAGTGGTGCTGTGGTTCAAGTGGTAGAGTGCTAGCCTTGAGCACAAAGAGGCTCAGACAGCACCCAGGCCCTGAGTTTAAGCCCCAGGATTGGCAAAAAAAAATGTTATGCATATGTACACATTCATCATTAAATATATGCACAAGTTTTCAATATTCTTTTTAAAACTCCCAGTTGTACCTCAAAAGTTGTTGGGGTTTTTTTCCCCCCTCTTAGTTGATCAGTTTTACTCCTTGTATTATGGTAGGGAGACAAAGCCATGGCTGTGGGAATTGAATAAGATGTGTATGTCACATTATTGTGCCCAGGAATGACACAAGAGATCTCATCGAGGTTACCTGTGGCAGAACTGAGGTTCAAGCGGGGTGTTTAGGGGTGTCATGCACAACAATAAGATTGGGTCTATTTCTGTCCATGTCCTGCTGTAAGGCAAACTAGCCCAGAAGCCATACTTTGGAAGATGGAATATTGGAGTCTTCATTACACAGTTAGCAGGCCACAAATAGCTAGTTGTTACAAAGGCCTGCAACTCACAAATATACATAACACAGTTAGGAAACAGGCCAGAGAGGAAAGAAAGAACAAAACCAATACCAATGAACCAATTCAGCTTGGTGGATCGCTGAATTGGGATGCCATGATGACCGGAGAGAAGCCAGGAGCCAGGACACAGGACAGGATCACAGAGACACACATGGCATGGGTCCTGGCACCTATGCTTTTCCATCCTCAAATAGGGTCCACGCAGGCGGCAGGGTCACAGGATACTTCCAATCCCAGGCAGTGGACTGACAGGTCCAGTAACCTATCAATTAAATGCTCACCCTGTCTCCAGGGATCCAGGTTTGCCCATCAGCTGAGGGGGCTGGGGGACACCACCCTCCCCCACCAGGAAAGCAGTATAACATCTGCATTTCTCTGAAGCAGAGCCCTCCTTGCTCACCTTGAGCTAGGCATCTTCATTTTAAAGGATGGTTTGTCTCCCCTCTAGGCTTTGGAGCTGGGTAAACAGCCCCCCATCCTAGGCACCAGGATGTCTGCAAGAAATTATTTAGGCTCAGCCACCTTACTTCAATTCCAGACATTGTTGTAGTAGGAAAGGGGGCGCAAGCCATGTGGCTGCCCATACCAGTGGCCACTGTGGTAACCCAGGCTGAGATGGAGCTCTGGCTTCTCGCCCAAAGCCCATGGGAAAATGACAGGTGTGACACACACCACACAACCAGCCAGACTCACTTATAACCCACCACCCCCTCTTTCCAGGAAGTCTCAAGTAAGGATGATTTCTGCTTCAACTGTTTAAAAACACCTAAGTTCAAAGCGACAGTCTACAAGTTGTCAAAAAACAACAGCATCCCTCCCCCACGGTATAACCCCTGCTTTCACTGTATTTGATGTTGGTATAGTTTGTGGAGGGGAAGGGGGAAAACATCGTTTAACTAGGGATACAGGTGGACCCATTGCAACAATGAGATGTACAAGTTGTTATGTCAAAAATCGAATTTTACAACTTTGGAGGGGGAGGGAATGGGGGGGTGGAGATGGGAAGGGATGGGAAGGGGAAACAAAGGAGGAGGCTACAATGCTTGATAAGAAATGTACTCATTATCTTGCCCATGTAATTGTAACCCCTCTGTATGGCATTTTCACAATAAGTAAAAACAAACAAACAAAAAAAACTACAATAACAAAAACACGTTGCACAAGAACACCAGTGGTTTTCACTTTCAAAGTAGGAAAAAAAGAAAAATCTGTTCCCATTTGCCAGGAGTGGTAGTAGAAACTATGGTAAATACCTACCAAAAATGCAAAATTCTCCCTTATGGTTGTCTATACAGAAAATTTACACAAGATACACAAGAGTATTTATTACTGGAATCCAGTTTTTATTCTTGCATCAGAAATCCGAGCTGGTGGAATGAGATGGAGTCCTTATTTTCAGTAGAAATTCCTGCTAGGCCCTTACTTTCCTGCCAATGGAATAAAGGCGTAGGAAAAAGCCAGGATGTATTTGGGTCACCCTGGGTAAGCCTCGGCACTGACTTCTAGCTGCCAGCTCCAACTTCCAGTTGTCACCCTTAGCTTTCAGGACTAGAGAAGCAGAACAGGATGTGTGTGTGTGTGTGTGTGTGTGTGTGTGTGTGTGTGTGTGTGTGTGTGTGTGTGTGTGTGTGTGTGTGTGTGTGTGTGTGTGTGTATCCTACAAAGAACCCAAGTATGGTGATACACACTTGTAGTCTCAGCTACTCAGGAGGCAAACAAAAGAGGTTCACATTTGGAGGCTAACCTGGGCAAAGTTGGTCCTATCGAAAAAACAAGCCAAAGGCAAAAGGAATAGAAGTGTGGCTCAAGTGATAGACTGCTTGCCTTAGTAAGCACATGCTCTGAATTAACTCCCCAGTACTGCCAAACCCAAACCCAAACAACCCAGCTGCTTCCTTACACCTCCCGACATAACAGGTAAGCAATAGTCCATTTTTATAACTAAAGCTTAGGACAAATACCACAATCTGCCCTTGCCCTCCCCAGTGTAAGGTCTGCCCTACCACTGGCCATGTGGTTCTAAAATATTGGGCAAAATGATGTCATCTTAGTGCTGAAATTCCAAAAGAATCTATGTACGCTATTCATTTTATGCACTGTAAAACTTAATGTGCACGGTGTGTATATGTGTGTGTATTTGTGTGTGTGTGCTTGTGTATGTGTGCATGCATGTCTATATGTGTCTATGTCTGTGTAAACTTATCTGGCATTGTAATCAAGTTATTTGGCTTTAGTGGTCTGATATTCCTGAAGTTTGTTCAGTTTGGATTCGTAGTTCAGTGTCAGCCAGTCTACATATAGTCCAGATCCAGTCCATCTCTTCCAACCTGTAAGACAGCCTTACTCCTGCCTAGACCATCCTGACTACATCCACCATGGTAAAAGCAGACTGGACTCCTGCTTGACTCTATCACATGCAGCTGATTCCTGGTGAAAATTTCTTTGGATTTGCAAAAACACTAAGGCTCTTGTGTGACATTCTTTCTGTAATATTAGATTTGTAAATCTTTTTCTTTTTTGGTTTAGTCATGGGGCCTGAATTCTGGGCCTGGGCGCTGTCCCTCAGCTCTTCAGCTCAAGGCTAGTGCTCTACCACTTAGCCACAGTGCCACTTCTGGCTTATTCTGCCTATGTGGTGCTGAGGAATCGAACCCAGGGCCTCATGCATGGGAGGCAAGCATTCTACTATTGAGCCACCTTTCCAACCCCTAGATTTGTAAATCTTACCCAGCTTAACTTGGAAAAGGCTGGCTATGTTGTTATGCTAGTGAAACAGGTGTAAGCCAAGACAGTCTCTTGTGAACTATGGTTAACTTAGGCATCATTAGGGTCACCAGAAATCAATACTATATCGATGCTAAAACTCTGATCACATTTAACGAGTTTTGTCATTGCAGAATATTTGTTGGTCAATTCTTGATAAGGAGCAGATAAGCTCTACTTATTTCTATTTGATCTCTTTTTTGCTTTAAATTGGAAATAATGAAGGTTTTTTGGGGGGTGGGGGGTGGGGGGGAGATTACAGTTCAAAGCCAGCCCAGGCAGAAAAATCTCTTAGACTCCATCTCCCAACTAATCAGCAAAGAGCCAGGCTGGAAGCATGGCTCAAGAGACTCTTATCTCTAATTAACCAGCCAAACACTGGAAGTGGTTCTGTAACTCAAAGCGATAGAGTGCTAGCCTCAAGCAGAAGTGCTTGGGGACAATGCCCAAGTCTTGAGTTCAAACCCCCATGAATGCCAACTGGGATGAGCCATCCCAGTAATAAGCACCCAGGCCCCTGGGACTCAGCCAGGCTGTGGAACAAGGAATCATGGAGAGGAGGAGGAAGAGATGATGTCATATCAGCCATTTTGTGCCTGTCCTTTCAAAATTAACTAGAGCCCAGAGGTAAAAAGAAGAAGCCTGCCCGTCTAATGTCCGTACCTGTCTACCTTCTAACTGGACAGGAACTTATATTTTTGCCTTTGTTACCTGATGATCTCCCCTATCTAGTTGTCAGATGTCAGAAGTAGCTAGGGATATTTCCCACCAACTCCAGGACAGCCTGGAATGCAGCCAATATAACTAAGTCATCCAATTTTTAATTTTCTGCCTTGAACCTTTCCTTTTGTCATTTCTGTGCTCTCTAATATTTTTTTGCCCAGCCCCTGCCTCAGGAAACTTCCAGACTTCACTTAAGGACTTGCATCTACCAAGGGACCGCTTCTGCCTGCTACCTTCTTCTGGAGGAGATCTGCCTTTACCCATCTGACTGTAGAAGGGTCCCAGGCCCGAGGTCACATCTAGATCCAGTGTGGCCGCCATACTTCTTCCTGTCCCTGGCCTAGATACATCCTGGCTCAGAGGTGAGTCCCCTTCAACCATGCCCTTCTCCACCATGCAGGGCAGGGTAGCAGTTCCGTAGTACAATAACTTCTCTTCCTGCCTGAATACCATGCGGTGTTCTCTTTATTGGCTACCTAATTAAACCTACCTATTTAATTTACCTTGCACCCAGTTATCAGCTAAGAGTATCAAAACCTCCCCTGGAGGTTAGAATCATTAACACAACCAGCTACAAAATAAAAAGGAAAAAAGTGGCACATCACACACACACACACACACACACACACACACACACACACACACACACACACATACACACTTATATATTTTATTTTATTTTTTGTTGTTGTTGTTGGTTGTGAGGCCTGAATTCTGGGCCTGGGCGCTGTCCCTCAGCTCTTCAGCTCTAAGTTAGCACCTACCACTAGAGCCACAGCACCACTTCCCGCTTTTTCTGCTTATGTGGTGCTGAGGAATCGAACCCAGGGCCTCATGCATGCAAGGCAAGCACTCTACCACTGAGCCACCTTCCCAGCCCATATATGTATTTTTTAAAAAGGAAAAATAAATGCATGATGAAGCAAGCAGGGCTTCAAAACTTTACTGTACATGCTTAGAATAAAGCCTCAAATGCTACATTTCCAATTGACCCATTATACAAAATTTCAAAATTAAAGAAAATGACTTTGATTCTAAATAAGGGTACTTGGGACTAGACCATTACCCTAAAGCTTGTTAATAACTCTTGCACTATTCAATTGCTTAAAGCATTTCATAATTACCTGTAAATGAAAACTAATAAGCATGATTAATTCAGGTTGACCATTTTATCAATTATTCACCAAGGTCCTACAATTATTTAGTATAGCTGTGCAGAGCTACAGGCTTTGGTGGCAGAGTGGAGCTTACAACTAGCAGATTTCCCCATGTCTTCAAAGGAGACAATTGATTAGCAGCTGTGGTAGATGTTGCCCAGTACCATCCACTATTTGTTTCTTTCCTTCCTTAATATCAGAGCCCTGATTTTATTTGGGGGCAGCAATAGACACAAAAATAAAAGACTATTTCTACCTTGCCTTACAACTACATGGCTAACTAGATGTAAAAAAGGACTCTTAAGTTGAGGAAAGCTGTGTGCACAAAAGGCATTTGGTTAGATGGACAAAGAGAGGTGCCTTATTCATACTGCATCCTTACCCCCGTAGACTACTACTAGGGTGGCTATCTAGAGCCAATCCAACTCTTCAGCTGCCTTGGATTATGAAGTCACACCAGGGTAAAGCATGCACAAGAACACAAGCTTGATTTTTTTGGCTTGGCCAAACTCTAGTCAGGCTTCTGAGTCTTCTGTTAGTCCCATCTGTTGCCTTGCCTATAAAATCCAGGTTTAGCAAAAGAGCCCTGCTATGTCAGTTCAGCCCAAACCTCTCCTCCTGGATATCTGATCACATATGACATCTGCTTCCTTGGCCTCTGCCATGCCCCAAGTGTTGTCTGGGCACCCATTTTTCTTCAGCAAGAACCCTGTTAGTAATTCCCACCTCTGTGTGTGTGTGTGTGTGTGTGTGTGTGTGTGTGTGTGTGTGTGTGTGTGTGTGTGTGTGTGTGTGTGTGTGTGTGTGTGTGTGTGTGTGTGTGTTTAATACCCCATTCCTGGAGCTTGAACTCAGGGCCTGGCACTGTCTCTGAGCATTTTGTCTCTATCACTTGAACCATAGCTTCACTTCTGGATTTTTTTGGGGGCGGGGGATGGGGCAGTTGCTGAGATAAAGGACTCACAAACTTTCCTACACAGGCAAGCTTTGAACTGTGATCCTCAGATTTCAGCCTCCTGAGTAGCTAGAATTACAGCGTGAGCCACACTGGTGCCTTGATATTCTTCTTTTTTTTTATTTTTTATTTTTGTCCATCATGGGGCTTGAACTCTGGGCCTGGGAGCTGTCCCTCAGCGCTTTACTAGTGTTCTACCACTTGAACCACAGTGCCACTTCCAGTTTTCTTATAGTTAATTGGAGATAAGTGTCTCACAGACTGCCTGGCTGGCTTTGAACCATGATCCTCAAATCTCAGCCTCCTGAGTAGCTAGGATTATAGGTGTGAGCCACCATTACCTGGCTGGTGCCCCTTGATCTTCTTAGTAATTCTTTTTAACCCCTTGAGCCCCATACTGTTCCTTGGCTATAAATTCCCACTTGCCCAGACTGTGTTCAGAGTTGAGTCCAAGCCCTTGTGGCAGTGGTTCCTATACCATTTGCATGACCTTAGGTTTATGTTACTTTTGTCTTTTTTAAATTATCCTTACATAGTTGTACAAAGGGGGTCGAATTTAGCATGTCCATTTATGGGTATGATGCTGAATTTTTTTTAACAAGGATCACTGAATAAATAACCTTTCCTTTAACAATCTGACGGAACAGGTCTGGGTCCCTGATGACTAAGGACTGCCACAACCAGAACCCGGCTGACTTCCAGGTTTAAGCCCTGGTTTAATTACACCCAACTTAAACTCAATTCCCATCAACTAGAGCAATTTAGACACCTAAGAAAAGGATTCAGTGGAAACTTTAGTTTCTCCTTATCATTTTAGGACAGGCTTTATGAATGAGTGAGAGTTGAGGCTGTGGCTGCAAAGGAGTATGGAAAGGTTAGGAAGCTGAGGAAAGAAGAGGCAACGCGTGCTTTTAAAATCACCAGGGAGTGGGCACAGGTGGCTCAGGCTGTAAACCCAGCTACTTTGGAGGCTAGGCTCAGACTACTGTGATATCAGGATCACAGTACAAAGTTAGCTCAGGTAGAAAAGCCCATGAGACTTTTTTGGGGGGCCAGTCCTAGGGCTTGAACTCAAGGCCTGGGCACTGTCCCTGGGCTTCTTTTTGCTCAACACTAGTACTCTACCACTTGAACCGCAGCGTCACTTCTGGCCTTTTCTGTTTATGTAGTACTGAGGAATCCAACCCAGGATTTCATGCATGCTAGGCAAGCACTCTACCAAGCCACTTCCCAGCCCTGAAGGAAGTGAGTTTTTATTTTATCTTTTTGTAGGTTATGGGGCTTGAACTCAGGTCTTGGGCACTGCCCCTGAGCCTCTTTGTGCTCAAGGCTAGTGCTCTACCAAATGAACCACAGTGCCAGTTCTTCCATGAGACTTTTAGCTCCAATTGACAAACACCCCCCTCCTCCCCCCCTCTCCCGACCCTGCGAAGTGGCAGTATAGCTCCAGTGATAGAGCACCAGCCTTAGTGAAAAAGCTAAGGGACAGCGTCCAGGCCCTGAGTGTAAGCCCCAGTACCAGAAAAAAACAAAACAGAACAAAAACCCATGGGGAGGAGGGTGGGGTGGGGTGGAGAGATAGCAGGAGCCTGTGAGCAAAGTGAAACCTTCACAGGAAGATGAGCATTTAGGAGCCCTTTGTGTGCCAGTGACAAGGATGGAAAGGCTTATATTGTTCTATTTGTGACCGAATGCAAACCTGTTGTTTCACCTGTTTATTCCCATGCAAGGTGGATGTTTAGCATCTAGGGGAAAGTTGAACACTAACTGCTTCCTTTAATTCTGAAATACAGTGGGGAAGTCCTCTGGGAATGCAATCACATGCAACCCCTCCATGGTCCGTGTGTGTGTGTGTGTGTGTGTGTGTGTGTGTGTGTGTGTGTGTGTGTGTGTGTGTGTGTGTGTGTGTGTGTGTGTGTGTGTGTGTGCTCTGCTAGGTCCTGGAGCTTGAACTCAGGGTCTGCGCACAGTCCCAGAGCTTTTGTATTCAAGACTAGGGCTCTTCCATTTGAGGTATACCTCCATTTCCAGCTTTTTGGTGACTAATTTGAGACAAGAGTCTCACAGACTTGAACCACTACATCCAGCTGTGACCCTAGAGTTTCAGTTACTACCTTTCACATCATGGAAGGAGGGTAAGCACTCACCTGACTTTCTAATGGGGCTGATGTTTCTCCTCTCTACGCTGCTTTCAGCTGAGGGTTTCTACCTTACCACCACTACCTAAAGAAAGGGAAGTGATTTTTTTTTTTTTGGCAACCCAAACCAATCTAAACACGGAGAAAATATTTGTTGTATGAATAAATGCACGCATGGCTCATATACGTAAAGTTTTTCAAAAACTACAAGCAACATGACCGTGCCTTAGGGTTGCTCTTGCTATTTAGTTCCTTGGCAACAGGTTTCCATAGTAAAATTAAATGGCCTTTTATATCCGGTGTTTGGAGAGAACAGGAGGTTTTACAGGAAGTCCACTCAGTCTGAATACAGTTTTCCAGGTATGTAATTCAACAGGTTTGGTTTGGTTTTTTGGCAGATAATGAACACCTGAAACCGGAGCACGTTATGAAATGACTGCAATGGCCACGCAGGAAATGAAACACTCCTGCTTTGTTCTCTGTGAAAGAGAATGTTCGAGGCCATGAAGTGCAGCAGCCATATTGGCTGTTACCTACCAGTGTGATCTTGAAAATGTCACTTTTCTGGTTATGTTTCAACATTTATAACCTAAGACCGAGTTAGGGTTTTATTTATCCTATGGTTTCCTTACTCAAGGGATTCACCCATGAGACCTGGATCTCTTTGAAAATGTAATTAAACCTCCCCAAACTGATATCCACATTATTTCATATCCTTTGGGAAGGGGGGATTAAATCCCTTGAGATGTATCCATATAACCCTATTCCAGGTTTAATTTTTGCCTAGATACCTTCTATATCTTCAGAACTCTGCTTGTTTCAAGCAGAGTTTTTTTGGCCAGCCCTGGCACTTGAAGTCAAGGCCTGGGCACTGTGTTTGAGCTTTTATGCTCAAAGCTAATACAAGTGGTAGTTAATTGGAGATGAGTCTCATGGGTACTTTGATGTGAGGATTGTAGTACAAAGTTAGCCCAGGTAGGAAAGCATGTAGCAACCAAAGGTCCAGAGCACTGAAAAATTTTATTACAGTTCAAATGTTGAGTTGGAGGAAGAGTTTAAGACTGGTCATGGCCACCAACTCCTTATTGTCAAATAGACCGCCTTTGATGTATTAGGAGTTCCAGAGAAAGCTGTAATTTTTTTTCTTTTTTTCTTTTTTTGGGTCCGGTTGTGGGGCCTGAACTCTGGGCCTGGGCACTGTCCCTCAGCTCTTCAACTCAAGGCTAGCGCTCTACCACTTGAGCCACAGCGCCACTTCCAGCTTTTTTCTTTTTGCTTATGTGGTGCTGAGGAATCAAACCCAGGGCCTCATGCATGCAAAGCAAGCGCTCTACCACTGAGCCACCTGCCCAGCCCCATTTCACTGAACCTCTATCATTTTTAAAAAATCTCAATGTAAAAGGATACTCTTAGGTAATACCTGCATTTTCATTAACATAATCTAGTCCCCAAAGGCAAGGGGAGATTAGAGCAAAGCTAAGATTTCCTTCTAGAACATTCACCAAAGATGCCTTTCTCCCTCAAGTCAATTGCAGTATTTATTTATTATTAAGTAGATGTAAAAAGGGGTTATAATTCCATAAGTCATGTTATGAGTACAATGCTTCATGATCAGTATCACTCCTTCCATCATTCCCCCCTCCACTTTCCTTCTCCTGTTCCTACCCTCAAGTTACAGAGTTCATTTTTGTTTTGTTTTGTTTTTTTAATTGTGAAAATACCGTACAGAGGGGTTACAATTACATGGGCAAGGTAATGAGTACATTTCTTATCAAGCATTGTTGCCTTCTCCCTTGTTTCCCCTTCCCATCCCTTCCCATCTCCTTCTCACCCCCAGAGTTCATTTTTGTACAGAATGTACATTGAATATAATGACTGCTTTGCTCACTCTTCCTCCTTTCATTCCCCTCCCCTCTAAAACGTGTTTCCATTTTGATAAAGAGTACATGAGTTATTCAGAGGTATTGTACCTCTGGAGTCCTCTCCTAAGTATGCCATCCTTTAGTTGGTTTACTTGTGTATAATTTCCTTGTATGTTATCATGCATGTTTGTATTTTAGATCTAGCTTCCACATATGAAAGAAAACATGCACCATTTGTCTCTCCAAGCCTGGCTTACTTCACTTAAAATTAATTTTTCTGCGTCCACCCATTTCCAGGCAAATGACATAACGTTATTCTTTCTGATAGGTGAGTAAAATTCTATTGTGTGTGTATGTATACATATATATGTACATTTTCTTGATCCACTCATCCATTGTAAGACATAACTTTGCTGTTGTGATTTGTGCAGCAATGAGCAAGGATGTACAAGTGTCTTTACAGTATCCTGACTTGTAATGCTCTGGGTAGGTAACTAAGAGAGGTATAGCTAGGGGCTGAGAAGGTGGCTCGGTGGAGTGCTTGCCTTCCATGCATGAGACCCTGGATTCGATTCCTCAGCACCACATAAGCAGAAAAAGCAAGCTGGAAGTGGCTCTAGTGGTAGAACTAGCTAGCCTTGAGCTGAAGAGCTGAGGGACAGTGCCCAGGCCCAGAGTTCAGGCCCCACGACTAACCAAAAAAAGAAAAAAAGTGGTATAGCTGGATCATAGGATAATTTTATCTTTAGGTTTGCTTTTCTTTGGGATGTCACCACACATCTTTCCAGAGTAGTTGCACTACTTTCATCTGCTCACCCACAGTGCAATAGGGTTCCTTTCCCCCCACACCCCCACCAGCATTTGTTGTTAGAATTCCAGATGCTGGCCAATCTAACAGGATTGAGATGGGGTCTCAATGTTTTTTTTTTGTTTGTTTGTTTGGCCAGTCCTAGGGCTGGAACTCAGGGCCTGGGCACTGTCCCTAAGCTTCTTTTGCTCAAGGCTAGTGTTCCACCACTTGAGCCACAGCGCCACTTCGGGCGAATTTTCCGTGTACGTGGTACTGAGGCATCGAACCCAGAGTTTCATGCATGCTAGGCAAGCGCTCTACCACAAGGCCACATGGCCGGCCCCTCAAGGGGCTGGCATTTCCTTTATGGCCAGGGATGCTGAGCATTTCCTCACCGACCAGGGCTGTGCCCCGCAACCCCAGATTGAAGACACGCGATTTCGCAAGCAAAGTGCGCAAAGCTCGGGGCTCAGAACTTAGTCCCACACGCTGCGGCCCTGGGCGCTCACAGTGCCGGCTCGGGCACAGGAAACCCCACACCTTACTGCTCAGGTCCGGCTACGACAGACCGTTTCCGAAACAAAAACGGAAACCTCGCGGCTCTACCCCATCACAACCCACAGCAGCCGCGGGACAAGCACAACACACCCCGACGGCCACGGGTACCCTCCCACCCTCGGCCCCGCCCACCCTCGGCCACGCCCACCACGGCCCCGCCCACCACGGCCGAACCCAGCCCCTCCCCTTGCTTAGGCCCCACCCACAGGAAGGAGGGACAACACACAGGATGTCCCGCCCCACTTTGACCACACCTAGCTCACAGCTTCCTATAATTTGCCTGTTTGACTCCAATTGTTTTTCCTTTTCACCAGAATCCCTTCGTGTGGCCTCCTTCCTTATTTTTATTTATGTATTTATTTATATGTATTTATTTTGAAAAGCACCACGTGATATCAAACGCTGGAAATTTTTCTTTTAATTCAGGCATCCGCAAGGCCGGACTATAGCGTGACGTATAATTCGAGCGCCGACGTGGGACAGGCCCTCTCTTCTGTCGGGCGGCGTGCGTGCGGTCGGATGGAGCTGGTGGCCGGCAGCTACGAGCAGGTTCTGTTTGGGTACGCTGTGCACCGAGACCCTGGCGCGGGCGGCGACCCCGAGGTGAGACTCCGCGAGCGCCGGGACCTCCAGAGAGGGCCACGGGGAAGTCAGGCATAGTGAGCAGCATGGCGCCCGGTGTCTGATCTCCGTGCACGGGTGGATCAGACGCGGGAGACTCAAGCAAGAAGATGACCTGTGGAGATGCATTAGAGGCTTTGCAAAATGAGGTTCCCGTCGCCGTAGACAACGTGTCCGTCGGGGAAAAACAAAAAGGGTTGACCTCAAAAAAGGAGAGCGACCATTTACATAGAAAAGTGCCAAGGGGACGGGGTGCAGCGGAGGGGCTGTTGGGTAGCAGTGGCGCCTGAGGTTTTTGCCGTAGAAGAGTAACCGGAGTTATCAGCTAAGTGTCTCAGAGAAGCTTGTTAAGAGAGGTATTCACGCAGAAGATACGGTAAATGATTGAGGCGATGGATATGTCGGTTCCTCTGATTTGATCGTTACACAATGTGTGCATGCTTTGGAGTATCACACTGCTCCATAAATGCAGACAGTTATTATATTATATGCCAGTGAAAGTAAGGACACCAACGTGTTCAGAGCTTGAAGGAACCGGATTGGTGGAAGGACGTAAGGTCTGTAGGACTTAATCTGCAGGAGTATATACATCGTAAGCATATGCAAATAAGTTTGGCAGATTTTTACTTTTTCCTTCTTTGGTTTGTTTTGCCAGTACTTCTCCCCCCCCCACACACACACATATAGTTCCTTCAGTTTAAGGAGCGTCAGTGTGGGTACTCTTCTTTGCACATGCCCAGTCACGTATTCCCATGTAGAAGTCAGAGGGTGATAGGCAAAGGGCTCTTGAGACTCATCATAGGTGATTCTATAGGGTTTACATTGGTCTTAAGGAAGATATGCACGTTTTAAGTTTTCTTTTTTTCTTTCCTTTTTTTTTTTTTGGTCGGTCATGGGGCTTGAACTCTGGGCCTGGACACTGCCCCTGAGCTCTTCAGCTCAAGGCTAGCACTCTACCACTTGAGCCACAGAACCACTTCTGGTTTTCTGGTGGTTTACTGGAGATAAGAGTCTCAAGGGCTTTCATGTTTGGGCTGCTTTGAACCACAGTCCTCAGATCTCAGCCTCCTAAGTAGCTAGGATTATAGGCGTGAGCCTCCGGCGCCTGGCTTTTATGTTTTCTTTATAGGACTTAATATATGTATCTTGGTATAATGTCAACTAATTTATGTCTCTTGCACTGGAATGGAAGTCCTTAAGGAACTTTTGTTCATTGCTATATTTCCACCCTGGTGCTTTAAAATCCACAGTCCTTTCTCTATTATTGAGTCCTGGAGTGTTGATAGCTAGTTTTGCCTTCCCACTTCCTTGAGTTCCTTACCAAGTTCTCAGGTTTTTGCTCTAATGCAGATATTATTGCATAGCTTTTTTCCATTTTAGGACCCGCTGATAGTTTTTATGGCTAGTTGAACAATTTGTATATTTCCAGAGACCTGTGATATGATTGATACTAACAAGTTTTACTTTCCATCAGAAATGGACTCCTGTGGCTGACTTTACTCACCATGCCCACACTGCCTCTTTGTCAGCAGTGGCTGTGAACAGTCGCTTTGTAGTCACTGGGAGCAAAGATGAAACAATTCACATTTATGACATGAAAAAGAAGATAGAACATGGGGCTTTAGTACATCATAACGGTAAGGTTTGTACTTTTTTTTTTAGTATATATTTTTTTCTTGTAAAGATCCTGTACAGAGGGGTTACAGTAACATGAGTAATTAGTACATTTCATATCGAGCATTGTTACCTCCTTTGTTTTTCCCCTACCATCCTGTCCCTTCCTGCCTCCTCAACTTGTATTTTTTTTCTTTCTTTCTTTCTTTTTGTCAGTCATGAGACTTGAAATCAGAGTCTGGGCACTGTCAGAGCCTGGGCACTGTCCATGAGCATTTTTGTTGTTTTTTGGTCAGTTGTGGGGCTTGAACTTTGGGCCTTGGCGCTGTCCCTGAACTCAAGGCTAGCGTTCTACCTCTTGAGCCACAGCGCCACTTCAGGTTAATTGGAGAGTCTCAACAGATGTTCCTGCCCAGGCTGGCTTTTAACTGTGATCCTCAGATCTCAGCCTCTTAAGTAGTTAGGATTATAGGCCTAAGCCACCAGCACCCACCCTGAGCTTTTTCCCTCAAGGCTTGTGCTCTACCCCATTGAACCACAACTCCACTTTTGGTTTTCTGATAGTTAATTGGAGATTAGAGTCTCACAGGCTTTCCATACTTTCCTTCCCCACCTGGCTTTGAACTGGGATCCTCAGATCTCAACCTCCTCAGTAGCCTGGATTACAGGTGTGAGCCACTGACAGCCAGGAAGGGTTGTATTCTGTAAGGTAAATTGGGCGTCTTTAAGAAGGACTGTTCGTTATATGTATTTACATAGCAGATTTAGGAATAAAACATTTCACCTTGCTGTCAAGTTTCTCACAGTCCTATTAGGAGACAGAAGGTGTCTTCACTGTATTTTAGTCCCAATGCCTACAGTATGGACACAGTTGTCATAGAAGTCTAAGGTGGCAAAGATCAGGGGAGTTGAAGAAGAGTAAGAGTAATGGTTTCCTGCTCAAAGTTTGTTTTTCCACATTGCTTTTGAGGTTGCCAAGCATAGCAGAACACTAATTCCCCTCTCCCTCCATAGTGTTTGTGTTGCATTTTCCAAGGACAGAGATGAGGAAGTTAATATGTGTTCCAGAAGAGAAAACTGAAGTTAGTATAATTAGTTAAAATTGTTTTCTACCAGTAAATTTGGAATAAGTTCTTGCCTTATATTACACAGTCCTTAGGTTCTTTGACAACTATCTCCTCTTCAACAGGATCTAGGCGTTGAATGTTTTTAACATGCATTCCCATTGCCTTCTGTATCTCAGTCCTACTTAGTTTTGTTTTTACCATACTGGGAATCAAACCTGGGGTTTTGTGCAAACTGGGCAGAACCACCACTAACTGACATCTCCAGTCTAGTGTTAATATCACTTCCCAACCAGAAATGAATTGTGTTCAGAATGAGTATAGTTTTGTCTACTTTGGTTTTTCCACAGGTACAATAACTTGCCTAAAATTCTTTGGCAATAGGCATTTAATCAGCGGCGCAGAAGATGGGCTCATCTGTATCTGGGATGCAAAGAAATGGGAATGCCTGAAGTCCATTAAAGCTCACAAGTGAGTCGTCATATTCCTGTTGATATTTCAATGTGTCACCCACCTTGGAAGCTAACTATCCATTTCATTTTAGAGGACATGTGACTTTCCTCTCTATTCACCCATCCGGAAAGTTGGCCCTGTCTGTAGGTACGGATAAGACATTAAGGTGAGTCATTAATGCCCAAGGGCATCTTTACAACCTGTCTTTTTTATTATGATAATTAGATACTGTTTCTGTATTGTTTCTTCAAACATTTAGTTACTATGATACAAACAAAAAGTAGAAAGCTAATGAACCATTTCATAATGGTAGGAAAAGAAATATTTTAGGAAATGAAATTTTCTGAAAATCATGAATTTAACTATTAAAAAGGGCATGGCAATGAAGTGAGCTATAATTCTGCTTGATAAGGAAATTTGGGACATTGCTATAAGAAAGATGGAAGTACTAAAATGTGTTTTTTCCCTTTGGTAAGTTACTTGATCAGGCCATAAACAAGCTTCCTGTTTTGCAGAACATGGAATCTTGTGGAGGGAAGATCAGCTTTCATAAAAAATATAAAACAAAGTGAGTATTTTAGCTTTACAATGAATTATACATTTTACGATAACCTAATAGAATAAAAATATATACATTCACATTTCCTAGATGGAAATGTTACAGGTCACCTTCTTTTCCCACTTTTGATTTGGGATTTTGTGGCTGTAGTATATACCATTTCCTTCCGTCCTTCCTTCCTTCCTTCCTTCCTTCCTTCCTTCCTTCCTTCCTTCCTTCCTTCCTTCCTTCCTTCCTTCCTTCCTTCCTTCCTTTCTTTTGGTTGGTCATGGGGCTTGAACTGTGGGCTTGGGCACTGTCCCTGAGCTCTTCAGCCCAAGGCTAGCCTCTACCACTTGAGCCACAGCACCACTTCTGGTTTTTTGGCGGTTACTTGGAGATAAGAGTCTCACAGACTTTGCTTGCAGAGGCTGGCTTTGAACCACAGCCCTCAGATCTTAGCCTCCTGAGTAGCTAATATTACAGGCGTGAGCCACCATTGTCCAGCTACCAACTTCCTTTAGTAATTCTTTGGGCTCAGTTTATCTAAAATTTAACTTGGGAATTATATACCACATATTCAGTGTGAAGATGAAAGAAGAAACTTGTGAAAATATACAGTACAAATATTTGCTATTCTTAATATGACCCTGATTTCATCTTATAAATAAATTTGGCTTTTTAAACATACAGATGCACACATCGTGGAGTGGTCACCAGGGGGAGAGAGATACGTAGTTGTCATACTGAGTAAAATAGATATCTATCAGCTTGACACTGCGTCTATTAGTGGCACCATCACAAATGGAAAGAGGATTTCTTCTATTACCTTTCTTTCAGTAAGTAATCAGAAATCGGTGTTTAACTGTGGATATGGTCAGAATTGTTTGGACACTCTGAGTATTTCTTTTCTCACTCCTAGGACTCTGTCCTTGCAGTAGCTGGAGATGAAGATGCTGTAAAGTTTTTTGACTGTGATTCACTAGCATGCCTCTGTGAATTTAAAGCTCATGAAAACAGGTATTTTTACCAGTCCCAGTCTACAAGGAGTCTTAATAAAAATTATATATGTAATAATTCTATGAAACACTATTCCTAAGAACAATTGTAGAAATAATCAGACATGCCTAAATATATTTATAGTATTTGGAGTTTAAGACGATGTTAGAAAAAGGTTACCTTCCTGGAATTGGAATGTTGCCTTCCTGCAAAAATGGCAAAGTTGTGATTAGGGCTAGTCATTTACACTTTTTTTCAGACAAGTCTGTTAGACATGGAACCTATGTCAGACATATTTGAGCAAATTAAAAAACTAAACCATCTTGAGTTTTACCCTGATCATCTTGCCCCTTTTTAATTCCCCTTCCCATGCTAGTTTTTATCCTGCAGGAAAAAATAAACATTATTGAGTTCTAACCTTTTTTTTTGGTTGTGGGGCCTGAACTCTTGACCTGGGCGCTGTCCCTCAGATTTTCAGCTCAAGGCTAGGTCTCTGCCACTTAAGCCACAGTACCACTTCCAGCTTTTTCTGCTTATGTGGTGCTGAGGAATCAAACTTAGGGCCTCCACTCTACCACTGAGCCACTTTCCCAGCCCTGCGTTCCATCTTTTAGTATTTACTGTTTCTAGTCTTGGGATACCATGTCTCTAAAGAGTAAGTTGTTCACTGACTTGCAATTTGAAGGGATCCAAATCCAGTTTCCCTGAGCCTCTTTCTCTGTAATTTTGAGAAGGGTGATAACATAGAGTTCTGCTTTAATACTGTTACCTGCATATGTTCCTGTATCTCAGATAAGCTAACTTTTTTCCAAAGAATGATTATTTTAGGAAAGCTCTTTGTAAATACTCAGTCCTAGTCCTGCAGTAATTCTATAGGCTTTATTTTTCCTCTCTAGTGGGAGGTAAACACATTCTAAGAAGGCCATTTCAAATGATACTGTTTTTTTTTTGTTTTTTTTTTTTTCCTGGAGTCAGTCCTGGGGCTTGAATTTAGGGCTTTGGTGTTTGTCCCTGTGGTTTTTTTATTCAAAGCTAGTGGCCAACTACTTGATCCACAGCTTCATTTCTGGCTTCTTGGTATGAATTTGAGAGAAGAGTCTCACAAATTTTCCTGCCTGGGCTGGCTTTGAACTGCAGACCTCATATCTTAGTAGCTAGGGTTATAGAGGAATGAGCTACTGGGCCTGACTCTGATCCTGATTCTTTTTTTTTTTTTTTTTTGTATTTTATTTTATTTGTGAACATACTGTACAGAGGGGTTACAATTACATGGGCAGGATAATGCATACATTTCTTGCCAAGCATTGCAGCCTCCTCCTTTGTACCCTTCACATCCCTTCCCAGTGATCCTGATTCTTAATAATAGTTGGCCATTGTTTGTTGTTTGTTCATTCCAACAAGTGTTTGTTAAACACCCCAGGTAATCTACTGTACTAGGTAACTAATGATTAACAAAACCCAGAGAGAGTGGTTGATGATAGCAATAAATACATTTAGCAGACACTGTACCACTGAACAACATCCCCCTTCCCCTTTTTTTTTTGGCAGTACTGGGGTTGAACCTGGAGCCCCACGCTTGCTAGATAGGTACTTTGCCACTTGAGCCATGCCTCCAGCCTAGGATCAGTCTTGCTTCATCTATATCCACAGCCATTTTGTCTTTGCTCATATTATTTTAAGATAGATGTTTAGTTCTTTGGAGCTTTTAAGCCTAAAGTAATGTGATTTTACTTCCATTTAAGAAACTGTTAGGGGGCTTGGAAGGTGGCTCAGTGGTAGAGTGCTTGCCTTGCATGCATGAGGCCCTGGGTTCAATTCCTCAGCACCTCATAAGCAGAAAAAGCTGGAAGTGGCTCTGTGGCTCAAGTGGTAGAGCACTAGCTAGCCTTGAGCTGAAGAGCTGAGGGACAGTGCCCAGGCCCAGAGTTCAGGCCCCACAACCAGCAAAAAAAAAAAAAAGAAAGAAATTGTTAGTGTACAAAAATGGAAGCCAAAAGACCAGTTGAGCAGCCTCTCTAACACAGAAGAAAAAAGTAACTTAGTGCTTGAATGGTGATGCTGGAGATGAAGGAAAGCCACTTCCCTGAGGGCATCTAGTAGGGCTGGATTCATTTCTGTTGTCTTTCCTTACTGAACTTGCTTCAAGTGAAGGTCTTTGTTTTAAGTATCTTTATTTCCTTTGAAATAACTCAATTATATTTAGTTTCTATCTTTTCAATTTTTTCAATTTATCCTATATTTGGTGAGCTATTTTACTAGTAGAGTCACATATTTTAAAGCATTCTTTGAACAGTTTCGAAATAATCAAAGCATTGGAAAAGCAAGGCTGTTTAGAGGTTTTATAATATCTCTCTTTGGAAGAAGAGGTCTTTTATGGCATTCATATTTCTATCCTAGGGTAAAAGACATGTTCAGTTTTGAAATTCCAGAGCATCATGTTCTTGTAACGGCATCGAATGATGGTTTCATCAAAATGTGGGAGCTTAAGCAAGATAAGGTTCGTATCATAGCATGATAGAAATACACTTAATGCAAACTGTGCTGTTACAATTAACTTGAGTTGAATAAAGTAGACCCCCCTTTTTTTTAGTGCTAGGTATTAAATCTAGCTCGTATTTTCATAAACATTCTACAACTCAGCTATTACTCTAGCCCAAGTGGTAGAATTTTTTTTTAAGGGACATAAAGCATAGTTTTAAAAAATAAGCTTTGAAAATCTCTTCTAGGCCAGGTGCTATAGGCTCATGCCTGTAATCCTGGCTGCTCAGGAAGCTGAGATCGAAAGATTGAGGTTCAAAGGTAGCCTAGGCAGGAAAATCTGAGAGACATTTAGCTCCAGTTACCATCAAACAGCCAGAAGTGGCACTGTGGCTTAAGTGGCAGAGCACTAGCTTGAGTAAAAAGCTAAAAGAACAACGCCCAGGCCTTGAGTTCAAGCCCCAATACTAGCATAGAAAAAAACAACCAAAGACAGCAACACTAAGCTCTCTTGCAGGAGTGACTGATATTTGTATTTTAAAGTTAGGCTTCCCACAGAGCTGCCATGGGGGGTTAGCATTTGAGATTCTGAGCTACCTGTTCTTTTAATGAGAAAAACGACTTGCTGGATTGTTTTTGTTTTTGTCTTTTTTTAAAAAATAAGAATTCTCTGTAAGATATGAGATTAAAAAAATACTGCCATTACTAAAATCAGTGTAAAAGGTGCTGACTGATGTATGGAGCTAACAGTTTTGAGCCAGATAACGTGAAGATAAGTTCCCTCTGTAGTTTTTTTGGGGGGATGGTGGGGGAAGGGTAGCGGTCCTGCAAGCCTTGAACTTAGGGTCTGGGTGCTGCCTCAGAGTTTCTTTTGCTTGAAGCTAGCATTCTGCTACTTAGCCACAGCTCCATTTCTGCCTTTTTTTAGTAGTTAAGTAGAGATAAAAGTTTCACTAACTTTCTTGCCAGTGCTGATTTCAAACCACAGTCCTCAGATCTCAGCTTCTTGAATAGCTGGATTATAGACATGAATGACTGGCACCTAGCTGTCTATAATTTATTTTTTATTCTCATAAACAAGTCCGTGAATATGGGTTGTTCAGTATCAGATTTGTGCAAGCTTCTTTGTTAAGCCCAGAAATGAGCAAGATGTAATCTTTGTCCTCAGAGTTCATAACTGCTAGATACTTTATGGAAATTGGCTCTGTGAATAACATAGTCAAGCATAGATTGTTTCTTTTTTTTTTTTCTGGTCCCCTGGGGCTTGGACTCAGCCTGTATGCTGTCCTAAGCTTCTTTCGCTCAAGGTGAGCACTCTTACCACCTGAGCCACAGTGCCACTTCCAGCTTTTTTGAGTAGTTTGTTAGAAATAAGGGTCTCACAGAGTTTCTTGCTTGGGCTGGCTTCCAACCATGATCTTCAGGTCTCAGCCTTCTGAGTAGCTAGGATTACAGATATGAGCCACTGGTGCCTGCTTAGATTGCATTTTAATATTGTATGTTACACTCAAGAAAATACAGGCATGCTTTACTTGATGGGGGGGTTGCATTCTAAGGAATGTGTTGTTAGGTGATTGCATGAGAATATATTTAAATAAACCTAGATGGTGTAAGTTTGTGTAGCTCATGGATGCGTATGGCATATAGCATTGTACATGCATGCTCGTTGACTGAAATATTACTTTGTTGTTTATGACTACAATAAGTCTTAAGGTAAAAGAAAAAAAGAGCAGTTATCCAAAATTTTTCTGTGTTAACTATAATTTTTCTCCTTTTTTAGAAAATTCCCCCATCTCTACTCTGTGGAGTGAACACTAGTGCCAGGTTGACATGTCTTGGAGTGTGGTTAGACAGAGGGACAGATGCAAAAGAGAGCTTGCCTCCAGCAGCAGAGCCCTCTCCTGGTAAATGATGTTCATTATTTCAAAGCGTATAGAAAGTGTAGGGTCTTGAGCTGTTTGAAGATAACTTTATCATTGGCTTGTTTATTTCACTTAAAGGAGGAAAACAGTTTCTAAATGTACTTCCCTTGTGTTTCAGTAAGTGAAGAACAGCCCAAGATCAGTAAAAGGGTGTCTGGTGATGTGGTTCAGGAAGAAGAAACATTAAAACCTAAGTTAAAGAAATGTGGCTTAACTGGTCACAGTAAAAAGCTAACAAAAGGAAATAGACTGGTGTCAACTAAGAAGAGGAAAGTGACAGAAATGTCACAAAAGCAGAGAAAAAAGAAGATATAACTGATGCAGTGGCTCCCAGATACCTCCTCTCCAAGATACTCATTTGATGAATCACCCTTTCCTAATAATTTACTTAACCTTTTTTTTTTTTTTTTGTCGGTCCTGGGGCTTGAACTCTGGGCCTGTGCACTGTCCCTCAGCTCTTCAGCTCAAGGCTAGCACTCTACCACTTGAGCCACAGCGCCACTTTCTTAACCTTTTTTTTTTTAACTATGGCAGAATTATTTTGAGCAGATGACATTATATGGTGTTCTGTAATTTGTTAATTGTGTACTTTTTTTTTACTGTTGTACAAAGCTAATAAAATATTTTTCAAATATGGTAATTTAAATAATGCAAAATTGTGAACACATTCTCTTATTGTTGTGCAGTAAATAAAACCTAGGTCTTTGTATGTGTTAGGTAAGTGCTATATACTGAGCCTGTACCCCTGTCCCCGCAAACATACTCTTTTTTGGGGGAGCTAGTCCTTAGGCTTAAACTCAAAGCCTGGGCACTGTCTCAGCTTTATCTGCTCAAGGCTAGCACACTGCCATTTGAACCACAACGCTACTTCCAGCTTTTTCGGTGGTTAATTGGGGAGGAGAGTCTCATGGACTTTCCTGAACAAACTGGCTTTGAACTGTTATCCTCAGATCTCAGCCTCCTCAGTAGCTAAGATTACAGATGTGAGCCACCAGCCACTGGCTTCGTAAGCATGTTCTTTCCCAAAGACGGATCAACAATTCTGCTTGATATTCAAACAATTCTGCTTGAAAGCAGTGAATAGCAGGAAAATGACAGTTCCTGTTTTTTTTTCATCCTTTCAGGGCATCATAAAAGTCACTTAGCTAAGGTCTTAAGTTTAGCTTGTTGGTTATTATTTTGTCATTTCTTGGCTAGAAGAGATGCATTTTTCTCAACAGATTATTAAATGTTTTGAAAAGATTGTTTAATGTGGGGTCCCCAGGTCTGACTTAGGGCTATTAACTAGAGCCATCAGTCTGGGGTTTGGTTTGGTTTGATAATTGTTTTTTTGCAGTTCTGGGGGTCAGACCCATTTCTTTGCAGACATCTGCTAAACTACACTTCAGACTTAGGGTTTTCTGGAGGTTAATTGTAGATAGCAGGCTTTCCTGCCCAGGCTGGCTTTGAAGCCTCCTAAGGAGCTAGGATTTCTGGTGTGAGCCACCTGTGCCTGGCTGATTTTACACTTCTACCAATAGTATTTAAGCGATCCAGTGTTCTTGTAGGATTTTTTTGTTATTTTGGTCATCCTATTTTCTGAAAATTGTGTAGAATTGGGCCTCTTGAGAGTTTTTGTTGTTGGTCGTGGGGCCTGGGCGCTGTCAGTCAGATCTTCAGCTCAAGGCTAGGGCCCCACCACTTGAGCCACAATGCCACTTTCAGCTTTTTTTTGCTTATGTGGTTCTGAGGAATTGAACCCAGGGCCTCATGCATGTGAGGCAAACATTCTACCACTGAGCCAACTTCCCAGCCCAAATATAATTAATACAGCTGTTCAAATGATTTCATGTTGGGTGAGTTGTGGTCTGTGTTTTCATAGAATGAATTCACTTCATTCACTTGTCAAGTTTGTATGTAAGATTCCTTGGTTACCTTCTTGGTGTTACTAATTTGTGTCTATCAGTCTTGCTAGAGCTTTGTTAATTTTATTGATGTTTTCACAGAACCAGCTCTGTGTTTCATAGATTGTTTTCTGTGTTATATTTTCTGTTTTATTGACTTTTATTCTTGTCTTTATATAATATTTCCTTCCTTCTACTTGCTGTTT
The DNA here is from genome assembly GCF_024711535.1 of Dipodomys merriami. NCBI lineage: Eukaryota > Metazoa > Chordata > Mammalia > Rodentia > Heteromyidae > Dipodomys > Dipodomys merriami. The sequence continues at coordinate 26,425,142 of NW_027202937.1, read as the reverse complement.
TTTCTTTTTCTTTTTGTTGGTTCTTGAAATGGGAGTTTGGGTTAATGATGTGAAACTTTCTTTTTTTCAATGTGCTCTCATCACTGCCTTAGCAGTGATAAATCTCACTGTTGTGGGTATTTAAGACAAACTCATGCATGCTAAGCAAACACTACCATTGAGCTACATCCCCAGCCTTTCACAGTTTATTTTGTCAGTCATGGGGCTTGTGAGCCTAGGCACTGTCCTTGAGCTTTTCAGCTCAAGGCTAGTGCCTTACCACTTGGAGCTACAGCACTACTGAGTTTCTGGTACTTAATTGGAGATAGAGTTTCACAGACTTTCCTGCCCAGGCTGGCTTTGAGCCATGATCCTCAGATCTCAGACTTTTTTTGAGTAGCTAGGATTACAGATGTAAGCAACCAGTGCACAATGTCTAGTCTTACATGGGTCAGTTGTCTACTTACCTACCTGTCTGTCTGTCTGTCTGTCTGTCTATCTATCTATCTATCTATCTATCTATCAGCAATTTGGGGTTTGAACCTAGGGCCTCATTATACATTCTACCACTTGAGCTACACCCTCAGTCCTTTTGTTTGCATTTTGGTTTTGGAAACTTTAACTTTCCCCCAGATGCCCTTGAGCTGGTGATCTTCCTGTTTATACTTCTCTAGAAACTGAAATTATAGGCGTGTACCACTAGACTTGACATAAATGATCCTTTATGATACTTTGTTTAATCTCATGTCCATTTCTCACCTGACCTGACTTGTAGTTTTTCCTTTAAGAGAAATCTTGGCAACTTGGGATACATGTACATATTCAAAATAACTAGGAGAAAATGCACAAGAAACGAGCCAGGCAAGATAGTGCACACCTGTACCACCAGCTACTCAGGAGGCCAAACTGAACTACTTAGCAAGACTTTGTTGCATTTTTTTTTTTAATGGATGGGAGTGGAGTCCAGTGGTAGAACATGCTTAGTATGTACAATCTGAGTTCAAACTCCAAAACCAAAAAGGAAAAAATGTAAAAAAAAGTGCTAAATAATAATCCAGATGATAGAAAAATTAAACATGACAACTCAGCAAAATATGCTTCTAGTTTATATCCTAAGTAAAGGGAAAATTGGTATTAAAGAAAAAACGGGCTGGGAAGGTGGCTCAGTGGTAGAGTGCTTGCCTTGCATGCATGAGGCCCTGGGTTCGATTCCTCAGCACCACATAAGCAAAAAAGAAAAAAGCCAGAAGTGGCGCTGTGACTCAAGTGGTAGAGTGCTAGCCTTGAGCTGAAGAGCTGAGGGACAGTGCCCAGGCCCAGAGCTCAGGCCCCACGACCGGACCCCAAAAAAAAAAAAAAAGAAAAAACAAATTTGTTGAACACTAGTTGCTCTTAATCCTAGCTACACAAAAGGCTGAGATAAGAGGAACACAGTTGGAAGCTAGCTCAGGAGGAAAGTCTGTGAACTTATCTCCAGTTAACCATAAATAGAGGTGTGACTTCAGTCGAAGAGTGCTAGCTAGCCTTGTGCAAAAAATTTATGGAGACAGTACCCAGGCCCTGATACTGGCACCAAAAAAAAAAAAAAAAAAGGATAGAGCAAAAAGTAAGATAATTGGTGAAGAATAAAAAAGGATTTCTTGTATTTTTACAGCTTGTCCGTAAATTTTAAATTCAGGTTACAAGTTGCTAATAAAATTCTACTTAACCAAAGGGTTGAGGGTGTAGCTCAGTGGTAGAGTGCTTGCTTAATGTGTTTAAGGCCTTAGGTTTGATCCTTAACACTGAATAACTTACTAATCATGCCTTGTAATACTTCCATTTTAACCATTTAAAAGTGTTTATACTTGGTGCTGAATTAAGCCCATGACCTGTAATGCATGTTCTACCACTGAGCTATACCCAGCCAAACATTCAATTTTATCTATTTGTGGATATCAGGGTTTGTTTGAACTCATGGCCTGGACTTTGCTTGAGTTACTCAGCTGGTGTTCTACCACTGCAGCCATATCTCTAGCCTAGATTTTTACTACGTTATTTTTTAGAGATGGAATGTTGTAAACTTTTCTGTCCAAACTTTTTTTGCTTTTTGGCTCACATGTTTTTTCTTTTTCTTTTTTTTTTTTTGTCGGCCGTGGGGCTTGAACTCTGGGCCTGGGCGCTGTCCCTCAGCTCTTCAGCTCAAGGTGAGCACTCTACCACTTGAGCTACAGCGCCACTTCTGGTTTTCTGGTGGTTTATTGGAGATAGGAGTCTCACGGGCTCTCCTGCCCGGGCTGGCTTTGAACCGCGATCCTCAGATCTCAGCCTCCAGAGTAGCTAGGATTACAGGCGTGAGCCACCAGCGCCCGGCTCACATGTTTTTTCTTTATATATGTATGTATGTGTGCATTGTAAAGATACTGTACAGACGGGTTTCAGTTACATGAGCAAGGTAATGAGTCCATTTCCTATGGAGCATTGTTATACCCTCCTTTATTTTTCCCCTACATCCCTTTCCTCCCCCCAAACTGTTCTTGAACCACAGTCCTCTGCATCTCATTCTCCTAAGTAGCTAGGATTGCAGGCAAGAGCCACCATCGCCAGGGCTCGTTCATTTTTGTGACAGGGTCTCACTGTGTTGCCCAGGCTGACCTTTCCTTCTGCACTCAATGATCTTTTTGCTTTAGGTTCCTGAGTAGCTGAGTGGACATGTGTGCACTCATCCTTTTGTCAGTCATTTTTCAAAGAGTTTTAGTTTAGTGCCTTAATCACCAGAGTTGCATGGTGATTACCACTATCTCTACAACCTTCTCCTTATCCTAGGCAGACACTTTGTAACTATTAGGTAACAACTTCCCTTCCCTTTCACCCAGCTTCTAGTAACCTCTGTTCTATTTTCTGTTTCTCGATTTTTCTAACCATTTCATATAGATGTATTATGCAAGATTTGTCCTGGGGGTGTGTGTGTGTGTGTGTGTGTGTGTGTGTGTGTGTGTGTGTGTGTGTGTGTGTGTGTGTGTGTGTGTGTGTGTGTGTGTGTGTGTGTGTGTGTGTGTGTGTGTGTGTGTGTGTGTGTGTGTGTGTGTGTGTGTGTGTGTGTGTGTGTGTGTGTGTGTGTGTGTTTTAAATCAGCGTTGTAACAGGTTAGCACTTCTTTTTTCTTTTTCTTTTTTTTTTGGTGGTCTAGGGTTTGAACTTCGGTTCTCACATCTTGACAGGTGCTGTCCCACTTGAGCCACACTTCTAGCCAAAACTTTATTAATTTTTTTTTTTTTGGTTGTGGGGCTTGAACTCTGGGCCTAGGTGCTGTCCCTTAGCTCTTCAGCTCAAGGTGAGCACTCTAATACTTGAGCCACAGCACCGCTTCCAGTTTTCTGGTGATTAATTGGAAATAAGAGTCAAGTTTCACAGGCTTTCCTGCCCAGGCTGACTTTGAACCACGATCCTCAGATGTCACCCTCATGAGTAGCTAGGATTACAGGCGTGAGCTACCACCCACTTCATTAATTTTTCATTGTGTATATAGGAAACTACTTTGTCCATTTACCTGTTTGAAGATATGGTTGTTTTTACCTTTTGGCCATTCTGATGAGTATTTCAGTGGGTTGGTGTAAAAATATGTTTGATGTCAGTGGATATCTGAGAATGGAGGTTTGAAGCCAGCCCAGGCAGGAAAGTCTGTGAGATTTATTTCCAATTAACCACCAAAAAACGCTTCAAGTGGAGCTGTGGCTCAAATGCTGGAGAACTAGCCTTGAGCGACAAAGCTCAAGGACAATGCCCAGGCTCTGAATTCAAGCCCCAGGATCAGCACACACACATACACACACACACTAATAAAAAGAATATCTGATTGAGTTGCTGAATATACACAACCAGTTGAATATATAAAGAAGAGAGGAATTGTGTCATTGGAGCAGCCTCCTAGCTATTTTTCAAAATGGCTACCTTCCATTTCACACTAGAAATATATGATAGTTCCAATTTTCCCACGTCCTTGCCAACTTTTTTTTTTCTTGAAAAAAACCCAAATCACCTGTAGCCTGGACCCAGCAATTCAGGAGATTCAGATCTGTAGGACTGTGGTTTGAAACCAGCCCAGAAAAGAAAAATCATTAAGATTTCATCCCCAAATAACCAGCCAAATGCTGGCCTAGAGTTGTGATTCAAGTGCCAGCCTAGCAAGCAGGCTGAACAAGGGTCACAGACTCCCTGATTTCAAGTCTCTGTACTAACACACACACACTGTATGATAGCCATGCTTGTATTTGTGAATTAATATCTTAGTATTTCTTTTGTGTGTGCTAGTACTGGGGCTTGACCTGGGGGCCTGGGTATTGTCCCTTAAGTTTTTTCACTCTACCACTTGAGCAGCAACTATACTTCTAGCTTTTTTTGCTGGTTAATTGGAGTCTCAGGGATTTTTCTGCCTAGCCTGTCTTCAAACTACAATCCTCAGATCTCACCATCTTGATTACACAGGCAAGAGCCACCGGTGCCCACCTCTCTGTTTTTCATTTATATTCCCTAAAGAGTAATAATGTTGCATATCTTATGCTTGTTGGCCATGTGCGTGTCTTTTTGGAGGGAATTTCTACGTAAGTCCTTTATAAAAACCTGTTATCTTTCTGCTGTTGAGCTACAGGAGTTCCTTATATAGTTTGAAGATTATGCTTTTATCAGGGACATGAATTGAAACTATTTTCTCTGTCCCATCCTTGAATGCAATTCACTTGTAAGTTGTTTGGTTTCTAACACATTTAAACAAGATAGCCTATCGTCATTGCCTTCTGGTTTGGCACCTTCTAGCCGTGGGGTGCACAGTCTAATGAAACATCTTAGTCACCTGAGCAGGAAGGACCCCATTGCCTAATAATGGCAGCTCATCACTGCTTACCAGACAGCCATCTGGCACCAAACTGAATCAGCTCATGTAGCTGGATGCAACTTCCGAGTCAAACTCTGGGTTTCTGACTTCTGGCTATTGGAGTGAGCAGCTGTGGCTGGGTGTGGTCGGCCTGGTGAACCCCCCGGACCCTGGACTCAGAGTTCTAGGCCCCAACCCAGCTGCAGGAACACAAGACTCACGTCCTCCATGCCCCGCCCTGGCTACTAGCCCTAAGTCCCGCCTCCCGGCTCCGATGCTTCTCAAGACCCCGCCCTTTTGGGGGAGCGCGAGCGCGTGCAGCCACTCCTCGCTCTAGCTCCCGTCCTAAGCCCCGCCCTGGGACGTCAATCTCTACACGACGGCTCCAGGCCCCAATCCCATCCCGCCCCGGAGCGCCTTGACTCCACGCCCGCAGGCCCGCCCCTTCCCCAGGACCTGGCGCGCGTGCGCGGCCTCCGCCGCCCTCGGTCCGGACTCGGGCTTCCCTCGGCTTTGCGCTCTGTGTGCTTTGCTCCGCCCGCCCGCCCGCCCGCGGCCTTCGCGAGAAGAGGCTCGGTACTTGGGGTTTGACGCTGTGTTTGCAGGTTCAGCTTTCATGCGTTGTGACCGAGGTTTCCCCGCTTGGTGCCCCGGGCCGGGGGGACGCGGGAGGGGGGAGGGGGGACGGTGCTTTTCTCCTTTGCTTTCCCCGGGTCGCGGTCGCGCGCCGCTTCCCGGGAGCAGCACGGAGTCCCCGGGGGATGCCCGTCACTCGGGCCTCCCCGGAAACGAGCGTGCTCAGGCCGGGCAGGACGGCCGTGCGCCGAGGGCAGCGCCGCCCTTCCCGAAGATGGGGCTTGGCGTTGATCCTCTCGCCGGGCCCGGGCTCGCGAGGCCGGCCTTGCGCCGCGCCCCAGGCCCGGAGGGGCCATCGGACCGCGGCTTCCTGTCCCGCGCTGCCCTCCCCGTCCTTCACCCTCGCAAGAACCATGTGTTGGATGCAGAGCTTGTTTTTAAACAGATGTTGAGTATTAAAAATACTCGCCTGTAATCCTAGCTGTGCAGGAAGGAGGCTAAGGTCTGAGGATCGTGGTTCGAAGCCAGTCTGGGCAGGATAGTCTCTTGAGACTCTTATCTCCAATGAACCACCAAAAAGCCAGCAATGGAGCCATGGCTCAAGTGGTGGAGCTCTGGCCTTGAGGGGAAAAGCCACGACCAGTGCTCTGGCCCTGACTGAGTTCAGGTCCACGAGTGGGCGCACACACACACACACACACACGTGATACTTGAACTCTTGTGACACCGATGGAACCAGCACCCCATCGTGTCCCTCAGAGAGACTTTAAAAATAGTCCACTTAGCCTACCAAGGGCAAGGCCTTGAGTTCAGTCCCAGTACTGAAAAAAAAAAAAAAAAATTGGTGGCACAGAAACAAGAATAGTAATGAGTTGGTTCATGTTTTCATAGTGCCTTTTCAGAGCTGATGAGTGTATCTTGTTTAAAGATACCGCGGAATTGCTTGGTATCTCTCCGCCATTTACTATGTGCTATGCTTTTTTTGCTTATGACCTCTCTGACTGTGCATCACCCCAAGAAATTGGTACTCTTGTTCTTTATCTTCAGAGTACAGTCACTGAAGGAGCCTGAGGCTTCCAGAGGGCTTGAGCTTGAACCCACTTTTCTTCTGACTGCTAGAGGGCTATGCTTTAACTGCCCCTTCTCCACAGGCCTGGTGTCATCTGTCCGGAGAGAGAGAGAACAATGCAGAAAGACACCAGCTCTCTGTGAGTTCATGACTCAATGGGAATGGAAGTCTGCAGCTCCTCAATCCAAAGTTTCTTTCTGCTTCTGAGAAGGGGCTGGGCAATGTGGGATATGGGAAGGGACCATGAAACCTTTCTGGTGGGCTTTTTTCATTTGTACAGTGAGGTGGTTTGCTTGGGCCCATCAGCCATGATAGGATGGTTTTTAAGGAGACTTGGTGGATGCTTACTGAGTCTTCCTGTTGCATTTTCAGAGTGCCTTTCCATTATGTTGGCTTTGGCTATGCTGCACTGGTTGCGACTGGTGGCATCGTGGGCTACGCGAAAGCAGGTAAAGTTATCTAGCCACCTACAGCCTTCACCTGTCCCAGGAGAGAATGAAGCCCAAGGCCTTGAAACTCCATCTCTTTTAGCTCATATTCCTTAGGCCCTTAACTTCAGTGCTCAGTCCTCTGGCCCTGCCTACACTTGCCTTTGGTTATCTGATTCAGCTGAGTCAGCTCCCTGGTCTCACCTCCTTATCTAAAGATAGGCAGGGGTGGCAGTAGATTGTTATTATCATTGGCTGCCATTTGTAATTCTTGGCCCCAGAGTTGCTATCTTTGTTTTTTATGTAGAAAAAAAAAACTAGTTTAGTCTTCACTGTTTTTTTCTCCCCATTTTGTGGTGCTGTGGATGGAACCCAGATCCTCTTGCAGGCCAGGCATGCACTCTGCCATTAAGCTACCCCCCAGCCCCTCCTATACTCTTATTTTGAATGTAGGTAAGGAGTTCCAGTGAAGGTGCCCGTTTCTGCACTGCCTTGCCTGCATGTGCGCCTCAACACACACTGCACTTTCTACTCTCACAGTCTGTTTAAAGCAATGGCCCTGTTTCCCTCTCTTTTGGTGGTTTGCCTGAAGTCCTCCTTGTGGCACAATTCAGCCCCTGATGGATTGAGAGAATAGTTAAGAACAAGCCAGACAATAGTTCCCCTAAGGAGCCAGAGTTTTTATTTTCTCAGGTGGAAGTACCTTACCCTGTATACCTATTTGGGAAGAGATTGATGGGGTGCCATGACCCTGACTTTTTCTGGTAGAATAACAAATCTCCCCCAAACATTTTCCTGCTTGAGGAGGCCTTTGTTAAGAGCTGAGTGAAGAGACTTTGTCTCTGCTGTTTTTTTCTTCGGGGCAGGGGAGCCTCGGGGATTTGTACATCAGTATGGCGTTATCACATCCGTGTGTGTGCATGCTTCCTTCTAGGTAGTGTGCCGTCCCTGGTTGCTGGACTCTTCTTTGGGGGCTTAGCAGGCCTTGGTGCTTACCAGTTGTCTCAGGATCCCAGGAATGTGTGGGTTTTTCTAGGTATGTCTGTTTTGGTGTCACCTTGGGGTGGTTCTGTCTCATTAATCTGTTTTGCCTGGTCTCATTGCTTCTGCCAAAAAGTCTAGGGAAACTATACAATGGGGAATCTTGCTGCTGACTGTTTAGAATGTGGAAAGATTTAAAACAGGTGCAGGGCAAACATGTGTCTCAAGAAGACCATTGAAATTTCTTTTGATTTTGTTTTTGTTTTTGACTGCACTTGGTCAAAACCCTAACTAAGGCAGGCGTACTGTAGCTCATGCTTTGATTGGTATCCAGCAGGAGAAGCATGAGGTAAAAGAAATAGCATCTACAGGCATGTAAAAAACGTATGCCTTGGAAAAGGAGAGGGTGATTATGGCTGAAGTGTGGGGTTTGCAGGAGAGTGGTGAGGAGGGAGGCCTGAAAGGTGGCCTGGGCTTGCAGGGCCTCACACAGCCTGTGTTTGTAACTAGTCCCACAGAGTTTGGCAGCCAAGAGGCTCTCCTCGCCTCCCCCACCTCAGAAGGAACAGGAAGTACAGGGTGGAGGTGGGTCTTACTCATAGGCTTTCTCACTCAACTTCCCTTGTGTATAAGGTGTTGTGACTTTTGACCTCTGCCTTCTTCATCAGCTACATCTGGGACCTTAGCTGGCATCATGGGAATGCGATTCTACAACTCCGGGAAATTCATGCCTGCGGGGTTAATCGCAGGTGCCAGGTATACTTTTCGTTTTCTCTCTTATCAGGAGAAAAGTTATTGTCTAAGATAATTTATGCATTCAAAATTTACTTGCTTTGGTATGTCTGATCCTAGAATCAGTTTATATGAACTTAATTACAATCAGTTGTGAAGTTAGGCCCAAATGGCCTAAGATTTCATTCTTCATGGATGTGGTTTTATTCTCAACTTGCTCACTGGTCCGTCACAGGGGCTTCAGGGCAAACCTTGTCTGTGGCACTGTGACTCTCATCCTGGACTCCGTGTTAACTTCTTAAATGTCCTTTGTTAAAAGAACTTTGATCAAATCTTTGTAAAACCCAAAGCAGTTTGTTTTCAATGTACTAATTCCTAAGTACAATAAAGGCATCCTACAAGCCAGGCACCGATGGCTCAGACCCGTAATCCTAGCTACTCAAGAGGCTGAGATCTGAGGATTGTGGTTTGAAGCCAACCAAGAAAGTCCATGAAACTCTTATCTTCAATTAACCATAAAAAGCTGGAAGTAGTGGAGTGCTAGACTTCTGCCAAAAAGCTCAGGGACAGCACCCAAGCCTAGGACTGACCCAAAGAAAGAAAAAAGACATCCAGAGACAGAAGAATATTTAAAGTGTTTCCAAAACATGACCTATCCACAGCTGCAGTTAGACTGTTAGTCATAATTATTCTACTTGTAGTGAAAGACTCATTGTAGACCAAGGTCAGGAGCAATCAGCTGGGAGGCTGAGGATGCATAGTTAGCTAGCTGTGACCCAGAGAGGCCCTGATCTCCCTCAGTTCCTCATCTCTCCATTACTGGCACTGGACCAGGAAGCCCCTATGGTATATTAAGACTTGAATACAGACTACCCCTTGGCATGAGTCTCTCTTGGTTCCTGTAGGAATTATTTCTTTCTTCTTTTCTTTTTTCTTTTTTTTTTGGTCTGTTATGGGGTTTGAACTCTGGGCGCTGTCTCTGAGCTCTTCAGCTCAAGGTGAGTGCCCTACTGCTGAGCCACAGCGCCATTTCCAGTTTTCACGTACTTTCCTGCCTGAGCTGGCTTTGAACTTCGATCCTCAGATCTCAGCCTCCCGAGTAGCTAGGATTACAGGTGTGAGTGCCCAGTGGATTGTTTTCTTTTTTGAGACCTCCCTTCCTATGCAGTTGTGAAGGGCCTGCAGAGTCCTGGTTTCTTAAAAAAAAAAATCACCATGCTATCTTGTTTCCTCATGTTTTTGTTTGTGTTTCTTTTGAACAGTTTGCTGATGGTGGCCAAACTTGGAATTAACATGTTGAGTAAACCCCATCCGTAATAATCACATCCCAGCTTGGTTGGCCTCAGGAAGAATTGAAACTGTCGAAACTTCCACTGTTTTCAATGTACTAGGAGAAGGAAGTGCAGCACACCTATTCTGACATTTTACCTTATAAGCAGAACACAGAAAGAAATTACACTGACCCTAGTGGTGAAGAAGTGGGCATTGACCTCTGCAGCCCTTCATGGGGGCAGGCATCTGAACCCCAAAGTTTGAGGATGCCTCATGAGATTCTTCTATGTTTCATCTGTTATGTTGTCCTATTTCTGTATCAGCAGATAAAAATCTTGGGGTAGAATGAGACGTGTCTGCACACTGGGGGCACTAAAGCAGCACAGGCTGCTCAGGACAAGTGAAAACAAATCTCACATGAGGTTAATGATGTATATTCTCTTGAGGCTCATCTAGAGCACAGCCCTGCTTTGGTTAAAATAGCAATGGAAATAAAGTTTACCATGACAATGTATCCTGTGGTGCCTTCTTTGCCAGTGGTATGGGAGTTTCACACAAGAGGTGGGTAGCAGAATGATATAGGAATGTCAAAAGTGTCTTTAGTTTTCCATTTAGAAATTGCAACATTTACGGATCAACACAGTTATGATTTGACTTTATGTAGCCTGGAAGCTTACTTTAAAAAAATGCCCTGGAGGGTTTCTGAGATAGGTCTTACAGAGAAAAAGATGACCTGGGTCATGTGTCGATGTGAGGCTGAAGCCTTATAACTGGATGCTGGTGCATTCTTTCACTTTTTCAGCACTGGGAATTAACTCCGTTTGGAGCCCTTGTTTTAGTTTCAACAGGAAACAAATTTGCTTCTGTATTATATTGAATTGAGAGTGTAATTCAGGCACTTACTTATTTTTGCTTAAGCCTCTTGAAAGCAGTACTAGTTTTTCCAGTCCCTTTACCCTCTCCAGTACCCAAGATCTTGAGCTTGCTATGCAAGTTTTCAACTCTCAAGCAAAGTCTCCAGTCTCATTTTGCTTCTTAGTTATACACAATCATGCTAACTTTTGCTCAAGCTGGCCTGGAGCCAAGATCCTCCAAATGATAGGTGTGTTCTACCACACCTAGTTTTCATCCCTTTTTATATCACGTGGCTTTGAATACTTTTTGGGGGGTGAGGGGGTCCAGTCATGGGGCCTGAACTCTGGGCCTGGGCACTGTCCCTCAGCTCTTCAGCTCAAGGCTAACGCTCTACCACTTGAGCCGCAGCACCACTTCCAGCTTTTTTTCTTTTTGCTTATGTGGTGCTGAGGAATCGAACCCAGGGCCTCATGCATGCAAGCACTCTACCCCGGAGCCACCTTCCCAGCCCTTTTTTTTTTTTTTTTTTAAATCAGTCTTGGGGCTTGAATTCTGGGCCTGGGCACTGTCCCTGAGCTATTTGAGCCACAGTTTTCTGGTTTTCTGGTGGTTAATTGGATTTAAGAGTCACACAGACTTTCCTGCCAGGGCTAGCTTTGAACCATGATCCTCAGATTTCAACTTCCTGAGTAGTTAGGATTACAGGCGAGAGCCACCAGTCACCCAGCTTGACTATCCTTGTAACTCCTCAGACAGGATATAGCTGGAGAGGACTGTTTGTAAACTAAGAATACCCAGAACTCTGTGCAGGTAAGCGGGGTGTTTCAGACTGTGCTTCCATTATTATTGCAGCCAGGCTCAAAATAGGAATCTGGATAGGCACATTACAGCACTGGCTCATTGGACTTGTTTACCAAGACTACATCTCATCACTGCTAAAGATCTTGACTACTATATATAGGAGAAGGTGCTTGATGGCACATAATTGCAAGTGCTTCGATAAAATCTGAACCTCCTCTATAGTTGCTGACATAATCTGTAATTATAGTGTATTGTAACAAATTCACAGCTTAAGTAATAAAGATACAATTCGTCTACACATAGTTTAGTAGTATGTACTGTTGTTTCATGCCCTGGAGAATCAGATGATTTATTTAAGGTCTTCCCATGTTGCCTGGCTGGCCTTGAATTCTTGAGCTCAAGTGATCTTCCTGTGATCTTCCGCCTTATAAGTAGCTGAGCTTACAGGTGTGTACTTTCATGCCCAGATTGAATATTAATATTACTTATGGTCCTTGAGGTCGAACCCAGAGCCTGTTATATGCTGGGTAAATGCCTTGCTGCTGAGTGACCCACTAGACAGTGCTAGGATACACCTAAGACCTGTGCTTGTCAAGGGCTCTACCCCCAGGTAGCCCCAGCGAGGTTTTACATGTGTGAGGTAGGCAGTACTGAGTAGATTTTTTATGATTGACTTCAATTGGGGAAAAAAGTAACTAGTTGTAGTTGCAACAGGGTTCTATGGTGCCAACACCCATCAGTGGGTGGAGATGGTCATGAGTGGTCCATGTCCACCCATACTGTGTATTTAGACAGCTGCTCTTTCTCCTTGGTGCTCCAATCATTTCTACTGCCATAGACCAAGAGGAAGTGAATGTTGAAAACTTGTGTTCTGTTCCATGTGGTCCTTGGTGGTGCTCACCATAGGTGGCCTCTCAGAGGGCATTAGGTCACTGTGACCCTGACCTCTTCTGTTTCTGACTCCTGAGGTGACTTTCATATACGTATATAATGTACTTAATCACCCCCTCTATTCCTCTCTCCTCTCCCAGATAATTTCCCTTCTACACCTATATATTTTTTTCTTTTTCTTTTTTTTTTGGGGGGGGGGAGGGTCCGGTCATGGGGCCTGAACTCTGGGGCTGGGTGCTGTCCCTTAGCTCTTCAACTCAAGGCTAGCGCTCTACCACTTGAGCCACAGCACCACTTCTGGCTTTTTTCTTTTTGCTTATGTGGTGCTGAGGAATCGAACCCAGGGCCTCATGCATGCAAGGTAAATGCTCTACCACTGAGTCACCTTCCCAGCCCTTCTCTTTTTTTTAAAGTCTAGATTCTGAGTATTGAGAGCAGAACATATAACGTTTGTCTTTCTGATTTCTTCTTTTCTTTTTTTTTTTTTTGTCTTGTCATAGGGTTTGAACTCAGGGCCTGGGCACTGTCCCTCAGCTCTTCTTCCTCAAGGCTAGTGCTCTATCACTTTGAACCACAGCTCTACTTCTGTTTTCGGGTGGTTAATTGGAGATCAGAGTCTCATGGACTTTCTAGCCCAGCTGGCTTCGACATGATCCTCAGATCTCAGCTTCCTGAGTAGCTAGGATTACAGGCGTGAGCCACCAGTGCCCAGGTTTTGTCTTTCTGATTTCTGAACCAGCGTACTTGGGTCCTGATTAATACACCAGCCAACCGTGTACCAGATTCCTTTTCTTCTAGTCCCTCACCAATATCTATTACCTTTTGTCACTCACTGGCCATTCTGACAGGCCAGTGATATGATCTCATTATGTATTCATTTGTATCTCTCTAATGATTGGAACTGGAGATGTTAGGGACCTCTTCAGTTATCTGTTGTCTTTTGAGAAATGTCTTGTCGGATCCCTTACACATTTCTAGTTGCTTTATTTTCTTGCTGTTGACTTGCTTGAACTGCATTTTTGAATGTTAACACCTTAATGTGTTAACTTGCAAATATTTCCTCCAAATCTGCAGGTGATCACTGCACATGGTTAATTGCTCCCTTTGCTGTACCGAAGCTCTTTTAGTTTGATAAGAGTCCCGTTTGCCAGATTTTGCTTTTGTTGTCTGCAGATGTTGTATCCAATTCAAAAGTTATTTCCTAATCTGGTATTGTATATTTTTCCCCCTAGTTTTCCTGCAGTGGTCGTAATTACCGTAGTTTGTAGCCTTACGTTTAAGTCTTTGATTCATTTGATCTTTGTATATAGGAGGAGATATGGGGCCAGCTGGATTTTTCCTTTTGTGTGTATCAAGTATGCCCAACATCAATTATTGAAGAGAATGCTTTTCCCATGTATCTCATTGGTGCAAAATCATTTGACTGTAGATGACTAGGTTCATTTCTGGTTTCTTTTTTTCCTCTTTTCTCCTCCATTGGTTGGTATGTTTTCGTTCTGGCAATAGCATGCTGTTTTAGCCACAAACTTCTCAATATAGTTTAAAATTGGGAACTGTGATAGCTCTAGATTTTTTCATGATTCATGAATTTTAGTGGTGCTTTTTTTTTTTTTTGGTTGATCCTGGGGCTTGAACTTGAGACCTGAGTGCTGTTCCTGAGTTCTTTTGCTCAAGGCTAGTGCTCTACCACTTGAGCTATAGCTCCACTTCTGGTTTTCTAGTGGTTAATTGGCAATAAAGAGTCTCACAAACTTTCCTGCTCAGGTTAAGCATTGCAATCATCAGATCTCAGCCTCTTAGGTAGCTAGAATTACAGGTGTGAGCCGCCAACACCTAGCTAGGAGTGCTTTTTTATTTTTAGGAAAAATAGCAAAGTTTGATAAGAATTGTAATAGATCTGTCCATTGCTTTTGGGAACAGGACATGTTGATAGCATTGTTTCGATCCATAAACTTGGGGGATCGTCATTTATTTTGTTTTGTCTTCAATTTAGTTAATTAGTATTTTGGTTGTTTTTTCCCCTAGTTTTGGGGCCTCTTAGGTTAAATTGTTCCTAAGCACTAGTTCCATGGCTTCAACTCAGGACCTCCAACAAACTCGTGCTCAGCTTTTTTGCTAACAGCTGACACTCTACCACTTGAGCCTCGATAAGAGTGTTGGCTGTGTTGGCATTGAAACACAATCATCAGATCTCAACTTTCTGAGTAGCTTGAGCCTCTAGCACCTAAATTTTTTTCTTTTTTTCTTTTTAGCTCTTATAACTGGCACCACCCTCTTGATTTCATTTTCAGGTTGTTTCTCCTCATTTTGTGGGTTGGCTTTGTGTCCTATAACTTGACTTGCTTATTCTAATAATTGCAGTGTCTGTAAGAATTTTTCTAAATAAGATCATGTTGTCAACAGTGACAATTTCTCTTCTTTTCCTGTTTGGATGCATTTTTTTTTTTTTTTGGTCGGTCATGGGGTTTGAACTCTGGTCCTGGGCACTGTACTTCAAGCTCTTCAGTTCAAGGCTAGTACTCTACCACTTGAGCCACAGTGCCACTTCCGTTTTTTGGGGTGTCTTTGAACTGTGATCCTCAGACCTCCTGAGTAGCTAGGATTACAGGTGTGAGCCACCAGCGCTCGGCTTTGGGTGCCTTTTCATTCTCTCTATTGCTTGCTCTGGCAAGGGCTTCTGTTCCCTGCTAAATATATAGGGTGAGAACCAGCCTCCTTGGCTCCTTCCAGATGTGAGCGCTACTTTCACATTTGCATCCTTCATTGTGTAGAGATGCATTCCTTCTATACTCACTACAGTGAAAGTCTTTTTTTTTTTAAATCATGAAAAAATATTGAATTCTGTCAAGTGCTTTTTCTGCATCTAATGAGATTATCATTTACTGTTGTCTTTTCCGTTTATGAAAGGTCCATTTATTGATCTGATTTGCATGTGTTTGACCATTGTCTTTGCATTTCAGGGATCTCATTTGATTAGGGTAAATGATCTGTTAAAGGCGTTGTTAAATCCTGTCAGATACCATTTAGGTGAAGATGTTTGCATCTGTGTTCATTGAGGATATTGGCTCATTGTTTTCTTTTCTCCAAGCCCTATGCCCAGATGCTGGCTGGACAGGTACTCTAACCACTTGAGCCACACCCTCCAACTTTGCTTTGTTGTCTGTAGATAGTATATTCTGATTTTGCCTGGGCTGGCTTCAGACCAGGATCTTCCTATTTGTGGTCATATTGCACAAATCACAGGCACAAATCACTAGATTCAGCTTATTGAGATGTAAGAGGCCTAATTTTTTGCCTGGATGGCCTCAAAGTGCAATCCTACTAAGTCTCCATCTCCCAAGTAAATGTGAGTCACTGTGCCTGCCATTCATCTTCTGAATTGTCCTCAAAAATTTTTTCTTGGCCAGTCCTAGGACTTGAACTCCTCAGGGCCTGAGCAATGTCCCTGAGCTTCTTTTGTTCAAGGCTAGCACTCTACCACTTGAGCAATAGTGCCACTTCTGGCCCTTTCTGTGTGTGGTACTGAGGGCTTCATGCATGCTAGGCAAGCACACTACCACTAAGCCACATTCCCAGCCCATCTTGTGCATTCTTAATGACTTCTTTCCATTTTTATTTTCCTTTCTTTTAAAATTGCTATAAAGGTGATGTACAGAGGGGTTACAGTTGTATAAGTCAGGTTAAAAAGTACATTTCTTTTTTTTTTCCCTCTGGTTGTGGGGCTTGAATTCAGGGCTTGGGCACTGTCCCTGTGCTCTTCAGCTCTACCACTTAAGCCACAGTGCCACTTCTGGTTTTCTAGTGGTTTATTGGAGAGAAGAGTCTCTCAGACTTTCCTGCCCAGGCTGGCTTTGAACCGTGATCCTCAGATCTCAGCCTCCTGAGTAGCTAGGATTATAGGCGTGGGCCACTGTCGCCTGGCTAAGAGTACATTTCATTTTGGACAATATCACTACTTCCCTCGTCTCCTAGGTATTTTTTTGTTGTTGTTGTTTGTTTGTTTTTTGTCGATTGCTCTGGGCCTGGGCACTGTCTCTGAGCTCTTCAGCTCAAGGTTAGTATTCTACCACTTGAGCCACTTTCAGCTTTCTGGTCGTTAATTGGAGCTAAGAGTTTCACGGACTTTCTGCCCTTTCTGCCCAGGCTAGCTTTGAACTGTGATCCTCAGATCTCAGCCTCCTGAGTAGCTAGGATTACAGGTGTGAGCCACCGGCACCTGTTTGTTTTTTTTAGACAGAATCTGTGTAGCCCAGGTAGCCTCAAATTCTGAATTCTTTTGTATTTGTCTCCTGAGTGCTGGGATTACAGGTGTGCGCTAATGCCTAGCCTGTTTTTTCCTTTTAAATCATTGTGTTGACAGCAATAATTTAAAATTTAACACTACATCTTGTATTTTCCTTTATAGAGTGGAATGAGTGTGGCCTACATATTTGAAATTTTGTATTAGAGAAGAATGTGACCATTTTCACTACTGCTTTAGGTTTTACATGCTGCATAGGGTAAACAGTTCACTGTGTGGTTCAGGTGTTCCTATGCTTTAGACTTCTAGTGCTGCTTTCTGAGAAAATCCTCTCATTTGGATCATGACTATACTTTTCTTTACATATGTGTCACACTTATGTGATTTTCCAACAAATATATATGAACACAGATAAAGCTTTAACAACATATTAGCAAATTAAGTACAACAATCTGAAAATTAATCCAATACACCAACAAGCTTAAGAAGAAAAGTCAACAATTGTATCAAACAATAGATGCAGAAAAAGGATTTGACAAAATTGAATGCTTATTCACAAGAAACTAGGCTTCTCAGCTTGTCAGTACATCTACAAAAACTCTATATCTAGCATTCATATTTAATGGGAAGAAAATTAGATGCTTTCCTGCAAGGAATCAGTCAAGGATGTCCACTAACATCACTTACTCCACACTGTACTCCTAGCAAGTGCAACAAGACACGAAAAGTAAATATGTACTGATTAGGAAGGAAAAAATCAGTTTTTCTTATAGATGTGGATATCTGTATAGAATCCCAAAGACTCAACTGAGAAACTTCTAGAATAGGAAATTACAGAAAATATTAGAGTCTGATTAATATACAGAGATCAATTGCAGCAACAAAGTTAAAGTTCAGTATAATTTATATTAGTATCAACAAAAACAAAAGCAAACCAAGATATAGTTAGGTATGAACCTAATGATATATATACAAGATCTAGATGAGCAAAACTATAAAACCAATGAAAGAAGACAAATAAATGGAGAGCAATTCCATGTACACATATAGGGAGATACAATGTCAAGAGGTCAGTCCTTCCCGGCTAGATCTAAATCCAAAGTAATCACAATAAATGCTACTCAAAATCTCAGAGCAGTTATTTTGTGGATGTCAACAAACTCATGGTTGAATTTATATGGAGAAGTCAAAGACCCATAATAGTCACATAGTGAAAGAGAGAACAATATTGGAAGGCTGACATTATCCAGCTGCAGAACTTGTAGAGAGTTACATTAGTTATGATGGTTACTGTAATAACCATCTTGCTTACTGGTGTTGCTAGTAAGAGAACATATAAGCAGAAAGAAGTCACAGTCTCCTAACTGGCTTGGGAGCAGAGGCAATCCAGAGGAGACAAGATGAATCTTTCCAACTAATGATATTGGGACAAGTGAAATCTACATGGGAAAAGAGGACATGAAGACACAGATCATACACATCACAAAAATTAAAATGGGGATAAATAAGATTTTTAAGAAAAAAATTAAAATCCTAGAAGATAACAGGAGAAAACTATAGATGACCTTGAGTTGGCTGTTGACTTTTTAAAGATAACAAAAAGCATTATGAAAGAAAAAAAAATGAAGGTGAACTCCATTAGAACAGAAAACTTCACCTGACAAGAGAATCCAAAACATACCACAAACTTTGAAAATAAAGGTTTGCAAAAGATGTGTCTGTTTTTTTGGGTTTTTTTTTTTGGGTCCGGTCGTGGGGCCTAAACTCTGGGCCTGGGCGCTGTCCCTCAGCTCTTCAGCTCAAGGCTAGCACTCTACCACTTGAGCCACAGCGCCACTTCCGGCTTTTTTCTTACGTGGTGCTGAGGAATCGAACCCAGGACCTTGAGCATGCAAGGCAAGTGCTCTACCACTGAGCCACCTTCCCAGCCCCAAAAGATGTTTCTGATAAAGGACTATTAACCAAAAGAAACACAAGTGTGAAAACTTAGCAATGAGAACATGAACAATTAAAAAATAGATGAAAGATCTGAAGACACTTCATCAAAGGAGATATGCAAATTACAATCAAATACATGAAAAAAATGCAAATAACAAATACCATTATTTACCTATTTGCATGGCCAGACCTCAGATCTGACACCACCTGATGCTGGAGAGGATGTGGAGGAATTTTCCTTCACTGCTGATGTGAATGCAAATACCATAGCTACATTAGAGGGCTAGTTGCCCAGTGTCTTACAAAAATAAAGCACTCTTACTATACCATCTAGACATCATGTGTCTTGGTAGTTCCTAAAATGAGACCAAAGTGATTTCTACACAATTGATATATGTAATTATTTATAGCTGATGTATTAAAAACTGCCCAAGTTGGAAGCCATGCATAATAAATAGTGTATACCTGTAATCATAGCACTTAAGAGGAATTTTTGAGGTCAGCCTGGGAAATATAGCAAGATCTCATCTCAAAAAGCCAACAGCAATGGGACAGTGCTTCACTCCTGTAATCCTAGCTGCACAGGAGGCTGAGATCTCTGAATTTTGTCTGGAAGTCTAGCCCTGGCAGATGAATCTGAGAATCCTATCTCCAGTTAACCAGCAAAAAGCCACACGTGGAAATGGTGCAGTGCCAAGCCTTCAGCTAGAAAGCCAAGAGAAAGCATGAGGTCCTGAGTTCACACCCCAATACTAGCACAAAAACAATAAAACAAAACAATAAAACTGCCCAAACTTGGAATCAATGATGGTATTCTTCAGTGGCACATCTGCACAAGGCATCCTTCAGTGACACACAGAAATGAGCTATCAGCCAGGCGCTGGTGGCTCATGCCTGTAATCCTAGCTACTCAGAAGGCTGAGATCTGAGGATCACGGTTCAAAGCCAGCCTGAGCAGGAAAGTCTGTGAGACTCTTTATCTCCAGTTAACCACTAGAAAACTGGAAGTAGTGCTCTAGCTCAAGCGGTAGAGCTCACCTTCAGCTGAAGAGCTGAGGGACAGCGCCCAAGCCCAGAGTTCAACACCCATGACCGACAAAAAAAAAAAAAAAAAAAAAAAAAAAAAGAGGAAAGAAAAAAAAGAAAAAAAAAGAAATGAGCTATCAAGCGGACACACATGAAACATAAAAGAACTTTGCACACTGCCAAGAGAAAGAAGACATATATTTTTTTTACTTCAATGACATGCCATTCTAGAAACAGAAGTTATTAAAATATAGACTGCTGGGTGTTGGTGACTCATGCCTATTATCCTAGCTGCTCAGGAGGCTGAGATCTGAGGATCATGGTTCAAAGCCAGGCTGAGCAGGAAAAGAGAGAGACTCTTATCTCCAATTAACCACCTAAAAACTGTTAGTGGAGCTGTGGTTCAAAGTGGAAGAGTGTTAGCTTTGAGCAGAAAAAGCTCAAGGACAGTACCCAGGTCCTGAGTTCAAGCCCCACAACCGGCCTAAATAAAACAAACAAACAAATAGATAAATGCAGTAAAAAGATGAGTGTGCTGGAGGGTCTGGGTATGTCAGGAGGGAAGAGTTAGGAGGAATGAAACTTCTCCATGGTACTGGCCTGGGGTGGGGAGGTGCAAGTCATATATGCTGTCAAAGCCTGTAAGGATGTATAAGACGCAGCGGACCCTAATGTGTGTTATACTGCATTGACACCACATCAGTCGCCACACATGCAGCCCAATAATGGGTGATGTTAGAATGGGGATCATTGGGAAGGGAGGTTGAGGGCATGCAGGACCTTGGCACCTTGTGATGGCGATTTCTGTAAAGCCACAACTACCCTTCCCCAAGTTCCTAACCAAAACACTAAAATCAAAAATCTAAGAGTATTAAGTTTTAAAATATAAAGAAAGCACACCAGTAAACTGTGTTTATTTAAATACTCCATTTTGAGAGTTTTTTTTATTAGCTTTGAAACTGTACAAGTACACCTTACATCATGGCTAGATCACTCTTTACATCTGAGCAGTTCCAACACGAGGAATCTGAACAGTGGAACTTTCTATACAAAAAATATCCTATTATTCTAATTATATAATGTGACATTGGATAATGCCCACACGGTCATTCCAGTTACATTTGTTAAGTCATATAACATCAAGACTTCTGCAGTGGTAACATTAATTATCCCTTTAAAAAAAAATACAGTACTAATATCCAGTCCATAGAGTGGCAGGTTTAAATACAGTAGTCCTGAGTTTTAAGATGTCTATTTTAAATATCAACTAAGAAGAATAATGAACTACACGGCCCTGTGGAGTAGGAGGTCAGAGACGAGCCTGTGGGCTGTAAGAGTAGGTGGTGGCTCGGGCACTGGCTGGCACACTTCGTCTGCTGGGGTCACGAAGGGAAGTCTTTGGAAAGTCAGATGAACGAGCAGCAAACATGGTGTCTAGAACTTGCTTCAGAGGATGGCGACAGGTGGACATAGTCAATGTGGACGATAGGTCATCAAGCTGTTGCTTTGACAGTCATTGTGCATTCATAGGATCAAGATGAAACAACATACTCTGCTAAACCAGGTGGCATAATCTGGGTATTCTCTCTATGTGTAAAGGGTTAATTTATTCCTGAGGAGGACATTCTGCTCAAGAACGGAATTGCCACTGATCTCATAGTTTCACAGTAGAAAAACAATTGATAACTATAATCTTTCTGGCATTACCAAAGGGGAGATAAGTGCAAAATAAGACCCTTGAGGCCAATGCACAACAAATGAAGACAAAACACTATACATGTTTGCTAGAGGCATTAAAAAAAATCTTAGGATCTATTAATTTGTATATCAAATACTTGGTACTTTGGCAAATATTTTATTCAATACTTTGTAAAGTCCTACCCATATGTGAGCACTGTGGTATGGATGCTGACAGGATGCATTGTGCTTGGATGTTTGCTCTCTGAAGTGCCCACAAGTGCATCTTTCTTCCAGAACTCAGTAGCAATAGACATCTGTAGAGAATTCCCAGGGTCAGGGGACTTGTGTGCACTCTGGAGCAATGGGGGGCTTCCTGGCAAGGGTCCTAGCGGTGGCCTCCATACTTGGCCACCCAATCTGTCCTCCCATGCACCGAGGGCACAGGCTGTGTGCGGCTCACCAGGTTTAGGTTTTTTGCTGGAGGATTGTAAGTGGATCCTGAAAACTGGCTCCGACCAGGTTTTGTGTTCCAAGTATATTCTGAAAGAAATCAGAACCAGAAATTCAACTCTTGTTCATCCCATTGTCAAACTCAAAACAATTCATCCTCACTTTATGGTGAAAGTTTGGATTTATCTTAATACAGTGGTTTATGGGTGGTGGTTGTGCTTTTTGTGTGTTTTGATGTGGTCCTGGGGCTTGAACTCTGGGCCTGGGAGCTGTCCCTGAGCTTTTTTGCTCAAGGCTGACATTCTACCACTTGAGCCACAGCTCTACCTCTAGTTTTTTTTGGTGGCTCCTGGAATCAGACTTTCCTGCCTGGGCTGCTACTGAATTGTGATCTTCATTTCTCAGCCTCTTGAGTAACTAGGATTATAGGCTCTATTTTTGTTTTTGAGTCAGGGTCAGCCCCTTGCTATGTATCCCAGGTTGGCTCTGAGCTCATGATCCTTCACCTCAGTTTCCTAAGTGCTGAGAATGAACATGTTTCCCCTTGCTCACTGCTTTTTTGTTCTTTTATTTTAAAAGCCTAAATTCTAGAGCAGTAGAATTTTTCCTATTCTCATTTAGATAGATAACATAGAATAAGAAAACCAAGACATATTCTTGGCTCATAGTCAGTAAGCAATACTCAATTCACTAGGACTTTGTAATGTCTTAATGTGGTCACATTTATAGAATGCTAAAAGATGGTATTGCTATAGAAAATGTATTTGAAGGGGCTGGGAAGGTGGCTCAGTGGCAGAGTGCTTGCCTTGCATGCCTGAGGCCCTGGGTTCAATTCCTCAGCACCACATAAGCAAAAAGAAAAAAGCCGGAAGTGGCGCTGTGGCTCAAGTGGTAGAGCACTAGCCTTGAGCTGAAGAGCTGAGGGACAGCGCCCAGGCCCAGAGTTCAGGCCCCACGACTGGACCCCCAAAAAAAAATGTATTTGAAGCTGGGCACGGGTGGCTCACGCCTGTAATCCTAGCTACTTAGGAGGTTGAGAGCTAAGGATCACTGTTCAAAGTCAGCCTGGGCAGGAAATTCCGTGAGACTTATCTCCAATAAACCACCAGGAAACTGGAAGTGGAGCTGTGGTTCAAGTGATAGAGCACTAGCCTTGACCTGAAGAGCTTGGGAACAGTACCCAGGCCCAGAGGTCAAGCCCCATACCACCACCACCACCAACAACAAAAAAGAGAAAAGAAGGAAGGAAGGAAGGAAGGAAGGAAGGAAGGAAGGAAGGAAGGAAGGAAGGAAGGAAGGAAGGAAGGAAGGAAGGAAGGAAGGAAGGAAGGAAGGAAGGAAGGAAAGGAAGGAAGGAAGAAAGAAAGAAAAAGAAAGAAAGAAAGAAAGAAAGAAAGAAAGAAGGAAGGAAGGAAGGAAAGGAAAGAAAGAAAAGAAAGGAGGAAAGAAAAGAAAATGTATTTGAATTGTGAGTTTTGTAAAATGCTGGCGCTCATTCATACAAGGTCCTGTAACACTTAATAGTGAAAATGTGCTTTCATGGTTTCTCTACATAAGAAGTCTCTCTATGTCTGTCTCCCTCTTTCCTTCCTCTTTGTTTCTCTCCCTCTCATTTTCAGTGCTGAAGATGGAACCCACTGTCTCACACATGGTAGGCCCTGAAGTCTTGCCCCTGAGTACAGCCCCTGTTCTAGAAACTTTGTTTTATTGAGAAAACTTTGGAGAGATAATAACCCCCTTAAAGTGAGTTACTTTTAGGTAACTTATTCTTAAGGATCCTTAATCTGACTGCTTGAAATTTTGTGCTCTTATCTGAACTATTGGTAAGCTAAACTTGCTTACATATCTCAAGCTGTAAACCTTACAGGGAATCCTAGTGTTTTCACTCTGTGCAGGAATGACAACTGTCATTCTGACATTTGTAGTCCTATACAGGAACTACCCTGTGCACACTGGCATGGCTCTCCTCCTCCTTTCACTGTGTCTCTGCAAGCTGGCTGTCCTGACACACTGCCGACCCCAGCTCATCCTGAGCAAAGCTCCGTGCAGAGGTCAGACCATTGCCCTGGCTGGTTAGAACTGGGAGGCCAAGAGCTCTCTTTTTGATGGTCTACCAGGATATTTCATGCCACTCTACAGGCCTGAACGCTCTCAAGGTTAAAGCCACTGTGGGAAAGCTACCTTGCAGAGGCTGAGCAGTGGGCCGGAAGGGCCAGAGCAGACACCTTATCTCCAGGACAGCCCTTTAGAAAGGAGAAGCACCAGAGTGTTCAGTTAGCCAGTTCACAAGATGGCCACAGGCCAGACAGCACAGTGGTGAAGCAGAGAGCTCAGGAGGGCCAGAGCAGAGGGAGGGAGGGAGGGCAGGCAAGTCCAGGATGGGAAAAGGCAAGCAAGGTCACAGGCTGATGGCTGAGGCTCTTGGAGTAAGGAGTGGGGAGTTTGGGGAGCAGCAAAAAGAGAAGCATGTTTCCAGGTCACAGTAGAGCCTAAGTCAGCTTCTAAGTGCACTGAAGGGAAGCGTGCCCAGGCTGGTACTGTTAAAAACTTCTTAGAAGGACTTCCTTTGCCAAGAAAGTGGGGATGATGAGATGTAGGATTTCTTTCCTAGTGCTAATGGGATTTTAGGATGTGCATCTCTGCACATCCCCTGACAAAGGGGTTCAGACCGCTTGGCAGGGGCAGAAACGCCTTTGAGCCTTGGCTGGAGCATGTGAGGCCCCTTGTGGCCTCTGCAAGAGGTAGTCACCCCATAATGCTCTTGGAAAAACCTACGTCCTGCTCAGGGCATCTGACTGCTTATAGAAAATGTATGGCAAGGGATTCTATCAATGCCACTGTGAAGCAAAACTTGAGTACAGTGAGGATCACCATGATATCTTCTGCCATAGAGCCTCAGGAAGGATTAAAGGAGTGAACACAGGCAAAGAGACCAGGCCTACAGCTTCTCTGTGGCCTGTATATAGAGGAATTCCCTTCTTACCCTTCTCCCTGTTACATCTAAAGCAGAGGACAAGGAATGTTAGGGAGTGTGGAGAAAGGAAATAGGTATTAGTTTGATTTTTTTTTTTCTTCTCAGAAGATGAGGGTTAGGAGCAGAGAGGGATACTATGAGCGGAGAGGAAATAGTTGAGTAAATACGGTAATAACCTGGTTTTATTTCTTGTGGGAAACAGTCACCCAAGTGGGAGGCCTGGAAGATGAGCACATCTCTTATACAACGGGGTTTTCCTAATGGCTCATTTGCATGGACCACTTTAGAGTGAGTCAATATTTACTTCTTTTTTTTTTTACCTTTCCGCCTATCACCGTCGGTAGGAAAATCTGACAAGCAGAGTAAATGAAGAGATGAAAAGTTATGAGAGAGCATTTACTTAAAAAATGCAAACAGGAGTAGGCATGCTAAGTCAGCAGAATAATCAATATATACAGGCCCTCAATAGCTTATAAAAAGACCTCCATTTCTAAGCAGGAACTCAAATATCAAAATACTTCAAAACATGATTTTTTTTCCACTTTATATTAAACAAATTGCTTTAAAGTCATGGAGATGGACTTATTGTAAGGGTGGCTAAGACTATTGGGGCTTATTCAAATCACTGCTGCCCACAAAGTGGTTGCTTATAAGGGCAGATTTGATTCCAGCAGAAAGTGCAGCAGCCTTTACTGACAAGGTAAATGTATACTGTTTACAGTTTCCTATCATTAAAAAACCAGTATATTTGTTCAGTGCTTGCTTGCTTTTCAAGCTGTCATATTACATACTTCAAAGACTTGTCATTGTTTTTTATTGTAAAGGTGATGTACTGAGGTTAAAGTTACATAAGTCGTGTATTAAGTTCATTTCTTTTTGAACAGTGTTACCCCTCCCTCATTTTCTCCCAGTTTTTCCCCCCTCTGTCCTTCATGCCCCCACCAGTTGTATAGTTCGTTTCCAACATAGTTATCTAGTGAGTATCACTGCTGAATTAGTTCATCCTTTGTCCCACTGTTTCTGTGCTTTCCCATTCTAATCCCAAGTTTTCATAGATCATTCTGGTTAGGATGGAATGTAATATTACCTTGGGGGTCAATGTGTAAATTAAAGGAATAGTTACCTTGACCATGAATTTCTGACTCTCTGCCTTAAATGACTATTTTGGGTGCTATTTACATATCAATAAGAATGACACCTTTTAAAATAACTTAAGAGAACATTCATGGTTAAATCGAGGAGGCTATGATACAGAATCAGCACACAAAAATTTGTTTTCTTTTTTGGTGTGTTCCTGGGGCTTGAACTCAAGGCCTAGGCACTGTACTTGAGATTTTTTTGTTTAACATTCTACCACTTGAGCCACAGCTCTATCTGCACCTTTTTACTGGCTAGCTGGAGATAAGAATCTCACTGATTCTTTCCTGTGCAGGCTGGCTTCAAATCACAATACTCAGATCTCAGTCTCCTGAATAGCTCAGATTTACAGGCATGAACCACCAGAACCACCAGTGCCTGGCACAGTACTCAAAACGTTGAGTGTATAACTGCTGGTGGCTGTCACATCTGGGCAAGGGGAGTGGTGAGCTGACTTTGGGCAGCCAAAAGGGTACAGGCAGTACAGGGACCCACCTCTCATGACCTGTGGCTTGCTACACACAAAGGCCAGGTGTGACTGGGCCCTTGGCAAGGCCTGTACACTAATGAAATGCAACTGGGAAGAAGCTATAGGCTAAGTCACATATCAATCAAGGGTCCACATTTTACCAATCTCTTCCTCTGTGGCAGAGGCAGAAAGGTTTTTTTTAAAGCCCCTCCTCCTATTTCATTGCATAGCACAGTATTGCCTTTGTAAGTGGACAAGCCTCTAGCTGTGACCTTGGGGAAGCTCTCTGATGTCAACGCTTGCTGTGAAGGTGGTCCCGAGACTAAAGCGACAATCCAGGGAAACTTCCCTAGTGCAGCTCTTCCTCTCCCTGTTAGACTTTCAAAAAGATACTTTTGGAAGAAAATCTGGATGTTGTGATTAAAAAAAAAACCCAAGTAGAACTATTGTTAGTAAAGTGAGACATTTAAAAATCTTCATTCATGGGGGGGGTGGAAGGCATGGCTCAGGTGGAAGAGCATCAGCCTACGAGCGAAAGCATCAGATACAGAGCTCAAGTCCCAGTCTAGGACAAAAAGCAAAAGTCTTCATTCAGGAAAAGTGAGGGAATGTGGAAAGGAAGGAGCTCCTGCCTCTCTGCTCAAAAACCCGAATCTGAAGTCGCTCTTACCTGAGGCCGTTGCACCAAGAGGTGCTAAGTGAATCCTCTGGCCGGCTGAGCCCACTTCTTTCTTGAGAAAGGAAGGCGTATATCCTGACTGTTTGTAAGGAGTGTAACTTCCAAGATTTCCTAGTGATGTATCATAAAGTTCCACAGTCAGAAGGTGAATATTTTCAAGTGTCTATTACCTGTAACTTCTAAAAAACTATTTCGAGCACTTGCTAATGTTCTGGGTAGTGTGCTGGGTGTGTTGCAGGCGATGCTACTCAGTCCCTAGAACCCCCTGTCAGAGGCATGTTGTTATGCACATGTGTAGTTCTGTGAGGCCTGGCCTGAGGTCCTGCAGTTCTGCAAGGTATGAGCAGGAATCTGAAGTCCAGTTCACCCTGAACTCTGCCAGCATTTCACAATGCCAGCTGTTAATGTGTGGTGTTCTCTATAGCTTTCCTCATTTTGTGCAACTGTTACAGGTGGACAATAATAATAATAATTATTATTATTATCATCATCATCATCATCATCATCATCATTTTCAGTCGTGGGGCATGAACTCAGGATTTGGGTGCTGTCCTTCAGCTCTTCAGCTTAAGGCTAGTGCTCTACCATGTGAGCCACAGCACCACTTCTGGCCTTTTCTGCTTATGTAGTACTGAGGAATTGAACCCAGGGCCTCATGCATGTAAGGCAAACACTCTACCACTGAGCCACCTTCCCAGCCCATTATTATTATTAGTAGTAGTATTGTAGGGTTGTTACAGGGACTGAGGGGGATGTAGGTAAAGCACTTGGCAAAGACTCTAGCCTTCTGGCTTACGTCATCATCATCATCATCATCATCACCGTTACTATCTCACCACCACCATCACTGTTAGCAAATGACCAACCTGAGGATGAGGTGAAGGGAGAATCTAAAGGCAGGAGGCCACTGCTTTGTTGAAGTGAGAGGGGAGGAGGGCTGGAGCCCAGCTAGTTGCAGAGGTATGGAGAAGGGAAATAAGTGGGGTTTCAGGGCTGGCTGGGCTGGGAAACACATGGTGCCAGAGAACGTTCTAAGAGAGTGAGGGGAGAAGGCTGGCTTGGACACAGTAATCAGAGCTGTAGCCTTGCAACGGTGGGCTCAGACGCATTTGTGGACTGCAGGGATTCAGAACAGATCCCCACAGGATGTGGGCATTAAGGGCACAGAAGGAACAGGACCTGGTAGAGGAGAGAGACTAGAGAGCTGGAAGGTAGGAAGAGCACGTGTGGAGATGCAGGAGTGAGCGGGGTAGAGGAGGAAGGAGTGGCAAAGGAGGCGGGAGGCCATGTGCCAGCACTGCCTGCCCCCCGCCCCCCCCAGGATGTTCCCTGAGGGAAGCAGCGGAAGCTGCTTCCTTGGCCTGAGGGAGGCAGGCGGAGGACACTGGCAGGAAGCTGGGGAGCAAGCCAGAAAGAGGGGATACTAGCTTAAACGTCTTATCAAAAAAGCGATGAGTAAACACTAGCCCCTCTGTATATCACCTTCATAATGATTTAAAAAACAGAAAAAAACAACAAATGAGTAACAAAAAATGGGGACATGTCAGATGTGAAAGCCATGCACTGAGCAGTTGCATGAGGAGGAAAGATGCTGCTAAGAAAAAAAAAATGAACAGAAAATTCAGTCTTCTTAAATGGTTCTAACTTATGATCTGCTGATTTGTAGAGGCTGGAAATCAGTGGTTGGCGTGACTGAAACCAGTAAACTCCTGGGAAATCCACCATCTCCACTAACCTGCTTTTACCTTTTAATGTCTAAGAAGTAAGTTTCAGAGTAGTGATGGCAAATTTAGAAAATATTCTTTTCAACAGAATTATCTGCTTATTTCTATAAATTGCCATCATTTTCTACTCTTTATTTCTTTTTTTTGGTGGGGGAGGGGAGGGAATCTCACTATGTTGCTTAGATTGGCCTCAAACCTATGATCCCTTTGCTTCTACATCTAGAGAGCTGGGATTACAGGTGTGTACCAACACTCTAAGCAAAGATCAGTGTTCTTGATGACATGGAATGGTTCTCTTTCTGCTAGTTCTGATCTGAATCCTAAGAGCAGGACAGCCATGGCCGTTTCATGAAGGGATTAGGAGCAAAGGTTGAGAAGGAAACTAGAGAAGAGAGTCAAAGGACACGTGGTATCATTCATAATCCCCAGAAATTACCTTGTGGGTCCTCTAACTTTTCAGGAAAACTTTCATTGCATGAGAGTTTTTCAATTGGTTTTATTATGCTTTCTTCTAAAGAGAAGGCAGGTAGAAAGAATGAATGGCAGAAGGAGAATGTTATAGGGAAAGAGGGGGAAAAATGAGTTAGATGATACATTGAAACATTCCAGGAAGAAAAGAACTCTGAAAATGAGAAAATATTCCCATGTGCTGTCATAGCCCTCAATAACTATGGAATACCAAGACTCAAAGCTGTACTGCTGTCATTTGAATCGATCTCTTGTTCTATGAATATTATTTTTAAACAATAAGTAAATTACAGGGCTGCAATGTATGACACCTCAACCCTGTTAAATGGACAGTGACTTTGAAAAACTTGTACAAAATCCAAGTATGTAGATACCATATAGTTCACTTGCTATGACCATGCTGGACAAATTTGTTTGTTCCAGTATCACCATTCTGAAGAAAAGACCTGTGTACCTTTCCCCTCACACTTTTGAAAAAAAATTGTTTTCATCATAAATCTAACAAGTTATAAAGGATGCTATTTCTGGTATATTGTCCTGATAAACATTTAAGAACACATGATTACATCTCTCCTTTAAATATAACCAGTGCAATGGAAATCCCACAGTAATTATATATCCACCGATACTGATGTCAAATACATGAGTAAGTTTGTCTTTTATTTATTTATTTATTGTTTGTTTGTTTATCAGTCATGGGACCTGAACTCTGGGCCTGGGCGCTGTCCCTCCGCTCTTCAGGTCAAGGGTAACACTCTACCACCTGAGCCACAGTGCCACTTCTTTTTCTGCTTATGTGGTGCTGAAGAATTGAACCCAGAGCCTCATGAATGCAAGGCAAACACTCTACCACTGAGCCACCTTCCCAGCCCCAAGTTCATCTTTTACATGTGGAGATCTCAATATTAATTTCCCTTCTCCTTCAAGACAGATTTCCATTTGTACTTCAGCTTCCCGATTTTATCTCAATATAATTTTAGGATTAAAACAATCTAAATCACAAAAATATAAAATTTTTAAAGTTAATTTCTATAAGCATCAAGATTCTTTTCTGGATTAACTACTTTTCATACTTAACTAATATTTCATACTTAACTAATATAGATGAGTGTCTTTGTTCTAATTTTGATTCCTAAACATTGGGAACACACATCTCTCTTTTTGTTTTTAAGCACACAGAGCAGGTTTACTTGAAATCAAAAGGAAAACAGTGAAATTCTTCAGTAGAGGGGGGCCTCCACAGAGCTGGAAGTACGAGGAACACATCTCTTAAAGAGAAAGATTTTGTCAAGTAACCTATGTGTCAACTAATGAATATTTGTTGCAGGAACCCACATGTTTAGGGTTAAGTGTGATTTCTTTTCTCTCCTTTTTTTTTTTTTTAATTTTTGGAGACAGAAACACCAACAGTGTTTGGTATAATTAAAGAGCCAGGAATCAAAGCATTTTGTTACAGCTTTGCCACTCTATCCTTTGTACTTTCTTCAGAGTTATAGACCAAGAATCATGCAGTAATCTCATATAACATGATTTTTATTACCTGAAAGTGAAGTACTGAAAATGATCTTTTTTTTTTTTTGGGTCCGGTGGTGGGCCCTGAACTCTGGGCCTGGGCGCTGTCCCTCAGCTCTTCAGCTCAAGGCTAGTGCTCTA
Organism: Dipodomys merriami; assembly: GCF_024711535.1. Taxonomy (NCBI): domain Eukaryota; kingdom Metazoa; phylum Chordata; class Mammalia; order Rodentia; family Heteromyidae; genus Dipodomys; species Dipodomys merriami. The sequence continues at coordinate 26,394,271 of NW_027202937.1, read as the reverse complement.
CCACTTGAGCCACAGCGCCACTTTCGGCTTTTTTTTTTTTTTTTTTGCTTATGTGGTGCTGAGGAATCGAACCCAGGGCTTCAGGCATGCAAGGCCAGCGCTCCACCACTGAGCCACCTTCCTAGCCCTCTTTCTTTCTTTCTTTCTTTTCTTTTTTTTTTTTTTTTTGTAGATAAGGTCTCACCATGTAACCCAAGCTAGCCTTGAACTTTCTTCCTATCTAAAGCCTCCTAAGTGTTGGACCACCTGACTTTAAAAAGGACTTGCTCCCCAGTCACAAGAGTGGCTTCCTTTCTCAACACTGACTGCAACATAGAAACCATCCATTTGATTGGCATCCCAAACGTTACATTTTTGGGGGAACTGGAAGCACACCATCCTAATTAATAAGAATTCTTATTAATGAAGCATCTTGCTAATAAAAGCAGATCCATTTAGGAAAGAGACTAAGTAGAAGATGAGGCTTTGACCAATCACCACCCTTCAAAAAAACCCCACAACCTCCCCCCCCCCAAAAAAAACAATCCAAACCACTATTTGTGCTCAGAGAGTCTCTGGGATAACCTTTGCCTGGGATAGCACAAGCCTTTTCCAGGGCTGTCTATCTCCACTGGAAGAAGATAGTTGCCGTATACTTACAAGTTAACACAGGTAGAAGGCACATGGGTAGAAGGCAAACAACATATTTATATTTAAATGTGTTCTGATGTTACCTGCGTTACTCCTTTTGAAAGCAAGTCCTGTTCCTGAGGGCCCCAGGGCCTTAGGAAATAATGAATTGTTCCAAGCATATGCGTTCAGATCCTTTCCACTGGCTAGGAAGGACATGTTCTTGGGATTTACACCTGAGGACAGACAGACATCTCAGAGATTATGGTGGGATCACAAACTTGAGGGAAAAATACAAAACACAGTCTAATGAAGACTAAACATACTTGTGCCCAGGAGACTAGAGATCAATTTAGCATCCAGCTGCAGCACGTGCCTGCTTTTTGATGAGCCCTGCCTTCATCTGGAGCTTTCGGCACCTGTCTGAACTATTCACAGACTTCACTTTTTTACTTTATAATCAGAACATATTTTCTATGGAAGCATATAAGTAAAACAAGCACTTGATATTCATGCCAAGTGTCTCAAAGTTGAAGAGGCACTGTGTGTTCTCTGCAAAAATAAACATGACAGTTCTGCTTCATTCACTCACGTTGAGTATAGACTGGATCAGAGCCTCAGGGAACCATTAGCAAGACACAAAGGTTTGCAAGACAGACGTGTAACGTGGAACTCAGGGAACCCCAGCAAGTTCTAAAGAAATCCATGTGCAATGCTTACTTGTATATGAGACATAGTAAATCCTACAGTTTATCACCTGTGACCTGGATACAAGGTGTTGGAAGTGTACCTGGGAAAAAGGACAGATTAAGTCATATATGATTTCCTGCAATCTGTGCAATGTCAAGTCAGCCTCAGGCCTTGGTGCTGGGTGGTCAAAGATGGTGGCTTTAATGTGGGAGGAGATTTGCAAACCTCTTCATTTGTTTGCTTTTGATGATTACATTTGGTGAACTTTTGCGATGTTAAAGACTTTAAAGACATTATTGTACCCAGTGTGAGCTTTTGCTCTTCACAAACTGAATTCATTAAAAACATTTCACAGGTATGAGATCTCTAATAGTGCTGCCCCTCCTTTTAAAAGCAGAAATAATAAGCTTCAAAAGCCACCCATCCCTGTTGCTCTACTGAAGTGGGTTGTTTGCTAAGCCATTTCTTTCTTAGAACACAACTCTTTAGAGATTTCAGCTTCTAATAAACACCTACAAAAAGGACTATGGGAGGAACTTATTGGAGAAAGAAGGTGTTGCAGCAGGTGCATATTAAAAAGATCTTTGAATTCCTATTAAAGAATTTCATTAAAATCATATTTAAAAAATCTTTATCCAAAAATGGAAGCGAAAAGTGTGTGGGAGAGTAAAAACGTTTTTAAAGTGAGCACAGTGTTCATAAATGTAATTCACTGAAGAATAGATTGTGAATATTAAAATTATATTTTAATCCAATCAGCCATGGCAATATTCCTAACTAGTTTTTTAAAAAAGTAAATACACATACCATGGTTTAACTGAAGTTATTAAGATAAAGAGTTCAATCTGTTGGAAATAAGATCTAAGGGAATTATTAGTGTCTAAACTTTCTGTGGATGTCTTCCATATGCCAAGCAGGAAATACTGACATTTTAACAATGCATCTTATATGGTGGTAATCTCTGGCCTCAAAGGATATTTACTGAGCACCTACCATGTGCTAGACAGAAGAAAAAGTGTGCAGCCCAAATGGACCAGTTTTTACTCTTGGCTCTGACAGTCATGAACAAGGGGACATTCATAATTCTAATTACATAATTTGTCATGTGAGAATCTGGTGTAAAGCAATGAGTCTTGCCAACCAGCTATGGTGATCTGAGCTGATCTAAGCCTTATGACCAGCGAGTAGAGGGGTGTCTGTTTGGTGTAAAGGTGAGGCGGCTGAGGATCACCGCCCATCAGCTCAGAGGTGGCAGGAACAAGATGTGGCTATGGCATGAGGCTGGAGAGGAGGGGAGGGGTCAGGTCAGGTCATGTTAAGAGATTTAAAATGAAATAGGAGGAACTAACCCGGAAAGGCCATGGGGAGGACTTGATGTGATTCATGTGGAGAGGATCGGGCAGCATGGGGTTTCAAAGATGCTATAGGGTGCGCTGCTGCAGCAGGCAGCGGTGGCATCAGCTTGTGATGTGGGTCTGGGTTCTAGGAGCAGGGGTGAGACCAGAGGGTACCACTGAGAGATAGCATTTCTACTAGATACTCTGTGTAAGCTGATAAGAGCACGGGGGGGGGGGGCACATTGTAAATAACAGATAACAACCTCAAAGTCTTGTTCCAAGTACATAGCCTGTCAACAGCAGTCATAACTATGAGTCTCTCTTTCCCCACGGGTCAATGTCACAGATGCTGATTCCTTAGTGCTATGGCATTCAGCCCTGCAATTATATGGTACATTTCTAGAGCTCCCATAATCCTACAGGGTGACATACATACATACACACACGTACATACACATATATGTATATATATGTGGCTTTTAGTGTATTAAAGAGGATCCCCAGTATACTGTTCTCATTCTTGAAGATATTCGATTACACAAATAAGTATGTGTCATTAATAGGTGTTGGGGGTTGCTTCTTCTTCCCCCTTTCTGTCATCTGCACAGTTGCTGGGTCCTAACAGGTGCTCAATAAAGTTTTTCCAAGTGACGGCACTGGGTTCATTTTAGCTTCTATCTCCTCTAGCTCTAAGTGACCATCTTCAAGACACAAAGATGCCAACTGGATAACAAAAAGTAAGGCTCAGCTTTAGCAATTCAAACAATTCTTTATCATCTTAAGAGTAACTTTGTTATTTTGCTTTTTAAAACTTTGTTATTTCCTTTTTAAAAAGGAAATGATCGACAGATCTCCTCTTGAAATATGCTACTGAGGGCTGGGAAGGTGGTTAAGTGGTGGAGTGCTTGCCTTGCATGCATGAGGCCCTGGGTTGGATTCCTCAGCGCCACATTAGCAGAAAATACTGGAAGTGGCACTGTGGCTCAAGTGGTAGAACGCTAGTCTTTAGCTGAAGAGCTGAGGGACAGCACCCAGGCCCAGAGTTCAGGCCCCACAACCGACAAAACAAGAAAAAGAAAAGAAATATGTTATTGAAAACCACATCCGGGAGCAGACCCAGGAAGATGGGGTGCCTTTGCTCCACCAGATTTTTTTGCCAGTGTTTCACAGTACTTGTTTCTACCAGCAGAGAGCGCCCTTCTAGAGAAGTAGATTTCCACTCCTGAAACATACTTGAGGTTTAAAAATTAACAAGAAAAAAGTATTCTCCCTGGATCAGAGCTCTGGGAATTCTGTTACATCATTAGTTTTGCAGTCAGAGACACACTCTCATGGTTTCAATGCCAATTTCAACTACACTTTCAAATGTGCACATCACATCAGTTCCAGCTCCTGTCGCTTTCTAAGAACCTCGGTCCTCCGTCACTCTCTTCACTCCTGCATGGCCAATTCCTCCTTCTGAAAGTGATCATTTCCTTCTGCTCTTGTGTCTCCACCGCTGAAGAACCTCTTCCATCCCACTTCGCAGAATACCTTCGAAGAGTTGGCTACATTTTCAGTCTCTAGTCCAATCCACCCTGCAAGGTGGTCCTGCCTTCAGCCATTCCAGGTTGAAACCTCACAGGTGAACAGGGATCTTTCTACTGTCAATGGTGGCCAGATATGTCTATCTCTTTTCTTTTCTTTTGTTGGTCGTGGGGCTTGAACTCTGGGCTTGGGCATTGTCCCTTCTCTCTTCAGCTCAAGGCGAGTGCTTTACCGGTTGAGCCACAGCGCCACTTTCGGTTTTCCAGTGGCTTTAAGAGTCTCACGGACTTTTCTGCCTGGGCTGGCTTTGAACCATGATCCTCAGATCTCAGCCTCCTGAGTAGCTAGGATTATAGGCGCGAGCCCGGGCACATTTCTATTTCTTCTTCCCCAATCGCTCAGCAGCAAACAGCTCTTTCCAGTAAGTTTTCCCTTTGTGATAGATGGATACCGCCCTCTCCTGGCTGTCCCTTTCCACTGTCTGGCTGTCTCCTTTCCCCTTGCTGGGCTCCTCCTCTAGGGCCCCTCTGCCTGTACATGAATGCACACTGTGCCTCTCACAACCTCTCTGTGAGCAATCCTATCCAGTCCTGTGGACTCGGAGCCTGCATGCATGGAGCCACTGCCCAGCTTTTCCCGAGGCAGTCTTAGAAGTAACACACCGTCTAACCTGAGATCAACTGTCATACCCCAGACAGCATGTGCCACCCCATCTCAGTACACCGCAGCTCCACCCACCAGGACTGGAGTCCCCTGGGATGTGAAATCCCACTTACTCCCTATTTTACACTCAGAAGTCCATTTCTTTTTTTTTTTTTTAATTTAATTTAATTTTATTTGAGAACATACTGTACAGAGGGGTTACAATTACATGGGCAGGATAATGCATACATTTCTTACCAAGCATTGCAGCCTCCTCCTTTGTTTACCCTTCACCTCCCTTCCCAGCCTCCCCCTCCCCCCACCCAATTATACCCCCCTCCCCCCCCCACTCACAAGTCCATTTCTGAACTAGGTCAGAACTCTATAAGCCATCATTATGTCTTCCCGGGATGACCTTCAGTAGCTCCCTAACTGCATTCCTGCTTCCAAGGCCTGTCCTCAGGCAACCTTTCCTTCCTTCCTTCCTTCCTTCCTTCCTTCCTTCCTTCCTTCCTTCCTTCCTTCCTTTCCTTCCTCCCTTCCCTTCCTTCCTTTCCTTCCTCCCTTCCCTTCCTTCCTTCCTCCCTTCCCTTCCTCCCTTCCTTCCTTCCTCCCTTCCCTTCCTCCCTTCCTTCCTTCCTTCCTTCCTTCCTTCCTTCCTTCCTTCCTTCCTTCCTTCCTTCCTTCCTTCCTTCCTTCCTTCCATCCTTCCTTCCTTCCTTTCTTCCATCCTTCCTTCCTTCCTTCCATCCTTCCTTCCCCTTCCCTCCCTCCTTCCTTCCTTCCTTCCTTCCATCCTTCCTTCCCCTTCCCTCCTTCCCACTCCTCCCTCCCTTCTTTCTGTTTTTTTCCTCTTATACTCCGATTTTTGTTGTTGTAGAGTTGTTCTTTTTTTTTTTTTTTGCCTTTACACTTTAATCTTATGTTTTCAAGGCAAACTAGCCTCAATCTCACCATCTTCCTGCCTCAACTTCTGCAGCTGTGAAATCACAAACGTGTATCACTACACACTGTTTCATCTTTTTTTTTTCTTTGCCAATGATTTTATTCACAGGAGGGGGCCCCAACTAGATTCCTAGAGCTTAAATGTACTTAAGTTGCCTAAAAGATGGACAGAAAAAATATGCCATGTATCAGTGACTTGTATCTAGACCAGCCAGTCTCATCTGCCTTACCCATCCATCCCAGACATGCTGGTGGGGAGTGGTGACTGTGGCTGGCAGCCAGGAAGCTCGGCTGCCTCTGAGAGGTGCATCTTCATATACGCCCAGAGGCCTTTCCCGGGCATCTAGAATGTGGTGACTGCATCCATACTGATGCAAAAGAGATCACCTCTCCTCTCACTGGACTCAGAATAGTCACACAGACAGACAGTGCTTTTAAAATTGATTCTCTTTCAGAGCTAATGGAATCCAAAGACTTCTTATTTGTATTTACAGGACAAAACTCTATTGTAAGCACATCATAAACTCTTTCATGGTCTGGATCTTTTCCTTCACACTCCAGCTCCACACACTTAGTTGTCTGTTAGATACATTGACTCAGATGTTGAATGGGCTCAGATGCAGCTTTAATTCTCTATACCCCAGTCCTCTCCCATTCCTGGAACAACCATGTCAAGAACTCAGAAGTCCATATTGACTCTTCATTGTGTGCTATCACTGAGGCTCATCTATCAGCAAACCCTATGGGTTCTACTACCAAAATTATGTGTTCTTTGTATCTGCTACTACCTCTGCTTCCTCCAGCGTGGAACAAAATATCACCCTCTCCCATTCAGATATGATTGTGCAATGATTGTTCACCAAGTCTCTTTGTCTGAGTCTCTAGCATGCTCTGCCCAGCAGCCAAAATGATCTTGTAACATGCATCACACTTCATTAAGTAAATAACACACACACACATACGTATTTTTTTTTTGGGGGGGGTCAGGTCATGGGGCCTGAACTCTGGGCCTGGGTGCTGTCCCTCAGCTCTTCAGCTCAAGGCTAGCACTCTACCACTTGAGCCACAACACCACTTCCAGCTTTTTTCCTTTTTTGCTTATGTGGTGCTGAGGAATCAAACCCAGGGCCTCAGGCATGCAAGGCAAGTGCTCTACCACTGAGCCACCTTCCCAGCCCCACACATACATATTAAAAGTAACAATTTTTCCAGGTGCTGGTGGCTTATGTCTGTAATCCTATCTACTCAGGAGGCTGAGATCTGAGGGTCGAGGTTCAAAGCCAACTCGAGAAGCAAAATCCATGAGATTCTAATCTCCAATTAACCACAAAAAGCTGGAAGTGGAGGGCTGGGAAGGTGGCTCACTGGTAGAGCACTTGCCTTGCATGCATGAGGTCCTGGGTTCAATTCCTCAGCACCACATAAGAAAAAAGAAAAAAGCCAGAAGTGGTGCTGTAGCTCAAGTGGTAGAGCACTAGCCTTGAGCTGAAGAGCTGAGGGACAGTGCCCAGGCCCAGAGTTCAGGCCCCATGACGGGACCCCAAAAAAAGCTGGAGGTGGAGCTGTGGCTCAAGTGGCAGAGCACTAGTCTTCAGCACAAAAGCTCAGGGACAATGCCCAGGCCCAGAGTTCACATGCCAGGACTAGTACAACAGCGGTAGCAGTAAGAACAACAAAATCCCCTACAAAATTCATTTTTGTTTTTTATAAAAAATGGTAATGGAGTGCAGAATTGTCTCCATAAAATGTAGCATTCATTACATGCATAGCTCTGAGTAGGGAAGGGGGTGGATAATACTTTGGGGAATATTTATCATCTTTGTTATTTTGGATGCTCTGTATTTCTTTAGATTTCCAGTGGCAGAGGCCTTAAGTCCAATTAGTCCTTGGCAACTGGCACAGCCACCAAAGAGCCCTGTGGTTATACTTTTGATGTCACTGGTTCTTGTATCAGAGCCTGGCCCATCTATGCACATTTTATTCTATCTACTCACCTGGAAGGTATCTTGATTGCTTCAAATAGTACTGTTTAGCTGTAGAAGCAGTTGATAATTCAGCATCTGATGTTAGGGCAATAGCAGAAGATTTGCTCTTGGTTTCCCCAGTCAAGTAGCTGGAGCCTGAGGGTACAGACTCCGGAAGCCTTGGGAGAGGAGGTAAGGTAGCAATTACAGCACTAAAATGGCAAGTTCTTCCTTACCCTCTATGGTGTTTCAGACCACTCAATGTGACGCCATTGGAATCCCTTGCTGAGAGGAATTCTGAATGCCATCTCCCTACACCCCCGTTAGGCCAGATACAGAATTACTACTAATACCAGACAGTATTCTGCACGGTGCAGAATGTGCTGCCCTGTTCCCCAGTACACGGAACAGATGTGTGGAGAGGCGGGCCCTTCCTTGGTGTGGGGTGGTGCCAGCAGGGGGTGTCACCCGTGTCTCCCTCAGCCTGGTTCCTGTGTGGGAATTGAGGACTTTCACCTTCCAGGCTTAGCTCTGCCTCTTTCCTAAGGCCATCCTAACAATGCAACTGGGTGAGGCAGTCATCTCTATCAGAAGATGGGCTGCAGTTTTGTTTGTTTGTTTTTTACTGCTCAATACTCTAGGCGTTATAAACAACTGCCCATCTCCCTGTCAACATCCTCTTTCTTTGCAGGGGCCCGGATGGACCATCCAATCCCCATTGCCTGGAAAAGTTCACAGTTACTCCCTGCAAATTCATACTACCATATCCTCTCCCACTCACCAAGTCCACGCCCTGGAAAATGGACACTGCCCCATTGGGCCATAGACTCACCATTTCTTGCTAGTTTAATCACAGATAGAAGCTTTTACCCATTCCCTTAACTTACTCTTTGTTTGGTGGGGCTGGGGATTGAACTCGGGACTGTTCATGCTCTAACGCTGAGCTTTCCCTCTAGCTTAGCAGCCTCAGTAGAACTTGTATGGCTCCTTGAAGCTGTTTCATTGTTGGTGTTTAATACACACTCTTATGTGGCAGGTATTTGAAACTCTAGCTCCCACGGCTGAATATCTGATAGGCTGAAGATCTCTGCTTAGTGCAACTACCTATTTGGTAACTGTCTACTGATGATAAGCATACACATAAGTGTCAATATCCATATCTTGCTTTTGTCTACCTATTAAAGATAACTATTATGCTGTTTCTTGCTCAAGTCTGTAATACTAACTTCTTGGGGGCTGAGTATCGGAGGATCGTGGTTTGAGTCCTGCCTGGGCACAAAGAATTTTGCAAGACTCCCTCTTGATCAGTGTGATCTCTTTGGACTTTGACTCACAAGTAGTTAAGATTACAGGCTTGAGCTACTGAACCTGGCCAGTCTCTATCTTAAAAAGTAACTGTGGGAGCGCATGCCACACACCCTCACTCATCCTTTGTTGTGAGAGTCACGATTCTAATTTTTTCAGAGTTATACATAAAGGTTTTAGGCTGCATCAAAGAAAATATTAGTTCTCTTTGTCTTTTAAGGTCTACACTCATTATAATTAGTGAGTGGTCCAATCCACTTCCCCCAGGAATGAGAACGCTTACCGAAACGGAGAGTCTTTCCTCCTCTTTTCCTTGAGAACAGTCATGCTTGGCTTTTTAGAATGGGAGGCTCCGTAGTCCCAGTCCTCTAGGTCCTCCCAGCTATCACAAGACTTGAGGACAGTCTGACCCCAACGCCGCCTGCCATTTTTGTGACCCAGTGTGCCAGCTGGCTTCTGCAGTGGAAAGCAGACATCATCATCTTCCAACATTTCCTAGAGGCCTTTGGAGCATGACATTGGCTGACACTGAGGGCCCCAGTTCTCCCGCGACAATTGACAACAAAGACATATTCTGAGACATGGCAGCCTTGGGTGGTCATGTCATTGTTCTAGATGGTCCTACTACTTACTACACAGGGTTCTATGTGAGCCTACTGCTCCTAGGTTACAAAGCTGCGCAGCACAATAGGGTACTGAGTCCTGAGTGTACCTAAATATATCCAAACAGAGAAAGGTACAGAAAAGGGCTGGGCTGAAGGTCTAGTAGAGCAAACCAGGTGCCCCCACTCTCGCCAAAAAATAAAAAAAGATGAGGAAGAAAACCAAAAGACAAGGTACAAGCCAGGTGCCAGCAGATCACGCTTGTAATCCTAGCCACTCAGAAGGCTGAGATCTGAGGATGGAGATTTGAAGCCATCCCGGGAAGATAAATCCATGAGACTCATATTCCAATTCATCAGCAAAAAGTTGGAGGTGGATGTGTGGCTCAAATGGTAGAGCAAGCAAGCAAACAAACAAATGACAAGGTATAGTAAATGTAGTCTAAAATATAAAAATGGTATCGTGTCCAGGATATTGACTGTGAGATGGGGGGGGGGTGGTCAGAGGGCTGGAAGTTGCTCTGACTGAGTGGGTGAGAGAATTAAAAAAAAAAAAAAGGCACTCAGAAATGTCCAGTGACAGAATCCTTAACCCAGTGTGAGCTGTCGGCATCAGGGTGGGTTAGTGGTTCTGTAACTCAGAGAATGAAAGCTAGCTCCAAGTACGTAGTGGCAACCCAACAAAGCCTAGGTCCCTTCCTTTCCCTTACTGTGCATTGACGTTGCGGGCCCCTCCCAAGGCTATGCGGAGTTCCTGAGGTTTTATATGAAAATAACCAAACAAACTTCCCTGTGTCCCAGCGTGACCTGAATCAAAAATTGTACTTTTTTTTTTTTTTTTTTTTTTGGGTCCGGTCATGGGGCCTGAACTCTGGGCCTGGGCGCTGTCCCTCAGCTCTTCAGCTCAAGGCTAGCGCTCTACCACTTGAGCCACAGCGCCACTTCCGGCTTTTTTCTTTTTGCTTATGTGGTGCTGAGGAATCGAACCCAGGGCCTCAGGCATGCAAGGCAAGCGCTCTACCACTGAGCCACCTTCCCAGCCCAAAAATTGTACATTTTAAGGGCTGGAAGCATGGCTCCAGCGATAGAACATGTGCCAGCAAGAACAAGTTCCTAATTTCAAAGCTCAGTATAAAGAAGGGGAAGGAAGAAAAGAAGGGAGGGAGGGAGGGAGGGAAGGAGAGAAGGAGAAATGTAACCCCGTGTGGCATGTGCTGGAGTGGCTCCCCCTGCTCTATACTCCCGCCTGCACTGCTTGCCTCTGGTCCTGGCAGCGTCATTCTCAGTGGGAAGCAGGGGGGTGAGGGGCTTCACAGCAAATGATGTAGAGCCTGTGCAGAAGCTGGGGGTCTTTCCCCTAGAAAGAGGCTAGGTAATGCAAGGGCAATTGCCAAATAGCTACAAGGCTGCCTTTCTAGGAGAGAAAGCTTTTTATTAAAAGCTGGATAGGGTAGTTCCCACCTAGAATCCCAGCTATGGAGGAGGCGTAGGTAGAAGGATCACAGGCCGAGGCTGGCCCTTGGGTGAAAGTGAGACCCTGACTGAAAAAATAGCTAAAATATAAAGGCCTGTGGTGTGCTAGGACTGCCAGCCTAGCAAGCATGAGGTGCTCAGTTCAGACTCTAGACACACACACACACACACACACACACACACACACACACACACACACACACACACACACACACACACACACACACACACACACACACACACACACACACACACACACACACACACACCTACTGGAAACAAAATTCTACCTCCATATAGGGAAGAATTTTCTAATATTCAGAACTTTCCACTAACTATCCCAGAGGTAGTTTTAAAATAATGGAGACAAGTATGTATTCACTCAGCAAATATGTATTGAGAGAACTCGGGACTCTGGGGCTATGTGGAGAATATTCCTGACCATGTGGAGTTTGCTTCCTAGGGGGAAGGGCCAGAAGATCAACCATAAACTCAATGCTCAGTAATTAACAGTAGGTTAGAAGGTGCCTCGGGAGAGGGTGGGTGGCAGGGGTGACTTGGGGAAGATTACGTCAGCGTGTGTAAGGTGGATTTCACGCCCAAGGTGCTGCAGGGCAGACACATTTGTCAGTGGTCATCCCAAGAGAGGATACCAGCAATCACCTGGCACCTCATGAGCTTCCACAATTGAACAGGAAGAGGACTCACCACCCTGCCTCTCACTTCAAAAACACAACAATCTGTTCACATCCACTTGAAATTCCTGTTAAAATCCTTAGGATTTGGGATTGGTTTTGAGGATTCCGTTTCTCTTGAATTCTTTTAGAAATTAATGGGGACTGGAGGGATGGTTTTTCATTCTGCAAGTCTCCCTATTTGGCTGTCCTACCCCCACCACAGTACTCTTGTCAGAAATGCCCAAGACCCAAACCCCCAGTCCTCCCCCCCACCCCGCCCCATCCCCAACCCGTCACCTGCCACATGGCAGGTACTCACTGCAGCCACATTTGGGATGATACTTGGAAACAGTGTCAAGGATGGCTTCTGCTGGCTGGGCTGCTTCGAGGGCTGCTGGACCCCCGTGGTCTGGGGCGGCTGGATGGACTGCAGGGGTTGGTGGCTGTGTTTTGGCTGAGGCTGCCCCGCAGTGGGCTCAGCTCCTCCAGGCCGAGGCTTAGGCTCTGCTTCTGCTGGAGATGGCTTGGTTTCCAGCAGCTGCTTGCTTACAGTCTGTCTGGATTCCAGGTGATGCGAGGAGGGACCAAGTACCTGACCGACTTGAAAGTACGGGTGCTTCAGAGCCTGTGAAAGCATGGAAGGTTTTACAGGATGGTGGCTTAGTTCGTCTCCATGTCTCGGGCTTTCAAACTTGGCACCGATTGTCCACCATTACAATGGATATTGATCCCAGGGCCTCACATGTCCCTACCCCAACAGGGGACTCCTTCCCTGCAAGAAGTACCTTGCTGCTACCCTGAAACCAAAAGAAAAACTCATCTCCCAGGATAAAGACCATCTATAAATCTTTTCGTTGTTGTTTGATCTTTTCTATAAATTGTAACACTACTCTCAGCCACAGGGAGAAACATTAAGCATTTCATTGTTGGGCTGACTGCAGTGGCTCATGTCTGTAATCCCAACTACTGGGGAGGATTGAGGTTCCAAGGCTACCAGGGCAAGACAGTTTGTGAGACCCCATAGGAACCAACGAGCTGGGTGTGGCAGAGCACCTAGTTACTTGGGAGGCTGTAGGTAAGAGAATCATAAAATCATGGCTAGTCTGAAGGAAAACCTGGAGACACATGTGAAAAATAATGAAAGCAAAAGGGGCTGGGGCATGGCTTAGGTAGAACAGCATCTTCAAAGCCCTGAGTTTAAAGCACAGTATCTCTAAAAAAAATTTTTGGGGGGCTGGGAAGGTAGCTCAGTGGTAGAGCGCTTGCCTTGCATGCCAGAGGCCCTGGGTTCAATTCCTCAGCAGCACATAAGCAAAAAGAAAAAAGCCGGAAGTGGTACTGTGGCTCAAGTGGTAGAGCGCTAGCCTTGAGATGAAGAGCTGAGGGACAGTGCCCAGGCCCAGAGTTCAGGCCCTACGACCGGACCCCCCCCCCAAAATTTTTTTTGGTCGAAACTGGCAAAAATTTCAATATACAAATTACTTATTCAAATACTCCTGCACTAATGCTTCTTGTTTTTTTTCCCAGATGACCATTAGAGACATTTCCATAAATTAAAAATTTAAAAAATCAAGGTATTTCATATGGAATTTACATTTAAATGATAAAAATACAATAAAAGTTATTATCCTTCTCTCCATTTTCTTTTTGGCAGAAGTGGGATTTGAATTCTAGACCTCACACTTAGTAGGCAGGGGCTCGGCTACTTGAGCCATTCCTCCAGCCCCAAGGCATCTCTTTTCTTTTCTTTTCTTTTCTCTCTCTCTCTCTTTCTCTTTCTTTTTTGTTGTTGTTTTCTATGTTGGTCCTGAGGCTTGAACTCAGGGTCTAGGAGCTGTCCCGGGGCTTTTTTGCTAAGGGTTGTATCACTTGGAGCCAGAAGCTCCACTTTGGCCTTTTGTGGAGATTAAGAGACTTCTGGATTTTCCTGCCTAGGCTGGCTTCAAACCTCGATTCTCAAATCTCAGCCTCCCGAGTAGCTAGGATTACAGACAGGAGCCATCAGTGGCATTTAAAGACCTAGAAACTTGCCCTAGTCACAAAGCAACAAAGGGCAGGTGTTGCAATGTTGCCCTCTTGTGGATGCTGGAGGAGGAACGTCTTCAGTCCAGTCTTATGGACACGGTGAACAGGAATCCCACCCTTAACCAAAGGAGAACTCAGAAAAGCCTTCTGTGTGTCTTAATTTTTCCTCATCACCACTGTCAAACCCCAGAATCATCGAGAGCGATCCCATTCAGTCAAACCTTGTTTTGCTTCTCTTTTTCCCCTCCTCTCTGGCTGTCCCTCCTTCCCCTTCGTTCCTCCCTTCTCTCCCTTCCTTTTCTTCCTTTCTTCTCTCCTTACATCTGTCCTTCCTTTCTTTATGGTTCTTATGGATGTATAAGGCCTTCCCCATACTTGAACAAGCGCTTGAAACACTGCTCATTTGAATGATAGAACATAGAAATCATTGCCATAGCCAGTCTCAGAATTTTCTCAAAGATCTTACATATACCAAAAGTCGACTGATCACATGCAATGGGTATCTTGGGGTTTTAGGGCTTCATCCCCTTGGGGGAAACTAATGGAGCACGCACTGTCTTTGGAAATGAAAACATCCTTGTATTGGGAAAACCTGAAAATTGAAAGAGCCCACAACACGCCAGGGAAATGTGTCCTACCTGGCTTGCCGTCGGTCGTTTCTTTGGGTCCCAATTCAACATTTCGGTCATCAGCTGAATGGCCTCATTACTGGCATTGGGAATGAGGGTCTTCAGGTTGATGGGGGCACACTGGGGAAAGCGGAAGTTCATGGAGGATGCCAGCTGGTACCCTTCGGGCCAGTCACTCTGTGTAGGCAGAACAAGGAGAAACGTGATTTAGGCATCAACTCTGAAATGCAAGAATAACACAGACACCATTCAGGTGGGGGGATTTTTCATGTTGACTCAAATGCAAAAATAAAATTCCATGCTTTATGTACTATCGGGTTCCACAACCCATATAGAAAGAAGACTTAACCGAGACTTGGCACACCACAAGAAATCACGTTTATAAATTTCAATGTGTTAAGCTCTTGTCTGTTTTTGAATCTTGATGATGACAACTTTGAATAAATAAGAACAAATCAGTCTCACTGCATGTTATATACCAAATCCAGTGTTAAAATCATATGTAGCTGAGATGATAATTATGTTAAAACATAACATCTCTATTTGGTTATCTAATGTTAGAGACAAGGCACATGCTAATATTTAATTAGGACATAATTATAGAGAGTTAAAACTACTTACTAAACACATCTCAGAAAGTAAGCTACTGCTTGAAAGTTAATATTAATCGAAAAATGCACAGTTCAAGAAACCAAGTTTCTGGCTGGGTGTGGTGGCTCATGCCTCTCTAATCCCAGTTCCTCAGGAGATGGAGGTTGGGAGGATTGACCATGGAACAAGTTGGTGAGACTGCACCTCAATAAATAAGCCAGTCGTGGTGGTGCACACCTGTGATCCCAGTTATACAAGAGGCAAAATGCTGTCTTAGGCTGGCCCCAGGCACAAACACAATACTGTATCTGAAAAAATAACTAAAACAAAAAGGGCTGGGCATGTGGTTAAAGTGGTAGGGTGCCTGTCTAGCAAGCAAAAGTTGCTGAGTTCAAACCCTAGTACCACAAGAAACCAAAATATCCATGCAGGACAGACACAAGGGGTCGAGAGATGAGAAAGTCCAGGCCCCTGCGGTTAATGACTTGATACCAATAGACACACGTAGAGCAAGTGACCTCCAAACTATGTGGTGAGCGCTGGCCATTAATGCAAAGTGACTCTCCAAATGGAATTTTTTTCTTGTTTTTGTTTTTGTGCCAGTAGTGGGGCTTAGACTCATAGCTTCATGCTCACTCAAGGCTGGTGCTTTTCCACCTGAGCCATGGCTCCACTTCCTGCTTTTTGCTGGTTATTCAGAGGTTATCTAGAGATAAGAGTCTCCTGGATTTTTCTATCTAGGCTGGCTTTGAAACATGATCCTCAGATCTCAGCTTCCTGAATAGCTTGGATTATAGGCCATTAGTTCCTAGCTCTCTTAAGTTCTTAACAAAGATGGGTCCTTTCTTCTTCAGTCTGGTGTGATTCTGGCGTCTTAAAATCCTTTTCCTGGGCACCAGTGGGTTAGGCCTGCAATCCTAGCTACTCAGAAGGCTGAGATCTAAGGATCCTGGTTTGAAGCCAACCTGGGAAGGAAAGTCTATGAGACTCTTATCTCCAGTTAGTCACATAAAAAGCCAGAAATGGTTCTGTGACTCAAGTGGTAAAATGCTAGCCTTGAGCAAAAGGAGCCCAGCAACAGTGCCCAGATCCAGAGTTCAAGCCCCAGGATTGACAATAAAAAAAGGAAAAAAAAAAAAAGAAAAATAAATCCTTTTCCTTCCTCAATAAGCAAATAAAGATAAAAACCATTAAATTATAAAGCAATTTGAAAATGCATATATCAGACAACAGTCATAAATAATCAAAGCTTATAAAATGGAAAGCCAAGAGGCAACTTAGAAATAAAAGTGATAGCAAGTGGGGCACATGAGTACTTACTTTCTTAGGAGTCCCTAAAACTTGGCAAATTTTGAAGATTTCGTCCACCTCACTTGTCCCTGGGAAAAGAGGTCGGAATGTATACAGTTCCGCCATTATGCTTCCGACGGCCCACACATCTATGGGGGAGCTGTACACTGAAGATCTTAGCAGGACTTCAGGAGCACGATACCTGGGGAACAGAAAACCAAACAGAAGCTGCTCTGGGTGAGATTTCTCAGGGAGGTGGGTATAGGGCTCTACTCTGGTCATGGGTCCTATTCAAGGTACAGACAGTGCCTTCTGTATACCAGGCATTTGTACAACAGGCTGCACACAACCACCAACAATTCGTGATGCTGGTTACAACTACAGATGGGATGTCCAGGTTGCCTGAAACTGGAGTTCACATGAATGATAGGGAAATAAGCATGCTTAGATTATTAAGGAAGAAAATGGGTATCAGATATAACACATCAAAAGGGATGCTTTCCCTTTTTATCAGTTTGAAAGTGTTCATACCATTAATCCACTCCTCTCTGTGGACAATAATGGCTCTGGCTCTGTGTATGTGTATGTGTGTGTGTGCATGTGTTCCAGTCCTGGGGCTTGAACTCAGGGCCTGGGTGCTGTCACTGAGTTTCTTTTGCTCTAGTTTGGCACTCTATCACTTAAGCTACAGCTCCACTTCTAGTGCTCTCTCTCTCTCTCTCTCTCTCTCTCTCTCTCTCTCTCTCTCTCTCTCTCTCTCTCTCTCTCTCTCTCTCTCTCTCTCCCCCTCTCTCTCTTTCTCTCTCTCTCTCTGTGATTAATTGGAGATAAGAATCTCATCTCACAGACTTTCCTGCCTGGGCTGGTTTTGAACCTCAATCTTCAGATCTTAGCCTCCTGAATCACTAAGATGACAAATATGAGCCATTGGCATCCAGCAGGTTTTTTTTTTAGCTTGTTCATTTGTATGTTTGCTGTCATATAAGCAGCAGGAAGCAGAAATGTTTCTTTTCTGTTTTCAGCTGTGTACTCAGTGCCTAAAATCATCTATGGGACATACTTGGGTATGGAATCACATTGGTTGCATGCATGGATGAGATCCTTTCTCTGTCTCTTAGTTCACGGATTAGAATAGTTACTGACCAATTCTACCCCCTCACTAAAATATCAAATTAATTTCTCTGTTTTGCTTTAAATGTCCACTGTGGAACCTACAGAAAGACAGTGAATGCATTCATCAGAGGAAAATATCAACAGAGTCTCAGTCCTCAGAGGAGCTGATACATTACCATCTGGTAGATACATAATCAGTATATGGTGGCTGTGATCTTAATTCTCTTGCAAGTCCAAAATCAGCGATTTTCACAAGTTCTGGACCCATGCAAAGCAAGTTTTCTGGTTTCATGTCCCTGTGAAAAAAACCTGGCAAGACAGAGGACAATGAGAATCAGTCATCTTGTTGAAACAATTTGGTTCGTAAATGACAATCGAGTCTCCCTACTGTGATAGAAACTCAGTGTTAAGCAAATCACACTTCTCTTCTAAGCAGGGACTGGACTGGAGCCTTCTTTCACAATGATCTGGCAAGCAAGTTCACATACCATGCAAGAACACTAAAACAGCCACTCATCTGAGGAGCCTTTTTTACTGTGACTCAAGCAGGTCTGGGTACAAGGACGAACCTGGCATACCATGACTATCTCCACACATTCCTACAAGTGCTACTATGTAGGAGACCAGGGGTTGAGGTCCAGAGAAAAGGGGCTTGCCAAGAAGCACTTCCCAGTCAGTTTAATGTCAGTGTGGTGGGCCTTTCTACTGTTCTGCCATACTGTGACTTAACACAAGATTCCTGGAGTAGAACTGTTTGTTTATTGTAAAGGACATTAGACAAAAATGGAACTCTATATTCTACGGTGTATATATACTATATATTTATAATATATACTATATATATTATACAGTACATTATATCATATATACTATATGTTATATATATATACATATACAATATATGTATAATAGCATACACACCATACTATGTATACTATATATGCATATAGTACATATAGCATACATATATAGTATATATGTGCCATATTATATTATATATAATATATACTATATATGTATTGGTATGGTATATATGCATATATACTATACTCCTTATATACTATATACATATATATGTACATAGCTATACATATAGTGTGTAGCTTTCCATATGTATAGTACATGTATATATTTTATTAGCAATATTGGGATTTACACTCGTGGTCTCATGCTTGCTAAGCAGGTGTTCTACTACTTGAACCATACACCCCGTCACTACCAATCCACCTTCTTTTTCTGTTATTATTTCCACTAGTGTCTCTTGTTGTTGCCTGCGGATGCCTTTAGATCTTGGTGTTCCTACATGTGGCCTCCATGTAGCTCGGACAACAGGTGTGTACCACCACACCACCATGCCTGCCTTATTGACTGCTAACTTTTTGTCCTGGCTGGCTTCAAACCTCTATCCTCCCCACCTCCTTCTCCCAAGTAGCTGGGATTAACTAATTTCTTCATTTAAATTTATCTTATGTTAGTAGTTCAGTTCTGGGGCATATTTTATAGTAGCTAGGTAAGGTGAGAGTAAAACCAGACAGCAAACCTCTAAACGGCTGAGTACATTATATACTTAAAATAAACCAGACATCTGTTACCTTGAAAAAATAGTTCAGTTTCTACTCACAGCTATGTCATTGAACAGCCCAACAATTATGATGCTTATAGTACCAATTCAATATATAGAACAAATGGATACCAAGACTAATGGGCAACACACAGAAAATGAGGCAGCAAACCCAGAGGAAAGAAAAGTAGACACACCCCTGAAATTCAGACTTGAAGTGGGGCTTCTCCTCAGGGTGACTGTAAGTGGACTAGGTGATCATCAATTATACAATTCATATGCAATTAATTTTTAACCATCATTTCATTTCATTTTATTTTATTTTTTGCCAGTCCTGGGGCTTGAACTCAGGGTCTGGGCACTGTCCCTGAGTTTCTTTTGCTCAAGGCTAGTGATCTACCACTTGAGCCACAGCGCCACTTCCAGCTTTTTCTGTTTATGTGGTACTGAGAAATCGAACCCAGGGCTTCATGCATGCTAGGCAAGCACTCTATGATTAAGCCACATTCCCAGCCTTAGCCAGTTTTAAAGTCCTAATTTCTCCTTTAATTGTGCCAGTTGGAAGATAATCACAGCATGAGTAAACATTAAGTTATCATGTTCGGCAATTTAAAATGGGCTGAGGAGCAATGATCTTTATTTCTATATATTCCTGGCCTTTACCAATTGTTTCTAGCCTATTGTAAATGACTTTTGAATTAAAAAGACACCAGTAATTTATCTCCAATATGTTCTACCCCAAATAAAAAGAACTGGAAAGTCTAGTTAGGCGACAATTGGTTCGTGCCTGCAATTTTAGCAACTCAGGAAAATCCTGAGTTGCTGGAAAATCAAGGGTTAGAAAAGTCATTGAGGTTCCATCTCCAATTAACCAGGAAAAAAGCTGACTCAAGTGGTAGAGTACCACTCATAAGCAAGCAAGCTGAATGAAAGTATGAGACGCAGAGTTCAAGCCTCAGTACTAGCAAAAAATGAGAGGAGAGACTCGGCAATATTCTAAATGGCATCTTTTGGAGACATATTGTGTCCTGCAGCAGCTAGAGGAGCAAGAGAAAGGCAGAGAGACTATAGAGGATGTGAGATGGAAGGGGACAGGGAGGGCAGGGTGGTGGTCACTTGTCCCCAGTCAGAACACACAGTGGTGTGACACACACTTTCCCAACTTAATATCTAACATCCGTGACTCACTGCACACAACCATTTCTATGTTTTGGACTATCAATTGTTTTTGGTTTGACACATATGCAAAAAAATGAATCACTTAAATAATAAATTCAAAGAAAAGAATAAACACCTGCTTTAATTTCCCTCAGAGAATAGGAACGACTAAATGCAAATGCTAAAATTATTGATAAAACAGCACTGGGTTATTAATTATTCAAATGTTAGGACCTGGGCATGGTGGATCAAAGAATTCCAGTGTTTTCATGAAGAAGGACTAGTCACATTTGACATTTCAGTTACAGTTGTGAGAAGGAGGGGCAGGATGAGTTTCTGATGACTGAATCAACAGATTGAAGATTTAAACTGTTAAAACCTCTCCTATGGAAAAAGATGGTTCTAGATTGCAGACATCCTGCTTTACACAGGGCTAGAAAAACAATAAAGTGTATGTATGTAAGTATATACCCCAAACTTGCAGGTATACAATCTAACATTATTTAACAGCTGACACACGTTGCCTGTGTGGGAACTCAACAGCACAGAGGTAAACATCGAGATACCTACCATGTTTATGGATAAACGCCAGTCCTTGTAATATTTGATACATAATGTTCCTGATGACTGACTCAGGAAATAATTTGTTTCTGGAAGAAATGGATAAATGAACAGTCATGACATCCTGTTAATCAGCCACTAGAGATTTTCCCCTGCCTCTGTTAGCCTCAGGATACTGGCTGAGGTATCATTTCCAGACTTACAGTGTAAAAGTGCATGCATTCAAAAGGTGGAAATAGAAATTTGTGTTGATGTGTTATCAAAACTCATCTATAAGAGTGATTGTACTGAACAAATACTCAGCAACTGATTTCTCTCTGTGTCTATGTATGTGTGCGTGTCTTCCAATTGAGATCTTCAGATCTCTGCCTCCTGAGGAACTGTATTACAGGTGTGAGCCACCAACCTAGACTTCCTTTCTCCATTCTTCTATTAACTTTTCCTAAGATGCTTGACCAGAAGGTTAAATGTCTACAGTTTTGCCTAAGACCAGCTTTATTACAGCTTGTCTGTTTATTTAGAGTAGTGGGGTTTGAATTTAAGACCCTGGCTTACTAAGCAGGTTCTCTACCTCTTGAGCTACATCCTAGATTCACCTTTTAAAGCATAAATGTTAGACGTGCTTATCTGAAATATCTATCTTGCCTTTTAAAGAATTATCCCAGAAAAGTGGTGGCTTCTCTTTCCAGAGTTAAATGTTGCCATTCAACAACAATAATAGGCTAATTCAAATCCACTTCTTGAAATGATTTATTTCTCTGTCCTAAAGTGCAATATATTCAAATGATCCAAGGAGATTGTGGACAAAATAACAGGACAAATATATTTCTCATAAAACACATACATACCTGTCTTTCATTAATTGATAGAGGTTCTCTTTCATATATTCAAATATAAAATAAAGATGGTCATTTTCTCTGATAACTTCTTTTAATTTAATCACATTGGCATGATTAAGTTTCTTCAGAGACTGCAAAATAGCAAAGCATTGAATTCTTTTTTTTTTTTTTTTTTTAGTACTGGGGTTTGAATTCAGAGCCCTGCTAGGTAGGTGCTCTACCACTTGAGCCATGCCTTTAAGTTCTTGTTGCCCTAAGTTCTTTTTCAGACAGGGTCTTGCATTAAAAAAAAATATTGTTTTGCCTTTCAGGCTGGTCTGGACTGTAATCTTCCTATCTCTACCTCATTGAGATGGGATCTCCCCATCCCTCTAATAGTCTTTTGCATAGCTGGAATTACAGAGATATGACATCTGGCTAAAGCATTAAATTCTTAAGACAAATTAACAGAAGTTGGCAAAAATCTCATTCAATGGTAGTTATGATAATGACTTTAATTTTCTGTTGCTTCTGGATTCATGAGTTACATTTTAATAGCTACAAAAAATTTAAACATTTAAGAATACCTAAAGCAAGTAGTACATGTATATTAAGTGCAAGTATTAATCAAGCTAACAATAGCTACCAATCAATTCAATCTGTCTTTCTGTGTGTGTGTGGAGGGAGGATGGGAGGGAATTAAGGCAATCTTATTTTTGACTTAGCCATTGAAATATCTCTAATACTTGTTAAAGCTGTACAGCATAAAATATAGGAAATGGTATGTAAATTTAAAAAGATGATTTCTATGTTGCTTTGTATGTCCCTCCCCCACAGTATAACCCCTGCTTTCACTGTATTTGATGTTGGTATAATTTGTGGAGGGGAAGGGCAAAAACAAATCGTTTAACTAGGGATACAGGTGGACCCATTGCAACAATGAGATGTACAAGTCGTTATGTCGAAAAACAAACTTTACAACTTTGGTGGGGGGGGGGATCAGGTGAGGGGAGGTAGGGGGAGTATGGGAAGGGATGGGAAGGGGAAACAAAGAGGAGGCAACAATGCTTGATAAGAAATGTACTCGTTATCTTGCCCATGTAATTGCAACTCCTCTGTATGGTATTCTCACAATAAAAAAGAAGAAAAGAAAAGAAATTTAAAAAGTTATCTTTCTTTTGCTAGTCTGAATTTAAAATGCTCTTCTCTAAAAGACTTAGAAGTGAGAGAGAACTTTCAAATAGGAGGCCATATTTCTGTTGTCCACTAACATCAGAGCAGGAAGCTGTGAGAAGTTATTTTTGGAAGATGAAGGAAAATGTAAACACCATTATCTTTGAATGCTTCCCAATTATTCCCAGGGAATATTTTTTTTTGCTATTGTCTGGCACAAGATGGAGTTAGGTCTTGAGTTCTGTTCATTTCTCAGACTTTACCTTAACTTCTCTCAGGTTCATACATTCATCCCAAGAATAGAACTTTCTCTTCATCCTGAAATAAACAAGAAGATATTCAGTGCTCTGGATTGAGGATTACAAAATACAAATGACACAATGGCTTTCTTCCTTTATTACTGGGGTTCACTTTGGGGAAATGATGGTACCACTTCCTCTGTCTTAGAAACACATTATTACTTCCCTCCTTCTCAAGCTGCTGATAGAGGCCAGGCCTGTGTCATGTCTGACTTTCCAACCTCACACAGTCAACTGTTATGAAGCTCCCATTCTGGGTGAGTTCTTAACATTGTTTAATCAGTATAACTGAGTCTTTTCACATTTCTTCTCTTTCTGGAACTTAAATAGTAAATATGAAATACATATTTTGGAAGGGGCTGGAGGAAGAATCATAAATTTTAGTAGTAAATTTAGTCAACTTGACATAAGAAGACCTCAGCTATAAAGCAAAATGAATGAAACCAGCCAAAATTTCAGAAGTGACCAAACATTAGAAATGACTGTTGCCGCCTTCCTCTTCTCTCCTTCCTTCTTTTCTCTCCTTCCTCCACCCCTTCCTTCTTCTCCCTCTCCCCTCTCTTCCTGTGGTCCTCCTCTTCATATTCCTCCTTTTCTTATTCCTCCTCCTTCTCTTCATCTTCCTCCTGCTCCTGTCTCTCCTCCTCTTCTTCCTTTCTCCTCTTCCTCTTCTCCTTCATCTCCTATTTTTCCTTCTCTTTTCCTCTCCTCTTCTTTTCCCTCTTCTTTTGTTCTTCCTTTTCATTCCTCTTCTTCCTCCTCCTCTTCCTCCTCCTCCCTCTCTCACTTGCTATTTTAGTCTTGGGACTGACTCCAAGGCCTTTCTCAAATTCTGTTCTTTACTTTCTTCTTCTGTCCCAGTGTTGAAAGTTGAGAGTAAAATAATGTCCCAAAGTATACAATAGATAAGGGTTCTGTACTATATATGAATGGATTTTCAGTCACCACACAAGATAGGAGTTGAGAAAAGTCAGGGTTTGTGTCCTAAAACTGTTTTTTTCAGGCATAAGAATTCAAAGGCTGGATTATGAAAAGTAAATATATATATATATATATATATATATATATATATATGCCCTATTCTTTCATTTACTATTATAACTCCTGGTGAGATGTTCTAGAAAATTCTGAGGAAGCTTATAATTACTGAATTAAGTGCAGTAATTATTATAATCTGGCTCCTCCAAGGTCATGAGTTGCAGGTGAGGAAGGTGGTCAGGAACTGGCAGCTGCAGGACTACAAGTCTGGCATGCAACGGCTGCTCCCCGGCTGGGCAGCCTTGGAAGAGCCACTGGGTCACCTCTCTGGGCCTCACAATTTTTGGTCATAGAGTACATTACTTCACCGAGACGCTTACTGTAACATGCTTTCTGCAACACGCAGGAAACAGATACTCTTCTTGTTCTGTGCATCAGCGTTTCATTGATGGTCACGCAGGCACTATAAATTTATGAGGCAGTTTGATTAAACTGAGGGCTCATGGCTTACTCATTTCAGTGCTGAAATGAGACAGGGCAGTATTCCCCACTGCCTATTGCTAAAACTTAAAAAAATACAGCAGTTTGACATACAATTGAAAATATATAATTAAAGATGGATGCTGGTGGCTTACTCCTTCTTGTAATCCTAGCTACTCAGGAGGCTGAGAGTTGAAGATCATGGTTTGAAGCCAGCCCAGGCAGGAAAGTCTTCAAGACTCTTATCTTCAACTAACTAACCAAAAGTCGGAAGTGAAGCTATAGCCAATGTGGTAAAATGCTGAACATGAGCAAAAAAGCTCAGGGATAGAGACTTTTTTTTTTTTTGGTAGTGGGGCTTGAGCTCTGGGACTGAGGGCTTTCCCTCAGCTCTTCAGCTCAAGGCGAGCACTCTACCACTTGAGCTACAGGGCCACTTCCGGTTTTCTGGTGGTTTATTGGAGATAAGAGTTTCACAGACTTTCTTGCCCAGGCTGGCTTTGAACTGTGATCCTCAGATCTCAGCCTCCTGAGTAGCAGGATTACAGGCGTGAGCTACCAGCGCCCAGCAGGGATAGAGACTTGTACCCTGAGTTCAAACCCTAGGAATAGCATACATAAAAGCATATTTTAATTTGACCTATTATCTCTCTGTCTGTCTCTCTTTATCTATCTACTCCATGTATCTTGGTGTAATATTAGGGAGTGAATTCAAGGCTTTTGCTAGACAAAGCCTGCTGCCACTGTAATCACACTTTAGCCCCTGTAACATTTTGCTTTTTTTTTTTTTGGTTGGTCATGGGGCTTGAACTCTGGGCCTGCGCTCTTCAGCTCAAGGCGAGTGCTCTACCACTTGAGCCACAGCGCCACATCTGGTTTTCGAGCAGTTTATTGGAGATAAGAGTCTCACTGCCACAAAATGTCATGTCAAAACCAGCTTTACAATGTTGGTGTGGGGGGGGAGGGGGGTATGATTGGGTGGAGGGGAGGGGGGAGGCTGGGAAGGGAGGTGAAGGGTAAACAAAGGAGGAGGCTGCAATGCTTGGTAAGAAATGTATGCATTATCCTGCCCATGTAATTGTAACCCCTCTGTACAGTATGTTCTCAAATAAAATAAAATAAAATATTAAAAAAAAAAAAAGAGTCTCACTGCCTTTCCTGCCCGGGCTGGCTTTGAACCATGATCCTCAGATCTCAGCCTCCTGAGTAGCTAGGATTACAGGTGTGAACCACTGGTGCTCGGCTACATTTTGCTTTTTGCTTTGTGTTTCAGCTAAGGTCTCATGCTCCTGCTCAGGCCAACTTTGGGCTGTGACCCTCCCACCTTCATCTCCCAAATAGCTTGGGTTACAGGCATGCACCACTATACTTAGCTCCTTACACATGTGTTTTAAACCATTACCTTTTGCAATACTTGAAGCATTTAAATTTTACATTATCATACTTTGGTAGTCATGGTAACCAGGGTAGACGATGGCTTCCATGTCCTTAGGATGCTTGAGAAAACCTCTGGAGAGGCCCAGGTGAGGAGAAAATGAGGCCTGCTGCCAACAACAGCACAGCTTTGCCACCCATGGGAGGAGTGAGTGGTGTGAGTTGGAGTGTGTCCCTTAAACATGATGTGTGGAAGTCAGGGTGGCTATATTTGGGGTTGGGGTCTTTACAAAGTAAATAAATATATAAAGTGAGGTCATTAAAGATGGTCCCTAATCCAACCTGTCTGCTGTCCTTACAAAAAGACACACAGAAATGGCTATAGAGGATACTATAAAGAAATAGAGGGAAGATGGCCATGCAGGGCCAGGACAAGAGGCCTGGAATAGATCCCTTTTCTCCCAGCCTTCAGAAGGAGACACCCCTGCCAACACCTTGATTTTAGACTTTGAGTCTCCAGAATTGAAAGTAGATACATTTATTATTTAGGCCACCCAGTCTGTTTTGGTATAGCAGCCCATTATGGCTGCTCCCTTACCTTGCAACGTTCAAGTTAAAGTCATAACCTGCAAAAGTATGACAGTGTTTGGAGATGGAGCCTTTAAGGGGTGATTAAAATTTAATGATACCTTCACAAAGGCCCAGAGCTGAAATCACTGGTGTCCTTA
Source organism: Dipodomys merriami (assembly GCF_024711535.1). Classification (NCBI taxonomy): domain Eukaryota; kingdom Metazoa; phylum Chordata; class Mammalia; order Rodentia; family Heteromyidae; genus Dipodomys; species Dipodomys merriami. The sequence goes on along the minus strand of NW_027202937.1, from coordinate 26,367,722 downwards.
TCAAGGAGCTTATGAAACACATGTACCCACAGATATTCTGAAAGCAAAGAGAAGATGGCTTCTGACAAGCCACCAAGAGAGGCCTCAGGAGAAGCCAACCGGAAATTCAGGCTTCTAGCCTCTGGACATACTCCTAAGAAAATGACAACAGCGGTCATAGACTGCCAGGCTCCACTCAAGCCTTCAACTTCTGAAACCTGGATGACAACTGAGAGCCATTTCATGAGCCCCCTAAGCCAGAACAACCCACTTAAGTCACCTCTACATTCCTGACCCATAAAAACTACGAATAAATATCTCTTCTTATTTTAAGCCCTAAGCTTTGAGGTATTTTGTTGGATAGCAATAAATACAGGAGATTAAAAAGAAATAATAGTAAACTTTAGTTCATTGATATGTCTAGGAAAATACTATATGCAACCCAGCATTATTCAATTTGACTTTTTTTTTTTTTGGTGGGAGGCCTATTGTCTTAAAACAGGTTCTACTTTGTATTCAACTTTAAACTTGAAAAATAAATTTTATTACTTTTAATTTCAGTATGAACGTTTTATGCATAAAAGACAGAGCACTTAAAGTATTTTTTTGTTTTGTCATTTGTATCTGACAAAATGGAAAATTAAAATAATATAAACAAAGATCATCAGGGGTAGCTTTTTGGTAATTCCCCACACACACACTTTTTTTTTTTTCAGATTAGCATGTTACTTTGTCAAACTAGCATGAGGTCTAAACTAGACTTCTACTGTGTGCTGCAAAATACTTCTGTAGCAAGCACATAACTACAGGAAGACCTGAGTTTCTCATGTAAGCCACAGCCCCCGCCCCGTGCCTGCCTCCCCCTCCCCCGCCCCCACATATACACATACCTCTTGATAGCCACCAGCTCCCCAGATTCATTACTCTTGCCCATTAGCACGCTCCCATAGGTGCCATCCCCCAGCTGTCTCATGGTAGTATATCGGTTCATTCTGGCCAAAGTGCTTGATTGAAATGACTCCCTTGTTGAATCTAAATGCAAACACTTCTTTGTTTTTGTGGGGTTTTGCCTTTGCTCCCGTTGCTACACTGGTGAAAGGTTTGTCATTATTAAATCCAGGGTCTCCCTCAAAGTTATGCAGGTTCATCAGCCACAGTAAAAGGAGTCCGCCAAGTAAACATTGCTTCCATTCTTATGAACAACCTGCAAGAAAGACAAAAGTAAGGGGAGTTTTTGTCCCAACAACCTAGAATACAAGAAGCCATGGATAACGAAACACCAGGTATCAGCCAGTCACATGTGCCCTGTGACATGAAGTTCACACACAATGGACCCAGTGTCACCTGTGCAATTCATTATGTGTGTTGTTTTCTGAGATTTGGTATTGACTTAGTGATTGGTATGGTCTTTTTCTTTTTATTGGCTATAATTTATATTATTCCAAATAAGATGTTGGGTGGGCGCAATGGATAGCGCGTCTGTCTATGGATCAGAAGATGTTGGGAAGTCTTTATTTAAGCCTTACCCATTCTTTGATTTGGTTGTTGCATCATACTTAATTTAGCATATTAAACTTAAAATTAGGAGCTTGGAATGTGTCCTAGTGATAGAATGCTTGCCTAGCATGCATGAAGTCCTGGGTTCAATTCCTCAGTTACCACATAAACAGAAAAAGCCAGAAGTGGCGCTGTGGCTCAAGTGGTAGAGTACTAGCCTTGAGCAAATGAAACTCAGGAACAGTGTCCAGGCTCTGAGTTCAAACCCTAGGACTGGCAAAAAACAAACTTAAAATTATATTCTTTGTAAAAATAAAAACTTTCCTGATATAGAAATCCCAATTAGGTAAGGTAAATATAAAGTAAACTTATGTGGACAGAGTAGCATTATAAAAGAACTTCATATTCTGTTTATTTTGCATTAAATACAGAAAACCCAGGAATTAGTATCATACTTAATATACACAAAAAATGAGAAATGTAGAACTGTTTACATATATATATATATGTACACACAAACATACATATATGTATATACACACGTTTATTTGGTAATACATGTGATTACATTTTTTTTTTCTGGTACGAAGGCCTGAACTCATGGCCTTGCACGTGCTCAGCTTCTTTGATGGGTTGGTACTCTACCACTTGAGCCATAGCTCCAGCCCTGCATATAATTACTCTCTATGACATTCAAGAGGTGCAAGAATAAATTTTGGAATTGAGGTCTTAACAGTCTGTATTCCAAATGTAAAGACTGAACTTGAACCTTGACACCTTTCAACCTGTTACAGTAGGGGCAAAGTTTTCAGTTTTCTGGATCTCAGTTTATGTAACTGACACCAGAGCAGTCTAGCTCTAACATCCCATGAGACTATAAATATGAATCTTTGATAACACCTCATCTCCTTCTCCCTCCCTCCATCTCCTCCTCTCCTTCCTTCCGTCACATACATACCTACTCGAAGTTTTGCATTTAAAACATCAAACAGAATACAGATACACTCTGTTGTAACTGAAAGGAGGGGAAAAACAACTAAAATCAAAAGCTTAGGGAACTGCTATTTTCTTATAATTTCTATATTATCATCAATTACTTTTTATCCCAGTGACACACATATCTGAGTGGCATTAAAATGTCATGGTCCAGATTAATGAGTGGCTCATCCTTCCTGTACATTTTTTGGGAGGGTTCATTGGTCTTGAACTCAACTCAAGGCCCTTCAACTCAAGGCGAGTGCTCTATCACTTGAGCCACAGTGCCACTTATGGTTTTCTGGTGATTAACTGGAGATAAGAGACTCACAGACTTTCCTTCCCAGGCTGGCTTTGAACTGTAATCCTCAGATCTCAGCCTCCAGAGCAGCTGGGATTACAGGCATGAGCCATGGGTGCCCAGCTAGCAAACATCTTTTAATCCTCGCAAGTCCTCCAACTGTAGCAATGGATGGACCACTCTGGCATTCTTCCTCAGAGGCCTGGCTTTTTTATACCCTTAATACAACCTGCCAAAGCAGGTCCATCAGCAGAAATCCTTCTTTGTACAAGAGACACCCCAGGAAACTCTTAGGAAAGCCCAATTACATGGGAGTGTGTAATCTTCCAGATATTCCCAGTACAAATCACAGAAATAAAGCTAGTAGGTCCTAGAAAGTCACTACGATCAAAACTTTCTTTCCTCTAAATTGTTGCTTCTTTTCATTGATGGCAATATGCTATGCATAACAGCATAAATGTAGGACAGGAGATATATTCTTGTACCTGTTTATTTTCTATCTTTCCTAAAGAATCATACAGACCTGCCTTGCCCCAGGTGACTGGACTGTGCTTATGTGTCCCACTCCTACTTGGTCATGTGACTTGATCTGGGCCAATGAAATGAGAGCATGTGGAGCACAATGAGATCTGAGCAGAAGCTGGGATCTTGCTTTGGCTCTTTAGAGCAAGATATATGGCATGTTTTGGAGCTGGCTGGTCTTCATTCTGCTCCTGTGCCCCCACCACTGCAGCAAGAAGGTGATGACTAGTGCAAAGTTTATAAACAGTCAAGGATCACAGTTGTCTTTTCCTCCTTTTATGACATACAGAAAGAATACATGTTTATGAAGGGTAAACCAAAGGAGGAGGCTACAATGCTTGGTAAGAAATGTACGCATTATCCTGCCCAGGTAATTATAACCCCTCTGTACAGTATGTTCACAAATAAAATTAAAAAAAAAGAATACATGTTTAACTATAGAAGGTCATATTACATATACTTAATATAAAGCTGCTATCTTAGTAGTTGCAGATTAACATAATTGATCTCTACCCCTGACAATCACAACATGCCAAGAACACAACTGTACTAGTATTATAAAAATAATGGTATAACAATGAGATGCACAAGACACTAAGTTGAAAACGAATTTTACAACTTCAGGTGGGGGAGGGAGGGAGGAGTTGGGGAGGTGGGGAGGGAAAGGATAGTAGGGGAAAAACAAAAGATGGGGTAACAATGCTCAATAGGAAATGTACTCATTACCTTACTCATGTAACTGTACCCCTCTGTACCCTATTTTTACAATAAAAAATAAAAAAGGTAAGTATCAATCATCTTCTTAACAATATAAGCAAAATATAATAGGTTTTCTGTTATCCCTAAATTTTCAACGACAATATCATTTATTACATGCTATTTTCCCAGAGTACTCCTGTAACAATTCTGTAGTGTCAAAAGGGTAGTTGGTAAGCAAGAATACTAAGAGGTTCACCCCAAAACACAGTGACTTAGTTCATAGCCCAAAATGAAGTCAAGGTCCTAACGCCCTGGATAGGCATAGTTATGCACTTCTGTATTATTCAGGAGGCTGAGGCAGGAGAATTGTCTGTTCATGGCCAGTCTGAGCTATATGGTGAGACCTACCTCAACAAATACATAAATGAGGGGCTGGGAAGGTGGCTCAGTGGTAGAGCGCTAGCCTTGAGCTGAAGAGCTGAGGGACAGCGCCCAGGCCCAGAGTTCAGGCCCCACAACTGGACCCACCAAAAACAAACAAACAAAAAAAGCAAATACATAAATGAGCTTCTTTCTTTTCTTTTCCTTTCTCTCTCTCTTTGTCTCTTTCTTTCTCTCTTTCCTTCTCTCTTTCTTTCTCTTTCCTTCTCTCTTTCCTTCTCTCTTTCCTTCTCTCTCTTTCTCTCTCTCTTTCTTTCTCTCTTTCTCTCTTTCTCTCTTTCTCTCTCTCTCTCTTTCTTTCTTTCTCTCTTTCTTTCTTTCTTTCTTTCTTTCTTTCTTTCTTTCTTTCTTTCTTTCTTTCTTTCTCTCTTTCTCTCTTTCTCTCTTTCTCTCTTTCTCTTTCTTTCTCTCTTTTTCTTTCTTAAGAAAAAAACATCTTCCCAAGATGACAATATCTGGAGATGGGGCCTTTGGAGAGTGATGGAGTCATAAGTACTCAAAAGGAGGGTCCAGAGAGCACTTGGCCACACCCACCATGTCTCCAGACAGCTGTGGTTCTGGACTAGACTCCAAATCCACTGATGGCTTCTGAGAAGACATCACTGTTGTTTATAAGCACCCAATCTCTATTCTTCTGTTATAGCAGACCACAGTGACTGAAACACCATGCTACGAGTCTTGTTTGACTTGGAATCAGCTCTCTCACTGGGCACAAAAACTTTTGGTACTGATCAAAACCAAGACTGACAGGAAAAGGATAACCTGTAGCATTTAAACAGTATTATGATCAGATACTCTAATGTAGATACAATCTTGTATAAATATTCATTAGTATCTATAATAACATTTATATATTTCTAAACTTTCTATTTAATGGAGCTGAATCAGATCTACAAATGGAGATGAAAATTAGAGATTTGCTTATGTGATTGTTCTTGAGCTAACATAGCTACTGATGCCAGTAGAGTTTAGGCTACAGAGTTGGGCTTTTGCTTTTTTCCCCCAAGGTTAAGCCTTTTATTTATTTTTTAAATTTTCACCTGGAAATAGTTTCAAGCCTATAGAGAAAAAGGGAAATGCAAAGAACAGAACAAAGAATTTAGACTTATCTGGGTGTATACATCATTTTATCATTTGAGCACTCTTTCCACACACAGCCTCTGTGTACATACTCACATTCAAGGGCAACGTGCATACACCATGACCCTTTCCCACAGGGAAGACAAAACCATTCCTACCCAATTTTATCAGATAAATTGAATCACAACTAGCACAGAATTCGGTCAGTGATCAGTTATTGCATTGACTGTCATGTGGCTAGTTTCCAAATGGATGACCAGCTATACATTCAAAGCAGCTCACGAAGCAACAGTAATCTTCTGTGCATGGCAACTGCAACTGAATTTTCAATATGATTTGGATGACAGAAATGTACTTTTAAATACTGATCACTTGAGGGGCTGGGAAGGTGGCTCAGTGGTAGAGCGCTAGCCTTGCATGCATGAGGCCCTGGGTTCGATTCCCCAGCACCACATAAGCAAAAAGAAAAAAAGCCAGAAGTGGTGCTGTGGCTCAAGTGGTAGAGCGCTGGCCTTGAGCTGAAGAGCTGAGGGACAGCGCCCAGGCCCAGAGTTCAGGCCCCACAATCGGACCCCCCCCCAAAAAAATAAATACTGATCACTTGAAAGGCACATTTGGAAAGTGAATTGTGTTATATCAATTTTTTTGAATTTTAAAGACAAGAAATTTATTATTACTATTATTATTATTATTATTAAGTGGTAGGGTCTAGATTCAAATCAGTTATTCTGATTTGAAGCACAGGCTTATGAGAAATGGATCTGGAAAGTGACTAGCAACTAGTCCTGTAGTCAGCACTCTCCCCAAACTTATAGCTTTCTACTTCCTAACTTGTTTCCAGTGCGGATCCTGCCATTAGGAGTGGCCTTTATCCGATTAAGCAGAAAAGAACCATGACACAGGTCAAGTGTCCCTTATTAGAAATATTTGGGATGGAAGCGATCCAGATTTCAAATGTTTCCAGATTGTAGAATATTTGCTTATATACATAATGAGATTATCTTTTGGATGTCACTCAAGATAAACATGACATTCTAAACATGCAATTCATTGACTCCCAAAGTAAATTTATACAATATGTATAGTGCCTGCATTTTAACAGTGGCTTATCATAAGATCAGGTGTGGAATTTTCCACTTGAGATGTTACGTTGGCACTTAAAGGCCATAGGTCTTGATTTATTTGTGCTTACATATATTTTCAGATTTTGAGTTATTATGGGTTTCATGCTTTAGGATTATGGATGCCACCTGTATTAAGCAATCAGAGAACAGTGCTATTGACATATGAAATCTAGTTAAAGCTCATGAACCCTTCTGTGAGACTCTTGGGCTAGATGAGTGTGAAATTCAGAAATTTCCATCTTGAAAAAGCAATGTATGTGTGGTGCCAGTGGATCACAACTGTAATCCTAGCTACTCAGGAGGCAGGGATTGGAGGATTGCGGTTTGGAGCCAACCCAGGCAGGAAAGTCTATAGAATTTTATCTCCAAGTAGCCACCAAAAAGCTGACTGTGGAGCTATGGCTCAAGTGGTAGAGTGCTAGCCTAGAGTACAAAAACTCAGGAGCAGCACCTTGAGTTCAAGCCCCACAGTTGGAAAAAAAAAAGAGCAATATGGGGGGTTTGACGATATTATTTATAAAAGCTTCAAACATCATCTTAGTGTATCTGCAGAAAATACATGTAAGAAAAGAATACCAAGTAAAACAGATGAAGATGTGGCCTCATGACATTCAGGTTCTGTTTTGTTGCAAATAAATTTACAGGACTTTCTCTCTCTCCCCCCCACCCCCCCACCCCCAATTAGTAGCGCTCAAACCAAGAGCCTTACTCATGCTAGGCAAGAATCTGACTCTCACTTTACAGGAAAAGCTAGGCAAGTGCTAGGCAGGTGCTCTGACAGTAAGCTACCTCAATTTCATTTTTCAGAGCACTGTGGATTTCAAAATTGTGGATAAGTGGTTACAGATCCGTGTATATTAAAAACTTTGTTTCAATAGTTTACTGCAAATAAATAAAACAAGACACATGTACCTTAGTGTCTGCCAGTCTTTATATAATGTTCAACAATTCCCTCCTATTGATATATTTTAGTTCTGTATTTCAAGGAACTGATGTTCAATTCATACCTATTTGGCATTCTTCTTTTGCTTTTAGACATTTCTTACTCTCTTACAAGACTTGATAGTTGCAGACAGTAACAAAATGTATGGCACCACTAAAAAAAAGTTTAAAGAACATGTTGTAGTTGTCAAAATATCTCTGATTTCTACAGCCAGGCTTCCTGAAGGAGGTAGCACACACATGCACATAATTGTGGTTTCCTGTCTTCAGGAATGCATGTGTTTGCAAGAATGCATGTGTTTGCAGAAAATTCCATCAGAATCACGTGGGCTAAGTAACAGGGAGTGCATACTGACTTAACATGTATCTTACTTCACCTAGATGATAACCTTCCCAAAGACACATGAACAATAATTCACTCCTTGAAAAAAAAAAAGCTCACCAGTAGATTCTATTCCTATTTAGGGGGTTCTGCATTTTTCCTTAGTTTAAGCCTAAACTAAAGGTCTTAACTATCAACCAAAGGTTTCCCATTTGTAAGGAAAGGAAAAAAGAACCTTTTTCCAAAAGGTCTTTATGTTATGCACAGACACTGATTCTAAGTACTAACTATTAAGCCAGGCACTAGTGGTTCATGCCTGTAATGCTAGCTACTCAGGAGGCTGAGATCTGCGGATCAAAGTACAAAGCTAGCCCAGGCAGGAAAGCCCAGGAGACATTTATCTCCAATTAACCACGACAAAACCAGAAGTAGTGCTGTGGCTCAAAGTGGTAGGGCACTAACCTTGGGCAAAATTGCTCAGGGACAGCACCCAGGCCCCAAGTTCCAGCCCCATGACCAACAAAATAAACCCTAAAATCAAAGTACTAGCTAGTAATATAAAGAAAGGAAGAAGGGCAGCATCTCTATATGTGGCTCCAAACTAAACTACATATTTGTTTTTCTCATTGTTTGTTTTCCTTTGTCTTATAAGCAAGGTTCCTCCCCTCCCCCTCCCCCTCCCCCACTCAACAACTTCCATTCCTGAGCCTAGGTGCTGTCCATTAGCTTTAGCTTTTTTGCTCAAGGCTGGTGCTTTACCACTTGAGCTATACCTCCACTTTCAGCTTTTTGGTGTTTGAATGGAGATTAGAGTTTCATGGACTTTCCTGCCCAGGCTGGCTTCAAACTTTGATCCTTAGATCACAGCCTTCTAGCTAGAATTTCAAGCATGAGCAAACCCATGCTAGGCACAAATCCAGTTTTGGAAGTTCTTTTTTTTTTTTTGTCGGTCATGGGGCTTGAACTCTGGGCCTGAGCGCTGTCCCTGCGCTCTTCAGCTCCAGGTGAACACTCTACTGCTTGAGCCACAGCACCACTTCCTGGAAGTTCTTTTGAGCTGTGCTTTGACTTAACAACACAGGAATTTAAATCTGTTTCTTACCATTTTACCAGCATATTAGATGCTTACCCATTCTTTCTCAACTCCCAATTAAGATGATATACACCTGTCTCTTGAGAAAATACATTCATTCTCTCTAGGTTTACTTATCCTTTTTGCTTAGGTAATAATATAGAGACTATATTGTGCAAAGAGTTATCATGTTCTTCATGTGAGAGAAGGTTTAAAATGATCTGTCTATGACCAATCAGAGATTCAATGATGGAGTCGGTCTAGTACTTGCGATAGAGTTGAAGCTATTTAGTTCTTCCATGTAATCCCCACATTACAAACAACCCAATTCTGATGACACTGTGCCAAGCTCTTCCAATCACTGAAGCAGCTAGAAGAAGCATTGCTCCTACAGCTAAAACCACACAGTGCTCTACACTTAACATTCCTATCCAAGCTCCTCTCTCGGAAACACCAACATCCTGCTGGCCAGCTGGCACAGGCACAAGGTACTACTGCCCTGCCCTGAAAACCAGGGCTGCATCTGTGTCATCCACATTCCTGGAAGGATGTTTTTAAAAGAATCCTAGAAGGAGGCAAGGGAAAGTAAGCATGAGACAGAATTTGGGAGGTTAAGGGAAAAACTTGTTAGCTTTTTTGCATAAAAAGAATTTAATTCAAAAATATAATGGTTTAATAGTATCACTTTCTGTTAAGCTATTCTCTGTGTGTGTGTGTGTGTGTGTGTGTGTGTGTGTGTGTGTGTGTGTGCAGGTGTGGGGGGTGGGTGGGAGAGAGAGAGAGAGAATATAGGGGACTGAACTCAGCTCAAAGCTGTTGCTTTACCACTTGAACCATACCTCCACTTATGCTTTTTGTGATAAGAATCTCTCAGATTTGTCTGCTGGGGCTGCTTTAAATGGTGATGTTCACATCTCAGCCTCCTGAGTAGAGTTACAGGTGTGAGCCAAAGGTACAGCACAAATGACTTTTAAGGTAAGGCCTGAGGACAAACATTGACTTGGGAAGAAGAAGGTCACTGAGCAACACTGCAAAAGAACATAGTGCTTGAGAAGGGAATGAAAGCTAGACTACCATTGGGGCCTGGGATGGGATGTAATCTGGGAGGTAGGAACAAGTGCAGAGAGGTAAAGGGATACTGCAAACAACAAAATATACCTTGCATTTGCCCAACAACCGAAAACAGTGGAATGCACTACCTCTGTCTCTTCCACCACTGGGCTCCTCATATGCCACCATCACCATTACCTTGAGATGGGAAAAGCAGACCACTGAATCACTGCTGTCTTTCTGCACTGGCCTGGAAGTCCAGCCATTTCTGAAGCAGCTATTCTGGAAACCTCATTTTCTTTCAACCTTGGATGGCTATATGAGAGAAAGAATCAACAAATATGCGACCATGTCCCAGCTTCTGTTTGATGGTGGAAATTAAAGATCTGATGTAGATTCTGAAAGGTCAGACTGATAGCCAGCACTGAGAACCTGTCCAGTTTAAGCCATATCTAGCCTTTGGTAACACAAGATTACATGCTCTCACACCAAACTCTAGAAAGGCCTCTTTTGAACCATGTTAGTTAAAACAAAAACAAGCAGCTTTTTCAGGAGAGAAACTGATCATTTCAGCTATCCAGTCTAACCCAGGAAAATATGGCCTAGAGCAAACGAGAAGGCATAAGCCATGGATAAGAAGGTTGTGCGAAAAAGAAAATATTCCTATGCACACAACTAGTTTTTTTTTTTTCTTGTTGGATTTTGTGCCAGTCCTAGGGCTTGAACTCAGGACATGGGCACTGTCCTTGAGCTTTTTTGCTCAAGGCTAGCACTCTACCACTTGATCCACACCTCCCCTTCCAGTTACTAATGGTTAACTGGAGATGAGTCTCATGAATTTTCCTGCCCAAGATGTCTTTGAACCATAATGCTCAGCTCTCAGCCTCCTGTGTAGATAGGGTTAGAGGTGTGAATCACCGATGCCTAGCACAAACAACTGGTTTTATTAGTGTCAAATGTCAAGGTTATAAAGCAATTACTGGAATAGTACTGTATGTAATGAAAGGAACATAGACTGTCTCTGATTCTCCAACATCAATAGTACTTCCCTACAAGTTATATCTACTCATAGCCATTGACCTTTGGGAAATTAATTCTGCAAAATAGGGATGCATTAACAATTTATGTGCATGAGTACATATATGTGCAACACCAAAGAAGACCCAACTACATGCAGTATAAGTATGATCCTTCATTAATTCAGCAGGATCCACAATTAAATGAATTAAGAACTCAGAATTTTCTACTATCAATCTGCACTATTTTTTTTTAATCTGCACAATTTTTTTTTACTTTCCTAAGAGTCACTTGAATATATGCCAATTTCAAGGAAATATTTAGTCTCAGTTATAGAACTTCACCAAATAAATACTCATAATTTATTCTTACTCTCATTTTCTTATTTTTTATCTAAGTGCACAATTGCAGTAGACTTGGGCCTTATTCTTAACAGCTTTGGCCAGGTAATAAGCAGCTTAGGTACCAAAGAGGATTACATGAAGGGCAAGTGGAGGGTAAAACTGGCTGCCAATCACAGAGCAGATAAGCTTTGGTTGTGTCTTGGTAGAACACGTGATCGTGTTACTACCAGCGTGGAAAACAAAAAAACTCTTAACAGACAAAAGGCTTTCACACTAAGGGATATGTTTCCAAAAATTAGAATAACAGGAAAACAAATACAGTGTCTTAAAAAAAAAAATAAAAGCATCGATGCTCTGTGCTAACAACATTCACCAATTATTTAACACCCAAATGATCAAGTCCAAGTCCAACTCCAGGAAAAGACCCCGTTCCAGGCCAGGTTGATTTGGAGCGCCAAGGCTGAAGGCGAAACTTCTCCCTCTGTCATTTCACTGGCCATTTCACTGAACAGGGGTGGTGGTTTTGTTTTCTGGTTAGAATTAAGTCAATTTACTTCCAGTCCCCTCCGTTAGCGCGAGCCCGAGAAGCAGGTTCCTCTTACAGGGGTTCCGTACGCACAGTTTGTCCGTCTGTCCTCACGGGCCGTCGGCCGCCCCCTCCACCCGCCCCCAAGGTCCTTTCGCGGGTCACTCGCACTTTTCCCAGGGACCTGCAGCGCCTCCAGGGGCCGGCGTCCCGCGGGTCGGCGGGGACGGCCGTGGGGGGTCGCGGGCGGGGGTCCCCCCCGCGCCCCGCGCGCGGCTCCGGCCCGCGCCCCACCTGCCGCCGCACGGGCCGGCCCGGACGCCGCAGCCCGCCCTCCGGGACCGCCCCCCGGACCCCCTTCCCACTCCCCTCCAGCAGCGTTCCCGATCCCGGGCCCGCCCCGCGCTCCGCCGGCTCCCCAGGGCCAGGCCCGCGCCCCACTCTCGGGAGTCGTTTCCTCCCCGCATCCCAACGCGGCGGGACCGGCTCCGCGCAGGACCCGGGGCCGGGGTCTCCACGCCGCGGTCACCCTCACTCCCCGCACCGGTCCCCGCGAGGTCCGGGGCGGGGAAGCCACGGAGGGGTCCTGGTCGGCCCTTCCCGCCCTCCCCGACCGGCGTCGGGTCCGGGCACTCGGCCGAGAGTGGCCCGGATCGGACATGCCGGGCCGGCCTCGGAGCACAGGCTCCGGGTGGGTCGGACCGAGGAAGGCCACCCCGCAGCCCGCTCGTTCAGGATTACCTGCCGGCGCCGACCGCTCACCTCGTTCGCCCCCTTGTGAAGCTCCGGCGTCCTGTGTGTTTCGTCTCCTAGGAAACCGCCGGGGTGCGCCCGCCGGCTCCAGCCCCGCCTCCAGGGAGGCGTGGTCTGCGCGAGCCAGCCACGCCCATCCCCCGCTAGACCCTCCCCCACTGGGGCGGGGCTTCAGGAAACATTCATTGATTTAGTGAGCTTTTTGTTTTTGATTTCATAGTTTTTTTTATTGTGAAAATACTGTACAGAGGGGTTACAATTACATGGACAAGATAATGAGTACATTTCTTATCAAGCATTGTAGCCTCCTCCTTTGTTTCCCCTTCCCATCCCTTCCCAGCCTCCCCCCTTCCCCCACCCAATCCCCCCCTCCACCAAAGTTTTAAAGTTCGTTTTTCAACATAACGACTTGTACTTCTCATTGTTGCAATGGGTCCACCTGTATCCCTATTTTAACGATTTGTTTTTGCCCTTCCCCTCCACAAATTATACCAACATCAAATACAGTGAAAGCAGGAGTTATACCGTGGGGGAGGGACATACAAAGCAACAAAGAAATAATCTTATAAATGCGTTAGAAACAAATGCATGAAAGAAAAAAAAAACATTTGAATACATATCTAAGGGTTCATTTCCCTAACATCACCTTATCTGACCTTTTCTGCTTGACTCAGACATACACTAGATATTGCAAATAAGGGAAACCATGGGACCTATGTTTCTTTGGACCTGGCTTACTTCACTTAATATAATTTTTCCAGGTCTTTCCATTTCCTAACAAATGGGGCAATGTCATTCTTTCTGATGGAGGCATAGAATTCCATTGTGTATATATACCACATTTTCTTAATCCATTCATCTACTGAGGGGTATCTGGGTTGATTCCATATCTTAGCTATAGTAAATAGTGCTGCAATAAACATAGTCGTGCTGGTAGCTTTAGTGTGGTCATGTTTGTAAACATTTGGGTAAATGCCCAAAAGTGGGATTGCTGGGTCATAGGGGAGCTCTATGTGGAGTCTTTTGAGGAACCTCCATACTACTTTCCAAAGCGGTTGAACAAGTTTACACTCCCACCAACAATGCAGTAGGGTCCCCTTCTGCCCACATCCCCTCAAGCATTTAGTGAGCTTTTTGTTTTTTTGTAATATAATCTGTTATTTTTCAGATGTTATACGAAGGGGTTACCATTTTCATGAGTCAGGTGGTGAGTACATTTCTTAGACAATGTCACCTTTTCCTTCCCTTTGCTCCAGTTTTTCCTTCCCTTTTCTACCCACGAGTTGCATAGTTTATTTTCTACATAGTATATACTGAGGACCATGATTGCATTTGTTCATCCTTCCTCCCTCCCTTTCTGCCCCTTCTTTCCCCCCTTCTCCCGACAAAAGAATAACCTAAAAGCAAAACCAAACACCACCATCACCAATAACTACAAAAAACATGTTTCCATTTCTTGGAATTTGTTTCGATAAACAGTATTTTGAATGGTCAGAGAAGTTACACCTTTGGGTTTCTCGCCTAAGGGTATGCTCCTTTAGTCAGTGTGTTTGTGTCTTGTGTAAGTTATCATGTCCAGGTATACTTTAGATCTAACTTCCACATAAAAAATAAAAATATAATTGAAATTGTATTTTATTTTCTTTAAGTAGTTGTACAAAGAAGTTGCCATCCAACAAAGCAGTTTATGAATACAATGCATCTTGACTGATGTCACCCCTTTCACCATTTTCCACTATCCAAACCTTCCCCCTCCTCTCAATTGTCTTAATTTTGTAGGACATGCATTGAATTTTATGACCGCATTCTCTCCCCTCCCCCTTTTCTCTCTTAATTTGTCTACCTCACTCCCCTTGATCCCCTTCACCTTTCAAGTACACGTTTCCTGGTACTTACTTTGTTGTACTGTGAGCCTTCCTAAGCAATTACACCATTTGAATTCTCCCTCGGATATAACATATTTCAGTTAATGAATTTGTGTACACTGATGTCTTTTTGCTGCCTAGATTTGGGGGTTTGGGAGCATCTTCATTGCCAGTTCTTTATCAGAAGTTGGTTTGCTTGATCTTTTGTTTTTGTTCCAATTTATTCTATAGAATTTTGATTCATTAAATCTAGTTTCTAGACTGGGTAATGTAAGAGAAGATCATATGATTGCCTCAAAGGTGTATTTTATTTATACACTACCTGGGAAAAACTGCTGTGTATGGCAGGTCCTTCTTTTGGCAATTCCTCAGGTATATACTTTCTCCTGGACTGCACCTCTAAGTTGTTTTCATTTATTTGTGCAGAGAACCTGCTAAGTACCAGTCACAGGGTAGAACTGGTATTCCAAGCAGAATGAATGTGTGGACATTCACTGATTTAGAGTCATGAAAGGATGTCTATTTCAGTAAAAACAAATAAATAAATACAAATAAAAGTTCAGATGGATGGGCTGGGATAAAAGACCAGTGAATGAGAAGCAGAAGAGATGACTCAGAGGCATATTCATTTAGTAATTTCTATGAGGTGTCAGTTGTGGGCGTGGCCCTTGGCTCTTGGGGTCAGTCCAAGGTGGAAATACAGAGAATTTTCTAATACTATCATGAAGTCATGGACATGGATGAGATGAACTGCCAGAAGAAAAGAGAGCTAGGAGCCTACAAATCCACATCTTTTTAAAAGTAGGGACAGAATGGGTGGGGTGAAATGGACAGAGTGAGTTTGATCAAAGTTATCTGCATGTATGCCATAAACATCACAATGAAACCCCTTTGTGCAATTAATTTATGCTAGCAAATATGCTTAAACATTGAATCATGAGGGGGCTGGGAAGGTGGTTCAGTGGTAGAGTGCTTGCCTCACATGTATGAGGCTTGCCTCACATGTATGAGGCCCTGGGTTCGATTCCTCTGGACCACATAAGCAGAAAAAGCTGGAAGTAGTGCTGTGCTCAAGTGGTAGAGCCCTAGTCTTGAGCTGAAGAGCTGAGGGGCAGTGCCCAGGCCCAGAGTACAAGCCCCATGACCAACAACAACAACAACAACAAAGTAAAAATTGAATCATGATTGAACAGTCCAACCCTTCTCTTCATTTAGTTAAAATATTCCTAGGTCAATACATATCTTTAAAAGAAACATGGTTTTTCCAACAGTAAGAAATTGTTCCTTCAAGAGAAAAGCGGGGATAGAAAAGTGGGCACCAGAGAAGAGATGGCTGAAAAGAGAAGTCTGAGAAGCAGCAGAATACCCTTGGAAAATAGGATAATTTAGACCAAGGAGAGAGGGATTTGCAGAAGAGAAAGAAATGAGGAAAGCAAAATAAGGATGTTTTTTAGAAGAAAGGCAATTGCAATTCCAGGAGGAAAATTAATGTTGCACTTAAATTTTGGTGCAAAAACTACAGACTAAATTTTAGATGATATGAGCATGTAAATTGGAGAATGTATGTGAGAATTTATGAATTCTAAAGATCTTGTAGAAGAAGAAACATATAAGTCCTTTACTTAGCCATTGGCCTTTCATTTCCATTGCAACTAGGTGCACGTAATTATCTATATGTTCATCTGTGGGTGTTTTGTGCCACCGTTATTTCTCCTGACATCCTAGAATTGCATGGTGAAGAGCCACCCCTTCTGTCATCTGAAGTGTCACCCCATGCCTCACTCCAACCCTGTCTCAGCCTCAATGACAAGTTTGTGACCTAACATTTAGTCGATGAAAAAGATCCAGAACCTTTTCTGAACCTTTTCAGAACCTTTCTGACTATAACTCTTCCCTCAACTCTCAACTCTTCTCCAACTGATGTCAAATGATACACATTATCTGCTAGAGAAATACTTAAGCTCGTGATTAAAATTTTAATCCTACACTCAAAACTAGTTTTTCATGGTTCATTAGTCAAATTTCCAAGTGGTGGAGGTGAGTTCGCTTAGAAGAGGAAATTTTGGTCTTGTTGCCTTTGTACCTGTAGCAATACAGCACAGCGTGTGGGA
Source organism: Dipodomys merriami (assembly GCF_024711535.1). Taxonomy (NCBI): domain Eukaryota; kingdom Metazoa; phylum Chordata; class Mammalia; order Rodentia; family Heteromyidae; genus Dipodomys; species Dipodomys merriami. Next base: position 26,351,102 of record NW_027202937.1, on the reverse strand, counting down.
GCATGTGGGAGAGGAGATACTCACAGGAAGCTGGATGGGGGAGATGGAGAGAGAGAGAGAGAGAGAGAGAGAGAGAGAGAGAGAGAGAGAGAGAGAGAGAGAGAGAGAGAGAGAGAGAGAGAGAGAGAGAGAGAGAGAGAGAGAGAGAGAGGAGGGGGGGAAGCTGAGACTGATGCTTCTCTATCCCTTCCAAGGACACATCCCAAATGGCCTACCTTCCTCCCCTAGGCCACACCTCCAAGAGATCAGTCCTCTCCCAATGGTGCTATTGAGTAAGAACCAAACTTTTAATATAGGCCTTTGGGGGATTTTCAAAACCCAAACTATAACATGTGATATAAATAAATAAATAAAATCCTTCGTATACTCCTATAATACTTTATCTGAGTGACAACCTCTGTCCTTGTTGCTATTCTATAGACTCCAGCATTGTTAATTCTTTTGATCTTGGTTCAAACTAAATGTATATTTGTCAAAATTATTATTTAGGAGATGGCAGTTAAAAAAATAAACAAAATGAACCTGAGCATTAATAGTTGCCTGTGATATCACAAGTCATCACAAGGTAGCAGTGTTCCACAATATTTAGTTCTGGAAACAATGTGCAGTATAGTGTGCTTTGTTAAGAAAGTCAGTGATTTCACAAAGTATAATTTCCCTGATTAGGAATGAGATACACTTATGTGCGAGTTGGTACCTAATTATTTGTATTTTTTAAAACAAGGATAAATAGATAATACATAATAATAAAAAAATCAGACAGCTATAGTAGGTGATTTTTTTGTCTCTATCAGTCCATTATATTTCACTTGATAAGCACTACCAAATAATAGAGTATTATTATTGTATTGTTAAATTGCATATCTTGCTACTGTTAATGTTTTGGCATGTGTCACTAAAACGTCTTTTCACTTAGTTAAAAATGTCTTCATATTTTGCAGTGCTGGGGACTGAACCAGGTTTTCATGTACACTAGGAAAATGCTATGACTGAGCTATCTCACCAACCCGTAACACTTTCAACCGACATGTAATAATTTACATATTTGTAGGACACAGTGTGATATCTCAATATACACTAGACAATGTATAACAGATAAGGAGAAGTTATAAGATTCATCACTTCAGACATGTGTCATTTATTAGCGTTTGGGACCACTCGGAAGCTTCTTTTACTCATTTAAATGTTTTGTATTTAATTTTGTTTCTTTTGGCAGTACTATGGATTGAACTCAAGGCATCAAGCTTGCTAGACAGGTGCTTTACCACTTGAGCCATGCTGCCAGCCCCTTTTTTTTGGGTCCGGTCGTGGGGCCTGAACTCTGGGCCTGGGCACTGTCCCTCAGCTCTTCAGCTCAAGGCTAGCACTCTACCACTTGAGCCACAGCGCCACTTCTGGCTTTTTTCTTTTTGCTCATGTGGTGCTGAGGAATCGAACCCAGGGCCTCAGGCATGCAAGGCAAGCACTCTACCACTGAGCCACCTTCCCAGCCCCGCTGCCAGCCCCTTTTTTGCATTGGTTAGTTTTGAGGTAAGGTCTTGCTTTATACCTGGGCTGGTCTGGGCTGCAATCCTCCTACTGTGCTTCCTTGTGTCTCTGGGGGTGACAGACACATGCTACCCTCGCTAGTCATCATGTTTCCCCTGTGGTTGGGATGACATGATACCATGATACCATGTCCAGCCATTGGTTGAGATTGAAGTCTCATGAACTTTTCTGTCCTGGCAGCTTCCAACAGTGACTCTGTAGTCTCTGCCTCCCAAGTAATCATCTTTAATTTTAAAATAAAATTTAATTTCAGAATAGTTTTAGATTTGCAGAAAAATTGCCAAGCTAATGAAGAGATTTACCCAGTGCCTTTATCATGAACCTCTGGACATTTCTATGGTCTGTCACAACTAATTAACCAATCCCCTCTGTGTGTGTGTGTGTGTGTGTGTGTGTGTGTGTGTGTGCGCGCACGCGCATGTGTGCGCGCGCGTTTAAAATTAAGGTTGGAACTCAGTAACTCTCGCTTGTTTGGTTATTGCTCTACCACTTGAGCCATGCTTTCTGTTCAGTATTATGCTGGTTATTTATGAGATGGAGTCTCTTGCACTTTGTGCCTAGGCTGACTTTGAGCCACAATACTCCAGATCTCAGTTCCTTGAGTAGCTAGGGTTAAAAGCATGAAACATTGGCTCTGGGCTAATCTTGATATGTTATCATAAATTGAAGTCTCATACTTCTTTCATAATTTCTTAGTATTTACCTTATTTCTTTTCCTGGTCTATGATCTCATCCAGAATACACTATTATATTTAGTAATCATCTATGGCACTTCTGCAAAAACTTAGAAATAGAACTATTGTGTGGTCTGGTATTCCTACTTTTGATTCTATATTCAAAAGACTTGAAGATCTCCAAGTGGTATCTTCACTATATTATTCATTGCAGCATTTCTCACAGGAGTCAAGTTATTGAAACAACTTAACTTCCCAGAAAGAAAATATAGAAGATACGTATAGTAAAATACTCTTCAGCCTTAAAAATAAGAAGATCACTAGTATAATGAGGCATGCCTGTAATCTCATCAACCAAGGAGGCTGTAGAGTTCGATACCTGCCTATACTTGTTGTGAGATGCTGAGTAGATAGATAGATAGATAGATAGATAGATAGATAGATAGATAGATAGATAGAGAAATAGATAGAGATAGATAGATAGATAGATAGATAGATAGATAGATAGATAGATAGATAGATAGACAGATAGACAGATGATAGACAGATAGAAATCCAACCATATGGAAGAGCCTGGAGGACATTAGATCAGGTGGAATAAAGCCCTCTCTGTGTGGTTTTACATAGACCAGGTATCAGAAATAGCTCCTACAGACACAGGAGACTAGTGGCTGCCAGGCAGGAGGAAAGGGGAGAATGGGAAATGGTTCAATGCCTATAAAGTTTCAAAAGAAACATGCAGAGCTTTTTCAAGCAGCTCATTCTAAGAGAAAGAAATCACTCCTGTCCACTAAAGCATGGGTACTTGTAGATATGTTTTTACCAGTGCCCAAGGCTTCATGCTTTTTCCAAGATCAAGAGTGACAATTGCACTCAAGGATACTCAACAGCACCCGAGCTTCGTCCCAGAGCTAGCAGGCAAAAAAGCTAGAGGAGTTTCTGTCTGTATCTAGAAGATTAAAAGATGGGGAAACCAAAACATTGGACTGGAACTCCAGCTGCAAGCACCCCTGTGAGTGACTTCTGGGGTGTGGGCTGGGAACCTGATACCCAAACCCAGCTGTCTGTCAGTAAGCTGGTGCTTCACCTGGTCTGCTCCCCAGCCCTTCCACAGATAAGGTTTGAGGTTGTTCAGACCAGGAGGAAGTAATAAATTATATCACCTGGAGCATGTTTGCTTCTGTCAAAGCTACTCTGAGGAACTGATCTTATCAGTTATCTGATCTAGGCCCAGCAACTTTGTTTATGTGTTTCATTCACTGACTTAGAAGATTTTATGGAAATGTGACCCAGCATCATGTTACTGTCCAACAGGAAGTTCAAATAAAATTTAAAATGTAGACAGGGGGCTGGGAAGGTGGCTCAGTGGTAGAGTGCTTGCCTTGCATGCCTGAGGCCCTGGGTTCAATTCCTCAGCACCACATAAGCAAAAAGAAAAAAGCCGGAAGTGGTGCTGTGGCTCAAGTGGTAGAGCCTTGAGCTGAAGAGCTGAGGGACAGTGCCCAGGCCCAGAGTTCAGGCCCCACAACCGGACCCAAAAAAAAAAAAATGTAGACAGGGACATAACAAAGGCCAGTGATTAGTGGAAATCTAATTTTAATTCCTAGCCTCTTTGAAACCTTAAAATTCACAATCCTCCATCCATCCATTTCTCCTTTCCATCCTTTTCTCCCTTCCTTCCTTTTTCTCCCCTCCCTCCCTCCCTTCCTTTTCTTTTTCCTACTTTTTCTTCTCTGTGTTGAGATTCAAATTGAGGACCTGTGCTTACTGACAGATGTTCTACCATGTGAGCCATTCTTCCAGCCCTTAAAATTCGTAATTCTTGATTAAGGTCACACTGTGACATAGAGAAGTTTGTTTTGGTTTATTTTATTTTCAGTCCTGGGGCTTGAACTCAGGGCCTGTGCACCATCCCTGAGCTTCTTTTTGCTCGAGACTACCACTTAAGCGCAGTGCCACTTCTAGCTTTTTCTGTTTATGTGATGCTGAGGAATTGAACCCAGGGCTTTGTGCCAGCTAGGCAGTCACTCTACCACTAAGCCACATTCCTAGCCCCTGGTTTGTTTATTTTAAAACCTCAGGAAATCCATGTAGTCTTTTTCTAGAAAAGAAAGTGAATATGACCTTCACATTAAAAAAAAACGAACCTATAACAACTCTACCCAAGCCTTTGACATTGTTTCAAAATGGCACAATACTAAAATTTCAGTGGTATTTATTAAGATACTTGTTATTATTAGACTTATAAACTTCTTTATGATGATTATTTTTTACATATCTATGTCAGCACCAGGGTTTGAACTCAGGGCATTTTTTGAACTCTCAGCATTTTTTGTGGGTGTCATGGGCGCTGAACTCTGGGCCTGGGCACTGTCCCTGAGCAATTCAGCTCAAGGCTAGTGGTCTACCACTTGAGTCACAGCACCACTTCCAGCTTTTTCTGCTAATGTGGTACTAAGGAATGGAACCCAGGGCCTCATGCATGCAAGGCAAGCACTCTACCACTGAGCCACCTTCTCAGCCTGGCTCTCAGCAATTTTGCTCACAGTTGGTGCTCTACCATTTAAGCCACAACCCCACTTTAAACTTTTGCTAGTTAATTGGAGATAAGAATCTCAAGAATTTGTTTGTCTGGCCTGGCTTTCAACCTGAGTCAGAGATCTCAGCTTCCTAAGTAGCTAGGATTATAGACTTGAGCCACTGGTGCTTGGCTTTTTGTAATTTTTAAATGACCTTTTTTAAAAATCTAAGTTGGATAATTTCTAAATCAGTGTTTTCAAATTCAAAAGCACCTTCTTCTACCCTCTCCAGTCAGTTGTGGAATTTGTGTGTGTATTTTTTTCATTTCAAATACTTTACTTCTTAGTTCTAGATTGGTTTTGTTTTTAGTAGTTTTTCTAACTTATTAAACTTGGACTTGTTAATGCCTGGTATTGAATACTTACAAGGTATAGTGGATGACTGTGTGTGTGTGTGTGTGTGTGTGTGTGTGTGTGTGTGTGTGTGTGTGTGTGTGTGTGCGTGTGTGGAAAGAGAGAGACAGAGAGAGAGAAAGAGAAAAAGAGAAAGAGAGAGATTGACTATGGCCATTAGGCACTAAGAAGGTTTGAGGAGAGGGAAGAAGGGGTCCAATTATGGGTACCAAAATATAGATAGGAGGAATAACTTTTAGTATATATATCTGTATCTATATATACTATATATATAGATATATATTTATATATTTATATATAATATAATATAATATATTATATATATATAATATATATTATATATATATAATATATATAATATATATTATATATATAATATATAATATATATTTATATATATATCTATATATATAGTATATATAGATATATATATATAGTATCCCATAGCATAGAAAAGCCACAATAGCACAGTAGTTGTCAACAATTATGTATTTCATAAAGAACTATAAGAGAACGGTCCAAAGTTTCCTAATAGAAAGAAAAAATAAATACTTAAGGAGGTGGAAATGCAAACTAGCCTTATTTGATCATTTATGTGCACACACACACACACACACACACACACACACACACACACACAAAGAGACGTTCAAATTCTCTCTTCCTTGCAGTGGAATTGCTGGTCTTTTTTGTTTGTTTTTCTGCTGGTCCTGGGGCTTGAACTCAGGGCCTGGGCATTGCCCCTGAACCTCTTTGCACTCAAGGCTAGTGCTCTACCACTTGAGCCACAGAGCCATTTCCATTTTTTTTCCTGAATAGTTTATTTAAGAGTCTCAGGGACTTTCCTGCCTGGACTGGCTTTGAACTGTTATCCTTAGCTCTCAGCCTCCTGAATAGCTAGGATTACAGGCATGAGTAACTAGCACCAGATCACTGTTGCTGATTTGTTTTTGGTTTTCCAGCTATTGCTTTTCATTGACCACCTTGGGTTCTTGTCTGTTTAAACAGTTCCTGGGTCAGTCCAAAGTTTCCAGTGAGTTTACGCAGGCTTTGCACTTGTTCTGTAGCTACCTCTTTCCTGAGGTCTCTCCCCTTGGTTTGGAGCCCAGACCCCATCCTCTGACAAGTCAACAGCCCTGAGCTTCAAGCTCAGATTCCAGCTGTCTAAGCCTATGGCTGGGGAAATGTGGGAGGTGGAGGGGGCAGCAACATAAGTAAGAAACAGAGCTGGTATCCTTCCCCTCCAATTTCCACATTGTTTCCATGACCTTTGATTCCCAGGACCTTTAATAGTTACATATTAAAGTTTTGTGTAGGAGCTCTAATTATTACTGGGAGAAGAGTTTGTCTAATCAAGTCACTCTACTATATGCAGAACCAGAAATTACAATTTCAGTGGCTCTACCCCAAATGCTTTACAGCAAGGTCATGTTTGTGACCCCAAATATTTATATTTGTACTTTTTTCTAGCTTGACAAGTAGATATGTAACATCCAAATGATAAAATATATGTCCTAATTGACAGCATAACCTCAAGATTTGCAGGAGTTTCATATAACCTTTCTTTTGAGATTCCCTTTTATGTATATTCATTTTTATGTTTTCCATACATCCTTCCCTCTTCAAATGCTCAATTTTCAGTAGTTAAAGCTTAGGAGAGATGTCTTTCAATTCCCCATACGAAGTGGAGTATTTAATAGTGTGTGTATTTTCAAACTACCAGCATATTTCTTATCGAGAATAAGCAGTTCACCCTTAGTATATGATTGCCATCAAGATGGTAGCTGACCTAGCAGCTTCATGCTTCTTTCAGACTCTACATTTGAGCCTTTTCAATTTCTAGGAAGATAAGCAATCTCAAAGAAGGTGTTATTACACAGCCTTCTGGAAGCTTCTAATTGAAAATACTTTGTAAGCCTATCATTAATGTTAAAAAAATCTCTTAAGTTCTTTGTATTTAAGATCAACAGTAAAACACTTAAGTAGAAGAAGCTGGTGCTGGTGGTTTATGCCTGTAACCCAGCTATTTAGAAGGCTGAGATTGAGAGTCTCACAGTTTGAGGCCAGCCGAGGCATACATGTAAGACCCCTTAATAGTTGAGTGCAGTAGTGTGTGCCTGCCATCTCAGGTACAAGGGATATTAAAATCAAGACAATCATGGTTAGAGGCCAGTCTGGGCTGAAACATCACTGAGAAGCTGGGCATAGTGGTGTACACTTGTCATCCCAGCTATGACTGAAAGTAAAGTATAGGTAGATCACAGTCCAAGTACATGCTGGAGTGGAAAGCATGGCTCAGATGTACAACACCTGCTTAGCAGATTAAGGCCTTGAGTTCAAACCTAGTACTGCAAAAACAAAACAAAACAAAGTACTAGAAAAAAACCTTAAATCTTGTATGTGCAATGCTCTTTAAAAAAAAAAAACCAGCCAGGTACCGATGGCTCACACCTGTAATCTTAGCTACTCAGGAGGCTGAGATCTGAGGATTGCTGTTCAAACACAGCCCAGGCAGGAAAGTCCATAAGACTCTTATCACCAATTAACTACCACTGTGGCTCAAGTGGTAGAGTGCTAGCTTTGAGCTGAAGAGCTGAGGGACAGTGCCTAGGCCCAGAGTTTAAGCCCCATGACTGACAACAAAACAAAACAAAACACTAAAAAACCCCAAACAAACAAGGAAGACAAGCACTGATGTCTCATACCTGTAATCAAAGCCTGGGCAGGAAAGTCCATGAGACTCTTTATCTCCAATTAAGCACTAGAAAAAACTGAAAGTGGTGCTGTAGCTAGAGTGTTAGCATTGAACAAAAGAGCTTAGGGACAGTCCCCAGGCCCTGAATTCAAGTGCCACAAGAAAGAAAGAAAGAAAAAAGAGAGAAAGAAAGAGAGAAAGAGAGAAAGAAAGAAAGAAAGAAAGAAAGAAAGAAAGAAAGAAAGAAAGAAAGAAAGAAAGAAAGAAAGAAAGAAAGAGAAAGGAGGAAAGGAAGTAAAGAAGGGAAGGAAGAAGGGAAGGAAGGAAGAAAAAAGAAGGGAAGGAAGGAAGGAAGGAAGGAAGGAAGGAAGGAAGGAAGGAAGGAAGGAAGGAAGGAAGTCACTACATGTTTCTTTTCAAAAATATCTTTAGGGTTCCAAATATAAGGTTTAATTGTTTGCTATCCATGAGCAATGGATCAAGAGAGATAAGTAATAATACCTGAGATATAGATCAATTTGAAAATCCACAAATGTCAAATATGTTGATGATTTTCTAGCTCAGGTCTCTGATTCTGTGTCTCTGCCTGGAACCTACTCAACACCTTCACTGAGCAATATAATATTTAGAGCTCTGCACTATCAATTCTGAACTCCTCCTTCTCCTTTGTCAGTCACCTAGCTTCTCCTCCTGCCGTCTCCGTTGACAGCAACCCCATGGTCCCAGCTGCTGAGCTCCCATCTTTCTCTTCTTCTACACATTAACAGGATGCCAAAGGCTGTTCATTTCACAACGAATTCCAAGTGTGACCATACCACCTCTGCTGCCACAACCCTAGCAAGCCACGGTCCTCTCACCCATGTGTTGTAGTAATAGCCTTTTAACCAGCTTCCTGTTTCCATACCCAACACTTCTCACTCGGTTCTCAACAGACCAGCCAGAGAGGTTCTGTCAAAACACGCATTGAATCATGTCCTGCCTCTGCTCAAAACCCTCCAAGACTTCCCATGGGAAAGGCACAGCTGTGCTTGAGCTCCGTGAAGACCATCTCCTCTCCTGCTCTCCCCTGGCTAGGGCAAGCTTGCTACTTCCCATCACCAAAACCCACCCTTCCTTCTCTGGGGACTTTCATGGTGTGATTTGACCTACATGAGATATTCTTAGTGACGCTTTCCTGGAACTTGTCACAGAAATTTGTCTACTTCCATCCTGCCCAAACTTGCAATTCTCTTTCTGTCTTGGTGGTTTGACGGTTGCTATATCAGAATACTACAGATTGAATACTTTGTAAAGGAAACAATTTTTTTCTTATGATTTTGGAGCCTGGGAAGTCTGAGTGCCTCCTTCCTGCTGTTTTCTTGCTACATCACCCCATAGCAGAAGACTAGAGGGGTGAGAGGCAGCAATAAGAGCTGTATTTGTTTTTATAACAAACCCATCCATTCCAGCCTGTAATCCTAGCTACTCAAGAGGCTCAGATCTGAGGATCGTGGTTTGAAGCCAGCTTGGGCAAGAAAGTCTATGAGACTCTCATGTCCAATTAACCACCAAAAAGCTGGTAGTAGAGTTGTGGCTCAAGTGGTAGAGCACCAGCCATGATGGAAAAATCAAATAAGGGCATAAGTCCCTAAGTTAAAGTCCCCATTGTGATACACACAAAAACATGCAGTTAGAAGAGACTCGTCAGGTATCTATGTATCATTCGAATTGAGCCCAAACTCCCATAATATAAAATGGATCGTATAAAATATAACAATTGTAGAGCATTTAATACATTAAGTAGCATTGTATAACCACCACAAATACTGTGGAAGTCAATGATAGACTTTGTCGTTTTTCTTTCTTCCTTTTTCCCCCCTTCCACAGAATGTGCTAAGGGAAATATAAAGAATAGAGTCAATCTGATTATATAAAATAATATTTATAAAAATGAACTCCAGGAAATGGAAACAAGAGGTTTTCTTCTTTAAAAAAATAGAGTGAAAAGAAAATGTAATTAACCCAGAACTTATCTCTGTGAAACAATTTCTACCTTTCTCAACTCATACTAATATTTTTCTACCCATTTTCACCAGTGTCCTTGGGGTGTGTTAGGACCAGTTCAAGAACTACCACGCTTACAACCTGAACACTGCAAGTGCCTTACTAGATGACTGTCATCTCTAGACACTGTATTACATCTTTAAAGACACAGGAAAATGCATGGTTATGGTGCTCATTACTGAGAACCTGTCTTCTGTCCAGCAAAGTGTCCATTGGGGACACTTTGGCTCAGGCTCCCTGAGGAGCTCTCACTGATATGGACCCTTCCTGTACCTCCAGCCAGTTCCATGGGTGTAGAGAGTGAATGGCAGGGTGCTCATACTAGAGTTCATTAGGCAGTAGTGCTGGGCTGAGGTCTTCAGAAGTTATTTCTCCTTCTCCAGGATCTCATGGGGCTATTGCATCTTTCAGTGTCCACACAATGTGGAGAACTTACCTCTTCCTCCTGCTAGGTCCTAGGCTGGGACTCTGTATGAATTTAGAACTTCTGCTGGAAAACACTGAAAGAATAAGATGTAGTGTTGGAGTGAAAATTTGGTTCATCTATTCCTTACTGGATTATTTAACCCTCCTTCTACCAAGGCTGGTGCTCTCCCACTTGAGTCACACCTCCACTTCTGGCTTTTTGGTGGTTAATTGGTGACAAGAGTCTCACAGACTACCAAAGCTGGTTTCAAACCTTCATCCTCAGACCTTAGCCTTCTGTGTTAGCTAGGATTACAGGAATGTGCCAACCCAAGGCACATTCTAACTAGTCAAGTTGGAGTGTGAGGTTTTATCAGTGTGCAACTAGTTTTGATTTATGATGTTACCAGTTCCTGAGCATCACCGTGACATTTTTTCCTGGCATTTTTACAACTGATCCAGATCACTGAGATCATTGGCAATTCTGTCACCACTTGCTCGGGCAGCACACGTATAACATTTCACAGACTACCGGCAAACTTGTTCTCATCAAAGAATTGGATCTCAAGGATCTAGTGGCCATAGCTGACAATCGGGGGGGGGGGGATTCTCCATCAGTAAGGATAGAAGAATGTTGAAATATATCCATTCAGTTTTTCTTGAGTGTATAAACTTGTCTAATCTTAGATAAGTTTACTAATTTAATTTTTGTCTAAATAGGTCAAGATTTAGAAGTATTAACAGGGTAGCTATGCTTTAGGTGCAAAAGGCAGAGTGTGTGAGATGGTGGAGAGAAGGGAATGAGGTGACTTCAGGAAACCTGCATCAGTACTGTCGTGAAATAGATATCTCCAGGCAGAGGCTCTTCAAACCTTTCTCTTAAGGAACATTTGAAAATATAGTTTGTTTCCCCATTGTTTCCCCAGGCGGAGGCCTTCGCTGGCAGATGGGTGGCATTTTCACTCAGTGATGCCACAGGTGGCTAAAGTTCTTTCTCTGTCTCTCTTCTTGTCCATCCCCAGGGCCCTGAAGGAGCTCCTGCTTTAAAAGCTTTATCAGAAAGCCAGAAAACACAACAGAAATCCTAACGCCATGTAGGTCGTTCAGGTGTCTAATTGAGGACCAGAAAAGCTTGCTGTAATGGCTTACTAATTTAAAACACATCATGGATGGAGCAGCCAAAGAGAATTTGTTTCCTTTGCAGTAAGAGAAATGGAAATAAAATTAATAGGGTGTCAGTAAATGAATTTGAAAAATGTAAGGCAAAGGGATTAGTGGTAGGAGCTCAGGTGGTTTGTCATGTGTGGGTTAAAGATAGAAATGGCAAAGGGTAATTGTTGGCTTTCTACAAATCTTAGATTGCCTTTATTTATGATACATAAGCTTTAAGGAATGATGAAATATGTTTACCTAGTAAGTAAAAGAAGCACAACTAAATATTATCTCCTCATAAATATGTAGCAACGAAACAATTTCCACATAAACACACTTTCAGTCCATTTATGTATCAGATATTTACTGTATTTTACATAAGAAATGAACTTATAATATCACTGCTAAGGAGTGCCAGATATAAATAAATGGGATACCCAGATGAATTTGAATTTCTGATAAATGATGAATACTTTTTTTGCTATATATATCACAATATTTGGAGGTGATATACTCAAAAATGACTCATTCTTTGTTTGAAGTTCACATTTAATTTAACAGATTTGATTTTCTTTTTTTTTAATTTGGGTCCGGTCGTGGGGCCTGAACTCTGGGCCTAGGCACTGTCCTTCAGCTCTTCAGCTCAAGGCTAGCACTCTACCACTTGAGTCACAGCACCACTTCCGGGTTTTTTCTTTTTGCTTATGTGGTGCTGAGGAATTGAACCCAGGGCCTCATGCATGCAAGGCAAGCACTCTACCACTGAGCCAACTTCCCAGCCCCAGATTTGATTTTCATTTGTTAACCCTGGCAACTCTATCACTAAAGCAAATTCCATCAAATGGAAGATGCAGCTCTCCAGGAGGCAGAGATTACAAGGATTGCAGTTGGAGGCCAGCTGGGGCAAAATATTAGTGAGACATCCCCATCCTGCCCATCAATACTTACTTAGGGTTCATAAAACTCACTATATCATGCCATGTACCCCACTTCAATGGAACCTCATAGATAAATGTCTTCATCAAAGCTAATGTGTGGGGAGGAATATGGTGCAGAAGACAACCTGGATTCAAATCCCAGGCCTTCCACTGACTTTCGCAGTAGGTCACAGGACAACAGTGAGGTCCAATAGCTACATGTTCAGGGCTGAGAACAGAACTGTACATAGTGAGTGCTGTATTGAGCCACTACCAGCTGACAGTTCAGCAGTGGTCATTTAAAAGCAAGCATAGACCTTGAGTATTCTGGAAACCCTTTCCTTTGAGAAAATAAAAAGCGGGCTATAGAGTCCTGGTGCACCTATGCTGTGGCAAGCACAGCATGGATTTATTAGGTTAGAATATTAGGGTTTTATGGGTCAGGTGACCTACACAGAACACTCGATGGTTTAAAATGGAACTTGACTTACTGTAAGTCAATTACTAAAAATGGGTATTATATACAATTTTGAGAATGTTATTTTGTTACGATTGTAAAAAGTTCTTTCCTTCCTTTCTTTTCCTCTTCCTTCTCTTCCTCCTCCCTTTCTTCTTCCTCCCCCTCTTTTTCCTCCTCTTCTTTCTCTTCCTCTTTCTTCAGTGTTACTGGGTTTGAACTCAGGGCCTTGGGCTTACAAGGTAGGTTCTTTACCACTTTAGAAACACCCCTAGTCGGTTTTTTACTTTAGTTATTTTTTTAGATGGAGTCTTTTTGCTAGCCTGGCCTTGGACTATAATCCTCCTCTTGGACTGTAATCCTACTATGTTTGCTTCCAGTATAACTTGAATCACAGATGTGCACCACCATACCTAGTTTGTTTGTTGTAAGGAGATCTCATTAGCTTTTTGCCTAGGCTGGCTTTGAACCACAATCCTCCCAACCTTTACCTTCCATGTATCTGGGATTACAGGTGCATATCATTCTGCCCAACCTCTCAAAATCTGTTTCTTATGTAATCTGTCACCTTTGCTTGAAAACTACGTATTTTCATTCAGTGTTAAAAGCACATTTCAAATTTTATTTTTGTGATGTTGAGGTTGAACCCAGGACCTTTGTGGTGTTGGGGATTAAACCTAGTACCTTAGCTGGGCGCCAGTGGCTCATACCACCAAGCTACTCAGGAGGCTGAGATCTGCAGATCACAGTTCAAAGCCAGCCTGGGCAGGAAAGTCTGTGAAACTCTAATCTCCAATTAACCACTAGAAAACTGGAAGTGGCGCTGTGGCTCCATGGTAGAGTGCTAGCCTTCAGCTGAAGAGCTCAAGATCCAGAGTTCAAGCCCCATGACAAAAATACAAAACAAAACCCAGTAGCTTGAATAAGTTGGCAATGCTCCCCACTGAGTACACCCATCACCACTTCACATGTTTCCAAGAAGTCTTCTGTGATAACATAGTACAGACAAAGGTATTTCTAAAATAAACTACAAAATGGTTATATTAACAAGTTTTAGTATTTCTTGAGAAGCTTTCAGGGTCACAATATGAATAATTCACCTTTCTATTTGTGTTTTGAAATAATCCAACTATACCACTTTAGATGTCCTCATTACATTTCATTGAATGTCAGCAATTACATTTATGAAGAATAACAAAAGAACATTAAAGCTATATTTAAATAAAACATCTCAATTCTAATTTTGAAATCTAATCAGAAATACAATAATAACTCACCAAATACACATTGTCATTCTTAGGTTGTTTCTTTTAGGAGGACCATCATGTTAAGAAAACATATTCAAGTTAATTGCTAAAAAGTGAAAGTTCTTTAAAGAATTTCTTTGTTTTGATTTTAGACAGGGTCATGCTGTGTAGCCCAAGTTGGCTCAAACTTGAGATCCTCCTGCTTCAGTTTCCCAAATACTAGAATTATAAACATATGCTACCACACCAAGCTAAAAACAAAATTCTTTTAAAAATAATTGTTAGCTACTCAGGAGGCTGAGATTTGAGGATCATGGTTTGAAACTAGCCCGGGCAGCAAGGTCTGTGATATTCTTATTTCCAATTACCTATCAAAAACTGGAAGTGGAGCCAGGCAGTGGTGACTCATGCCTGTAATATTAGCTACTCAGGAGGCTGAGATATTAGTTTGAAGCCAGCCTGGGTAGAAAAGTCCCTGTGAGACTCTTATCTCCAATAATTACTCAGAAAAGCCAGAAGTGGTACTGTGGCTCAAGTGGTAGAGCACTAGCTTTGAGCCCAAAGAGGTTCAGGGACAGTGCCCAGGCCCTGAGTTCAAGCCTCAAGACAAAACAAAAATAAAACTTGGAATGGAGCTGTGGCTTAAGAGGTACAGCACTAGCCTTAAGCACAAAAGGCTTAGGGACAGTACCTAGTCCCTGAATTTAAGCCCTAGGACCAGCACACACACACACACACACACACACACACACACACACACACACACATACACACACACACTCACACACACACACACTCACACACACACACACTCACACACACACACACACACACACACACTCACAGAGTTTTTTAAAAAAGCATAATTGCCAAAAAAGCAGAAACCTCAACTCCTGTTCCAGCTAGTAACCTAGGTGAAGTTAGACCAACATTTAAACATTTTTAACCTTCCTTTTCTTCAGTTATTTTTGTTTGTTCCTTTGGCAAAGTCCAGCCTTTTGCCTGTCTTCTACATGCTGTTAGGAGTTCCTATTGCTGGGCAAGGTTTCTGTATACTATGGAATATTTCCAACTGGTATTTTCCTCCACTGAGTGGCAATTCCACTCTATTTCTTCATTTATAAGAATCTCCCAGCTCAACAAGAGAGTGAGCTGCTACCTTGCATTTCACTTCCTGCATGCATACCAACATGGCCCCTGGGGATATCTTTCATAAATCCTCATTGCCAAAGGTAAAGAGAGGACCCGCTCTATCCAAATAACTGACTTCAGAGCCCAGCCCGGACAGACACGCCTCCCACTCGTCTATCCTGTCTATCTTGGAGGAGGCTGCCTGTTGAGGAAAAGCCAAAGTGGGTATGAGAGTCCAGCAGTCCCCTGAGATTTTCAAAGGGACTTTTCCTGCTGGAGAAGCTGGCCTGGCGATCGAGGCTGTAGGGTCCAGGGTGTCTGGATAAATGGAGATCGTGACATTTTCAGCAGCATAGTTACAGCTGGAAAGGCCAGGCACCTCCTGCCCACTGTCACTGTGTCTCAGAACAGGGTGCTGGTAGGCCTGGCAGGACACTTTGGTGGTGGTGGTGATAACTGTGTGCAGGGCTGGTGGGGTGGTAAGGTACCTGCAGGGCTGCTCTGGGTTAGAATAAGGGCATGTGGCTTTGGCCTGGCATTGTCCATGGTCAGTCCTGTCCTCAGGACCAGCGTTTCCAAGCGTTGGTTTCCAGCCATGCTGTTGATTGAAGTCAAAGCTTCTTTCGTAGTTGCTATGGGAGTTGACATCATATTGTAGCGTGTTCAGATGAACCAGGTCTGTGTCCTCAAGGATACCCGTAGAATCATTGCAAAGAGTCAGATATGGGCTTGAATTTGTCTGTCCAGAATTTACAAATTCATAGCTGCAAGAGGACCGAGGCAAATAGATCCTTGGGTTTGGACATTTCTGAAAGGGGAGTGTTGTGTCTTCTTGAAAGGAGGCCAGGTCATAGTTAGCTCCGGCAGCCTCAGTGTTTGGGAAGGAAGGGCCAGACTGCCCTGGAATTGGGAAGCTGGTGTCAGACATTATATCAAATAGCTCAGGGGCCTCCAGGGGAGGCATGCTGTGGAAATGTCCCCTGGCATCTTGGTCCTGTCCTGCCTACAAAAGGACATAAATACAGACAGGTCACATGGAAGTGATGTGGACATCTTTCTCCATAACAACAGCCAGTCCCATAAAGATAACCCAAACCATTTTGCTGCAGGCACTGTGTGGGGAATCATGCGCTGCTAAAAGACCTGATTTGAGACTGGGCCCCCGAGGTTGCTAATCCACCCACACTGGATGGATCTGAGGGGCCAGGGCTCCTGTTCTCCCCATGTGATCCTAGGAGCTACTCAGAGCTGCATTGAATATTTTAAATATGGGGGCTCGATATATCTACCTTCTCGTAAGGCTCTGTAACCATTGAATGTATGAGACTCCTAGATCCATGTTAGGCACATGGAGGGGCTCTAGTTCCCTAATCCTGACACTAACACTGCCTGTCAGCCATGCTTTGGTGGAGGAGCCAAATAGGACCAAGTTGGTTAGGGAAATTGGATCTGTTTTTTTTTTTAATTTAATTTAATTTAATTTGTGAACATACTGTACAGAGGGGTTACAATTACATGGGCAGGATAATGCGTACATTTCTTACCAAACATTGCAGCCTCCTCCTTTGGTTTACCCTTCACATCCCTTCCCAGCCTCCCTCCTCCCCCCCAATCCCAATCCTTCTCCTTCCCCCCCTTCCCCCCCCTGCACCGATGTTGTAAAGCTTGTTTTGGACGTGACAACTTGTACTTCTCATTTTTGTGTAAATAAGGTTAGAGTTTGTATTGTAAATGTCTCCCAAAGGTCTGTGTGTGCTTGGCCCCAGGGTAGCACTATTGGAAGTGGTGGAATCGTGATGGGGTGGGGCCTAGTGGGAGGTTTTAGGTGACTGGGGATATATCCTTAAAGGGGACAGTGAGACCCTGGCTTCATCCTCCTGTTTCTGGGGATGAGGTACGGGCTCCCTTTGGCCATGCAATCCTTTATCATCATGATAGGCTGCCTTACCACAGGCCCAAAGCCATGAGCCAAGAAACCAAGGACTGAAACTTCCAAAACCAAGCCAACTCAAACCTTTCTTCTGTTTGAGTTGAGTGTCTCAGATATTCTGTTAAAATAGCAGAAAGCTGACTAACACCAGGCACTGGTGGCTCACTCGGGAGGTTGAGATGCGGAAAACTGTGATTCAAAACCAACGCCAAGCGGAAAAATCTTTGAGATTCAATTTCTCAATTTCAATTCACTAAAGGCCAGGCTGGAAGCATAGCTCAAGTGGCAGAGTATCAACTAACTGTGAGCAGGAAAGCCAAGGTGCTAAGTTCAAGCTCTGGAACTGGCAAAAAAAGAAACAGAAAAAAGGAAGGAAGGAAGGAAGAAAAAAGAAAGAAAGAGAGAAAGCAAAAGGAGAAAGAAAGAAAGACAAAGAAAGAAAGAAGATGGCAAAAAGAAAGAAAAAGAGAATAGAACAGGACTAAAAAACAAGAGATATCTGACTAACAGAAATACAAGGACCCTCTCATGGATAACTTGCTAACTCCTGGGTGATGCAGACATATACTCCCCCTTTTAGCACAATTTGCCTTTGGAGGGTTCAATTACAGTTAACCAACATCCAAAAATATTAAATGGAACATTCCAGAAAAAAACTATACATTTTAAATAACTTTAATTGTAGCATATTTTATAGTTTTATTATCTGTTACTACGCCTGATTTATGAAGTACATGTTACCAAAGGTGTGTATGGACAGAAAAAAAGCATGTGATACTCAGGGCTGGGTACAATTTGCACTCAGGCTTCTACTGGGGGTGGCTTTCTTGAACACTCCCTCAAAGATAAAAGCACTTCACTCCAGTTCTGTCTGTATCACTGTGGAACAATCACCCTGGTATCACGGTATCAAAACCCATCTTCACTGCATCTACTTGGAGAGGTTTTTCACTGTTTTAGTTTTTGGTGTGGTTTTTTTTTTTTTTTTTTTGGTCGGTTGTGGGGCTTGAACTCTGGGCCTGCGCGCTGTCCCTCAGCGCTTCAGCTTAAGGCCAGTGCTCTACCACCTGAGCTACAGCATCACTTCCTTCACTGTTTTAAAGAAGCATTTAGAAGCTAGGTGCCAGTGGCTCAGGCCTATAATCCTAGCTACTCAGGAGGCTGAGATCTGAGGTTCACACTTCAAAGCCACCTGGGGCAGGAAAGTCTGTGAGACTCTTATCTCCAATTAATCACCGGAAAACTGGAAGTGGTGTTGTGGCTCAAGTAGTAGAGCACTTGCCTTGAGCTGAGGAGCTGAGAGACAGTGCCCAGGTCCAGATTTCAAGCCCCATGACCAACCAAAAAAAAAAAAAAGAAGAAGAAGAAGAGAGAGAGAGAGAGAGAGGAAGCATTTAGAACTCCCTACCCCAATGTTTAATGACATTTGTTGTTAGAGATAGATGTTTTTTCACACCGGATCACACTTTTGTGATTCACACATGGCATTCATATTTCAGTCACTTATCAGGGTATTTTGCGATAAAAGTGAACACAAATCACAGTGCACGGGCAGCTCTCCCTTACCTGGGTTTCTCGGACTCTCTTTCTCTGTGGCTGGTAGAAAGAGGCCATCTGCCTCTTGAGCATACTTCTTCTAGTTTCTGTCTCTGATTTACTCTCTGGTCTTGGGTGATCATGAACTCCCTTGGCCTGTGGTAAGGAAGAAATAAACCACCTGTTTGTGCTTCTAAAGGAAGATGGCTATTCTGGTAGTTGGTTTTAAAAACAGATTCATTAAGACTTTTCCAAGATACCAAGTTATTGTATTTTTTTTCAGAATGACAAAAAATTAATGCAAACAACCATCATCAATAATAGACTTTTAAAAGACTGACTTGTTTTACCCTACTAAGTGAACTATGACTTGATTCACTACATCAGGCCCTTAATGAGTGGTGCAGGCCTGTAATCCCAGCACTCAGGAAGCTGAGGCAAGAGGATCACGAATTTTAGGCTAGTCTAGATCACACAGTGAGATCATGTCTGCAAACAATCTTCTTTTAAAGGAGCATATGCTGGGCACCAGTGCTTCATGCCTGTAATCTTAGCTACTTAGGAGGCTGAGATCTGAGGATTGAGACTTGAAGCCAGGAAGGTCTGTGAAACTCTTGTCTCCAATGAACCAACAAAATACTGGAAGAGTGGGTGTGGTTCAAGTGGTAGAGTTCCAGTCTTGAGCAAAAATAACTAAGGGATAATGCCCAGGCCTTAAGTGTGTGTGTGTGTGTGTGTGTGTAAACAGAGAGAGAGAGAGAGAAAGAGAGAGAGAGAGAGAGAGAGAGAGAGAGAGAGAGAGAGAGAGAGAGAGAGAGAGAGAGAGAGAGAGAGAGAGAGAGAGCGCACATAGTGTATAAGCTAGTGGTCACCAGGGGATCAACTGCTTATTTCTTTTTTAAAAAAAATCTATTTAGGGGCTGGGAAGGTGACTCAGTGGTAGAGCACTTGCCTTGTATGCATGAGGCCCTGGGTTCGATTCCTCAGCACCACATAAGCAAAAAGAAAATAGCCGGGAGTGGCGCTGTGGCTCAAGTGGTAGAGCGCTAGCCCTGAGCTGAAGAGCTGAGGGACAGCGCCCAGGCCCAGAGTTCAGGTCCCACGACTGGACCAAAATAAATAAAAATAAAAATAAAAATAATCTATTTATGTATCTATCGATCGATCGATCCACCTGTCTATCTTTGCCAGTCCACTTAGCTCTCTTGCTCACCTACAACCTGAGCCACACCTCAGACCCAGCATTTTGCTGTTTAATTGGCAACGGAATCTGCCTGGGCTGGCTTTGAACCTCCTTCTCCTGAGCCGTTAGGATTACAGGCGCAATCCCCCTATTTCTGACCACTGGAGCTATAATTGGTTTAGCTGAGTTAATACAGGAGATGTCCCCATAGGACCAAAGCACCCATCGCGGCTTGCGTTCTCCCCCAGCTACCTGAAAAAATATCGCGTTGCCATCCAGCCTCCAGAAATTGGTTACAGGGTACCCGCTGTGCCCTCGGCAAGGAACCAGCTCCAAAGAGGCGTGACAGTTGGGGCACGTTTTCTCTGCAAAACCCAGAGGGAGACGTATGGTGACCAACAGCAACCTGGTTCAAAGGCTCTGCAGGACCAAAGGGGATTCCCCCTTGCCTCTGTGCCACCCAGCCTGGCGCTCACTTTGCTGTTTGAGTCTGGCCTTGTCGCAGATGGCAGGACGCAGCTGCAGGCGGGAGCCATCCGGTAGGGCGCACGCGCGTGCGCATACCACCACTCCCAGGCACGACTTCTTGAGGATGTGGCCATTGTGGTTGTTGGTGTTTCTCATGGCCCAGCCGCTCAGGTGGCGCTGGGCCTTCTTCTCCTGGCTGCTGTAGATGAAGCGCACATAGCCATTGGGCCACTCACAGAAGTGATCAAAGTGGGTGGGCTCCTGGGAAAACAAGATGCCTTCATTTTATGGAACCCAAAGCACACGGGCCAGGCTTTTCACGTTCTCTAAGTATATAAGAATACAAACCAGTTTCTTAGAAATTGACAAATGTTGAATAACTCCAAGTTAGGCAATTACACTTCTGCCATGCATGCCATACTGATCACCCATTCATTAATGTTGGTAAACACTTGTATATGGAACTAGTTTGGCTAGCCTTCATACCAGGTGTAGGTAATTGGCACAAATATTATGATGCCAATTTTGCAGAATAGGAAATGAAAGCCAGAGAGGTTAATAGACTTGTCCAAGTACACACAGCTAAGCTCTGGCTGTAGGATCTGTTCTGGAAGTTGGATTCCAGAGCCTGGGCAAATTCTCATTGTGTTTTTTTTCCCCTCCATGTCTTTGTGTGTTTAAATGTTGAAAACATTTTCAAGTTGAGTATCATAATAGCGAAGAGTGATTGGAGTAACTGGGCACTGGTGGTCCCACCTGTAATCCTAGCTCCTTAGAAGACTGAGATCTGAGGATGGCCAACCCAGGCAGGAATGTCCATAAGACACTTATCTTCAATTAACCAGCAATAAAATACAGATGTGGAGGTATGGATCAAGTGGGAATGCATCATCATTGAATGGAAAAGCTAAGGGACAGTTTTTAGCCATGTTAGGAACATGGCCCTGAGTTTAAGCCCCAGGACTAGCACACACACAAAAGTAATTGGCTGCTTTTCCACTGAAATGCAACTAAATTTGTAAATATCTGTAAAAGCACTTAGCTCTCCCCCAAAACCTGCCAGTCACCTCACCAAGGATACCCACAGGCTATCAGAGAGGTAAGAGCCATCTCTCAGCTCTTAAAGTTTAAAACAGCACTGATGACACAGCCACCATAGTAAGTCTTCAGCTTCACACGTTGATGATCCAGCCTGGCACAGGACTATTGATCCCAGCCCCAGTGATATGGAATTGTCATTCTCCTCAACAAAGAGCTTATAAAAAGTCATATGTAAAATACTGAGCATTGCTTTAGTGTCAATATGCTGTTATTTATTATTTGAACCACACCTTCACTTCTGTCTTTTTGCTGGTTAATTGTAGAGATGACTCTCACAGACTTTCTTGTGTGGGATGGTTTTGAACCATGATTCTCAGATCTCAGCCTCTTGAGTAGCTAGGAATGTAGGCATAACCCAGTTGTGCTCAGCCCCAGGTTGTTTTTTGTTTTGAAACAAACTTCTTACATAGCCCAGGCTGGACTCAAACTTGAGAGATCCTGCCTCCGCCTATAAGAGTTGAGCCAACAGGCATATGACACTATACTCAGCTCCAAAATTGAGTGTTTTTTTTTTTTTCCAGTCCTGGGGCTTGAATTCAGGGCCTGAGCACTGTCCCTGAGCTTCTTTGCTCAGGCCTGTATTTCTACCACTTGAGCCACAGCACCACTTCTGATTTTTTCTGTGTATGTGGTACTGAGGAATCAAACCCAGGACTTCATGCATGCTAGGCAAGCACTTTACTACTAAGCCACATTCCTAGCCCCAAGACTGAGTTCTATTTTCTCTGATATGATAGCAACACACACACACACACACACACACACACACACACACACACACACACAGTAGATCTAGACAAGAGTTTGAGATTGTTATCTGTATCTACTACTTGATGATAGCTCAATAGCCTAAGAAAACAAATTTCAAGGACTCTCTGAAGGTCAGCTAGCCAGTATGGCTCTCTTTCTCTCAGTTACCCCAGGGTGCCTTCCCTTCTGAGAAGCGACACACATCCCTGATACAGAAGGAGTCTCCCAAAGGAATGAGATTTCCTATTTACTGGGAAGTCTAGAAGTTGACTGAGGGACCGGCCATTAATGCATGATTTGGATGCAGTTCCTTTCTAAAACACAAGATGTGCTTGTTTCCTATGAAGAAGTCCATGCACACAAAGTCAGCAACAGTGAAGCACACATACCCTCACTTGTGGTCCAGTTTCATGAAAGTACTACAGTGTGACTCCAAAGTGAGCAGATTTTAGCAATTCAAACAAGTAAAACAACATACTACACATATGCACATTCAAAAAAGTAGTGACCTTGGTGAGAGGTAACTCGCCTTGCTGTTGAATTCTATTCACTGAAACACTCAGCTGGCACTTGGCAGAGGCTAGAGCCTTTGCTGCAAGTTCATCTTTAAAATGTTTGGGCAAGCCAGGTGCCTGTGGCTTGCATGCCTATAATCCTAGATACTCAGGAGGCTGAGATCTGAGAATCAGGGTTCAAAGCCAGCCCAGACAGAAAAGTGCCGGTGAGACTCTTATCTCCAATGAACCACTCAAAAACCAGAAGTGGCACTGTAGCTCAAGTGGTAGAGCTCTAACCTTGAGTACAAAGAGAATTCAGGGGGGCTGGGAAGGTGGCTCAGTGGAAGAGCACTTGCCTTGCATGTATGAGGCCCTGGGTTCGATTCCTTGGCACCCATAAGCAAAAAGAAAAAAGCCACAAGTGGCGCTGTGGCTCAAGTGGTAGAGCGCTAGCCTTGAGCTGAAGAGCTGAGGGACAGCGCCCAGGCCCAGAGTTCAGGCCCCACGACTGGACCCCCCAAAGAGAATTCAGGGACAGAGCCCAGGCCCTGAGTTCAAGCCCCACAACCACCACCACCAACAACAACAATGCTTGGGAAGCAATGTCTATTTTCCCTCCATCCTCCACTGGAGACTTTAAAGTCACCGTGTGTGTGTGTGTGTGTGTGTGTGTGTGTGTGTGTGTGTTCACATGTGTGTGCATGCACACCCATGCTGCCTGAATCCTGTCCCTGAACTCAGAATCCTGTCCTACTCAGTCCCTCTCTCTCTGGGGCCATGCCCCTCACCTGTTTTATCTTTTGTTTTTTGAGACAGTATCTCACAAATTTTGCTTCGACTAATCTTGAACTCAAGATCCTCCTGCCTGTAAGTAGCTGGGATTACCAGCGCACACCACCACACCCAGCTTACTCTTCAGTAATGATTCAAACCAGTGTGACCAAACAGCTCCCCAGCTCATATCCCACTCTTGGCTCAAATGATAAGATGAAACAATTCATCCTGAAAAGATGGCGGTTCCTTGCCTTCACAGAAGTAAGCCTTGGGCAGGACTGGCTGCCTTAGCTCGCTGTGGAGTGCTCCGAATACATTGCTCAAATCTGGAAATCTGTGTGAGATTCAAGTTGCCTGCATTTAGTCTTAGCTCACAGCTTTGCCACCTGAGGACTGGTGGACTGATACATTTGCTGAGAAGAGAGAGTGAAAGAAAGCATGAACACAAGGGAATCACTGGAAGTAGACTCATCTCTAAACCGAAGTCGGCCTCCGTGGACAAGGTCCCCTGTACTCGCCTGTGGCATCTGTGGGTCGTTGATGTCCCAGCTGAGTTTCATCCCATAGGAACAACCGCTGTCCGAGTCCTGACCCGCGTCTGCCCGCATCTCCTTCCGACCTCCGTCCAGATCCTGAAAAACAGAAGAGAAAAATCGAAACAAGATGCACAAAGCAAGATGACTTTGTCACTTTGTAATAAGAGGGAGAGGGAGGGAGGGAGAGGGAAGAGGAGGAGAGGGGGGAGAGAGAGGAAAGAGAGAGAGGGGAGAGAGGGGGGGGGAAAGACAGAGAGAGAGAGAGAGAGAGAGAGAGGAGAGAGAGAGAGAGAGAGAGAGAGAGAGAGAGAGAGAGAGAGAGAGAGAGAGGCGTGGTCCTGCCCAGGATCGCGGTGTTGCTCTGATTCCCCGACAGCAGCAGTTGGGGCGTCTGCCCCAGGTTTATAAAACCCCGCCCCCAGCGCCCCGCCCCCGGAGCCCGCGGGTCCCCCACTCCCGCCCGGACCCGCCTGGGATGAAGTGCAGGAGCAATTAAATACCCCCCCCCCCCGCCCCAAGCAAAGAGAAACGGAGCCCAGGTGTTGGGAGCGGACGGCAAGTTGGGAGTATTTCCTCTAAACCCCACCTGATCGCAGAGGCTTACACGAAAGGGCCGAGATCCAGGCTTTGGGGAGATGAGTGGAGATTTTCCCAGCCAAGTCCGCAGTGGTGGGAACCGTACCTCGGAGCCCTTAATCGAAATAACCGTGCCCGCAGCTCCTTTGGGGCAGCCCACTTCGGGCCTCCTCGCTTGGCTTTGGCCGTCCTGCGGGTCCTGGTCGTTAAGTTAGACTTTCCGAAGCCATCCGAGGGGGCGCGGGCCCGCCGAGCACCTGGCTGGGTGGAGCAGGGCAGCGGTGAGCTCTGAGCTCTGCCGCGTTGATTCAGTAGCTGCAGTTCGCGGTGCTGACCCCGCGTCCTCAGGACCTCAGTTTCCTATCTGATCCACAAGGGATCCAGGCTCGGTGGGCTCTCAGATACATCCATCCATAAACACAACTGTAGAACTCATGCCTGTCATTCTGGCTACTGGGACGGGGGAGGTCTGCACTATCGGGTCAGGTTTCAGGTCAGCATTTGCAAAAAGTGTCCAGATCCATCTTAACCAATGAAAAGTTGGATATGATGGCCCACGCAGGTCATCTCAGTTAACTAGAGAAGCTAAACAGGAGGAGGATGGTAGGCCAGGCCTGAAGGATAAAACGCAAGACCCTATTCAAAAACAAAACACAAAGGCACAAAGGAAGAGTTTTTTTTTTTCCTTCGTGGTTGTTTTTGTCTTGTTTGATCTTTTATCTATCTTCAGGAGGGTAAGGGGGCAGTACAGAATGGAGGGACAAAGGGTGAACAGAGCAGCAGTGGCACTCATTGGACACTGTGTGGAAAATGAATTATACAACTTGTGGGTGGAGATGGGAGGGAAAAACTGGGAGAAAGCAAAGGAAGGGGTGACCTCGTCCAAAAAGAAATGTACCCATTACCTGACTTGTGTAACTGTAACTCTTCCCCACATCACCTTTATCATAAAAAGTAAAAGTTAGAAAAAGCACAAAGGGCTGCTGGGTGTGGCTTAAGAGGTAGAGGTGCAAGGTCTGGAGTTGAGTCTCAGTAACACACACACACACACACACACACACACACACACACACACACACACACACACACACACACACACACAGGAACCTGTTAGTAAGATACTGTCTAGGAAACAGCCAGAGGAAATGCTACTTAGTTCATGCTATCTTGGGAGGTGTTTGGGGGCTGGGGAAGCTCGGGGAGGGGATGTAGGGCTCCCCGGGGAGGATGGGAAGCGTCTTTGTTAGCGCATCTGCCTTAGGACAACAGAAACCTAGAGGCAATGAATCCACTGAAGTCTCTAACATTGCTGTTTGCAATCCCAGGGTCCCATCGAGACAGCGAAGAAAGACTGACTTCGGGCATTTATTCCCCAAGCATCTGTTTTGCAGCCGGCACGCTTCTCTTCCAGAAGGGAGAGGATGAGCTGATCCTTTAGGAGGGCGTTGGACTCCGTGATCCGTCAAGGCCGGCCCTCGACCCAGGCCAGGTGCAGCGCGCACCCCAGGCGGGCGGGCTGCACGCAGCCTCGTGCCCAGCGGCTTATGCTGGAGGAATCAGTCACTGTAAAAGGGAGGAAGAGCAGGCGCGTTTTAAGCCCACGACTTCGAGAAGGATCCTTCACGCTCCTAGACTGTTCGGTTTAGGAAAGTCACTTTTCAGAGCAGCCCTGCGGCTGCAGCAGTCCAGCGACAATGGCGGCTGCGGGCAAGCTTTGCGCACCCTTGCTCTGGCTGGCTTTAAACTGGAGTCCTCCAAACGCGTAATCCTATCAGGGGAGAAAAGTCCTAGCGGAAGAAAAAGATTTGTTGATGTTCAGACACTCTCCCTGAACTTCTCTTCTGGAAGGTCGGGTGGGCCAGGGGTCCCGGTGAAATTCACTCGCTCGTGCTCCCTCACCACTGAGGGCTAGGAGGAAGCTTCCTCTCCCCGATCCACACAGCTTTTACCCACAGACTTGCGTCTTTCTGTCTTCCATGTTCTCAGCTCTTGCCATTCAGTTGCTTGTGTGTGTGTGTGTGTGTGTGTGTGTGTGTGTGTGTTTCAAAACTGTTATCTATAGGAAGTGTACTCATTACCTCACTCATGTAACTGTAACCCTCTGCATAGTATCTTTACAATAAAAAAAAGAAGTCATACCATTAATGTCCAACTAGAAAATTAGTCACTTCATTACTTTAGTAACATAAAGTTTCATTGACTACTTAAAATCAGGTATACTAATACTAGCTAACTTTGCCACTTGAAAAAAAACTGTTATCTATAATCAAAAGTATATATTTCATTGAATTGTGATACAATGTATATTTATAAATGTTTTAACAAGCCAGGTGCCATGGTTCATACCTGTAATCCGATCTATTCAGGAGGTTGAGATCTGAGGTTCACAGTTCAAAGCCAGCCCAGGCATGAAAAACTGTGAGACTATTGTTTCCAATGAACCACCAAAAAGCCAGAAGTGGAGCCAGTGGCTCAAGTGCTCTCTTTGAGCAAATAAAGCTCAGGGAGAGTGCACAGGACCTGAGTTCAAGCCCCAACAAAGACGGGGAAGTAGGGGAAGTGGGAGGGTGTTAACAATAACATCAGTAGACATTGCCTTTAAAAATACATAGAAAATAATTTGGCGTCTTACTGCAAACATCTCTATGCTTTTGAAATGGTCCGAAAGTCTCAACCTTCCAAACTAGAAACACATATAACCTTTAACATTAAAAGCAAATAATTTTCTGAGTCGATTCTGGTATTTAAAAAAATAAAATAAAATAAAAATAAAATCACAGAGACTCCACCACATTTAGTATTTTTGAAGAATTACAACATTTATTCTAAGTTGCCCTAAAGTTATGTGCTGCAAAACATGGCAACAGAAGAAAAAATAAATATAAAATAAACGAACAAATGTATATCCTATTGTTTTTAAATAGCTCCCAAAGATTTGAATGCATACTCTCACAACGTTTGAAAGGATGTATTTTTGTTCTCAAATCTAAAAATAATTATGAACTTTTCTAAGATTAATAACATTAAAGTTTTTATTGTCTAAAACAAGATAAATTTAACCTCTTTTGACAGTTTTTAGTATTTTTTCTGCTCTAGTCGTTGCATTGACTTAAATTATATTCATGTGGTCCCTGCCTTGATTACTAGTTTAATACAGTAAACACCTATTAATTCAAAAGGAAAGGAACAAGCCTTTAATCTGCCAGTTTTAGATTAAAACAGACGAATGAATGACTGGATATTTAAATAATATTTGCCGGGAAATGGATATGTCCAGTGTTAACATAGGAACTGTTTCCAAAGGACCCTACACGTGTGTAAGTCCTGGGTTTAAGTAGCTGGAATTCTCATTAGACCTCTTATATGTTTTGTTTGGATGTAGATCAATACCTTTTGTAAACACCACATGAAATACAGCGTCTAGCTCTGTGACAGGGCGAGTTTTGCACAAAGGATGTTTGAATGTGAGGGGTCGTTTTTAAAAAGAAAAATCTAGTCTCAATCTATTTTTGCCAGGTGTTGGGACAACAGGTCATCTGCTGACTACCTAGTCCTTGGCACCACTTAAGATTATAGGATGGGGGTGAAATCCAATTCGCTTTTTTTAATCCCCCAGAGGTGCTTTAAAACACACCAGACACCATCACCGCACCCACACCCCGTCTCTTATGCTATCAGGAATATATTCATCAGTGTTGGTGCAAATCTGGTTGCTACAGGAAAGATTGAAGTTGCGATCAATATGATCTGCTCCAGGTGGAGAGAAACTGATGGAGACTTTGGCGCGGGCTTTGCGGGCAGGTGCGGCGCGCCGGCAGCGGCGCCCACGTGGCCGGACCTGTGAGCGCCACCCGCGGTTCTCCCAGCCTCCAAACGCCGCCTTCTAATGGATTTCAGGAACAGGTTCATCCCATTACAGTTCCTGGAGGAGATTCAGCTCCTGGAGCGGGCTGCGATCCCGACCCTCCGCGTTTCCTACTCTTCCGGATCTCAGCTCGGAGGGATCACCGCTGAACGAGGCGACCCGGGACCGGGGGCGCTGCGGGAGCCTGGAGATGCAGGGGGTGAGTGAGCCCCGCGTGCCGGGGCGCGCCGACCCCTTTCCGTCTAGTCCCGGCGCCCGGCCCACCCCCGGTGTCGGGCTCGTGCGCGGGGGTCAGCTTTCGTCCGGGGTGCACTGAGCGTTCCTACTGTCTGAGGTTTGCTTGGAGTTCCTGGGCAATCAGTCTTCAGTAAGGAAGGATATTGGAGCAATCCCGTTCAGAAAGAGTGAGATAAGTTCATTTCCAGTTGTTCTAGATGATTCTTCCGCCTCCCTCCTTTCAGTTAATTGCAAGAAAAGACCATCTCCAAGACTGTGTTTTGGTACCGCGCGAGAGAAGCGCCTTCCATCTAAATAGTATCCTGGCATCTGCTGGGGGGGGGGGGGGGGAGTCTAGATTTGAGTCTTTGATTGAGTCTTTGTTTTTCATATTTAGAAATAATGATGGTAATAGTGTTGTAGAATACACTGACATGTAAAGATTTTGGTCAAGTTAATGGAAATCCGATTTAGGTTAAAACACTTTTTTTTCTTTTAGAAGAAATTAAAAAAAATATTGTGTGTATTGTATATGTTTTATACCCATCCTAGAGCCTGGGCACTGTCCCTGAGCTTTTTTGCTCAAGGTTAGTGCTCTACCACTTGAGCCACAGCTCCACTTCCAGCTTTTTTGTGTGTGTGGTTAATTGGAGATAAGAGCCTCTCAGATTTTTTTCCTGCTCAGTCCTGATCTCAGCCGCCTGAGTAGTTAGGATTGACATGTGTGAACCTGGCTGTATTATACTTTTTAATTAAATTGGTGGATTGAACTGAGAAGAATAATGGGACGTTATGTTTTGTAAATGTAGAGTGCAGCTCAGGGCCATTCCCCAAAATGAGTAACCTGTCCCTTGTGAGTGGTTTTTTTGTTGTTGATGTTGATGTTTATACCCCCAAATTTCAGCATTTCTACGTTACTCTAGTTCTTACATACTGTCAACTAGTAAATGGTAGAGTCAACAACTTTGTCACAAATATAACTTTAAAGTTGTGGCTAGGCTGGAGAGACTTTAAAAAAATTCTCATTCTGAAATAGTTTATTAATCTTGTTTCTATTTTATAGTCATTACAGATATCATTCTGTTTATTATAGACTATATATACTAAAGAAAGGCTGGATATTTTTTAAATGATTAAGAAAAACACTGCCAGGCTGGGAAGGTGGCTTAGTGGTAGAGTGCTTGCCTAACATGCATGAAGCCCTGGGTTTGATTTCTCAGTACCACATACACAGAAAAAGCAGGAATTGGCTCTGAGGCTCAAGTGGTAGATTGCCAGCTAGTCTTGGGCAAAAGAAACTCAGCGACAGTACCCAGGCCCTGAGTTCAAGCCCCAGACTGTCAAAAAAGGGAAAGAAAAGAAAAGCACTGTCTTTGCCTTAATGGCATGAGGGAAACAATACCAGTCTTTATTTTTATTTTGAGAGCTTGAAATGCATTTCTTTGGAATGATTTCTTTTTAAGGCACATTTTTATTTCACACAGGAAAACAGAAGTCCTTTGCTGTCTGTTGAGGAATATGAGGGGACTGGGAAGGCCCAAGATGCTTTCTGGGTAAGGAAGGAGTTCATCTTCTATTCTGTACATGTTCTTGCTAGTTCTGCAGTCTTGGTGACTCATCTGCATTATCATTCCTCCAGGGCTCACCCCAGAAGCAGAGAAGGCTTTGCTGTTTCCTCTTTTTCATCCCCAGTTTATAAGTCTGCACACCCAGATTGACCTCCATATTGGAGTCTAAATTTTTATTTATGTTTTTTTTTTTTATTTTTGTCGGTCATGGAGCCTGACCTCTGGACCTGGGTGCCGTTCCTGAGCTCTTCAGCTCAAGGCTAGCACCCTACCACTTGAGCCACAGCACCACGTCTGGCTTTTTTCTGCTTATGTGGTGCTGAGGAATCAAACCCAGAGCTTCACACATGCACTCTACCACTGAGCCACCGTCCCAGCTAAAATATCTTACCCCTTAGCACTCATCCAGCTGGAAGTGGAGAAACCTGAACCAAACGTGTAATTCCTTTCCTCACAGAACTTGCTGTGAGGGGACAAGGAACCAGAGCAGCCGGGCACCAAAGTAGGTATTATTGTGCAAAAGAATTGTGGGTAGCAGGAGGCACTCCACCTAGTTCTGATTAGGCTGCTTTGGAAGACTGGAACAACAAAAAAAAAACGTGATACCCACCATGTGAAAAGTGGTGGGGAACACTTGTCTAGCCAAACTGCCAGTGCAAAGGCCCTGCACAGGGAACACTTTGACTTATTCTAGGACCCGTGGTAGGAAAATCAGACTGAATAAGTTGATGGAGATCAAATCACACAGAGCCCCCTGAAGGGAAGGGTTTGGGCTTGTTTTGAGTCCCGCAGAAGAGGTGTCAGCAGGCAGAATCAGAGGCTTTTTTTTTTTTTTTTTTTTTTTTGCCAGTCCTGTGGTTTGAACTTAGGGCCTGGGCTCTGTCCCTAAGCTTCTTTTGCTCAAGGCTAGCACTCTATCACTTGAGCCATAGCACCACTTAGGGCTTTTTGTTGTTGTTGTCGTTTATGTGGTACTGAGGAATCGAACCCAGGGCTTCATGCATGCTAGGCAAGCACTGTACCACCAAGCCACATTCCCAGCCCAATCATGGGCTTTTGAGTTAGAGAATCTGAGTGTGACTCTATCTGGGTGGTCTCTGGAAGTTCCTGACCTTCCTCCTCCTTGCTTCTGCCTCCAGACACAGGGTGTCACTTCTCAGCTTGGTGGTAAGGACTGAATGAGAACTTTCAGCAGACACTTAAACATAAAACGCTTCACTCTGTGGGTACTCATTTAAGTGGTGTGACCTCAGATACTGCTTTCTTATTAAGTCAATGCTAAGAAGAAATGGAACTGTATACAGTAAAATGCCTAATTGAAAGATACTGTATATTGTAACATAGTCTGTGATCATTGCACTGGATTTTTCCTGCCTGGACTGGTTTTGAAAGATGATCCTCAGATTTCAGCTTCTTGATTAGCTAGGATTATGGGTATGAACCACCAGAGTCTGGCTAGATAGAGGCTTGGGTTTTTTTTTTCCTGTCAGAATGTACAATATTACTGCTCATCTTTATCTATGGTCATCTATATTTGAAGAGCAGATTTCCTTAAATTGGTTGTTTCTCAAATGTTCCCAGCCTTTGGAATGACCTTACGGGTTCCCCTGGGAGTCTTGGAGCGCTAATGGGTCTCCCCAGGTGTTGTTAGTTTTACCAGTGATCCAGGAGCCACAGTCTGAGAACCCTTGTCCTGATCCAATGGAAACATGACTCATTGGTTAAGTGATGGTTGAGGCTTCAAGACACAGCTCTCTGGGGGTGCACTTTCCAATTTTATTTCACACTGAGTTATCATCAATAATGAGATTGCCCTAGAAAACAATTGCTCTGGGGCAAAAGTAATTCACAAACATGATCACTTTTCCAGCTTCAGTCCCTTATTACCGATGCGGTCCATGGTAAAGGATTTCAGAAAATAAAAGACTATCTTCAGAAAGAGGATCAATTTCCTCAAAAATATAATCATCTCCTCTTAAATCATCTCGACAGATCACTAAATAAGGCAAGTATGTTGTTCGGGGGTACTAAAATACCAATGCATAACTATTGGTAAGGGGTTTGATTTCGTGTACTCTAATACTTAGGAACTGGACAGAAATGAATTTCTTCATGTTTCGCTGTTGCTAAAGTGTCTTCAGAGGTTCTTCAGAGATGACCTCAGTGAAGACCAGTGTTTGCTGATTCAACAGGGACTGATCCTGAAGATAAGTGCCACCATTTAATTTTATGTGGCTCTGGGTGGCTTAGAGAACTAATGTGAGAGTTTTTTTTTTTGGGGGGGGTGTAATTCAGTGACAGAATACCTGCTTAGCATGGGGGAGGGCCTACGCTGCATTGTGAGAAATAAGACAACTCCCCTCCCCCAAATGAGTGTATATTCACTTTACAACTTCCTGTTTCTTTGAAATCAAACTTGAAAATTAGCATTCATTCATGGTGCCTCTGTCCAATTGGAAATGAATCTCGCTGAGTCTCCTGTGTTTGTGTGGGCAGAGCCCTTAGGGAGCAAGAAGGTTTGACCAGAAATAAACTCACCACATCTGACAAGCCTTATGTAGTAATGGCTTTGATTTTAGTGAATTTACAGTCACCTGGAGAGTCTAAGCAAACACTGCCCCAGGGTCTGGTCACTAGGAGCTGTAATTTCTGGGACTGAGATGGATGCCAGGTCTTTCAGGTTTTCCCAGTCAGTATTGAGGACTGGGTACTTTGTCACCTTCAGCAGGGGGTCTTGGATCCCCCTCTTCAATATGCACAATGCATTGAAGGTCAAGCAAGAGTTGCTTACCAGAGGCTTGTGTTACTAACTTCTTGTTCAGCTGAAGATTTCTATGCAAACAGGATCTTTGTGTGTCTCTCTCTGTCTTTGTTTCTTCTGTGTCCTCTCCTCCCTCCCTACATTCCTTTGTACTAAGGATTGAACCTAGACCTTATGCTTGCTAAACAAGTGCTTTACCCCTTGAGCTGTGCCAACTTTTCTAAATAGCTGGGATTATAGGCATGTACTTTCATGCCTAGTTCAGAATTTTTCCTTTTGCTTTAGATTATTTTTCAGACAGGGTCTAATGTTTATGTCCAGGTTGACCTGTATCATGATCCTTCTATTTATGTCTCCTGAATAGCTGGAATGACAGGTGTAGGCCACCACACTCAGTTTTATTGGTTGAGATGGAGTCTCT
The DNA here is from genome assembly GCF_024711535.1 of Dipodomys merriami. NCBI lineage: Eukaryota > Metazoa > Chordata > Mammalia > Rodentia > Heteromyidae > Dipodomys > Dipodomys merriami. The sequence continues at coordinate 26,317,718 of NW_027202937.1, read as the reverse complement.
CAAACTTTTTGCTCAGGTTGGCCTTGAACTGATCTTGACATCTGAGTAGTTGGGATTACACATATAAGCTACTATACCTGGCTTTAAAAAAAACAAAACAGTCTCAGGAAAATTGATACAAAGATAGTCATGGTTTTATTGAGCAAATATGTTTTAAGGAGTTGTTACAGAAATTTCTTTAGAATCACACCAATCTTATGAATTTAATATGAGGGTGCACAAATATATATTCCATAGAAAAAAAATCTCTAAGCTGGGAGCTTTTGGGAAAAGAAATGTAGCCAGTCTGGAGGCATATTTACTGCAACCATGATACTTCTGGAACACTGTACAACTTGTTCCTCTTTTTTGTGTCAGTCTTGGGCCTTGGACTCAGGAACTGAACATGCTCCTTAGCTTTTCATTCAAGGCAATCGCACTACCCCTTGGACCACCACTCTAGTCCCAGTTTTGGTGGTTAATTGGAAATAAGAGTCTCACAGACTTTCCTGCTTGGGCTGGCTTTGAACCACAATGCTCAGATCTGAGCCTCTTGAGTATCTAGGATTACAGGTGTGAGCCACCAGTGCCCACTTCATTCTTTTCTTATAATATTTTGTTTACCTCAGCTTCTCAGACCTGCAAGACTTGGTCCTGTGGTGGGAGGTGTAGGTTTCCTCACCTTCCCCTCAGTGTGGCTTTCGGGAGTTGCTTCTAGCTATATCTCCCATTTTCACTGATTTGTGAGAACTCCTGTAATTCTTTTTTTGGTGATGGTTTTATTTATTTACTTATTTATTTTAGAACTTCTATAATTCTGTCTCAGTTTGACTGTCTTTTGAAATGTTCTACATGGGCAACCTCAGAGACAGACCTAACCAGAGTGTTATAGCATTTATGGGAAAGGGTCTTTGGGGGCGACTTTACTCTAGTGAGAAAAGTGTTCCATGAAGATTGTTGAGCTGGTAGAACTCAGCGGCATGAGGTTCCATTGGTATCTCTTCTGTATACATGGCCTCCTGGCTTGAAAGAATCACAGGATTTCTGACCATGGAAGACCTTGCTTCAAGCATGTCACTGATGAGTGTCACAGAGGACTTCTTGGACAGCCTTCTGGTAAGGGAGTGGCAGCCACAGGGGCAGGTGACCAAGGGGATAGGCATCTTCATGTGACTGGTAAGACCTGCCTTTTTATAACATGTGAATTTTGTTAAAGGGTTCCTGTGTTTTAGGATTAGAATATTATATGAGATAGTAATGGATAGTATATGTATTGTATATAAAACCCTATATAAACATATATAACTATATATACATATTAATATGCATATGCCTGTATATGCCTATGTATATATATGTATATATAGATATAAAACCAATGATTACATATTTATATGATGTGTATATGTCTATCTAGATCAATATAGATAAATATAACCAATGGTATAGAAAGCAGAAAAATCAGCTAGACACTGGCAGTTCATACCTGTAATCCTAGCTATTCAAGAAGCTGAGATCTAAGGATTGCGGTTCAAAACTAGCCCAGAGAGGAAAGTCCATTTGACTTATCTCTTGTTAACCACCAAAAAGTCAGAAGTAGAGTTGCAGTTGAAGTGGTAGAGCACTAATCTTGAGCAAAACAAAACAAAAAACTCAAGGACAGTGCTGAGGTCCTGAGTTCAAGCCCTAGGATCAGCACCAACAAACAAAACCAAAACCAAAAAAACCAAACCAAACCAAAAAAAAACAGAAGTTGCTAATTCTTTTTTTATTTTCATTTTATTAATGTAAATATATTACACACCTAGTTTTAATAAAGTCAGTAGGCTTTTTCTTTTTTTGGGGGGTGGTCTGGTCATGGGGCCTGAACTCTGGGCCTGGGTACTGTCCCTCAACTCTTCAGCTCAAGGCTAGAGTTCTACCACTTGAGCCACAGCGCCACTTCTGGCTTTTTTCTTTTTGCTTATGTGGTGCTGAGGAATCGAACCCAGGGCCTCAAGCATGCAAGGCAAGCGCTCTACCACTGAGCCACCTTCCCAGCCCCTCAGTAGGCTTTTTCTAAGATTCTTTTCTTCTGTACCTGAAGTCAAGTTCAACTATTAGAAAATACTAGCACTCATGCAATAATGTTATAATGCATAATACTATTTTAAAATAATATAAGCTGTACTTTTTCTTTCTTTTTATTAGATTATTTGCCAGAGTAGTAGTGATGAAGGTAAGTATATTAGTTGGTACTAATTGGCTTTTGATTTTCTTTTTACATGTAGTTTATAAAAGGGGAGATTCAAATGGCTTGTATAGTTATAAAATGATACCCCCCATTAGTAATCAGGGAAAATCAAGAGGTTATTCTCACCATATATATTGGGGAACAAGTCCTCTCACATTTTGTGCACTGCTGGGACAGGGGAATAGCATAGCTATTTTAGAAGATCATTTCCAAGCATCTACGAACTAAAAATGGACATGTGCTGTGACACAGAAAGTTCTTTGCAGCTGGCAGAGGTAACAACTGCTCCTCTCATCAATAATATTCACAATTATATATAACATATAAATACTGTATAAATGTGTGCACTAATGTTCATTACAGCAGTACCACTCAAGGTACAGTCTTTGGCAACTTGCTTAGCGGACTTGAAAGCTTGTTAGAGATATCAGAAATGGAGTGGAGGCTCCAGGGAAGGTGCTTGGGTTGGCATGGTGGTCCAGGGAGATTGCGGCTTTTCTTTATCATTTGATTTTTTTAAAAGAAGAACTCATATACAAGTATTTTTCTCCATTAAAAAACAGAAACAGCACCACTAAGAGATTGGGGTCTAGACCACCTCGATGTGTTTCCATGGACAAATGTCTATTTTCTGGCCATCAGCTTCATAACTGATACTCACTGATGTGGAGGCCAGTTCACCACATCATCAGTGTGAAAACCAGTCCTCCGTCCCTCTGTCCCTCTGTCCCTCTGTCCCTCTGTCCCTCTGTCCCTCTGTCCCTCTGTCCCTCCGTCCCTCCGTCCCTTCCTTCCTTCCTTCCTTCCTTCCTTCCTTCCTTCCTTCCTTCCTTCCTTCCTTCCTTCCTTCCTTCCTTCCTTCCTTCCTTCCTTCCTTCCTTCCTTCCTTCCTCCCAATATTGGTGTTTGACCTCAAGACCTCACACTTGCTGGTGGGGGCTCTCCTATGGGAACTAGTCTACCAGCTCTGTGTATTTTTTTAAAATAGGGTCTCACTTTTATGCTGGGACTCTGTCCTATTTGTTTGTTCCTGTGTTGCTTGGATGACAGGTGCATGCCACCACATCCAGCCATTGTTGGAGATGGCACACACTTTCTCTTGGGCTGACTTTGAACCACATCCACTGATCTCCATCTTCCAAGTAGCAAGGATTGCAGGCTGAGCCACCACCCCTCACTGAAAATTAGGTTTTCTTAAAAAAATAACTTGACCAGATGAATAAACAAATATATTTATGCCTTTGAGAAACCAATTAATAATCAGTTCTACACATCATCATGGGACAAATGATTTGCATGAGGTTTCTTTGTTAATATTAAATATTGCTATAACTATGTTTTTTAAAGAATATTTTGGTACAGAGATTAGAATAATTAAATGATACTTAGGGGAAAGTGGGTTTGAGGATCATGTTTGGGTTTTCTTTTTGTTTTTTGTTTTGTTGGTTGTGGGGCCTGAAATCAGGGCCTGGGCACTGTCCCTAAGCTTTTTCACTCAAGGCTAGAGCTCTTCCACTTTGAGCCATTGCACCACTTCTGGTTTTCTGGTGGTTCATTGGAAAAAGAGTCTCATGGACTTTCCTGCTGAGACTGGCTTTGAACTGTGATCCTCAGATATCAGTCTCCTGAGTAGGATTACAGGTGTGAGTCACCCAGTGCCTGGCTCATGTTTGGATTTGCTGACTACATGATGTTAGTCATGTTGTAATGTTGAAATGTATTTGTAGTAAGGAGGTCTTGGGTTTGTGTGAGACATATTTTAGTTAGCCACTCAATGGGAAGACAATGTTTTGCCATTTTGAACCAGCTAAAGTTGACCCTGTGACTCAGGTGTGGATTTGTTCCCTAAGGATGAATGCATTGCAAGTTGTCTCCCCTGTGGCAGTATTTCTTTACGGAGTGGGACCCAGTGCAAGGCGGTTCAATCACTGTAGCACAGACCATGGGAGGATATTAATATGGGTCTCGTATGACTGGACTAGGTTACAAAGGCTGTTGGGTGGTCTCACCTTGATCTCTTGCCTTCTCTTCCTTACACATGCTCCTACCCCTGTGATTCCACTACCAGAAGTCCTCAGGGAGCTCAGCAGAGGATTTCACTCTGCTCTTGAGCCTCTAGTGCTGGGAGCTAAATAAATCTTTCTCCTTCTAAAAGGACTTAGCCTCAGGTATTTTGTTTGAGCAATAGAAAATTGACTTACAGCTATTAGTGATTCAGATGACTTTCTGTCTCTCAAGAGTATACATTATGGTAGCATTTTAGAAAACTTTCGAGTTAGGTTTTAATGTTTTTTGTTTAATTCAAGTTAAAGGTAATTTGAGATTGTGAATTATGGTGCTGTGGATTCAAAGTACTTTACATATTGGAATATTTCAGAAATGAGGGCCATCTTAATGCAGATCTGTGCTTTCTTTCTTTTCTTTTCTTTCTTTTTTTTTTTTTTGGTCTGGTTGTGGTGCCTGAAATCTGGGCCTGGGCGCTGTCCCTCAGCATTTCAGCTCAAGGCTAGCGCTCTACCACTTGAGCCACAGCGCCACTTCCAGCTTTTTTCTTTTTTGCTTATGTGGTGCTGAGGAATCAAACCCAGGGCCTCATGCATGCAAGGCAAGCACTCTACCACTGAGCCACCTTCCCAGCCCCAAATCTGTGCTTTTTTATGGCACTTATTTTTCCAACAGTCTTTATTTTTTTAAAAGTGAGCGATTATACATTCTGCACTGGGTGGTAGTTGAAGAAATTCAGGACCACAAGTTTAAGTATGTACTGTGTGTGTGGATGCCTTTTTTTTCAATGACTATGATTTTAATTGTAGCTGGAAGCAGACCAAGCTTTACCACGTCCCTTGTGTAGAACTGATCAATCCTAAATCTCCCCCCTCCCCCTCCCACCCCCCCCCCCCTTCCTGCTCTGCAGAAGTTATCTGCTTGTTCTTTGGGGCATGCCTTTGACAGATACTATTATGCTTCCAGGGAAAGCTCAGATGTTGGATTTCTTCATAAGTGGCTTAGGATTCTTGGTGGCAGAAAAGACCGTGAATCACTTGATTCAGCAGCAGGTGAGTTCAAAATAACACACAGGGGTTCAGTTGATGTCCCCCCCAAACCTCAGAGAAGGTTGTATATTTGTCTCTGTTTTGTATCTTCCTCATTTCCCCCAAGGCTCTGGGGACTCTGAACTGCATATTGGATGTTACACCCCGGGAAGAGAGAAAAAAGCTGTCCCTGTCAGAAGGCGCGTGCTGTCTTATGTAAGTAGCTTTGCACTTCATTATGCGAAGTTGCAAGGGCAAAAATCTCTCCTCTTTGTCTTCCACAGACTTCATCTCTACTAGATACTAGACTTGGGGCTAGGCAGCCAGATTGGAGAGAAAAAGGTAGACTTTCCTAGGCTCGTTGTTGTTGGTGGTGGTCATGGGGCTTGAACTCAGGGCCTGGGCAGTATTCCTGAGCTCTTTTGCTCAAGGCTAATACTCTACCACTATGAGCCACAACACCACTTCCAGTTTTCTGGTGGCTAATTGGAGATAAAGAGTCTCACTGCCCTTCCTACCTGGGCTGGCTTTGAACCATGTTCCTCAGATCATGAGTAGCTAGGATTACAGGAGTGCCTGGCCTTCTTAGGTTCTTTTTATATTAGGAGTTTTATGTATTTTCTTATTTATTGTGCCAGTACTGGGCTTTATCTCAGAGCCTGGGCTCTATGTCTCAGTTATTATTATTTTTTTTCTTAAGTACGGCACTCCAGGTCTTTTTGGCAGTTAATTGAGGATGAGGCTCACAGAGTTTTCTACCTGGGCTGACTTCAAACCATAATCTTCAGATCTCAGTCTCCTGGATAGCTGAAATAGCAGACATGAAACACTAGTGTTCAGCAATATTAATATGCTCAAAAATATTAATATGCTTAAAAATTGTCTTTAGCATCAAATGTGTGTCCTTTTCAAGCAGTAGGTTCTTCTTTTTTTTTTTTTTTGGGGTCCGGTCGTGGGGCTTGAACTCTGGGCCTGGGCATTATCCCTCAGCTCTTCAGCTCAAGGCTAGCGCTCTACCACTTGAGCCACAGCACCACTTCCAGCTTTTTTTTCCTGCTTATGTGGTGCTGAGGAATTGAACCCAGGGCCTCATGCATGCAAGGCAAGTGCTCTACCACTGAGCCACCTTCCCAGCCCAGTTCTTTTTTTTGTAAATTATATTTTTAACTTTTGTTTTTATTGTGGGTGTAAACCACAGCAGTGATTCAGGAGAGAATGATGAGAAACTGGAGAGCAGGAGCTAGAGGGAGGCTGCATGTTCAAATCCTGATCTTCCACTTCCACTCCAGCCCGTTCCTCAGTCTGTTTGCCCTGAACATGGGGTAAACTACTATTGCCTGTGTGGTAGAGTGATTCAGGTCCAGCCAGCCAATCCATTTAATGACCACATTGAGTGCTTTTAGCCAAACCAACGAGGCATGGGTTTTGCCCTGCTTTTCAGGTGATGGAGTTTGTTCTTTGGGGGAGGAATGTTGGTGATCCCGTTACAGTGATGTAGTTTTCAAGCTGTAGAATTTTAAGGTATGGTTTTAAGGCAAGAGGAAAAGCAGCATCCTTTTGTGAACGTTGGACCTAGACATGTGACTCTGTGGCCCACGAGCCAGCATGGAGGCCATGATCATAGAGCAAACTATAGTGTAGGGGCTAGGCCTACAGGAGGTGACTATGAGCCTGGTGCTCATAGTCATCATGACTGCTTATTCACTAGTCTTATGGGGTATCGTTTATGCATTTGAATTTATCCTAAAATATTATTGAATACATTAACGAAATCACTGTGGCTGGTGGTCTATTTAGATTTAGAGAGCACCTGACCTGATGTTTCCTTCAAGCTTTCAATAGAATCTTGGGATCAGACTACTTTGTTTCTAGAATGTTTGGAATATTCTGGACATGAGAGGTAAAATTGGTTAACACAAAATTCAACAGAATTCCCAGTGGTGCCATTATTTGTTTTTACTTTAATACTAACAAATCAATCCATTTATTATGAGAAACAGAATTACCACAAGGTTTCTAAACAAATAAAGTCTTTAAAATGGGAGATTTGCTGGGGATGATGAGGGGATCCTGTAATCCCAGCACACAGCAGGCCAAGGCAGGAAGATAGTTCAAGACCAGGGTGAACCATAGAGTATGAGACCCTGTCACAACAATTCAATGGCTAGGGGGAAGTCTAGTGTAGAGCCCTTGCTGATCTCAGCAAGATCCTGCGTCAGCCCCCAATACTGGAAAACACAAAACAAAACAAAAAAACAGAAGAGATTTTTTTCAGACCTTAAGAAAAAGATCAACCTCACACTTAGGTTGAAATTCTGAAATTAACATATACTATGGGAAATTCTAAAGTGAAGGTGTAATGTGATGTGATCCCGCTATAACTCTGATCAATTCTTATTTATTTTTGTGTCAAACCTGGGGCTCGAACTCCAGGACTGAGTGCTGTCCCTTTTTCCACTCAGGGCTGGTGCTCTACCACTTGAGTCACAGATAAAGAGCCAGTTGGAGATAAGAGTCGCACAGACCTTCCTGCTTGGGCTGACTTTGAACCATGATGCTCAGATCTCAGCCTTTTGAGTAGCAAGGATTATAGGTGTGGGCCATGGGTGCCTGGCTTGATCTGACCGGTTTTTAAAATAAGATAAAACACATCATAGGAGAGAACAGGATCAGCTATGTCTTTCTGTCAGTGTCAAGCTGTGTGAAAGGACACACGCCCCCAGAGGCTGGTGAGGTCACAGAGTTATAAAACTCCAGAACTGTAGCATTAGAGGAATCCTTAGAGGTCTTCAGGCTTAAATTTCCCCTGTGAAGGGGAAATGGAGCCTCAAAATGTATAGCAGTCCAAACTTCTTAAAAGTCATAGAGAACTGGGTACTAGTGGATCATGCCTGTAATCTTGGTTGCTCAGGCTGAGATCTGGGGATTGCAGTTCAAAGCCAGCCTGGATAGGAAAGTCCATGAAGTTCTTATCTCCAATTAACCACCAAAAGGCTGGGAACAGGGCTGTTACTCAAATGGCAGAGCACTAGCATTGAGCACCAAAGCTCAAGAACAGTGCCCAGACCCTGAGTTCAAGCCCAGGACAGGCACCAAACAAAAACAACCATAGGGATCACAAATATAGAAGCTGGAGAAGATTTTTCTATACAAAGGTACCATTTTCACACTGTAGAAATTCTGATGTTTCATCTGAAATAATTAAAAAATAAAACTTTGCTTGAAAATTTAATATGATCTAATCAAGTTTCACCTCTTAACTGTTCATTTTGGTAAAATATAATTTATCTAAATGTTTCAGGATGGACTTTGCAAGGACAATCCTGACTGTGGGTGGTAAGACATATTTAGAGTTTTAAATACTTGGGTTATCCAATACTGCATATTCTTGAAACTTTGGGGGATAAATTGTTAAGATAGGTATTAAAATTTTAGTTTAAATTTTAAGAAGTGGTACAAGGGGGTTTCAGTTATGCAGACCAGATTATGTGTACAATGCATCTTGATTGATGTCACCCCTTCCATCCTCCTCCTCCATCTTTCCCAAAACCATTATTTTAAACTTATTTAGAGAGACACTTGGATGCTGAACACCTTGGGCAATAGTGACCATTCATTCGCCTTCCAGATCCGCTAAATTTTAGTATTTGCAATATTTGTTCCAAATAATTGTTTTTCTCTCAAGGCTAGCAGTCTGCCACTTGAGCCACAGCGCCACTTACAGCTTTTTAATGGTAAATTGGAAAAAAGTGTCTCACAGCTTTGCCTCCTTGAGCCTGATTTGAACCTTGATTGTTTTTCTTCAGATCTCAGCCTCTGAGTAGCTAAGAGGAGCCACTGGTGCCTGGCTTCTAATACTTTTTTAGAAAAAAATAAGCAAGAGTCACAAATAAAGTCTCCTGCATCTGTGCCCCAATTTCACTCCCCTCTCTATAACTCATATTTGTTTTCTCATTGTCATGCTTACTCTTCTCTGTTACTCATAAGCACCCTTACTGTTCTGTAAATTTCAAGAACATTACATAAAAGCCATCCTCTTGAACATACTTAACCTATAGTTCCCTTTTTATTCTGAGAATCATTCAAGATTTGAACATATTAATCTATGTGGTTTTGGTCTCTCAGCTATATAAAATATCACAGTTAATCTTGGGATGTTATGTTTTGTGGTAGAAATATTTTTTACATGATTTATTTGTTTAATGTACTTAAAATGTGAAGCCAACTAATATATTGTCAAAAGTATGTGTACCAACATATTGTTTCTCTTAATTAAGAGAACAAGTTGCAGCTTGTAATATTAGTTACCTAGAAGGCTGAGAATTGAGGATCCTGGTTCGAAGCCATCTGGGACAGGGAAGTTTGACTTTTGGCTCCAATTAACCACCAAAAAGCTGGAAATGGAGCTTTTCCACAAGAGGTAGATCACTAGCTGTGAGCAAAAAAAGCTCAGATAGCACCAGACCCTGTGTTCAAACCCTAGAACTGGCCTGCATATGCACATGTCCACACACACATACAAATACACACACATACACATACATACACACGCACATACACATATACACATGCACATACACATATACACACATATACATACAGTGAACAAGTTATTTAAATATAATTTCTATCTAATCTTAAATATAATTAAATGACCAAAACAGTTGCAGATACAGTACTGGAAATACCATAGAGCTGCAACTAAATTGGGCTCTCTTGGAGCAGGGGCTGATTTGGAAATTCCCATTCCCTGTTTCTTTGTGTCCAGGATGATGTATGTGATGGCTTTATTGTGTTTTCAATCTCTAGATTACAACCAACAGGTGTCTCTTACTGAGGCATTGTATAGAATGACCACCAAAGCATCAAGGGATGATCTTGTTCACCAGTGGTTTGAGGATGAGGTCCTGGCTGAAGCTTTCAAAGAAATTAAGGGCCGGGAATTTGAGACGGTGAGAGTTTTCCTGAGCTTTGTTTGTAAGCATCCTCTGCTCTGCTGGGTGTCAGCCTTAGGGGAAGATGATCTTTTCCTCAGTAGGATGAAGTTGGTATTCTTAAATTTCCAGGAACTTTGAGGGCAACAAACTTGGGGCCCTCCCAGGGGAAGTAGATAGAACTTCTTAGAGGTAACTGAGCCTGGAGACAGAATTCTGTGGGTTTCATAGATCCAGGAGAAGATGTACAGGTAGCAACTTTCCTCCCTTAAAGAGGCAGGAAGAGGTGAGAGGAGAAAAGAAGGTGTACTGTAGCCTTGCCAAGTACAGCCTTGATGATGGTAGACACAGCCTGCCATGCTCTAGTGGCAGAGAGCATTATGGAGTGGTGGTGATGTGAGCCTTTCAGCCTCCACAGTGGGAGGAACAACTCCTAGTATCTTCTTGTGACTGAGCTTATTATGATTGCTTCTTTAAGTAGCACAGAAGTAACTTCATGCTTGGCTAACATGTTTTACCTCTTCTGAAGTGTTCCTTTCTTGTGATGCTGAGGATCAAACCCATGTCAGGCAGCACTCTTCCATTGAGGTACATCTCTAGACCTAAAAAAAATTCTTTAAATAAAGGTTAGGCCCTTAGGAAAAGGTATAATTAATAACAGGAGTGCTCATATTAATGAAACTGTACAATCTGGATCATTACATGATTCTGATTTTATTATAACTTTTATTTATAATTTTTTTGGTTGGTTGTGGGACTTGAACTCAGAGCCTGGGCACTGTCTCTGAGATTTTGTGCTGAAGGCTAGTGCTCTACCCTTTTGAGCCACAACACCACTTCCAATTTTTTTTGGGGGGGAGGGCGGTCAGGAGCCAGTGACTCATATCTGTAATTTTAGCTACTCAGGAAGCTGAGATCTGAGATCACAGTTCAAAGCTAACCTAAGCAGGAAAGTCCATGATACTCATATCTCCATTAAGTAGCAAAAAAGCCAGAAGTAGAGTTGTGACTCAAGTGTCATAGTGCTATCCTTTTGTGGAAAAGCTAATGGACAGTACCAAGACCCCGAGTTTAAGCCTCAGTACCAGAATTAAAAAATAATTGCCATTTGAACTGAGACCTCATGTTTTTTGAGCTGATGCTGTACTACTTGAACCACTCCTCAGCTCTTTTCTTTACTGGTTATTTTGTCTCTCTGTATATGTGTGTGCATGTGTGTACACATATGTGTGTACACACATGCACACACATGCGCAGGCACATATATGTGTGCCTGCACGCCAGTGTTCCTGACTTGAATTCAGGGCCTGGGTTCTGTCCCTGAGCTTTTGTGCTCAAGGCTAGTACTCTACCATTTGAGCCACAGCTCTACTTCAGGCTTTTTTTGGTGGTTAATTGGAGATAAAAGTCTCACAGATTTTCTTGTCCGGGCTGGCTTAGAACCCTATCCTCGGATCTCAGCCTCTTAGATAGCTAAATTACAGGTGTGATCCACTAGTGCCCAGCTTCTTTTTCTTTTCACCTTTTCTTTGTTTCTTTCTTTTTTTTTGATGGAGTCTCACAAACTTTTCTATCTGGAAAAGCTACCTGAATAGCTAGGATTACAGGAATGAACCATTGGTCCCAGGTTTCTGATTTTATTAAATTTTTATATTCATCTCAGATTCTGGGCTACCGCCATATAGAGGCTGCATGTTTAGCCTGGATTCAAGATAGCTTCGATGGAAAGATCATGAATTTTGTGGCTCTCCCTGACTTGGGGTTGACCCTGATGCATGTGATGTTTGTATTTTGGCAAGGTAGTAGACTTACAAAGCCCGCATGTTCAACCGCAAGATGGAAACAAACGCCAGCTCCCAAGTGTGAATTCACTGAGAAAAGCAGAGGGCCTGGGGTCCTGTGGGCATCTAGACACTGGGTCCTCTCTCTCCATTTCACTCCAGCAGCAGGCAAACAGAAAATCTGAGAAAAAGCAATTGGTGTGTTTTTTAAAATCATTTCCCCTCCTGAGCCATTAGCTTCCTAATGAATTGCTTTTAAAGAAAGACTTAAACTGCTAAGGCCTACTTCTTGCTGAGGTGAGATTAGGCGTGATGAGAATTTGGCCACAGTAGCCAGTCCTGGCAAATAAAACCAAACAACTGGACCTGCAGTGTGCCTTTACCATGTTGGGACAACAAATTCCCTGCTGGGAGAATGCTAAATACAGTCTTTGCTCTTAGACCATAAGACAGAAGAATAACTCAGGAAAGTATGGCTTGGAACTCCTAGAAAGCCAACATGGCAATGGAAAATACACCCAGAAAATCTCCAAGTCGATGCATTGAAAGGTTGTGGCTAGTGCTAGGCAGGTGTTAGGAGATATTGGGGTTGAGCCTTCTCTTTGCACAACAAAGTTGTTTTCTCCCTTCCCCTCCTTCCTTCCTTCCTTCCTTCCTTCTTTCCTTTCTTCCCTCCCTCCCTCCCTCCCTCCCTCTCTCTCTCTCTTTCTCTTCCTTCCTTCCTTCCTTCCATCCCTCCATCCCTCCCTCTCTCTTTCTCTCTCCCTTCCTTCCTTCCTTCCTTCCTTCCTTCCTTCCTTCCTTCCTTCCTTCCTTTCTTTCTTTCTTTCTTTCTTTCTTTCTTTCTTTCTTTCTTTCTTTCTTTCTTTCTTTCTTTCTTTCCTTTTCCCTTTCTTTTCTCTCTCCTTTCTGTATATCCTAGGCTGCTCTCTCATAATTCTCCTACTACAACTTCCCAAGTGCTGGGATTATCTGCATGTACCCCCATACTCAGTTTGCAAAGTATTTTCAACATAATCTTTGAAAATCCTTATTGGATCTTATTTCTTTGTTGCTTTGTATGTCCCTCCCCCACAGTATAACCCGTTTTCACTGTATTTGATGTCGGTATAATTTGTGGAGAGGAAGGGGAAAAACAAATCATTTAAATAGGGATACAGGTGGACCCATTGCAACAATAAGATGTATAAGTCGTTATGTCGAAAGTGCAGTTTGCAACTTTGGGGGGGGGGATGGTGGGGAGAGGATAGAAGGGATGGGAAGGGGAAACAAAGGAGGAGGCTACAATGTTTGATAAGAAATGTACTCATTATCTTGCCCATGTAATTGTAACCCCTCTGTACAGTATTTTCACAATAAAAAAAAGAAAACCCTTATTGGATCCTGGACATTTAGAAGTAAGTACTGGACTGCATGTGGTAGTTAGAGTACTATTAACACATCTTAATTTTTCAAATAAAAATCGTTTGCATATTTACCTTGAAGGATGTTCGACAGTTTCTGAATCACTTAAACAACAAACTTGGTGACCAAAGAAGGTAAGATGTCTCTCTGGACATTATTTTGTTGACAATCTGTATCCTAAAAATGTGCAATATTTTAGATCACCCAGGATGTGTTTCACATTGGGGAAGACCAATAATGAGAGACCACTAAGGGTTCATTGATTAGCTACCTCAAGATAGCAGACCATTCTGCCTGGTGACTTGTTCTATTGTGTTTTTAAATTATCTGGAAGCTAGGCACCAGTGACTCACACCTGTAATCCTAAATACTCAGGAAGCTGAGATCTGAGAATCACATTTCGAAGCTAGCCCAGGCAAGAAAGCCCATGATACTCTTAACTCCAATTAACCACCAGAAAACCGGAGTGGAACTGTGGCTTGAAGTGGTAGAACACTACTTGCCTTGCATGAAAAGCTCAGGGACACTGCCCAGGCCCTGAATCTAAGTCCTATGACTGAAAAAAATTATCTGGAGCATATTTATATAAGATATGGTAAAATTTTAATTCTAGAAGCCTTCAGTGGGTCTATAGATTTTATGAAGAACAATGTCACTTGAGGTTAATGTTGATAGACATATAAAAGACAGGTAAGTCCTTGATGAAATGATATTTGATAAATGCATTCTTTTCTTCAGAAATCTTGCCAAGTAGTTTGGCTGAGAAATTTTTAGTGCTGGCAAACTTGGCCAATAGACTACCAGATGGAGATTTGATATCTCAGAGCTGTTCCCCATTTCCAGGGGTCAACTCCCCCATCCCCACTCTGAATAAGGAGACTTACTGGCATACCCTCAATTATAGATTCTGGCCACAAGAAGGTCTGTAGGTTGTCTATGGGGTTCACTCCTAGTTTTATTCTTTAATTGTGAGGTGTTTTTGCAGGGTCTATTCATTTCCGTGCATTGCTGCTTTTGCGGATGAGCATGAGGTATGTTTGTCTTTGGGGCATCATGGGGGTGGTATACAAAGAAACCCACAGATTACATAGTTAGGTTAGACTTAGCTCTTGTTGCTCAAAGGAGTTCTTAAAGCTGAAGATGCTAACTTCCAACTTCTCCTATAAGATCCCAACTTGCAAAAGGAGAGCTCTTACCATAATCAGGCCTCATTGCCAGTAGGTTTAAGGACTCTCATGTCAGTGTCGGAAGAAGGAATATTAGAGTCTGCACAGTTCAGGTACAGGAAGCTTGCTTATGCTACTTATTCACAGGTAGCATTATTCATGCCTGCATTGGAGGGAAAGGGTGACATTTTCGCTTCTCTCTCCTTTCAATTGGTGTCCCCTCTTCCTTCCCCAGCAACTCAGGGTACTCTCCACCTTATATTTCATAGGACAGTGACTATCAGGAAAGCTGCCCTTACATATAAAGTACCTTTATAGTAGAGTATGGGTACTTTCACTGGTACAAAGTACGTGTTCTTGCTTTCATTCTATCTTGTATTTTATAGTGCAAGGCTGGCCAGTTTTACTTCACTCTCTTCTTTGATTTCTAGAGAAACCAATGCCCTTGATGGGCACAATCCAAACCTATGACACCTCAGATTCAGGGTGGGATGTTTGTAAGTTTCAGAGCCTTGGTTCAGCTGAGGTTGCCTGGTCCCTGGCTGCTAAATGTCCCCCTTTAACCATTTCCTTGCTTTGGATTCAGTACCCACTTCACAGTCTCTGGAGCTGAAGTTTCAACTCACCATCACATTATATGTTCTTTCTCTCTAGAACTGATTGTATGTGTGTCTGTGTCTGCCTGTATCTGTGTCTGGGGTTTGAACTCAGGCCCTTGTGATTTGTAGCCAGGGTTTCTGCTGATAACTCATTCCTCTAGTCCCCTGATGATTTTTTGTACTGGTTATTTTTGAGAGAGAGAATCTTGATTCCTGCCCAGGCATATGTCAGGAACTGTGATCCTCCTATTGGCTTCTCATCATAGTGATGGTGACAGACATTTGTGCCAGACCTAGTTTCTAGAGCTGATTTTTTTTCTTTTTCTTTCTTTCTTTTCTTTTTTTGTCGGTCATGGGGCCTGGACTCTGGGCCTGGGCGCTGTCCCTCAGCTCTTCAGCTCAAGGCTAGTACTCTACCACTTGAACCACAGAGTGCTTCCGGTTTTTCCTGCTTATGTGGTGCTGAGGAATTGAGCCCAGGGCCTCATGCATGCAAAGCAAGCACTCTACCACTGAGCCACCTTCCCAGGCCTAGAGCTGATTTTGATGCTTGTATTTCAAGTCTATATAGTTTTCCTTTGGTGGTGAAAGGATTCCACACTGGATTCTTGTAGGCTCCCGAATTTCTATCAACTTCACCCCTCATGCTGACTTCTAGTGGCATGCATTGTGAGTGTAGCCTTCATCCAACCTCTGTAGCTGTTAAGTAGGCACATATGATGAAAGGTATCTCAGCAATATTTTTTATAGGCAAAGGAAAGCAAGCTGTAAGTCTCACGTTTAGAGGAATGAAAACATATGTGTATATATATATATATATATATATATATACATATGTATGTGTGTTGTATATATATGCATATATATATATATATACATACACACATATGTGTGTGTGTGTAATCCAAATTCTGAAATGCTCCAAAATTCCAAACTAAGTGTAAACATGATGACACATGAAAAATCTTGCAGCTGGTCTCATGTGAAGCACAGCCAAGCACAAGTGCACTTCGAGTATTGTGCAAAAACACTCCTCTAGGCTATGGATATAAGGAGTGTCTGAAGCTAAGCATGCTTTGACTCGGGTCTCATCCCAAAGATGATTCCTTATGTTTGTGCAGGTATTCCAAAATTTAGAATATGAAACTTGACATACACATTTTTACTAAGAGATGTTCAATCTGTCCTCCCTGATACTTGTTTAGAGATCTTCTGGGTAGAAACAAAGCTTTGTTGTGCTGGGAAGGTGGCTCAGTGGTAGAGCGTTTGCCTTGCATGCATGAGGCCCTGGGTTCGATTCCTCAGCACCACATAAGCAAAAAGAAAAAGCCGGAAGTGGTGCTGTAGCTCAAGTGGTAGAGCACTAGCCTTGAGCTGAAGAGCTAGCTGAAGGACAGCGCCCAGGCCCAGAGTTCAGGCCCCATGACCGGACCCAAAAAAGGAAAAGAAAAAAAAAAAGAAACAAGGCTTTGCTGTCTGGGGCTATCTGGGTGCCAGTCAGTGGCTCATGCCTGTAATCTAGCTATTCAGGAGGCTGAGACCTGAGCAGCCAGCTAGGGTAGCAAAGTCCATGCGACTCTTATCTCCAATAAACTACTCAGAAAAAGCTGTAAGTGGTGGTGTGATTCAAGTGGCAGAGCACTAGCCTTGAGCCAAAGAAACTCAGGGACAGTGTCCAGGCCCAGAGTTCAAGCTCTAGGACCAGCAAAAAAACCCCAAACCAAAAAACCAGAAACAAGACTTTGCTAATTTAGCTCATGGAAAGGATCATATGAGAATTAACCCCACACTGTTTGGATCTCTCTTTTCCTTCTGACTTTACTGTGTGCACTTATAATAGTAAATTAACATGAAAGTAATTTAAACTCTTTGAGTATTAGCTACTCCAATCACCATTTATATTTGGCCATGTAATTTCCTTTTTCTGAAAGTTCCCACCATATGCAGTGTGGATTATTACTGTTTTAATGTACAGCTCCTGTCTCTGTGATTTTCTCCAAAAATGTGAGGGTAGAGTCACCTGGAATATTTAAATCTCTATTAAACATTTTAAGGGCATGATAGGATCCTATGGTTTATGCCTATAATCCTAGATACTCATGGGGCAGCAATAATCTTGGTATGGTGGCATGTGTCTATGGACCCAAGAATATGGGAGGCTATAGTGAGGAGGATTTCAGTATGAGCCTGATCCTAGGCAAATCATGAAACCTTATCCAAAAATAACTAATGCACAAATGACCTGGGGTGTAGCTCAGGTGTTAGAACATCTGTGTAGCAAGTATGAGGCCTGAATTCAAACCACAGTACAAATAACACACACATCTGTCTCTGATCTCTCTCTCTCTCTCTTTCTCTCTCTGTCAGATATACACACACACACATACACACATCTCTCATCTCTCTATTGAGAGAGGAATATTGCCATTCATGGGCAAAACCTACAACAGCTCCAATTCAGGATAGAATCTTCAGAGATTTAAAGCCCTGGCTTAGCTGAGATTCTTTTTGGGTTCGGAGCCCTCTTCACAGCCTCTGGAACTAAACTTGACACTCACAACTCGTGTGTGTGTGTGTGTGTGTGTGTGTGTGTGTGTGTGTGTGTGTGTGTGTGTGTGTGTGTATGTATGTATGTGTGTGTACATGCATACTAAGGACAGTGGGATCTTGGAAATGGTCATTTAAAATTTAGATTCTTACTCCCTGTATTTTGCATAACTGAGTCAGATAGTAAAAAGAGACTCTGTATTATTAGGATATGTTATTCTAGGAAAGTACAAATTCTAATTTTATTTGACTCTCTGATGTGATTTTTTTCCTGTATCTTCTTTTTGTTGAAATTCCCTTATAGATGAGAAAGCCAGCAGATGAAAACTTAGAAAAATTTTGGATCGATTTCAACCTAGGAAGTGAGAGTGTAACTTTTTATATACACAATGCTGAGGTAATGAGGTTTGATTTCTGAGTGACTGAAGGACTTGGGAGTTGTTCACATGTAAACATGATATATGTACTCCTGACTTTCTCCTGTTTCTTAGAGTCCTCTGTGGGACACAATTAGACTTCAGAAGGAAGACATGGTTAATTTCAGCATCACAGGTAAGGTGGTAACTGCAGACTGCCCCACATGTTGCTCCAAGTGTTGCGTCTGGTTGTATTTGTGCTGGGTGTTTAGTTGGTCCAAGGGCAGATTTTGATTTTGCTGACATGGAAGAAGGCCATATGATGTGCTGCAATGGAAGGTACACTGTGCTTAGAGCCAAGGCCTGGGGTCCTAGTATGGAGGACCTCTGTGTGTGTGTGGGGTGTGTGTATGTGTGTCTGTGTCTGTGTGTGTCTGTGTCTGTGTCTGTGTCTGTGTGTGTTGACTTAATGTACATTTGTAATGTGAGGGAGTCTCATTATGATATTTCTGTATATAACACACAGTGTATTTAAATACATTTATTCCCTTTACTGTATCCTACTCATCTTCCCCATGTAACCCTCTTTCAAATGGCATTTTGCATTTCATTATGCTCTATTCATGTGTATGTGTGTGGAATATCCCCTGATCTTCTTTATCTCCCAGTAATCCCTCATTTTCCTCCCTCCCACTGACCCCCCCTCCAAGATAGTCTCCCTTTTATATTCATGTCTCACTACCATTACTACTATCATTATCATCATCATTTTAGGAATATACTCCACAAATGAGTGAAGGCATGCAATATTTGGCTTTTTGACTTCCATAATGATTGCAGTAGTTTTGCCTTCTCACCATTGATGGTTCCTTTGTTTTGTGAGTTTCAAGTTCAGTTGTAAACCTCAAAAAATTAAAAGTAGAACTACCATGTGATTCAGCAATGCCATTTCTCGGTATGTATGCAAAGTAATTGAAAGGAGAGTGTCAAAGATACAACTGTGTATAGCACACTATTGCTACCCGTAATAGCACTATTTGTAGTAGACAAAAGGTAGATATAAATTCGAACTTCCACTGAGGAACAAATGCATAAAAATGCACGGCTTATTCATATAATGGAGTATTATTTAGCTTTTTATTTGTTATAGGTTGTGGGGCCTGAATTCAGGGACTGGGTGCTCTCCCTGAGCTCGTTTGCTTAGTGCTAGTACCTACCACTTTTGCTCTCCCTGAGCTCGTTTGCTTAGTGCTAGTACCTACCACTTTTGCTCTCCCTGAGCTCGTTTGCTTAGTGCTAGTACCTACCACTTTGAGCCACTGCTCACTTACAGTTTTCTGGTGGTTAATTGGAGATGAGTCTCACGGACTTTCCTGCCCAGGCTGACTTTGAACCATGAGCGTCAGATCTCAGCCTCCTGAATAGCTAGGGAGTTATAGGAGTGAGCCACCAGCACCCAATTTATTCAGCTTTTAAGAGGAAGAGAATTCTGCCTGGCGCTCATGCTTCTCAGGAGTCTGGGATCTGAGGATTTGTGCTTCAAAGATGGCCCAGGCAGAAAAGTACCCATGAGACTCTTATTCCCAATTAACCACTCAAAAACTGGAGGTGGTGCTCTGGCTCAAAGTTGTTGAGCTCAAGGACAGTGGCCAGGCCCTGAATTCAAACCCTACCACTGACAAAAGAGGAAGAGAATTCTGACAAGGTTAGAAATGGATTTCAAGATCAATGAAAGTGGTTACTATGGTAAATTGTTGTGTTTTATTCAAGTTTTTGGATACAATAAAAACAAATAGTTCTCATATCTGTCCTTCCTCTCCCCCAATCACAGTGGTGACCAATGAGTGTACAATTTGAAACAGAGTGAGTTATTCAATTTGCATACTAGGAGCAGTGAACTTTGCTTTGGATTTAGAAATGTGGGATTTCAAATAGAAATATTGGAATATATAAATAGCATATATATGACATCTATATCTATATCCAATAGGCTAATATCTATCTATCTATCTATCTATCTATCTATCTATCTATCTATCTATCTATCTATCTATCTATCTATCTATCTATCTATCTATCTATCTATCTAATGTTCTCTACCACTTGAGCCAAACCTCCACATCTGGATTTTTGATGTTTAATTGGTGCTAAGAGTTCACTGGATTTTTCCTGGTTGAACTGATTTTGAATTATCTTCAGATCTCAGCCTCTTGAGTAGCTAGGATCACAGGCATGAGTCACTAGCACCCTGAGGGCTTAGGGTATTTGAAAGTCAAATACCTGCTATATTAAACAAAATGGCTCAGTAAAAACCTTAAGTTGTAGCTAGGCACCAGTGACTTACACCTGCAATTCTAGTTATTCAGGAGTCCGAAATTAGAAAGCTGGAAGGTTTTTGGTTCATAGTCAGCCAGGCAGAAAAGTATACTAGACTTTATTGATAAATTGTGTGTATATATAAATACAAATGGTAAGATAGTTAATATTCCATCATCTTATTTCAGAGAGGTCTGGAGAGTTGAGAAACATACTATGCAGTTGTTTAGCATCATAGCACCTTAAACTCTCTACTGCACTAATACTCATGGTGTACTATGTTTTTATTGTTGTTAGAAACTGAGACGATGAAGGTGCTCCTTGTGAACCTGAAGAAGCCACTTATTATCAACCAGAAAGAAGTGATGAAAATAGAAATCCATTTTGATGTGCTCTTTGACATATCACAAGCAACCATTCAAGCTTTAGGGGAAGACAGACAGGTAGTAGATTTTGCTCTTTTTGATGAGTTTACAATGTTATAATGTGTTTCTTATCTCTTAAATTTTTCACTGGAGCTGAGTGTTGGTGGCTCACACCTGTAATCTAAGCTACTCAGTAGGCTGCAACCTGAGAACCAAAGTTCAAAGCCAGCTGGGGCAGGAAAGTCCATGAGACTCTTACCTTCAATTAATCACCAGAAAACTGGAAGTGGAGCTGTGGATCAAAGTGGTAGAGTGGTAGCCTTGAGCAAAAAGAACTCAGGGACAGTGCCCAGGCCTTGAATTCAAGCCCTATGACAGACCAAAAAAAAAAAAAATCTTTATTGTGTTTGGATATGACTATTTGTCCAAGCAGAAGCCGTGATCTTTATAATGAGACAAGTTGAGAGTTCTAGCTTCCAATCCCATTACTTCCCTTCTTCTCCATTGTTGTCCTCACCTTGTAGGTAACAAAGCCTCTGTGCCCTGTGGTGCTTTCTTCTACACATTGGGAACAGTTCTTCACCTTGTTCTTCTGGGGATCTTGAGGCTATGTGTGCCCTCAGGGCTGCTTCATATCTCCTGTTCTCAGCAACTTCTAGCCATGGAGGAATAATTAAGGATAGAGTTTCTGGGCTGGGGATGTAGCTCAGTAGTAGAATACTTGCTTGGGAAGCAAGAGTCCCTGGGTTGGGCCCAGCAGTGGTGGATGGGGGAAAAGGGCTTTTCACAGAGTTTCTCTTAAGTTCTCCCCATAGACTTATCATAGAAATGATTTGTATATCTCCCATCTTGCTGGGGTCTCTGTCTCCCTGTGTACATACAACAAGCGCTTTTCTCTGTCACAGACTAGACAAAGCAAAGAACTTTGTGAGAGGAGAGGATATGCTACAGTGGTAATGGCCAGTGGAGTGTTAAAGTGGTCAGTGGCCTAAAGTCAGGGAGTCTTGGGCCAGCCTCTTGTTGGTGTGAGTTGTATATGAAGGTAGTTTATAGATAACCAAGTGGTATAAAAATACAAGTTTCAGAGCCTTCTCATGGATGAGGATGAAAAATAAGTAAGGAAAATGAATTGCTGAAATAAAACAAAAATAACCTTCCCCGTCACATTACATTGGCCTGACCTGACAAGCTTGCCTTTCTTTAGGAAAACCATTAAAATCACAGGCATTTGCACATTTTATGATGATCAAAAGGTTTGGGAGGGAGGTGTGCATGGGATGAAGGCCCTAATGCTAGAGTAGGAGCCCCTGTGGGCGCGGATGGGACTGGAGCATGCTGGAGTGAGGAGCTCACTGCAGACATGCCAGAGACAGCCTCAGTCCCTGCGTGAAGCAGGGATTAGAAGTTACCAAGGGCCTTAAGACTGCGAGTAAAGACAGGAGAGCATGGCCTGATGGTCCTGACACATCAGTAAATATGAGAGGTGGGGTAAAAGGTCATGTTGCTCCTGTCCCTCAAGAGTCAGAAGCCTAAGGGCCTGGCACGGACTCAGGCTCTGGTGAAGGTTGCTGCATGATAGCATGGCACAGGGCATTGGAAGACTGGACAGAACACGTGTGCTAGGGAGAGCTCCCTTTTAGAACAGAGCCACTCCTGAAGTGTTGAACTCATGCACTCATCCATGTTTAGGTGGATCCATTCATGAGGATAGAGCTTTCATTCATAAAGGTAGATCTCTCACCTTGCAACACTACTGCATTGGGGATGAGATTATAGCCCAGGAAATGTGAGGAGCAGATGAAAGCAGAGCAGCTGGGAAGACACCAGAGTGGGCAGCCAGACCTGGTCCTGGAAGGAGGGGAGACAACAAGAGCTGGGAACAGTCAAAGGATCCTTCAAAAGGAGACAAAGAGAAGACTAATTTGTCAATGTATCATGTTATACGCTTTAAAATCCTTCCCCCACTTTGTAAAGCAACTGCCTTTAAAATGATAGGGTTTTGGGTTTATATTTCAGAAGTTGCCTGAACAGATGAAAATTTCCTCAGAACTTTCCAGTACGCTCAAAAAAGAAGACAATAAGAGGCCTAATGGCGATGAAGGAGAAACAGGTATGTTCAGATTCTGCACACTGTAAAAGCATGATGATCCCTTATTAACACTCTCTATAAAAGCATGATGATCCCTTTCCTGAAAAGGTCCCAGAAATCTCAGGGTCATTAGATAAGAGTAAGAGGCATGAGCTGGGAGCCAGTGACTCATACCTGTGATCCTAGCTACTCAGGAGTCTGAGATCCGAAGATCACAGTTCCAAGCCAGCCTGGGGAGGAAAGGCTATGAACCTCTTACCTACAATTAAGCAACAAAGAATTGGAAGTAGAGCTTTGGCTCAAGTAGTAGAGTGCTAGCCCTGAGCAAAGAAAGCTAAAAGGCAGTACCAAGGTTCTGCGTTCAAGTTCCAGGATGAGAGAGGGGAGGAAAGGAAGGAGACACGGGAACGAAATAGGGGAGACTGACTGATAACGTCTCTTTTAGGGGTCATTTAGAAATGACAAAGAGCAGGACTTCTGGGTGGCAGGAGGCTCCTGCCATCATACCTGTAGTGTTACCTCCCATAGGGCATTTATCTGCAGCAAAGCACAACCTGAGATTGAAGGACAGAAGGTCAGCAGGAATCAATTTTATTCCCACTATGAGAAATTAAAAGCAATGATATTTTATAATAGTATTTAAAGTATGATAAGCATTCAAAAAGAGATTTGTAAGACCCTCCCCACCTCCATACACATAGAAGAGTATAGAACACTGCTGAGAGAAATGAAGACTAATCTAAATGGAGACAGATCATATGTTGGCAGTGTCAGGGAACAAATAATCTTTGTCATTAGAATTTAACCTCAAAATAGGAGGCACCAAAGGGCCAGTTTATACAGGGTTTCTTCCTAAGGGCTGTGGTTTCTAATTTGAAGCAAAACCTAACTCTTAGCTCTTACCAAAAACTTGATAACATACTGGAAGGGGGGGGTGTGGTTCAAGGAAGAGTAGTGGGAAGGCTGTCAGGTTTAAATGCTTTGTTCTGAACATGTATAGAGCAGGCAGAAGAATCCACTGACCTGGTAGAGTTAGGTGGTGCTGAGGAGGACCGCTGCCTCTTAACAGTTCCCTGGAACCAGCAGCCTGAGACGACTCATGTGAGTATCAGATAAAAAGAAGGTGGTGCTATGTCCTGTTGGGTACTGACAAGCAGATGCCTTCCCTCCTCCCCTGTAGACCATTTCCTCCTGGCCAACCAGCTGCCAAAGTCTTGAGCATCTCCTCTGCTAGATTATTTTTGTTGGCTAAGTGTGTGGGTGCTCTCCTTTGTGAGATGCATGCAGGACTGATCTCTGCCTTGTTTACTCATTTGGGATCTGGAGAGTAATGTGTAGGGAAAGGAACCCAGCGTTGGGAGTCGGGCATGAACTAGCTCTGGGACCACTTAGACAAATTAACAATACTGCTGCTGGGGCTTCCTATCAGTGGTGATGGCAAGTTCATAGGTGTGGCCTTAGGCTTTAGAAAATGGGGTAAATAGGGCTGGGAAGGTGGCTCAGTGGTAGAGTGTTTGCCTTGCATGCATGAGGCCCTGGGTTCGATTCCTCAGCACCACATAAGCAAAAAGAAAAAAGCCGGAAGTGGCACTGTGGCTCAAGTGGTAGAGCACTAGCTTTGAGCTGAAGAGCTGAGGGACAGCGCCCAGGCCCAGAGTTCAGACCCCACGACCGGACCCCCCCCCCAAAAAAAAGAAAATGGGGTAAATTACAGCTAGACAGGAGTGAGAAATTCTGGGGTAAGATTTCCCAGTGGGATGACTACAGATAACAACACTGGGTGTTTCAGAGCACTGGAAAGAAAGGACTGTGAGTGTGTTCATCACAAAGAAATGATGCTCAGGGCAGGGCATGGTGGTTCACACCTATATCTCAGGAGGCTGAGACTGAGAGTTCTAGTCCAATCTGGGCTATGCAGTGAGACTGTCTCAAAAAAACCACCACAAAACAATACAAAAGGTGAGGGGGGCAGGGGAAGAAGACAAAGATAAATGTTAAAAACACTTAATTTAAATATTTCATGGTATATTCAAGCATTAAAAAATTACATTAATGTACATAATTTGTGCATGTGGCAGTTAAGAAATTAAAGAAAATATGCTAGAGCACCTGCTTGTTATATATAGATATCTAGTTTTTAATTAATTTCCCCACATCCTACAGAAATGTGATGGTGGTGTCATGATTATTATGTTTAACAACCAACATTAATCCTTCAGATGAGATGCTGCCATTTTCTTCTCTGCCAGGGTTGCAATCTGTGACTCTCTTACATAGTAACAAACCCTTTCTTGTGACTGGATACAAAGCTTTTGGAGCAGCCAATGCTTATTTAGAGCCAAGTTGAGTAAATAAAGAGTTTGGGATTCCATTGGGATGCTTTTCCTAAGAATTGTGAAGTAGTTACAAAAGACATTCAAGAGACCTCAAAGGAATCATAACATATTTTTCTTCTTCTTGCAGCCAAAAAAAGCAGCTGATCGATCACCCGAAAAATCGAAACCAGATACAGAACAAGGTCTGATATGTTTTATAGATTATAAGGCCCAATTAGTATCTAAATGTTTCCTGAAGATGCGGAATGTTGAATTTGTTTTTAATCTTTGTTATTTTGGAGTTATTACAAAGCAGGTGAATTCTTCAAATGTACAAGAAGCATCAGTTCAAAGTCAGGTTCCTGAATTAGGTGACAAATCTAAGTAAGTGACTTAAAATTTTATTCTGATATTACACGACATAGGTGTACAGATTCACAGGGCATAATGTGATGTTTCTGTACCTCGTACCAACTGACCATCCTGTATCCCAAATGCCTAGAACAGAAGTGTTTCAGATTTCAGGTTTTAGAATATTTGCATACACATAATGAGCTACCTTGGCAATGGGACCCATGTCTAAACACAGAATTTTTTTTGTTCCATGTACACCTTATACCCACAGGCTGAAGGCCAAATTACACAGCCTTTCAGTATGCCTGCATGCCTGCCACTTCACTGCAGGATACCAGCAGTGGCATTCTCCACTGAGACATGATGTTGTCACTCATTAAGTTTTGCATCTTGGAGCATTTAGAGTTTCTTTTTTGTTGTTGTTGTTTTTGTTTTGGTTGGTCATGGGGCTTGAACTCTGGGCCTGGGCACTGTCCCTCAGCTCTTCAGCTCAAGGCGATTGCTCTACCACTTGAGCCACAGTGCCACTTCCGGTTTTCTAGTGGTTTATTGGAGATAAGAGTCTCAAGGACTTTCCTGCCCAGGCTGGCTTTGAACTGTGATTCTCAGATCTCAGCCTCCTGAGTAGCTAGGATGACAGGCGTGAGCCACTGGCACCGGCTGCATTTAGAGTTTCTAGGATAAAGACTATCAGCTTTTTGTTGACAACCCGATCTCAATTCCTTTAGATATTGACCCAGAAGTGGGATTGATAAATCACATATTACTTCTAGTTAATTTGTGTGTGTGTGTGCAGGCTAGTACTGGGGCTTGAACTTGGCTTCACATTCTCCTTTAACTTTTTCACTGATACTCTGCTACTGATGTCATGTCTTTACTTCTGGTGTTTTTTTTTTTTTTTTTGTGAGGGGGGCTAGTTAATTGGTGAAAAGAGTCTCACTAACTTTTCTACCCAGGCTGGATTTGAACTGTGATCATCAGTCATCAGCTTCTTGAGTAGCTAAGATTACAGGGGTAGGCACCAGGGCCTGGCTGTATTTTTAATTTTGGAGGTATCTCCATGCTGCTTCCCACAGAAGCTTTATTGGCATTCAGTGTGGGAGGGTTCCAGTTACTCCACAGCATTTCAGAACTGTTATATATGTACATACATGTATACATGTGTATAATAGCCCATAAGCATGTATACATGTATATACATCTATATGCACACATACAGACACATGCATACACACATATGCATGCACATGCACACATGTGTGCATGCACATACATGCCAGTGTATGGCTATATGGCATGTACATGTGCATATATATACATGCACACATGCATGCATATGTATATGTATAAGCACCTGCATGTGTACATATGTGTATATGGTTATATGTGTGTAGATGTACATGTGTACATATATATGTATATATGCTGTGAATAGACATTTCTTCAAAGACCACCCACTGGTGGCTACGATGTATACAGATGCTCAGCATCCGCAGTCACCCCTGGGGCCAGGGAATAGAAGTGCCACACCTTAGCATTATGTGGTTGCAGATCCTACCCTGTCTTTTTACTTGTTTATTTATTTATATAAGTGGTCCTTCTCTGTCAGATAATCTGTGGAAATATCCTGCAAGATAAGAAGTATGAATGGGTACTTCCTGTGCGTGGAGCTCAGGAGCAGGGGGGACATGGCCCAGGAGGGGGAAAAGTGAGACCTGAGGGACTCAGGCAGGTGATAATTGCACTAATCCATTAAATTTGGTCTCAATGGTTTTAGGGAAGACTCTGCTTTTGAGGGGGACCGAAAACAAGAAAGAAGGAAGTCGGTAATGTAAATTTTTTTTTATCTTAAGGCAATTCTTAATTTAAAAAGTATAAATATCAGCTGGGTGCTGGTGGCTCACAACTGGATTCCTAGCTATTCAGGAGGTTGAGATCTGAGGTTTGTGTTTCAAAGCTAGCCTGGGCAGAAAAGTCTGTGAGACTCTTGGCAGGCAGAAATGGAGGTGTGGTTTAAGTAGTATAGCACCAGCCTTGGGCAAAAGGTAAGGGACAGCACCAGGCCCTGAGTGAAAGCCCTAGTACTGGCACAATACATGCATGTATACATACGCATGCAAACATATATGCATACACACATATACATATACATGTATTTATACATACATATTATATGTATACATGTATGTGTGTGTATATTAAGGTACACTTAAATTACCTTTCCTGAATAGATTAATCTTGTTCTAAATTTATAATCTTTTATAGCCAGGCTTAATTTCAAAATGTTTCCAAAAGCCTTCTATCTGTGTTTGGGTCTTCTAAGATGCAGAGAAACCTGTCGTTTTGTTTTCTTGTGCTGGGCATCAACCCCAGAGCTTTGCATATGCTTACCACTGAGTTCCATTGCTAGCCTAGAGTCCTGACTACATCCCTAGCCTGGAAAAAACATTTCAACTATGCTTTGCCATTTGAATGTATGTGTTGGAGTTGTGGTATTGGCATAATATTCAGGTCCAGCTGCTTTTGTTCTCCAGCGGTAAATGTGATCAAAGATGACTTGTCACCCTTTGTATTTAGCAGCTTGGTTGGGAATCACACAAAAAAAAGAATAATCCTTTTCTTCTTTTTTTCTCTCCCCCTCCTTCCTTCTGTACGTTTTTATTATGGAAGCGAGCACAGTCTTCTAACATAATTTGCTTCTCTTATGTTTATTATAGCATGTTTAGTCTGCATGCAGCAAAATGTTTACTTGCACATAAGTGACATTCTCCTCCTAGTAAAGGTTCTTACTGATCAGCAGTGTTTGTAAAAGTCTAATTACAGGAAACATCTCTTCTCTGATGACAGTAAAGATTCAAGTTCTAGTCCCAGTGAAAAATCCTGGACCAGTAACAGCAAAAAGAGATACCTAAAGCCATACTCTAGGAGAAGAAAGTCAAGTGTCAACCATAGCATGAGAAGTGAGTGCCTGGGGTTGGAGGGGAGGCTCAGTTGGTAGACAGCTAGCCAATGAGTGAAAGCGGCCTCAGGTTCTGAGTCTGAGTCTCAGACCTAGAGGAAAAAAAAAAGTTCCTGCTTGTCTTCCTTTGTCACACATACAACAGCAAATACTTATTTTTCAGCATGTGATGGGACAAAGGGTACCAAAGAAATGTGTGATGTGAGGCCTTGTCCCTGTGAGAGTTACATCAGAAAGGCCAAGGCCAAGAATATGCACTTAACCAGCAATTGTTAGATATGAGTCATGGGTAAATGGACTGGGAGTTCAGGTCAGAAGAATCTGGCATGAGCTAGAATCATCTGTAAGGAATCATCTGTGAGAGATAACTCTCAGAAAAGGAAC
The DNA here is from genome assembly GCF_024711535.1 of Dipodomys merriami. Classification (NCBI taxonomy): domain Eukaryota; kingdom Metazoa; phylum Chordata; class Mammalia; order Rodentia; family Heteromyidae; genus Dipodomys; species Dipodomys merriami. The sequence continues at coordinate 26,288,905 of NW_027202937.1, read as the reverse complement.
AGGATTTGAAGGGCTGAGAGGTAAAACTGGCTAAAAAGGTAACACTGATCAAAAGAGGCTGAGATAAAATTACCAAAGTGAAACCAAGGTCAGAGTTTGACATTGGAGGGTGAGGGCTTTGGAGCCACAAATTCATGCTGGTGGGAGAAGTATGATTAAATAATTAGAACAGCACCCAAAGAGTAGACACTTGAACAAGTTGTCCCAAATGGGAACTGGGATACCTAATGAAGAGGGTGAAAAGTGGATTTCCTTCCATCTTGATCAACGTGTTCTTTGTGTACCTACTTTCTTTTGTATTTTAGTATTACCGCTTTCCCCCGTCAATAGTGGCAGTGATCTCAAGAAACACAGAGTAAGTAAACGTTATTGGGCTGCTGTGGGGCCTTATGGATCAAACTGCATATTTCAAAACCAAAACACAAGATAATTTTCTGAGAATGCAAGAGCAACAAACCAATGGCTCACTGCCAGTAGAAACAGCAAGGACTCCTCGGCCTTTGGTGTGAATCTTAGGTAAAGATGGAGAAGTTTTTCTCATAGTTCCCAGACACTGCTAAAGGCTCTTTATTATGAAGGATGCAGGAAACTGACTTCCTACAAAAAATATGCTCCCTGAACTAGCTGCATTTTAAAGCAAACTTATTGATTTTATTTTTGACATGTTACTTTGAGCTTCTGATAATTTCAGCATTTACACATAATGAAATGATATATGTATATGCATCTAGATAGACATCAATACATTTTACATATGTGTATGAAATACATAAACCAGAGATAATCACCTAGTATACAGGAGCTTTATAAGGTGTGGCTGCTGCGATTCTGAGTATCTCCTCCTGACTCGTGCAGAAATACACTGCGCAGCTAGTGTTCAAACCACTGGTTCCACCTGCCGGGGTCTCGTTCCCTAAGGACAGAGATAGGTCAAATCTACATGCTAGAGTATGGATACTTATTCCTTGGTATCTGTGGCTGGTTGATTCCAGGACCCTGACTGGATACTAAATCTGTAAGTGATCAAGCCTCATAAAATGGCATAGAACAGACCTGTCACCTATGCAGATCCTTCTTTATGCTTCAAATTGTCTTTAGATGACTTAAGATGAAATGTAATATGTAAATTCATTATTTTGTTGTATAGTTTAGAAAAGTAATGACTAAAAAATACTTGTACACCATGACTACAACTGGTAATGTTTTTCTGAGTATTTAAAATCCACACTTGGTTGAATTTGTGGATGTGGAATCTGTGGTTTTGTCCTCAGCATTTTTCAGGAAGGCAGAAGTGTGGAGTTTGAACTTAAAACTGAGCAAGGAGGCTTTGCTTGCTTGCTCATGGAGTCTCACCTCCAGCCTGGCTTTTTGCTGGAGATAGTCATCTAGCACACTTTTCTGCCTTATCTAGCTTCAATCCTTTGAATCTTAGCTTCGTGAGTATCTAGGATTACAGCTGTCCTTAACTATTGGTTCAATAATCAACCTGAAATAATGAATTGTCTCTTAGAAGAATGAACCAAAGGAACTGATTCAAATAGACACAGTTTGGGTTTTAAATAAACATCAAAGAAACACTACAGGTTTGAGACTCAAACTGATTAACCAACAAAAAGTCTGAGTTAATTTCAGTGAGAGCATTGTTGATTTTCAGTTTCAAATATTATTTTCTGTGCCAGAGTTCTGAGACAAGAATGTAGAGCAAGCATTGGTAAACATTATTTGTAAAAGGCCAAGTAATAAATATTTAAATTTCTTGAGACATAGTCGCTGTGGCAACAAATCAACTTTGCCTTTGTAGCCAGAAAGCTACAAAGTGGAGTATGGAAATGAACAGGTGCACTGCATTCCAATAAAGCTTTATTTACAAGAATAAGCAGTAGGTTTATCTTCCCAATCCCTAATTGGAAGTGTTTCTCAAACTTGAGTAATAATCAAAATGCCCAGAATGCTTGCTAACACACAGATGACTGCCAAGCCCATCTTCTTTGGAGATGGAGACAGGAGAATCACAAGTTCCAGGCCATCCCAGGCAAAGTTAGAGATGGTATTCAAAAAAACAAACAAACTGCAAAATGAAAGAGCTGGTGGTGTGGCTTATGTGGCTTATGTGGTAGGGCACTTTTGGGATCTTATATCTTAGTGCTTATTATTGAATGCAAGAGATCCGATACTTCAACTTTCTTTAAAAATATCAAAAGTATCTTGCAAGTTTTGATACAAAGCTTTGAGTGGTTATGAATGTTTAACAAGGATTATATTTTAGGCTAACACTCTGACACCAGTATGGAAAGACCTCCCCATGCAAAACAACACCACACCTCCCACGATTTCTGGAACAAAACCCCACGGTAGTTCCACCTTAACTCCTAAAGATTCTGCACAGAAAGTAGGTATGCACTTTTCAGTTGATTTATGTAGAAAAAAACTATATTTGGGGATGGGAAGTGTGAAACGCAACATCTTGAAAAAATATCTAGATGCTGAAAGTGTAAAGAAACGGTGTTTTTTCCCCCCCATCTAATGTCTCCATTAGCAAAGGAAGGAAGATCACATGTCTTAATTTCACTTTGATATCTGAGATTCAGGACTGGGAAAGTGGCTTAGTGGTAGAGTGCTTGCCTAGCATGCATGAAACCCTGGGTTAGATTCCTCAGTACCACATAAACAGAAAAAGTCAGAAGTGGTGCTGTGGCTCAAGTAGTAGAATGCTAGCCTTGAGCAAAAGAAGCTCAGGAGTAGTGCCTACGACCTGAGTTCAAGCAGAAAACAAAAATGAACAAATAAAAACGCAATTCAACTCAAATGGTTCCAGGCAAAGCTTGGTAAAATTTTTTTTGAAAGGATCGATAATAAGCCAGGGAGCGGTGTGTATGTATTTCTGTTTACAGTTATAAAATTAAATAGCCCACTAGTCTGGGGGGGCAGATTTTCTGTGATTCTCTCTCTCTCTCTCTCTCTCTCTCTCTCTCTCTCTCTGTGTGTGTGTGTGTGTATGTGTGTGTGCGTGTGTGCACGCGCATGCACGTGTGCGCGTGTGCACGTCTCCCATTTAGCTTAGCTTTTTCACTCAAGGCTGGTGCTCTACAACTGGGCCACAGATCCACTTCGAGCTTTTTGCTGCTTAATTAGAGATAAGAGTCTCATAGATTTTTCTGCCTCCTGACTAGCTTGGATTACAGGATAAGCCACCAGTGTTAACAAAGCTTTAACTTTTAGTTTTTAAACTTTATTGTAATTCTTTGCACCTTTTATGTTTGTAGATGTAGAGCTTTTCTTTTGTTTACATCCATCATTCTATAGCTTATTCCATTGTTGGGCATGTAATGGCACTTATTAAACATTTGGCTGACAGCCTCTTGCCTAGCTGCTATTGGCAGAAAAAAAATAGGAAAAGGGAAAAGGAGAGAAGAATAAGTAGCATCAACAAAGAAGGCAGCAAGAGGGGGGAAAAAGACCAAAGAAATTGAAACAAAATAATGAACAAAATGACAACAGTGAGTCCTTATTCTTAGTGATTACTTTGTAAATGGATTAAACTATCCAATTAAAAGAAGCACTGATTGAGTAGATTAACAAGCAAACAAACTCAGTCAGAGACTCATATTAGTCTGAAGGAAACACATAGGCTAAAAGTGTAAGGCTGGAAGAAAGATATTCCATACAAATGACAGCCAAAAAAGAGGCGGCAGAAGTGTCTATATTTGGACAATAAATGCTTAATAAAACCTGTCATGATAGATAATTTCTGTATGAGGATAAAGGGGTCAATTCATCAAGAAGATAGTAACATTTGTAGATATATATGCACCTAATATTGGATCACCTCAATATGTAAGGCAAATATCTTAAAGGAGAAATAGTTCATAACACAGCATCAGTTCAGTTAGCCACTTTCAAGGATGGAGAGAGTGTGGAGGCAGAAAACCGTGAACTTGGGTACTGAAGTGGGACAAATGGCCCCGACAGACACCATTCCAGGTAGCAGCATAACATGCCTTCCCCCCAAATATCCTCCTCCTGGGTAGGCTGGGCCACAAAAGAAGAAAGTATTAACACATTTAAGATTAAAATAGTTACAAGTATACAATGGTACAAAACTAGAAATTACCAACAGGAAAGATTGGGGGATAATTCACAAATACACAGAAAATAGGCAACATAGTGTTGAACAACCAGTGAGCCATAGAAGACATAAAAGTGTAAGTTAAAGTGCCTTGAGACAAAAGAAAATGGAAATGAAATACTCCAAAATGTGTAAGATATAGCAAAAGACACTAAGAGGGAAGATTACGGAAATCAATGCCTTCATTAAAAAAATAATCTTGAACAAATTAATTTCACACAGCAAGAAACAAAAATTAAACTAAGCCTAAAGCTAGTAGAAGGAAGACAATAATGATTAGAACTGAAATAAATGAAAAATATATAGAAAGAGAAATAGATCTATAAAGCTAGTTGATTTCTGTACCTTGTATTCTTGTGTGCTGATTTTGTATCCTTGGAACTTACCTGATACTTTTTTTTTGTAGTTTTGTAGTTCTCTCTTTATAATGTCCAATATAGATTCATTTCTCTGTCTTTTCTGGGCTTCTTATATGATCATGATTTTGTGACAAAATTGACATTTAGCTACACAAACCAAGTAAAGGAGAATTCTAAATGTGACTAATTATGATCATTTCGATAGATGCAGAAAAAAATGTCTGAAAAAGTAAACACTCAGTTTGGTACTGGCGGTTCACGCTTTTATTCCTAGCTTCTCAGAAGGCTGAGATCTGAGGATTATGGTTCAAAGCCAGCCGGCAGGAAAGTCTGTGACTTTTTTTTTTTTTTTTTTTTTTTGTGGCTTGTGGGGCTTGAACTCTTGGGCCTGGGTGCTGTCCCTCAGTTCAAGGCTACTGCTCTACCACTTGAACCCCAGTGCCACTTCTGGTTTTCTGGTGGTTAATTGGAGATGAGAGTCACATGGACTTTCCTTGCCTGGGCTGTCTTTGAACTGTGATCCTCAGATCTCAGCCTCCTGAGTAGCTAGGATTATAAGTGAGAGCCACTGGTAGCCTGGTTGAGACTCTTATCTCTAATCAATCACTGAAAAATTTGGGAGTGGTATTATAGTTCAAGTGGTAGAGCACTAGCCTTGAGCAAAAGAGCTTAGGGACAGCACCCAGGTCCAGAGTTCAAGGCCCACCCAAGATTGGCACAAAAAAAAGGAAAAAAAATAAACATCCTTTCATGATAAAATTGCTCAACACATTCAATCTATAAGGAATATTCCTCCACCTATTAGAGGCTAGATACAAGCAGCCCACATCTAACAGCACTCATTGGTGAAAGCTGAAAACATTTCCTCTAGGGTCAGAAGGCGATGGCAAGGTGCCTGTTCTCACCACTTGTGCTCAACGTTGTCCTGGAACTCCTACTCAGAGCAATCAGGCAAGGCAGAGACATATTGGAAAAGTTTAATTGTTGGCTCGCGACTGGAGCTTATAGAGAGAAGACTCCAAAACTACCCAAAACAAAACAAAACTCATCAGCTCAGTAAAGTTTTGTGTCAAGGATACAAAACCACATTACAAGAAGACAAGGTACAGGGGCTGGGAAAGTGCTCAGTGGTAGAGCACTTGCCTTGCATGCATGAGGCCCTGGGTTCGATTCCTCAGCACCACATAAGCAAAAAGAAAAAAAGCTGGAAGTGGCGCTGTGGCTCAAGAGGTAGAGTGCTAGCCTTGAGCTGAAGAGCTGAGGGACAGCGCTCAGGCCCAGAGTTCAGGCCTTATGACCGGACCTTCCTCCCTCCCCCCCCCCTCCACCCCTCCCCGCAAAAATAAGAAGACAAGGTACAAAATTAACATACCCAAATCCATCTCTCTCTTTCTCATGATTCCTGATTCTAGTGGCCAAAATTCTGTTGCTCTCCCACAGAGGGTAAAAGTAACAGGTATATAGCTGCATTTTTGAAACGCTGACAGGAGAACTCAAGGGTCAGTGAGAAATTAGAATCTGTGATACATTAACCTGTCAAAAGTGCTAAGATGACAAAGAACTTTTGAGAGAAAATTTGAGAAATACTTGTTACATTTAACGGTATTCCCATTAGACTAGCTACAGGTTTCTGAGCAGAAACTCCTGACCTTAGGAATCCATTGAAAGACAAATCCTGGAAGAAAATCAATTCCAGCTATACCCAGAAAAACTACCCTTAAAAAATGAAGGAACAGCTTCTAAGAGAAATAAAAAGAGGGAATTCATGATCACCAAGCTAGCCTTACAAAAGATTCGTAAGGGAGCTGGACAGCCAGAAATGAAAGGTAGCTACTGTCATGAAAATATGGAAAGTGTACATGCCACTGGAAGGGTGGATACAGAGAACTAGAAAAGAATATTATAGAAAATCATCAAAGCAAAAAGATGAAGAGAGGAAGACCAAATGGTCAAAATGACTAGAGGAAAAGAACAAAATGAAAGAAACCATTGCTCATCTATCCATCTTAAATGTCAGTGGATTTAACCCTCCAAAGAAAAGCTACAAATAAAGAGACCCAAAACCATTCTGCCCTCCTCAGTGAAGACATAGTTTAAAAGAGAAAGGCTGGATAAATGATATTTTAATAAATTTAAATAAAATTTTATATATTTAAATATTAAAAATAATTAAAATTAAATTTAAATAAATTAAAACAAAGTGAGCAAGAATTGCTATACTTACACTTGACAACATGAATTTGTGAGAAAAACTGAGAGGCAAAGAAAGCTACTATATAGTGCTCAAATGATCAAGGAAATTCATAAAGATATATGTAACTGTTGGTGAACTCAGTTTTATAGTTTGTGTTTTGTGCCAGTCCTGGGACTTAGAGGACTTGGGTGCTGTCCCTGAGCATTTTTTCCTCAAGGCTAATGTTCTACCACTTGAGCCATAGCCCCACTTCCAGCTTTTTTTGGTAGATAATTGAAGATAAAAGTCTCGTAGGCTTTCCTACCCAGTTTGGCGTTGAACCATGGTTCTTCAGATATCAGCCTCTTGAGTAGCTAGGCTTACAGGTGTGAGCCACTGGTTTCTGGCTCAGTTTTATGTTTTGCAAAAACATAAAAGAGACCTAAAGAGATGACAGACTCCAACATGGTAACAGTGAGAACTTTAACAACCCACTCATCTGTGGGTCATAGAAACCCCCAAAAATTTACAAAGAAAGATCTGGTCAGATGGAGTTTATTACTATTTACAGACATTCCATCCAACAGACAGACAACATAGCCTTTTCAACAACACATGGAACTTTCCCTAGACAAGACCATGTATTGGACCACAAAAAAGCTTTAACAAATTCACAAAATTGAAGTCCTAGCCTGTGGGTTGGTGTGTGTATGTGATCACAATGGACTGAAACTGGAGGATGGCAACAAAAATTTCAGAAATTATAGAAATGTAGGGAGAGGGCTGGGAAGTTGGCTCAGTGGTAGAGCGCTTGCGTTGCATGCCTGAGGCCCTTGGTTCGATTCCTCAGCACCACATAAGCAAAAAGAAAAAAGCCAGAAGTGGCGCTGTGGCTCAAGTGGTAGAGCGCTAGCTTTGAGCTGAAGAGCTGAGGCACAGCGCCCAGGCCCAGAGTTCAGGCCCCACGACCGGACCCCCCCCCCAAAAAAAGAAAAGAAATGTAGGGAGAGCAAACACACTCTTGAGTCAGTAGTAAGTCATCAAGGAAGTCACAAGAGAAAAATTTTTCTTGGAACGAGTGAGATGAAACACACCAAAACCTGTGGACTACAGTAAAAGTACTATCTCTAGCAACAAGTACCTACGTTTAAAGATCAAAAAACTCTAAATATGCATCTCAAAGACTTATAAAAACAAGACCAAACCAACCCATAATGAGTAGAGGAAAAGATGTGAATATTAGAGCAGAAATAAGTGAAATAGGGACTTAAAACAAAACAGCCAGGTGCTAGTGGCTCATACCTGTAATCTTAGCTACTCAGGAGGTTGAGACCTGAGGATCAGGGTTCAAAGCCAGCCCAGGCAGGAAAGTCTGTAAGATTCTCCAATTAAGTACCAGAAAACCAGAAGTAGAGTTGTGGCTCAAAGTGGTAGTGTGTTAACCTTGAGCAAAAGAGCTCAGGGATAGCACCCATGTCTTGACTTCAGGACCCACGACTGACCAAAAAACAACAAAAAACCTACCCCAAAACAACAGTGAAAAAGATCAATGAGAGAGAGAGAGAGAGAGAGAGAGAGAGAGAGAGAGAGAGAGAGAGAGAGAGAGAGAGAGAGAGAGAGAGAGAGAGAGAGAGAGAGAGAGAGAGAGAGAGAGAGAGAGAGAGAGAGAGAGTGTGTGTGTGTGTGTGTGTGTGTGTGTGTGTGTGTGTGTGTGTGTGTGTGTGTGTGTGTGTGTGTGTGTGTGTGTGTGTGTGTGTGTGTGTGTGTGTGTGTGTGTGTGTGTGTGTGTGTGTGTGTGTGTGTGTGTGTGTGTGTGTGTGTGTGTGTGTGTTCTTGAATTCAAGGCCTGGGTGCTGTCACTGAGCTGCTTTTTCTCGAGGCTTGAGAATCATAGCTCCACTTCCAGCATTTTGGTACTTAACTGGAGATGAGTCTGACAGACTTTCCTTCCAAGATTGGCTTCCAATCATGATCCTCAGATCTCAGGTAGGATTTCAGGTGTGAGCCACTGGCACTCGGCTAAAGAGCTGATTTTTGTTGTTGTTGGCTGTGGGACCTGAACTCTGGGCCTGGGAGCTGTCTCTCAGCTCTTCAGCTCAAGGCAAGCACTCTACCACTTAAGCCACAACGCCACTTCCGGCTTCTTCTGCTAATGTAGTGCTGAGGAATCAAACCCAGGGCCTCATGCATGCAAGGCAAGCACTCTACCACTGAGCCACCTTCCCAGACCCAAGAGTTGATTAAAAAACAACAACAACAACAAAATTTAGCTACATTAATGAAGAAAAGGAATTATGTAAAGTCAGAGATGCAAATAAAAGGCATTACAAACAGTACCACTGAAAAATAGAGAATCATTGCTGATTTTTATGAAAAAAATATATACTAACAATGAAAAGCCTAGAAGAGGTGAACAAATTTTTGAATAAATATTTAGCAAAACTAAACTATGAGAGCATATAAATACCAAGTAGACCAATAATAAGTAGCGATGTTGAATCAGGAATAAAATTTCCCATCAGACTAAATACCAGTACAAGTTGACTTGATTGCTGAATTTTGCCAAACTTTTTTTTTTAATATGCTTATTCATCTGGAACTGTTATGTCTTGTATTCAGAACTTCAAAGTACCTACCGATTCAGCGATGGCTCTTCCTTGGAACACTCAAAAGCTGAAGAAAATGTGTCTCAGGTATGATTTAATTGGTGGCGGTTCATTTGATTTTCTAGAGTTAGAATTATATTGGCATCACATGACTTATTCTTTAAAAATTTTTATTACTGTGTATTTTACAAAGGTGGTTTCATTGTGATGTTTCCAGACATGCATATTTTAATCAAATATATTGCTACTTATAACCTATTCTCTCTCCTTTCAATAAATTTTTATTATGTATGTATATATGTATGTATATATATATGAATTACTTCAATTGCATTCAATCCCCATCTCTCCGCACCCCCCACCCCACCACTGCCCAATCAACTTCTCCTTTTACCATTTCTCCAGTTTTCTATTCTAATACAGTATCCTTGTTTTACCTCGTGTCATTATTATTTTGTTGGTTATTTTGGATCTAGATTCTGAATATAAGAGAGAATATGTGATATATATCTTTCTTGGTCAGGCTTATTTCACCTAACATGATTAGCACTAGTTCTACCCATACACCTAAAAATAGCATCCTTCCACTGTTGTTAAATAATACTCTTCCACTGTTGCTAAATAATACTCCAGTGTGTCTGTGTGTATATGTGTGTGTGTGCATATATATATATATATATATATATATATATATATATATATGTCATAAACATCTAGGCTGATTTCATACTTGGCTGTTTGTGAGTAGTGATGCTATAAATATAGTGTACAGCTATCTCTTCAGATTATTCCCAGGAGTGGTCAGGCATAGTTCTATATTAGTCTTATTGTTAGCTTTGTGAAGAACCTCCGTACTGATTTCCATAGTGGCTTCACTAATTTACATTCCTACCAATAGTGTATATGTGTTCCTGCCTTCTCAGCTCTTGCATTCCTACCAGCATTGGTTGGCTGTTTGTTTACTCCACCATTCTGATGGAGTTGAGGTTGAAGCTCGGTGTCATTTTGATTTGCATTTCCTTTATGGCTTAATATACCTGATTATATTTTTTGGCCATTTGTATTTCTTCTTTTTGAGAACTGTTATTGCATTGTTTGTCCTTTTGGTGTCAAATTTTTGGAGCTCTTTATTATTCTGAATATTAATCCTTTGATGAAGAACTGGAAAAGATTTACTCTCATTCTCTGCATTTATCTCTTGATTCTATTTTTTCCTTTGCTTTGTGAAGCTTTATAGTTTAAATACAATACCATTTGTCAAGTTTTCTAAAATTTCCTGAGACATTAGAATCTTATTCAAAAAAGTATTTAATAATCTATATATTATGTAGATTACATAATATAATACATATTATATATGTATTAATATATTTTTGAGGGTGTTTCTTTTGTGTCTTCTTGTAGTAGTTTCAAGGTTTTGTGTCCTACATTTGAATCTTTGATCCACTTCGAATTAGTTTTTGTAAAGATAGGTGTTTAGTTTCTGTCTTTTTCATGTGGACATTACCTTTTCTCAATATCATTTGTTTGAGATTGTTTTTTATTTCTCCACCATATTTTTGGAGCTTTTGGAAAAAAATCTATGCTATAAAAATCTGTGCTATAGATGCACAGACTTGTTTTCTGGATCTTATTCCATTGGTCTGTAGTCTATATTTCTAGTAATTGTTCTTCCTCCTCCTCCTCTTCTTCTTCCTCCTCTTCTTCCTCTTCCTCTTCCACCTCCTCTTCTCCTTCACCTCCTCTTTCTCTTCCTCCTCCTCTTCTTCTTTTTCTCCTTCCTTCCTTCCTTCCTTCCTTGCTTCCTTGCTTCCTTGCTTGCTTCCCTCCCTTCTTCCTCCTCTTTTTCTTTTCTTTTCTCTCCCTCCCTCCCTCCCTCTCTCTTTCTTTCTCTCTTTCTTTCTTTCTCTCTCTCTTTCTTTCTCTCTCTCTTTCTCTCTTTCTCTCTCTCTCTCTTTCTCTCTCTCTCTCTTTCTCTCTTTCTTTCTCTCTCTTTCTTTCTCTCTCTCTTTCTCTCTTTCTTTCTCTCTCTTTCTTTCTCTCTCTCTTTCTTTCTCTCTCTTTCTTTCTCTCTCTCTTTCTCTCTCTCTCTCTTTCTCTCTCTCTTTCTCTCTCTTTCTTTCTCTCTTTCTTTCTTTCTCTCTTTCTTTCTTTCTTCTCTCTTCTTTCTTTCTCTCTCTCTCTCTTTCTTTCTTTCTTTCTTTCTTTCTCTCCTGCTCCTGCTCCTCCTCCTCCTCCTCCAGTTTGAACTTAGGGCCTCATACTACCCTGACTTGCTCTGTTGAGACAAATATCTAGCCATGCTTTTTGCTGGTTATTTGGGGGTACAACAAGTTCATGGACTTTTTGTCTAGGTTGGCTTTCAAACTATGTTCCTCCAGATCTCAGCCTCCTGAGTAAATAAGATTATAGATGTGAGCCATTGAAGACAAGCTATGGATGTCTTTGTACTTTGCTGCCCCCGCTTTTAAACCTGTGGTGCTGTAGTATAATTTAAAGTCAGATATTGAGATACCTCCAGTATTGTTCTTGTTGCTCAGGGTTAGTATCCTTATGCTTCTCTATGAATTTTTGGATTGATTTTTCTATTTCTATGAAAAATGGCATTGAACATTTTATGAGAATTATGTTGAACCTTTAGCTTGCTTTGGTTAGTATAGCCATTTTTATAATATGAATTTTGCTGTTCCATGAACATGGAAGGTCATTCAGTCTGTCTTCTTTAGTTTCTTACTTGAAGTATTCTAATTTTCATTGTGGAGGTCTTTCACCTCCTTTGTTGGGTTCACTCTCCATATTTAATTTTTTTGAGGTTCCTTTGAGTGGGATTCTTTTCCTAATTTTTTTTATCGTGTTCCTTATTAGCATAAGGAAAAACTGATTTGCATTTGTTGACTGTGTTCTGCCATATTAATGAAAGCTTATAAATCTAAGACACTTTGTGTACTGGAACTTGAATTCAGGGTCTGGACACTTGGCTCAAGACCAGCCCTCTACCACCTGAGCCCTATTCCACTTCTGGTCTTTTGGTTGTTCCTTGGAATAAGAGACTCATGAACTTTCCTGCCCAGGCCATTTTGAACTGTGATCCTTAGCTCTCAGCCTGGTGAATAGCTAGGGTCACAGTTTTGAACCAGCTTTGTTGGTGAATTCTACTCCTGCCCCCAGTGATATTAGATTTGAACTTATAGTGTTGTGCTTGCTGGGCATGTTCTCTCCCCCTCAGCCACGCTCCCCACCTTCATTTTTCTTTAGTTTATGAGAAAGTCCTGTGTTCTCCACCCTCTTGCTCCAGCCTCAAACCACTGTCCTCCTTCTTGTGCCCTCCCCTATAGCTGTGACCATAGTGTATACCATCAACTCATTGGCAGAGATGAGATCTTACTGCTGACTTTGGCTGGGCTTGCTTTATCTTGAGATACAGGTGAGAGCCACTGTACTTAGCCTTTTAGCAGATTCTTTATAGTCTTTAAATATTGGATAATATCACTATTTAGTCTCTTTCTCACTCCCTCTCTCTCTCTCTCCCTTTCCCTCTCCCTCTCCTTTCCTTGGAACTTACACTTGGGGTCTGGGCACTGTCCCTGAGTATTTTGCTCAAGGTTGGCACTCTACTGTTGAAGCCACAGCTCTATTTCTGGCTCTTTGATGGTTAATTGGGGAGAAGAGTCTCACACACTTTTCTGTCCTTGCTGGCTTAAAACCACAATCCTCAGATCTCAGCCTCCTGAATAGCAAGTATTAGTGGTATGAGCCAATGGTACCTGTCTAAGTTCTTCCTTTTTGTTTGTGTACTTTTTATTTCTTTCTCTTGCCTTATTGCTCTGGCTAAGAATTCAAGCACTATATTGAATGAGAGTGGACAAAATGGACACACTTTTCTAGTATTTGATTTTAAAGATGATGGCTTCATTTTCCCCCATTTAATTAATATGATATTGTCAAGAGGCTTTTCATGTAAAGTATGAATTATGTTGGGGTATATTCCTTCTATTCCTTTCTTTCTTTCTTTTTGGTTGGTCATGGGGCTTGAACTCTCTGGGCTTGGGCGCTGTCCCTGCGAGCGCTATACCTCTTGAGCCACAGCGCCACTTCCGGTTTTCTAGTGGTTTATTGGAGATAAATGTCTCACAGACTTTCCTTGCCTGGGCTGGCTTTGAACCGTGATCCTCAGATCTCAGCCTCCTCAGTAACTAGGATTACAGGCATGAGCCACCAGCGCCAACTTCTATTCCTTTCTTTAGAACACAAATGTTACCTGATAACTGTAATCTTCCCTCTTAGCACTTCCGTTGTTGTATCTCAAAGGCTAAGTTGTGGTTTCCTTTTCATTTCAACTCTAGACTTCAATTCTGATTTCTGTCCTTCTTTCTTTTTCTTTCTTTTTTCTTTTTGTTGGTTGTGGGGCTTGAACTCTGAGCCTGAGCGCTGTCCCTCAGCTTTCAACTCAAGGCAAGTGCTCTACCACTTGAGCCACAGCACCACTTCCCACTTCCGGTTTTCTGGTGGTTTGTTGGATATAAGAGTTTCACAGGGGCTGGGAAGGTAGCTCAGTGGTAGAGCGCTTGCCTTGCAAGCATGAGGCCCTGGGTTCGATTCCTCAGCACCACATAAACAGAAAAAGCCGGAAGTGGTGCTGTGGCTCCAGTGGTAAAGTGCTAGCCTTGAGCTGAAGAGCTGAGAGACAGCGTCCAGGCCCAGAGTTCAGGCCTCATGACCGGCAAAAAAAAAAAAAAAAAAGAGTTTCATGGATTTTCCTGCCCGGGCTGGCTTTCAATTGTGATCCTCAGATCTCAGCCTCCTGAGTAGCGAGGATTACAGGTGTGAGCCCCCAAGCCTGGCCCGTTACACTTTTATCAGTCACATATATCTTTTCCCTACTTTGCTTTTGTGTGTGTGTGTGTGTGTGTGTGTGTGTGTGTGTGTGTGTGTGTGTGTGTGTGTGTGTGTGTGTGTGTGTGTGTGTGTGTGTGTGTGTGTGTGTGTGTGTGTGTGTGTGTGTGTGTGTGTGTGTGTGTGTGTGTGTGTTTGTGTGTGTGTGTGTGTATGTGTCTGTGTGTCTGTGTGTGTGCCAGTCCTGGATCTTTAACTCAGGGTCAGGGAGTTGTCCCTGAGCTTTTGTGTTCAAAGCTAGTGCTCTACCACTTAAACCACAGCTCTGGTGTGAGCCACCGGTGACTGGCCCTGTCCTTAATTGTTTAATAACCTACTGATACTCATTCTCCAGCTGTTTGAATATTTTCTGTTGTTATTGGGCTTTAACATTACTCATCATGATAAAATATAAAAAAATACACCTATATTCTTGTATTTGTTAAAACTTGCTTTGTGTTCTGGTATATAATCCATTCTGGAGAAAGTTCCATGGGTGGCTGAAAAGAATGTGTATTCTGTGGCAGTGATCCGTCTTCAGATGCTTGTTGAGTCCATTGGATCTAAAGTGTCATTGAATTCTGAAGTTTCTTTGTGGATATTTTCATCTGGATTATGTATCTATCAATGATAGGGAGGTATTGAAGTCTCTATTATTGTCTTGGGTCTCTCTATGTTTTTATTTTTATTTTTTCTCTCTTTTTTTCTCTCTATGTTTTTATATCAGTAGTGTTTCTTTATTAAAGTTGGAGCACCAACATTCCATGCATATGTGTTTACAATTGTTATATTCTCTTGATAGATCATTTCTTTTATCCATATGAAGTGACCTTCTCTCTCAGGACTAAATTTTTGTTTGAAGTCTGCTTTGTTAGATATGAACATATGAGCATATGCTTTGGGGCTCTATTTGTGTAGAAAGCCTTTTCCTATCATTTTACTCTGAGCCTGCATTTGTCTCTGTGTCAGAGGGCACTGAGTTGTGCCCAGGTAGGGTGAGAACTAACAGATACTCTGCCTGCTGGTCTTAGGGCTGGTAGACCTTGTTTAGCCCCTGTAAGGGATAGAAGGCTTAGAATATGTCATGATTCAGATGGTATGGCCTTAGTATACTCAGTCCTACCTGTCAGCAAATATGCTTGGATGCAGTTTCTAGAGGTGAGCCTTATTCTTCTCAGCAGTGACCCAACAGTTCACCTCCCTGTGTGGCCTGGGGGAGGAAGCTGTGGATGTGGCAGCAATCAGAGGGTTTGTGCTCGGGGCTTCAGTCCCTTGTAGCAGCTAACACGTGCAGCCAGTAGGCAGGCTCTGGAGGCTGAACACCACTTGCAGCCACAGCTCAGGGCTTTGCTTTGATCACAACTCTCAGAGGATTGTATTTGCTCCTCACCAGGGAGAGCATGAACTCTGCCACCATGTTCTTAACTGCTGGTGTTCCCTCACACATTTAGAGTCCTCTGGGGGACCACATTAGACTTTCCCTTCCATGACCACATCTCCTGGCTAGCTACCACTCAGACATTATGGCAGATCATCTCAAGGCTCCTTGTTTTTAGCCCTCGTGCTAACAATCTCAAACAAGAGACCCTCTTTGCAGATGGTGTCTTGCTATAACACTTAGATGTGGGCAGTGACAGAATGTCTTTCTTCCATGCTAGAACATCTGATGACTCCACAAAGCCCCATGTTCATTTAAGACTTGTGGGAGATGGGAAGGAATTACCTACCTTGCAACCAGTCTGTCACCAGGACCTTCTGGTTTACCTCATGATTGTATCTTTAGTTTATTCCAGGAAGCTGGGGACAGTGTTTTAATCTATTTGCTGCTTTTCTCTGTTGCCTCTGTGTCTCCATATTTTCTCTGTGATTCCCAATGTTCTCTCTCTCTTTCTCTCTCTCTTTCTTTCTCTCTCTTTCTCTTTTCTTCAGAATATCAAATCTCCTTTGTCACCCTGACTCTCCTCAAATGATGTACAGTTTGAATCTACCTTCTAACCCTGCCTGCTCCCCCCCCCCCGCAGAAGTACTGGGATTTGAACCCAGGGCCTTGCAGTTACTCAGGCACATTTGTAGTTAAGCCACTCTATCAGTCTCTCTTTGTGTTGATTATTTTCAAGATAAGGTCTCACTTTATGCCTGATCCAGCCTGAATTCTCTTACTTGTGCTACTCTTCATCACTGGGATGGCAGGCATGTGCCACTGCACCCAACCATTATGCTTTCAAATGCACAACACCCAGCCATTGGTTGGATAAAGTCTCATGAACTTTTTCTTTGTGTATGTGCCAGTCTTGGGGCTTGAATCTAGGGCCTGGTTGCTGTCCCTAAGCTTTTATTGCTCAAGGCTAGTTCTCTACCACTTGAGCCACAGCTCTACTTCCAGCTTTTTGAGGGTTAATTGAAGATAGGAGTCTCATGGACTTTGCTGCCTGGGATGGCTTCAAACTGTGATCTTTAGATCTCAGCCCTGTGAGTAGCTAAGATTGCAGGTGAATGAGCCGTTGGTACCCAGCTCATGAACTTTTATATCTTGGCATGAGTAACTACAATTACAGGTGGAACCCCCTGAACAACAGCTTGGCTTACTCTTTTTAAAACATAATCTAGCACCACTTCTCAATTTGTAATTAGGTACGTGTGTGTATATGTGTGTGTATTCTATGTGTATATATGTGCATATACATGGTAATTTTATATATATATATATATATATATATATGTATGTTTCAGATTGTGAACCAAGATTCATTAGTGGAAAACACTGCTTTAAAACATAAGCTGCAAAACTTGGAAGACAGAGGTGAGAAAATGATAAGCTCCTTTTGTGGAACAAAGAATTAATCTGGGCCATTATTCAGGTTACATTACAGCCAATAAAAATCACTCTGCATAGTGATTGTCACTAGACCATCACATCAGCGTGAGCTGCTTATCATCTCTAAATGTTCATGGAGGCTGAGAGGACAAATGAGAGTTCCATCCAATCAGGAACCAGAATCTTAGCTCTTTTGCTTACGGCTAGTGCTCAACTACTTGAGCCATAGCTCCACTTCTGACATTTTGCTGGTTAATTGGAGATAAGAATATCTTGGATTTGTCTGCCTGGTCTGACTACAAACTGTGATCCTCAAATCTCAGCCTCCTGAGTAGCTAGGATTAGTAGGCATGAGCCACCAATGCTTGGCTGATATTGAACATTTTAAAATGCAGAATTTTAAAAATTGAGGCCAGGCTTTGGGTGGTTGCTACAAATTTATCATTAAGAAACCAATAAACATCCCAGGGGCTGGGAAGGTGGCTCAGTGGTAGAGCGCTTGCCTTGCATGCACGTAGCCCTGGGTTCGATTCCTCAGCACCACATAAGCAGAAAAAAAAGCTGGAAGTGGCGCTGTGGCTCAAGTGGTAGAGCACTACCCTTGAGCTGAAGAGCTGAGGGACAGCGCCCAGGCCCAGAGTTTAGGCCCCACGACTGGACCCAAAAACAAAAACAAAAAAAACATCCCAGAAGCGGCAGGCAGGATAGGTAACCAGGAAAAAAATTCAGCTATTGTTCAAAAGATGTTTGAGTAATTTCTGCTGTAAAAAGGCAATTACCTTGAAAATATTTTGAGCTGGTAACTCCATCAGTATTGGATTTCATGTTTATGATGCAGAAGATCTGGTTTCAACCTCTAGCACCCTCTTATTCCCAGAAGCAGAGATCCTAAAACATTTCAAAAGTGCTGCAGACTCTTAACAACAGCATTAATTAAATGCCAAAATCATGTTTTCCTGTTCACTGTGGAATTTTTATGTGTGGTGCTCCCAGAAAGTCAAGTTAACTTAGGACAACTTACAATTTTGCATTTTATTCTCACCTACCTTTGTAGAAAGGCCTCTAGAATCTGGTAGAAGTCAGGTAGATAGGTCCTTTGTTTCATTCTGGCCCATGAGTATCAAGTCCAGAGCTTGGCAGAGAGAATGCAGTAATTGCTGAGAATGAAGCTAAGAAATCTATAAAACCTTAATATTAAATCATAAACCTCAGCAGAATTCCATACTTGAAAAAAGTTATAGTCACACATAAATATTTATGGTCAAATGGCTTACATATTTATATGCTCCAATCCATAAAAAGGGTATTTTGTATGTTATCAGTTCTTAAGAAACATTGGTAGAATAAAAAAAAGACATTGGCATTAGGAAAGAGCTCTTCCTATCATATCGAAGATCTTTTTCTTTTTGCTTTCAACAATTTTATTATGCTTTTTTCTGCTTCTTGGATTCTAGTATTATTAAGTTCATAATATATAAATATTATATATTTACATATTTATATTTTATATAATATATAACAATATAATGTATAATATAGATTATATTAGTGTACAAAGGAGTTGCCATTCACTGAAGCAGTTTATGAATACAGTGCATCTTGAATCAATATCATCCCTTTCAATAGTCCCATCTACCCTTCCCAACCTTCCCCTTCCCTGGCTTATCTTACTTTTAGGTTGTATATTGAATTTTTTGCAATTTAACAAATCAGTTTATGTGTATAAGGTGTCACTTTAACACCTCCCGTCTTTGGCCTCCCCTTTCCCTTACAGTTCTCAATTCTGTGGTATATACAATAAGTTCTTGCCTGAATTCTCCCTACTTCCCCCTTCATTCTTCTTCCCCTCTCCTCTCAGCCCTCCATTCCCCCTTTGCAAGTACCCATTTCCTGATACTTATTTTGTTGGGTTTTGACTTAGTCTTAAAAAAAAATTCTA
Organism: Dipodomys merriami; assembly: GCF_024711535.1. NCBI lineage: Eukaryota > Metazoa > Chordata > Mammalia > Rodentia > Heteromyidae > Dipodomys > Dipodomys merriami. The sequence goes on along the minus strand of NW_027202937.1, from coordinate 26,270,015 downwards.
CTATTTATGCTGTCTCTAGAGTCCATTACCCTTCAGTTAATTCATTGGTAACACCTTGCTTATCCTTCAGTTAATTCATTGGTAACACCTTGCTTACCACCCAGTGTGTTTACTTTCAGATTTATAGGCACATTCTAGCTACCACAAATGAGGGAAACCACGCTCTGGCGCCCTTCGCTTAGTATAGTTTTTTTTTTCCCCCTAAGATCTTTTGATAAAGAACTCTATTCTGGCTTGTCACACACTGTTGGCCTTTATCATTCTATGCCACAAGGTGTCACTTCAAAACAAGATTTTAAAATGCCCTAACTTAGGACCCTTGCTTATTAACTATAGGATTGGTCCTGTCCTTAAAAGTGGCTTTTAGGGAAGTAAGAGTTGCAAAATGTAATGTGTAACTTTTCATTAAACTTGTGCCCAGTAGGCCAGGTAAGTGCAGAGTTCTCTGGGTGGCAAAATGTTGAATGGAACTGAAAAAAAGCCGAGTTCTTGAGGAAGTAAGATCCTCCCAGCACACACTCAGAGCTAGCATTCTCTGTGACCACTTGTATGGCTACTCTGTTTACTTTTTAAGGTGGTTTATATAGCGTTAGCCCCCTCTATTTTGTTTGTGCCAGTACTGGGGCTTGAACTCAGGGCCTGGACATTGTGCCTTAGCTTTTGAGTCAAGATTGGTGCTCTGCCACTTGAGCCACATCTCTACTTCTAGCTTTTTGGTAATTGGTGGTACGAGCCTAGGCTGCCTTCAAAGCACCGTCCTCAGATCTCAGTCTCCTAAGCAGTTAGGATGCCAGGCATTAGCCATGGCACCTGGGAGTTTTAGCCCTTGTGTGAGAATGTTGAGAAATTGCTACCTAAAAGAAGCATACAAAAAAAAATCTGCAGGTCTGTGATGAGTCAGAGTGAAAGAACGTGGAGATGGGGTGAGGGAGAGGGCTGGGATTTCGTTCAGAGCAGAAGAGAATGCATACACTGACCACATTTCCTTGGAACCATTATGCAAATAAAGCTGTTTTAATTGTGGAGCCCTCCCCTTGCCTACCCATGTGTTACTTTGGAAACAAACAAGTCAGTGACACCATGTAGGACTCACATCCTCTCCTGATATAGTTCTTGCTCCTGTGGAGGAGGTCTCTTTTCTTTGAAGAGCCAGGCCTTTAGTGCAGTGGGAGTAATACAAGCATTGTGCTTCAGTGTGCTTCAAAGAATGGTTATTTATTTATTTTTGGGTCTGGTCATGGGGCCTGAACTCTGGGCCTGGGCGCTGTCCCTCAGCTGTTCAGCTCAAGGCTAGCACTCTACCACTTGAGCCACAGCGCCACTTCAGGCTTTTCTTTGCATTTTGCTTATGTGGTGCTGAGGAATCGAACCCAGGGCCTCAGGCATGCAAGGCAAGCGCTCTACCACTGAGCCACCTTCCCAGCCCCCAAAGAAGGGTTCTATATGCTCCAGAATCTCCATCTCCAGGCTAGCCTTGAGTGAAAAAGTTCAGAGACAGTGCCCAGGGGCCCTGAGTTCAAGCCCTGTGATTGACCAAAAAGAAAAAAAGAAAGAAAGAAAGAAAGAAATGGGTACTGTATTGAAAATTTAGGTTCGTGTCCAAAGAAAGCTTTAGTGCAGTTGTATGGGGGAAATGCCCCGATCAGAAGGAACCCCGAAGTCCGTAGGTCTTGAGAATGTGCTTCAGCTAGTTGGTGACCTGAAGGAGAGCAGGGCAGCAGGAACAGAGTGAAGGAACAGCATCTGCCCTCTGCTCCTCCACTGTCTGCCAACCGCATCTCACAGCTCCCCACACTCACACCAACATTCCCACTGAGCGAATGATAGAAATCACATCCCAGGACTTTATGAGGAAACAGTGGTTACTCGATGATATGTGAAGACAGAAGCCGTTCACTCATTGCTCACACCTGTTTTCCTAGCAACTCAAGAGGCTGAGATCTGAGCATCACAGTTCAAAGCCAGCCCAGAACAGACAAATCTGTGAGATTCTGATCTCCAGTTAACCAGCAAAAAGCTGGAACTGGTAGTGTGGTTCATCTGGTAGAGTGCCAGCTGTGAGCAAAAACAAAAACAAAACAGGTGAGAGTTAAAAAAAATGTAATGAGAGTTCAGGGTCCTGAGTTCAAGTCCCAGTGATACTCTGCAATTTAGCTGGGTGCCCTGAAAATATTTTTTTTAGGAGCTTCATTTATTTATTTTATGTTTAATTGTTATTATAAAGATGATATACAGGGTTGCTATGGCTCCATGTCAGGTAAAGAATACATTTCTTTTTGGACAATTATGATATAATTCTTTATTTTTTTATTTTTTGTGAACATACTATACAGAGGGGTTACAATTACATGGGCAAGATAATGAGTACATTTTGTTTACCCTTCCCATCCACATCCCTTCCCAGCCTCCCCCCGCCTCCCCACCCAGTTCTCCCCCCCCCCGCCCCCCGCACCAAAGTTGTAAAGTCCTGAAAATATTTTTTAAAGCCTATGGTTACTGCTTTTTAAGAACACTACGTTTATCAAGTCTGTCTGTACTTTGCTAAGCAGAATGTTCCAGCTCATCAAATGGTTGCTTATCCCTGTAGAAACTACTTCAAGCATCAGCAGATATGTGTGTGTGTGTGTGTGTGTGTGTGTGTGTGTGTAAAATCAGCTTTTCTATTTAGGCTCTGCTTAGTAATTTGTAACAGACAAGGGATGAGATCCGCTTGTAGAATGTCAAGGTGTGAAAAGAGGACAAGATAAATTTGGGATAAAAGGCACCAGTGTGCTGTTTGCTTTTATACATGCCAGATGGGAGTTTGGCTAAGCCAAAGCAGTCAAGATTGGAAGAAGAGGCTCCAGGATCCCCCGATTTGGAAGGTAACTTCACATCCCCCCACTGTTAGACATATCTGCGTGCAATATGCCTCTGTGAATTGCAAGGGAGTTACATCCTGCAGGTCATGTGGCTGGGAAGGCCTTCAAATGGAGCCTTTTGTTCCTTAAGAGGAAAGCAAATTGTTGCACAAGTTGTAGATAAAAGAAGTCAGCCTCCCACGCTGACATCTGCGTGGCTGCCCCTTTTCTTTGTGGCCACCTTCAAGGCCTAAGCATTGCAAAGCTGTGGGTCTTGCTCTGCTTATCTGATGGCTATTGACTAAATCCATGCTAATTAAATTAGTCCATACCAATTAAATTGACTCATGATATCAATTAAATTCATTTATACTTATTTAAGCTATATCAAGTAAAGAGAATGATTTAAAATTTGTGTATGTAGGGGCTGGGAAAGTGGCTCAGTGGTAGAGCGCTTGCCTTGCATGCATGAGGCCCTGGGTTCGAGTCCTCAGCACCACATAAGCAAAAAGAAAAAAAGCCGGAAGTGGTGCTATGGCTCAAGTGGTAGAGTGCTAGCCTTGAGCTGAAGAGCTGAGGGACAGCGCCCAGGCCCAGAGTTCAGGCCCCACGACCAGATCCAAAAAAAAAAAAAAAAAAATTGGTGTATGTGTGGGGCTGGCCTGCATGAATGGCATCACATGTTTTGAGAAAGATAAATTTGGAGTCTAGAGGCGCCACACAGCGGTAGGTTCATGTCCTGGGTTCAAAGCCTGCCACTGTTGGTGTGAATTTGTGCAAGTGACATGGTTTCTGTGTCCAATGTGGACCCTGGCAGCTTCTAATTCACGTTTGATTTTTTATAAATTAATTTTTTATTCTATTTAACTAGTCATGCAAAAGGGTTTTCAATTCAGTATGTCAGTTTGTGAGTGCAATGCATCCTGATGAGTGTCACCCCTTCCATCATTTCCCGCCCCCCCCCAGTCACGTGGTTTTGATAAGGAACAAAATCATCAGATGGATGAAAAACATTTAGAACAGATACCTCATAAACCCTTGTGAAACCAACACCTAGAATGAATCTGCTATCCCAACTTATCACTACTGGCATGCTCTAACCATTGTTTTTAAGAATACTGCTTATAACCGTTGCTGTCAGTGTTGCTCCAGGGTGAGGTCTAGGCAGCTAGTGGGGTGTACTAGGGCTTCTGACAGATTGTTCCATCCTCCAACCAGCAGATGGACCAAGCTTGTCTACTTCAAACACAGTTTTAGTTGTTGTTTTTTAAAAATTTTATTTCTGTTATTTACTAGGCATTTTTCCTTCGTCCTCAGAAGAGCCAGAGGATTTGAATGGTTCTGCTTTTGTAACAGCCCTGGAAAACTTCACTAGGGAAATGAAAAAAAGACACGAGGTAATAAAATGAAGAAAGAAGCTCACTAGGAACCCAGAAGGGGTGTGGGGAATCAAATGATCCAGGCAAATACTGCATGATCTCGATTTCCCCCCCTTGGGATCCTTGATTCTCTCTTTTAAAAAATAGTGTATAGTCATTGCACAAAGGAGTTTCATCATGATATTTCCACATGTGCATATAAAGTATTTCAATAAAAGTCACCCCTCTATTACTTTTTTTTAACCCTCTCACCTCCCCCCCCCCCCCAGGTCCAGGGGCTTAAATTCTGGACCTGGGTGCTGTCCCTGAGCTGCTTTTTTCCAAGGCTAGCACTCTACCCCTGGAGCCACAGTGCCACACCCAGCTTTTTGTGGTTTATTGGAGATAAGAGTCTCAAGGATTTTCCTTCTTGGACTGGCTTCAGACTATGATCCTCAGATCTAAGCACCCTGAGTAGCTAGGATTACAGGGATGGGCCACTGGTGCCTAGCTTCCCTCCCTCCTTCCCTCCCTCCCTCCCTCCCTCCCTCCCTCCCTCCCTCCCTCCCTCTCTCCCTCTCTCTCTCTCTCTCTCCCTCCCTCCCTCTCTCTCTCTCTCTCTTTTTACTCTAAAAAACTTGGATTAGAAGTAGCAAAAAGACTAGTAGTGAGCAGGGCTCAGAAGCATGAGGGAAGTAGGGGGAAGTAGGTTAAAGGGTACACACTTTCAGCCATACAATGAGTAAGCAGAGCATGGAGACATGGCTAACAATAACCTGCACTCAATGTCTGAGAAGTCAGTAGATCTTTAATATAATATGAAGGTAACTATGTGTGGTGATGGTAACCATTTCAGTTACCATTTTACAATGTGTATGTATGATACAATATCATGTGTAGCCCTTGAATATGAACACTTTCTTTTTGCCAGTTATACCTCATCGAAGCTGGTTAGGGTCAGGCACCAGTGACTCAGTCTTGTAATCCTAGCTACTCAGGAAGCTGAGATCTGAGGATCATGATTTGAAGCCAACTCAGACAGGAAAGTCTGTGATACTCTTATCTCAAATTGACCACCAAGAATCCAGAAGAGAAGGTACAGCACTAGCTTTGAGGGATAAAAGCTAAGGACAGAACCCAGGCCCTGAGTTCATGTCCCAGTACAGGTATACACAAAATAAATACATAAGGTTGGAGGTAGGCAAGGAAAAAGAAAGAAAAATTAACTCATTATGAGTTTGAAATGGGAAATTCCTATATTAGTTGTACCGTAATCCTTGTACATGAAGATGCTCTTGAGTCTTTAGAAGGTATATTTGTTTTTTTTCTACCATCCTAGTTTTGTCCCTTGATGGATTGCTCCAGTTGGTTTCATTGGTAGCATTCTAAGATGGCAGGACCACCAGGAAGCAAAGTTTTGGTCACAGTAACAGACAAGGAGTAGGGACAGAGGAAAAGACCTTGGGTCAGGTGTGGAGGACAGGACTCAGGGTAGGAGGTGGCAGATGTGGTGGGTGTCAGTTGTAGAAGGACACCCTTAGAAACATGGAGCCTATAAGGTGCCTCAGAGCCTTGTTTACAAGATGAACATGGCCATTTCAAGTGCCTCCATTTTTGTCTTGTTATTTGCAAGTCCCTAATGACGTACATATTAGCACCTTTGAGAAAAATATCTTACCCTAGCCAACATTGATTGAGTTACCTTGGAAGAAAGTTTTAAAGTCTTATTTTTCTGCCATACCAATATGAACCAGTTTTACGATGGAAATGTGTCCATAGTGTTCAATATGTATATGGGTAGCATGATGTATATTCTCTATTTTCTCTTGACCTCTGTAATATAAAACCTAGACTGGGTGCTGTGGCTTACTCCTATAATACTAGCTACCCAGGAGGCTGAGATCTGAGAATCGTGGTTCAAAGCCAGCTTGGGCAGGAAAGGCCATGAGACTCTTTAATTAACACCAGAAAACTGGAAGTGGCACTGTGGCTCAAAGTGGTTGTTAGTCTTGAGCAAAAAAGCTCAGAAACAGTGCCCAGGCCCTGAGTTCAACCCACATAACTGACAAAAAACAAAAACAAAAACAAAAACACCCAAACCCTAGGTAATATCTAAAAGGAACATAGAACAACGTACTGTTCCTTAGCTGTAATGTTTGTCATGAATATTGTGGAGCTGGTGATCAGCTTTAATGCAATGCAACTCAGTGTTGTAGTCATGTCTTACCCAAATATGATCATTTTATTTTTTTTCATATCTTTTAGCTTAGGCACAGAATGACTCCACCTCATTCAGAAAAGGCAAAGAAAGCACCTGATTGCCTAATCAAACTTTTAGACCAGATATTCCTGTGCAGGTAAGTACTGGGTTTCAAAAGAAATCCACAGAAGTATGATCATTCACAAACCACAATCATCCCACCAGTGTTATGTTGGCCTAAGGAACCAATACCCAGAGTTCCCTTTAGGTGGCCAGTTCTCCATGCAGAAGGTGAGGATTGAATGATGTGTTCTCCTAAGGCTCTCATTGGCCTGCCTATATGTGGTACTGGGGATTGAACCCTGAGCGTCATGCTCACTAGGAGTGCCCTACTGCTTGAGTTCTACTCTAGTCCATCTCCCCCCTACCACCAGTCTTTTAAAAATTCTGTTTTAAATTTTTAATTGTTTGGTCTTACTAACTTTTCCCAGGTGGGCCTTTGAACTCAAGATTCCCCTATTTCTGCTCTAAAATTCTGTTCTTAATTTTTTTTTTTTTTAATAATTTACTGCTGGGAGCTGCTTGCTCTTGCTTATAATCTTAGCTACCCAGGAGGCTGAGATTGGAGGATCTTGGTTTGAAGCAAGTCTAGGAAGGAAACTTTGTGAGATTCATTTTTTTTTTTTTTTTGGTCTGTCGTGGGACTTGAACTCTGGGCCTGGGCGCTGTCCCTGCACTCTTCAGCTCAAGGCGAGCGCTCTACCACTTGAGCCACAGTGCCACTTCTGGTTTTCTAGTGGTTTATTAGAGACAAGAGTCTCACGGACTTTTCTGCCCAGGCTGGCTTTGAACCGCGATCCTCTGATCTCAGCATCCTGAGTAGCTAGGCTTACAGGTGTGAGCGACCAGCACCCGATATGAGATTCTTATATACAGTTAACTAGCCAAAACCTGGAAGTGAAGGTATGACCCAAGTGGTAGAGCACAAGCCTTGAGAGAAAAAGATCTTCATGTATCAGAGACCTTGAGTGCACACAGAATTATAATTCTGTGGTACACACAGAATTATAATTCACTTGTGAAGACAGAGCAAGCATGGATGAATATTTTAAAATTCTGGATAAATGCTGAATGGTGTGGCAATACCATAGCATGTCATTCAGCCTGAAAAAATAATTCAATTTTGACCCATGCTGCAACACGAATGAAAAGAATATGAGAAAAATATTGTATTATTCCACTTAGATAAGGTACCCTGAAGAGTCTGTGAAAAGACACATGGTGACAGACACAAAAGAAGTTTCTAGAGGTTGAAGGAAGGGACAATTATTATTTGATGGGTAAGACATCTGGGATGATGGGCATTGTGAATGTACTTAATGCCATGAAATCCCACACTTAACATGAATTATGTGTATTACACTACAATAAAATCATGTGCACTGTGCACACATTCCCCCTTCTACCCGCCACCATAGCTATATAGCAAGAAGTATGTAGATAGCTAGACTGCAGAGGGTAGAGACAAGGTTAGGGACTGGAAATGGGAGGGGGATGAGTTTCCATAGTGATTAGAGTTAAATTCAGATAATAGCAGTGGAAGTGTCTCCTGAGTGATGTTTTCTTGTTCAGAGGAAGCAAGTATAGAAATTGCTACTTGTTGGTAAGTATGGCCTACTTGGAAGGAAGGAAGGAAGGAAGGAAGGAAGGAAGGAAAAAAGGAAGGAAGGAAGGAAGGAAGGAAAAAAGGAAGGAAGGAAGGAAGGAAGGAAAGGATGGTATGTCAGTTGGGCTAGCTGAAGTAGCCAGTCTTTTAGGGTGGAATACATGGTTTTAATAGAAACATGTATTTTTCAAGTTTTTTTATTGTGAAAATATGGTACAGAGGGGTTACAATTACATGGGCAAGGTAATGAGTACATTTCTTATCAAGCATTGTTGCCTCCTCCTTTATTTTTCCCTTACTGTCCCTGCCCTCCCATCTCCACGACTACTCTCCACCCCCACAAAGTTGTAAAGTTCGGTTTTTGACATAGCATCTTGTACATCTCATTGTTGCAATGGGTCCACCTGTATCCCTATTGAAACAATTTTTTCCCTTACACTCCCCAAATTATACCAACATCAAATACAGTGAAAACAGGGGTTATACCGTGGGGGAGGGACATACAAAACAACAAAAAAAATCACCTTATAAATATGTTAGAAACAATAGCAAGAAAGAAAAACCACTTAAGTCCTTATCTTGGGGTTCATTTTGCCTAACATCAACTTACCTGACCTTTTCTTTCTTTTTTTTTTTGGGTCCATTCGTGGGGCCTGAACTCTGGGCTTGGGCACTGTCCCTCAGCACTTCGGCTCAAGGCTAGCATTCTACCACTTGAGCCACAGCACCACTTCTGGCTTTTTTCTTTTTGCTTATGTGGTGCTGAGGAATTGAACCCAGGGCCTCAGGTATACAAGGCAAGCGCTCTATCACTGAGCCACCTTCCCAGCCCTTATCTGACCTTTTCTGTCAAGCTTTTATGTATACGCAGTGTCACTTGTTCAAGCAAGCTCTTGAAGGATGTTGGTAGAGTTCATGTTATGTCTCAGCTACATATTCAGTCTATAAATGCACCCCAAGCAACACTATGGACACAGCATACTTGTAAGACAGAAGTGACTACTGCTTGTTGGTCAGTGTTCTGGTTATTAATAAATCAGTGGGCTAATCAGCTTATAAAGAGAAGTTTATTTGGTTCAGTGTCTGTCTGGACTGGTTTCAGTCAGTCCATGATGCATTGACCTTATTGCTTTGGGCTTGAGGAGGGAGACAACTTATGTTGGGTAAGCCTGGCAGAAGAAAACAAACACTTATCCATAACCAGGACATGAAAGCAATGAAAGATGCTGGTCCAACAGCCCCAATCAAGGGCACAACCCCAAGGACCTAAAGACCTCTCAGCTAGGCTCCACCTCTTAAAGGTTCCACCACCTCTCAGTAGTGCCACTCTGGGATTAAGCCTTTAACACATGGCCATGATGGCACATTCAACATCCAAACAAGGGAGCTCTTGTCTTCCTAGAACACTCAGTCTAATGGCAAAGAAAGACAAAAAGCAAGCAAGCAAGCAGTTGAGAAACAAACACAGTGGCAACAAACACCAGAATGACAACGGTTGGAATGTTGCGTCTGTTAGAGCTAAAGCACAGAGGTAAAGAAGGGTATATGAGCTCATCTCTGACCTGACCCATAGCTTTCAGGGTCACCCTAAGGCCAAACAGAAAGGTTGATAGGTGATGGATGTAGAGAGGATGCAGAACTGCCATTGCCTCTTCCCTGGGGCCATCTGTCTTGTGCTGTATAAGAAAAGTGTGGATCTGCCAGCTTCCTCTGGGAAGGCTAACAGGACTTTATGGCATTGGACTTCAGGGGTTGGACATTAGCAGGTGTGGAGGGAAGGGAGAAGGACACAAACACGAGTAGTTCTGTAATGAGACAATTAACAAAGCTTGCCTTTGGTTACACACAGCAGTTTCAATGACATCTGTTACTCTTACATTATCAGACTGAACAAACTAGAGGCATTTCACAGTTCTGTTCTTCAAGAGTTCAGAGATTTGGAAAAGGATATTCAGGCTCTACAACTCCTTGAGAAGGAGGCGCTGGTGAGTTCTTTGGTTTGGGATGTTCTTTGCGTTTGGAGACAGTCTTAGGCAAGTGAGTATTAACTTCTTAAACCTTTTGTTCAATCGTAGGAGTTTTGGAGTAGACAGTCTGCGGATCTGAAGTCATTTTGTGACCATCAAGCGCTAAGGTTCTTCTTTTTTTAAAAAACCCTCTTGTTTCTGGGAGTATTTTGATGGATGTAGGAGGTACTGACTGCTTTTGCTGGCCTATGTGTGGGTGGTGAGGTCAAAACTCATCTCAGAGTTCAAAGAGCTGCATCCTGCTAGACTGGCCACTTGCTTGGGTCGTCTCCAAGGATGCCCCCTGGCTTAAGAACATCAGGCAGTGGCTGGGAAGGTGGCTCAGTGGTAGAGCGCTTGCCTTGCCTGCCTCAGGCCCCGGGTTCAATTCCTCAGCACTACATAAGAAAAAAGAAAAAAGCCGGAAGTAGTGCTGTGGCTCAAGAGGTAGAGCGCTAGCCTTGAGCTGAAGAGCTGAGGGACAGCGCCCAGGCCCAGAGTTCAGGCCCCACGACTGGACCCCCCCCCCAAAAAAAAGAACATCAGACAGGCAGTCCAAAATTGATATTACAGAAACATCCAAATTTCTGTGATTTTTTTTGTTTTTGTTCCAAATTATTTAAAAAATAACATGAGTAGATTTACATTTCTGCATAAATACTTAGTGATTTTAGTAATGTACTTTATTATATCCTTTTTTTTTTTTTTTGTCGGTCCTGGAGCCTGAACTCTGGGCCTGGACACTGTTCCTCAGCATTTCAGCTCAAGGCTGGCGCTCTACCACTTGAGCCACAGCACCACTTCCAACTTTTTCCGCTTATGTGGTGCTGAGGAATTAAACCCAGGGCCTCATGCAAGGCAAGCACTCTACCACTGAGCCACCTTCCCCTATTATATCCTTGATAGAATAATATCAATATATTTTTCATACAATATATGCATATGTTAAATATATGCATAAATACATATGTATACACACACACACTCACTTTGGTGGTTCCAGGATTTGAATGCAGGGCCTTTGTGCTTGCTAGGCAGACCATTTTACCACTTAAGTATAGACCCCAGCCCTTTTTGTTTTAATTGTTTTGGGGATAATCTCATGTTTTTGCTTGGACTGTTTTTGTTTGGACTGTGATCCCCCTATTTATACTTCAAATGTAGGTGCATGCCACCACACTAAGGATAGGTTGAGATAGGATGACTTAAAACACCACCCTTCTAATCTCTATCTTCTAAGTAGCTAGGATTACACGTATGAGCTACTGTGCCCTGCCTACATAAATTTAAAAAAATAACACATGGATTTACTTGGCTATACTTTTTTTTACTCTAATTTGTCAGTTTAACAGCTGAAGCTGCTGCTCCCAAAGATTTGGAATGTTATCTACAACCCATGTGGGGAATGGAGAGCAAAGTCTGCACCTCTGTTTCTGCTCTGGGGAAAGCCCTAGTGCTCCTACTAGAGTAATCAGAAGGGTCCCCACATGATTTGTAATGGGAAAAACTTACTTTCCCAGAAGCACAAATAAATTAGATCAAGGATTGGCTGTATTATGATTTTTACTGTATATTTCAAGCAGAAGGATTCTTTTAAGACTTGTTACCTATCCTACTATTTATTCCATGTCATAATAATGAGGATGCCTGTAAGGACCATTTTCAAAAACGTTTTACAAAGCCAGGTGCCGGTGGCTCACACGTGTAATCCTAGCTACTCAGGAGGCTGAGATCTGAGGATCACGGTTCAAAGCCAGCCCAGGCAGGAAAGTCCGTGAGACTCTTAGCTCCAATGAACCACTCAGAAAACCGGAAGTGGCACTGTGGCTCAAGTGGTAGAGCACTAGCCTTGAGCTGAAGAGCTCAGGGACAGCACCATGCCCAGAGTTCAAGCCCCATGACTGACCAAAATGAAACAACAAAAAAAAAACACCTTTTTACAGTTATAGCCCTCTATGGAGCATTAGATATGATGGAGGTAATATCTCTCTTTAAAACATCTTCACTGAATGCCTGTGATTGTGAGTTAATCTCAAACTTCTTTGAATCAGGACTTCTCATTCAATTACTATATGTTGAGGATCCTCAAGTAGCTTTGGCTACATTATTAATTAAAATAGAATTGGGAGGAGTGGTGTATAATTCCCTCAACTCACACATAGAATCACATAGGAGGATCACATTTCAAGGACAGCCCATGCAAAATGTTAGCAGGACCCACACTTCAACAAACCAGTCTGACATGGTACAACATGCCTGAAAGCCCAGCTATCTAGGTGGTATAGACAGGAATATTATGATCTGAGGTCAACACTGAGGATCACAAAATCTCAAGATCGAGAGTCACACAAGTAGCTACAGCCCCTCCTCTGTCATGTTATCTCAGTGATGGTTTTGCATATTTGGTCAGAAATGAAAAATACTTCTCTCAGATAAGATTATTTCAGCCCTAACCTAGAGCTGCCAGAGTGAAGGACTCAATGCTTTGAATAGGAGTCATGAGATGCCTCCTGGGGATTTAGGTGCTGGTTGTAATGACTAGGACTTTCCATAAGACAGAGTGAAGAGAGAATATTAATAGAATACCATAGAGCCCCTATCCACTATCAAGAAGTGTAATGATCTGTGAACTGGAACTCATAGATATATGTTTTTGTTTTTAAAAATGCCTAATATGGATATAGTAAGAATGGACCAATTTCTTCCAGGCTTAACCCAACTAAACCTCTGTAAGGAACCTGAGGCCTGGTTTATATCCCTCAGGTAGGTGCTCGTTTATGTTGTTCAATATGAATTGGGGTGGGGGAAGAAAGCACTGAAAAATATCCTCCTGCTTAGTACAGACTGAATCTCCACAGATGAGCTCCCTTCCAACCTAGAAACTACTCCTCTGGTCTGAATCATTCAGTATTCCTAACCCAGTGCCTACCCTGTATCAAATATACCACAGCTGGGTGTTTACTTATAGATTTATAGGCACATTCTAGTTATAACCAATGAGGGAGACCTTGTCACCTATGTTTCTTTGGGTCTAGCTTACTTCACTTAATATATTTTTTTTCCAAGTCTTCCCATTCCCTTACAAATGGTACACTATCATAGTTTCTGATGGAAGAGTAGAATTCCATTATGTGTATTTACTACATTTTTTTTGATCCATTTGTCCATTGAGGGGCACCTGGGTTGATTCCATATCTTGGCTATGGTAAACAGTGCTGCAATGAACATGGTTGTGCTGGTAGCTTTAGTGTGGCCTTGTTTGTGGTCTATTGGATAAATGCCCAGGAGTGGAATTGCTAGGTTATAGGAAAGCTCTATGTTTAGTCTTTTGAAGAACCTCTATATTGCTTTCCAGAGTGGTTAAACAAGTTTACAGTCCCACCAACAGTGTAGTAGCATTCCCTTTTGGCCGCATCCTCACCAGCATCTGACAGTGTTACTTTTCTTGATAATGGCCATTCTAACTGGTGTGAGGTGGAATCTCAATGTTGTTTTGATTTGTATTGATTTGCATTCTTATTTCTCCTTTTGAGAAATCTCTCTTTAAGTCTTTAGTCCCATAAACACACTGGATATTAAAAGACAAAAAAATACACTTGAGCATGATAAAATATACAGGTCTCTAAACATTCACACAGTGAGACTAAAGGAGGATATTCTTTTTTTTTTTTTAAATAATATAGCTACAATTATTTCTTTTTTTTTTAATTTTATTTTATTTTATTTGAGAACATACTGTACAGAGGGGCTACAATTACATGGGCAGGATAATGCATACATTTCTTACCAAGCATTGCAGCCTCCTCCTTTGTTTACCCTTCACCTCCCTTCCCAGCCTCCCCCCTCCCCCCACCCAATTATACCCCCCTCCCCCCCCCCACCCCGACATTGTAAAGCTGGTTTTGACATGACATTTTGTACTTCTCATTGTTGCAACAGGTCCACCTGAATTAAAGGAGGATATTCTTAGGAGAGGATCACAAAGGCTCAATAGCTATGTGCATATGATCACATAAAATCATATTTATCAAAATGAACTCTAAGAAATGGAAATGAGTTTTTTCCTTTGTTGTTTTTCTGTACTGTATGTCTTGTTTGTTAGTTTATCTATCTTTGGGAGGGTAAGGGTGCACAGAAAGGGTAGGACAAAGGGTAAACAAACGAACAATGCAGCAGTGGTACTCACTAGACACTATGTTGAAAATGAACTATACAACTTGTGGGTGGGGACAGGAGGGAAAAGCTTGGAGAGAGGGATGGAAAGGGTGACATTGTTCAAAAAGAAATGCACTCATCACTTGACTTATGTAACTGTAGCCTTTCTTTACATCACTTTACAATAACAATAAAAATATATTGAATTTTTTCTGAAGGAAGTCAGAAACAGGACAAGTAAACAAAGTAATTGCAGGTCTACTCAGTGCCTTTAGGAATACCTTGAGTTATCTCACATTGATAGAGGGCAGAGGTGTGACCTCTTCTGGAAACTAAAATGGAAGATGAGGTAATTTGTGACATTAAACAATGAAGTGAGGTGGGAGAGAAGGTGAGGTCTTTGAGAAGCAGCAGGTGGGAGGGGAACCATTTCAATTTCAATTAGGAGTGTGGTAGTCTTCCTTTGTCCATGGGGCCCATTTTGAGGAGTTATTAAGGGTGACTGGTGGGAATATGCCTGGGTTTGGAACAAAGGCAGTGGGGATGGGGAGAAAATAAGCTAGCTTTTACTTTAAGAAAGCCATTCTCAGTGTTTATTGAGAATTGGTTGAGAAGTGAGGAACAGAAGAGAGCTTGACTCTATTCTTTAGGTCAAGATAGTGGTAGGAAGCAGGACACAAGAGGAGAGAATGAGAGAGGCAGATGTGTTTTGGAGCTGGAGTTTAGTATACACTGGAGAGATGGAAGTCGTGAAGAATGGAAGGGAATTAGGGCATCTCTGAGATTTCTGTCTTTAGTACATAGGTGAATGGTGCTACAAGCTAGGGGAAGATTCAGAGGAATTTATGGGTCAAGTAGAAACTAGAGATTTTTTTGTCAGTTGTGGGTTTTCAACTCTGGACCTGGGCACTGTCCCTGAGCTCTTCAGCTCAAGGTAAACACTTTACCATTTGAGCCACAGAACCATTTCCAGTTTTCTGGTAGCTAATTGGAGATCAGAGTCTCATGGGGACTTTCCTGCTCAGGTTGGCTTTGAACCATGATCCTCAGATCTCAGCCTCCTGAGTAGCTGGGATTACAGGTGTGAGCCACTGGTGCCCAGCTGAAACTAGGGATTAAAAAAAAAGGTTTTCTTTTTCAAATGCCTGGGCATATTCTAAGTTTTGATGGTGATAACTTAGAGCATATGCACAATTTTCCAGGAAAATGCAATGTACCAAAACGGACCCCCTAAATAGATAGGAAACCTTCACTGATACATGTTAATAAAAGAAACAGAGCAATTTGTTAAAGAAGCACCTAGCAAACATGTGCATGTCTCAGTCTGTTGTAGAAAAACCTACTTCTGCCTCCGAATTCTATAAATGATCATTTTAGTGCTATTGAAATTGACACACACACACACACACACACACACACACACACACACACACACACACACACACACACACACACACACACACACACACACACACACACACACACACACACACACACACAGCCCCCCCACCCCTCCCCAAATACCTATCTTTTTCGCAGTGATTTTTCTCTCCTTTGGTATATTCCCAGTAGTGGAGTTGTTGTATTAATAGCATGTCTGCTTGTAGCATTTTGAGGAATTTCCATGCCGTTCCTCACCAAGTTTACAGCTACATTCCCAACAACAGTTTCTGCAGTCTCCTCTGTATGCTCATCAGGATTTGTTTGTTTTTAATAGCTATTTTAACTGGGGTGAGATGATATATCTTTGTGGCTTTGATTTGCATTTCTCTGATGACTAGCAAACTAGAGCACCTTTTCATATATATGCTGGCAATTTTGTATGGGTTTTGGGAAGTGTCTGTTTAGTCGGTGATCCCAATTTTATATTTGATTATTTGGTTTATCTTTGTGTTTAGCTTCTTGAGTTTCTGGAGATCAATCCCTTGTTAGAAGAGTAGTTTGAAAATCTTTTCTTGTATTTTGTAGGTTGTGTCTTCATTCGTGTGTATATATGTGTGTGTGTGTGCAGGTGCACAAGTGCATGTACACATGTGTGTGCTTGTGACAGTACTGGTTCTTGAACACAGGCCCTCAAGCTGTGACTCATTTTTTTTTCCTCAAGGCTGGATCTCTACCACTTAATCTTGGCTTCACTTCCACCTTTCTGCTGGTTAATTGGAAATAACATTCTCTTTAATTTGTGTTCCTAGTCTGGCTGCAAATTGGGATCCTCAGATCTCAGCCTCCTGAGTAGCTGAGCCAGCTGCTTTCACTCTTCACCCTCTGCTGTATAGAAGGTTCTTGGTGTGATACAAATAACCCCATTATTATCCATTATGACCCCATTATTATTCCTGTGTTACCTGGGCCTTTGGAGTTCTATCATGAAATTTTTGGCTATCCCAATGTCTTGAAGTGTTCCTCCTTTGTTTTCTTAGTGTAATTTCACCGTGGCCTGTTTTCTATGTAGGTTTATTGAACCATTTTGAGTTGAGTTTTGTGTATGATAAGAGGAAGAAAGTGAGTTTCACTTTTTTGCATATTTTAGGCAGCTTTGCCAGCACCAGTTATTGGAGAGATTGCCCTTTCTCTACCATATAGTCTTGATGCCTTCAGGAAAAATCATTGTGTTGTATGTACACAAATTAATTTCTAGGTTTTCTGGTTTGATCCATTGGTCTATATGTATGTTTTTATGCTGTGACCATGCTATTTGAGTTATTATAGTATAATAGTAGTATACTTTGAAGTCAGGTATTCTGGTGCTGAAAGCATTATTGTTTTTTGTCAGAATTGCTTAACCTATTATATGTGTATATATATATATATATATATATATATATATATATATGTATAGCTCCATATCAGTTTTAGTATTTTTTTCTATTTTTGTGAAGAAACACATTGAAGCCATAGATTGCTTTGAGTAATATGGTCATTTAAGAATACTAGTAACAATGAGATGTACAAGACACTGTTGAAAACAAACTTTACAACTTTAGGGTGGGGTAAGAGTTGGGGAGGTAGGGAGGGAAGGGATGGTAGGGGAAAAACAAAGGAGGAGGTAACAACACTTGATAGGAAATGTATTCATTACCTTACTCGTGTAACTAATGCCTCTGTATAGTATTTTTACAATAAAAATATATGCAAGACAGAATATTAGTTTCTCTTTTTCTCTTCTGGAGTTCTCTAAATTCTTTTGTCAGTGCTTTATTTTTTTATTGTACAAAGGGGTTTTACTTTAGCAAATCCATTTATGTATACAATGCTTTTTGATCATAATTACCCCTCAGATAATCTCCCTTCTCTTCACTCTCCTTTCCCAAACCAGTCTCAGCACACATGTATACAGTCACATGTAGATAGAGTATTTTGTTGATATTTTCCCTTCTTCCCATTAATTGTTCAAAAGGGGATTATCATGGCGTCTCACACATGACTATACCGTACTGTATATAATTTTTATTGTGAAGCTCTTTCCTTTCTTTGGTTAAATGTATTATAGAAAAGCCATTGTAAATGGTGTTGGCTTTTTATAAAATTTCTTTCATTCATTATTAGAGATGTTGGATATAGGATTCTTGGTTGGTATCCTCCTTCCTCTTCTTCTTCCTTCTATTTCTCCTCCTTTTAATCCCATTAGCTTCTGGCCTGTGCAATTTTTGCTGAGAAATCTGCTGAAAGTCTTGTGGGCATTTCATATATGTGACTTTATACTTTTCCTTTTCTACTTTCAGAATATCTGTCTTGTCCTTTTTGTATTTTGTCTAAAATAAGCCTTGATAAAAGATATTTTTTTCTTGTTAAATCCAGCTGGGGTTCTCTGAGTTTTTTAATCTTCATATCTAAATGTCATTGAAGAATTGGGAAGTTTTCAGCTGTTATTTTATGAAATACCTGCGGGAATAGCACAGGTAGCCCCAGAACCTTTCTACCACCACCACCACCACCACTACCACCACCACCATTGCCACCACCGCTACCACCACCACTACCACCACCACCATCGCCACCATCACCATCACCATCACCACCACCACCACCACCACCACCATCGCTACCACCACCACTATCACCACCACCACTACCATCGCCAGCTGTAGTCTCAGTAGGTTGAGCAGCAGGTCTACCCTCCTTCCCATGGGCGAACGCAGATGGGACTCGGGGTTGTGGCTGTGGTGGATGCTAGTCCTGAAGCTGCAGGCTTTTTATGTCTATTTTTCTTTTCCTCCTGGAATTCCCATAGTGCCACTATTTGCTTGCTTAATGTTTTCCCATAAATATTTCTCTCCTCACAACTCAGTAAACTGAGAAGAGCTGTCTTTTAAGTTCAAAACTTCTTTCCTTCTTTGTGCAAGCATGATGTGAAGGCTCTCCATGATGCTTTTTGCTTTAGTAGTTGGTATGTTTAACTCCAAAATTTGTGACTGGTTGTTTTATTACCTCTTTGATGTATTTTTCATTCCTATCCTGAATTTGTTTTCTCAGTTCTTCTGTTGTATTCTATAGAGTCGCTTTGTAGGAATGAATTCTTCATTTAGCTATGGTATAAGGTGTCTGTTGGGTAGGGGCTTTGCCTTTTGTTGTAGGTGAGCTATAAATGCAGCTTCTGTGTGATTTCTCCACCTGTGACTGACGTCAGCAGGGTCTATAAGTGCCTCAGTAGTCTAGACTGCAGCAGGTCATGAGGGGAGCTGTTTTGACATTGTGGTGGTTATTGGTCTCCACAGTTGCATGTCTTCAAGCCTTATAGATTCCAGCATTCATGGCACTGGGAATATCATAGACTCAGTGGTACAGAGTATGGAGAAGACTGTCCTCTCTAGTGGTACATGCAGATGACACCAAAAGTTGGCATCAACAGTCATGATCCCAAAGTCATAGGATGTGGAGAAAACCTTATCTCAGTTCTTCAGGGTGAATGTCAGATATGCCTGGGTACCAGCAGCCTTAGTGCTGGAGCTTAGGGTGAGATGGGTCCTACATGTGATGCTGGGCTGTGAGAATTCCATCTTGAGATTGTAGTCTGCCATAGAAACTTTCTCTAGGTGCTACGTGGTGACTGTCAGTGCTTGAGCTTATTGCGTGGGCAGCCACTTTCCTGGGGTGAGATCCTGATAGCATTATCCTCAGGTAACAAGGGATGGGTGTCAGTGATGTTGGGGCTTTGGGCACCAGCAGCTTGGTCCCAAGTCTGTGGGCTGTAGGGGAGCTTGTATGTGCAGGTAACGTTTTGCCATGACACTTGTATTCACGCTGCTGGATGCGTAGGTTGTAGGAGAGACCTTCCTGCAGTCCTGAGGGCAGAGTGTAGGCGACACAGTGATTCATGGCTGGATGTGGTTAGGAAGGTTCTTAGGTCACACAGGACAAAGCCTAGAACTGAAGGATTCGTATGGAACATTCCCAATAACATCAGGACTGGGAACTATTTCACCATCAGTTACATTCCCTAGCATACTGAGAATGACAGGAATGTGCAGCTGCACTAGTTTATTCATTGAAATGAGGCACTCAGTAACTCCCCCAACCTGGCCTTGAACAGCAGTCCTCTTGATCTCTGCCTCCTGAATACTGGGGATTTAAGCATTTGCTGCCATATCCCATAACATACCAGATCTTGATATCTCTATATGTTTTACAAAAATATAAAAATAATAATGATCAACTTTTGATGTTTATATGTCTTACCAAACTTAAAAATAGTAATTGTCATATTTTGATGTTTTTATATAGAGTTTTACCAAATTTAAAAGGAATAATCAGCTGGGGCTCAGTGGTAGAGGGCTTACTTAGCATGATTGAGGTCCTGGGTTTGATCCACAACACTGAAAGAGAAGAATAGATAAATAAAATATAATTAAAGGAATAATCTTCCCTATGTGAGTGAGTCTGGTAAGCATTCAGGTTCTTGCCTAAAAGCTGGACAAAGACAGATGGGAGAAGACATTATAACTGGGTTAGGGTGGCTCATGCCTGTAATCCTAGCTACTCAGGAGGCTGAGATCTGAGGATCACAGTTCAAAGCCAGTCTGGAAGAAAATTATAGATCAGTTTCATGAGTTAGCATAAGTACAAAGATGCTAAAGATTTAGCAAACCTAACTCATCAGGACTCTGACTGTGTATGTATTAAAAAGGCAAGAAAAAAAGAGATCTTTTGAAGTAGGTGTAAAGGTAAGTGTGTGATTTATCATTTTAAAAAACTGTTTTATTTCACTCATTAATGGAATAACCACATAAATGTCAAGGCAAGTGCCATACCACTGAGCCACCTTCCCAGCCCAACCACATAAATGTCTCCATAGATTTGAGGGGAAAAAACGCATCTGATAAGAATTCAACATCTATTTTTGTTTCTTTTGTATGTTCTTCCCCCACAGTATAAATAACTCCTGTTTTTACTGTATTTGATTCTGGTGCCCTGCATCTTGTCTATACATTTTTTTCTAATTTGGGGAGGGGAAGGAAATAAATAAATGCTTAAAGAAGGATACAGGTTGACCCATTGTAATAATGAGATGTACAAGACACTATGTTGAAAATGAACTTTACAACTTGGGAGCAGGGAGGGAGGAGTTGGGGAGGTGGGAGGGGAAGGGATGGTAGGGGAAAAACAAAGGAGGAGGTAACAACACTGGCTAGGAAATGTACTCATTACCTTACTCATGTAACTGTAACCCCTCTGTACAGTATTTTTATAATAAAAATATATTAAAAAACATTAGCCAATAAGCAAAACTCAGAAAACTGGTGCTAGCATAGACACCAGATGTCTCCACTGTCTGAAGGCAACATAGAATGTAGTGGTGAAGACATGAAATCATTAACAAGGTGCACCAGTTCCATGCTGAGTCTACTGGGTTCAGTGTTCTGTGAGGTTTGTAATATTAAGGTTTACATGATCAGCATCCCCACACAACTTTTCTCCAGCAAAGTTCTGTTCCAGTTCAGAGATAAAGGAGGTAGAGAGGGTGGCTTCACTTAAAGAATAGTTTTGTAGAATCTGGAAGGACTCTAGGCACCAGAGACTGGGGTTGGCTTGCGAGTTGTTAGAAGCCGTGCTCTGCAGGGAGATCTGAAGCCTGTTACCCTGATAAGGTTCATGGATTGTCATTGTTATTGGGAACAAAGTTGTGTGAGGAGCCAGAAGTGATTTTAAAAGGCCAGGAAAGGGACACAAGTGGTTTTTTTTTTCTTTCTTGCTATTGTTTCTAACGTATTTATAAGGTACCATGTGATTTTTTTTTGTTGCTTTGTATGTATGTTCCTCCCCCACCGTATAACCCCTGTTTTCACTGTATTTGATGTTGGTATAATTTGGGGAGGAGAAGGGAAAAACAAAATGTTTAAATAGGGATACAAGGACCCATTGCAACAATGAGATGTACAAGATGTTGAAAAATGAACTTTACAATTTAGGGGGGTAGGGGTATGGGGGGTTGGGGGGGAGTGTAGTTGTGGAGGTGGGAGGGAAGGATGGTAGGAAAAACAAAGGAGGAGGCAACAATTCATGATAAGAAATGTACTCATTACCTTGCTCATGTAACTGTAACCCCTCTGTAAAGTATTTTCACAATAAAAAAAACTTATTTAAAAAAAAAGGCCAGGAAAGTGTGGTCAGGAAGTTGGGTGTTGAGCTGGGTGTGGTAGCTCATGTTTATAATCCTAGCTACCTGGAGGTTGAGATCAGAAGGATTATGGTTTGAGACCAGTCCAGGCAAATTGTTTCTGAGACCCTCACCTCAACTAATAGTTGGGCGTGGTAGTGTACATCTATCATCCTAGCTATGATGCAAATAAAAATCAGAGATTGTTGATTAGGCCAGCCAAGGCAAACAGTAAGATCCAATCTCAAAAATAACCAGAGCTAAATATGCTTGTAGGCATGGCTCAAGCAATAGAGTACTTGTCTAAAAATCTAAAAGTCCTTAGTCAAGTCCCAGTATTAGAAGTGGGGGAGGGAAATGGAGGAGAGCAAGTGAGAAAGTAAAGAGGAAGGAAGAGAGGGAGGAGGAGAGGCAGGGGGGAGGGAAGAAGAGAAGAGAGAAAGGAGAAAGAAGGAAGAATAGAAAGAAAGGGAGGGAAGGAAGGGTAGGAAAGAAAGGGAGGGAAGAAAGAAGGAAGGGAAGTAAGAGAAGGGAGGAAAGAAAGAAAAGAAAGGAAACACACACACACACACACACAAAGGGTATTGTCTGTAATGGCGATGCAGTCTGGAAGTACATAGTTGATATGGGCTCAAAGCAAACGCTAGACACGATCAGGCATTGGAAGTGGCGTTGGATTCTAGGAGTCCGTGTGACATGTGACAACCTTGTAGTTGTCCCTGAGACTAATGGCAGGCAGGCACAGGGACCTCCACAATGCAGAAGAATGGCCAAGGTGTCACCAGGAATTGTCAGAGTCAGCATAGCACATGCATGGGGGGGGGGGGTCCCAGAAGAGGTTTGCCCCTCTGGCTGGCTGGCTGGAAGGGCAGGCTGAGAAGCTCTGCTCTGAAATCCCTGGGAAGAGAAACATTTGTGACGTCAATTTTTTTTTCTGGTTCTGGAATATTTGTGTGGATTTTCCTGGTTGAGCAACCCTAATCCCCAAATCAGAAATCTGAAATACTCTGAAACACGTAAAGCTTCAGATTAAGGGTGTTGAACCTGTCCTACAATTAGGAGAAAGCTAGAGCTAGAGAGGGGGAGGGGATGTCCCACCCTCCAAAGGGGCCATATTTGGACAGAGTCGGGGAGATTTATTCTTTTCCTGAAAACATCTGTTTGCTGCTGACAGATTGGATTATGGGGGGTGGGGGTAGGGAGTGGGAAGACATGGAAGGCCAGTTGGTCTGGACATGGGAAGGGTCAAAGAAACCTAGAGTCTGAATGGGACAAGAAATATCCTGGTGGTCTTAGGGAGACCAGCAGTAAACAGATAAAACCATTCCTTTCTTGGACATCGTCTCTTTAAAAGGACTATGGCTCCCCCCACCTGTACACCCCCCCCCGTTGAGCCCTTTGAATATGTGGTTCATGCCCAGTGTTATAACAATGTGGGTTTTATATTGTGCAGCTTTGAGATTTTTCTCAGTTTAGAAGTCTGAACTAGGTTTATAAGTAGACTACCTGCAAATACATCTTTATGGGTGCAATTTGGTTTAATGACTTGAGAGAAAACAAAGTATGCGACTTAATAACAAAAGCTATGTTGGTATCTAGAGTTATGCTTTGTAATGTTTTGGCCTAGGGGTTCTACTTGTAGGATTTTTATTTGTGTGTGTGTGGGCAGGGGGATGGGGGAACAGGGGAGGATGCCGGTCCTGAGGCTTTAACCCAGGGCTTAGGCACTGTCCTTGAGTGTTTTTGCCTTTACTACTTGAGCCACAGCTCTACCTCTGGCTTTTTTGGTAGTTAATTGGAGATAAGAGTCTTGCCTGGTGCCGGTGGCTCACGCCTGTAATCCTAGCTACTCAGGAGGCTGAGATCTGAGGATCGAGGTTCAAAACCAGTGGGGGGCAGGAAAGTCCGTGAGACTCTTATCTCCAACAAACCACCAGAAAACCAGAATTGGCACTGTGGCGTAAGTGGTAGAGTGCTCACCTTGAGCTGAAGAGCTGAGGGACAGTGCCCAGGCTCCAAACTCATGACTGGGGGAAAAAAAAAAAAGAGTCTCATGGACTTTCATGCCCCAACTGGCTTCCAACCTCAATCCTCAGATCTCAGCCTCCTGAGTAGCTAGGATTACAGGCGTGAGCCACCAGTGCCCAGCTACAGGAAATGAAAGATGAAGTTAGAAACATGAAAAGATAGATAAAACATCTGTATTGTAAATCTGATACTATTAGACATTGGAAGATGTCTCCATGCCCAGTAACTGTTTGATTAAATAGATATATATTCTATATGATATAGATATTAATGAGTTACAAGCACACCTATAATCCCAGCTACTTGGGAGGTGGAGTTGGGGAGAATTGCAGTTTGAGGCCAGCCTGGGCAAAACCTAAGGCTAGCAAAACCCTCATATCAACAAAAAAAAAGCCAACGTGGTGGCATGTGATGTAGTTCCAGCTGTAAGGGAAGTATTGGTAGAAAAATCAAAGTCCAAGGATGACCCCAAACAAAAGCATGAGACCCTATACCCAAAGTGACTAAAAAGCACAAAAGGGCTGGTGGTGTGGCACAAGTGGTAGAGCACCTGCTAGTAAGCACAAGTCCTAGAGTTCAAACTCCTCTATTCTCCCCCACAAAAAGACTTAGAGTCTATAAGTTGATTTAACAGTGAATAAAAAAGCTGTTAAGATGCATTGTACACATAAATTGACACATTGAACTGAAACCTCTGGTACAATTACCTAAAGATAATAATAAATGCACCAAAGGGTGTAAAGAACCTTCTAAGGAAATCACCCAAAATATCAGTTACCTCGGAAACATCCTCAGGAATGTTGTTAAGAGGCATCTAGAACATAAACCTCTTATGTATATGTATGCAATGACTCCAAAGCATTCAACACTCATAGGTGGCACTCTACTACTTGAGACACACCTCTAGTTCCAGGATTTTTGTTCTTTTTCTTCCAGTCCTGGGGCTTGAACTCAGGGCCTGGGCACTGTCCCTGAGCTTCTTTTGCTCAAGGCCAGCACACTACTGGTATAGAGAAGCCAGCTCCACTTCTGGCCTTTTTTCTATGTATGTAGTACTGAGGAATTACACCCAGGGTTTCATGCATGCTAGGCAAGCACTCTACCACTAAGCCACAGAGTTCCAGGGTTTTGCTGGTTAATTGGAAATAAGAATCTTGAGGACTGTTCTATCTGGGTTGGCCTTGAACCTCTACCCTCAGATCTTAATCTCCTGTGTTAACTAAGATTGTTAAGTGTGAGCCACTGGTACCACTTGTGCATGCATCTTGAATTATGTTACTGAGAAAATGCTACTTTCTTTTGACGAAACAATAATATTAATAAATTTGCAACTCAAAATAGGACTGACAGAGGATATAGAGGAAAGACTAATCTGGACTAAGAATGTTGGACTCGTTCCCAGCTCTCCTGGAGAACAGGATCCGATGTGAATGAGTTGTATGTGCTGCATTTGGTGACAGGTAACAGATGGGACTCCAGAAGCCAAGCTTAGCAGAGATCTGATTTTTCCACTCTGGGGAGCAGCTTGGAGTGAGGTAATTCAAGGTGGCGTAGCAGCTTTAAACAGTCTTTAGGGACCTGGGTTCTTTTGGCTTTCTACTCTCTGTCTTTGGCATGACTTTGGATTTTACAGTCATAATGGCCATTCTCTCTCTACACATTTCTTTTTATACTCTAGGCAGGATAAAGAGAATGAGCAAAAGGTAACAACGTATGTGGCAGCATTCCCTTCTCCTTTCTCAATGAGAGGAACAAAAATGGTCATGGAAAGCCAAACCAACAGACATTTTGTGCTTACCCCACTGGCCAGTACTGAATCACATGCTCTGCCCTATTTGCTAGCGAAACAGGGGAGGTGAAAATTTGGGCACATTACTGTCCCCTTGAGTCTCCACAAAGAGTTCTGTTAATAAAAAATCAGGGGACATAGAAATCAGGTAGGGGTCCAGCGCAGTCTACTGTGCTTACGTTCAGTTCCCTATACTGCACAAAGTAAAAGAGTCAAATTGCATCGATGGTGTGTCTGCTCTTCTCCATGGGCGTTGATGCTGGCTTTGGACACGGTGGGAATCTCTTCCTCAAGAAGTATAATGACGCCTCCAGACCTTCCCCTTGCTTCTAAGCATCTAGGTGAGCTGAATGCCAGTCTAGAATCAACATCTAGCTTTCATCCAGCACAGCCCAAAGCCAGGCCACCACTCTTTAACATAAAGAATAAGTCATCTGCTGTGTTAGCCTGCTGAAAGATGGTATACTAGAAAGTCACACAGCTAAACCTCAAAAATGCATGCAAGCTAACCTCAACTCTTGTGTGCAAATTCAAGCAAGACACAAACCATACTGCAAACCTAATGAAAACAATAGAGAAAATTGGTTAGAGTAAAAGTGGATACACACGTGAGCCTCAGAGCCCCGATGCATTGTTGCCTGGGGTTTCCACAGGCCAGGATTAGGTATAGGCTAGCATTCAGGTTGGCACTAATTCCAAGGCGCAGACTGACTGACTGATGGAACTTAAGGATCAGGTGTGAATCTGCGCATGCTCCTTATAGAGACTAAATAGTCTTGGGCTGAGGGCTGAATAACTGTAGGACCGAGAGGTTACTGTGGGTCATTGTTCTTGCCCTCTGTGCATGTGTACTGTGGTTAGGTGAGGGAGGGGGAGTCCTGGTCAGATGAGCCCCCTCCTTATCAGGACAGCTGCCCCAGGACACTTTCTTTTTAAACCAGCTTCTTTATGAGGCCCTTTAGGTAGGATTTACTTGATGAGCCATTTGGTCATCTCAGACTTGTCTTTGAAGGTTAGGAAAGGCATGCTTTTTAAATTTTTTCTTCCTTTTTCATTGTCAAGGTGATGTACCGAGGGGTTTCAGTTACATAACTAACGTAATAAGTACATTTCTTGTCAAAGTTGTTACCCCTTCCCTCATTTTTCTCCTACTTTCCCTCCCCAGAAATCCCCCACCAAGTTGTACAGATCAGTTCCAACATATTGTCTTGTTTATGACATTGTTGTATTGGTTCTCCCTTTGTGCTTTGTCTCACCCTTCGGTTGTTCCCCTTCCCTTCCCTAATTCAGATAAACATATATACAATACCAGGGTACCAAAATCAAATACAGTGACAACAGGAGTTATACCATAGGGGTAAGGACATACAAAAGAAACAAAAAATCATATAATACATTAAAACAATATCAGCAAAGAGAAATCTCTTGTGTCCATGTCTTAGAGTTCGTTTTGCTTAACATCATCTTATATGGTCATATAGCTATTATTTTTTTTTTGGTCTGGTCGTGGGGCCTGAACTCTGGGCTTGGGCACTGTCCCTCAGCTCTTCAGCTCAAGGCTAGCACTCTACCACTTGAGCCACAGTGCCACTTCTGGCTTTTTTCTTTTTGCTTATGTGGGGCTGAGGAATCAAACCCAGGGACTCAGGCGTGCAAGGCAAGTGCTCTACCACTGAGCCACCTTCCCAGCCCCTCATATAGCTATTGAGCTATTAGGCTCATCTGCTAAGATTATCCTAGAAATATACTAATTATTGCAAATAAGGGAAACCATGGGACCTATGTTTCTTTGAGTCTGGCTTACCTCACTTAATATGATTTTTTCCAAGTTTTTCCATTTCCTAACAAATGGGGTGGTATCATTCCTTCTGAGGAAGGCAAACAATCCCACTATATATATATATATATATATATATATATATATATTATATAACACATTTTCTTGATCCATTCATCTACTAGGGGCATCTGGGTTGGTTTCATATCTTAGCTATGATGAATAATGCTGTGATAAACATAGTTGTGCTGGTAGCTTTAGTATGGCCTTGTTTGTGATCATTTGGGTAAATGCCCAGAAGTGGGATTGCTGGGTCCTAGGGGAGCTCTATGTGGAGTCTTTTGAAGAACCTCCATACTGCTTTGTATGGCTAGTGAAGATCTTCTCCCAATCCGTGGGCTTTCTATTGACCTTGCTAGCTATGTCCTTTGCCATGCAGAAGCTCTGCAATTTCATGCAATCCCACTTGTCCAACCTTTCTTTGATTTGTTGTGTTTCTGAGTCTTTATTAAGAAAATTTTGGTCTGTGCCAAGGAGCCCTAGGGTTTCTCCTATTCCATCCTGTAATGTTTTCAGGGTGTCTGCTTTTACTTCGAGGTCTTTGATCCATTTGGAGTTGATTCTGGTGCAGGATGATATATAAGGATCTAACTTTAGTTTTCTGCAGGTGTTTAACCAATTTTGCCAGCATCATTTACTGAAGAGGCTGTCTTTCTTCCATCCTATTTTTTTTTTACTCCCTTATCAAAGATTAGGTGGCTATAGGTCTCCGGGTTAATTTCTGGGTCTTCAGTTCCTCAGGTCTGTTATTTTGTCAGTACCAAGCTGTTTTGATTACTACGGCTTTGAAATACAGTTTGAAGTTTGGTATTGATATTCCTCCAGCACTGTTCTTTTTGCTAAGGAGTGTTTTTGCTATTCAGGGTCTTTTAGTGTTCCATATGAATTTTTGGATTGCTTCTTTTTTTATTGATAAGTTTTTTTATTGTGAAAATACCATACAGAAAGGTTACCATTACATGGGCAAGGTAATGAGTACATTTCTTCTCAAGCATTGTTGCCTCCTCCTTAGTTTCCCCTTCCCATCCCTGCACTCCCAGCTCCCCCGCAACCCCCCCTCCTGCCAAAGTTGTAAAGTTTGTTTTTCGACATAACGACTTGTACATCTCATTGTTGCAATGGGTCCACCTGTATCCCTATTTAAACAATTTGTTATTTCCCTTCCCCTCCCCAAATTATACCAACATCAAATAAAGTGAAAACAGGGGTTATACTGTAGAGGAGGGACATGCAAAGCAACAAAGAAATCATCTTATAAATATGTTAGAAACAATAGCAAGAAAGAAAAACCATTTGAGTCCTTATCTTGGGGTTCATTTCGCCTAACATCAACTTATCTGCCATTTCTGCTTGTCTCAGATATATACTAGTTATTGCAAATAAGGGAAACCATGGGACCTATGTTTCTTTGGGCCTGCCTTACTTCACTTAATACAATTTTTTCCAAGTCTTTCCATTTCCTAACAAATGGGGCAATGTCATTCTTTCTGATGGAGGCATAGAATTCCATTGTGTATATATACCACATTTTCTTGATCCATTCATCTACTGAGGGGCATCTGGGTTGGTTCTGTGTCTTAGCTACGGTAAATAATGCTGCGATAAACATAGTCGTCCTGGTAGCTTTTACGGTCTTGTTTGTGATCATTCAGGTAAATGCCCAAAAGTGGTATTGCTGGGTCATAGGGGAGCTCTATGTGAAGTTTTTTTGAGGAACCTCCATACTACTTTCCAAAGTGGTTGAACAAGTTTACACTCCCACCAACAATGCAGTAGGGTTCCTTCTGTCCACATCCCCTCCAGCATCTGTTATTAGAGTTCTTGATTATAGCCATTCTAACTGGGGTAAGGTGGTATCTCAGTGTTGTTTTGATTTGCATTTCTTTTATGGCTAGGGAGTTTGAGCATGTCTTCATGTGTCTATTGGCCATCCTTCTTTCCTCTTCAGAGAAGTTTCTCTAAGTCTTAAGCCCACTTATTTATTGGGCAGTTGTTTCTTTGAGGATTTGTTGTTGGGGGATTTAATTTTTTGAGTTCCAGGTATATTTTAGATATGAGACCCTTGTCTGTTGTATGGCTAGTGAAGATCTTCTCCCAATCTGTGGGCTTTCTATTGATCTTGCTAGCTATGTCCTTTGCCGTGCACAAGCTCTGCAATTTCATGCAATTGAATTGCTTCTTCTATTTCATTAAAGAATGAGGTTGGGATGGGTATTGCATTGAATTTGTAGATAGCCTTTGGAAGTATTTGCCAAAGTTTTGGGTCAGCTTGAGTAACTTGGGAGCGGAGTCCATGGGGTTTTTTAAATACAAGGTCATGGGGCGGGGGAAGGATGGGAAGGGATGGCAAGGGGAGGCTACAATGCTTGATAAGAAATGTACTCATGGGGGCTGGGAAGTTGGCTCAGTGGTAGAAGCGCTTGCCTTGCAAGCCTGAGGCCCTGGGTTCGATTCCTCAGCACCACATAAGCAAAAGGAAAAAAGCCGGAAGTGGTGCTGTGGCTCAAGTGGTAGAGCGCTAGCCTTGAGCTGAAGAGCTGAGGGACAGCGCCCAGGCCCAGAGTTCAGGCCCCACGACTGGACACAAAAAAAAAAAAAAAAAAAAGAAATGTACTCATTATCTTGCCCATGTAATTGTAACCCCTCTGTACGGTATTTTCACAATAAAAATAAAAAATAAAAAAATACAAGGTCATGTCATCTGCAAACAGGGAGAGTTTGACTTCATCTTTCTGTATTTGGATCCCCTTTATGTTGCATCTTATTGCTCTAGCTAGGGATTCTAACACTAAGTTAAAGAGGAGTGGAGAGAATAGACATCCTTGTCTCATTCCTGAATTTAGCGCAAATGGCTTTAGCCTTTCACCATAAAGTATAATGCTGGCTGCAGGTTTGCCATACACAGCCTTAATTATATTGAGGAATGTTCCATGGATTGCTAATTTCTTCAGAGCTTTCATCATAAAGGGGTATTAGATCTTGTCAAATGCTTTTTCTGCATCTATTGAGATGATCGTGTGGTTCTTATCCTGGCTCTTGTTGATGTGATGAATTACATTAATTGACTTACATATATTGGACCAGCTTTGCATCCCTGACATGAATTCTGTTTGATTATGGTGTATGCTTTTTTGGTGAATTGTTAACGTCAATTGGTCAGAATTTTGTTGAGAAGTTTTGTGTCAATGTTCATCAAAGAAATAGGTCTATAGTCCTCTTTTTTTTGATGAGTCCCTGCCTGGTTTGGGGATGAGAGTTATGCTGGCTTCATAGAAAGAGTGTGGTAGTGAATTTTTACTTTCAGTTTCATTGAAGAGTTGGAGGAGTATTGATGTGAGTTCTGCTTTGAAGGCCTTGTAGAATTCAACTGTGAATCCATCTGGTCCTGGGCTTTTCTTGGATGGGAGACCTCTTATTGATATTTCTATTTCAATGCTTGATATGAGTCTGTTTAGTTGGTTTAAAACTTCTTGGTTTAATTTGGGCAAATTTTTATGAGAAAGCTGATATACAGAGGGGTTACAGTTACATCAGTTAGGTAAAAAGTACATTTCTTTTTGGACAGTGTCACCCCTTCCCTCGCTGTCTCCCAGTTTTTTGTTTTTTTGGGTCCAGTCATGGGGCCTGAACTCTGGGCCTGGGCGCTGTCCCTCAGCTCTTCAGCTCAAGGCTAGCGCTCTACCACTTGAGCCACAGCACCACTTCTGGCTTTTTTCTTTTTGCTTATGTGGCGCTGAGGAATTGAACCCAGGGCCTCAGGCATGCAAGGCAAGCGCTTTACCACTGAGCCACCTTCCCTGCCCACTTCCAGCTTTTTTCTTTTTGCTTTATGTGGTGCTGAGGAATCGAACCCAGGGCCTCAGGCATGCAAGGCAAGCACTCTACCACTGAGCCACCTTCCAGCCCCGCCTATGAGATTCTTATCTCCAGTTAACCACCACTGCATTTGTTCACCCTTTGTCCCTCCATTTCTGTGCCTTCCCTTACACTCCCAAAGACATATAAACAAACAAGACAAAAAGAAAATAAAAACAGTAACAAAGAAAAAAATCTTGTTTCCATTTCTTGGAGTTAATTTCTGTAAATATTATTTTATATGATCAGAGGCAAATAGGCATTGAGCCTTTATTTTCCTCTCCTAAGAGTATTCTTCAGTCCTGTGTGTAAATGCCTAAAGTACTGTACAATCTATCATGTATTCCTGGGTATTTTAGATCTATCTTCCACATATGATAGAAAACATGCACCATTTGTTTCTCTGAGGATGGCTTACCTCATTTACCATGATTTGTTCTACAGCCATCCATTTTCCTGCAAATGGCATAATAGTCTTTCTAATGTCTGTGTAAAATTCCATTGGGTATAGGTACCACATTTTTTTGATCCACTCATCTATTATAGGGCATCTGGGCTATTTCCACAACTTGGCTATTTTGAATAGAGCAGTAGTGAACATGGATGTGCAGGTGTCTATGGTATCCTGGTTTGTGTTGTTCCTGGTAGGTGCCCAGGAGTGGTATGGTTGGGTCACAGGGAAAATCTATGGTTTAGATTTTTTTTTATAAGAAAACTCCAGACTGCTGTACAGAGTGTTGTACTAGTTCACATTCCTACCAGCAGTGCCAGTAGGGTTTTTTAATCCCCATATCCCCACCAACATTTGTTGTCTGAATTCATGATGTTGAACAATTTAACCAGGTGAGATGGAATCTCAGAGTTGTTTTGATTTGCATTTCCTTTCTGTCCAGGGATGATGAGCATTTCCTCCTCCTCCTCCTCCTCCTCCTCCTCCTCCTCCTCCTCCTCCTCCTCCCCCTCCTCCCCCTCCTCCCCCTCCTCCCCCTCCTCCCCCTCCTCCCTCTCCTCCCTCTCCTTCTCCTTCTTCTCTTTCTTCTTCTCCTTCTTCTTCTCCTTCTTCTCCTCCTTCCTTCTCCTTCCTTCTTCCTTCTCCTTCTCCTCCTCCTCTTCCTCCTCCTCCTTCTTCTTTTTCTTCTTCTCCTTCCTCCTCCTCCTCCTCCTCTTTCTCCTCCTCCTCCTCCTCTTCCTTCTTCTTCTTCTTCTCCTTCTTCTTTTTTATTCTTTATTCTTCCTAGGCACTGTCCTTGAGCTGCTTTTGCTTAAGGCTAGAACTCTACCACTTGAGCCACTGCGCCACTTCTGTATTTTTTCCTCTTTATGTGGTGCTGAGGAATTGAACCTAGGGTTTCATGCATGCTAGGTGAGCACTCTATCACTAAGCCACATTCTCATCCCTGGTTTATTCTTTTGAGACAGAGTCTCAACTATGTAAGGGGTCTTGCCATGTTATCTTAAGCTGGTCTGGAATTTGTGAACCTCTTGTCTCCAATCTCCTGCATGCTGGGATTATAGGTGTGCATGCCACACCCAGCTGTCTCATTGAGTCCTGAAGGGCCAAGAGGTGATGCTGAGCTTTGACTATATATTGTCTTCTCTTTTCTTTCCCATCAGTGTGAGCGGCCTGAAGAAGGTCAAACTCAGTGACCCTTGGCAGGGGTCACATCCTTTACATCCTCCAAGAGGAAAGATCGGTGCTCAGAGATTGGTGTTCAGAGTTCGGTGCTCAGAGATCGGTGCTCATTCAGTTCGCTCAGCACTCTGGGAATTGCTCAGCTACAATCAACTAGTATTTTGCAATCATGTCACACCCCATCTGTACACAATAGTGTT
Organism: Dipodomys merriami; assembly: GCF_024711535.1. Lineage (NCBI taxonomy): Eukaryota > Metazoa > Chordata > Mammalia > Rodentia > Heteromyidae > Dipodomys > Dipodomys merriami. The sequence continues at coordinate 26,236,854 of NW_027202937.1, read as the reverse complement.
TCCATTAAATTTGGGGGCAGGTCATAGGAAGTTTGGGGTATTCAGTAATTTCAAGAGGTGTTGCTTTTTTTCCTTACGGTTTTTAAAAGTAAAACTGATTTTGAGGGAATGGTTTCCCTTTTTGTGGAAACCTAAACTTCAGCAGCACCCATGTAAATGTGATTTAGCATATCTCTTTAAAGGAAAACTTTAATTTGACAATGATGGAAACCGTGCAGATGAACATAGCCATGTATTTAAACAATAAAGCTGTAGGAGCACTCATTTGTGCTGCTAATATCCCAGTTCTTTCAGCACTTTAACAAAAGCATCCTGTTTCTCTTTTTTTTGGCGGGGAAGGGGAGGAGAGGTGGGGTTGGTACCTTGGTTGAATTTAAGGCCTTAAGCTCTCTGTTTGCCTAGCTGATTCTCTACCACTTGCACCATGCCTCCACTGCAGCATTTTGCTGGTTCATTGGAGATAGAACCTTATGCCCTCATGGAATTTTCTGTCCTGGCTGGTTGTGAGCTGTGATTCTCATTTCTCAGTCTCCTGAGTTGCTGGGATTACAGGCGTGAGCTACTAACATCCATCTCAAAAACTGTCCTCCTTAGCAGATGAGAAATAGTTATCATGTGATGATTACTAAATGTTCTCATGAAGTCTGGATGCATGAAGACACATATACAGCTGAAGATTCAAATTTACTTTAAAACAATGAGAGCTATGTAATGTTAAACCATTTACAAAGTAACTATGGTCAAATAGGAAAAGTCAGCCATTTAATTAAACAGTCTGTTCACTATATAGCTTAATAAATTACATTATATGTCACATGTATTTGCCCAAAATATTTAAGATCTTAATTTTTGGTAAACTTTTTTCTTTAGATTTTTTTTTAGAGGGGTGATAGGAGGTTTTAACTCAGGGCCGCATGCTTGCTGAGAAAGTGCTCTACTACTTGATTCATGCTGGAAGTCCTTTTTGGTTTAGTTGTTTATCAGGTAGGGTCTCATTTTTGTACCCAGGGTGGTCTTGACCTACCATCCTCCTGCAGCTGACTTTCTTTGTGCTTTGGTTAGCAAACATGAACCACCCAGACCTAGCCTGTAGCTTCAGATAGGGTCTCACTTTTTTGTCCAGGCTGGACTTGAACTTCAATCCTCCCGGTTTCCACCTACTGAGTAGCGAGGGTTACAGGTATGAGCTACTGTACCCAGCTAGAAACTTTTTCAAGGGTTTTGTTTTAGTACATTGTTCAAATGCTTTAGAGTACAAGAAAACTTGGTGGGTTTTTTTTTTTTTTTGAACTTGCAAAGCATTACTAAGGTTGAACAATGTCACCTTAGGTATATCAGGTTCGAGGTTTGCCATTTCTGGTGAGTTGGATTTCAGTGCCATTGCATTGAGCATCTCTCTGGATGATGTAGGAAGATGCGCCATGCCTGCTGGTACAGAGGGGTCATGTGTGTGTGAGCACTGGTCTCTGCAAATCCCACAGTATTAGCTTATAAGGAGGATGTTAGCCCGCATAAGAAGCGCTCTTAGCTCTTCAGAACTTATATGAGGGACGGGTATCCCAGTGTCTGCCAGCCAAGGCTACATGGGTGTGAACAGCACTGTGGGAGGTGTGAGGAGGGAGAGGGAGGTGGTTTTTGTTAGGCAATTGGGAACGGCTCCCTGGAGAAAAGGGGTCACTTGAAGTTGGTCTTGAAGGATAAGGAAGGTTTTTCTAGCATGAAGGAAGAGAGAATAAAAGGAACATAGAAGCCAAGGCACAAAACTGCAGGGCTTGCTTGGGACCATAATACTGTGGAGTGTTAGTGGGAATTGGCAAGGCTCCAACTGAAGTGTCTACTGACTGGAAGGCCTTCCTCTGTGGGTGAGAACTTTCTCTGGGGAATGCAGTGTAGAAAGACTGCTCCAGTAGTGGTGGGAGTGGTGGTAGGGTGAGTTCAGTGTTCCAGGAGAGGTTAGTTTAGACATAAAGGTCCCACCTGGAATAGCCGATTTCAAATGAAAAGGAGGGGACAAATACCAGACCTCCTGGCAGGCATTTAAAGAGCTGATATTAAGGCTGAGTTGGAAGTTTCAAAAACCACCAGGTTGCTAGGCGCTGGTGGCTGACACCTGTAATCCCAGCTACTACTCAGGAGGCTGAGATTTAGGGATTGCAGAGCAAAGCTAGCCAGAGCAACAAAAACTCTTGTGAGATCCCTTTCTCCAATTAACCAGCAAAAAGCTGGAAGTGGAGCTGCAGCTCAAGCGGTAGAGTACCAGCCTCAAGAGAAAAAGCCATGTGAGCGTGCAAGGTCCTTAGGTCAAGCCTCTATACTGGTATTAAAAGAGGAGGAGAAGAAAAAGGGGGAAAGAAAGAAATGCAAGAAAAAAAAGAAAAAAGAGAAAAGAAAAAGCAAAGCAACACACGAGTTTGAGTTATTAGGGTCATCTCCTTGAAAACATCCCTGGAGTCTCCAACCTTGTCTTACGCAGCAAATCCTTACTGAGCACTTACTACGCCTTGTACTGAACTTGGCGGTGAGGACTCAGTGTTGATGTGGCCTCAAGGAGTGGGCAGTTAGCTGGGTTGACCAGAGCTCATCAAACCAAGATGGAAACAAACCTCCAAGGAACTTGCTGAGTGCTGAGCTGGTGTGGTGTCAGCCGTTCTGTCTGGCTCGTTGGAGAAGGAGGGCTGGATGGCAGCCCACAAGCACAGATATGCTTTTTTGGCAACAAAGAGAGAAGGCTGAAGCACTGGATATCTTGGAAGAGCCAGCACTTTGCTGTTGAGGGAAACATTGCAGTCTCAATTGCCGAACCCCAGTGAGTATGGATAGCACATTGGGCCCCATTGGCTGCTCTGGAACAAGGGCCCCTTCCTTTTCACTCATTCTCATGGAGGAATGGCCCTGCAGTGGGCTCCATTCTGCTCTTGTCTCCCATACCCTCCCCTCCCCTCTCCCTTTCTCTTCCCTTCTCCCTGCCTCTCTCCTCCCCTCCCCCTTCCTCCCTTCTTTCCCCTCTTCTTCTTGCCTCTCTCCTCCCTTCCTCTACTCTTCTTTCTTCTCTTTCCTCTTCTTTTTCCCTCCCTCTCTCCTTCCTTCCCTTTCCTTTCTTTTCTCCCTCATCTTTTTCTTCTTCCTCCTGTTCCTCCTTTTCTTCTTTATTCCCCTCTTGCCTTCTTTGCTGTTCCTTTTTGGTGGTACTGGGCCAAAAAGCTGGCTCTTATGTAGGCCATATCCTTAGTCCTTTTGCTTCTGACTTTTCAGTCTTATGCTTTTATCCAGACTGTCCTCAACCCACGATCCTTCCGAATAGCTAGGATTACAGGTGTGAGCCACTGCACCAGCCCCACCAGCTTTCTTACTGCATCCTCCTGTCCAGCTCACCCAGTCGTCATCATCACCTGCACCTTCCACAGACTCTCCCTGCAGTGGGTCTCTGTGCAGTGGGTCAGCACACACATCTCCAGTCCCCCTCTCTTCCAACAACCATGTCTGTGCCTTCGTATCTTCCAATTCCCAGCAATAAACTTATGTAGCTTGTTGGGGGAATTTTCTTGTTGTTGTTCTTAATGTTTTTCTGACTTCAGACTAGCTACTCTCAAGGACCTGCTTCCTTTGCTGCTGATGTGGCCCAGCACTGGTGGCTTGTTAGCATGGCGCACAGGGCTAGACATTTTCAACTTTACCTTCTGTCACTATTTCTCATCTTGTATCCAAGCCTCCTTTTCTCTATAAGAAATTCCTAGAATTTATTACGACAGCGCTGCCTCTCCTTGACTGTGAATTTTACTCACAAGCACTCGACTCACTTTTCCCCTGAGCCAGCCCCTCTGGGAGCTTCCACCTCTGGGCCTGGCTGCAGCTCCAGTTCTGCGTTGCAGCTCTGGGCATGGGATAGCTTGGTTCCCATGGACTTCTCAAGCCTGCTTGCCTTTGGGTTTCACGGAACTGGCAGATGACTTAGTTCAGTGTTGGAAGAAGTCAGAAACAAATGTTGTGCCAAACTACGCCAAGATCCCAGAAACCAAAGGACATGAAGAGCCCAAGAACAGGATGTTAACCCGTCACGTGACAGCGAGGTGAGGAGAAGTACGGACAGGTTGGGGTCTTGGCATTGTGCACTGGGAGCCTGGGATGCCGTGTGAAACACATGTGACTGTTTGAATTGGTGGGTAATAAGCAAAGCACATTGCCCTCTGCAATGTGGTGGGCCCGCCTCATTCTATCAGTTGAAGAAGCTGCCCAAAGAAACAACAATTCAGCCTCAAGACTGCAGCCTAGGAACTCTGAGTTTCCTATTGGCCTGAAAAGAATAAAGGCTGGTTCAATGTATACCTTCATCTCAGACACATACATGCACACACACACATATACATATATACACATACATATAGTGTGTGTGTGTGCGTGCACTGGTCTTGGGGGCTTGAATTCATACCTAGGCACTGACTCTGAGCTTTTGTGCACAAGGCTCCCATTCTTAACACTTGAGCTCCACTTTTTTGGTGGTTAATTTGGACTTTCCTGCCTGGTCTGGCTTTGAATTGCAATCCTCACATCTCAGGCTCCTGAGTAGGCCTGAAGGTATGAGGTGCCAGGGCCCAGGCAACATTTGTTGCTAGGGACACAACTAAGACTGTCAGGCTCACTTTAGCCCAAGCTAAAGCGCAGTTTTCCTTTTGTTGTTCAGTGCTCTGGAGTCACAATAAGAATGGCTTCTGCCAGTGAGGTTAATAGGCAGAATGTAAAAGATGAAGGTAGTCACTGGTAAATGCAAGATCTCAAGGTATCCAACACTCTCAGATCATGAAACATGTGCATATCACAGTGTATGCCAAGGGCTTGGAGCACGTCTTGGATGTATAGCTATTTTATCTAGCCTGCTAGATCTGGCTCAGTAGCTTCAGTAATGGGCTCCCCTGGGTCATCCATAGGACCCACAACTGCATTTCCAAGTTGCTCAATGACGAAGTCCAAGTCTTCTGGTCTTATGTTATTCCCATGTCCCCCTCAGTGCAGCTAAGATTAAAAAATGACCTACAAATAAATGATTTTACTTTCCTATCCCACAACTGAGTATGTGTCACTCAGAGTGATGGTTTCCTTGCTTTCCCTGGAGAGGGAAGTCTTCCTTAAATACTTGAATGCAATTTGACGTGCTGTGATTTTAAATACCCTGAACTTTACTCTTTAAAAGAAATTACGAGATGGCTTTAGGTGCTCTAATAGCACAGACCTGAGTGTCATAGTGCAGTGTTTTTTTTGTTTTTTTGTTTTTTAGTATTTTCACACAAATCTAGCACCCACTACATTATTCTATAATGTATAATTTGTTCTTATTGTTACATCCTCTGCTTATCAAATCAGTATCTTTCTTATGAATGACAATGTTTTGAAATAGTTTAACCTAATCTGAGTATTATGTTAGTATTGTTATATAAAACTCATTGCTTTTCCCCCAGGAAAGACTTGGGCTTCTCCTGCCTCGGCCTTCTGAGTCCTGGGATTTCAGGTATGTACCAAAAAAGCCAGACTTAGCCCACTGCTTATTGAAATAAATTAAACACTAAAAATAATTACTAAAATATCATTTTATTGGTAAAAAATAAAATCCTTGAATGATATAGGTCATTTGGAATATCATGTAGGCATACATTTTAACTTCCTGGAGCCAAATAAGAAAAAAAATGCAACATGTTTTACTTTAGTGTAAAAATCAATTTATTATACAACAATCATACAGAATGCTTTTATCTAAAGGAAAAAATGGCTTCTCCTGCCTACCTGTCCACCCTAACCATGATGCTATGTTCTTAAGATGCAAGTACTTACAAAGGACTACAAAAAAGTGATGTCCTTATTTTCAAAGAAGTAACCCCAGAGACATTTGTAAATGCTATGGAAATACTAGAGAGAAATGGAATGGTCTTACACACAAAAGGCTATTCTGTCCATCACAGTACATTCTTCTTTCCTTAAAAGGAATACTTTTCTCCTGGAAGTGGGGAGGACTTTATCCACCAACATGCTTTATAGGTCAGTATGTAATTTTGATGGGTTGAATTTTTGCTTAATTCCATTCAGCAAACATTCTATTTTGCTTTAAGGTTGAAGGTAATTATTAATAAGCTTTACAGTATTCATTTGTTTTTGTTCACACCAGAAGAAATTTAGTTGGGGAAACATCTCCATTTTTTAAACAATTATAATTTTGTTTTCTACAGTCTTGTTTTAGAAAAATCACATTACAAGTAAACATTTTTTAAGTCACAACAGTTAATGACAAGTTAAAACATTTACCTGATTCAATTTTTGTGGCTCAAGAGTTCATAGCTCTGTGTATTTTTTTTGTCAGCCCTTGAATGGTTTAAGACTAAATGTTTTACTAAGGTTTGCTAGAATCAGTTTCAGCTTTGCTCTGAGAGGCTTAGAGCCTGGTATGAGGAGCTTCTTGATAAGTCAGCTACAGGAAGGCCGTGTGTGCTACATAGATGTGAAGCCCATGAACACATCCAAACTGCAGGAATGATGCACAGTGAGACACATGGGCACTTAAGAACAAGCCTTCCAGTAATGTCTCTTTCCTCTGTAAGCCTCATTTTTACTAAGAATGCACTTTGGTGACAAATTTCTGCTGGTGTTTGAGAACTAAAACTAAACCATAGTCCTTTCTCTCCAAGGGATTTTCTCCTTTGTCTGGCTTGTGTCTTGTCATAGAGAAAAGCAGTCACAGCCATACTCAAAAGCTAGCCCTTGTTTTAATAAGAGTTCCTGGAAGAGAACAATATATTGAATACAGTTATGTGAAATGTTAAGTTGTGTTTAAGCACCCTAGAGAAAACCACTTAGAAAACAAATAGCATAGCAAGTGGGCATCAGACAGAACAAGTGTCTGCTCAACACAAATGACCAGCCATAGAGACAGGTGTTAGAGGGCATAATGAAGTCACCCTAAAAGACTGCAAGTGTTAGCCGCCTTTCAAAATCAGGCAAGCCCTGAGAAAGCAAACATGAAGTTTAAAAAGTGAGAACAGTTTTCCAAACATGGAAAGTTTAAAATGAGTTCAGGAGGACATAAAAAGGGCAGAAAGATACCATTGTTTGGGCAACTGTTAAAGCTCCCTTCCAGTGGTCCTGTGTGTGATGTCAGTGTCACAACTTTAAAACATTTAGAAAACAAAGTAGGAAAGATGATGAAATATCAAAGTTGGCAAGTCTTGTTTTATATGGCATAAATTAATCTTTAGAAAACATACTTTATCTTTGTTCTTTGTGCTTAGGGAGAGGAAATTATCGTCAATGCTTCTGTCTGCTTTTGTGCTTGCTTCTCATTAGAGACTGCAGTCCTGGGCAGGGAAAAGATGTGTTGTTTGCCAAAGTAGCATTTTTATTGTAACTTACTAGCAGCCACATCAGTGTTGGAATCTTTCCATATTCCCATACCATATGCATCCTGTATTAAAAAACTTAAATAGCTGCAGAGACTGGTTTGGTGGCATGTATGTGGAATAATGTTCATAAGTAGGCTAACAAGAAACAGTTGACAAACTTAATGTATATTCTCACGTATATTCAGAATATATACAAATATATTTCCCTAGCATGCACATGCTGAAGAAAGGGGCAAAGTAAACTCTAGTTCCTGTTCAGAAAGAAAGTAGGCAGCCAGATCTAGACACAGATTTTAGTGTAAAGCAGGTGTCTTTACTAAGTTAGGTTGACTGATGTGGGAGACAGACATAAAGCTATGAACAAGGAAACCAAATTAAAACTCAGGGGTGGCTCCTATCAAAGTCTGACTTATGAGGATTTGGTAGACAGCTTTTTTTTGAGATACGGTCTTTCTATGTAGCCCAGGCTAACCTTTAACATGAGATACTCCTGCTTCTGCCTCCCAAATGCTGGGATTTTACTAGATTTTTGTCTTAACTGATGAATGCATTGAATATTTTCTGGGGTTGCTTGCTAAAGGAACAACTGGGCTGATGGTTTTATGCATTGACAATTATTGCTTGGTATAGACTACAACATACCCTGTTGTTTACAACTCATCAGCTCTCACAGACATGAACATGAACAAAAGTCAAACTTTCTGTGAAGGCTTGTGCGAAGAGCAGTAGTCCGTGTTTCCTGGCTGTGTGTGGATAAGGCATTATGAGGGTAAGACTGTGGAAGGAAGGGGAGAAGCCGCACCTGTGCTGAGTGTCAGCATCACCTCGCACTGACCAAAGCACTCAATGAACAGAGTAGCCTAATAGCAATATATTAATACACTCTGGGTATGAATGATTTAGAAACACAAAACAAATTAGTTTATGCTAAAACATACAACTTTCAATTCAGTCTTTGCTTTAAAACAAGCGAATCTGTTAGGCTAGTGCAGTGTATATGCATTTTCGGTTCCTCTACTATTACTGCGCTTTCTTGGTCATCACTCCATTAGCCGCAGTGATGTAGGCTTTGGTAAAGCCATTCTTGACATCTTTCTCTGTGGGTGGCTCTTGCGTATCTTTCTTCACTGGCTTTTTTCGGTAGGTCTGTTGGATGTGTACAATAGAAAAAGAAAAAGTCCTCTTTAAGATCTTGCTCTAATATTGCACATAGTTTTATTTATTTTTTTATTTTTTTGGGTCCGGTTGTGGGGCCTGAACTCTGGGCCTGGGCGCTCTCCCTCAGCTCTTCAGCTCAAGGCTAGCACTCTACCACTTGAGCCACAGCGCCACTTCCGGCTTTTTCTTTTTGCTTATATGGTGCTGAGGAATCGAACCCAGGGCCTCAAGCATTCAAGGCAAGCGCTCTACCACTGAGCCACCTTCCCAGCCCTAATATTGCACATAGTTATGAAACAATACACGATCTTCTAGGGCCCTGGACATTTTACTACGAATTCACAATTAATGTGGCGTTTTTGTTTGTTTTCCCCGGTTGTGGGGCTTGAACTTGGCCTGCGCACTGTCCCTCAGCTCTTCAGCTCAAGGCTAGCGCTCTACCACTTGAGCCACAGAACCACTTCCGGCTTCTTCTGCTTATGTGGTGCTGAGGAATTGAACCCAGGGCCTCATGCATGCGAGGCAAGCATTCTACCACTGAGCCACCTTCCCAGCCCCAAATGTGGCTCTTTTTGAGCTGTGGTTAAAAATAAAACTAGGATAAGAAACCATGATGAATGTATGAATATCAACAAAATGGGGTTCTTTTATAAAGTCAGGAGTTGCATTTGATGGGCTTAGTATTCAAATATTCTGCATTTGTGAATACAAAATTCTGCTGTGAATATAAAACAGACAGCTCCTGGGGTTTCTGGCTGGATTTGGTTTGTGTCTGACATATCCTTTCTTTTGGGTGCTGAGAACTGAACCCAGGACTTTATGCACAGTAACCACAAGCTCTGCTACTGAGCCACAACCCATCCTAGCATAACCTTCCTATTCTGATAAAATACCCGATCTCATTTTTACTTGTAGTTTTTAAAGCATGGTACTGACCAAAATTACATTCTCAACTTTCAGACAAAGATTTGATTTGAATCAGCATGTAGAGTTAACTGAAGCTTCCATGCTACTTCCTACCTCTGCTGGGCCACCTGATTCTTTTCCAGTGCTAAAGGCAAGCACCAAACGGATTCTTTGGCTTTCCTTTAACTCTGATTGTTTTGCCTGCATGAATGGTTTTGTTTGGTTCCATCAATGGCTACTTCTTTACCAGTTATCAAAGGAAACTTTTATCTCTTATAAGAAACAAAGCCTACCCAGTCTAATTTTATAAAGACAAGATTTGAAAAGTTGTCCAAGGTTCAGTTCCCATAATTGTACTTTGTATAAAACTAGTATGGGTTAAAACCAGTATGGGTTAACATTGAGCAAATTTAAAATAAACCAGAGAATGCTTCTTGTTTGATAAGGAAAATATAGTTTCAAATAAAGTATTGTTTTAAATATAAACATGTTTTTGATGTAGCTTCCCATTTTCCCAGCCACAAAACAGGGCAATTTAAAGTCTACAAACTACCCCGAGACCTATGGCATCATAGCTTCTTATAGGCTCTTTATAACAAAGTTACTTTGAAATAGCATTCTGAAGTTCTCTCCCATTTAGATTATGAAAATGAAAGCACGATTTAAAAAAAAAACCACACAGGCTGGGAAGGTGGCTCAGTGGTAGAACGCTTGCCTTGCATGCATGAGGCCCTGAGTTTGATTCCTCAGCACCACATAAGCTGAAAAAAAAAAACCCGCAATATATTGGTTTGCTTTAAAGGATTTTTTCCAAATGTAAAGCAAGTTTTTATCAGAGTAGCTTATATGGTCTTACTGAATTTCATATTATATCAGTTTCTAAGGTGGCTCAGTGGTAGAGTGCTTGCTTTGCATGCATGAGGCCTAGTGCCAGAAGTGTCGCTGTGGCTCAAGTGGTAGAGTGCTAGCCTTGAGCTGAAGAGCTGAGGGACAGCACCCAGGCCGAGTTCAGGTCCCTCAACTGACCAAAAAACAAAAACACAACAGTTCCCTATTTTTTCCTGCATTCTCCTGAATCTGTTTCAGATATCAGATTTTGGTAGCAGAGTACAAATACATGATACAAACTGAGAACTATTCATAGAACTCAATGGTATTTCTGCTATGAGTTCTATAAGTGGTTTTTAGTGCATGTGCATTAATCTATAATACCCTATAGACCATTAACTGTGTTTAGTCTGAAGAAGGATCTGGTGAGAGGAAGAAGGAATGTATTATTTCTTCTTTCCTAAGCCTATTATTTGAGTTTAGTCACAAGCATATACTACCATCATTTTATCATTAAACATATAATACAAAAGGAACAGTCTACTGGATCTTTGTATCACATACCTGAATATAAAAATTTAAGAACAGGATGACTAGTGTCATCATATAGGAGGACTGGAAGATGAGACAACCGAAGGGGAAGCCACAGGGCTTCACAACAGCACTCAGCGTGTGTGTGATGGTGAGCACGAACTGTACCTGTAGTGGCAGAGGAGGCGGCGGCAGATAAGTGGACTGGCGCTGTCCCACCCCACGGGGGCCACACGTCATCAGTGCATGTATCCAGTACTATCACTCTATATCTTATAGGAACAAACCAAGCAAAATGCGAAGTAGGCCACTATCCTGTTCCAGAGTTGGTATGAAAGCATGTAAGTATACAAAATTCTCATAAACTTTCGTATGGAAAAGTGGGAGTTAAAAATAATTTAACAGCTACATTAACTTAAAAATATCCACTCACATTTCAAAGAACATGCCTTTGTAAGCCAATCATACACACACAAAACATTTTAATGCACAAAGTGTAATTCTTAAATGACCATTTTGGAGAAAAACAGGCAGTCCCATACATACATACACTGACTTTGAGAGGCTTTTTAATGTGTGTGTGTAAGAAAAACTGGGGTTCCAACGCAGGACCTCATGCTTTTTGGGTAGGTGCTTTAACACAGAAACATGCCTCTAGCCCTGAAACCACTGACTTGTCTCTCCTCCTATCTGAGCCACAAAGAAAAGATATGAAAAAGGGACAGCATACCAGTTGAGCTTGCGTGAGGTATTTCTTCCACCAAAGGTATCTGTGCATGGATGGAAACACAGAAAGTCCATAGTAGGAGTACATAAGAATGTGGATGAAACTGTTCAGTGTTGGTCCAAAGAAGCCTACAAAAGTACACGATACATGAGTTACTACTATTAGAAAATCAGATGGTTCACTTTGTCAAGTGATGTTCTTCCTGCATATCACATCTGAAAATGAGTAACATGTATGTATGAGACAATCACATAACCAAATTCATATTAAATAACAACACCCTAGACACAAAACTTTTAGCCAGAGTTCTAAACAAGAAATTTCTTACTTGAATTGGTTTTTACTGTCTCCCTGTCCTTATTGTATTGGCCTAGGTGAAGTTTTTTTTAAGACTAGTGCTCTGCCACTTGAGCCACAGCTCTACTTCTGGCTTTTTGTGGAGGTAAGAGTCCCACAGACTTTTCTCATCAGACTGGCTTCAAACCATGATCCTCAGATCTCAGCCTTCTGAGCAGGATAACAGAGGCAAGTGCCATTGGCACCCAGCCTCCTTGTCATTAATCAAAGAGAAAAAGTTTTACCTTAAAACGGGCAGAATTTTAAGAAAAGAATTGTCGTTAATTTGGCTAAACTTTGGATGTGCGATTTTGATTGTAGAAAGAGTACTTGCTTAGCATTTACAAGGCCCCAGGTTTGATTCCTAGCACCACAACTACCACACAAACATCTAACTAAAGAAAATCCAAGTCTTCTGTACATGACTGAATAGGGTACTAGCAAGATAAGACTATTTTCTGCCTTTTACAATAACTAATCTGCTTAAAAGATACATAGGAATGAGATACTAGAGAAAATTTGGGAAACAGAAGGTCTAGCAGGGAGAGGCAGTGAGAACAGCCATCACCTTCAGAAAAAAGTCTCTGTTGACCCAGAAACACGACAAATCAAAGAAAGGTTGGACAAATGGATTGCATGAAATTGCAGAGCTTCTACATGCAAAAGACATAGCTAGCAAGATCAATAGAAAGTCCATGGATTGGGAGAAGATCTTCACTAGCCATACAACAGACAAGGGTCTCATATCTGAAATATACCTGGAACTCATTAAATCCCTAACAACAAATCCTCAAAGAAACAACTGCCCAATAAATAAGTGGGCTAAAGACTTACAGAGAAACTTCTCTGAAGAGGAAAGAAGGATGGCCAATAGACACATGAAGAAATGCTCAACCTCCCTAGCCATAAAAGAAAAGCAAATCAAAACAACATTGAGATACCACCTCACCCCAGTTAGAATGGGTATAATCAAGAACTCTAATAACAACAGATGTCGGAGGGAATGTGACCAAAAGGGAACCCTACTGCATTGTTAGCGGGAGTGTAAGTTTGTTCAACCACTTTGGAAAGTAGTATGGAGGTTCCTCAAAAGACTCCACATAGAGCTCCCCTATGACCCAGCAATCCCACTTTTGGGCATTTACCCAAACGATCACAAACAAGGTCATACCAAAGCTACCAGCACAACTGTGTTTATTGCAGCATTATTTACCATAGCTAAGCTATGGAACCAACCCAGTTGCCCCTCAGTAGATGAATGGATCAAGAAAATATGGTATATATACACAATGGAATTCTATGCCTCCATCAGAAAGAATGACATTTCCCCATTTGTTAGGAAATGGAAAGACTTGGAAAAAAATTAAGTCCCATGGTTTTCCTTATTTGCAATAACTAGTATATATCTGAGACAAGCAGAAATGGTCAGATAAGTTGATGTTAGGCGAAATGAACCCTGAGATAAGGACTCAAATGGTTTTTCTTTCTTGCTATTGTTTCTAACATATTTATAAGATGATTTTTTGTTGCTTTGTATGTCCCTCCCCCAACATATAATCCCTGTTGTCACTGTATTTGATGTTGGTATAATTTGGGGAGGGGAAGGGAAAAAACAAATTGTTTAAATAGGGATACAGATGGACCCATTGCAACAATGAAATGTGCAAGATGCTATGTCGAAATCGAATTTTACAACTTTGGGCAGGGGTAGGGATGGTCAGGCGAAACAAAGGAGGAGGCAACAATGCTTGATAAGAACTGTACTCATTACCTTGCTCATGCAATTGTAACCCTTCTGTATGGTATTTTCACAATAAAAAAACTTAATAAAAAATGAACATTAAGAAAAAAGAAAAAAAAGTCTCACACATGGGAGAGTGGTGTTTCAGGAAACCAAGGTTAAGGGTTACATTCTGTGACATTCTGTGTGGGATTGTAAGTGTCCAAAAGGTTTTAGTTGTGAGACAGATGTCACTGACGGAATATTTTTGTAAATAGGTAACTCACCATGTCAGAACTAAATCAGTACATAGAAGTGCTTAGATGAATTATCACAATCTAGGATCCATACATGTGGGAGAGATTGGGATGGGGTTAGAGGACTGTTTATTAACTATGTCCTCTTGAATATGTTGCTTAACTAAGTTTTTATTTTCTCATTTGGAAAGTGGGTATATACTAACCAACTGCCTTTTAACACTGTGATGGGGATCAACATAGATAACACTTACCAATTCAAATCCTTGAGCTCAGTTTTCTAATTCTAGACTAGTAACCTTTAAAATGCAAATTCATGAATAAGAAACAAAACACTGTATTTAAGGTAGAATAAGATGTTATTACACTTGAATGTATAATAAATATACAGATACCAATATTGTGATACTTATATACCCACTTCAATTTTTATGTTCATCAATTAATGAATTGAGTACTTAGAAGTAGCTTTTTCACAGGACTCCCTTTACACAAGTCAAATGTGATGACTGTTAGATGTCAGTGATTATAATGAAACTGCTGAAATTGTAAAAAAAAAAAAATGCTTAATACACTAGATTCCAAGTCAAAAATCACTTCTGCTTACTGTACTCCTAATTTTCTTTCTTACACCATAGTTTATCAGTATGTAGGAAGGTGGAAATGAAAGATACCTATTGAGTTATGATGGTTCCTTGAATGACTGTTCAACTTCATGATGCTGCAAACAATATATAATCGGGGGAATCATAATTTCATCTATTCTAGAGTTAGCCATGACCTCCTCCTTGGGCGCTGGGCAGTTGCAGGACTGCAACTCCCCAGATCATGAGAAAACAGTGGTCTCTGCACTGTGTGCTCATAAGACAGGACATTCTGAAGGCTAACTGTATTCAGTGCATTTTTCACTTCTGGTGCGTTTACCAGCTGGGACTCCTTTGTAAATCGAAGAGCAATTACATCCTAAATATCCTTGATTTTTTTGTCTATCCTTCTCTACAAATCCCAGAACAACAATCCTTTTTATTAAGCTGCTCTAATTTTTTCTTTTATCTGTTCTGATTTTCAGAGTATTTTCAAATTGAGAGGAATATCTTCAGATTGGGAATAAGACAATAACAAATAGAAGTGCATTATAACACTATTACTATTCCAGTTCATTTTTTGAATGGAAGATCTGTTGGAAGATAATACTCCTTGTTTATTACAAAATGTGCACAGGAACAAAATCTGTCTCATCGTCTTTCATCCCGAGTTCATGAAACATTCAGAAAACATGAAAGAATACACATTTGGGAATACATTTTCTTTGTGTGTGGGTACAAGTCTTGTAGCTTGAACTCAAAGCCTAGCCACTTTCCTTAAGTACTTTTTCTCAAGGCTAAATTCTACCACTTGAATCACAGTTCCATTTCTAGTTTCTTTGGTGGAAAAATGAAGACATGATTCTTAAGCATTTGGGTTTCGATGAGTAACGCCAAAATGATTTTAGTACATGCTGTTTTCTATTTAATTACTACTGATGAGTCAGTTGTGAATTTTTCACTTGTAGTCCATTCTATTGTTCTTCTGAGTAATAAAACACTAGTGTGGATGTTGAAAAAAAAACAAACAAACAAATAGAAGTGATGTCTAATTCAGTGCTTCTCAGACTGCAGGTCACAACTGACCCAGCAGTGACTGTGAAGCCAATGTAGTAAGAGTTATCAGCATTTTGTAAAAGTAAAATAGTTTTAGCACAGTGTATCAGAAAAAGCACTGTTTCATGGAATTTGTTTCAAACAAGATACATACATAATATGAATGATACCACTAGATTGTGACATAAAATGCATTATTTTTGAGATAAGAATCTCAATGTATGTCATAGGCTGTCCTCAAACTCATATTCCTTCTATGGGCTAGTAACATAATGCCTGGCTTCAAGTACATTTTTTTTTTTTTTTGTCGGTCGTGGGGCTTGAACTCTGGGCCTGGGTGCTGTCCCTCAGCTCTTCAGCTCAAGGCTAGCGCTCTACCACTTGAGCTACAGCGCCACTTCCGGTTTTCTGGTGGTTTATTGGAGATAGGAGTCTCACGGTCTCTCCTGCCCGGGCTGGCTTTGAACCGCGATCCTCAGATCTCAGCCTCCTGATTACAGGCGTGAGCCACCAGCGCCCGGCTTCAAATACATTTTTTTAACTGAAGGCCTTCACTTAAGCCACACTTGCTTATTTTGGTGGGTTACATAGATACTGCCTTAATTTTTTCAGAACGTAATTACCACAAAGTCATAAAAGCTGGATTGACTCCACCTGTATACAGCAATGGTGAATGTAGAAAGTGCCATCTTCCTTGTGAGTCAGACTGCAGTGCACTGAGTCAGCTCCGGCTAGGGTCTGCACCTCTCTACTCTGACATCTGATGTACAGAAAAGAACTCTTTTTTAAAGGCCGGAGACAAATGACCACTGACAAGACACATGCTTTTTGCCCTCCCAATCTGCATACATTCCCAGCACAAGAGGGAAATTAGTGGTCATGTAAGATCCACTCCATAGAACTAAAATTCAAAATTACTTACTCTGTCCACAGGGTATCCAATTCAAGACGCACCACCAAATATTGAACATAGACACATGATGATAGACATGAAGAAAAGTGATCTGACTTGTCTTTTTTCGCAACACAAAGAAAATTGTGTCCAGGAACTCCACCAACTTGGAGAAGTAGTACCACCATAACACTTTAGCTACCTATAAAAATTTAAGGAGAGAAATATGAGCAATGAAGATGTTTCTGTACAGTTCATCTCAGCCTTCTGCAAGTCGTCTGCCTTGCCTAGTGTGCGCTGCTTTCTCAAACCACTGCAAAAGCTACTCAGCTGGTGTGTTAGCCTCCAATTTCTCCTCATTCTAAGAAACCTGTTCCACTTTACTGAAAGGCGGGTTACCTCTTCCCAGTACAGGAGCTTTCTGAGTCTTTCACTGGATGCTTTCCACCACCCTCTGCCAATCTCCAGGAAGGTATCCTGTGGGTCCTGAAATGATCTACTGCCCCTCCACCCCTTGAGTACTGAATCCTTTTCCTGCATCCACCACTCCTCAAGTCTGGCACATTCTAGTCATCCTTTACTAGTTCTCTGAAATGCCACTTTACCTAGCCAGCTTTCCTCTTTCAGGCAGAAACAGACACTGCTTCATATGCATCCTCAAATTTCTCTGACTAGACCTCTATAATCAACAGTCATAGCAAGTATAATGAGCGTGAGAATGTATCAGCAGATTCACTGGGAGGCTGATGCTATTTCATTGTTATTCTCAGTGCCTAGCATTCACCAGGACAGAATTACTGTTCTTTACCCTAAAATGATTTTCCTCTGTTCTGTTCTCAACATTACAGTGGTAAGTCACAATCACCACTTTCTTTTCCTTCATAGTCCTTTAGACAGTTTTCTTTTTTTATTGTGAAAATACTGTACAAAGGAGTTACAATTGCATGGGCAAGATAACGAGTACATTTCTTATCAAGCATTGTTGCCTCCTCTTTGTTTTCCCTTCCCATCCTCCCTCCACTGCCACCAAAGTTGTAAAGTTTGTTTTTCCGACATAACGACTTGTACATCTCATTGTTGCAATGGGTCCACCTGTATCCTTATTTGGCAAAACACTTCTTTAATGGAAAGTGTCTTTGATGAAAAGTGCTGTTTTAGCTGAGTGCCAGTGGCTCATGCCTGTAATCCTAGCTACTCAGGAGATCTTGGGATTGTGGTTCAAAGCCAGCCTGAGCAGGAAAGGCTGTGAGACCTCTATCTCCAAATAATCACTAGGAAACCAGAAGTGGTGCTGTGGCTTGAAGCAGAAGCAGTAGAGTGCTAGCATTGAGCTCAAGTGGCTCAGGGACGGCACCTAGACCCTGAGCTTCAAGCCCCATAACCAGTCAAAAAAATTACCTCTGGGTAATTGTGACTTACTGCGCTATACTAGCACAAACTGCTTAGGCCTCTTTTCCAGATAAAGTTAGGAAGTAAGTCATTCTTATATTTTCAATTTGAATATGATCACAGCATACTAGTTGTAAGTATTGCTTTTCTTTTTCTCAAATTAGTTGTGACATGGGCTTCCTCATAAATCCCAAAACAGGAATACCAGTACTGGTATTATAAACAATAGCATCAAAACCACTAAAGTCTGTTATATATCCCACTAGGAAGATTCACTTAAAATACTGTGTTCCAAAGTCACCTGAAATTATTTTTGTTGGGTTGTTATGTTATCAGTGCAATGTACAGGCATAATAATTTATTTTAGTCTGTTTCTAACTTTTTGGTGGGAGGCTGCCTTGCTTTCAAGATTTGACATAAGTTTTGTAATTATATACAATACTGATTCCCCAAGCTCACCCGGACATCAGCTTCTCCTGCGCTGATGAGATTCTGACATTGTAGGTTGTAGCCACCTTCCCAACTAGAGAGAATGAGCTGCCAAAGAACAAAAAAAAAAAAAAATGGGAGAAAGATCAACATTAAGATGCAAACTGAACTTCCCATTCACATCCCTAACTAGCATCTTTTCATTTTTAAATAAAAACCCTCAGAATTTGACCCATCTTTTCTTCAAACATATATTATCAAGAGAATTTAATTCTTGATGCTAAACTGAAATCAGTGGTTCTATTCCTTAGTATATTTACTTCAAACTATATCAGCAAAAAGTAAAAATCTAGTTATGTAATTAGTGATCATTATCACAGATATTTCTATGTAAGGAATCATCTAGTCATGTTTTTACAAGAAAATGTGAGGGAACTAAATTTTATATTGTTAACATAAGTCTTATATTATTTGATCTTGTTACAGATATGAAACAAGACTGAAAGATTCATAATACATTTTCTGTATTATGTTCACACTACTTAGTGATCAATTTGTGTGATTAATACCTACTTTCCACATTATTCTCAAAAAACAAAAAGCTCCACAAAATCTACACCTCTTGCCCCATGCCTAGCAGACAGAAAGTGCTCAGTAAACACTGGATCAGTGAATGACTTTCTCAAGGTTACATACTAAAAAATGGTAGAAAGATGATTACAATTCAGACTTCCTAATTCATTATTTTAAAATTGATCTTTTTATTTCTTGTTAAATGCTACAGAAGTTCATTGTAAAAACTGAACTTCTAGAATATAATGTATGGGTTTGATTTGCCTTAAGTATTAAAAGCAAGGAGCTAGTATTTTCTGCAGCCTTCGAGGTTTATATGCATTAAAATATATACTGACCATTAAAAGGAGATGAGCTACTAAATAACACTTAGAATGCTTCAGAGCTTTTGTAAGGTTTTTCTTCACTGTTCTGACAAATGAATTTAGTAAAAGACTACCACCTGGGATTTTCTGGATAGGCCCTATCACAAGTCAGTTCATCAACAGCCCCAAGGGACTTTATATTCCTTAGGACCAGGATGAAGGGGGATCTGGACATGCCTTAAAGGCTAAGCAATTTTTTTATGTATTGGTTTCTTTTCAAACTAAGAAAGGTGCAGCTTCTTACACAAAGATTAAAATATCTAAGATCAGGCTATAATTCTATAGTAATTTCCTGATCTCATTTTGTATGCTAAGAATACTGTTGAACAGTAACCTGAGTGTAGACAGGTCATAGCATATTTATCTGACATTTCCTGTTTCAACCAGATTTATCCAGGTTGTCCCCATCCTATAGCCTATACAAAACCATTTAACAATTTAATAACTGAGTAGCAGCCAAACTGCAGGAAGCCTGACTCAAGCCATTCCTAATCCCTTAACTGAACTAGATTTAGAAACTGTAAACTATACCTAGACTATATCACACTCTTAAGACTTTGATTCCAGGCTGGCTTCAAGTTACTCAACAGAGAGTGTCTTTCCTTTTGCTATATAGAGAAACTAAGCCCATAAATGAGCATACCAAAAGACATCTCCATTTAAAAAAAAAAAACTATCAGTGTCAGGAAAGTTAGTAATCACCTATACGGTGTCACTTTCGAATAGCAGCATGGCTTTCTCCATCCCAAATTCTATCTCCTGCACTGTGATGTCTACAATTCAGTGTTAGCTTTATATGTACCTTTTAAGGCAATAGTAAATAATTATTATAATAGTGCATATTAAAATAACAGACACCCTGAGTAAGAAAACCTGTATTTTATTTTCTTGCTAGCCAGAGGCTTGAACTCAGGGCCTGGGCACTGTCCCTGAGCTTTTTGTCCTCAAGACTAGTGCTCTACCACTTGAGCCACAGTGCCACTTCTGGCTTTTTCTGAGTAGTTTATTGGAGATAAGAGTCTCATGAACTTTCTTGCCCAGACGGAGTTTGAACTCTGGGATCTCAGCATCCTGAGTAGCTGGGATTACAGGTGTACTACCAGCGCCCAGAAGAAACCTGTATGTTAAGGATTATTTTTCCCTTTTTTTAATTAAAGGGAAACAGGAAAGAACATTCTATCGTATTGTTATCAGCCATGTATAACTTATATGAATGATTTTATCCTAACTTTTAAAAAGATTTAATTCCCTTTCTCTATATCTCTCTCTTAGCTATTTTGCTACAACAAATGAATACTTTCAGATTTTTCCCTTGTGTTATATATCTAAACAACTTTTGATTGTAAAGACAGGACATTCACTGCTTGTTCTTCATTACTTGTAAAATGATTTGGGTTTGGTGCTTTATAAGTGGTGTAACTAGAACAAGGGAACTGCCAACTGGAATGTCAGCTCAGCTTCAGTCTTGAGAACAAGTCTGCCATGGCCTAAGTGATCCAAAGATGTGGGGAGTATTCTTTAAAGGAGGATTTGCACTCCATCAAACTGATTGAGCTCGCATAATATTTGAATAGCCCACCAATCACTGTATAGTCTAAATTTAGATGACTTTTCCAAGCTTCAATATCAGAACCCATCTTTTAAATTGTGATTCCAAGTTTCAGTATATCTAAGGATTAAAGAAATCGGCCTAAATTGGGAAGAGAAAAATTTAAGTTTTCTAACTTGAACATGTATTACATGTTCTTCCAAGACTTTGAGAAGGAATAATATCAAATGCTGGAATAAGCTCATGTATGCATGTGCGCGTGTGCATGCGTGTGTGTGTGTGTGTGTGTGTGTGTTGTTTGTGGTATTGGTGTTTGAATTTAGGCTTTCATATTTGCTAACAGGTGTTCTGCCACCTGAACCAAGCCTCTGGCCCACTCTTGTTTTAATTATTTTGGGAATAGGGTCTCGCTATTTTGTTTGGTGCTGACTTCAGAGTACAATCCCCTGCCTATGGCTTCTCTTATGTAGTTGGGACCAAAGGCACATGACTCCACATCTGGCTTGTTGGTTGAGATGGGGACTTGCTAACTTTTTGTCCAGATTGCTCTAGACTGCAATCCTCTTGAAATCTGCCTAAGTAGCTAGAATTACAAGCATAAGCCACTGTGCTTAGTCAAGTTTTTGAGTTCTTAACAAATGATACTGAGAACTGAGGATATGTAGAGTACTTGTCTAACCAGCATGAGGCCCTGAGATCAATCCCATTAAAAAAGGTGAAAGGCAGGATGACAATAACACTAACCCTGTGAAGTTCTGATGGGCAACATGTGACTACATCTGAAATTTAATTACTAACTCCAGCTTTGCCTACATAAACACTTACCTCTACCAGCATGTATGCAGAAAGAAGTGTGATTCCAAGATTATACAAGGTAAGTATTCCCCTGAGAGAAAGAGCAGGTCTGTTCTTCATGTATTTGTTACCCAGCCATATTGAGAGCAGATATATGACAGTAAGAAAAAAGGTAGGAAGGTAAGAGTCCAACATAAACCAGCCTCTGACTCGAGAATCTGGAAAGAAAACACACAGTGAGACCTGAGGAATACACCTCTGTTAGCAATACTAAAGCACACATTTCATTCGTATGGTAGTTCCCCTGAGTTTTGGGGAATATGTTCCAAAATCCCCAGCAAATGTCATCTACTATGATTTTTTTCCTATACATGCACCTACAAATTTAAAACTTGTGTGTGCCGGTCCTGGGTTTAAACTCAGAGCCTAGGTGCTATCACTGAGCTTTTGTGCTCAAAGGCTAGTGCCCTACCACTTGAGATACAGATCTACTTCCAGATT
Organism: Dipodomys merriami; assembly: GCF_024711535.1. Lineage (NCBI taxonomy): Eukaryota > Metazoa > Chordata > Mammalia > Rodentia > Heteromyidae > Dipodomys > Dipodomys merriami. Next base: position 26,214,879 of record NW_027202937.1, on the reverse strand, counting down.
TTTTGGTACTTAACTAAAGAGGTAAGAGTCTCACGGACGTTCCTACCTGGGCAGGTTTCTAACTGTGTTCCTCAGAGCTCAGCCTCCTGAGAAACTAGGGGCCTCTGGTGTCTTACGCAGTTTCCAACTTATACAGTTTGGTATGTAACTATAAAACTAAAAATTATTTTTCCTTTTAGATAGATTTGTTCTTACTGTAGATCCTAATAATTTTACAACTGGTCAAAATCTTCTTATTAAGTAAAAAAACTTTTACCTGCTTATCACAGGAGGCATTTTATGGTTCTCATTGGCATGTCCAAATTGCCAGTACCATCACTACTCTTGCATATATGAACCGCAGCCAAGAATACTCTTAAGCCAGGTACTGGTGGCTCACACCTCTAATTCTACTAGTCAGGAGGCTGAGATCTGAGGTTCATGGTTCAAAGCCAGTCCATGCAGGAAACTCTGTGAGACTTTTATCTCCAATTAAGCACCAAAAAGCAGGAAGTGAAGCTGTAGTTAAGTAGTGGAGTTCTAGCCTGTAGCAAAAAAGTTCAGGGACAATACCCAGGCTCTGAGTTCAGGACCGCCCCCCCCCACCCAAAAAATATGACTTATTATTCCTGGAATTTTCCATACAGTATTTTGAGATTGCAGTTGATCATGCATAGTTTAAACTACAGAAAATGGAACCTGCAGGTAAGGGGTACATCATAAACACAATACTTTATAATAAAGCATTAAGTTAACTGAATTGGAGTTAGAATTCCAGAGAAGAAGCCAGTGTGGGGGAGTGGGGAGGTGAGTAGTTAAGTAAGGTTTTATGGAGCAAGTAGGGCTTAGGCAGATGACTGATGGACAGATGGAAAGTAAGTTGTTGAATGCCTAGTTTGAAACAGTTACTGCTTCTTCTAACTCAATATGATGTACTATTAAGCCGTTTTATGGATGAAATGGTTCAGAGAGCTTCAGTAAAAGGTAAAATATTTAAATGGTGGGCACCAGAGTCAGGATCTGAATTCATATTTGTATCCTTGCTAGTGTCCTACCATGGTGACGAGGAAGGCAGTCACACAAAGATGACATAGTGGGATTGTATCCTAATTCCTAAAGCCCCCATTTTCCAATTTGCCCAGGGTAACTATATAATAATAAGCTGCAGTGGTTTATGGATACAAACTGAGCGATGTGATTTTAATACAGGAATCATGGAAAGCTGAAGATGGCAAAGGCAAAGAAACCTAAGAACTGATCACTTAGAACTGAGAACAGAAAACAAAATCAAGGACTCAAATTTGGCCAAAGAACTAGAAATTCAAATAGCAGGGAAGAAAAAATAGCACCTGGACATAGCAAATGCCCTGTACTACTCTAAAGACTAAGATTTAACAGACAACATAAAGTCCTAGTGAGAGAGCTATAGATAGTGATATCAAAGATTACATTCATGTCTAAATAAAACCCCAAGATAGGGACACAAGTGGTTTTTATCTTGCTTGCTATTGTTTTTTAATGTAACTATGTGATTTTTTTGTTTCTATGTTCTCCCCCCCCCCCAAGGTATAACCCCTGTTTTTGTTTTCTACTGTATTTGATTCCAGTGCCCTGCATCTTGTATATACGTTTTTCTCATATGGGGAGGGGAAGGGAAATAACAAAATTCTGAAATAAAGGTACAGGTTTGACTCATTGTAACAATGAGATGTACAAGACACTATGTTGAAAACGAACTTTACAACTTTGGAGGGGGGAGGGAGGAGTTGGGGAGGGAAATGATGGTAGGGGAAAAGCAAAGGAGGGGGTAACAATGCTTAATAGGAAATGTACTCATTACCTTACTCATGTAACTGTACCCCTCTGTACAGTATTTTTACAATAAAAAAATTAAAAGAAAAAGAAAGGTAAAAAAATAGTAAGGCCTAGAATTATAAGACTTCCATGCTATTTTTAATCTCCATAAATAGAGATGTAAGGAGTTGGTTTTACTAACATGACAGTTCCTTTTTCTTGTTTGTCAGTCATAGGGTTTGAACTCTGGGCCTGGGCGCTGTCCCTCAGCTCTTCAACTCAAGGTGAGCGCTCTACCAGTTGAGCCACAGAGCCACTTCCAGTTTTCTGGTGGTTTATTGGAGATAAGAGTCTCATGGACTTTCTGCTTGGGCTGGCTTTGAACTGTGATCCTCAGATCTCAGCCTCCTGAGTAGCTAGGATTACAGGTGTGAGCCACTGGTGCCTAGCAGCAGTTCCTTTTTCTTGACCTCTCTGGTTGTTACAGTCTCAGTGTCCCTCTTCCTGGATACCTCAACTTTTCCTTAATCTGCTTTGCAGGCTACATTTTTATAAGGAAAATGCTTCTCAAGCTCTGTCCCATGTTTCTTGAGCTCTAACTGTCCCACAGATGCCAGAGATGAAAAGGTAAGAATATGCAGTATTTAGATGATTCACAGGTATCATTTTCTTATGCTTGGCTCCTAATTACCTTTCACAAGACTCTCCTTAATCTTAATGTACATATCAAGATAATTATTTCTAATTTTTCATTATGTTTACAGGTAATAACAAAAACATTTACATATATTGACTTACTAAATTCTTCTTAAGATTTCTTAATTTCTTAATTCCTATTATAACCTATTAGGTTATATTATTCCCAATTCACTTTTGAGAAAAAAATTGAGCCAAGGAGGGAAGAGAGCTAAATAACTTGCACTAAAATGCTCCCCTACTTCTTGTCATGTGAGTTGGGGTCTATATTCTTGGTCCTAGTTCTTGGTACCTGTGAATATGACCTTATTTGGAAACAGATCTTTGCAGAAGTAATCAAGTTAAGATGAGCTCTCTCTAGATTAGGGAGAATCCTAATCTGGTGAGTAGTATCCTTTTAAGAAAAAGAATCTGGGGCTGGGAAGGTGGCTCAGTGGTACAGTGCTTGCTTTGCATGCATGAGGCCCTGGGTTTGATTCCTCAGCACCACATAAACAGAAAAAGCTGGAAGTGGCGCTGTGGCTTTAGTGGTAGAGTGCTCCCCTTGAGCTGAAGAGCTGAGGGACAATGCCTAGGCCCAGAGTTCGTGCCCAACGGCCGACCAAAAAAAAAAAAAAGTTTGAGCACAAGGACACAAAAGGAAAATGCCTTGTGGAGTCAAAGATGGGGTAATGTATCTACAAACTAAAGACTAGTTAGACAGACTACAAAGACTGTCAGCAACCCTCCAAACTAGGAGAGACAAAAAGAGAACTTTCTCAATAAACTCATAGAGACCAAGACCAAGGCCCTTCCCATACTTTAATTCCTGATTCCTGGCCTCCAGAACTGTGAGAGAGGAAGTTTCTGTCTTTTTTAAGTCTGGACCCTATTCCTCACCCCAACTGATGATACTTTGTTGTCAGCTCTAGGATGTAAGCCCTTGTAGCTTAGTTGCTAAATGACTTACTTTCCTACTATTTCAGATGTACTAGTTTTTACCAGCCCAACTACTATAGACTCCATGAGAAGTGATCAGGTCTTTTCTATCTTACTTAGAATTTATATCCACTTAGTACTGAGTTAAACAGCAGTGAGGCAAACAGACATTGCTGCCAGGACAGCAAGACCAGGGCCACTGACCAGTCTGTAGATCTGCCTACAAGCTCACTCCTTCCCCCATGTAAGAAATATCTAAAACTCCAAAATAATCACCCCTAGGGTGCCATAGAAGTACTGATAAAAATGGTAATAAAGTTCCTTGGGCTGGCACCAAGTCCTGATAACCAGAGGGTTCATGCAGCAGGCAGAGCCCCATGCCCAGTGCACATGTAGAAAGAAAGATGACCCCACAGCGACCTCTTGGCCCTACAGTGCCCAGGACCTCAGTTTAAGACTATTAAATTTCTATAAAGAGTCTTTGTACAGTGTCTGAACAAATCTAAGCATGCGTATTTGTTAAACTATATTTGTCAGTCAGCCTGTGTGTCAGAGCCTATCAAAGGACAGCCTATTCCTAACCTGGAATTAAGGGGGAAAAAAACCCCAAAACTCAAAGCCTTATTAGTGCCACCTTGCAGTCAATCTCATTTTCTCTTTAATCAACATGTCTATCATTTTATTACACTTTTTGTTTTGCTTGAATTCTTCTCTTGCCAAGACACAAATATTGAGGTTTAACTGCATGAGTCTTCCATAACATATTATGAGATTGAGCTACATGACTTTCTGGGTACAGAAATATTCACTTAAAATACATCAAGCTTTTTTGTATTGTTGTTGTTGCTGCTGTTCTTTTTTTTTTTTTTTTCATTTTTGTTTTTTGATCATGGGGCTGGAATTCTGGGCCTGGGCAATGTCCCTCAGCTCTTCAGCTCAAGGCTAGCGCTCTACCACCTGAGCCACAGTTTATAAGCCAGGCCCAAAGAAACATAGGTCCCATGGTTTCCCTTATTTTCAATAACTAATACATGTGTAGGACAAGTAGAAAAGGTCAAAAGATATGTACATATGACCATATAAGATGATATTAAGTGAAATAACCCCAAGATAGGGACACAAATATTTTCTTTCTTGCTATTGTTTCTAATGTATTTATAATGTACCATGTGATTTTTTTTTATTTCTTTGTATGTTCCTCTCCCACGATATAACCCCTGTTTTCACTATATTTGATCCTGGTGCCCTGCATCTTGTATATACACTTCTCTAATTCGGGGAGGGGAAGGGAAAAAACAAAATGCTTAAATAAGGATACAGGTTGAACCACTGTAACAATGAGATGTACAAGACACTATGTTGAAAATGAACTTTACAACTTTGGGGGGAGTTGGTTGGTTGTGGAAGTGGGAGGGAAGGGATGGTAGGGGAAAAACAAAGGAGGAGGCAACAATGCTCGATAGGAAATGTACTAATTACCTTACTAATGTAACTGTAACCCTTCTATACAGTATTTTTACAATAAAAAATGTACAAAAAATAAAATAAATACATCAAGCTGGGCACTTGTGACTCCTGCATGTAATCCTAGCTACAGGAGGCTGAGATCTGATGATTAAGGTTTTCCAAAGGTAGCCCAGGAAAAAAATGTGAGACTCTTATCTCTAATTAACCACCCAAAAGCCCTAAAAGTGGAGCTGTATTTCAAATGATAGAGCATTCACCTAGAGTGAAAAAGCTAAATGATATGCTTAGGCCCTGCACCCGAATTCACACCCCTGGCATAAAAAAAAAAAAATCAACTGGCACAATGAGTCAAGCACATATTGCAAAACAAATGCAGCACCTAAAAAAATGCATTTTCTTTTGTCATGTGCCTATGAACTTTAACAGCTTTCTCTCTGCATCTGTGTAAGGCGTATCTCTTGATGCTGCCAGTATGGTGTGCAAAGAGTCAGACAGGGACACGTAGAAGTTTACTAAGTGTGTGCCACTCTGTGTGAGCATGTATCTCCATTAGGAGAGAGGAAGGATTCTTGTTGGCTTAGATTGTAGGTACCCTGTTGCATGGAATTGGTAGTAAACTGTCAACTTCCAATCTCTAATCTTACAATACTAAAATTTCCTTTTTAAAGGACAATTTCATAGAGCTTTCAGTTGTTTTCTCAGTGAGCCCTTATCTGTATAGTGCAATTCACACTGGTCTCTTACTAGTAGGTAGCAAAGGTCAGTGTAAACTTAGATCAGACTGATGTTTAACTCTCTGGTGGAAGTGTTAAGAAAGCCATGGTTACCAAAAAAGTCAGTTCGCCTAGTACTGTACATGCTAAGCAAAGGCTGTGCCCTCTACACTGCCTGCTAGTACTGCAAGGCCTGGAATACCAGAGAACAATAAAAGGAGCTCAGATATGTCTTCCTACCATATAGAAGAATTTTTTTAAAAAAAAACACCTTTACCTTGTTCAAAAATAGTATTTTTAGGCTGTACACAGAGTATCATTCCATTAAGATTAAATAAGTCACCATTTACTTGGGGTAATTTGAGTTCCTATGAAAACTAGTGGTCCAAATAACCTACATAGTTAAACATTTTTTAAAAAATGTTTTTTATTGTGAAAATACTGTACAGAGGGGTTACAGTTACATGAGCAAGGTAATGAATACATTTCTTATCAAGCATTGTTGCCTCTTCCTTTATTTTTCCCCTACCATCCTTTCCCTCCCATCTTACAACTACACTACACCCCCATGCCTAAATTGTAAAGTTCGTTTTTCAACATACATAGCATTTTGTACATCTCATTATTGCAATGGGTCAAACTGTATCCCTATTTAAACAATTTGTTTTTTTCCCTTCCACTCCCCAAATTATACTAACATCAAATACAGTGAAAACAGGGATTATACCACGGGGGAGGGACATACGAAGCAACAAAAAAAAATCATGTGGTAACTTATAAATACATTAACAGGAAATCCTCATTTCCCATGCCTTATCCCTGACAGTGCAGAAGAAATAACCTCAAAGAAAACTGGGTTTTCCACAGGTTTGTGAACCAGCAAGGCTCAAGTGAAACAAAATATTTTGTCCAGAATTCGTTCACACAATGCTGAATAATATGTTCTGGCAACTGTGATAAGCCCTAGAGATTAATGGTGGGTAAAGCAGCCACGGTTCCACTCCTCAGGGAAGAAACTGCTACAAATAACAATAAAGCTCATAAAGCAAAGAAAAGGGTGAAATACGGAGAAGCCTGCTACTCCTTGGGTAGGCCATCTAAGAAGGAAGTAATCAGACTGGAGAATAGGGTAGGAAATAGTAAAAACCCCAGGTTCTAGGAACAACAAGAAGCATTTACACATTTGAGGACTTAGAAGATGTCTCAAATATCTGTATGAGAATTAAGAGATAAGGCACTGACAGTAGCGTTAGAAAGGTAGCTGGGACTAGGTGATTCAAGGCATGTAGTCCATGAGAAGAAATGTAGCTTTGTCCCTAAGTAAATGCCACTGAAGAATTGGAAATTGGGATACAACATAGTATAATTTAGGTGTTTAGAATATAATTTCAGCTGAAACTTAAATAACTGAAAGAGGGCTCAGAAAGGTCACTGCAGAGTGACTGGTAATGGAGGGACCACTGAGGGACTTCTAGTCATGTCCAAAGCAGGAATGGCTCACACGCTGATACAAGGAACTTCTGGAGGCATACAGGGACAGGAATTCCACAGATGACTGGTTAAAAACAGTATACAGTGACTGATGAGAAGAGGAGAGAGTAAAACAGCAGTTTAAGAAGAAAGCCACAATCTTGTTTTGGAGCCAGACAGTGGAGGAAAATTCCTAAAACTCCTTTAATCCCAGGAAAGCTTGAACAGCAGGAAAAATGGGGCCTTCCGGACATTCTGGGGAAAAGAGTAACAAAAGTGAGCCTGCTTAAGTTGCTAAATTCCATTTTTTAAGACACCAGAGAAAACAATATTTTTCTTCATTCTTTCTGTGCTTTTCACACTAAGTTCTCAAGTAGCTAACTCACCTCGAGGTCCAAACATATAGTCCAAAAAATCATTGACTTCATCATCAAAGGCCTTTAGATGCTCCTAAAAAAAGAAAAAAAGAAAAAAATTACCTGAGTATTTTTTTTAAATTTAGAACAGGCCACTACCACGAAAATGTAGTTACAACCTATCTGAACTCACAGAGTCTGGATTATAGACTTGAGGAAAGAAAACCTATTTATGACCACAATTCCTAGTGGCCGGGGAAATACAACCTCACCTTTCACAGCCTGCAAACATTCAGAAGGAAACAATTCCTCTTTTAATTTCCTTAGGCAAGACAAGTCCTAGAAAGTAGTCCTGATGCACTTGGACATTCAGGGTTACTGACCTCAATTCCATTTACCTCTAAAATGTTTAGAGGCAAAGTTGCTCCATAAGCAACTTCCAATGTTGCAATTATCAGGGACTATGTGTAAGCAACAGGGAAAATCTGACTACAGTATATAAATGTGAATTTTAAAGCTAAATTCTGCTGCAGTGTATACCATGAAGCCAAAGCTAAAGCATTAAAAGGAGTTTAAATATGAAAACTGAATATTATAGCCCCATTTTTCTATTGCCTTTATGCTTTGTTTCAAGCTGTTTTGTACAGTAATGTCTATTTAAAATTAATATAAAGAATGTCATCAGGATGGACCAGATTGCCACTTGCTTCAAAGATTTTTTTTTTAACTGGTACTAGGCCTGGGCTCTATCCTTAAGCTCCTTTTGCTCAAGGCTAGTAGTGCTCTATCACTTGATCTACAGCACTCCTTCCAGCTTTTTCATTGGTTAGAGATCAGAGTCTCATGGACTTTCCTGCTCCAGCTGGCTTCCAACTGCCATCCTCAGATCTCAGCCTCCTGAATAGCAAGGATCACATACCTGGCTGGCATTGCTGCTAAGAATGTTAAGATAAGTAAACTGGCTGCTAACTTGATGTAGCTCCCATTTGTGCTTGTCTGCTATTATACTGCTCAAAATAGCTGCTCAGTTGTCCCTACCCTACTTCAAATATCTACAGCCCCTCTTCAAGGAGAGGCAAAACAGCACTACACAGTGTTTTGACCCAGTTTGAGGACCTGGCCACCTGTGAGTTAGTGTGATGGCCTTGGAATTCACACAGAATGAACCCTAGATTGAACAGTTGGGATGCTGAAATTAACTCACTTTCAAAGGCAAGTGCAAGTACCAAGGAGGAGAATTAGTTTACTGGCTTCTGAAAAGAGGATCCACATTTCTGTGAATGGCACAAGCTACTGGAATCTATTCCTTATTTGTTTTTAGGGAAGTAGTACCAGGGTTTGAATTCAGACTCACAATTGCCTGACTTGTGCTTATCACTGAACTTTTCCAACACTGCTTTTTGCTGGTTGTGGGGATAGTGTAGTGAGCTTTTCTTACAAGGCTGGCTTTGAAACTCTACCTTACAGATCTTTGCCTCTTAAGAAGTTAGGATTACAGATTTGAGCCACTGACACCCAAATTAGACTTCTATCCTGAATTTCAAGGAAAAAAAGGCTTTTGGATGGGGTTTTGGTGGCTCACACTTGTAATCCTATCTATCTATTCAGGAAGCTTGAGGATCTGAGGATTACAGTTCAAAGACAGACTCTAATCACCAATTAATCACTGAAAGTCTGGATGTGGAGCTGTGGCTCAAGTGGTAGAGTACCAACCAGCCTTGAGCAAAAAAGCTGGTCAGCACCCAGGCCCTGACATCAAGCCCTAGCATCAGCACACACATTCATTCTCCTTTCCCCTGCCTTTCTCAAAATCTTTGGGAACCATAGGAGTTACTGACCAACATTTACTGATACCTACTACTGCTAGCCAGTGAACAATATTTTCTGTGTAGTATAATGTATCTATAAAATAGAAAATATTTCGTATCCAGGCGCTGATGGCTCATGTCTATAATCCAGTTACACAAGAGACTGAGATTTGAGTATCTCAGTTCACAGCCAGCCTGAGCAAGAAAGAGTATGAGATTCTCCAATTAACCACCAAAAAGCCTGAAGTGGAGCTGTAGCTCAAGTGGTGCAGTGCACTAGCCTTGAATAGAAAAGCTCTCAAGCCCTGAGTTGAAACCCCAGGACTGACTCCAAAAGAAAGAAAGGAAGAAAGAAATTTAGTTATATCAAACCTTGAAGTTTTTTTAGTATATACTTTATTATAAAGATACTGTACAGAGGGGTTACAGTTACATGAGTAAGGTAATGAGTACATTCCCTATGGAGCATTGTTACCCTCTCCTTTGTTTGTCTCCTATCCCCTCTTCCCTCCCCACCTCCTTAACTCCTCCCTCTCCCCCACTCCAAGTTGTAAAGTTCATTTTCAACATAGTGTCTTGTACATCTCATTGTTACAATGGGTCAACCTGTATCCTTGTTTCAGCATTTTGTTATTTCCTTTCCCCTCCCCAAATTTTAGAAAAATGTATATACAAGATGCAGGGCATCAGGGTCAATACAGTGAAAACAGGGGTTATACCATAGGGGAAGAACATACAAAAGAAACAAAAGAATAACATAAGCCTGGAAGTTTTAAACAGTGCATATATCTTTGACTTCCATTTAAGCATCTTGGAGACCTCCAGACTTGACAAAGGTCAGTTACCTAACATCTCAGTGTGACCCAACAGGATCTGTCTGGTTGTCACAATATGTAGTTCTGTCTAGTGGCCTCCCATTCTTCAATGGGAGAGAATGATCAATAACCTTGCGGATGTCCTCACACACCCAACAGAAGCCAATGAAATCATCCATTGCCACATCCATGAACAGATGTTTAAACTTTTCTTCTTTGCTCAGGTCCAAAAATCCATTTCCCAACATTTGTAGAACCAAGAAAACTAAAAGTTCACAATGAGCATAGGGTTACTATAAACTTGCAGAAAACTTTTTTTTTTGAAAGAATAGAAACAAGAGGGAAGATATAAAGAGAGCAGGAATGAAAGATAAAAAGGGCATCCTCTTTTTTCATTAACTTGCAGATTAACTAGTTGTGTGAGCTTTACAAATACCAATATGAGGTTAGATGCTAAAAGTGAAGTCAAGTGGGAAATGGTTCTTTTCTTCACCTAGTTTTCAGTCTAGAAAGAAAAATTTAATAATCACATAAACATAAGAGAAATTTGTAGGGCTGGGAAGGTGGCTCAGTGGTAGAGCGCTTGCCTTGCATGCTCAAGGCCCTGGGTTCGATTCCTCAGCACCACATAAGAAAAAAGCCGGAAGTGGCGCTGTGGCTCAAGTGGTAGAGCGCTAGCCTTGAGCTGAAGAGCTGAGGGACAGCGCCCAGGCCCAGAGTTCAGGCCCCACAACCGGAACAAAAAACAAAACAAAAAAGAATGACTCTTGGGGAAATAATACGTACTGTATATTTCTATTTATACAGGATTTTAGAAAATATAATTTACAGAAATAGCTGGACAGTGGTTGCTTGGGGACTGTAAAAGAGACCAAACTATCCTTAAGAATAAGGGTTAAATGGGGATATTTGCACATAGGCATATGAGTTTGAAGCAACAGAACTGCAATACAGTATGCTGACTATGTCTTCTTGCCGAAGAGAAATGATTCCATATGGAAAGTAGAATTTAGAGAAAAATTAAGAGCACTGGAAATGGCTCCAATTAAAGAGCTATAACTAAGAGCATCCTAAAGCAAGCTGATGTTTTTCCACCTCATCACATTTGCTGTTACTGCTGCACCATTACCACCTCTGCCACCACTCTTTCCACCACCTGAGCATGCTGTGCTGCAACCAATAATGTCCTGCACCTGTTCCTTTTACTACCAATAGAAATGTCACTGGAAGAATGGTGACCTATTCAAGACAAATCTATTGGATAGAGTACCAGATCTTCTTGGCTATGGAATATGGAACTTCCACTGCACTACTGTCACATCCTCCAACTTCTGTGGGTGCTTGGGAAACAGGAAGCTAGGGAAAGCAGGTGCTTTTGTGCCACCACAGTGCTGGTTGGAGCTCATACCCATTCCTAACTGCTCCAGCTGGAGATCAACATAAACCTGGCATCTCAAATGGGGGGAAGGGTGCAGAGTTCATAGTCTGTTTTTGAAGGTGTAAGCTTGTGGCCATTGACAGAACTGCCATACTTCAAGCACCTCCATAGTCATTGCTACCATGACCATCCTGCAGAAGCTTGAGGCAGGAAGCAGAACAGAAGAGAGCCTACCAAAAACTCTACCTGTTGAGATCTGAGGATTGTGGTTCAAAACCAGTCCAGGCAGGAAAGTCTGTGAGACTCATCTCCAATTAACCACCAGAAAACTGAAGTGGTGCTGTGGCTCAAGTGGTAGAGCACTTGTCCTGAGCTGAAGAGCTGAGGGACAGTGCCCAGGTCCAGAGTTCAAGCCCCATGACTGAACAAAAAAGGTTTGTGGTATTCAGGTAAGGGGTAGGTTTATTCAGTAGATCTGCTGGGACCGAGCAAGGTTGGCACTCCACGTGGCTAGGAAAGGCCTGGGAATGAGAGAGAGCTGGGAAGGAGAGGAAAGAGCTAGAAAAGAGCAGAGAGAGCAGAGAGAGAGCAGAGAGAGCTAGAAAAGAGCAGAGAGGAACAGAGAGAGCTAGAAAAGAGCAGAGAGAGAGCAGAGAGGAACAGAGAGAGGGCGTCTGGAAAGACTTTTTTTTTTTTTTTGGTTCTGGTCGTGGGGCCTGAACTCTGGGCCTGGGCACTGTCCCTCAGCTCTTCAGCCCAAGGCTAGCGCTCTACCATTTGAGCCACAGCGCCACTTTCCGGCTTTTTTCTTCTTTTTGCTTATGTGGTGCTGAGGAATCGAACCCAGGCCTCAGGCATGCAAGGCAAGCGCTCTACCACTGAGCCACCTTCCCAGCCCCTCTTCAATTTTTTGATAGTTTTATAAAACATGCTAAACAAAATTCTGCTCTTTAAAATTAACAAAAACACTAAGATCACAAAATACTACACTTTTTGCATACTTTTTGCATATTCCATGGTAAACTAAATTACAAGTATCCAACGACAGCAGGTAGGAAATGGGACCTGACCAGCACAGGAATATATCATATTTGAGAATGGCCTGTCACAACTGTTAACAACTTCCCAGGAATGACAGGGTCAAGCCTGAATTATATGGAACAGAGAGGAAGAGGTTTGTTTCCCTTCAGGGCCAAAACAGACAGACTAGAGCAAGCACAATGAGACCTCTGAGTCATGCCCAGCATTTAGGATGGCTGTCAAACATGAAACTTCTTTGGCAGACTCTCTAGGGCAAGGGGCAAGTCCTAGCCAGTCTCTCTTCTTTCTGGAAAAGAAAACCCCAAATGTGTATATTTATGAATAAAACTAGAAGGTTTACAGGACAGATAAAAGTGGACATACACGTGCAAAAAATTATTCTACTATGCAACTGACTTGACACAACATGTATCTATTCAGATATTATGCTGAAACTCCTAAATTGCCTTGCAGGGGGGGGGGGCTACCCACCCAACAGCCTACCTTCCCACAGCTGGGAGAACAATGAACTGAGTTAGAATAAGAGGTCTGGAAACTATAAATAGTTGTGACTTATAGAATGATTTCCTGACTGAAGCCATCTAAGTACTGAAGAATATGAGGAACATTTATATAGTTATAGTTGGTTACCACATCTTGAGAAACAAGCTAATCCAGGTCAGGTGCTGGTGGCTAAAGCTTGTAATCCTAGCTATCGAGGAGGATGAGATCTGAGTGCCCAGTTCAGAGCCAGCTTGGGGAACAATATCTGTAAGATTCTTATCTCCAATAAACTACCAAAAAGCTGGAAGTGGCACTGTGGCTCAAGTAGTAGAGCACTAGCCTTGAACAAATAAGCTCAAGGACAGTGTCCAGTCCAAGTTCAAGCCCTAGGATTGGCATTAAAAAAAGAAATGAGCCAGCCATCTGGCAATACTGGCTACCACACAGTATGTGCCAGGCATTTGATATACACTATACCTATGGTTTTTACACTAGCTTAGAAAACTGGATATTTTCCACAACTTAAAGATACAGAAATTGAGGCTGCCGGCTGTCATTTTATACCTTCAGATTGCAAAGCTTCATGAGCGGGCAGCAAAAATCCCCATTTTTTTTGTGCTGTCATATTTCATGTTAAGATAAAACCAGCACAACTGGCTTTATTTGCATCCTTTCTAGTCCTGTGTGTGTTAACATTTTTTTTCCTAGTGGGTTAAAATCATACAAAAATCAAAGCCCCAAAGCAAGCCTAGTGTACTAACAAACTCTTATTTGCATCATTATAAGGATTATTGATATTATCAATATTTTGATGCAATTCAAATAACACAGCTCACAGAAGACAGTACATTTGTTCAGTGGACTGCTAAGGGAATACAAAAGTGTATACCTTACATCTTAATCTTGATTACTTTGCATACATCTGGACATTATGAGAACTAGCATTTTTTTTTCTTTTTTGATAGGTCCTAGGACCTGAACTCTGGGCCTAGGCGTTGTCCCTTAGCTCTTCAGCTGCAGGCTAGCACTCTACCACGGAGCTACAGCGCCACTTCTGACCTTTTCTGCTTATGTGGTGCTGAGGAATCAAACCCAGGGCCTTATTTGTGCACAGCAAGCACTCTACCACTGTGCCACCTTCCCAGCCCCAAGAACTAGCATTTTTTTGTGTTTTTTTTTCTTTTCTTTTTGAGATGGGGTTTCATTGTATAGCCAGGTTGACCTAAAACTCATGATCCTTTTGCCTCAAGTGCAGGGATTTTAGGTGTATGTTATCATGCCCAGCTCAGGAACATTCTTTAGACAAAATAAAAGAATCTGAAAAAATTTTTAAATTTTATTATAAAAGTGATGTACAAAGGGGTTAGAGTTACATAAGTCAGGTAATGAGTATATTTCCTTTTGAACAGTGTCACCCTCTCCTTCATTCTATCCATTTTTTGCCTCCCATTTCCTCTCTCCCCAAGTTGTATAGTTCATTTCCAACATAGTGTCTAATGAATATCATTGCTGAATTGATTCACCCTTTGTCCCACCATTTCTGTGTTTCCCCTTCCCCTCCTCAAATCAGACAGACTTATATACAAGACAAAGAGGAGTAAACCAGAGAAAAGGAAAAAAACTGCAAACAGTGCAATAAAAAAAAAAAACCACTGTTTCCATTTCTTGGATTTTTTTTCAATAAGCATCATTTTATATGATCATGTGCACATATTTATTGAGCCCTTGTGATCCTCTCCTAAGGATATCCTCTTTTGGTATCACTGTGTGAATGTTTAGCATGCTGTTTTAATTAATCATGTCCAAGAGTAATTATTTGGCTTTTATTTTATATTAGGTTTACTTACAGATTTATAGGCACATTCTAATTAGTACAAATGAGGGCAACTATGAAGCTTATGTTTCTTTGGGTGGCTTAATTCGCTTAGTATAATTTTTCCAACTGTTTCTGAATGGGGCAATCTTATTCTTTTCGATAGAAGCATAGAATTCCATTGTGTATATATACCACATTTTCTTGACCCACTCATCCACTGGGGGGTATCTGGGTCGACTCCATATCTTAGCTATGGTAAACAATGCTGCAATGAACATAGTTATGCTGGTGGCTTTAGTGTGATCTAATTTTTGGTCATTTGGGTAAATGCCCAGGAGTAAGATTACTGGGTCACAGGGAAATTTGTTTAGTCTTCTGAGGAACCTCCATATTGCTTTCCAGTGTGGCTGAACAAGTTTACATTCCCATCAACAGTGTAGTAGCATTCCCTTTTGGCCACATCCCTGTCAGCATCTGATAATGTTAATTTTCTGGATAACGGCCATTCTAACTGGGGTGAGGTAGAATCTCAATGTTGTATTGATTTGCATTTATTTTATGGCCAGATATATTGAACATTTCTTCATGCATCTATTGGCCCTTATCATTTCTTCTTCAGAGGTCCCTTTAAGTCTTTAACCCACTTATTAATTGGGTTGTTGTTTCTTTGAGGTTTGGGGGAGGTTTAATTTTTTGAGCTCTAAATATATTTTATATATGAGACCCTTGTCTGATATGTAGCTAGTAAAGATCTTCTCCCATTCTGTGGGCTTTCTGTTTATCTTGCTAGGTATGTCCTTTGCCATGCAGAAACTTGAGTTTGGTGCAATCATATTTATGCGGCCTTTCTTTGACTTGTGATTCTGGATCTTTTCTTAGGAAGTTTTGAACTGGGCCAAGGAACCCTCATGCTTCCTCTATCCCTTCCTGTATTATTTTCAGGGTATCTGGACTTACATTGAAGTCTCTAATCCATTTGGACTCGATTCTGGTACAGGGTGCTATATAAAGATCTAACTTTAGTTTTCTGCACATGTATAGCTAATTCTGGCAGCACCATTTGTTGAAGAGGCTTTCTTCCATTCCTGTGCTTTTGGCTCCCTTATCAAACATTAGATGGCTACAGGTCTGTGGGTTAATTGCTGGGTCTTCTTATTCTATTCCATTGGTCGGTCCTCAGGCCTGTTCTTGTTCTAGTACCAAGCTGTTTTTATTACTATGACTTTGTAATAGAGTTTGAAGCATGGAATTGATATTCCCACACGGTTCTTCTTGCTAAGTATTGTTTTTGCTATTCTTTGCTAAAAATCTGAAGAATTTCAGAAAATAAATATTTGGTTTAGGATTCTGTGACCTCTACCCATTTTTCTGTCTCTTCTTTTATATCTTTGTGCCGGGCAATTCTGTGTCTGCCTGTCTCCCAACCCTGTGTGTGTGTCTTCTGTGTCTTCTCCTCCTTCCCTCTTGAATGTATTTTTTTGTATACATACCTCAAATTGTGTTTCCATTTTCTCTAGCCACTCACCTCTCAAATGAGTCACTGTCTACTTCTGATCTCTTTTTCTATTTGGAAACACACTTCTTTGACAGGCTTTGTGGGTTATCAGGATCTAGAATGTATGAATTTATATTTACAAGCAAAGAGTGTTAAAGAGTAATGTAATGAGAACAGACACATTGGGAAAGTTCTGACAAAGTATTTTTTTTCAAATCACAGATAGTGAGAGATAGAGATCATGACTCCCTAAACCAAAAACAACAAACATTTTTTTTGTACTAGGGACTAAAACCCAGGGACTCATGCATGTTAGGCAGTGGCAACCAGTGAGTATCCCAAATATTTTTTATTCTATTTTTAAAGCATTTTAAGTTTCCTAGAGTGTTCAGGACACATATGCCTTCAATCATTTGCTCTATTTTCATGTTGTATAGGGGCATCCAGGCTTATCTGTTGGCTTCAGACTCCTCTGCAAATACGTGACATAGTTCACTGTGCACAAGAACTTAAGCAACAGCTTGAGAAAGAGTTTATCCTACAAAGGCACACTGGTGAAGTATTCAGATGGTAGCAAAACTGTCTAAGCATTGAGCATGACAATACTATTGAGCAAACCAACAGCTGGTTACTTAGGCCTCATCATGGCTCAGTCACCCAGGAGTCCCAGGCAGAGAAGGTAGTGATGAAAAAAATCAAGAGGATAATCTTCAATAAAGGAGCTAAAAAAAATAGAATGGAAGAAAGACAGCCTCTTCAGTAAATGGTGCTGGAAAAATTGGTTAATCACTTGTAGAAAACTAAAGCTAGATCCTTATATATCACCCTGCACCAGAATCAACTCCAAATGGATCAAAGACCTCAGAGTCAAAGCAGACACCCTGAAAACATTACAGGACAGAATCAGAGAAACACTAGGTCTCTTTGGCATAGGCCGAAATTTTCTTAATAGAGAACCATAAACACAACAAATCAAAGAAAGGTTGGACTAATGGGATTGCATGAAACTGCAGAGCTTCTGCCTGCAAAGGACATAGCTCTCAAGCTCAATAGAAAGCCCACGGATTGGGAGAAGATCTGCATTAGCCATACAATTCAAAAATTTAAATCCCCCAACAACAAATCCTCAAAGAAACAACTGCCCAATTAATAAGTGGGCTAAAGACTTACAGAGAGACTTCTCTGAAGAGGAAATAAGAATGGCCAATAGACACATGAAGAAATGCTCAATTTCTCTAGCCATAAAAGAAAAGCAAATCAAAACATTGAGATACCACCTCAACCCAGTTAGAATGGCTATAATCAAGAACTCTAATAACAACAGATGTTGGAGGGAATGTGACCAAAAGGGAACCCTACTGCATTGTTAGCGGGAGTGTAAGTTTGTTCAACCACTTTGGAAAGTAGTATGAAGGGTCCTCAAAAGACTCCACAAAGAGCTCCCCTATGACCCAGAAATCCCACTTTTGGGCATTTACCTGAATAATCACAAACAAGACCATACTAAAGCTACCAGCACAACTATGTTTATTGCAGCATGATTTACCATAGCTAAGATATAGATGCCCCTCAGTAGATGAATGTATCAAGAAAATGTGGTATACATACACAATGGAATTCTATGCCTCCATCGGAAAGAATGACATTGCCCCATTTGTTAGGAAATGGAAAGACTTGGAAAAAATTGTATTAAGTGAAGTAACCCATGCGCAAATAAACATAGGTCCCATAGTTTCCCTTATTTGCAGTAACTAGTATATATCTGAGATAAGTAGAAAAGGACAGATAAGATGTTAAGCGAAATGAACCCCAAGATAAGGACACAAGTGATTTTTTTCTTTCTTGCTACTGTTTCTAACAGATTTATAAGGTACCACATGATTTTTTTGTTGCTTTGTATGTCCCTCCCCCAAAGTATAACCCGTTTTCACTGTATTTGATGTTGGTATAATTTGGGGAGCGGAAGGGAAAAAAACAAATTGTTTAAATAGGGATACAGGTTGACCCACTGCAACAATGAGATATACAAGATGCTATGTCGAAAAATGAACTTTACAATTTAGATGGGGAGGGAGGGAAGAGGGGGGAATGCAGTTGTGGAGATGGGAAGGAAGGGATGGTAGGGGAAAAACAAAGGAGGAGGCAACAATACTTGATAGGAAATGTACTCATTACCTTGCTCATGTGATTGTAACCCCTCTGTACAGTATTTTCACAATAAAAAACTTATTTAAAAAATAAAGGTAGTTAGGAAAAAATCAGGGTACACTTATACTTAAGAAGACATTGGGTTTGTAAGGTAAGAATGCTTTGTAATCTCTCTGACAGAACAGAAGAGTGGAGACAGACTCTCTTCTCAACTTTTCCACAGAATATTGGACTTTACTACCTTTTGCCATATCAACAACTGGAATAAACAGTCAGTGCCCCAGTAGTCAGGGATACTCAGCAGAACAACAGCATTGCCATGCAGAAGAGCTCAGCAGGCAAGAGCACTTCACAGATGCAGCAGCATGTTCAGTGGGCATGCTGCCTGCTCAGGAAATGGTCTGAGCAAGCGTGTCTTCACAGATGTCCTGAAATAACAGGCAGAATCTGTGTGTGTGTGTGTGTGTGTGTGTGTGTGTGTGTGTGTGTGTGTGTGTGTGTGTGTGTGTGTGTGTGTGTGTGTGTGTGTGTGTGTGTGTGTGTGTGTGTGTGTGTGTAAGGTAGGGAGAAATGCAGGAAACTGAAAAGCTGAAGAAAAAACAGATCGAGTAAAATGTAAATTACGCATATAAGTATCATACACACACATAAAAAGTTATGTGTATGGAGCTCAGGTGCACAAAATGATGCTCAGTTATCTAAGATGTATCTTATCAAATCTTGACACAGTATTGCCATGCTGAGGATTGAACCAAGGGCCTCATGTCTTCTAGGCAAGCAAGCATTCGACCATGAGATACACTGACAGCCAAAAATAGATTTTAAGCACTTAAGATACATCCATAAGACTTTGTAAATTAATTCATTGTCTACATAGGAATTTACCAAATTTAAGGAAACTGGTATTTTAGTAAATGCACATAAAAATGAATATAACCTATTAGTTTCTTTCTAGTCATTTGAAAAGTTATACCTTCACTCCACAGGTAGGGAAATAAAACTCAAATTCATATTGATTTCATAAAATTCTGGTCTCTTAAAAGATAGTAAGTAACTTGCCTTCATATTCATTTTAACTGTAATGAAATCTGCTGAAAAATAAAAAGAGCTTAAATTTCACAATTAGAAAATAGTTTATTCAATGATTCAATATTATTTAGGAGCAAAAAAACTAGGATTTCTGTTAAGTTTCAAATTCAAGACACTGTAATGTTTATTACTACAATTTCTGCTGCCACAGAAAGTGGTGACTGAATGTAGGACTCCCTTGGAGATTTAGTCCAAAGCCAGAGATCTGTACTCAGGACAAATTTAACTATGCCAGTTCCTGAATTTAGGAGCATAAAGAATAAAGCTCTTTCACAATTAACAGAAGCAATGAAAGGCAATTCTGTCTGTATGTGCTCTGGTTATCAAATACTGACCAGAGGGGAAGCAGATTGGCTATTCTGCATGTACAAGTGGTGCTCTAGAGTATGAAAACAAAGAAAAGCTTTAATGCTTTCTTGGGAAAAATATGAGCTAGGCCTTTTTATTTTAGTGGGGCTTAAACTTGAAGCCTGGGTACTGTACCAGAGGCTCTTTTGCTCAAGACTAGTACTCTTCCACTTAAGCTACAGCTCTACTTCCTGTTTTTTGTGGTTAGTTGGAAAAAGGAATGTCATGGAATTTTCCTCCCAGGGTTGGCTTCAAACCATGATCCTCACATCTTAGCCTCCTGAGTACTTAGGATTACCGGTGTGCAACACCAGCACCCAGCTATGAGTCAGGATTTTTTTTCTTTTTTGGTTGGTCGTGGGGCCTGAACTTTGGGCCTGGACACTGTCCCTCAGCTCTTCAGCTCAAGGCTGGCACTCTACCACTTGAGCCACAGCACCACTTCTGGTCTTTTTTTTACTTATGTGATGCTGAGGAATCGAACCTAGGACCTCATGCATGTAAGGCAAGCACTCTACCACTGAGCCACCTTCCTAGCCCCCAGGGTTTTTATTTCTAATTTTTCAAGCAATGTTCATACATCTATATGATTTTTGTATGTACTACATATTCTAAAAGCAATATATGTATGATAAAGTCAAAAGATGCAAAATAGTCTCTGATTTCATACAGGACAAGAAACAACTAGTCATACGAATAGACTTATATTTCTCTTCTTTTAAGCTATGATGCCAACCTGTATAAGAAATGACTATGGTCTCAGTCTATCTGGATGAAAACCTCATCAAACTCTTTTCTGTTTCGCAGTATATTGCCACTAAAATGACAGCTAATCCACCCTTCATTATGTAAAGGTTTTTCTGTACATAAGGAAAATAAAACCTTTCTCTTAGTATCTTAATCTAAGTAATGTCAAGTCAAATGAGCACAAGTACTAGTAGTAATCAGGAGGAAAAGAAATTACCCAGAAGCAAAATGTATCCTTTATTGTGTGCAAAATACTGGGAAGGGCGTCCTATGTGGTTTCTATGATCAAGTGTTGCATCTTAGTTTTAAATATTCAAATTTCATTTTATTTTAAATACCTGGGACATCTCCTTAGCTCACATTACATTCATCAATAATCAGTCCTATTAGGAAAATGAACCCTACGATATGTATTTAAATGTTTTTTTCTTTCATGCATTTGTTTCTAACACATTTATAAGATTATTTCTTTCTTGCTTTGTATGTCCCTCCCCCACAGTATAACCCCTGCTTCCACTGTATTTGATGTTGGTATAATTTGTAGAGGGGAAGGGGAAAAACAAGTCGTTTAAATAAGGATACAGGTGGACCCATTGCAACAATGAGAAGTACAAATTGTCATGTCGAAAACGAACTTTACAACTTTGGGGAGGGGGGAGGATTGGGAGGGGGGCGGGGGGAGGCTGGGAAGGGATGGAAAGGGGAAAGAAAGGAGGAGGCTACAATGCTTGATAAGAAATGTACTCATTATCTTGCCCATGTAATTGTAACTCCTCTATACAGTATTTCACAATAAAAAAAAAAAAAAGATCAGTCCTAATGGCCTTCCAAAATGTAGGCGTGAGGACAGACACAATGCTAGGAGGGGAGAAGAAAGGTGAGAAGTGTCTATTTCACAAATGACAAGAGGCAGAAGACAAATACATTAGAGCTATAGACGATGTATGACAATGCCTTAACCCAAATATTGTGTCAAAATATAGAAAAAATTTAAAACTATGTATTGTGTCATACAATATTCTCTCTGGGTTCTCTCTGATTCTTGTTTTGATCCCGGCAAAATACTTTTATGAAATATCACTATCTTATTTGTACATAAATCATTTCTTTTTAATTAGGCAATAGAAAGCAT
This sequence comes from Dipodomys merriami, assembly GCF_024711535.1. Lineage (NCBI taxonomy): Eukaryota > Metazoa > Chordata > Mammalia > Rodentia > Heteromyidae > Dipodomys > Dipodomys merriami. The sequence goes on along the minus strand of NW_027202937.1, from coordinate 26,193,186 downwards.
TTTGTGGTATGAAATGTCCCATAAATAAACACAATTATTTATTTCTCCTCTTACTGGGCTCTGGAGACTCATTTTACAATTAGAGAACATTAGGTTTACTAAATAAAATGACCTCAGAATCCTAACTACAAATTTTTAAAGAGACAATGAGTGATAAGCAGTCACTTTGGTTGCCCATCTTTGTTCTGTTCCCCACAATCTCAAAGTTAGTAGGCAGTATCAGATTCATAGAAGAAGAATTAGCTCTATGATGTTGCTGACCAAACATCACCAATTATTAAGAATGGAGTTATCATGGATTTTAAAACAAAAAAGTACTAATTTCTCAAAAGTAACCTTCACTTTGGAAAGCAGGTTGGCAGCAAGTTGGTAGCAAGCAGCAAGCCTGCTAGAAGGGCTGAGGCTGGGTTGAACTGCCAAGACTTAACTAGGCAGCACAGGATACAACATCCTTGGTAATCTTTTTGGTCAAGCTGACTTACATGTGAACTCTTGGGACAAAATGTGACACTGCACATCTGGAAACTGACATTATGAGAAATCTTTGGTCTTCACCTTGTAAACTAGGATGCAGGAAAACTACAGCTGCTTTTTAGCATTTTTTTTTATGCCCAGTCTCACAAGAATGGGAGTGTAAGGTTTACTATGGCACTTTATAGAACCTGCTGACAATCATAAAGGAAAATCTTCCAATGCTATTATTCTCCCTATTTCACCTAATTGAACATTCTAGTTTACTATTCCTTGGTTTGTAGAATTCCCCACATAGGAGTCACTTAAACGCATTAACAAAGAAAGCTATTTGACCTCACATCAACAATGATTACTTCAATTTAGAATAAAATCTTTAAGAATAAAGTGTATTTATGCTGAATTCACACAAACAGTTTGAAAAATATCAGATGCAGAGGGTATTTATTCTATTATATATAATCAATAAAATCCTATTTCACTAAAATGAGTTTTCCTAGTTCCATGGAATCTTTTAAAGGAAATGCTCACACATTTAAGTCCCTTAATAAAGAGTAATATTTCACTGAAAAGTCACTAATTACCATGAGAAGGAAACAAAGAATATGAATAAAGAGATACATGTTCTTGTCTTAAAAATAGCAAATGAATGAACTTGTGACTTTAAATGAGCATCATTATTCCACAATACTGTGAATTTCCGGAAATTAAGTAATCACTTAATCACGATCAAAAAAAAAAAAAAAAAAAAAAGAACCTTGGGGAAGGGAGGGAGGGAGGGGATGGTAGGGGGAAAACAATGGAGGGGGTAACAATGTTCAAGAGGAAGTGGAAAATAAAATTCTAAAAAAAAAAAAAAAATAGCAAATGTAAAACAATAGCAAAAAAGATATAAAACATTTGTGTCCCTATCTTGGGGTTCATTTCACTTAACATCATCTTATATGGTCATATGTACATAGCTTTTGACCTTTTCTGCTTGTCCTAGACATGTACTAGTTATTGCAAATAAGGGAAATCATGGGATTTATGTTTCTTTGGGCCTGGCTTACTTCACTTAATGTAATTTTTCCAAGTCTTTCCATTTCCTAACAAATGGGGCAATGTCATTTTTTCTGATGGAAGCATAGAATTCCCTTGTGTGTGTATACCACATTTTCTTGATCCATTCATCTACTGAGGGACACCTGGGTTGGTTCCATATCTTAGCTATGGTAAATCATGCTACAATAAACAGTTGTGCTGGTAACTTTGGTATGACCTTGTTTGTGATTGTTTGGGTAAATGCCTAAAAGTGAGATTTCTGGGTCATAGGGGAGCTCTATGTGGAGTCTTTTGAGGAACCTTCACACTACTTTCCAAAGTGGTTGAACAAGTTTACACTCCCACTAACAATGCAGTAGGGTTCCTTTTTGGCCATATTCCCTCTAGCATCTGTTGTTATTAGAGTTCTTGATTATAGCCATTCTAACTGGGGTGAGATGGAATCTCAATTTTGTCTTGATTTTCTTTTCTTTTATGGCTAGAGAAGTTGAGCATTTCTTCATGTGTCTATTGGCTATTCTTATTTCCTCTTCAAAGAAGTCTCTCTGTAAGTCTTTAGCCCACTTATTAATTGGGCAGTTGTTTCTTTGAGGATTTGTTGTTAGGGAATTTAATTTTTTGAGTTCTAAGTATATTTTAGATATGAGACCCTTGTCCATTGTATGGCTAGTGCAGATCTTCTCCCCATCTGTGGACTTTCTATTGATCTTGCTAGCTATGTCCTTTGCAGGCAGAAGCTCTGCAGTTTCATGCAATCACATTTGTCCATCCTTTCTTTGATTTGTTGTGTTTCTGGGTCTCTTTTATATGTTCTTCCCCCACAGTAAAACCCATTTTCACTGCAATTTGATTCCAGTGCCCTGCACCTTGTATATACATTTTTATAATTTGGAGAGGGGAAGGGAAATAACAAAATGCTTAAATAAGGATACAGGTTGATCCATTGTAACATGAGATATACAAAACATTATGTTGAAAACGAACTTTTCAATTTTGGGGGTGGGGCAGGGAGGGAGGAATTGGGGAGGGAAGGGATGGTAGGAGAAAAACAAAGGAGGAGGTAACAATGCTCGATAGGGTATGTACTCATTACCCTACTCATGTAACTGTAACCTCCCTGTTCAGGATTTTTACTATATATACATACATACATACATATACACACACACACACACACACACACACACACACACACACACACACACACACACACACACACACACACACACACACACACACACACACACACACACACACACACACACACACACACACACACACAAATATAAATAAAGTGAAAAGAATCGTTGTCCTGGACTTCAGTCACGTCATTTATGTGTCTCCTGTTTTAAAGTTTTTGTTTTGAAGGTTTTTTTAAAACAATGATTAGCTTCTTTTGTGACATTTATTTTTTATTTTTTCTTAGGAACAAAGTTTTTTGTTTTTGTTTTTTGCTGATTCTGGGGCTTGAACTTAGGTCTTGGGCTCTCTCCCTGCGCTTTTTTGGCTCAATGCTAGTGCTATACCAATCCAGCCACAACTCCACTTCTAGCTTTTGGGTGGTTAACTGAAGATAACAGCCTTACTGACTTTTCTACTTGGGCTGGCTCCAAATTGTGATCTAGCTTCTTGAGTAGCTAAGATTACAGGATTAAGATTACAGGAGTGAGCCAGTAGCTAGATAAAGGTTTTTTTGGACAAAGATTCATAGAACGTCAAATCAAGATGTTCAACTACACCTTAGAATCAGCAAAGTAGAATGTGTCAAGAGCCTAAATTTAGAATTACCTTGTCACTTGACAGATGATCTGTGACAATCATAGCAATAATTTATCAAAGTAGCTACAATATATTTACCATATACCAACCACTATCCTGCATGCCTTACATATTTTCTTACCACTCTCCATCACTTATATGGCATTTTCATCCCCTTTTAACAGATAGGAAAGTGAGGCTAAAAGAAAAGTAAACTACCAAATTTCTAGAACTGGGAAATAATGTGCAGCTGATATTCAGAGGAATTCTTTTTTTTTTAATTTTTTTTTATTGTGAAAATACTGTACAGAGGGGTTACAATTACATTGGCAAGATAATGAGTACATTTCTTATGAAGCATTGTAGCCTCCTCCTTTGTTTCCCCTTCCCATCCCTTCCCATCCTCCCCCCGCTCCCCCCACCCAATCCTCCCCACTATTCAGAGGAATTCTGTGTCTGCTTGTCCTTCACATATATGATTAGTTTTAGCCAATCCTGAATCTTAAAAGTTTGTGTTGACCACTGAAACCTATGACTAAGAGGCAGCGGGGCAGCATCTTCATTCTCTATGAGAATGGCCATCTGTGTTTTCCTAACTATCCAAGCATCTATGATGGACTGAGTGGATCCAGATCAGGGTATACCATCACAGCCTAGCTCCTCTCACTGCTATCACACTTGGATACTCAAAAGGGAATGGCATCATGGAGGAGGAATATCAAGTTAGTATTTTCACAAGAGTAATGTCTCAAAAAGAAAGACAGCAGTGGCCCTAGCTGCTTACTAAAATCTGAGGATCATTGTTCAAAGCCAGACCAGGCAGGAAAGCCCAAGAAACTCTTATCTCCAATTAACCACCAAAAAGTCAGAAGTGGAGTTGTATGTAGCTCAAAGACAGTTAGCCTTGAGCATAAATGCTCAGGGACAGCTCCCAGGCCCTGAGTTCAAGCTCTAGGATCAGTACGAGAGAAAGAGAGAAACAAACAGAAACAGAAACAGAATGAGGGGGGGAGGGAGAGAGGGAGAGGGAGAGAGAAGGGAAGAGGGAAGAGGGGAGAAGGGAGGGGAAGGGGAAGGATGGGAAAAGAAAAGCAAGTAAAAAGAAGGGAAAATCCAGTTTGAGGTTTTCTTGGTTTGCTTTGGTTGTTTTGTTTCTTGATGGTGATTATCAAATCTGGGTGCTTGGGCAAGTTCCAGTCCTCCAGTTTGAGCTTTACATTGATTTAAGGGATAATTTCCCTAAGTCTCCTGAGTACACAGAGTAAAGCACTGGGAGAAGAGAAAGGACAGAAGATACTACTTAGAGCCAGTTCAAAAGCCCTTCATAAATTACTTTGAACAGAAAACACAAGTGTTTATGATATACCCTTTGAGTAAAAATGCTCTCATTTTTTATACTTCTTTCTCCAGCTTACCTTAGTTTCTCTATTTGTAACTAATTCCCAGGGTTGCTGTGAGGATAAGTAACTGTAGGGAAGCATTCTGTAACTACTGGAAGCAATAATAAATCACAGGATTCATTGCTGGTATTATTTGTATCTGGCCACAATCTCTTTTATGCATGGAAAAATTGGTTTACTCCTCACTGATATTGAGGATGACAAGCACACTTCTAGTATAAGATATCCTTTAGCTTAAGAGCCCAATCTCCCTTAAGGCCTTTCAGATGTGGATTTAATTAGTGAAGAAGACAGGATTAGAGTCTAGAAAATAGACTGTGGCTTGTCTGTCCTACTTATGCTATTCTTAATGAACCTCTGCTCTGAGACTCTAAGGCAGATCCTCAATCCAAATCTATTTTTAACTTGGGGAAAAGATGTAAAGGTATAAAAGTATAGAGAAAATAAATATCACCAGTATTTAAATGGTGTCATATTTGCTATATTTTTAAATTAATTCAACAAATTTTATGGGAACCTACTGTATTCTGGGCACTGACAAAGCTGCCCATCCCTCTGTAGATCTTTGTTATCTTGTGCCACTTGCTCCTCAATTGAACTGTTGTGATACATTTGGTGTTAAACCTTCCAGTTCATGTTCTTATACGTTTATGCACAAATAGCCACAAAGAGAGGTTTTTATATGTAATTGTTAAAGGAGATCTTTATTTATTTTTATTTTTTGGGGGGTCCGGTCGTGGGGCCTGAATTCTGGGCCCAGGCACTGTCCCTCAGCTCTTCAGCTCAAGGCTAGCGCTCTACCACTTGAGCCATAGTGCCACTTCCGGCTTTTTTCTTTTTCTGCTTATGTGGTGCTGGGGAATCGAACCCAGGGCCTCAGGCATGCAAGGCAAGCGCTCTACCACTAAGCCACCTTCCCAGCCCCAGGAGATCTTAATTGTAACTTGTCATATTTACCTTTCTATAAATTGGTTTGTCTGTTAGCATTGCTTTATGAGTTGCTCATAGTGATACATGAAGTTCTCTATTCACTTAACCATTATTTTTTATCATAATAATGTCACTTTTATCCACTTTTTACTAATGGATATTTCAGATTATCAGTTTTCTGTGAATAAAGAAATGTTGCTTTATACAAATCTACTTACGTTCATCAGTAAATTTCTCAGGGAATAAACCTAGTGGCTTTGCTATGTTGTTTGGAATGCATTTTTAATTTTTGTGAAAACTGCCACACTGCTCTGGAAATTTACAGAAGTTGTTGTCAGTTTTTAATTCACATTTTCTACCAAAGCTATGCATGCTTTTAAATATAAATATTAACAAAGCCGGGTGCCAATGGCTCATACCTGTAATCCTAGCTACTCAGGAGGCTGAGATCTGAGGATTGCAGTTCAAAGCTAGTCTGTGCAAGAAGTCCGTAAGACTCTTTTTTTTTTTTATGAACATATTTTTTATTGTGGGAATACCATACAGAGGGGTTACAAGTAATGAGTACATTTCTTATCAAGCATTGTTGCCTCCTCCTTTGTTTCCCCTTCCTATCCCTTCCCATCTCCGCCCCCCTCCCCAAAGTTGTAAAGTTCGTTTTTCCACATAATGACTTGTACATCTCATTGTTGCAATGGGTCCACCTGTATCCCTATTTAAACGATTTGTTTTTTTCCTTCCCCTCCACAAATTATACCAACATCAAAAACAATGAAAGCACGGGTTATACTGTGGGGGAGGGACATACAAAGCAACAAAGGAATCATCTTATAAATATGTTAGAAACAATCACAAGAAAGAAAAAAAACATTTGAATAGTTATCTTGGGGTTCATTTCAGGTAACATCAACTTATCCACCCTTTTCTGCTTTTCTCAGGCATGTACTAGTTATTGCAAATAAGGGAAACCATGGGACCTATGTTTCTTTGGGCCTGGCTTAAAAATACAAATCAAAACATCATTGAGATACCACCTCAGCCCAGTTAGAATGACTATGATCAAGAACTGTAATAACAACAGATGCTGGAGGGGATGTGGACAGAAGGGAACCTTACTGCATTGTTGGTGGGAATGTAAACTTGTTCAACCACTTTGGAAAGCAGTATGGAGGTTCCTCAAAAGACTCCACATAGAGCTCCCCTATGACCCAGCAATCCCACTTTTGGGCATTTACCCAAATGATCACAAACAAGACCACACTAAAGCTACCAACACAGCTATGTTTGTTGCAGCATTATTCACCATAGCTAAGATATGGAACCAACACAGATGCCCCTTAGTATATGAATGGGTCAAGAAAATGTGGTATATATACACAATGGAATTCTATGCCTCCATCAGAAAGAATGACATTGCCCCATTTGTTAGGAAATGGAAAAACTTGGAAAAAATTATATTAAGTGAAGTAAGCCAGGCCCAAAGAAACATAGGTCCCATGGTTTCCCTTATTTGCAATATCTAGAATATGCATGAGTCAAGCGGAAAAGGTCAGATAATGTGATGTCAGGAAAATGAACCCTTAGATATGTATTTTAATTTTTGTTTTCTTTCATGCATGTGTTTCTAACGCATTTATAAGATTATCTCTTTGTTGCTTTGTATGTCCCTCCCCCACAGTATAACCCCTGCTTTCACTATATTTGATGTCAGTATAACTTGAGGAGGAGATGGGGGAAAACCAGTTGTTTAAGGATACAGGTGGACCTGTTGCAACAATGAGAAGTACAAGTTGTCATGTCCAAAACGAGCTTTACAATGTCGGTGCGGGGGGGGGGGGGGAGAATGGGGGGGAAGGAGAAGGATTGGGATTGGGGGGGAGAGGGGAGGCTGGGAAGGGACGTGAAGGGTAAACAAAAGGAGGAGGCTGCAATGCTTGGTAAGAAATGTACGCATTATCCTGCCCATGTAATTGTAACCCCTCTGTACAGTATGTTCACAAATAAAAAAAAAAAAAAAAAAAAGAAGTCCGTAAGACTCTTATCTCCAATTAGTCACTAAAAAAGCCAGAAGTGGTGCTGTGGCTCAAAGCTGTAGAGCGCTAGCCTTGAGCAAGGGGAGATTAGGGACAGCACCCAGGCCCAGAACCACCAATAAACACATAAAAAGTAAATAAATAAATATTAACAGAGAAGGATTTCAACGATGTGGCATTTAACAAATTTGATCCTTATTTCTGACAGGTTTCTTGTCTTCTTTTGCTTTAAACCCATGTGTGTACTGTGGATGCTATTTTTTGTTTTTAAATTCACTTCAATACCATCTCCCACTCTTGCCCACTTAAAAAATAATCTTTCCCTGTGGTGTTTTCTGTCATTTCAAAACTCAGTTTGAGGTGATTAAACCTATATGCTCCCAGTTCTTTTTTGTGATGTTGAGGATGAAACACAGGGTCCTGGGCATGCTGGACATACCTCCTACCACTAAGCAATGCCCCAGCCTACCCCTACCATTTTTTTTAGTGGGTTGTGCTTCTTTCATCTTACTAGTAACTTATTCTTATTGAAATGTCTATTACCTAAATGTCTATTACCTAACAGTTTTAGAGCCTCACTTTTCTTCTAGTTTTGAAGTGATCTGGAATTTACTGTTACAATCATGTCAGAGATTTAATTTGTCCCAGCACCACTCCTTAGGCAGTCTTTCCATACCACTTGCAATTCCACCTGTCTCACAGCAAGGTTCTATACTTACACCAGTTTCTCCATTAGCCTCACTGACCTAGTTGTCTATCCAGAACTTTCTAGTTTTCTGTGATAAAACTAAAGGTTTAAATACCTGGGTTCAAAGACCTGGGTTCTTATTTTCAGCTGGCCACAGATAACACTAGTTATTTTTCTGTATCTCAGTTCTGTCATCTGTATTGTAAAGTTTATGACATTTTTCCATTTCATTTCTTACAAGTGGAGGACTTATATATAAAAGAAGTTCAGGGGCTGGGAAGGTGGCTCAGTGGTAGAGCGCTTTGCCTTGCATGCATGAGGCCCTGGGTTCAATTCCTCAGCACCACATAAGCAAAATGGAAAAAGCTGGAAGTGGCGCTGTGGCTCAAAGTGGTAGAGCGCTAGCCTTGAGCTGAAGAGCTGAAGGACAGCGCCCAGGCCCAGAGTTCATGCCCCACGACCGGACCCCTCCCCCCCCCAAAAAGAAGTTCAATTTCCACATCTTTATAGGAAACTTGAATAATGTTTCCTTCAAAATTAAAAAGTTGAAGAGATTGGGACAAGGCTTTTATAAGGTTAAATTCTTAGTTTTTTTCTACCTTTTTTTTTTTTTTGCCAGTTGTGGGGCCTGAACTCTGGGCCTGGGCATTGTCTCTTAGCTCTTCAGCTCAAGGCTAGCACTCTACCACTTGAGCCACACTGCCACTTCTGGATTTTTCTGCTTATGTGGTGCTGAAGAATAGAATCCAGGGCCTCATGCATGCAAGGCAAGCACTGTATCACTGAGCCACCTTCCCAGCCCCAGTTTTTTCTACTCATGCATAAAATTTATGGGTAAAATACATAATTGAATATAATTGCAGATACTATATTATCTTCACAATGAACAAATGATAATCTAATATCCCCCAAATGATTACAAAATACGCAGTGTTCAAGATATCTCTGCTATTTTGCCACTTTCTTCAAGAAAGATATTGCAAACTTGTGGGTAAAGTATTCAGGTTAACTTCTTGGAAAAGAATACCAGCAAAATTCCTCTATGAAAACTTTCATTTTGTTTTTAAATTCCACTAAAATATTAGATATTCCAAGTGGTTAAAATGACATTAAGCTTTGTTGTGATGGTTTATTCATTTTACAACATTTTCCTAAATTTATAGTCTGAGATGACTGAACCAAAGGAACTAACTTGTTGAACCAAGAAAACATTGCCAAAGATGGGAAATCCAGAAATACACACACACACACACACACACACACACACACACACACACACACACACACACACACACGCACGCACACACACACACACACACCCCTCCATGCAAACATATACATTCTTTTTCATTGTCTCTCGCTCACACACACAAACCCAGTTCTACATTCCTCAACATAGAGTTCACCTCCAATTTTATTACTATAAAGAAATTTTCTGGGACTGGGAATGTGGCTTAGTGGTAGAGGGTTTGATTTGCATTCATTTAGCCCTGGGTTCGATTCCTTAATACCACATAAACAGAAAAAGCTGGAAATGGAGCTGTGGCTCAAGTGATAGAGTGCTATTCTTGAGCAAAAGAAGCTCAGGGACAGTGCCCAGGCCCTGAGTTCAAGACCCAGAACTGGCAAAAAAAAAAAAAAAGAATTTTTCTGCACAAAAATATCGATATGCACGGCTGGGAAAAAAAGCCAGAAAAAAGCCAGAAGTGGTGCTGTGGCTCAAGTGGTAGAGTGGTCACCTTGAGCTGAAGAGAGATGAGGGACAGACAGCATTCAGGCCCAGAGTTCAAGCCCCATGCTGACAAATAAATAAATAAATATCCATATGCAAAAATCCCACAAAATAAAGAAGTTAAAATGAAGCAAAACATGACAAGATTTGAAAATAAGCCAAAAATAAGCCAAGCATGGTGTTGCATGTCTTTAAACCCAGCTACTAGGGAGGCAAAAAGTAAGATCAAGGTCCAAGGCACACCCAGGCAAAAACAGGAGACTATCTGAAAAACAAACTAAATGCAAAAGGACTAGGAGATGGCTCAAGGGGCAGGGTACTTGCTTAGCAAGCAGAAGGCTCTGAATTCACTTCTCAATATACCACTTTAGGCTTTCTCTAACAATGGATAATTCTCTGACATTAGCATGAATTTCTGATAACACTTTTAAATCCTGCCCTCTTTCCACATTATGCCCAATCCCACTCACCCTGAAGTCCATTCTTTTCCACAACTCACTTACCTTCTAGCATGCTATTTATTAATAGTTCTATTTTTTTTGGGGGGGGGGTCTGGTCGTGGGGCCTGAACTCTGGGCCTGGGCGCTGTCTCTCAGCTCTTCAGCTCAAGGCTAGTGCTCTACCACTTGAGCCACAGCGCCACTTCCAGCTTTTTTCTTTTTGCTTATGTGGTGCTGAGGAATTGAACCCAGGGCCTCATGCATGCAAGGCAAGCACTCTACCACTGAGCCACCTTCTCAGCCCCAATAGCTATTTCTTATGGTATTTATTGTCTGATTCCACTTCCTTTATAGTATAAGCACCAATCTTTGTTTTCTTCACTGATACATTCTAAACAACTACAACTACATCAAGTATGTGAATATATAAATGTTTGTCAAATAAATGAATTCTAGGCTGTACACTGGTGGCTCACACCTGTGATCCTAGCCTCATACTGAGATCTAAGGGTTGGTTCCAAGCCATCTTGGGCAGAAGTCTGTGAGAATCATCTCCAATTAACCAGCACAAAGCTAGAAGTGTAGTGTCGCTCAAGTGGTAGAGCACTAACCTTTGGCAGAAAAGCCAAGCAAGATCAAGAAGTCCTGAGTTCAAGCCCCAGATTTGGCACAAAATAAAAGTACTTTGTATGACTCCTTAATAACAATTAAAAACAAAAATATAAATTAGTAAAATCTAAGGAAATGCTATCAAGTGAAAAATAGTTTGAAAATAGCTGCAAGCAATTCAAGATCTCTACAAATACCTTAAATTCTCCTTATCTTGCCTCTTTAGAATGGAAAGTCTGCAAGACTCTTACCTCCAATTAATCACCAAAAATTCAGAAGTGGAGCTGTGGCTTAAGGGGTAGAATGCAAACCTTGAGCAAAAAAAGTTAAGAGTGTCCAAGCCCTGAATTCCAGCCCCAGGACCAACACGGGTGTCGTACATGCATAAACACACACACATACACACACACACAAAAACAACAAATCACAACATATTTTAGGAAAAGTTACTATGTCTATCAGGCAGCTACTCCGTGTTCAGTGTATGTAAACTGGACTGTGGTGCTGCTCACACCTTCACACTAGTGCTGTTGGGAGAGACAGATTATTAATAAACAACCAGCCAACATTCAATGGAGATTCTCTTGAAATGTTTCTGAAAACTGACACATCAGACAAATATACACATCAATGTTGTACCACCATTAGGGTTGTACCACCATCATGTTGATGATGAAGGTGTAATGAAATTTATTTTACTTTTTAAGGAACCTACAGGGGAATCAAACCATAAAAGACAAAATCATTTCACTGAATAGGAAAGAAGTGTACGTTGGAAGGCACTAAGAACTTTGACCAGACAACCAGACTATTGGTTCTGTTTGGTTCAAAGGATACCCCTAAACCTTATCTTCCACCAGTCTCCTGTAAGCTAACTGCTGTGGGTCTGTCCTGTGCACTCAACACATCAAAGCTGTTTTCTACCTTCCCACATAATCTTAGCCTCTTTTAAAACTGTCACGCCTAGGGCACGCCAAGTCCTCTACTCTTCACTTACTTTGCTGTAACTTACACAAATGTCTAATCAATTTTCACTATGTCTAAAATGATAGAAAACAGAACATGAGCAAGGATGGAACTCTTGGGGTCTCTGGCACTCCATCTGCTCATGGCTCCAACCACAAACCTGATACATTTTCTGTGTGAAATCAGTATTGTGGAAGAAGACCAATCTGAATAAAGTTGAATTGCAAAACAAAAACAAAAAAGACTAGACACAGGCACAAACACATTCTCTGTCCTCATTTCCAATACATACAAAATCCAAGTACTGTTACATTTAGGATTTTAATCATTGAAATAATGAGAATTCAGTAGGAAAGGGAGAAAAAAATGGAATACATTTCCTGTAGGGTAAATTTTCAGGGGTTAAGTCATGACTTTAAGCACTGTTAAGCTCAGCACAGGCAATTTGATGTAAGTGGTTGAACAAATAGCTAAGGTATAATCTGATTATGTGGGACTCTTGGAATTCCCTAAAGCTTTACTGAAATACATAAAAATTTCAAAAAACTCTCATTCATTCATTTATTATATGAATATATCTGTAAGAACTACTCAATAAGCAAAAGGGTTTTAAAAGAAATATATATGAACTAGTTTTGATTTTTTTTATTTACTCTGACAGAACTCATATATTGGAGAGAATCCAAAATTCAAACAAAACTGTTACACTTTACACCTTTATTCAGAAAAACATCATTTAATATTAGAAAGTCCATTTTCATAATGATATATGTATTAAAAATGTAAATAATTTCAGTTAATCAAGATACTTAAAACATCTCTGATTCAACCATAGTTTTAAAGGTTACAATTATAAAGATTAATATGATTTAAGTTTCTGTAACTGGGGCTGGGAAGGTGGCTCAGTGGTAGAGCGCTTGCCTTGCATGCCTGAGGCCCTGGGTTCAATTCCTCAGCACCACATAAGCAAAAAGAAAAAAACCAGAAATGGCACTGTGGCTCAAGTGGTAGAGTGCTAGCCTTGAGCTGAAGAGCTGAGGGACAGTGAGTGCCCAGGCCCAGAGTTCAGTCCCCATTGCCGGACCCAAAAAAATAAAAAAAAAAAAAAGTTTCTGTAACTGACACAAATTTTAAAAGTCTACTATCAGGTAATGTATTCACAAGTGTCCAAGAGACCAAGTTTAAATAATATGGTATTTAGCCTTTTATTGGTAGCTCATAGAAGGCTGAAATCTGAAGATCAAGGTTCAAAATCAGCCCAGGTATATGTCTTTAAGACTATCTACAATTAGTCAAACTAGACTGGAGGCATGGCTGAAGTTGCTCTGTGTTCAAACCCCAGTACCAGCACTAGATATTCAATGTAGAGAGCATACTTCTTTTCTTCAAAGGAAGAATAAATGCAAATTACTAATAGTACACAACCACTGTTAGATTTGTGTTCTTTTAGGTAATGTTTAATACAAGGACGTTTTCAACTTACTTTTTAAATCAGAAAAGGTAAACTTATGAGATAGTAACCTTTATTTTTGAAACTAATTTGACAGAATTTTAGTAACAGTAGCATGATTTTTATGGGGTTTATATCATAACCATGCTTTCTGAGAAACATAGCTTATAAAAAACCAGTAGAAGTAACTTGTTTGCTTTATGCGTGTGAATTTGAAGCAGATTTCAGGCAGTAAATCTTAAAACAATTTGTGAGGTCTGCCATTTCTTTTTAAGAGTCTAAAGGCAGAAAATGCCAAAGGAAGTAATATTTTTTTGTTAGAGAGGAATACCAAGGGCTAACTTCTGGAGAGTCCCCAAACCACTTTGACTAGGTGTCCTTAAAAGAAAGTGCAGCCAACTGAGTATTTTTCTAACAGCCCAAAGCACTATCCTTTCTTAAGCATAACTTTACCACTGACACCAGACCAGCAAAGAAATCCAGTTTCCAGAAGACAAAGAAAACTGTGTACTCAGAAACATCTTTCCTGCACTGATTTAAGGAAAGCCTTCAGAGCAGGAGCAAAGGGGTCCAAGCTTAGGCTTCTTTTTTCTTTCTTCCAAGCCTTGAACTTCCCAGCAGCAGAGAAAGTCAGGTTTAATAAACTGAATTTCCAGCAACACTGGAAATGGCTTGCCAGGTACAATAAAGAACATCTCTAATTCTAGCACTTGGGAAGCTGTGGCAGGCAGACTAAAGTTCAAGACCAGTCTGGACTACAGAGAGACCACTTCAAAACAAAAAAAAAACTACCCACAAACCCAGAATATTTGCATTATAAATATATTCTGTCTTCTTCATTAAAGATATGAGTTAATTTTTAATCCCTCTCTGTAGTATACTGACCAATAAAACTTTTTCATGCTGACAAGGAAATAGGGCTTTCCTAGCAGTCCTCATACCTATTAAACTTCAAAGATCCCAAATTTTACTTAGGTACAAGAAAAAGTCAACATATTTTGAATCTTTAAAATATTGGGGCCGGGGAAGCTGGGAATGTGGCTTAGTGGTAGAGTGCTTGCCCAGCATGCATGAGTCCCTGGGTTCGATTCCTCAGTACCACATAAACAGAAAATGCCCGAAGTGGTACTGTGGCTCAAGTGGTAGAGTACTAGCCTTGAGCAAAAGAAGCTCAGGGACAGTGTTCAGGCCCTGAGTACAAGCCCCAGGTCTGGCAAAAAAAATTCTTGGGGCTGGGAAGGTGGCTCAGTGGTAAAGTGCTTGCCTTGCATGCATGAGGCCCAGAGTTCGATTCCTTAGCACCACATAAGCAGAAAAATCCAGAAGTGGTGCTGTGGCTCAAGTGGTAGTGAACTAGCCTTGAGCTGAAGAGATGAGGGACAGCGCCCAGGCCCAGAGTTCAGGCCTCACAACTGACAAAAATAAAATAAATAAAAATAAAGTATAAAAAAATCAAATACTAAACCCAGTATGAAATAAAATTTTATGTGCAGTTACTGATATTAGGTTTTAGTATTGCAGTTATTCTCACCAACATAGTGACTATTGCCAGGCACTGGTGGCTCATGCCTTTATTCCTACTCGGGAGGCTGAGATCAGAAGATCATGGTTCAAAGCAACCCAGGTAGATAAATCCAGTAAGTGGAGGTGAGTCTCAATTGAGAGAGCTCTAGACTTGAGCACAAATGCTCAGGGACCCTAAGTGCAAGCCCCAGGACTGGCACCAAAAAATAAACAAAAAACCCAGCAACCATTAGTGAGTAGTGAGAGAGAGAGAGAGAGAGAGAGAGAGAGAGAGAGAGAGAGAGAGAGAGAGAGAGAGAGAGAGAGAGAGAGAGAGAGAGAGAATGTATACACACAGGTATTTCTGGTCCCAAACCATTAGTGTGTGTGTGTGTGTGTGTGTGTGTGTATGCACACAGGTATTTCTGGTCCCAAACATTTCAGATAAAGAACACTCAACCAATTTTATGTATATATCCATCTATCCTTGCAACTCATGGAATAGAAACTACATGGAGAAGTCTGGATTTTCCATTTTTATTTAGAATAATGGGGAAAATTACTGTTTCCAGATAATAAAGCTATCTGCATAGTAGAAAACATATTATGTTTAGACCAGAAGGCTTACAAGTAGTTTTGCTATCTCTAATACCTGAGCTTACCTGAAAAGGAGATTACATTGCTATCAGATTTGTTTCCTTGTGAGGGAAGCTCCAAAATATACATGTGCAAAAATGTACTGAAAAACATTTAATATATGTTCTAACTTTATTTAACTTGCTATATTAAACTATATGGTTTAACTGAATTTAACTATAGTAAAATACCAGTTAAGTATAGATATAAACTGAGTTATTGTACTTGTAATACTTTTAAACTATAACCAAATACAAAAAAAATCATACATATGTGAAAATTATTCAACAAATTCATGTATCTCTGAGCTTTAATTTCATTAAGAATTCATACAGAAAGGATACTCAACAGTAAGTATCACATTATTACTTTCTAAAAGACACCTAGGGGCTGGGAAGGTGGCTCAGTGGTAGAGTGCTTGCCTTGCATGCATGAGGCCCTGGGTTCGATTCCTCAACACCACATAAGCAAAAAGAAAAAAGCCGGAAGTGGCGCTGTGGCTCAAGTGGTAGAGCACTAGCCTTGAGCTGAAGAGCTGAGGGACAGCGCCCAGCCCAGAGTTCAGGCCCCACGACCGGACCCAAAAAAGAAAAAAAGAAAGTAAAAGACACCTACACACAAGTGCGCTGACCAAGCATCAGGGAAACATGCCTAAAGTGACTGATGGTGATGGTAAATACACTTAGATCTATTTGAAGAAAGTACACTTTATTTCTGCAAAGCAAATGTTTGCTTCTCAATATATTCTCATGGATGATAAGTGGGAGGGGAGATATGGCAGAACAATGGGGAACATGAGTGTTAGCATCCAGGTTCTCCGCAAGTAACTGCTTAGCACCTGCTGTGTGTCAGGAATCGTCCTAGGTGTTTGAGAGACAACACTGTATAACAGACACAAACCTATGTCTTCACAAAGTCAGTTAAAAAGAAAACAAAACAGGATTGGAAGAAGTCAAGAGTATACAAATTAATGAACTATAGGTGATAAGTGGTGAGGAGAAAACCAAGCAATGTGAGAATCAGTTTAGTGATTCATGAAGAATCACCTTAGGGTGATCTATGAAAATCTTTCAGACCTAGAAGACCCATGCAGCTAAAGGAAAAGCCAGTGTAAAGTATGAGGCTCCATTTCATATTAACAAAATAAAAGATAATATCCCCTTTTAGAAGGCAAAGTACAGTGTCTCAAAGTAACAAAGAACTAGGAAGTGGCACTGTGGCTCAAGTGGTAGAGCGCTATCCTTGAGATGAAGAGCTCAGGGACAGTGCCCAGGCCCAGAGTTCAAGGGGGGGAGGGAGGGAGGGAGGGAGGGAGGGAGGGAGGGAGGGAGGGAGGGAGGGAGGGAGGGAGGGAGGGAGAGAGAGAGAGAGAGAGAGAGAGAGAGAGAGAGAGAGAGAGGAGGGAGAGGGAGAGGGAGAGGGAGAGGGAGAGGGAGAGGGAGAGGGAGAGGGAGAGGGAGAGGGAGAGGGAGAGAGAGGGAGAGAGAGAGCTGTTAGAGTAACAAAGAACTAGAACTAGGTGCTAGATGCCAGTGACTCACACTTGTAATCCTAGCTACTCAGGAGGCTGAGGTTTGAGGATCATGGTTCAAAGCCAGCCCAGCAGGAAAGTCCATGAGACTCTTTTATCTCCAATTAAACACCAGAAAACCAGAAGTGGAATGTGGCTCAAAGTGGTTGAACACTAGCCTTGAGCAAAAAAGATCAGGGATAGCACCCAGGCCCTGAGCTCAAGTCCTATAACTGCTCCCCCCCACCCAAAAAAAGAAGGAAATAGGCAGGAATAGAGCTTAGTTTTCTGCTTGTGGCTCAGTCCCTTGCTTCACTACGGTGTTCATTTCTTAGGGAGTACCATAGACATATAAGGTGGCATCACTGGGGGAGAGGAGCCTTACTGTTATTTTTTTTTTGTCAGTCATGGGGCCTGAACTCTGAGACTGTGCACTGTCCCTCATCTCTTTAGCTCAAGGCTAGCACTCTACCTCTTGAGCCACAGCGCAACTTCTGGTGCTGAGGAATCAATCCCAGGGCCTCATGCATGCAAGACAAGCACTCTACCACTGAGCCACCTTCCCAGCTTCTGTTATTTCTATTAACTAATAAACTGATGCCTCTTGAACGGTAAACACCTTAGAGAACAACTTCACTTTTTCTTTTCTTTTTCTTTTTTTGTTGGTTGTGGGGTTTGAACTCTGGGGTGCTGTCCCTGAACTCTTCAGCACAAGGTGAGGGTTCTACCACATTAGCTACAGGGCACTTCCAGTTTTCTGGTGGTTAGCTGGAGATAAAAGAGTCTCACGGACTTTCCTGCCCGGGCCGACTTTGAACCATGATCCTCAGATCTCAGCCTCCTGAGTAGCTAGGATTACAGGCATGAGCCACTGGCACCTGGCCAACTTCACTTTTTCTAAAGCTTTTTTCTTCTTTTTCTTCTTGGGTAGATCATTTTAATACCAGATTACTTACTACTAATTATCCTTCTTTGGGTATTTGATAAAGGAAAGTTGTTAAGCATAGGAATGAGCTATAAAATAGAAAACATTTAGGATTTAACATGGAAAAGGGATGAGAAAAGAACAGAGGAAGATAGAGACCAGTGACTGCGACAGAGAAGTATTTTTCTCAACAGACAGGAAGTTAAAAAATTGGAAACAAAGACACTGTAAAGTGCAAACCTGTGGAAAAGGCAAAATGGCAGAAAAGGGGCTGATGAGGGGAGAGAAGACTGAAAATATTTTCAAGCAGAAATTAGAATATCAGACAATATGTATGAAAGAAAAAAAAGGAGGCTGAGAATCAGATTTCAGACACTGATCTGGTAGAATTACCAGCAGCCAGAGGGAACAGAGTGTAGTATGTGAAAGATGAGTAGCTCACTTTGTGTAGTGCTGGGTTTAGGTGGCAGTGACGTTCTCACAGTGGAAAGGGGCTAGGCAGATAAGAGGGAAATTTGGAAGATGTGTGCTATCAAGGGCTCCTCTGTCCAATATAGTAGCCTCTAACTATATATAGTAGCCTCAGCTATTGAACTGTCTATATATAGTAGCCTCAGCTATTGAACTGTGACTAGCTGGAACTGAGATAGGCTATCAACATTAATATACACCAAATTTTTACGAAAGAATGTAAGCTATCTTAAGTTTTTATTGATTTTATGCTGAGATATTTACATGGAGTAAAAAAATATTAAAATTTCACTTGTCTCTACTTTTTAACGTGACTAGTAGAAAATTAACATTACATATGGGGTTAAAACATGTTTCTGTTTGACATTGCTGACATGTACTAAGATCCCACAGGAACAGTCAAGTGTGAGGTGAATCAGAGATACAGGAAAAGAGCACACTGTTTTAATAGAGAACATCTACTGGCACTCTTAGCACTATTTTTTTATTTTTTATTGTTCCCCACGACATTCAAGAGTAATTTTTTTTAACAAATGAAAATCCTGAGGCCAATGGTGACACAGTTCAGTGTCTGTGTTGATTCAAACACATTAATGATATGTCTCAAGCTCAGATCAGAACAAGTTATACTCTCAAAATATTAGCTGTTAGTTTTAAATGGCTACATTCATACTAACAATTCATGAGAATGGTTCATTGTCAGAGTTTCTGAATGCCAGTAATGTCCAAATCACTGAGAAGAATGCAAATGTGTAACTTCTGAGTTATAATGAACTGATGTTGACATATTTTCACCAGGTTGGGCTACCAAATAAATTCCCTGTTGCAACTTTCCCCTTTACTAGCATGTACTTCTAAAATTTCCAACACCCAAGTTCAATGGCACATATCTAACTGTTCAGTAGAGATGATCATTGCACAATCCCAAACAATAGGGCCCTGTGTTCTGTATTAAGTATATGACATAGATCCATTTTTTTCAAGTCTTTCTTGGGTCTCCCAAACTAAGTAAAATATTTTAAAGGAAATGTTTGATTCCACAGCAACCTTTTATTGAGGAACCATTAACTTAGCTCACTCAGCCAAATATTTAAAAATAAATTTGATAGGCTGAGTATGGTGGTGTACACCTGCACACTTAGTTCTTGGGCACCAGAGACAGGAGGACTGAAAGTTCAAGGCCAACCTAGGCTACACAGCAAGTCTGAGACCAACTTAGCCTACATAGCAAGACTCTGCTATAAAATAAGATTTTTTAAAAGATCCAACCACTTTATACTCTTTGACTGCCACAATTTGAGAAATACAACTTGATATTTTTGCTCTAATATTAATCTAGTGCAATCTCCTAAAAATATATTTTTAAAAATGGGCCCAGTGGCTCACATTGTAATTCTACCTACTCAGGAGGCTGAAATCAGCAAAATCAGGCCAGACTGAACAAAAATTATGAGATTCCCGTCTTTAAAATAAAAAACAGGGGCTGGGAAGGTGGCTCAGTGGTAGAGCACTTGCCTTGCATGCTCGAGGCCCTGGGTTCGATTCCTCAGCACCACATAAGAAAAAAGCCGGAAGTGGCACTGTGGCTCAAGTGGTAGAGTGCTAGCCTTGAGCTGAAGAGCTGAGGGACAGCGCCCAGGCCCAGAGTTCTGGCCCCACGACCGGACCCCCCCAAAAAATAAAATAAAATAAAAAACACACATAGGGCTGGGAAGGTGGTTCAGTGGTAGAGCGCTCCCCTTGCAAGCATGAGGCCCTGGGTTCGATTCCTCAGCATCACATAAGCAAAAAGAAAAAAGGCGGAAGTGGTGCTGTGGCTCAAGTGGTAGAGTGCTAGCCTTGAGCTGAAGAGCTGAGGGGGACAGCACCCAGGCCCAGAGTTCAGGCCCAAGACCGGACCCCCCCAAAAAAAACACACACACACACACACACAAGCCGGGCGCTGATGGGCTCCCGCCTGTAATCCTAGCTACTCAGGAGGCTGAGCTCTCAGATTCGCTGTTTAAAGCCAGCCCGGGCAGGAAAGACCCTAAAACTCTTATCTCCAAAAGACCACCAGGAAACTGAAGTGGCACTGTGGCTCAAGTTGTAGAGTGCTAGCCTTGAGCTGAAGAGCTGAGGAGCAGTGCCCAGGCCCAGAGTTCAAGCCAAAACAAAACAAAAACCACACACACACATTTTTTTGTGCTTCTATCGGGGCTTGAAGTCCAGGCTTCATGGCGCTCTACCACCTAAGCCACACCTCTACTACTAAGATCCTGTCTTGAACAATAAAATGTGGGCACAGTGGTAAGCTCCTGTCATCTTAAGTACGTGGGAATTGTAAACAATCACAGTGGCCCAGGCAAAATATACAAAACAAAAAAAATTAAATAAACAAGACACTCTATTCTAAAAATAAGCAGAAAAGGCTGGGATGTGTCTCAGGTGGCAGAGGGCCTGCCTAACAAGCACAAGACCCTGGTTCAAGCCCCAGTACTGCCAAGAAATAAGATTTTTCATATATGTTTGCTAGTTGGTTTTCATTTCAAAGGCAAACTTTTGTTATCTTTAGTTTCTACCAATATGGACAAGATGGTTATCAAAGAATCATTTATATAGTCACCTCAGTTAAAAACTTGGTCATTACAGTTTTAAAACAGCTTGTATCCAATTATAATAAACACACTTCCTTAAACTGTAACAAGCCAGAGCTATTATTTACACTATGGAAGTGGAAAAGCAAAAAGGAAGTCTGAAGAAAACTATTTCGGAACCGAAGAGAGACTTCAGGAACAGCAGACCATTTGGAACGTGATTTAAACCACACTGATTTATGAGTTAACTGCAACCTTTCCCCATGTGCTGTGGTTTTTTAAAAGGTGATATAATACGGCTTCATTTAAGACATGGTTAACAGAAGCATCATGACTTACTAGGATAAAACGTATTAAGAAACCTGCCCTGATTTGGGCTCCTTAAGTTAATTCTCACCACCTTTTTCCATTCTAAGTGCTCCCTCGCTTGCTAAAATTCCCACCTGCAGGTTCAGAGGCCAAGGAGAGAGCCAGTTAGCCCTTCTCGGGGTGCTTTGTGCCCCCTCGGGGGTATCAACCAGGACCTTGGCTTACAAAGCCTGATGGTCGCCAGCCTCATCGCTGTTGCCAAGCGGGATTCCTCCCGTCCCCAAACACCTCTTGGGCTTAGCATTGGGAAGCCAGCACCGCACCACCACAGGTGATTCCGCTTCCCACCGGCCCCCAGCCAAGCGCTGGCTTCCCCTGGGCTCCGAGCGGGAGTCATTCTGAGCACTTGCGCGTTGGGCACTGCCGGGGGTTATCAAAAAAAACACAGCCGTGAGCACAAAAACCTCTGTCCCGCCACGGACGGACAGCAGGATGTACGACGCGCCCAAACCCTACATGCGCTGGGGACCACACACGGCAAGCCGGGAGACGACTCTCGACAGGGTGGTGGGTGGCCGGGAACGGCTGCACACGGGACCCGCGGAGGTCTGATCCGAAACGGCTTCGGGCCCGGTGGGCGGACGCCGAGGCTCGTCGAGGCCCGGTGTGGCGGGCAGGGGCAGGCTGGGAGAGGGGGGCTCGGGCACGGACGCCCGCGCCGGGCCAGGGCCCGGGGACCGCCCCCCCCGAGGCGCTCGCACGTTTTTCCCACGCCCGTCTCCTTTGTAACGGCAGCGCGCCCGGCACCGGCAGGCGTTCGCGCCCCTGCAGCCGGCGTGGGGAAGCAGCGGGGAGCCCCCCTCGGCTTTCCCGGGCCCGAGCCCCGGGCGGAGCCGCCGGAGGGGGGGGGGTCAGTCCCCGCGGGGAGGGGACACACACACACACACCCGGCTGCACGAATTCGGCCGTTAGGGCCCCCGACGCCCTCGGCGGAGGCCGAGCCCGCTCCGCGCGCGCGGGAAGCACGGCTCGGCGTCCCGGGGTCGGCCGCGGGGGGCTGAGGGCGGCGGGGTGGGGTGGGGGGCGCGGCGTCCCGACACCCCCGTGTTCGGACGACCGCGGCTGGCAGCCTCCCGGTGCGGGGAAGAGAGCGGGACCCAAGTTCCCGAGACCGCGGACCGCACCCCCACACCCCGAACGCCCACCGCCCTCTCCCCGGGCCCGCGCGGACCCCGCAGCGGCGGATTCCAGCGGTCGAACCCGCAAGCGTCGGTGGCCGCTCCCCTTCCCAGGCCGGTTTCCCGCCTCGGGAGAGAGAAAACAAGGCGGTGCGGCCAGGCGGCGCGCGCGGCCCGGACTCACCATGGCCCGCGCGGGCGGCGATGCGCTGTCCAGGGTAGCCGGCGTCCCTCTGCCCGCGCCGCGCCGCGCCCGCTCTAGTCACCCCGCCCCTCCCACAGCTGCGCGCGCACACGCCGCCCGCGCCTCCCCGCCCCCCCCCCCACGCGGGCGCGCGCTCGTTCGCTCGCTCGCTCGCGCCCGCGCTCGGGGCCGTTTCTCCCGCCACGCCCCTCCCTATAAGCCCTGGAGGGCCGAGGTCTCACGGGTCGCCGCTGCGCGCGAGGACCACGCGGACAGACGAGACGAGGCGCGCCCCCACGACTCCTCCAGGCGCCGAGCGTGGACCGCGCGGGTGCGGCGCCCCCTGCAGGCCGGGCGGTGATTTGCAGGCCCAGCGGGCGCCCTGGGGGCGCGCTCAAGCCCAACACGTGTGGCTGCGGAGCCGTGGGAGGGGATGGTGGGCCCGTGGTTGCTGATCGCACGGGCTACAGAGATGGGGTGGGGGGGGGTGCATTGGTACCAGTAACCGTTCTGAGTAGGACACGGGCCGGTCGTTTATTCCAGCCCTTGCTGGGTACAGAATGCCTGGGCTCTGAGGCCCTGGGCGTCTGGTGGGGGTTGCAGGGCGGGTGTGACAGACATCAGCATTTCTGGCCTTTCCCGTAGTTTGTTTCCAGCCTTAAGAGTTGTGCATGTTAGTCGGGCCCCGGTGGCTCACGCCTGTGATCCTAGCTACTCTGGAGGCTGGGACCCGAGGATCGCGGTTCAAAGCCAGCCCCGGGCAAAAAGAGTCTGAGACTCTTATCCCCAACAAAGTCCTCAGAAAAAGCCCGACGTGGTGCTGTGGTAGAATGCTAGCCTTGAGCAAAAGAAGCGCAGGCCCTGAGTTCAAGTCCCGGGACTGGCAACAGCTGGGAGGGGAGCTAGAGGTTTGACGCAAGTGGTAGAGTCCTTCCTAGCTAGTTTGAAACTCTTGAGTTTAAACCCCAGTGCAGCAGAAAAACAGAAAAGAAAAAGAAAAGAAACTAGTAAGATAGAGTCGACTTAGAAGAAGGGACACTCACGCAAACTTAGCACATCTTTTACTCAATATTGTCAGAACTCAATTTATGACAAAGTAATATATGAACTTATTGATCATTAGGTTGAAATGAAGTGGAAGTAGACAATTATATCAATCCAAAACAAAAATAATTTGTTGCCAGGTTCTGATGATTCGATCACACCTGTAATCCTAGCTACTCAGGAAGCTGAGATCTGAAGGTCACAGCTTGAAGCCAGCCCCAGAAGGAAAGTCAGTAAGACACTTTTCTCCAGTAAACTACCAGAAAAGCTAGAAGTGAAGATTTGGCACAAGTGGTAGAGCAAAAAAACAAGTTTAGGGACAGTACCTCTGCCCTGAGTTCAAATCCCAGGACTGACAAAAACATGTTTATTCATTCAGAACTACTAGACAGAGTCTACAGCCTAGAGCAGGGGTTGTTTAACTGCAGCTTCAGAACAAACCATCCAGTTGCCCATTTTTTTGTGTGTCTTGTTCTTGTAAATAAAGTTTTATAAGAACACAGCCATGTTAATACCTTTACTTAGTGTCCATGGCTGCCTTGATGTGACAATAGCAGAGTTCAGTAGTTGTGACAGAAACTGTGCGGTCACAAATCCTCACATATTTACAATTTGTTCCATTAGGAAAGGAAGTCTGCAGAGCCTTGGAGAATTGAGATGATCTGCGCAGAGCCTCAAGCAATGTATATATGTCCTCTTTTGAAGTGAAGCTTAGATTTTAATGGGAAGAAAGAAGATAAGAGCCAACACAAGCCTAGATAGAGAAAATGAGAAAATAGTATTGTCTTTGAATGACATAGAGGGAGCACTTTAAATAGAAGGATCTGGAAAGGCTTTGCTTAGAAGTTAACTGAATTGAGATGCCAATAATTTTTTTTAAGTCGGCCACAAAAAGCCCTGAGGGAATTCTTCCTGGAAGAGAAAACATTTGTGGAAACTACTCTGAGATGGAAAAAAGGGGGAGGGCTCTTTTGAGCCAACAGGAAAGGGCAGCAGGTCTGAAAGTGAGAGAAGAAATCCACAACCCAGTGCCCTACTGCTGTAGATGAAGTTACAAAGATCCTGTGTCTATTAGCACCTTGGCGCTTGGACCTGCCCTGAGGACCTCAGCCCCAGGGAATATGATCCTGGCCAGATGTTCTTTCCTGATGTGCACTGGTCAGCTGCAGCCATCCCAGCTTACTTGTACTCTTTTAACTGATCTTACTGATTCAACATCTATATTAACTTTACCATTTTCACAGATGTTGTCTTAATCTAAATTGTATTAATTTTCCTTTTAATTTTTTTAAAAATAAATGACGTTGTACATGGACAAGTGGGAGAGGGAGATGTCCTATTCCTTCTTGTGACCTGCTGTAGGTTTTCCAACCCACACTGTAGGCTGACTGTCCCTCTCTCAGGTGGACCACCCACCAAGATTGAGTCCAGGCAAGAGGTCTATCATCTCTTCTTGCTATAAACCTATTTTATGCCAAACTTGAAACCTGGAAATTAACTGAGAAAATAAAGGAAGAAATTGATAGACCCCAACAGTACAGTTGTCCAGAAGGCATGCTACATAACACACTCCCCACCATAAGAGGAGTAGTCTCAGTGGGGGGGGAGGGGCAGTGCGGGGAACACATCTGGCCACACATCTGGCCCTGTGACTAGTACTCATGCCTGGACTGAGAAAAAAGAAAGAAAGAAGCAAGCAACTAGACTAGTGCCTTGTAATAAGTCACTTTAAATATGCTGGTTTTCTGGATTATAGTCAAAACTTGGTTTGTAATAAGCTGATCAATAACTAATAATTCTCACAACACTATTATAAATTGTTGAGGCTGTTTAGTGAATATAGACAGTGGTAAAATTTACACGGATGCATACAATTTAGTAGAACTCTCCCCTGACTTTTTACTTTACCTGCAACACTTGGATCATGAATTTTCTTTTCCTTCTCATCTCATCAGGGGACAAAAAGGTGTTGAATATTGAAACCATATCTACAAACAAACAACATATATTAGCCTATTTTCCATTATTGTAACAAAGTGCCTGAAGCTCTGACTGAGATGCCAGGGGCTTGCTTACCTCACAGTTCTAGAGGTTCAAGTGCATGTCACCAGCGCTACAGAGTGCCCCTGCAGGCCTCATGTCCCATGGTGGCAGGGGATCGAGAAGAAGGAACACAGGGCATGATGCCATGACAGGAAGCCAGAGTGACTGGAAAAGAGACAGGCTGGCTCTTTTGAAAGAACCCTCCCAAAAGAAATAAACTCAGGCGCCCCAAGAGCTACCGCCATGTCTTGAAAGAGTAGGGACCCCAGTAAAACCTCAAGACCTCCCACCAGGCCTCTTAACATTACCATTTTGTTCAACATCACCATGTTGGAAACTGAACCTCCAGCACATTAACACTGGAAAATTGGGAAACACCAAAATTATAACTCGATTGAAAATGTCAGCTTCACCCAGGACTGGCACCAAAAAAAAAAAAAAAAAAAAAAAAAAAAAAAAAAAAAAACCCTACCAATTTCAGTAATTAACTTGTGTGTGTGTGTGTGTGTGTGTGTGTGTGTGTGTGTGTGTGTGTGTGTGTGTGTGTGTGCGTGCGTGCACACACACGCCTGCCAGTCCTGGGGCTTGAACTTAAGGTGTAGGCACTATCTCTGAGCTTGTTTAGCTCAAGGCAAGAAGCTCTACCACTTGACCCATAGCTCCACTTCCAGCTTTTTGGTAGTTTATTGAAGATAAAGTCTCACAGACTTTTCTGGCCAGGCTGACTTTGAACTGTAATTCTGAGTAGCTAGGATTAAAGGCATGAGCCACCAGCACCTGGCAACATTTAATTTTTCCAGTAAATTAGGGAGAAAAAAGGAACTAAACAGTGTGGAAGAGTTTGAAGAGCCAGTTACTCAGCATACCTGTCAACCTCATGCATTGCTTCACCCTAAGCAACTTCTATATGACGTCAATGAAGATGCAGGGTTTCTAAAATTAATCCAGAAGTCACATCAGGCAGCCTCACCACCTGCCTCATCATTCTTTTCCCTCAAATGTTGGGCACTGGTGGTTCATGCCTGTAATCCTAGCTATTCAGGAGGCTGAGATCTGAGGATTGTGGTTTGAGCCACCCCTGCAGAAGAGTCTGTGAAACTTCTGGCAAAAAGAAGCCAGAAGTATAGCTGCTGTCTTGAGTGAAAAACCCAAGTGAAAGCATGGGGCCTGAGTTCAAGCTGTGTAATATCAGCACAGATACACAGACTCTCTCTCTCTCTCTCTCTCTCTCTCTCTCTCTCACACACACACACACACACACACACACACACACACACACACACACACACTATTCACAGGAAACTAATATCTTGATCTTTTGATTATCTAATATAAGCCACGTCCTGGAGAGTGATTGCCAACAGTAGTTCATTTAGTTTTCTATGCTGGAGGGAGCTTGTTTGTCTCTGTTTTACAGCAATAGCGATTGAACCCAGGACTTTGTGCATGCTCTGTAAGTGTTCTACCACTGAGCTACATCCTTGGGGTTTTTGTTTTTGTGCAATTGTTTTAGTCAGGAACTCCATGCTGTTCTAAATAATCTTATCTTTAACAACCCTTACACACTTTGCAGAGAAATCTACTTTCTTCAGAGCATGGGCTCACTTAATAGGGGTCCATTTCTAATATGACATAAGCCCACAGTGACTCTGACAGGCTCTCACTGCATTGGTACAAGTACTAAGATGAACAAACTGGACAGTTATATCGAGATGACTTAAAGATGAACGTGACAGATCTGTAGATTCATTCTGCACTTACAGTGAAGAAGGAAATCTGAAGTTTTGGCTGAAGGTCCAAAATGTAAATTCATGTGGCTCTTCCTCCTTGAACTTTGTTAAAGACTAGACAAGCAGAGACAGTATAAGATGAGCCTTCAAGTGATTTAATTCTTAATTAGGGAACTCTTCAAAAGTAGATAGATTCACTGGGCATGGTAATGTACGTCTTTAATCCCAGCACTCAGGAGGCTGAAGCAGGAAGATTCTTGAGTTAGAAGTCTTCGGGGGCTGGAGAGACTGTCTCAAACAAGCATAAGAAAAGGGTAAACAATTTGGAAATATGCTAGCTGCCAGTATCAATAATGCCACGTTGACTGACATTGCTCAACATGTTTTTAACATCTCAAATTCTGTCTGAAAGTAGAGGATTTTTTTATTTATATAAGCTCTGAGAAAGAAAAACATTAACAGAAGACTGTAATGCGATTGGTCCTTTACATGAGGATAGATCAGTGCTTGAGTGCATACAAGTCATGAAGAGGATTCTGGATAGAAATTTTGTCTGGTGACCTCATTAACCAAGTTAGATGGAAAAGTATGGATAAGAATAATCTTGAGGCATAATATGGTCTAACTTCAATCTATACTAGTTCTGTTAAAAGGAAATTTAATTACCTTTAATTAATACAACTCATTCCCTAAATCAGTTTAGTTCAATATTTAACTTGACATGTCAACTGTTTTTGTAGCTTCTGTACATTGTAGACATTTGATTAATAATTAAGGGAGACTGGCACCTTTTTTTGTTTTGTTTCGTTTTGGGTCTGGTCGTGGGCCTGAACTCTGGGCCTGGGCACTGTCCCTCAACTCTTCAGCTCAAGACTAGCACTCTACCACTTGAGCCACAGTGCCACTTCCGGCTTTTTTCCTTTTTGCTTATGTGGTGCTGGGGAATCGAACCCAGGGCCTCATGCATGCAAGGCAAGCGTTCTACCACTGAGCCACCTTCCCAGCCTGAGACTGGCACCTTTTTGTCCCATGCCACTTAAGTTTTCTGTGACAATCTAAAAATATTTTCATTAGACTCAAGGGTCTTTGAAAGCTATATTTTTTAAGTTAATGGCAATGTCCATTTCCTGAGTGAATCCTAACTTAAGGATATTACTTATATAAACAATATCATGAAATAAAGGTTTTCATTGCTTATATAAACATGGTCACTACTCTTTGGAGGCCTGCCCAATGGAAGAGCCGTGATGTATGCAGAAAACTTTAAACAATTTGTTTTTCCCCTTCCCCTCCACAAATTATACCAACATCAAATACAGTGAAAGCAGGGCATATAGTCTCAGCCATCTCAGATAAAAGACATGCACAGAACACTGAAACAACAAAAATAAATAAAAATGGCAGCCATACTTTTTCAGTACATGGCTGCATTTGAGTTTCACCCATTCTAGCATTTTCTCTTTGTTTTCTTTTTTTTTTGGTGGTACCAGGATTTAAACTCAGGGACTTAAACTTATTAGGTTAAGTGCTCTATCACGTGAGCCATGTCTTCAGCCCTTTTTGCGTTAGTTTTTTTTTTTTTTTTTTGTGAAAATACCGTATAGAGGAGTAACAATTACATGGGCAAGATAACGAGTACATTTCTTATCAAGCATTGTTGCCTCCTCTTTGTTTCCCCTTCCCATCCCTTCCCATACTTCCCTCACCTCCCCTCCCACGATCCTCCCCCTCACCAAAGTTGTAAAGTTCATTTTTCGACATAACGACTTGTACATCTACTTGTTGCAATGGGTCCACCTGTATCCCTATTTAAACGCATTAGTTTTTACATAGAGTCTTTTTCTTTTCCTAGGCCACCCTGGCTTAGAGTAGCTTAGAGTAGAAGTACATGCTATCATGCCAAGCTTGTTTGATGAGATAGAGGTCTTACTAACTTTTTACCTGGGCTAGCCTGGAACCATGATCCTCCTATCTTCACCTCCTCAGTTGCTGGGATTTAGATGAGAGCCACTTCATTCAGCCTGTATATTGACCCATGTTTCTGATAAAGGTACCAATCAAGATTCCAGCAGTAAGGAAATCATGTGTTTCCTGCCCACTGCCTAGAGGATCTGTGGAAATCCCACACTGCCTGCAGTTCACAGAGGTAGGGCTTCATAGTATCTGAGATAAGGTCAGCTAGCACGTGTTTGGCCAAGTAAATTATTTCTATTACCAATTTTTAAAAATCAGATTTAGTTCATTTGTGATTTTTTTCTATGTTTTCTATCCTCCAAAGGACCCGTACTCCAATTCATGCATACCTATCCTGGTCACTGCCCTTGTAAAAACTGGAAAGAGCTTGGTGATACTTCCTATTGAATTTGTGCTCACTTGCTTTTTTACCTTAGTGTGTAATGCACTATATACAGTATATAATCCATCATTTCTATTGAACGGGGGTCACTAAATCCTTGATCTTTGAAGTCATTAGGGGCCCCACATTTGGGAGATAACCTCTTTTACCATGCAATTTAGAATTCACCCTACTTCCCCAATTCTCATCTCACCTCCTGGCTCTCTAGCTTCAGACTTCACCAAATGAACTGCTGTTTCTGACTATGCCCAATTCTCATACCCAGGCTAAGCTGTATCCAGTTCGGACATGTTGTCTCCTAATATTGCTCAGAGCACATCCTATATGTAAAGGTCTAACTACCTCCAGAATTCCTTACATAAACCATTTAAAACAAACATGTACCCTTTGGATGGGTCAATACCTTTACTCCAGACAAAAAAGACCAAAAGCAAATAGGGAGGAAAAAGAAGCAGCCCTATGAAATAATGTCCTATGTTAATTTGTGTGTGTGTGTGTATGCTAGTCCTGGAGTGTGAACTCAGAGTCTGGGCACTGTCTCTACGTTTTTGTGCTAAAGGCTAGTGCTTTACTACTTGAGCCACAGCTTCACTTCTAGCTTTTTAGTGGTTAATTGGAGATAAAGATCTCATAGACTTTCCTGCCTAGGCTGGCGTTGAACAGTGATTCTCAGATCTCAGCCTTCTGAGCAACTAGGATTGTAAGCATGAGCCACGGGCACCTGGCTTTGTATTATGTTAATTTTAATATAAATAACTATTTGAAAAAGTTAGGGAGCCAGGCAATATTCTTAATTTTATTCCTGGCATTTTCACTATAAAATAGTTAAAATTACACATGTCCTGTCTATTTGGGGCTCTAACTGCCTCCTATATGTGAATGTTTAAGTATTTAAATCCTTAGATTTGGAGAAATTTTCCTTGTATAATTTTATTGAATAAGTTTTCTATACTTTTAGTGTATTTCAGCTCCCTATTTTACACCATAAATTCATAAAGTTGGCCTCTTTTTAAAATATGTATGTATTTATTGTAAAAATGTTGTACAGAAGGGTTACAGTTACTTGAGTAGGGTAATGAGTACATTTCATAATGAGCATTGTTACCTCCTCCTTTGTTTCCCCCCTACCATCACTTCCTTCCCTACCTCCCCAACTCCTCCTGCCCCCCTTCCTCTCCCAGAGGTTTAACTGCAATCTGAATGAAATAATTCTTCAACCTTGTCTTCAATCTCTGATAGTCTCTCTTCTATTTAGTTTTACTATTTAGTTTTTGTTGTTTTTTGTGGGGCTTTTTGTTTTGTTTTGTTTTAGAATCCTGAGGCTTAAACTCAGGGCCCGGGACTCTCCCTGATCTCCTTTTACTCAAGGCTAGCAGTCTACCACTTGAGCCATGGCACCACTTCTGGATTTTTCTGTTTATGTGGTACTGAGGAATCTAGTCCAGGGCTTCATGCATGCTAGGAAAGCACTTTACCACTAAATCACATTCCTAGCCCCCTCTCCCCCATTTGGTTCTGAGAGTTTTTCCTGTACTCTGGGTAAAAATCCTTTATCAGGTATATTTTGTGAGAATATTTTCTTCTAATCTGTGGTTTATTTTTTCTTTCTTAACACTGCACCTTTCAAAGAGAAGCACAAATTATACTTTCCTTCTTATAGTATTGTATCTAGAAATATTTGCCTTTCCAAGGTATTGAAATTTTCTTACTATGGTACCTTCTAGAAATTTTATAATGCTATGTTTTACATTTAGGCTTATGTGGTACATTTTCATTTACTTTTCGCATAGTATTGGGCCAAAGTTTGTACAAGGGATGAACCAAAATTCTTTTTCTCTTTTGCTTTTTTCTTTCTTTTTCTCTTTCTCTTTCTCTTCTGCTTTCCTTTTCTTTGAAGTTATTCTCTTTAAATATATGTATTGCAGCTATGTTATTACTATTCGTTGAAAAGATTATCATTTTTTTCCAGGTACCAGAGCTCACATCTTCAATCCTAGCTAAAATCTGAGGATCATAGTTCAAAGCTATCCTGAGCAGAAAAGTCACCATGAGACTCTTATCTCCAATTAACTATTCAAAAACTGATAGTAGGGCTGTGGCTTAAAGTGGTAGAACACTAGCTTTGAGCAAAAGAGCTCAGGGAAAGTGCCCAGGCCTTGAGTTCAAGCCCCACATCCCAAAAAAATGATCACTTTTCTTTGGAGTTGACTTTGCACCTTTGTGGGAAAACAATTGGGCAGTGACTCTGTGGCTCAACGCTGCAGAGTGCTAGCCTTGAGCAAATTAGCTCAGGAACAGTGCTGGGCCCTGAGTTCAAGCCCCCAAACTGACAAAACAAAAGAAAACAAACAAAAAACCCCACACCTGATATCTCTGCTAAACTTGGGAGATGAAGACAGGAGGACTGCTGTTTGAGGCAAGCCTAGGAAAACGTTAATGATACCTTATTTCAAAAATAAGCCATACATGATGGCACATACCCATGGTCCCAGCTACTCAGGAGAAAGGAAAATCATGGTGGGAGGCCATTTTGAACAAAAATTAATTTAATACTCTATGTGAAAATCAAACTGAAAGGCAAAAGCTACTAGAAGCCAGATGCCAGTGGCTCATGCCTATAATCCTAGCTACTCAGGAGGCTGAGATCTGAGGATCACCGTTAGAAGCAAGCTCAGGCAGAAATGTCCAGGTGAGACACTTATCTCCAAACTGGAAGTCAAAAACTGGAAGTGGCACTGTGGCTCAGTGTTAGAGCACTAGCCTTGAGCAAAAAAAGAGGCTCAGGACAGTGCACAAGTTCAAGCCTCAGGATGGACAAAAACCAAACAACAACAACAACAACAAAAGCTACCAGAAATTTGTTTCCAGTGGAAGAGTGCTTATCTACTAAGCACAAGACCCTTAGTTCAAATTCCAGTTCTGAAAACAAAATATCAATTCACCATATAGGTAGGAGTTTATTTCTGGAATACCTATTGTGTTCCACTGATGTGTACCATTTATGGTAGTAGTAGTAGTAGTAGTAGTAGTAGTAGTAGTAGTAGTAGTAGTAGTGTGCATGCATGTGCACATGTGCCAGTCCTGAGGCTCAGCACTGTTCTAGAGCTTTTTTGCTCAAGACTAGAACTCTACAACTTGAGCCAAAATTCCACTCCTGGATTTTTGGTGGTTTAAGTGGAGATAAGATTCTCACAAACTTTTCTGTCTGGGCTGATTTTGAACTGTGATTCTCAGTCAGCCTCCTGAGTACATAGGATAACAGGTGTGAGCCACCAGTGTCTGGCTTTGGTAATTCTGAAAATCAAGTTTTATACCCTATATTTTCGTTTTCAAAATTGTGTCTGTTGAAAAGGGGCAAGAAGGAAGAAAGCAGTCAAGAATTCATTGTATACACCACAAAATTAACAAAAGTAAGAGAAAGAGTGCTTTGAAAGGGGGTAAGAATGTTGAAGGGGGTGATACTGATCAAGGTACATTGTATTTATAAACTGCTTTGTTCAATGACACCTCCTTTATACAGCTACCTAAAGACAATAAAAATACTTTAAAAATCGACTTTGCATTCTAGCTCTTTGGCTTTCCTGTATACATTTTAAAATAAGCTTGTTAACATTCAAAAAATTCTTGCTGAAAGTTGGTATTATATATTGGGTTTTAAATGTCCTCCAAATCCAACAGTTGTACTAAGATTCTACTGAATTTGCAGGTTCATTTGAGGAGAACTGCTTGAGAAAGTGATGTAAGGAATTCATGGGTGCTCTGAATTATGAATCACAATATGAAGAGAAGAAAGCTACATGAAAGGAGCACCAGGAAAAAGACATGATGAACCTTGGGCCTTCCACTCCAGCCCAGATACCTGGTATATTCAGTTGAGTAGCATTAGCTGATTCTACATGGAGCAGAAGATTCACCTAGAGCTGAACCCTACACAGACCCTTGACACAATGACATGGCAATAGGAAAGTGAAGGAAACACTTAGCCTATTTTAAGCATTTTTCCACATACTTTACAGACCATACACATCTTAGCATCCATCCAAGCTTCCTACTCCAGCAATGTGCCACTGGATAAGAGTAAGCAATTTGACATTACATTTGGCTGGTACTTATACTTTCTAGTAATTCAGGAATATTAGATCTCCACTAGCTGAATGTGTAGACTAGCAATAATAATTCTTTCTATGTACATTCAAATAGCAGAGCATAATTGAATACAGTTTACAAATCCTTATTCAGGTACTCTTGTCAAAACCTCAGTTATTTCAGATCTACTAGCATTTTTATTCTGTGGGAAAAAAATGTGGTTTTTTTCTTCATTCAAATTTTGAAGTGATTGTGTACTGTAGCAAAGAATAAATGCTGTTTTATCCTCATCTGAAACTGAATCTTTACTCTTTGGCTGCAAGCCATTAGTTGGGGATGCACACAGATGGTCAAAGCACCAATTCCATTTTTAATAGACTGAGACTCTCTTGTGAGATGAAATTGGAAAACTGCTGTTCAGCCTTAGGCGGAAACAAACCTGCCTCAGATAATGTGTTAATTAACATGTCCACGAAGGAATTTTTGGTGATGTTTTTATTTATTTCCACTAGTAAATTTTACTTGTTTCCACAAAGCAAGTTTAAAGAGAAAGGTACTAGCTGGGTGTTGGTGGCTCACACCTGTAATCCTAGCTACTCAGGCGGCTGAGATCTGAGGATCGCGGTTCAAAGCCAGCCCAGGCAGGAAAGTCTGTGACACTCTTATCTCCAATAAACCACCAGAAAACAGGAAGTGGACCTGTGGCTCAAGTGGTAGAGCACTAGCCTTGAGCTGAAGAGCTCAGGGACAGCGCCCAGACCAAGAGTCCAAGCCCCCACGACTGACATGAGAGAGAGAGAGAGATACTCATTCGTGATTTGTGCTAGTTTTCCATCACTGTGACAAAATACCTTTGACAATCAACTTACAAGGAAGAAAAGTTTGATAGAGTACAGTAAATGACTTGGCTTTATTGCTTCTAGGTCTGTGCTGAAATAGCACATCATTCTAGAGAATGCATGATAGAGCAAAACTGTCCATCTAGGCAACAAAACTGTCCATCAGGAAATACAAGAGGGAGGAAGAGACTAGGATCCTACAATGCTCATCAAGAGCCAGCTTCCAATGACATCAATTTCCCCCCCACTAGGCCCCATCTCTTAAAGGTCCCACCATCTTTCAATAGCACCAAACTGAGGACCAAGCTTCTAACACATAGGAATTTGGAGGCCACCCAAGCACAACCTCAGGAAGTATAAACATACATGGTTCAGTCCCTTGCACGTATTTTTTTTAAATTGTGAAAATACTGTACAGAGGGGTTACAATTACATGAGCAAGGTAATGAGTACATTTTTTATCAAGCATTGATGCCTCCTCCTTTGTTTCCCCTGACCATCCCTTCCCATCTCCCCCTCCTCCCTGCCCTGTCATTCCCTCCCCCCCTTCCTCCCTCCCCTGCACCAAAGTTGTAAAGATCATTTTTCGACATAACGTCTTGTACATCTCATTGTTGCAATGGCTCCACCTGTATCCCTATTTAAATAATTTGTTTTTCCCCTCCCCTCCCCAAATTATACTAACATCAAATACAGTGAAAACAGGGGTTATACTGTGGGGAGAGACATACAAAGCAACAAAGAAATCATCCTATAAATATGTTAGAAACAATAGCAAGAAAGAAAAAACATTTGAGTCTTTATCTTGGGGTTCATTTTGCCTAACATCGACTTATCTGACCTTTTCTGCTTGTCTCAGACATATACTAGTTATTGCAAATAAGGGAAACCATGGGACCTATGTTTCTTTGTGCCTGGCTTACTTCACTTAATATAATTTTTTCCAAGTCCCTTGAACATATTTTGTAGAATGACAGAAATATTCTCCTAAAGCTAGAAACAGGTAGAATAATTGAATGGGAAAATAGACCTTCTGAAAATACACACAAAAGTAATAAATTTGCTCTCAGGAAATCCATTGTTCTTTGTACAAATACAATACAACCAATGTTCATCCTTATTCACTGTTTACTTATTCCTATAGTTGCTGCAATTCTTAGCTTAGATAACCAAGTGTGTTGGTGGACTTGCCTGGCTACACTGATAAAAGGTCACACTCCCTCTTTTGTGTACATTATTCCCTGAGACTGGTGAAATGAGCACAATGTTCCACTGCTCTTGCCCTAGTCAGATGGCTCTAAAGGACCATGCTCTTCACTCTGTAGAAAGGAATGAGTCCCTGTCCACTGCCCAGTGTTCCCTCTCTCTCCACAGACATTGATTCCTACAGCGTTCCCCCTTGTAGCTATACTTCATCTCAGAGATGGCTTCTTCAAGAGAAGCCAGCCAACAACAAATATAGTAAGGTAGGTTTACTCCTAAATTCATATGTTCAAGTCTTAATACTCAAGGTCATAATATTAGCAGGTGGGGTTTTGGGAGGTGATTAGGTTATGAGGACTCTGACTCTCACATTTGGAGCTGGCGCCCTGATTAACCTCAAAGAACTTTCTTGCTTCTACCCAAGAGGATACAGTGAGAAAGTGTGGTCTAAGAACCTAAAGGAAGGCCACGACTGCATACCACATTTACTGACACCTTGGTTATAGCCTTGTCTCAGCCTTCAGAACTGTGTGAAAGAAATTTCTGTTGTTTCTAAGCCACCCAGTTTATGATGTTGTATTATAGCAGCCCAAGGGACTCAAACTCCAACACAATGGCCAACCTTGATTTGTTTTAACCTCTTTTCCCAATCTCCTTCCCATCCTGGACTTCTTAAAGCAAACTCATTGTTATAAATGTTAACCTATAAATGTATCAGGATCTCTCTGACAAAGGTAGGCACTCTTCTTAAAAACAATAACCAGGGGATGGGACCGTGGCTTAGTGGTACAGAGCATGCCTAGCATGCATGAAGCCCTGAGTTTGACTCCATAAACAGAAAAGGCAAGAAGTGGTGCGGTGGCTCAAGTGATAGAGTGCTAAACATGAGCAAAAGAAGCTCAGGGACAATGGCCAGGCCCTGAGTTCAAGCCCCAGGACTGGCAAAAACAAAACAAAAACACCTGTAACCACAATACTATTTTTATTTCTTTTTATTTTTTCTTTTTGTTGGTTATGGGGCTTGAACTCTGGGCCTGGGTGCTGACCTGAGCTCTTCAGCTCAAGGCTAGAACTCTACCACTTGAGCCACAACCTTACTTTGGGTTTTCTGAGTGGTTTCTTGGAGATAGTCTCGTGCATGGACTTTCCTGCCCAGGCTGGCTTTGAACCATAATCCTCAGATCTCAGCCCCCTGAGTAGCTAGGATTACAGGTGTGAACCACTGGTGTCCAGCACCTTAGACAACTTTTTATGTTTTTTATTGTAAAAATACCGTACAGAGGGGTTACAGTTACACAAGTAAGGTAATGAGTACCAAGCATTGTTACCTCCTCCTTTGTTTTTCCCCTACCATGCCTTCCCTCTCCTTCTCCCCAACTCCTCCCGCTCCCCTCCCTGCTACAGAAGATGTAAAGTTTGTTTTCAACATAGTGCCTTGTACATCTCATTGTTACAATGGGTCAACCTGTATCCTTATTTAAGCATTTTGTTATTTCCCTCCCCCCCAAAGTAGAAAAATGTATGTACAAGATGCAGGGCACCGGAATCAAATACAGTGAAAACAGGGTTATACTGTGGGGGGAAAACATACCAAAGAAACAAAAAAGTCACATAGTACATTATAAATACATTTAAAAAAATAGCAAGGAAGAAAAAAAACACTTGTGCCCCTAACGGGGTTCATTTCGCTTAACGTCATCTTATATGGTCATATGTACGTAGCTTTTGACCCTTTCTTTAGACAATTTTTAAACTGAACTTTTCCATGTTTATGTGCTTAGAGTCTCCGTCCCATGAGTTTATAATGGCACATATGATATATTGCTAGCACCTTTTTGAGGCATTTTTATGGTTCAGCACTGCGATAAGTGTTTTGCATACTTTATCACATTTTGATTATGTTTTCCAGTGATGGGGATTGAACCCAGGCCCTAACACTTGCTAAGTACACGTTCAACCATTTAGTTAATACCCCCAACCCTTCCTATCACATTTAATTCTGCCAGCAACTCACTGAGCTCGGTACTATGAGCTCCATGTTATAGACAGAAAACTGAGGGTTTGCGAGATGAAGCAACTTTCCTGGGAACATGTAGTTAATGAGAAACAGCTGAAGTGGAAAGCCACGTCACCCTGATTCCAAAGTCCATGTCCTTAACCTCCAGGCTCTCCCACCTGGGTAAATGCACTGGGGGAAATTCTCACAGTGCTGAGAGGGCACTAAATAATTCTTGCTGCTTTATAGAAATATTTCTCAGGATAACAAAGGAAATCTAGTGGCATCACAAAATGGCCACGTAGGTAAGCTGAATCAACAGGCATTTATTATGCAACTTCTGTGTACACAGGACTGGATAAAAATCAATGGGTAAATCATATATGATCATTGTCTCCAAATACTCACAAGATGAGAAAACGAGGAAGAAAATGACAGAGAGATACGCTAAACCACTAAAGTAGGCTGTGGGAAGTGCTAGAATGGCCCTATAAGCAGAACAAAGGTAATTATAATTGGAGTGTTGGGTTGGAAGACTTCCTTTTTGAGAATGTGGGAGCAACAAGTGTCTTGAATGACAAGTAGATTAGCAATTAAAGATTAAGTGGATGGATTTGTTGGGCGCCAGTGGCTCATGCATGAAATCCTAACTACTCAGGAGGTTGAGATCTAAGGACCAAGGTTCAAAAACAGTCCTGGCAGGAAAGTCTGTGAGACTTATCTCCAATTAAGCACCAGAAAACCAGAAGTGGAGCTGCGGCTCACAGTGGTATAGCACTGGCCTTGAGCAAAAAAAGCCAAGTAAGGATATGAGGACTACAGTTCAAGTCCTCATGGTGACACACATGCATAAAAATATTTAGGTGGTGGGGACCAGCCTGGAATGAACTTCACTGGGGCTGATGCTTTCCCCCTGCTGCTTATATGGAAAGACACAGTGCAGCTTTCTTGCACAAGTCAATGGGAAGCTGGCTCTGACTCTTCTTTCAGTGCTTATCCAGGCCATACCCAGGTTGAGAGCTATCTACGGCCCATCTGTGTAAACTGCCATTATCTCTTCACTGGTCCCTTTGAAAAAGTATTTGATCACTAGTAGTCACAGTCCCATTGACCTCGGCTGCCTTCTATCTCACTAGCATGCTGATATAACACATCCCTGGCTTTGTTTAGGTCAGGCAACTTGCCAGCTCTGCCTTGGCAGGAGAACCTCAGTTCCCAAGATAACCCGTTTTATGCCTCTCTAATTACACCCTGATTACAGCACTGGGTTGTTCTTGGTGAGTAGCTCATGGCAGGAGACTCCATGACTCCATGCAGACCTGGAGGAGATCCTAGGAAGTTCTCTTTTCCAACACATCTAAGGACCACTTCTCCTTTTGTCTTCATTAGAAATATCTGACACTCTGGCTGTAGGAGGCTAAGAAAAAAAAGCTATGCTGGGCTCCAAAGTTTTCCTTTCTATTTTTTCACCTATCAGCAGTAGCACAGACTGCCTTGCATTCCCCTCCCTGCATCCTCACACCTCCAGCAGTTATTGTGTTCTCAGAATCCATAAAACCTAAGTTGAGAAGTGAATCTACTACTTGCTCTGGACCCCCAAGTGGCATATAACATATCACTTTAAAAGCCCAAAGCAGGGGCTGGGAAGGTGGCTCAGTGGTAGAGCGCTTGCCTTGCATGCTTGAGGCCCTGGGTTCGATTCCTCAGCACCACATAGGCAAAAAGAAAAAAGCCGGAAGTGGCGCTGTGGCTCAAGTGGTAGAGCGCTAGCCTTGAGCTGAAGAGCTGAGGGACAGTGTCCAGGCCCCGAGTTCAGGCCCTACAACCGGACCAAAAACATATAAATAAAATAAAATAAAATAAAAGCCCAAAGCAGTCAGAAACAGTGCCTACTTAGAAGTCAGAAACAGAAGGATCAGAGTTTAAGGCCATCCCAAACTAAAGGCTAGCAAGGCTCTATTTGAAGGAATAAGCCATGTGGTACATGAATATTATCCCTGTTACACTGGAGGAGGTGAACTTTAATCTGAGGACCTGGGCAAAATTGTGAGACCCTATGTGGAATAAATAAAGCCAGAAGGGTTAGTGGTATGGCTCAAGTGGTAGAGTTCAGATAGTATTGAAAAAAAAATGGTTTTAATTGTCCATGCTAGCTGCCTTTGTCATTAAGCAAGAAAGTTGATTTAATAATGCAGCCTACAGGCCCTATTAGGATAACTTCAAAGTCAACAGTTCTCTATTATCTTGGATAAAAACGTAGTATTTTGATGTTTTCTATTATTACATATCTAGCACGTGGCAGTGGTGAGGACCTGCCCTCAGGTATTGCTAGGTTTTCTCCTACATGCACAGTAGATTGTGTTTCTTAACTCTGGAAGTTAGGTGAGGTCCTCTGGTCTGCTTTAGTTAAGACAATAGTAAGGGAGGCAAACACTTGGAGGTATACACAGGCTTCAAGAGCCAGCACCTAGTCATACATGCTTTTCCTGCACTGCTACGTTAGTGGGGTCTGCTCCCTTAGACTAATTCCCTTAACCATGATGACACTGGGCAGAGCCCCTCAGTACCTATAATGTGATGGATGAGCTACAGGAGCTAGGAATAAAATATGATATTCATTTCAAAAGTTTCCAAAACTATGTAGCTGCTGAAGGCTGGAGTGCAGCTCAGAGGTAGAATATGTGCTTATCATATACAAGTTTCTGAGTTCCGTCCAATGCACCAAAAAAGAGAGGGAACAAACATCTTGTGATTGAAGTAAGTGTGGAAAACCTTCAAAAGAACAGTAGAAGACAAGTTGGTATATTGATTATTGAGAAAATACCATTGGTTGGTCAAGTATGGTGGCCCATGGTTACAGGCCCAGCTACCTCGAAGGTAGAGATCAGTAGGATCACTGTTAAAGGCCAGCACAAATAAAAAAAGTTAGCAAGACCACCAGCTCAACAAATAGGTTGGGCAGGGTAGCATGCATCTGGGTCCTAGTTACATAGGAGGGAGAGGTAGGAAGATGGTGGACCAGCCCTAGGTGAAAATAATGTGATACTATCTGAAAAATAACTAAAGCATGAAAGGGCTATGGCTATGCATGTGACTCACATGGTAGCAGGCCTGCCCTGCCATGAAACCCAATGATGTCAAAACAAGACAAAACAGCACAGCAAAACCCACTCAACCCGCTATAAGCAGAAACCAATAAACTTTCTAACATTTTTCATTTTTCAATCCTCTGATGGCTTAAATTATATAGTATTATGTGTGAACACACATACACTTTTTAAAAAATTTATTTTATTGTAAAGATGCACAGTTACAGTTACAGTTACAGTTACACAAATGAGGTAATGAGTACATTTCTTGTTGAACATTGTTACCCCCACTTTGTTTTTCTCCTACTATCCCTTCCCTCCCCCATACACATACACTTTTTATAGCTCACATGCTATATATATATATATATATATATATATATATATATATATATATAATATTTGCTATATCATACTAAGCCAGCAATTTTTCTTGTTTTGTTCCAAGAACATTAAATTGTATAAAGTGTCAAGTCAGCATGGAGTAAATCACTCTTGTATTTAACATGAAAACATTCTTTCTTTTTTAGCTTTAGTTCTAACACTTCCAATGTTCATATTTTATGAGACCAGACCTTTCTGAGCATATTTTCTACTAAAACCTGACAGACAATTTGGGCTGAATTATTGGTCGAACTGAGTCTACAAACTAAGCCAAGATCTACTGGGCCAAAATTATATTATATCCCCACCTGCTGGAAAAAGTATGTATAACTTATAAACACAATGCCTTGAATAATAGGGATAATCTGCTAATGTAACTACTTCTTTTCCTTCCCTCCCTCCCTCTCTCTTTCCTTCCTCCCTCCACTCTTCCCTCCCTCCCTCCCTTCCTGCCTCCTTTCCTTCCCTTCCCTTCCCTTCCCTTCCCTTCCCTTTCCTTTCCTTTCCTTTCCTTTCTTCCTTCCTTCCTTCCTCCCTTCCTTCCTTCCTTCCTTCCTTCCTTCCTTTCTTCTTTCTTTCTGTCCGGCCCTGCCTTTCCTTAGACAGGATTTCTCTTTATAGCCCAGTTTAGCATCCAATTCACAATCTTATTCCAATTCACAATCCTCTTCAGTGCTAGGATTACAGGTATGTACCACCATGCCCAACTATGTAAGATCTGAGTTGCTATTCACTGGCAGAAAGTTCCTCCTATGTCTGGCCTCAGTCCCTCTTGCTGTTGGAAATTTACTCTCTCCCTTCAACCCCCTTTTCCCTGGGAAAAGAATATCCATGGGAACAGAAATGTAAATCAGAAAACAGAACAAGATTATTGATAAAGGGCAAAAACCTCTTGGTAAAGAAAAACCCCAAAGGCCTAATACTGACCAGTAGTCAGCCTTTATCCCTTCTCCATCCTTGCTAAAAAGCAAAACAACATCTCTCCTTCAGTCAAGTTTACCAAGCTGGAAGTTTTATAGAAGGCTACTGACCACCTTGAGGCTTATCACCAGCTGCATTGAGTTGCTGTATTAGTCAGAAGCTTACAATAAAAAAAATTTCTGTAATAGTGTCAATAGTATTGATAGTATTGGTCATGCTGACCAAGTCAAGATTATGTTTTGCCTATGCTCCCGTGACTCAAAGCTATGTTTTGCTTCTGTAACCTCGCTGGCTTGACTCAGTAACAGGGCCTTAAGCCCACCAATTGAAGACCACCACCGAGTGGTCCCACTATGGGCTGCCTATTGCAAATTATTACATACAATATTTACCATAAAGAACAAATGAATTTAAAGGTCATATAACTGTAACCAATGAAAATGTGCCAAATCTGCCTTGCATGGCTCGTCTATGTAGCTCTATGTAACCTACCCCTTAAAAAGCTCAGCTTGAGG
This sequence comes from Dipodomys merriami, assembly GCF_024711535.1. NCBI lineage: Eukaryota > Metazoa > Chordata > Mammalia > Rodentia > Heteromyidae > Dipodomys > Dipodomys merriami. The sequence goes on along the minus strand of NW_027202937.1, from coordinate 26,150,167 downwards.
ACTACTTGGGGTCGCAGTCACAGCTCCCAAGTCTGGGCTACATCCCTGGCTCATTAGCGATCCACTTCCCCAGTAAATTCATCTTTCTGCATGAGACTCTGGTGGGATGTAAAATCGCCTCCCCCAGACCCCGTAACACCCTATGTCTGCAATTTTTAGAGTGCAGTAAAAATCACATAGACAACCATTTTTGAGGCAAAGGTTAGTCTCATCTTACAGGAAGATAGAGTCAGTTAACAGATAGCAAAGATTCTTTTGCTTGTGATCACAGTAAAAAATACATTTTCAAAAAAGATATTGAAAAATAAAAATCATAAAAGAAAAAAACAATCACAAATAAAAATAATATATATCAGGTTGTACTTATACTGTTCTACACATAAATAAAAGCTTCTTAAAGCAATGCTTCTGCTATTTCATGAATTCTTTGCATACTATATAACTGAGAATGTAACATGTTCTTGGAATGCTTATAAATATACTCTCTCAGAACCATTGGAGTCATGATAGACACAAAAATAAGGAATTGTCATTGTCACAGCAACACAAAATTTACTTCTGCAGAAGGGTGTACCATGAGCCAAAAATCTGGCAAGCAACTACACAGAGCAGGCAGGCTACCCGCTATTTACCCCTAACACTGCAGGCCCTGCCCCTTTGTTCAAATTAGCTGAGCTAAGGTTCAACAATCTTCTTGTGATTGGTTTGAATAGGATAAAATGTATTTATATGAGGTGACTGAAAAAAGATGAATGCTACACAAGTAGTCTCAAAATGTGCCCGCACCTTCTGCTATTTCTTGAACAATCTGAGGTGTGTCTTAATTTTACCTTGAAAATAAACCAGTTTAAGGGGGAAAAAAAAACCTTACATTCCAAAATCATTCCTTATCCCAAAGCAGTTCTTGTTTTCCTTAATAAAAGCCTAGCCACCAAGCCAAAGCAGGAACTTTTTTTTTTTAATTTTATTTTATTTGAGAACATACTGTATAGAGGGGTTACAATTACATGGGCAGGATAATGCATACATTTCTTACCAAGCATTGCAACCTCCTCCTTTGTTTACCCTTCACCTCCCTTCCCAGCCTCCCCCCTCCCCCCCACCCAATCATACCCCCCTCCCCCCCCACACCGACATTGTAAAGCTGGTTTTGACATGACATTTTCTACTTCTCATTGTTGCAACAGGTCCACCTGAATCCTTAAATGACTTGTTTGTCCCCATCTCCTCCACATGTTATACTGACATCAAATATAGTGAAAGCGGGGGTTACACTGTGGGGGAGGGACATACAAAGCAACAAAGAAATAATCTTATAAATGCGTTAGAAACACATGCATGAAAGAAACGAAAACATTAAAATACATATTTAAGGGTTCGTTTTCCTAACATCCCATTATCTGACCTTTTCCGCTTGACTCATACCTATACTAGATATTGCAAATAAGGGAAACCATGGGACCTATGTTTCTTTGGGCCTGGCTTACTTCACTTAATATAATTTTTTCCAAGCCTTTCCATTTCCTAACAAATGGGGAAATGTCATTCTTTCTGATGGAGGCATAGAATTCCATTGTGTATATATACCACATTTTCTTGATCCATTCATCTACTGAGGGGCATCTGGGTTGGTTCCATATCTTAGCTATAGTAAATAATGCTGCAATAAACATAGTTGTGCTGGTAGCATTAGTGTGGTCTTTTTTGTAAACATTAGGGTAAATGCCCAAAAGTGGGATTGCTGGGTCATAAGGGAGTTCTATGTGAAGTCTTTCAGGAACCTCCATACTGCTTTCCAAAGTGGTTGAACAAGTTTACATTCCCACCAACAATGAAGTAAGGTTCCTTTCTGTCCACATCCCCTCCAGCATCTGTTGTTGTTAGAGTTCTTGATTTTTGCTGTTCTAACTGGAGTGAGGTGATATCTCAATGTTGTTTTGATTTGCATTTCTTCTATGGCTAGGGATGTTGAACATTTCTTCATGTGTCTATTGGCCATCCTTCTTTCTTCTTCAGAGAAGCTTCTCTTTAAGTCTTTCACCCACTTATTTATTGGGCAGTTGTTTCTTTGAGGATTTGTTGTTGGGGGGTTTAATTTTTTGAGTTCCAAGTATATTTTAGATATGAGACCCTTGTCCATTGTATGGCTAGTAAAGATCTTCTCCCAATCCGTGGGCTTTCTATTGATCTTGCTAGCTATGTCATTTGCCCTGCAGAAGCTCTGCAACCTTATGCAATCCCATTTGTCCAACCTTTCTTTGATTTGTTTTGTTTCCGGGTCTCTATTCAGAAAATTTCGGCCTGAGCCAAGGAGACCTAGGATTTCTCCTATTCCATCCTGTAATGTTTTCAGAGTATCTGCTTTGAGTTCAAGGTCTTTGATCCATTTGGAGTTGATTCTGGTGCAAGGTGATATATAAGGATCTAGCTTTAGTTTTCTACATGTAGTTAACCAATTTTGCCAGCACCATTTACTGAAGAGGCAGTCTTTGTTCCATTCTATTTTTTTAGCTCCCTTATCGAAGATTAGATGGCTATAGGTCTGTAGGTTCATTTCTGGGTTTTCAATTCTATTCCATTGGTCCTGAGGTCTGTTCTTATGCCAATACCAAGCTTTTTGATTACTATGGCTTTATAGTAGAGTTTGAAATTTGGTATTGATATTCCTCCAGCAGTGTTCTTTCCGTTGAGGAGCGTTTTTGCTATTCGGGGTCTTTTATTGTTCCATATGAATTTTTGGATTGCCTCTTCTATTTCCTTGAAGAATGAGGGTGGAATTTTGATAGGTATCGCGTTGAATTTGTAGATAGCCTTGGGAAGTATTGCCATTTTCATGATGTTAATCTTGCCAATCCAGGAGCATGGGAGGTTTTGCCATTTTTTAAGTTCTGTGTTGATTTCCTTTTTCAAGATTTTAAAGTTTTCATCATAGAGGTCCTTCACTTCTTTAGTTAATTCCTAGGTATTTTATTTTTTGTGGGGCTATTACAAATGGAGTTGCTTTCCTAATTTCAGCCACACTTTTCTCATTGTTGGCATACAGAAAAGCCATTGATTTTTGGGGGTTAATTTTATAACCTGCTACTTTGCCAAAGTTTTGAAACAGCTTGAGTAGTTTGGGAGTGGAGTCTATGGGATTCTTTAAATACAAGATCATGTCATCTGCAAAGAGGGAGAGTTTTATTTCTTCTTTCCCTATTTGGATCCCCTTTATGTCAAAGCAGGAACTTTTAAGCAACACACTTTGATAGAAAAGACAGTTTTTTTTCTTATGTAATTGTAATCCTATGTAACTTACCTGTCAAAACTTATACAATAATTTCAACTGTCGGCCCACGTGTGTTCACATAATTACTTTCATTGTTTAAACATTTTCTAAACAAAGAGTTTCTGTGGAGTTTTAACCCGTTTAACAAAATAACAAACACACAATCTTACCAATTAGTGTTCAAGAACAGCTAATTTACACCAAAAAGATGGAAAATTCTTACTGGAATTTTAGCAAAAATCTTTGTCTAAGTGAGTGGATGGGATTGAAAAAAAATGTGTGCCTCAGTTCAAAAGGCAGCCAGAAGCTGAGGGTATGACTCACTGGTACAGCACTTGCCTAGTATATGAGTCCCTAGGTTTCATTCCCTAGTACCACAAAACTCCAAAGCCATTTGGATCTGTGCATTCTATTTGAGGTATAGAAGTGAAATAAGGATACTGGGTCTAACTCGTGCCAACTTGGCCACATGGTGGATGACAGGGCATTGGCACCATCTTGTCTTCATGGTAGAGGCAGGAAGTCCCACCCTCAGGTGATGGACATACCTGAATTCCTAAAGGCAGGGGCAGGAACTTGGATGATAGGTTACTGGACCTGTCAGTTCTGTGCCTTGAACTCATGAGACACTCTAATTTTCTGTGCCCTTGCCCCTTGTCCCTGCCCCTATTTAGGCCAGGACCATCTCAAATGCCTTTACAGCATGCCTCGTGTCTCCTGGCTCTCCTCTAGCCACCATGGTATCCCACTTCAGCTCTCCTTTGGAGTTGATCTGGTGTGTTGGTATTGTTTTTCTGCTCTTTGTTTCTGGAGTTGATCTGGTGTGTTGGTATTGTTTTTCTGCTCTTTGTTTCTGGAGTTGATCTGGAGTGTTGGCATTGTTTTTCTGCTCTTTGTTTCCTCTCCTACTCTCAGGGCTCTAACAGTTTTCTAGCAGTGTTAAGTGTATTCAAGGGACTGCAGGTCTTTGGGACAGGAGTCCTCCTGCAGTCTGTGGCTTTCTAATAAGGACTCCCAATTTGACTTCTCAAGATGTGGCTTCTCTGTTTCTCCCCACTGAGTTCCCATACAACAGGAGAAAGAACTGTTTTTCTACTTACCACACTGTCAATATTTGTGTGTGTGTGTGTGTGTGTGTGTGTGTGTGTGTGCGCGCATGCGTGCAGTGTTTCCACACCAGCTATTTCTCCAGTCTCTAGACCCCAGTTGGGCATCCCACAATTTCACTCTGACCCCTTAAGTTAAGGGCTGGGTCCAAGTCTACTTCTCAGTTTAGGGATTTCTGTGGAGCTTTCATCCCATTGACACAGCTGGTTATTAATTCCATGTCTAGCCCTTCTCTCACTCTATGGGGGTGGGGATTGGGTTTGAAAGCCCCAAGCTTGGAATCCCAGCAATGCTTGGGGCTACTGGGGCTGGAAGAGGCAGAAAGGAGCCTCCTCTAGAGACTTCGGAGGGGGCCCAGGCCCAGGCAGCAGCTTGAATTTGGACTGTGATACAGATGTACATTCCACAACAGTACTGATAAACTTCTGTTGCCTTAAGCTACCTAGGTCTTGATGTTTTGCCATGTTATCAAATTAATAGTGATTTTAAACATTTTCCTTATCATTACAAATCAGTTTTAATTGGTTTGAGAATCTTCTCCTTCTCAAACCAATTAGGAGATAAGTCCGATTGAAGCCCCCTGTACAACAAATCCATGTTAATAAACAATGTAGGAAAAAAATTAAATCGATCTTATACGGTTAAACGTTTTATCATCTTATATTTCTATGTCTGTGTATTTCACAACATCAAGTAATAATTTATGAACCGACATGTATAAGTGTGCAAGTTCAAAAGGAATTTTGTTTTGAATAAAAAATATTGGCACACCATTAAAATTGTATTTGAAACTGGGCATGAGTGCTCTGCCATAATCCCAGCATTTGAGAGGCAAAGGAAGAAGAATTGGGAATTCAAAGTCAGTGTATCCTACACAATGACACTCTGCCTCAAAGCTAGAAATATTTGAGCGTGTGTTGTAAATCAGTCTTTAAGTTCTTCGTAGGAAGAATCTGAAGCCTAGCACAATGAGCCTCCTCATTTGTCTCTGGCAGGCACAGGGACTGTGCTCATCTAGGATTTCCTTAATCCAATTTCAGAATTTGAACTTATCTGGGTCATGGAATCAGACAAAGCCAATCCAAGTTGCTAAGTTATTTTTGGTGGCCTTGCTTCACAGTGTTGTTTCTGCCAGGAGTTTCCTGGTACCCTAGCCCAGACTTCCTGCTTTGTCCTCTGCCCCAGAGCAGAGCACCTCCCTGCTCAGTGTCTCCTTCCTGCATAACAGATCCTTAATCTCTGGCTCCCATCTCTACATTTCTATCTTCTCCCCTAACCTTGATCCAGTTGTTCTTAATTTTCTTATTGGCTGTTGGGTATCAGTAGATTTTTTTTTAAGTTTTGATTTTTTAAAAATGATTTCAGCCTAATGAAGCTGTGGCTGAAGTGGTAGGTGCCAGACTTGAGTAAAAAAAAAAAAAATCTCAGGGACAGAACTTAGGCTCTGAGTTCAAAACGCAGTGCTGGCACACAAACAAAACATACGTTCAGCCAGAGGATTGGATCAATTTATACAAACACCGGTGGCTTATGTCTGTAATCCCAGGAACTCAAGAGGTTGAGGTCTGATGATGGAGGTTTAAAGACATCCTGGGCAGGAAATGGCTCTTATCTCCAATTAACTACCCAAAAAAGCCAGAAGTGGAGCTGTGGCTTACTTGGGAGAGCACTACTAGAGTTGAGCTAAAAAGGTCAGGGACAGCACCCAGATCTTGAGTACAAGCCTGAGGACTGGCTCACGTGTACGTGTATGCACACACATACACACATGTACACACACAGCATTTAATCAAAATTTATAGGACTATGTAGTAATCTCTCAAATAATCTCCAGTCTTCCTTATTCCCAATCCACTGCACTTTGCTTCCACATCAGTACTTTAAACTTTTTCTTCACCTATTTATTTATAATTATTTTGGAGCTGCAAATCTAACCCAGGACCTTGCTGATGAGAGATTGTTCTTTCATGGAGCTGCATTCCCAGCTCTATTTTTGATTGCCACATAATCCTACATATTTATGGGGTAACCTGTGAGGTTTTGATACCGAAGTACACCTTAAATGTTTATCGATCCTTTGTGATAGAACACTTAATATCTTTGTCAACTATTTTTAAGTATATAACACCGTACTGTTGGCTAGAGTTCCCTCTGCTGTGAGGACACTGTAGATCTTGTAGATCTTGTACCTACCAAATCACAGCCCCTGGTAATCATTTTTCTTCTCCTATATTCTAAATTTTAGTATGTCCTCTTCCATTTGGTTTACAATATCCAGTCTAGGCCCTCAGTATGTATCTCTAGCCCCTAGATGTATCAAAAGAAAGCCTCCCACCCCGACCTGAAGTACACCCTGCCCCTCAAAAAGAAAATAGAACTCTTCCCAGGGCTCCCACTGGTTTCTTTCTTCCTTCCTTCCTTCTTTCCTTCCTTCCTTTCTTGTAGGTCCTGGGGCTTGAACTCTGGGCCTGGATGCTGTCCTCCAGCTCTTCAGTTTAAGGCGAGCACTTGAGCCATAGCACCAGTTCTGCTTTTCTGCTTATATGGTGCTGAGGAATTGAACCCAGGGCCTCATGCATGCAAGGCAAGCGCTCTACCACTGAGCCACCTTCCCAGCCCTCCCGCTGCTTTCTTAGGGACCATCCCCATTCCCGCTCTCTGCCCCTACCTGAACGCTGCCCTGCCTACTCACGGTCTTTAGTGATCAGCTGTGCCCATGGAGTACCTCCTGTCTCTGGTCCCGTGACTGTATAAGGATGCCCCTGAAAAAGGACAGGTACCATTTCTGCCTTTCCCATGAGGGAGGTGAACTTGTCAGTCCCCCCCCCCCAACACCCCCTTTGATGTATGTAACTGTATCCATGTGGTCATCTGGGATGGACACTTTCATTAGTGCCATGACTTGAATCAAGGCTTCTCCAGTGATTTTGCATTTCTTCCCGGGGAATTCAAGCTGCCGCAGGCCCACCCAGAGGACCTCCAAGGTAACTTTCTCCCGACCCAGCCCATTTTGTACATCCACCAGCGACTGATTTGCCCTCCTTCTCGGGCAAGTGACTATGTTCCCCATCTGGGGGCTTGGGGTCCATTTACCATACCGCTTTACGGGGAAAAGGTTATCTATGTACAGGCTCCTCCCTCTCTTCTCCACCTCTCTTTTTTCTCTCTCTCTCTCTCTCTCTCTCTCTGCCTCTCAGTGCCCTTGAAAAATTGAGATGCAGGTGGGGTTCTGGTGATTCCTCCTGTAGGTTTTCTCTCAAGCCTAGCCACCCTGGCTTAAAATTCTCTTAGCTAAGATTAACTTTTTTCTTTGTCTTGTGACTTCTCTCTCCTTTTCCCACCCCCAAAATCCCATAATGGGAGCAGTTAGATAACATTCCTAAAACCAGTCCTTTTCTTTCCTGAGCCTATTTCACTTCAGAATCTGGATCCTTAATCTCTCTCTTAAGCCAAAATCCTCTAGGAGACTGCTGTAGGCCCCCTAGAGAAACCCCTCTCTCAATTGGAAGAGACAAAGACCACATGGTGGGTTTTTTTCCTCAAAAGTTTATTTATATGCTTATGTATATCATTACCAAAGTTGTTTTAAAGATTTTCTGTCAATTTTTTTTAGCAATGTTTGTTTAAGCATGGAGATTCTATTAAATTCTGCTTGTTGTTGGCTGAATCTTAAGTTTCATCTTGTGTTTTGTTTGATATTGCCTGTTTTTCTAGCATTGGCCATATGGTCAATCATAGAGAATTGGGTTTAACAGGATCCATCTTGGCAATGTGGTAGATGATAGGAAATTTCCAAAAACTCTTGGAGGTGGAGTTTGCCATCCCCCTGCCCCCCAGGTATTGGGCACACCTGAATCCCTAGAGGCAGGGGTGGGGATGTGACCAATAGGTTACTGGACCTTGCCAGACCTATACCAGGAGCTCAGGAGACTCTTTGAACTTAAGCCCCCTGTAACCTGACCATGTCTTTGTTTAGGCTCCAAGCAGCTCAGTCACCAGTTTGCACCATGCTTCATGTTTTCTGGCATTTCAGGTCACCATGACGTGCTCCTTTAGCTCTCCATTAGAGTTGATCTGGTTTGTTGAGATAGTTTTTCTGCTCTTTCTTTACCATCCCCCTGTTTCCTAACAGTATTAAGTGTATTTGAGGAAAATATTCAAGTCAATTATTCAAAGGTCCATTTGTATGCTAATGTGTCTTGCTAACAAACATGCTTAAACATATTCTGTTCCTGGCTAGCTAAGTCTTGGTAATCTGTGGAAAAAAATGTTTGATGGCAAAAGTGTTTTTGTTTTTTTCTAACTGCCCACATGGTTCTATCGTATTGAGTGAAATAATCCCATTTAACACTGGAATTCCAGAGACCTTACACAGCCAATTTTCTTTAAAAAAAAAAAAAAACACCTTAAAGTGTACCTTAAAACTTTTGTGCACAAGTGTGTGGGTAAACATGTTCAAAGTAATCTCATTATAACATGTAAAAACTGTCATCAGGGGCTGGGAAGGTGGCTCAGTGGTAGAGTGCTTGCCTTGAATGCATGAGCCCCTGGGTTCAATTCCTCAGCACCATATAAGCAGAAAAAGCCAGACGTGGGGCCGTGGCTCAAGTGGTAGAGCACTAGCCTTGATCTGAAGAGCTGAGGGACAGTGCTGAGGCCCCACGACCGACAAAAAGAACTATCATAATAGTATAAAATTATTTGTTTATTGACTACAGTTGTAACTAATGTAACCCTTGTGTTAAGAGAGTTAATTATCAAGTGGGCTAACTATTAAAAGAAACAATCTTTATCAATAAGAACTGCAATGTGAGCCTAAAGTCTAACTAACTGCTCTGCCTTTACAGCCTAACTGTGGGTGGAGTCCCAGTTAATTGCCTTGAGGCAGTTCTAAAGTAACTAACCCCACAGGCCAAAGGAAATAAGAGGGCAGTTTTAAACTCAAACCACAAAGAGGTTATCAGATTTGGATAAAAACAAATGTGTCTAAGTGTTATGATACTATACTAAAAATGTTATTTGAGTTCAAAAGTTCTGTTTAGAAAGCCTTGTAAAAGGAACAAAAAAGTGGTTTCTTCTGGATAAAAAAGGATTTGGAAAGTAAAAAATTGTCTTACAAACCCTAAAAGATTTGAGTACATAGCAGATGATATGAGTATATCTTAAAAGAAAGAGCTTATGAGTAAAGTTGGTATGTAGTTAAGTTGGCTGTATTTAAATAAGGTCAAGATTAATACAATGATATAAAACTAACTTGTAAGCTGGGAACCAGTGGCTCACGCCTATAATCCTAGCTACTCAGGAGGATGAGATCTGAGGATCATGGTTCAAAGCCAGCTTGGGCAGGAAAGTCTATTAAACCACCAGAAGACCAGAAGTGGTGCTGTGGCTCAAGTGGTAGAGCACTCACTTTGAGCTGAAGATCTCAGCACCCAGGTCCAGAATTCCAGGACTGACAAAACAAAACAAAAAACGGCATGTCATCCTTTATGTCCATCTATAGTATTAAGTTTGCCAAGTTTTTAATATATGTTTTCCAAGTATGTAAGCCACCTTGGATACAGAGCTGACAATGGTTCATTTCAATCCTCAGTAGTATCCTAAAGTGCTATATTCAGTTAAGCAATTGCTATTTTAAAACTCTCATCATGTCTATTGAGTTTTGTCATTAGAAATTTTACCCTATGCAGAATTTAGCCAGACCCACAGAAGAGTAACTCTGACAAATAATTGTTCAATTCTTAACAAATTACAGGTAAGCTCTGCTCACTATTTCTATTGGTTTCTTTGTTGCTTTAATTGGAAATAAAAAGGGTTTTGTTTCAAAGACTCATTTGAACTGAGGATTACAGTTCAAAGCCAACCCAGGCAGAAAAATCTCTCTGAGACTCCATCTTCCAGTTAACCAGTAAAGAGCGAGGCTGGAAGCATGGCTTAAGAGACTCTTTCTTGTAGGGCACCGATGGCTCACGCCTGTAATCCTACCTACTCAGGAGGCTGAGATCTGAGGATGCAGTTCAAAGCCAACCCAAGCAGGAAAGTCTGTGAGACTCATCTCCAATTAACCACTAGAAAATGGGAAGTGATGCTGTGGCTCAAATAGTAGAGCACTCACCTTGAGCTGAAGAGCTGAGGGATAGCACCAGGCCCAGAGTTCAAGCCCCACGACAGACCAAAAAAAAAAAAAAGAAAGAAAAACAGAGACTCTTTCTTATCTCTAATTAACCAGCCAAATACTGGAACTGACACTATAGCTCAATGTGGTAGAGCCCTAGCCTTGAACAGAAGTGCTCAGGGATAGTGAGTTCAAACTCCATGACTCACAAAAGAGATGCCCACTGGGACAAGTCATCCCAGCAACAAGCACCTAGACCCCCAGAACAAGGCCAGTCCTGGAACCATGGAGAGGAGAAGTAAGAGGAGAAGATGTCACATCCTAAATGGAGTCACTTTATATTCACCCTTTCAAAATTAATCAGAGGGCTGGGAAGGTAGCTCAGTGGTAGAGTGCTTGCCTTGCATGCATGAGGCCCTGGGTTCGATTCCTCAGCACCACATAAGCAGAAAAAAAAAAGCCGGAAGTGGCACTGTGGCTCAAGTGGTAGAGCGCTAGCCTTGAGCTGAAGAGCTGAGGAACAGCGCCTAGGCCCAGAGTTCAGGCCCACAATCGGACCCAAAAAAAAATTAATTAGAGCCGAGAGATCAAGAGAAATAGTTAATAAGCTTACCCATCTAATGTCCATATCTGTCTACCTTCTAACTGGACAATACCTTACAATCTTGCCTTTGTTACCTGCTATTTGTATTTTTTTTTTTTTTTTTGGTCCAGTTGTGGTGCCTGAACTCTGGGCCTGGGCGCTGTCCCTCAGCTCTTCAGCTCAAGGCTAGTGCTCTACCACTTGAGCCACAGTGCCACTTCCGGCTTTTTTCTTTTTGCTTATGTGGTGCTGAGGAATCGAACCCAGGGCCTCAGGCATGCAAGACAAGCGCTTTACCACTGAGCCACCTTCCCAGCCCCACTATTTGTATTTATAGTAAGTCTTAGACTCAGGACAGTTAGCCTTGGCAGCTCCCTGGGTCTCCCATACATACTCTATAATCCAGACTTCTATCAAGGTCTCCTATTGGGCCCTGAACCACTGTAATCCAGCCCTAGTCTATGACTGGTTATTCTCAACTAGTCCACTATGCTCTCCCCTATCCAGTTACTAAAAATCCTAGACACTCCCTTCTTGCCCCCAGTCCAGTTATAAGGAAATTTCTCCTTCCCTGTAATGGACAACACCTGGAGTTATGCTTCAAATAGAACTTTTCTGGCTTGAGGCCAAGGTATGTTCCCCTGTCTCATTCATGTTAACTGGTTTTGTCCCCTTGTCAGCTTTTTGCCTGATCTCACCTTTTCAAAAGTTTCTCTTTAACAGGATAATAGCCCTTACTCAGAACACCACCTGGGAAACCCATCAAGGCCATCCTATTATGACAGGCAAGCAGAGGCCTCACTTACACTGCCATATATAGTGCAGACATGGACCCTGAAGATCCCAGCTCCAGTGACTCCTCAATGCCCCCATGTCATCAGGGAGTAGCCAGAAAAGATCATGGCACCCATTGACTCTGATACCTTTAAATATTTCTGCTACCTCCTCCTCAGGCTCATGTAATCCTAAGATAAAGTTAGAAAAGTTTTACTTTCCCCTTCGGGATATGGGGAATGAGTTACCATGCGATATCTCCAAGACAGAGAAGGCATCTCTATTTCTTTCCTGTGCTCAACCAAGGTTTTGGTTAAATCAGTTATCATGGCCCCCACTGGAATGCTGTTTGGGTATAGATCCTCCTTATCATTTTGTTTGGGACCTAACACCCTCCTCATACATTGTGGTAACCCTCATTCCCAGTACATGCTGTAAACTTTCACTAAATTTCAGGTGTTAGTCAATAAAGACCTCCTTAGGATCCTGTATTGACAGAAGCAAGCCTTCTTCCTTCCTCTTTTGGAAGAATAAGCCTTGTAACTATGGTAGCCTCTATAAGAATAGTGATACAGGAGGCCTGTATCACTCAATAACTTCCAACAACCAGACATATGAAGTGCTACAAGCTAATGCTGAGGAGAACACAGTGGCCTCTAACCTGCTGCAGATTCAGCTAAACTCTTTGGCAGATGTGGCCCTCCAAAACTGAAGGGCCCTAGATTTGTTAATGGCTGAATCTGCCTTTTCTTGGGAAAAGAATGTTGCTACTGTATTAACATGACTGGCAGAGTAAAACAAAGCACAAAAGCTATAAGAAGATACTTGCTAGCCTAAAAAAACAGTTGTCAATCTCAGGTCTTTGATCCTTTCTGGGAATCACTCACTCCCTGGCTTTTGCCTTTCTTGGGTCTACTGATAGCCATATTTTGCCTTTTACTAATTGTGTCTTGCATTTTAGATACCTACAAAATATTCTCACAGAAAAGATGAGGACCTTTACCTATCAAACTATCAAACAAGTACTTCTTGGATAGTACCTGGTCAAGCAACAATTTAGAATCCTCTATTGAGTGCTCCAGAAGAAACTCCCAGGCTATTCCTACACCCAGCCTGGTACCTGTACCTCTTAAAAAACAAAGGGGGGGGGGCTGGGAAGTTGGCTCAGTGGTAGAGCGCTTGCCTTGCATGCCTGAGGCCCTGGGTTCGATTCCTCAGCACCACATAAGCAAAAAGAAAAAAGCCGGAAGTGGGGCTGTGGCTCAAGTGGTAGAGCACTGGCCTTGAGCTGAAGAGCTGAGGGACAGTGCTCAGGCCCAGAGTTCAGGCCCCACAACTGGACCAAAAAAAAAAAAAAAAACAAAGGGGGGAATGTTAGGATATCCTCTTCCATTTGGGGCTTTACAGTCTTCATCCTAGGCCCTCAGCATGTATTTCTAGCCCCCCGCTGCATTAGTTGAAAGCCCTCCACCCAGACCTGAACTCTATCCTGCCCCTCACAAAGAAAAGAGAACTCTCCCCAAGGCTCCTGGTTTCTCAAGTATTGTTTTGCATTCCCACTCTCTGCCAAGACTTAAAATCCACCCTTCCTATAGCTGTCTTCAGTGACCAGCTGTGCACGATGTGGAGTACTTCCCGTCTCTAGTCTTGTAAGTGTAAAGGATGCCCCTGGAAAACGACAGGCTCTATTTCTCCCTCTCTTATGAAGGAGTTGGCCTTGTCAGCCCTGGCTGACAATAAAACCCTTTGCTGTACGTAACCATGTCCATATGGTCTTCTGGGATGGGTGCTTTCATTAAAGAGTACCTTTTTTAGATTCTGTATGCAAGTGAGGTCAGACATTGTTTACTTTTCTGTTTCTGGCTATTTCTTTTAACACAAAAGTTTCCAGATACATTGGTATTGCTATCAATCCTAGGATTTCCTTCTTGTATAAGGCCCAATAATACTTCAGTGTGTGTATATGTCACATTATTTATTCCTTAATCTGTTGATCGAACTGTAGAAAATTTCCATATCTTGACTTTTGTTTTGTATTACAAAAACACAAGTTTAGGTGTCTTTTCCATGCACTAATTTCAAACCCTTGGGAATATATCCAAAAGTAAGATTACTGAGTCATATGGTTATGTTCACTTTTTTGAGGAACCACTCTGCTTATTTTTCCTGATCAATTATCTCATTTGTTATTTTGTGACAGGGTCTCACTCTGTAGCCCAAACTGGCCTCCAACTCACTTATAACTCAGTCTGGAGGATCTCGTCTTTCCTCAGCCTCCTCAGGGCTGGGATTATAGGCATATGTTGCTATACCTAGCCCAGATAAGTTGTTTCCTTGCTTTCAACAAGCAAACAAACAAACAAACCTCACTGACTCACTGTGGCCACTAAACTACGTCAAAGTAGTGAAGTTGAACTTTTCCCCTAATCACTTTCCTATGTTTTTCAGGATCAGTGTTGACCAATAGGGATATGTTGGATGATATGCAAGAGGTGGTAATGAAGCAGCTGACAGTTCAAAACAACAATAACAATATTTATATAACAGTTGGTGTAGGCTACCAGGCACATTTTATGATCTCTAGCCAGCTCTCCTAATTGGTGTGGGAAAGCATTCAGTTTATCATTCCTCCAGGAACCAGAATAAACAGTATTATTATCCCAATTTCTCCTCCATCAGCAACTTTGGAATGGAGCCTCTTATGGAACAGGGTTTTTAAAAGTAAAATTATCTGGATTTAGAGCAGGCCATAAATCCAATGATGGTTGTCCTCCTAAGAAGGCCATGTAAGACACAGACATAAAGGAAGAAAAATGCAATTTGAGGGCACAGGTGGCATAGACCAAGGAACAAACAGCATATCAAACCACCACTGGAAGCTCGGAGGGCTTTTCCTTCCGAGCCTTCAACAAGGCCATGCCCCTGACAGCACCCTGATTTGGGACTTCTAACCTATGGAGCCATAAGGAAATGTATCTCAGTTGTTTTAAGCTAAAACTGGTACTCTGTTACAGCAGCCTTAGGAAATGGATATACTGGAGTTCCTGTGAATCTTTCCCATCAGCAGGGGATAAGATTTGGAGATGTAGAGAGGTAGACACGGGTTTCATTTAGACTTTTCAGGATATAGCTTTCTTTAGTCCTAGGTTACTCCTCCATGTGTTATAAATATGCTCTCCAAGAACCACTGGAGTCATAATGACAGACAACTGTCATTGTCTTAACAACACAAAATCTACTTCCACAGAAGGGTGGGACATCAGCCAAAACTCTGGCAAGCAAGCACACAGAGCAGGCAGTCTGCTCCCCTATTTATCCCTAACAAAGCAGGCCCTTCCCCTCTGCTCAGATTGGTTGAGCTCAGGTTCACAATTTGCTCATGCCTGGCTAGTTTGAATAGGGAAAATGCATTACATAAGGTTTAATAAGTTTAATTTCAAAATACACCTGCATCCTCTGCTATTTCTTAAACAGTCTGAGGCTTGTCTTAATTCCATTTTGAAAAGAAACCAGTTTAAGATAAAACCTTACATTTCAAAACCCCCTTTTAAGCAACACATTTTGATAGAAAAGGCTTTTTCTCAATCTGTCCAACATTCCTTCCCAATTGCTGGCTTGACATCTTTAGCTCAACACAGAAGCAACAAAAATGAAAAACAAAAACAACACTCTGGCCAAGTGCCAGGTGGCTCATACCTGTAAACCCGGCTACTCAGCAGGCTGAGATCTGAGGATTGTGGTTCAAAGCCACGCAGGGCATAAAAGTCTCCATGAGACTCTTTTCTCCAATTAACCACTCAAATGGTAGAGCACTGTCCTTGAGCACAAAGAGGCTCAGGGATAGTGCCTAGGCCCTGAGTTCAAGTCCCACAACTGACAAAAAATACTCAAGCCTCCTTCTGCTTCTTTTTTAGATAGGGTCTTATTATAAGGCCCAGGTTGGCCTTAAATTCATCTTCCTCCTATTTCAGCCTCCCAGGTGCTGGAATTGCACGGATATGCCAACATACATGGTGAGACTTTATTCTTGAAAATATTCATTAAATTTATCCTTGGAAAAATGATCTATGAAAATATAGTTATAAAGATGTGTTGTATTATATAGCTTCATATCACCACAACAAAATACCTAAGGCAACAATTAAGTTATAAAAGTAGGTTTACTTAGGTCACATTTTGAAGACTGAAAGACATGGAGGCTCAGTTGTAGCGAGACAGAAAAATGTGGCCCTATATGGTAGAGTATGAAGGTGTAGTCACATCTAGACCTAAAGGTGGGAGAGAGGGATGAAGGGAGAAAGAAGGAGAGGGAAGGGGAAAGGAAAGAAGGAAAGGGAGAGAGAACTAGGGTTTTATGATCCTTATGAGGGGATGTTTTCAATGACCTAAAGACCTCTCCTAACACCTAAGCTCAAAGTCTCCATCAACTACCAATAGTACCATAATGAAGAACCGTCCTTTAAACATAGGCCTTTTGTGAGGACAGTCAAGATCCAAATGATAGCATGTATGTGGCCGCATAGTTTAGCAGAAAAGATGATGGACTTTCAAGAGTTAGGTGACTTTGTTTCCTGAGTGTGTGATTTTGCCCAGTTACAATATCCTTCATCCTTAATTACTTCAAACACCACCAGCATTCAGCAGTAGTTCAATTTTATATTTTTGAGGATCTCCATATCGTTTTCCATATGGCTATATGTACATTTTTAACAACTGTGTAAAGATTCCTTTTCCTCCACATCTGAGAGTTTTTTTGGTGCTGGCTTTGGAGCTTGAACCTGGGGACTGAGCGTTTTTGTTCAAGGCTAGCTCTCTGTTACTTGAGCCACAATTTCACTTTTTGCTTTTTTTGGCAGTTAAAGATAAGAATTTCATAGACTTGGACTCAGTGGGAGAGTGCTTGCCTTGCACGCGTGAGGCCCTGGGTTCGATTCCTCAGCACACATAAGCAGAAAAAGCCGGAAGTGGTGCTGTGGCTCAAAGGCCTTGAGCTGAAGAGCTGAGGGACAGCACCCAAGCTCAGAGTTTAGGCCCCACGATACACACACACACACACACACACACACACACACTACTCATAGACTTTTCTGCTTGGATTGGCTTTGAGCCATGATCCTCAGCCTCCAGAGCAGTTCGGATAACAAATGCAAGCCACCAGTGTCTGGCCACATCCATGTCTTTTAGTGACTACTGTTTTTGCATTAGTGCTCTGTATCTAACACTCAGCTAATTCAGATGGGGGTGTGATTTTCTTTCCAAACATGTTTATATATCTTTTCCACTAATTTTCTCAATGACTGCTCTAATCCAACCCACCGTCTTTAGATTACCATAAAGGTTTCAGACTTAGTCACTCTGAAATGTTTCTAACAAGTATCCAAGTGGTTTTGCTGATCTAGCGATTGATCTCCAAGAACCACAGCTTTGGAGTTCATAGCTACACTCTTCCTTTCTTTTTTTGTCAGCAGTGGGGCCTGAACTTTGGGCCTGGGTGCTGTCCCTCAGCTCTTCAGCTCAAGGCTAGCTCTCTACCACTTGAGCCACAGCGCCACTTCCTGCTTTTTCTGCTTATGTGGTGCTGAGGAATTGAACCCAGGGCCTCATGTGTGTAAGATAAGCACTCTATCACTGAGCCACCTTCCCAGCCCCCATAGCTACACTCTTGAGGGAGCCCTTTAACACTGCACTGCTTGAGGTTCAGATTGATTCAGTATGAGGATGAGATCTGGCCATTTATAACTTTCACATCTCCCTAGGTGGTTTACAATATGTACCAAGGATTGAGAAATACTGCCAAGGCTTAGAGAAAGAGCCATGTTCATGCTTACTCCCTGTGGCTTTTGCACAAGTTGTCCTTATTACCTAGTGTGCTCCTCTGTGTTGCTCCCAATCCATACAGTCTTGTCTTCATCACACCGTCCCTACTTCTTTTCACTATGGGAATTTGCAGTTGCTGAAATTTTCCTATTGATGTATATTGTCTGTGTCTTCCAACTACATTCTACACATCTAGAGCACAGGCATCTTCTTTGTCTCATCCGCTGCTTTATCCTCAGCATCTAGAACAGTGCTTAGTATGGGCAAGTATTCAATATATGTGAATAAAAGATAAAAGCCTTAACTACTTCAGTTCAATACATTTTAATAAAATGTGTTCTATTGTACAGCAGAGTTGAATCATCCATGGAAAAAATTATATATTGAGGCCTGGGAAGGTGGCTCAGTGGTAGTAGAGTGCCTTGTATGCATGAGGCCTGGGTTCGATTCCTCAGCACCATATAAGCAGAAAAAGCAGGAAGTGGCGCTGTGACTCAAGTGGTAGAGTGCTAGCCTTGAGCTGAAGAGCTGAGGGACAGTGCCCAGGCCCAGAGTTCAGGCCCTACTACCGACAAAAAAATAAAATAAAAATCATATATTGATATTTTCCTAAATGTCTTAATCACACTTGGTTCATTTTTCTAAAAACAGGAACTCAACATTAATTCTTCTGTAAATAATTATCACGTAGTGTTTGCAATGTTGTTTACAATGTGGCTTGCTGTCTTATGAAACACAACTCCTACAGGGTAGGGTGGCTGGGAATGAGTATGATGTATTTACTAAATCAAGGGATTGCTTATTACTAGTTTTTAACAAGAAGACAAGGAATAATAATGTAAATACGCTCCCCAAGAACCACTGGAGTCACAATGTTAGACATGAAAATAAAGAATTGTCTTAGCAAGACAAAATTTACTTCTGTAGAAAGGTGTGCTATTGTGGGGTCCGAGAATAAGTCCACCCACATGGGCGTATAGTTTGAAGTTTATTGAGGTGTTATGGAAGCTGACCAGCCAGGGACACGGTGTAGACTCGGGAGCTAGCACTGTGACTCCAAGCATGGACACAAGCTAGGCTTATGAAGGCAAAAACCGCAAGCAGGTACTGTAGTAGGAAGACCCCTACTCAGGCAGGAAAGCCCACCTATTCGCCCGGAGTGACAGAGCCCACAGCAACGAAGTTGTTAATAAGGAAGCAACTTTATTGAGAAGGTTCCTACACTGACCGGCCAGGGTTGCAGCACAGGCTAGGGAGCTGATACTGTGACCCCCAGTGCCCATGTACTTTGGTTTTTAAAGGCAAAATCCATGAGGTGGAGCCTGGTCACACACCCAAAAGATTGCAGTCATACAAGACCACACGCAGGTGGCCAATGAGGTTACAGTTTGTCAAGCAATGGCTGTTTAAACCAGCCTATCACTTTTTCAACCGGTAAGGCGGAGCTTACAGTAAAGGAGTTTAGTGGAGTTTACTATAAGCACGTGAAAAAGGTGGAGGCAAAGCCAGATTACAACCTATCTGTTATGGACGATCAAGATGGATTAGGTTGTTCAGGGGAGGGGGACCTAGAGGCTTTCTTTCCATTCTAGGAACCGGGCTGGTCGGAGCCAAGGTCAAGTTAATCTTGCTTAAAGGTTTTTTTTTTTTCCTTCTAAAATCCCTAAAACAAAGGCAAAGCCTGGAAAGAAGTTGTACCAGTTCAAGTCTCCTCTCATGGCCTACTTCAGGTACAAGCTGTAAAGTTCCAGTAATATGATAATATCAACGTTTTTGAAACAGGGGACTTTTACAATGGCAGTTACCTGTTATTGCATTCCTCAGTTCCTGGAAAGCGGTTAAATTCCTGACTCAGTTTCCCAGTAAGAGGTTATGGCATTCCTCAGTTCCTAGTAAGAGGTTTAATTCCTGACTCAGTTTCCTTGCTTGGTCTAGGGCTTTTTTTTTTTTAATCCTAAGAGACCCTTACACTATGAGCCAGAAATGTGGCAAGCAAGCACACAGAGTAGGCAGGCTGCTCCCCTATTTATCCCTAATATATCAGGCCTGGCCCCTCTGCTCAAGTTGGCTGAGTTCAGGTTTACAATCTAGTCTCCATTGGCTAGTATGAATAAGGTATGATGTATTTACATAAATTGACCATTAAAAGACTTTGGAATAAGATTAACAATATACAAGTATTCTCAAAAACATATCCACACCCTCAAGAAATATTTTGAACAGTCTGAGGTGTGTCTTAATTCCATCTTGCAAAAAAAAAGCCATTTTAAGACAAAACCTTAAAAATCCTTCCTGATCCCAAAGCAGTTTCTCTTTTCCTTAACAAGAGTCAAGTCACCATGCCAAAGCAGGAACTTTTAAGCAATACATTTTGACAGAAAAAAGTGTTTTCCTCACAGTAATTTACAGACAAGTAGAACGGTTTTGCAGGGAGCAACAATCACAGCGAAGTGTGAATGCTCCCGATTTCCTGCTAATACAGGGATAAAATTATCTTCTGGGGGCATGTCTTTCACGAATGAATGTAATCTGGCAAAACTGGGGAGATTTAATTCCAAGTAGAGGCAAATTATTTGAGATTACTAAAATACCTTGTTACAAAAAAGCCTGCTCAAGCCAGAGAGACAAGCTTCAGCTGTGGGTCACATGTCACTTGGTTTCAAGGAATCAGTTAAATAAAACGTTCAACTCAGGTTAGGTGAAATAAGGACACAGCAGATGTCCTTAAGTCATACACCAGTTATTTCTGAACTATATTACCTGTAAAACCACAGAACACATAATGGTTCTGGATAAAAGGAGACTCCCTGTCCCCGATCCGATCCTTCTCTACCTGGTACTAGATACTTCCTCAAAAGTCCCCAGTATCCAACCTTCGCCCCTGGCAATAGGACTCGTTTCAAGTGCAACCAGTTTTTCAGGCAGCCACCTCCCTTTTCCTCTCTCTGTGTATTAAAACCGTCTTTGTTCTGGAGCAATAGTTGGAATCCCACTGGCGACTAGGCCTAGTGCATGAAAGAAGAGCTAAACTGACAAGAGTTTGAACAACAAAATCCAGCCTGCCCTCCACATGCAGAAAGACCAAAGGCACAGGGGTACGCCAAGGAGCTTACAGCAGAGCCCAGGCGCGGCGGTGCATCCTGGGAATTGTAGTCTTTGTGGATGCAGTGTCTTCGGTTTCCACCACGCCCTACACTACATTTCCCAGACATCCGCGCGCCGCGGCGGAGGCGCGCGGAGGGGGCGCTTGGTGATGAGCTGCTGCGGGGGTGGGGGCCTGGGGCGCAGAGTCGCTGCGGTCGCTACCGGGGGGACGTTGACGTCTGGCGTCTCCCGGAGGGGCCGAGTGGTCCCCGGGCGAGTGGCTTCGAGTGGCCACTGCGTGTCCCCCGTGTTCTTCGCTCTCTCCATTGACGTGCGGCGTCCGCCATGGAAGCTCATCCGGCCCCCGCCGGGGTGTCGGGGCACCGCGATGCCGGCTCTCCGGAGCGATGAGGGGCTAGAGGGGCGCCCCGCGGCCCACCCTTAGCTCCGGTGAGGAGGGGCCCTCGGGCGGGCCGCCCCGCGCCCGGGTGCCGCCCCCTCCCCGCGCCGCCCCGCCTCGCCCCGCCCCCGGAGGCGCAGCCCTCCGGGCGCCCGCCGCCCACTCCGCCCATGCCGCTCCGGAGCTCCGTCGTTGCCCGCACCTCCCGCTGAGTCCCGCGCCCGCCGCCCGGAGGCCACCGCCGCGCCCAAGATGTGGCACAACGTGGGGCTGACCCTGCTGGTGTTCGTGGCCACGCTGCTGATCGTCCTGCTGCTGATGGTGTGCGGTGAGTGGGGGGCGGCCGGCGGGGCGCGGGCGGTGCGGGGCAGCCCCGCTCCCCAGCTCGACTCGGGAGGGTTGACCTGCGGGGCGTCTCATCTTCAGCCCAACCCACGGGCACTGAGGCGTGCGGGGACACAGACCCTCGGTCTTCCTCTGAGAGCTCTGGAGTGAGCGCAGATGATGCCCCCCCGATGCCAGACGGGCCCCGCTTCCCACCTGGAAGGGGGGGGGGGAAGAAAAAGGAAAAGAAAAAAAAATGACAGGGTGCAAGGCTGGGTATCTTCTAGGTTAAACCAGAAAATGCTTCAGAGCCAAGAGTCTGCCCTGGATTGCGTGAACAGTGCCGCACTCTGCTCAGATTTTTTTTTAGTCTTGGCCTGTATTCGCAGGTGACATGATTTGTTTTTTCACCTTTTTGTTTGACAAAATAAGATTCTGACCCAAGTGACAACAATGGGGGGGGGGTCTCCATCTTCATTGATCCCAGGCTTTAGGGCATGCTTGGGTTCTCAGCACATGTGAAATTGTTTACTTGAGTTCAGGCTTCAGCCAAATTCCAAGCAGAGATGTTGAGAACAGGCAGAACTTAAAAACACTAGCTATTTTAAACTTCCAGGGTCAGATAACCTAATTCTTAAGTTCTTCAATAATGGTGCTATTTTGTTTGCGGTAGGTATTTTCCTTCTTGGAATGAAAAGACATTAAATTCTCTTTTCAAAGCAAAGCCAGTGGAATTTTAGATCCTTTTTATTTCTTTTTACACAGTAACCGATAGCCACAGGTCTCAGCGAGGAGTGAAAATTTGAAAAGTATTTTCAGATAGACATCAGTGAGTTTATTCATACTCATAAGGCCAAGTTTGGGTTCAAGTTGATGCCATGAGGGGTCAGAATACATACTCCATGGTATAGAGTTTATCAGTTGCATAGTAAACGCTCAGTATTTCAGCTATGCTTGAGAGAGATACTATGTCATTGTGCATATGCACATATATGTATTTATATACTTGTATGTATATTTGATACATTTTTTTGTTAGTGGTTCTGGGGTGGAGCCCAGAGCCTCACATATGCTAAGCATGTGCTGTACCACTGAGCTAATCCACAGCAACTTTTTTTTTTTTTTGTGATACCAGAGCTAAAACTTCTCATAATTTTTCTGATGACATAAAAACAATTGAATAACTTCTGTCACTTTTCCACTTGTGATGTCAGCATTTTGGACCCATTGTAGAGGTTTTAAGTTTTTTTTTTAAACTATTGTTAGTCTTTTTCCTATCTAATTTAACATTCCAGCTACCTAAATGTGGGGATGTGATCAACAGATATCTTGGATTGAATGTTCACTAGACTTCCTTTGAGATAGCAGAATGTCTGATGGATTTCTTAATCTCTCCATAGCTATTTTTATTTATACTCATTTTTTTTCTCCAAAATTGCCTTGCCTTTAATTTCAGGGAACAAAGCAAACTGTAACATCTTATTTTGATTGTAGTGGTCAAGAATAGCTTCATGAAATTGTTCATCTTTTTCTTGTTGGGAAATCTAAGGATGGGGCAAGATATTTTTATTTTTTTGCCAGTCCTGGGGCTTGAACTCAGGACCTGGGCACTACCCTGAGCTGCTTTTGCTCAAGGCTAGCCCTCTACCACTTGAGCCACCATACCACTTCTGGCTTTATGCTAGCTCAGGCAGAAAAAGCTGGAAGTAGTTCTGTGGCTCAAGTGATAGAGTGCTAAGCTTGAGCACACAGAAGGCTCAGGGATGGTGCCCAGATCCTGAATTAAGCCCTAGGACTGAAGGGGGAAAAATTCTTGCCCAGATTGGCTTCAAACCTTGATCCTCACATCTCAGCCTCCCTAAGAAGCTAGGATTACAGACTTGAACCACAGGTACCCAGCTTTTTTATTTTTATTTTAATTGGTCATGGGGCTTGAACTCAGGGCCTGGGAGCTGTCCCTGAGCTTTTTTGTGCTTAAGGCTAGTGCTGTACCACTTTGAGCCACATCTCCACTTCTAATTTTGTGGAGGTTAATTGAAAATAAGAGTCATTGATTTTGCTGCCCTGGCTGGCTTGGAACCATGATCCTCAGATCTCATCCTCTTTAGTAGCTAGAATTACAGGCATGAGCCACCATGCCCAGCTTTAGCGTATTTTGACTATGGTGGCAGAACTGAAGCTTAAGAGAAGAGGAAGGACCAGACTAGACTTGAGCAACTGGAGTGCGTTTTTTGTTAGGGTTACTATTGCACAAAATTACAGAATGGGTCTTTTTTTTTGGTCATGGGGCTTGGACTCTGGACCTGGGCACTGTCCCTCAGCTCTTCAGCCCAAGGCAAGTGTCTACTACTTGAGCCACAGTGCCACTTCCAGCTTTTTCTATTTATGTGGTGCTGAGGAATTGAACCCAGGGCCTCATGCATGTGAGGCAAGCACTCTATCACTGAGCCACCTTCCCAGTCCCCCCCCCCCCTTTTTTTTTTTAATTTTTTTATTGTGAGAATACCGTACAGAGGGGTTACAATTACATGGGCAAGGTAGTGAGTACATTTCTTTTTTTGTTTTTAATGTTAGTAAATATAATTGTATTTAAAAATGGGAGAAGATTCACCTTTGGTATATCAGGGCAGCAACTCCCAATATAGCCTCCAGATAGATTGGAGAAAGTCTCCAGGCCTGAGGATGAGTACATTTCTTATCAAGCATTGTTGCCTCCTCCTTTGTTTCCCCTTCCCATCTCTTCCATCTCTTCCCATCTTCCCCTCCCCACCCCCCACCCCCCCAGCCCATTTTTAATCAACAGAAATTCTATGTGTTGAAGTACTGGGAGCCTGAATTCTAAGACTGAGGTGTCAACAGGGTTGATTTTCTTCTGAGGGTTCTCCTTGGCTTGTAGATGATTGTCTTCTTCCTGTGTGTTCTTGTGCTGTCTCCCCTGTGTCTGTCCGGATGAAGAGCCCTTTCTCTTTGAATTAAAGTCCCTACCCTTGTGACCTCATTTAACCTGAATTACCTTTTTAAAGTCCTTATCTCCAAATGCTGTCACTTTGGGAGCTAGGCCGCCTTTATACGAATTTGGCAGGGGAAAAGACACAGTTTGTAGCAAGCACTTTTATCTTCAACACTGGCTGAAGAGATGCCAGAGAGTTGTGAGCAAGCAATGATTTAGGCATGTACCCTTCATATAATTGCTATTACCTTTCTAGTGGTCACAAAAAAGAATCTAGTAGATGCTATAAGCACTTCTATGTATTTATTATTTTTAGAAAAAAGTGAACATATTGCCCTCGCTCCATTTCAAAGATTTCATGTAATCTTCCTTAAACCCAAATGTAGTTTGGATTGAATCTCTGCCCTTAGGGCAGGGCTCTTATTTACTGATTTCATTCAGTTCAGCAAACTTGGTGTAGGCTGACAACTAGGCATTAGAAACAATATATGATTGGGTCTGCCCTCAAGGAATCATAGCTTAGTTTGTTTTAGAACCCTAACAAGCTCTTTAATGTAGAGAATCTAGGTTGTAAAATACAGGTTTCTAAGGCAATTTTCTTTCTGTCTACATTGCTTGTTTCTGATTGCTCACTTCATTCATTCTAGTGTTTTCCACCCTCTACCATTCACTGAAGTTGGTCTCTCAAGGTCTGTAACAAAAGGACTTTTTTTTTTAGCCAAACTGGTGACTACTGATGAGTTCTGTAGAACATAATTGTCTTACTCATTGTATGTCCTGAGCTTTCTCTGTGAGCCATTTCTTTTCTTTTCTTTTTTTTTTTGGTGAATGCCCTTTATGGTGTTGTTGCCAAAGAGGTTATCTTTTCCTGCTTCTCACTTCTTAGAATGTTGTAGGTTGATTTTTTTCTAAACACAATTTACATTAGAAAATTCATTATCCTTGATAATCTATAAATAAATTACATATGTCAATTCGTTTCTGTATCATCTCTTTACATATCATCTGCAAAAAAATTTATTAATTCTTTGTAGTGTGATAAAGTCTATAATCCCAGCCCTCAGGAAGCTGAATCTGGAGTTTGTCTAAAGACCCTGTCTCAAAACAAAGAAAGATAAGATCCCAGAAAAACAAAAAATAGTTTATAGACATACCATTAGAAGATGGATGTTATTTTCTCTTTGTGTAATATGTGTGTAATGTATATATGTGTGTGTGTATGTATAAATGTATATATATATAAATAAATCAGGCTCACTATGTGTGTATAGTGTGTATATATATAGTGTGTATATATACACACATGTATATATACGTGTGTATACATACACATATGTGTGTGTATATGATTGTGGTGCTAGAAATCAAACTTAAGGCCCACTGAGTCCCCCTCTCTTAGTCCCTAAATATATACTTGCATTTTCTACTTATTCCTTCCCTACAATAGAGAATTAGCCATGTAGACACCAACTGTAGCTGAGAAAATTAAAATTAAAAATTAAAACTTTTATCTCAAATTCTTACTTTCCTTGAGCTCCAGGGTCATGTGTCAAACTTGATGGTAGCCCCACTTGGAGTGAGTATCTGCAGTTTAATACATCTAAAACGGGTTTCTTGATTTCTACACTTGTTTCTCTCTTCAGTCTTGCCCATTTGAAACATTACCCACTTTGCCTCAGTGGTTCAAGCCAAGGACTTAGGTGTCAGTCTTGATTTTGCCTTTCTGTTTATTTCCCATTTTGCCTGCTGAGACACCTTAATTCCCTGTGCCAGTCTTCTGTCTCTTTAAATAAACTTACATATATTCTTTTCTCCGTGATCATCACCACTACTACATTTCTAAAAAAATTTGTTGTGACCTGATTTTGCAAATTTAGACATTAGCTTAGGTAAACTTCAGTTTTTCCTGCTTAAATTAATAACACAAATTTTGGCTAACTTAGTAGTTATTTAGACTGCATATATACATGCAGACATATATATGTGTATATTGTACTTGGCTGGTCAAATTGAGTTTAATATGATAGCTTCTTGTATGGTTCTTCATTTTTTGGAAGTTAATAATAATTGCCTTTTCAATTTCCCTAATATTACTTTTTTGCATGAACCTGTTGTTACTGTTCTTTCTAGTGTTCCAAAATCTCTTACCACATGCTCATGAGTAATTTTTTCCACATTTTAAAATCAGTTATGCTTCCCCTTTTTCCCCTGCTCAGTCCTTCTCAACAGCTATCATTTTCAGACAGAAAGTATACATTCCCTGCTGCTGGCTCTGTGTGCTGCATTTTGGATCTCATGTCCTCATTGTCAATTTATAGTCGTGTTTTATGTTTTGACAGTACTGGGGTTTGAAGCCAGGTGTCCCACTTGCTTGGCAATTGCTTTATCATTTGAACACAGGCCTTTAGGTTTTGTTCTGTAGGAACACATTTTTTTTTTTTTTGGTAGGTTTCTTTGAAAGAATGCATGACAAATATTTTGAGCTAATGAATGCTTTAAGATATATATATATATTTTCTTTGTACTGTCCTGGGGCTTGAGCTCAGGCCTGGGCACTGCCCCTCTGCTGCTTTTGCTCTAGGTTGGCACTCAACCACTTGAGCCACAGTGCCACTTCTGATCTTTTTTGAGTAGTTTATTGGACATAAAAGTCTCATGAACTCTCCTGCCTAGGCTTGCTTTGAACTGTGATCCTCAGATCAGCCTCTTAGTAACTAGGATTATGAGTGTGAGCCACAAGTGCCTGGCAAGATGTATATTTTCTACCTTTCTATGGTCACTAACGTCAATAGATTTGTCTTGCAAATAACTTTCACCCCAAATAATAAAATTACTGTTCCATTGATCTAGCTTCCAGGTCTGATTTTGTGAAATCCAGTGCTTCTATTTGTCTTAGTTTTCTATTTCTTTCTTTCCCTCCCTCCCTCCCTCCCTCCCTCCCTCCCTCCCTTCCTTCCTTCCTTCCTTCCTTCCTTCCTTCCTTCCTTCCTTCCTTCCTTCCTTCCTTCCTTCCTTTCTTTTTTATGGGGCTTGAACTCTGGGCCTGGGCTCTTGTCCCTCAGCTCTTCAGCTCAA
The DNA here is from genome assembly GCF_024711535.1 of Dipodomys merriami. Taxonomy (NCBI): domain Eukaryota; kingdom Metazoa; phylum Chordata; class Mammalia; order Rodentia; family Heteromyidae; genus Dipodomys; species Dipodomys merriami. Next base: position 26,122,670 of record NW_027202937.1, on the reverse strand, counting down.
GGCTAGTGCTCTACCACTTGAGCCACAGCGCCACCTCTGGTTTTCTTGTGGTGAATTGGAGATAAAAGTCTTACAGACTTTCCTGCCTGGGCTGGCTTTGAACCTTGATCCTCAGATCTCAGGCTCCTGAGTAGCTAGGATTACAGGTGTGAGCCACTGGTGCCTGGCCCTGTCATAGTTTTAAGTCAAGGACTTAACTTACATTCATAAATGTAGGATAGTTTTACTGGTTTCAGCCCATAGTTGCTGCTAACATTAATTTCACTTCTCTCTCAATCCTCAGTTTTTGTGAGTACATTTAGGGCATCTCAGAATATTCCTTATATCAGACTTTTTTTCCCAAACAACTTTATTAAAAATCAGCAAGCATCTGCTGTGATATTTTTGTAATAGTGGAAGGAATTGCTTAGCAATTTCAGATCCCAGGTAGTGACACCTTCATAGGTGTTTTAATTGTAATGATCCTCAAACTCCTCTAGCCATTGCAACAGACCTTGTACTTTTTGGCTCTTTTTATGTCTCATCAAGTCAACACAGTACCTTCTCTGGTGACCTACCCCTCTATGATAGCAGTTAGGGTAATACTGATTCAGTGACTTGCCACTTCTGGTTCTATGGGTACCTGTCCAGTATCTTTACAAGCCATAACAATGGTCATGTTTTCTGATTGACTTGTTCCTCTGTGTGAGAACTCATTGAAGTTGGAGCAGGGTGGATAGGACAGAGCTCTGCTGCACCCATAGCTTATTTCCCTCCCAAAGATTTATCAGATCTCAGCTGGTTTTATTTTGATGCTAGAATCAGGTGGAACTTTATTCCTTATAAAATAGAGCAAATGTTCTGATGGGCCGAACAGAAGAGGTTGGTTTTATGGACCAAAAGGTGATGAAAAAGGAAATAGCACATTGTTCACTTGAGTTATTTTCCTTGTAAGATAAGGAGAACAATAGAAAAATAATTGATTGGCTAATGTCAGGTAATTCTCCTGTGTGTGTGTGTGTGTGTGTGTGTGTGTGTGTGTGTGTGTGTGTGTGTGTGTAAAGGTGAAGGGAGTGCCTCTTGGTTTTTAGGCTGTTCTGTTGAGGTTAGTTTTTTTTTTTTGGCTAATGTCAGGTAATTCTCCTGTGTGTGTGTGTGTGTGTGTGTGTGTGTGTGTGTGTGTGTGTGTGTGTGTGTGTGTGTGTGTGTGTGTGTGTGTGTGTGTGTGTGTGTGTGTGTGTGTGTGTGTGTGTGTGTGTGTGTGTGTGTGTGTGTGTGTAACGGTGAAGGGAGTGCCTCTTGGTTTTTAGGCTGTTCTGTTGAGGTTAGTTTTTTTTTTTTTGGGTCCGGTTGTGGGGCCTGAACTCTGGGCCTGAGCACTGTCCCTCAGCTCTTCAGCTCAAGACTAGTGCCCTACCACTTGAGCCACAGCGCCACTTCCGGCTTTTTTCTTTTTGCTTATGTGGTGCTGAGGAATCGAACCCAGGGCCTCAGGCATGCAAGACAAGCGCTCTACCACTGAGCCAACTTCCCAGCCATGTTGAGGTTAGTTTAAAACAATGACTTTTGTAGTTTTTATTTAACACTGCTCATTAGAATGTAAGCTTTCTGAAGTCAGGGACCTCATCTGGTTTGTAACTAATCTATCTGTAGATCCAAGAAGAGTATAGGTAACATAGCATGTAACATAGTAGTGGTTTTTTTTTTTTTTTTGGTCTGTGTGCCAGTCCTGGGGCTTGAACTCCAGGCCTGGGAACTTTTCTGCCCAAGACTAGTGCACTACCACTTGAGCCACAGCTCCACTTGTGGCTTTTTGGAGTCTCACAGACTTATTTTGTTGTTGTTTATGTGGAACCAAGGAATCGAACCCATGGCCTCATGATGCTAGGCAAGCATTCTACCACTAAGCTACATGCTGGCTTTGAACTACCATCTTCTGATCTCAGCCTCCTGAGTAGCTAGGATTACAGGCATGAACCACCAGTGCCTAGCTACATAGGATCATATTTGAACAATGAAGAATAATTCTTTAGTATAAATTATAAATTACTCTTAAACATAGTGTGGTTCAAAGCAGGGCTGCTTTAAGATGAATGGCCTTTATTGAGTAAAATACACTTAATAAACCTTCATATACATTTGCTGTAAATGTTGGGCATGAATATCCTAAGATTTATAATGTATAGTCTGCCTTTGAGGACCTTGTACTCCAGTAGGAAGACACTCATGCAATAGGAAACTTCTGCTTCTTTTAGAGGCTTCTGTTACTTTTTCTGGCTGTCTCAGAATCAAGCTGTCCTTCTTGTCTGTTTAGTGCACAGAACCTTCTGGATTTTACCTGCCTTCATTTTCATTCAAATCTAACATTCTTTTCTGAGATGTGAGGAGGTAAACATCCCTAAATCCTTAAATTCCCAGGTCATTTTTGTTTGGGGAAGATGGTTGAGGAGTTTTGTGGTATATTTTAAGACATAGAGAACACAGTGAAACATGGTTGAACCCTACATTTTCCTTTAAGAAGCTTGTATCTCATGTAGAAGACAATATTAATAGAGTAAATGGAAGTGTGCTTGAGGTGCTAAAGTAATTGTCCAAGGAAGCTTACATTGGAGAAGTAATATAGAAAGATTTAAAAAGCCCAAGTTGCAAGGAGATTGCTGAGCAGTGTGGTAGTACATACTTCAGAGACATAGGAGAGACATGAGAGAGTGGTGAGAATCTAGCTGATAAGTAATACAGTTTGGTCTCAGATAGAGTGGTGCTAGGAATGTAGAGGAGAAAGCAAGGGAATATTAAGGTAAAATTTGTAACAGTTCTAGAAGGTGAGGGAGAAGAAGATATGTTGCAGAAGAAGATATGGTCCCTTAAGGAGCTTTTGGACTCTCTCTAGGATGTCAAGCTAACCATGTAGAATTTTTCTCCAGGGGTTTAAAAAAGGTAGAGAAGTCAGGTGCCAGTGGCTCATGCTAGCTACTCAGGAGGCTGAGATCTGAGGATCATAGTTCGAAGCCAGCCCGGGCAGAAAAGTCCCAGGAGACTCTTATCTCCAGTTAGCCAGTTAAAAACAGGAAGTGGTGCTGTGGGTCAAAGTAGTACAGGGCTAGCTTTGAGTAAGAGCTCAGGAACAGCACATATATTCAGACCCATGTATTCAAGCCCCATGACTGACCAAAAAAAGAAGGCAGCTTAAAAAAAAAGTCTTCTTATTTCTTGGTGAAACTTTTGAATATGTTGATTCAGTAGTGGTAATTCCAGGGGCTTTTGACTTTTTCCAAGGAATCCTCCTGGTAGGGGTGGAAGCACTTGGTTCTCCTTGATATAGCCTTCACTGATGGACTTGCCCATATTTTCTTATATTTTCTGAAGCCTAATGGCTTCAGAAATAAGATAATTGTATTGAAAAATGAAAAAGAGCTTTAAGCAAGTATGAGGTTTGAAATGAGCCACTACTGTCACAAAGATGGATTATGCAACTCTACGGGGAAGATGCCATAGTTTACAAAGAATTTGTGATTGTGCTGTTCCTGGTACAAGACCCAAGCAAATGGAATAAGAAAGAAATTTCATTGTGTGAGTATCACGTTTTGGGGGAGATCTCGTGAACTGTGCTTCTGTAAGAGGCCCTTTTGCTGCAGGCACACTGGCAAGGGGCTAAGTCCTTTTTGCTGGGTTTCATTGGTATTTCTTCTCTCCTCCCCCATGGGAGGAATGTGTTACTCTAGGGCTTGGAGTCCAAATTGGCTATTCTAGTGGTAAGCTGAAGTTACAAATCTCAGCTATAATTCTGTCCCTCTTGTCTGTGGTGCTTTCTCTGAATCTCACACACCCACATCTACACCACTCTTCTGTTACTTGCTTCTCTCCTATAGCCAATAATATGTAAAGAGTGATAATCTAGTTTATATTGGTAATTTGTTTTCTCTTACAATACGCTGGGTTCTGAATATATAAAGGCTATATAAATCATTCCATTAACCACATAAGTTGTATTAATGATACAGTTCTATTTAGAGCAAAGACAAAAATCTTTTATTTTTATTTTTATGTTTTAGACAGTATTGGGGCTTGAACTCAGGGCTGTGGGATTGCTAGGAAGGTGCTCTTCCATTTGTCCACTTGAACCATACATCTAGTCCCTTATTGTTTTAGTGCTTTTCATATAGGGTCTTAAATTGCAAAAATTGAAGCGCTAGACCTTGCCCAGTTTTTATTAATAGAGATGGGTCTTCTCCCTATTTTTTTGCATAGGCTGGCTTTAATCTCTGTTTCACAAGTAGTTGGGATTACAGGTGAGCCACAGCACCAGGATGACATAATCATTCCTTATGTCTAACTTCTGATTATTAGCCTTATTCCATTTTTTCCTATTAAAACAGAATAACAGACTGAGTAAATAATAAACAATAGTCAAGTAGAATGGTGCATACGTTTAATCCTAAAAACGGAAGAAAAAAATTTGTGTGGCTCACATTTATAGAAGCTGGGAAGTCCATTCCATGGCATGTGGAAGTCCTCTGTGATGCAGAGCAGCAAACCTGCGTGAGACCTAGGGGTGAGCTTATAACAAACCCATCCCTTTTCTTTCCCCTCAGTCCTGGTGCTTGAACTCAAGTCTGGGCACTGTCCCTAAGCGTCTTTTGCCCACTTGAGCCACAGCACCACTTCCAGCTTTTTCTGTTCATGTGGTACTGAGGAATTGAACCCAGGGCTTCATGCATATAAGGCAAGCACTCTACCACTAAGCTACATTCCCAGCCCCAAACCTATTGTAACACAACAACATCATTAATTCATTGTTGAGGACAGAGTTTTCATGATTTAATCACTTCTTGGGTTTTTTGGTTGGTCATGGGGCTTGAACTCAGAGACTGGGTGCTGTCCCTGAGCTTTGCTGCTTAAAGCTAGTATTTGTGCCCAGCACCCCTTCTGGTTTTCTGGTAGTTAATTGGAGATGAGTCTCATGGACTTTGCTGCCTGGGCTGGCTTTGAGCCAGCTCAACCTTCTGAGTAGCTATGATTACAGGAGTGAGCCATCAGCCTTGTCATTTCTTAACACTGTTAAGTGGCAATTAAATTTCAACATGAGTTTTGGAGGGATATTTAAACATTGCACTGCCCTACGTCATGCTTCAGATTTATGGCCTCCTGTGGTGTCACATTAGTGACATCTAGAAAGTCTCTAATGTGACTTTTTTGTTTTATTTTTTTTTTTTTTGTTGGTTGTGGGGCTTGAACTCAGGGAATGGGTACTATTCCTGAGCTTTTTCCCTCAAGGATAGTGCTCTACCACTTTGAGCCATAGCTCCAACTTCCCGTTTTCTGGTGGTTAATTGGAGATGAGTCTCACAGGACTTTCCTGCTTGGGCTTGCTTCAGATCGCAATCCTTAAATGTCAGCTGCCTGAGTAGTTAGGATTATAGGCATGAGCCACTGGCACCTGGCTGATTGATTATAACATGACTTTTTTTTTTTTTTTGTCATGGGGCTTGAACTCTGGGGCCTGGGCGCTGTCCCTCAGCTCAAGGCTATCACTACCACTTGAGCCACAGTGCCACTTTCGGTGGTTAATTGGAGATGAGTCTCACGGACTTTCCAGCTGGCTTTGAACCACAATCCTCAGATCTCAGCCTTCTGAGTAGCTAGGATTACAGGCATGAGCCTTGGGCACCTGGCCTTAGCAAGACTTTAAATGGAGTCTTCTCAAGTAGGTCCTCTGGTGATTCATTCTGTCTCTTCCTCATGAGCACTCTACTGCAAACACCTTTCTCCTTTTTTTTAGCCTGTCTCCATTATTGATAAGTAAGAGAAGCACACATCTTCATTTCCATTTCTTTTCCAAACCTGCATGTGCATTAGAATCATTTAAGGAGCTTAAAAACATTAAACAAAAACCCTGGGGATTGATAACAGACACCTGGATATACCCTTGGGAAGCAGAATTCTAAGAACTTTGTAGGTTTTGAAGAGTAGCCACTTTGATCCTTTTCTTGGATGACTGCAGTAGGGTAATCACATACTTTTAAACTGTGGCCAGTTCTATTGAGTAATGGATGCTTTTGAAGTTACTTCTAAAGCTGTGCTTTTTCCTGAAAGGGAGATTATGCTACATCTAAGCTCCCCCTTGTCCTTATCCCAAGTGGTTCCTTTGCTCCAAAAGTTGAGAACCTCCTTGAAGTGTGGACATTCACTAAAGGAATGGAAGATTAAAAAAAATTCTTAAGTAGTTGTGCAAAATAGTTGTGCAAAGGAATGTCACTTCAACATGTTGATTTATGAGCATAATGCATCTTGACCAGTATCACACCTCCTCTCATTCTTACCCTGGATTGGAAGAGTTGGTTAGATTTTAGCAAAATAATTGCTTGTTGGGTGTTTTCAGTGGTTTGTACAGCAGACACCATGTTCTAAGAGTGAGTATATTGCCAACCACACACTGGTGGCTCATGCCTGTAATCCAAACTACTCAGGAGGCTGGGATCTGAGGATCATGGTTCAAAGCCAGCCTGGCAGGAAAGACCATGAGACCCTTATAAAGCCAAAGAGGAACTGTGGCTCAAGTGGTAGAGTGCTGAAGTGCTTATACACTAAAGCTCAGGACAGGGCTCTGGCTCTGAGTTCAGCCCTAGAACCAGAGGGTGGTGGGGGGTAGGGGAGCATATATTACCTACTAAAGGTAGAGAGACCTTTTACTGGGGATCCTATCCACTGCCCTCTTATGTCTGAAACCACCCTTGCCTTCTTAGGGGTGAGCTTATAGCTGTCTTCACAATACTTCCCCTACCCCAAGGTGATGCACTCAGATCCTATTGGCAGATGTGTTATCAGACCTGGAGCAGAGTTTCTAGGCTGTTAGGGTGTGAGCTGAGAAGTCATACAAAGCTGGGGAAGGAGCAGCAGTGGGCACAGAGAGGCACAGAAGAGTGAAGTAAGTGTGCAGAGAGAAGACTGAGAATGACCTTCATTCAGGACAATTGTCTCCTGTCCCTGGTCAGGGTGCTTCCTCCCATGGACTGTGAGCCATCCTTGTAGGCTTCTAACAGAATCCCCTTTCTGGGCTTAGCCAAGTGATATAAAGAGTTTCTGTTACATGAACTAATAACTACTTTGTTAAAAATAACAGATTAGGGGCTGGGAAGGTGACTCAGTGGTAGAGCGCTTGCCTTGCATGCATGAGGCCCTGGGTTTGATTCCTCAGCACCACATAAGCAAAAAGAAAAAAGCTGGAAGTGGTGCTGTGGCTCAAGTGGTAGAGGGCTAGCCTTGAGCTGAAGAGCTGAGGGACAGTGCCCAGGCCCAGAGTTCAGGCCACAAGACCGGACCCAAAAAAACCCCCAAAAAACAGATTAACTGTATATATGGTTTTCTATTTTGTATTATATTTTTCCTGAATTCAGTACAAATGAAATACTACAGATGAATAGACCAGAGCCCTATGAGCCACAAGAAGTGTGACATACCAGGAATATGACAATTTAATTGATTTGAACTATTTGGCTGTTAGGTGATATGTGCAAACCTTTTCTCCAGAATACTTGTCCTAAAAGTTTAAAAAAAGTATTAGCTATTTTTGTTTCCGATTAACACAACTCTTTTTTTGGTCGGTCATGGGGCTTGAACTCTGGGCCTAGGCACTGTCTCTCAGCTCTTCAGCTCAAGGCTAGTGCTCTACCACTTGAGCCACAGCACCACTTCCAGTTTTCTGGTGGTTTATTGGAGATAAGAGTCTCACGGACTTTTACTTTCCTGCCAGGAATGGCTCTGAACCATGATCCTCAAATCTCAGCTTCCTGAGTAGCTAGGATTACAGGTGTGAGCCATTGGCACCTGGCAACATAACTCTTAACTAGGTTGCTAGCAGTTTTATCTGGTATTATAGGATCTCTCAGTGTCTTTGCTAAGTTATGATTTTCTTGGTATATATCTATTGGGATTTTATAATTAGTTCTTAATTTCAAAAGAAATGTCTTAGGTAGTAGTTTTTCCTTAAACTTCTTGGCATTTTATAGTCCCATTCCTTTGTTCAATTCTTTGCTAAACTGTCTTGTATGTAGAAGGATCAGATCTTGCCAGGTGAGATCTTATCTCAATACTATGATGTAAAAGACCCTCTGCACCCAGCTTATTCCAGTCACTCCCCCCAAATGACAGGTTGGTAAGAACTTGTCACTTTACTTGAGGACAGCTTGTTGAACTACTCTTGCTTTAGTGAATACCATTACATTTCATAGTAACACTACAATTTCTCCCTTCCTTTTGCACTTCCTACCCTATCATTATAGGAGTCACTGTGAAAAAACAGGCATGGTAGATTGTTTGTTCTTTTTGGCTGCCCAGCAGATGAACTTCATATTTTTATATCAGGGGAATTCTCTGCCTTACAGTGTTTTTATAGGAAGCAGTGTGACTGTCCACATCCTTCCTGAAAGTCTTACATCGCCTCCACACAGAGTAGGGAGAAGTATACTATTTAAGTTTGCTTATCTTCAGAATCTGGATAAAAATCATAGGACCATGAAGGCTGAGTAGTTCAGCTGGTGTTTCAGGGAGGGGATGGTGAATGTGGGCACAGGCATGGCCTGCTGCCCTCAAACCTGGTGTTTTCTCTTTGGTACCACTTCGAGAATTTTGACTTGGATTGAGTGTCTTTCACTGTTTGGTAACTGACAGTGACTAAAAAAAATTAAGGAGGTTCGTGTTAATAAAATTGAAGAAGAGAGTTGGGTAAAGTGTTGCGTGTCTGTAATCTTAGCACTTGGGAGGCCACAAAGCAGGAGGGGAGGGTCTTGAGTTTGAGATCAGTTGGGGGCTACATAATAAGTTCAGGGTCATTTTGAGTACATAATGAGATCTTCTCTCAAAAACAGACAAACTAAGCTGAATAAAATGGGAGAAAAGACGTAATCTAACAATATGTTCTCCTATCCCAAGCCTCTACTACTGCACTCTCCTCAGTTCTGTATGTTACAGATTTGTGCTGACAGCTCGCTTTCTGCTAATCATCCTGAGGGCACTAGAATATTGTATGATGGGAACCCTAGTGGTGATGGCTTGTATTATAGTCTCTTTCCAGTCAGTCTTCTTTATGGTTTGTACAAACACAGACACACACACACATACTCATTTTTGGCTAGTCCTAGAATTTGAACTCATGGCCTTGCACTTGCTCAGCTGGAACATTTGAACCATGCCCCTAGCCCAGGTTTTCACTAATTACTTTGGAGATGGAGTCTTTTGGACTTTGCCTGGACTGGCTTGGAACCACGTTCCTTTGGATGTCAGGATTACATGCATGAGCCACTGACACCCAGCTTCTTTATAACTGTCTCTTTTTTTTTGTACGTTTTTTTTTTTAATTGTAAAAATGCTGCACAGAGGGGTTACAGTTACATGAGCAAGGTAATGAGTACATTTCCTATTGAGCATTGTTGCTGCCTCCTTTGTTTTCTCCCTACTATCCCTTCCCTTCCATCTCCACAACTACCCCCCTTTATAACCTTTATACCGTGTAGACACTCTTAGAGCCTTTGGTATTATCAAAGTTAAAGCAATTAATTTCCTGAATAACTAACTGAATAATACAATTTCCTGATAGTAAATATACCTAAAATCTCTGATTAACATGATAGGTTGGTCAAAAGAGTTGGTTCAGCTTTTATATTCTCAAAACCTAAGAGGAAAAATTTTCCTAAGTTGAAATTACCTGGCCTTGTTAATTTAGGCCAATTAATGGCATTGGAGAAATGTTTTAAATACATGTGATTCTACATAGTATTTATGATCTACTTTTCATTTTTAATTCTTTCTCATTTCCTTATCTCAACATGTATTCATGGTAGGAAAATTTTGTGAGTTCAGAGAGTTAATGATAAAAACAGAATCGGTTCCTTCATTGACTTACAGAATCAGTGCAATCACTATCACAATACTTGCTACCTTCTCTGTAAAAATTGACAAGTTGAATCTGATACTGATGGCTCATGCCTGTAATGCTAGCTACTCAGGAGGAGAAGTTCTGAGTATTGCTGAGAACGGATGATCATAGTTTAAAGCCAGTCTGGGTCAGATAAATCCAATAGACTTATTTCCAATTAATCAACAAAAAGCCGGACTTGAAGGCACGGCTCAAGTGTTAAGAGTAGCAGCTGTGAGTGAAAAGGCTGAGAGAGAGTGAGTTTGAGGCCCCAAGTTCAGACTGCCAAGGTGATTTTAAAACTCACCTAGAAATGCAAGAGACAAACTAGTCCAATAATCTTGAAAAGAAAAAGCTAATGGACACATACGGCTTTGTTACAGCTACTGTAGACCGAAAGTGTAGTGTTAGTGTTAGCCTAGGCAAACAGTGACATAGAATTGAAAAATCTAGAAATAAATTACTATTTATGATTGATATAAACAAATGTGTCAAGAGAGCATACTGGAGGAAAGAGTAGTCATCAGCAAATGATCTGGGACAGTTTTGTGAGTGTGTGGGGGGAGGGGGTATGGGGTCTGAACTCTGGGCCTGGGTGTTGTTCCTCAGCTCTTCAGCTCAAGGCTGGCACTCTACCATTGAGGCATGACAGCACTTCCAGCCTTTTCTGCTTATGTGATGCTAAGGAATCAAACCCAGGGCCTCATGCATGCAAGGCAAGCACTTTGCCACTGAGCCACCTTCCCAGCCTCTAGTCAGTGTTTTTTTGTTTTTTGTTTTTTTTTTTAAAAAAAATACCAAAAGCTCAAAAAGCTTCCTCAAGATTAAATTATTAAAACAGTGAAGGACAACTCAAAAATGGGTGAGAATATTTTATAAAGCATATCTGCTAAGTATCCAGTAATAAGAGCATATAAAGAACTCTTGTTACTCTATAGTAAGACAATATCATTTTTAAAATGAGTAAGGAACTGAACAGTTTGCCAAAGAAAGTATACAAAAATGGCAAATACATAAAAAGCTTGTCAGCATTATTAGGAGGCCAATGCAAATAAAAATCACAGTGGGGGAGAAGGATGGAAGGGTGATGTTGATCAAGATGCATTGTAAGTATAACTGTCATGTTGAATTGAAACCCCTTGAACAACAATTTAAAGATAATAAAAATAATAGAAGTCATGATGACATACCTTCCTGATGTTGACTGTAATAAGCCAGGCATGGTGGCTCACACCTGTAATTCCAGTTCCTTAAGTGGCAGAGATTGGGAGGATTGTGGTTCCAGGCCAGCGTGGGCAAAAACTTAGCAAGACCCCATGGTAGTTAAAGTTGGGCATAAAAAGTTAGCAATAGCCAGTTGCTGGTGGTCAAACTTGTAATCCTAGCCACTCAGGAGGATGAGATCTGAGGATCATAGTTCTAAGCCAGCATGGGCAGGAAAGTCCTTGAGACTCTTATCTCCAATTAACAACCAAAAAACTGGAAGTGGAGTTTTGGGTTAATGTGGTAGAGTGCTATACTTGAGCAAGAAGAGCTCAAGAACAGCACCCAGGCCCTGAATTGAAGCCCCATGACTGACCAGAAAAAACAAAGAAGTTAGCAGTAGATCAGTGAATAAGCCAGATGGGTACACTCCTGTGATCCCAGCTATGTGGAAGAGAGGAGGTAGAATCTGGCCATGGCCAGCCCCAAGCCAACATGGGAGACTGTACTTGAAAAATAAAGCAAAAAAGGGCTTGGCTGTGGCTTATGAAAGAGGGCCTGTCTAGCAAACACAAAGCTCTGAGTTCAAACTTTAGTACTACTTCTTCATGCTGCCCCTTCCCCCAAACACACACAAAAGAACTGGACGATAGGGCTGGGAAGGTGGCTCAGTGGTAGAATGCTTGCCTCCCATGCATGAGTCCCTGGATTTGATTCTTCAGTACCACATAAACAGAAAAGGTCAGAAGTGGCGCTCTGGCTCAAGTGTTAGAGTCTAGCTGTCCCTCAGCTTAAGAGCTGAGGGAGGGACAGTGTCCAGGCCCAGAGTTCAAGTCCCAAGACTGACCAAAAAAAAAAACAAAAAAAAACTGGACAATAAAAAGTGCAACTGCTTTTGTCACATGATGCCATGGTCCATTGATACCCAACAAATCTAGTGTGTACAGTAAAACATCAGCCTGGAAAATACCTTATAATGGCTAGATTTGCTGTTTACCTCTTCACATTTCAAAGCAGGAGAGCATGAATTTAGAGGTTTTATCCTATTTGTTCCTTTATTGGTGTTTCTTTCTATTTTTTTTTCCCCATCATGGGGCTTGAACTCTGTGCCTGGGTGCTGTCCTTCAGTTCTTCAGCTCAAGGCTGGTGCTCTACCACTTGAGCCACAGCACCACTTCTGACTTTTTCTGTTTATGTGGTGCTGAGGAATCGAACCCAGGGCCTCATGCATGCAAAGCAAGCACTCTACCACTGAGCCACCTTCCCAGCCCTGGTGTTTGTTTCTTAATGACTCAAATGTGAAAATGAAATGTTTTTAAAATCTTCATCTTGAGGTATTTATTTTCTGGTTGTTTTCTTTTATCTTATAATTAAAGAAAACATTAATTTCCAGTGAAGATTCTTGTATCTTGGCCTTGGCTGAAAAGCCATTCTGGTTCAGTTCTCAGTAGCACTGAAGTAATGAATGTCCAAATCAAGTATTTATGTTTTCTTCCCCAGAAATATGCTCTCAAAATTCAACTTTAATATAGTAATTATTTTTACTCAGGTATCATAATCTTGTTTGATTTTTTTGAGAGATTTTTTTTTCTTTTGAGACAGAGTCTTGTAGTACTTGATAGTAGTACATGGTTGCTAAACTGTATTTCAGAATAATTTTAATGTGGAAACACCAAGCTTGGATATTTGAATTCTAAGTAATAGGTTATTTTTGTCCTTACTATATAATCTCAGAGTTTATCCTAAGCTTATGCCTTGTATATCATAATTTCTCAATGTTTGTTATATAAATATATTGTAGTCATTTATATCTTTTACATGCACTATTTTGTCACCTACTGTCCATTTAGCAAAATAGCTCCGAATGGATAACACTGTATGATACTTTTCCTTAATGTTTTTGTCTTTTTTTTTTCTAGGTTGGTATTTTGTATGGCATCTATTTTTATCTAAATTCAAGTTTCTTCGAGAACTGGTGGGAGATACTGGATCCCAGGAGGGAGATCATGAGCCTTCAGGGTCTGAAACTGAAGAAGACCCATCAGCCACTGCACACAGGTTAAGATCTGCTCGTCAGCGCCGGGCACCTGCTGATGAAGGCCACTGACCCCAGACATGGGCTCTATTCCTGAGTAAATGGTAAAAGGCAGTTATAAGCCTCTGTCTTCAGTGATGTGACTTTGAAATTTACTAAATGACTGAACAGCATTTCTACTTGGATTTTATGTCCAGTTCAAAAACAGATTTACACATAAGCCATATCGAAATAAAGGGAATTGAAACAAGTTAGACCACTGAAAATTTCATCTTAAGAATATTTTGCTTCCCTAGCTCTCTACTTAACGCAGTTGTTCCTTATCTCTTGGGCTATCTTTTTTTTTTTTTTTTGCACTGATACGAATCTGGTAAACATTTCAAGCTTGAAGAAACATTTTATTGGACAGAAAATGTACTGTTTGGCTGACATTGTAATTTGTCTGAATTTGGGATGCATTTCATGACTATCAGTGGTTGTTCATGTTATTTCCTAGCCATGCATGCGTGAAGTCACAGCTCGTTCCATTGTCATCGCCTTCACCTGTGTGTGTGCGCTTGTTGTCAAAGGCATTTAGAAATGCCCGCACTATGATTCAGCATGGAAATGCATAGAAATGGAACAGCAGGGTGTACATTTGATAATAGGGAAGCAAATACTCATTGTTGGAGGAATGACCAGCATTCCTTATTTTCTTACTAGGCAACAACAAGAAAATGCATTACAGGACCTAAAAGGAAGATCCCCACAAATAAATGAAATTGTACCATGTTTTGGCAATGAGGCAGGTAAAAATAAATGAAATTGTACCATGTTTTGGCAATGAGGCAGGTATAAAAGGAATGCCCATCACAGGCCAAATGGTGCAACTGAAGGCAGGAGAAATTGCCAAAGCTCTTGGAATCCGTGAAGCAAAATTGAAAACAACAGAAAGCTGGTGTGACCAATGCAGCATCAAGCAGGATTGCCATTACGGTATTAGTATTTTATCCAAAGCTTCTTGCTTCCATTCAGTGGAAGACAGGGTTGGAGCTCTTCTTCAGGAAATGCTGCGTCTCAGTACTCTTGACACCAAGGACCATGTGTGGGAAAAGCAGCCACTGCATTTAAAAAGTGATTCAGAAGAGTTGGACTCAGAATATGAAGTTATAACTTAACCAATTGCTTTTCCCTTTTCTTTAGGTATACACAAAATTGATGTGGTGAGCATCTGTTTAACTTTAGGAGCACCCTTTCAATAAGTATCAAAGAAACAATTTCTGTTATACAAGGCATGTGTTGTAGTTAACAGGCAGCATTTTTTCTTAGCAATGTACATGGTGCATCTTAACAATGAATTGCCTCTTAGATTAGGTAAAACATGATAGTTTGTAAGTTTATTTTTCTTTTCAAGTTAGCAGTTATTTATTGGGGAACTGAATTCTATCCCTGGTAATAATGTTAAAGTAGCTACCTTCTCTGAAATACATTTTGGGGGCAAGCTGTTCAGGATTTGAGGTGTAGTAACTTAGTGTTAGTAGTATTATCTACTGTTTTAGGAAGACTTAAGTCTGGTCACTCCTTTTGTATGTGAGGACTTCATGCCCCAGGAGAAACAGTTGGTCTTCACAAATAATAATAGTTCAGTGATAAGCCCTCAAAGGTATTGGATACTTAAACTGCAGGCAAGAACACCTGCTGAACGGGTCTGAATGACTCTTGCCAGGTTTCCATGTTTGTCTGACTGAACTTTGGACTGTTTACTAGGGAACAGATATGGGTTAACTAATCTTCTTGTTTAGTGTTCCCAGCTTTGTACAAAAGTGAAATGCAAAGCCAGTTTATTTTGTTAATCGGACAGAGTTCTTTATTTTTAACCTTTATTTTGGAAGAGCTGGTTATCACCTCTCGTGGTGTGTAACTGTGTTGATACCTCATTCTTCATGCTGACAGCTTTTGTTTTTGTGACTAGTTCACTGGCTCTGCCCCAGGTTGTATACCTGTTGAACACCTCCTTGATGATATTGTGTCTCATTGGGCATTTTGAAAGGGAATCCACAAGGCAGAACTTGACATATTTGCTGGGAGATTGCCCAGTATCTGAGAGTGAGGTGCAGTCATTTTATTCTAATTTCCTTAGTGGATGTATGGTTACTTGAGGGCATAGAAAACAGTGACATAGATCCTACTGTTAATTGTAATGTGTCATATACTAGCTGAATATCACATTGAAATGGTCATTCATTAAAAAAAAGATTAATACCCCAAAGCATCTTGGTATAGGAGGGTATATTTGCATTAAAATATTTCATATTTTTTTTTGTGTTTTGTAGTGGCTGTCCTAAGGTTTAGATGATAGTAGTTGTTGTAAAATGTTAGCTTGTGAGCTTCTTGTGTCAGTATTAAAGAATGATGGCTGATGTTACCTGTCCCCCCCCCCCCCATAGTCACACCCAGATTATTCTTGGTAAAGATACATATGTTGGACATGTTATATTGGCATTTGTGTGTTAAACGTATCTTTGTAGCATTTTAGGAAATGATCTGCATTAATAAGGACATAATGATATGCTCTGGAGGCATCTTGACAGCCTCATACTCGCTGTGTTGATCTCACTTGGGGAAGGTAAGGAGGAATTGCTGAAGCCAACAGGAAAGTCCACAAACTAATTTTTTGTTCAAAAGTTCTCTTTTTGTGCATCCCACTTTCTGTGGTATATATTTCTGAGGCACTAAGAGAGGGGAGGGAAATAGCTGTTCATGCAGAATTATTTGTGTGATATGTTATTTTGGTTCTTTTTCCTGTTCTGTGATAGTATTTTAATTGTGAAAATACCGTACAGAGGGGTTACAATTGCCTGAGCAAGGTAATGAGTACATTTCTTATCAAGCATTGTTGCCTCTTCCTTGGTTTCCCCTTCCCATCCCTTCCCATCTCCTCCCCCCACCCCCACCCCCCATGTGATAGTATTTTTGTAACCAAACTTACCAGAACTGTTTCACAACTACATATTCAGTCTGTCAGTGGCCTGTGATTATTTTTAAAGTTTAAAAGTTACAAGCATTAAAGTATGTACCAATATTCGAATCTTGCCTGAATTATTCTACAAAATGGTGAATTAATTCTATGACTGAGGACTCAGGTAGATTGTTCCATTTCCTTCTTAGCCATCTCCAAATCTCTCTTTCTCTTGCCTCAATTTTTTGTGAAAATTGCTTGTACAGTAACATTGCTCAGATTTAAATGCCAAAACACTAAACATTTGAAGAACACTGTTCAGTGAGGCTTTAAGTATATACCTCCAGTTAGCTGTAGAACTTGATGGATCCCATAGTGGAAACCAGTATCCTTTTGCATTGGATCGCCATCTTACACATGTAGATGGAGTTAGGCTCAAGAATCACTTCATAATACTTTGTTGAAAATTTTGAAATATAAAGTAATAGATTTACTGTCTGTAGCTTTGAAAACATGTTGAAAGATTTGAAAGTAATGCATTTTCCTTTTAAGACTAATTGTAAGTCAACAAAGCAGTCTTAAGTCAGTTTTTCTCCACAAGTATCTTTTATGTTTATTTTTTTATTTTTATTTTTTATTTTTTGGGTCCGGTTGTAGGGCCTGAACTCTGGGCCTGGGCGCTGTCCCTCAGCTCTTCAGCTCAAGGCTAGCGCTCTACCACTTGAGCCACAGTGCCACTTCCGGCTTTTTGCTTATGTGGTGCTGAGGAATCGAACCCAGGGCCTCATGCATGCAAGGCAAGCACTCTACCACTGGGCCACCTTCCCAGCCCCATCTTTTATGTTTATTGTTAGCAAATGTAACAAGATTTTGACTGGTTAAGGGCTATTATATATATTTGAAGTTGACTTTGAGAAGCCCGTGAGCAGTTCTCAACATACAGACTCTCAGACAACTAATAGAATAGTGCTTGGTCATGGAGTTTAGAATTAAAGCACCTGGTTTTGTCTTGCTTTTAAAATATCCCAGAGCTTTGAACTTAAAGAGCAACATTCATCTGCTATTACTAATGGTCGCACTTTCCCATTGTTAGTGTACATGTGCTACCTGTCTTACAAAGAGTATCTAACATCTCCCTCCAAGTTGGTTCTATGCATAACCATTCATCAAGCACTGCTGCTGGTTCCTTGAAGGAGCCCTTTGTGCTGGGCTCTGGTGGCATTGCCATCTTGCTGCTTGACATGTAGGTTCTAAGGAACTAGAAGTGTGTGTGTGTGTGTGTGTGTGTGTGTGTGTGTGTGTAAGAGTACCTTTGTAAACCAACATGTAAAACTAAAGATGAGAAATGTGTGTATATGATCAGTTTCTGTTTTTAAATTGGTCAGTACTAAAGTTTCTGTGGTTTGTATGTCTTAACTTTCACTTTAAAATGCACAAAATAAATAAAATAAAAACAAGTATCTGTGTCATTTATCAAGGATAATAATTTTGGGAGGCACTTGAGTATGAAAGGATTTGAAAGAAGCCATTTTGATTAATTGTAATTTCTTTGCTCGTCAGCACAAGGGAAGAATGATTCCAGATTTCAGCCCCTCTTGGCTAGGAGAGGGTTGGGGTGTGTGGTGATGCAGTTCACTTTGTGACTGACTTAAATCAACAGGACAGTAACAGGACAAGGCCGGGACAAGATACAGCCCTATGCCAAATACTCACTGCTAATGGCCTGCTTCCTCCAGCCAGGCCCTGCATCCCATAGTTCTTTCACCTTCCAGCCTATGCAGATTTTGAATCCATTATTAGGTCAATGTCTTCATGGTTTCATTGTGTTTTGGAGATGCCCTGACAGACACCTAAAGGTGGGTTTTACTAATCTAAGCATTTCTTAATCCAACCAAGTGGATAAATTAACCATTACTTAAAATCTGTAATAGAAAGGATTGTAGCATCCCTTAGTGCTGTGGAAGTAATTGATGTAGAACCTGAAGGGCTAATAGCATTAGAGCTGTATTATTGCATTTATCAATTGAGTCTTTTTGCCTTCTCATCCAGTAGCTTCAGGGTTATTTTCGTAATGTTTACATAGAGCACATTTTTGTGAGGATTAACCATGAGGATGATTGAGGAAACTGAGTAAAGCTAAATAAAAACATGGGCCTTGGAGCTCCCATTTGAGATAAAACAAACATTTTAATGGCTGGGACCCAGTTGTGAGTTTTCTTCAGCTGTGTTCAGCTACAAAGAGTATAGGCTAGGAGGAAAAGAAGTATTTGCCAGGGCTTATGGTAGGAGACATGTATGGTAGATAGAATATGAAGTTGGAGAAGGACACCAGGACTTCAGAGGGGACCCCATTTTAAGCTAGTGTATCAGATCCAGCATAGACGGCGGGGGGGGGGAGTGCAGTCAGATAGGGTTTTTTTTTGTTGTTATTTATTAATTTTTTTGGTGGTAGTGGGGCTTGGGCTTGGGCCCTGTCCCTGAGCTCTTCAGCTCAAGGCAGGCACTCTACCACTTGAGCCAAAGCACCACTTACGGTTTTCTGTTGGCAAATTGGAGATAAGAGTCTCACGGACTGCTGGGAAGGTGGCTCAGTGGTAGAGGGCTTGCCTTGCATGCCTGAGGCCCTGAGTTCGATTCCTCAGCACCACATAAGCAAAAAGAAAAAAGCCGGAAGTGGCGCTGTGGCTCAAGTGGTAGAGTGCTAGCCTTGAGTTGAAGAGCTGAGGGACAGTGCCCAGGCCCAGAGTTCAGGCCCCACGACCAGACCCCCAAAAAATAAAGAGTCTCACGGACCTTGCTGCCCAGGCTGGCTTTGAACTGTGATCCTCAGATCTCAGCTTCCTGAGTAGCTAGGATTACAGGTGTAAGCTACCAGCGCCTGGCTCAAGTCAGATATCTTGGACCATCAACATGGTCACTAATACTTTCACATGATGGCTAGAATTGGGGGAGAAGATGACCATGAATCGGGCAGGTCAGGGATTTGGAGGACTGAACTCAAGATTTGAAATGCTAAGTGGCTCTTAAGAAGAGAGAGTTTATTGAATATGGAAGAAGGTTCTTGCTCCATCTTTTTTTCCTAGTATCTCAATAAGCCATAAGCTTAGACATACTACATATGAGAAAGTACTTCAGCTATAAATTAAATAATGCTGTTTATGGAAGGAAAGTAGGAAGAGCAACACAAGCTTCACTAAGGATCTTGGAGGAGGAGATCACAAGGTGGATGATGAGAAGAGGGTTTTAGATGAATAAATCACACGTACAAAGGCAGGGTAATTAAAAAATGCCTTGTTCAGAGAACTCTAGAAAGTTGATTTTAACTGGAATTAAGTATGCCTATGGGAACACTAATTTAGGACTAGAGATAAGTGAAGGGTCTAGGTAATGAAAGACCTGTACAACGTGAGGCTTTGAAGTTTAAGCTCTATGTAACAGAATACTGAAATTCTCTTTTTGAGACACCATCTCACTAGTTAGTACAGGCTGGCCTCAAACTTAAGATCTTTCTGCTCCAGCCTTAAGTTAGCCAGAATTACAGATGTGTCACCATGCCTGGATTGAAATATATTTTAAATGGAATGAGCACAGATTCACACTACATATTGAATGATTACTCTTCCAGGTATCTGAATGGTATAGATGGCTTAGAAAGCATATGCTACATCACTGAGGGCAGATCACACTCTCAGTGGAGATGGTGTCTTAACTGGTCCAAGCAAGTAAACAGAGAACTAGTAGCAGACTGGGAGCAAGTAATAGCCATGGGGAGTTTGAGGATGAAGAATCAGAACTTGAGATTGGACCTGGGAGGCAAAGGAAGCAGAAGCAAAGGATGATGTCAGTATTTAAGCTTGAGGTTGATCACACTGAGTGAGGAATATAGAAGAAACAGATTTGAGATTGGACATAGGGAGAGGGGAGTCTGCTTAGGGGCAAATGAATTGAAATTTGAGGTACTTCTTAACCATGAAGATAGAATTACCCAACTTGTAAAACTAGTGTGAGAAATATGAGTTGGAACAAAATAGAGCGATTACAAGAATATAAATGCAATTGAGGCAATATTAAACATTTCCCCAAGGATGGGTGGGAGGTGGTTTCTCTTAGCACAATTAAGATTCATAGACTTTGCCAGAGAACCACACAGACATCCAGGTACAGCGAACAAAGGTTTATTGCCTGGAAAGGGGGGCCAGCAAGACCCCTTCTCACAAGGGAGGAATGAGAAGAAGCACCAGCTATTGTCTGGGGTGACCTATATAACCTAGGAGGCTTAGGAGGGCTAGAAGGGGCTAGGAGGTGGAGACCCTGGTGTGGACATGAGGACCAGGGGCTTCATCATGGCAGACTAGGATTTATGGCTGCTGTCCAAATGGTAGATAAGGGGTCCTGCAGCTGCCCAGACCTGAAGTTCACTCTAAGGGGCTCTTGTTGCCTTCTATAGTGGTAACTGCCCCAGAGGAGTGCCATCCCAAGGTAAGGGGGCTGGAAGTTGATTATTTACTGCCTTTACCACATGGGCCTAGCGCTGCCTAGGAAGGGAGCATGCTAAGCTGTGGAGAAGGGAAGGAGTGGACTAAGCAATGGGAAGGGACTCATTTTCCTAACAGTTTCCATGTTTGTTTGTTTTGTTGTTGTTGTTGGTCATGGGGCTAGAACTCAGGGCCTTAGAGCTGTTCTTGGCTTTTTCTGCTCAAGGCTAGTGCTCTACTTCAGTGTCACTTCCTGGTTTTCTGGTAGTTAATTGGAGATAAGAATCTTATATAGGGCCAGGTGCCAGTGGCTCACGCTTGTAATTCTAGCTACTGAAGAGGCTGAGATCTGAGGATCTCGGTTCAAAGCCAGCCTAGGCAAGGAGAGTCTATGAGACTCTTTTATCTCCAATTAACCACCAAAAAATCCCCCAAATCTAAAAAACAACAACAAAAAAAACCGGAAGTGGCGCTGTGGCTCAAGTGGTAGAGCGTTCACCTTGAGCTGAGGATTTGAGGGACAGCGCTCAGGCTCAGAGTTCAAGCCCCATGATCGACAAAAAAAAAAAACAAAAAACAATCTTATAGGACTTTCCTGCCCAGGCTGGCTTCGAACCATGACCCTCAGATCTCAGCCTCCCAAGTAGCTAGGATTACTGGCGTGAGTCACCAGTGCCTGGCGGTTTGTACATTTCAAAAAACTTGTGTTTAATCCCCAGGGGAGCAATGTTTCCTTGGAAACAGCCACACTCTTCACACATTATTTCATTCATGACATTACAATATCAGAGGCAACTGGAATGAGTAAGCTTGGGAACAAGTTTAGTTAAATATAGAAGTGATTTGTGAGAACAGAGCTGTGTGAGCATAGAAGATTAATCCTCTGTCCTTCGCTCTGGCAGGGACTGGAGATCTTTTTAGAGGTGACTGAAACCAATCTGGAACCCACTTACCTTCCATAGACTGCTCACGCCTGTAGATATCTACTTCCATCCTCTCCTTCCTCTCTGGTGCTTTGAGGACCAATCTGCTCTCTAAACGAATTTCTCTTCCTGTGCCTTAGGTTCCATCTCTCTACCTTGCCATCTGATTGACACAATCAGTGACTTCCTCTCTATATTCAGTCACTTCCTATCAATGAGACAGTTCTCTTCAATAGTTAAATATACTCAGTAAGCTGTGTGTGTGTGTGTGATGGGGGAGGGGAGCTCACTACATAGTCCATGATGGCCTGGAGCGGGCCTCCAATGCCTAATGCTCCCGCCTATATCTCCTGAGTTCTGGAATTATAGGTAGGTACCACCGTGCATAGCTGCATTTCATTGTTCCACGTTCTATATTGTAACAATGAAAGAAAAGCCTCTTCTTTTTTCTCTACTTCATTCCAGACCCCACTAAGTTATTTGTCTGTCTGACACTACTTTCCAGTCTTTTAACCGTGAGCATTTGGGTAATCGTGCCTTCCTTTCTTAGAACATTCTTTTCCTTGGCTTTTTTGTGACACTCGTTTTTATTCCTTTTTTTTTTTTTTTTTTTTAAATATCACATTTCTATCTCATTTACAGACATATCTTGTGACTAAATCTCACAAGTTCTGTTTTGTAGCTTCATATTATCTTCTCAGGCAGTTCTATGGCTAGCTACACTCTTCATCACAGGATATTGCCTTCTCAATATCCTCTTACCTGTCTTAAATGCTGGCCACACTCAACATCTCAGGGTCAAGTTTATGAGCCCTGCCAATCTGCTGTTCTTCCAGTGTCTACAGTGGCTCAGGTAGGCAGCCCAGGTGTCACCTTTGACACCTCGGTGTCTGCTGCCTTTTGTCTGACACATCAGGCCTTGTTGATTGTACTTCCAAAGTCTCTCCTGGAGCCATATTTATTATTTTTATGTTTTTCCCTCACCTGTGTGGTATCTGAAATTAGATTCTTGGGCATGTCATATTTCATCTGTTAGATGCATTTTTACAACAGTGGTCCTCTTTTCATAGGCTTTCTGTAGGAATAAAATGAATCTTTACCGGTGATGCATTTAGAATTGTGCACAGTGAATGCTGAGTATCACCTACTATCTCAATGATCACTTTCATTATAACAATTGGAAATTGTGGTCCTACGAAGCTATTTTAACAGTCCATGCAACAAGATGATGGGAATCCATATTAGGCTTTTGGTAGAGAGGACAGATTGTGGGAGTCAGTGTAACAGCATGGTGGATTACGTGTGGGCTATATCTTGCTACACGTTATTCCTACTCTTTTCATTATCATCCAGTGATTCTTCTGAAACTCAAGCTTGTTTCTTCCCTGCTTATAACATATCATTTCCCTCTGCTCTTTGCAAAAGGTTGACAGTCCTCTGCATGCCCTGTGCCCTGCTGCCTGAGTGTGCTCACCAATCTCTCCAGCATCAGCTTGTCCCTCCCTCCTTCCTTCACAGTTAAGCTATGGGAGACCATCCCTGGTACCCAGACACTCACCCCATTACTGGATCCTTCTGCTGGCTGAAAACATTTGCTTCCTCTCTTCTCGTCTTCTGGTCACTCCCCAATTCAGCTCATAAATGACTGGTTTCAGGGAAGCTTTCTTGAGCAGCCTCACACCCTTTCCAGAAAGTTCCTTCACAAGGACCGGACATTTTCTGTTACTTGTTTTGGCATAAATGCCAGAATTCCCATTATGTTGAATGAATCAACCAATATATCAATAGAAGGCATCACTTCTATTGAGATAAAAGATTTTAACCTGCAAGCTGCCTATGTTTAATCTTCTTGTTGGAATCTGAGAATCTAAAACTCAAGCAGCCTGTTTCCAGCCTTATCAGCATCTCTTAGAAACAGCTGCCATTTTCTTTCATTAACAAAGACTATATTAATAAGATTCTTATTTTGCAAGCCCCCGATACTTTCTGTTGCTTCTGTGTCCATTTCCCTCCTTGTTGCTTTTGAAAAGGTCAAAGGATCCTGTCCCATGCTGTCTGAACAGCAGCCTTTGACCGCCAGGTGGCGATCGTTTTCAAGAGTTAGCAGGAGAAGACAGCTATTCCTGTGGAGTCAGGAGTGTGGGCTTTAAAAAGAGTGTTTAAAAAAATGGGTTCTAGAAGGTCAGCAAAGGGTGGGTTTGAGATGTTTGGGTGGGTTAAGTGGGCATTTTGACAACATGGCTTCTCCTTTGGCATGTGTAATTGTGATGTTTAACGGGCATCCTTGCAGTTTAAGATGACACTTTTAAAATAAAATTCTCTCCTAATGAGGACTTGAGCCCTGGCACTACAGGAGAATCCGCAGACCCTGTAGGATCTTATTTGGAATTGACATTCTCTATTGTAATTTTGTTCATTTATTTTTACATTTTCTTTTGTTTTCATTGGAAAGGAAAGATGATGCTGAGTTTTAAACGTTAAAAGTGTCCAAGTTGCTTTGTTACAATAAAACTAAATGTGTACACAAAGGGTTTGATGTTTTTCTCTCAGAATGGACAGAGTTGATCTGACCTTCCGAGTTTGACTTGTATAATAACATCACTGTCAAACTGTCCCCTGACTTTGTATTTTTTGATACACACTTTGCAGGATGACCTCTGGGCTATATGGATCGAGAATAAAGGGATTTGAATCAATGCCTTAATGTTTCCATAACTGGGAACCATTGCTGTCATTACTTATGTCGTTTGAGATGCTAGAACCTCAAAATTTAGAGTTCTGAGTTCTACCCTTGATTTTTATCTCCCTGACCTTTTAAAAAAAAAAAATGGACCAGGTGTCTAACTTAAGGTTCAAATGTGACTGGATCTGGGTGGAAGCCCTGCCCTGTGCATCACAGAGAAGCTGCTAAATGCATAAGCTTTTATTTATTTATTTTTTGGGTCTGGTCATGGGGCCTGAACTCTGGGCCTGGGCGATGTCCCTCAGCTCTTCAGCTCAAGGCTAGCGCTCTACCACTTGGGCCACAACACCACTTCCGGCTTTTTTCTTTTTGCTTATGTGGTGCTGAGGAATCGAACTCAGGGCCTCAGGCATGCAAGGCAAGCGCTCTACCACTGAGCCACCTTCCCAGCCCTGCATAAACTTTTAAATGCTGTAAAATAGAGCTGAAATTAAACGCCACTTTTTCAGAGGTGAATTCATGGACAGCGTGGAAGCTTTGTGATGTATAAAATCTTACAAATGGAACTATTCCATCCATAGGCAAAAGTGTAACCAAAACCTGTGTAGATGAATTAGTATGTATTTTCTGCACAGGTCTCTGTTTAGTAAATACATCATTGTATACTGGTCAGGAACCTTGCTCCAATAAAGGAACATAAAGATTAAAAAAAAAAAAAGAGTGTTGGTGGTTTGGTAAGTTTGGTAAGTATATGGTAGTTTGCTCTGGACCGGAAGTATGTTGTGTAGTCTTCTTTGCCTGAAGCAGCTAGGGTGTGTATATAAATCACTGCCCAAAGTGGAATACTGTGATAAGTGTCATAGTTCCAGAACAACAGAAAGCAGCATGGTTCAGCCATGTAGGGACCATGTCTGTCCCCGCCTCTTGCTGGGGCAGGCCACATGGCACTCATTCTAGTCCCTCTGCCTTTCACTCATGGGGACTGGAATCTGAGAAACAGAAGCTCTTCCAGAAAGCACTTGAACTTCTTTTCTCCATAGCTACACATTTTTGGAAAATGAACGGACAAGGGGAGCCAAAAGCTCACACATGTATTTGTGGGAAAGTCATATAAGTGACAGACTTCAGGCTGAACGGTGCCTTTGTGTTGCATAATCCCTGGTCCTCTATTGTCTTTATTGAAGCCCACAGCTTCAATGGGGAAGGAAGGGAGCAAAGTATTACACTTATTTTATATAGGTAACTACATTGAGGTTCCAAGAGGTAAAGTGACTTGATCACGTGCAATTCTTTGTCAAACTCTGGCTTATGCCTTGTTATGCTGAGAAGGAAATTCCATTTTCTTTTATGTTGGAAGCTTCTTAGTCATTCTGTGCCACTCAGCACAAAAGAAAACAAATACATATTCACTGAAAACACGAGACTAATTTATGTGAACACATATAGCTGGTGACACAGAGAGTTGTATTTTTTTTCTCTGTCTCTGTCTGTCTCTTTTATGGGTACCAGGACTTGAACTTGCTCAGTTGGTATTACTTGAGACAAGTATCCAGTCTGGCTTTTTGCTGATTATTTTGGAGATGGAATCCCAGAGACTTTTCTGCTAGGATGGCTTTGAACTGTGATCCTCCAATCTTCTGAGTAGTAGCTAGGATTACAGGTATGAACCACCTGTGCCTGGAAAGGCTTGTTTTCTTTTGTTTCATCCCCAAGCAGAGCAAACAGCCTTTGTATCTTCTAGGGCTGGCTTTCCTTGTCCCCATGGGAACTCAACAGGCTTGCGCCTGTTTTGTTTACTGGGGCTTGAACTCAGGGCCTAGGTGCTCTGCCTAAGCTTCTTTGTGCAAGGCTAGTGCTCTACCACTTGAGACACATCTACTTTCAGCTTTTTACTGGTCAATTTTATTTACTTAATTGTACAGGTGATGTACAGAGGGGTTACAGTTACCTAAGGTGCTGAGTACATTTCTTTTGACAGTGTTACCCCTTCCCTCGTTTTCTCCCATTCCCCCTCCAACTCTCCTCTCCCTAAGTCATACAGTTCATTTCCAACATAGTGTCCAGTGAGTATTGCTGTTGCATTGGTTCACCCTTTGCCCCACAATTTCTGTGATTCCTCTTCCCTTCCCCAAGTCAGATAAACATATACAAGACAGAGGGTACCAAAATAAAAAAAAAAACAGTGACAAGAGAGAATAAACTAAAGGAAAAAAAAACAAGAAATAACCACAAACAGTACACTAAAAAAACCCTCTTGTTTCCATATCTTGGAGTTCATTTTGATTAGCATCATTTTATATGGTCATATGTACATAGCTATTGAGCTATTGTGATCCTCTGCTAGGACCATCCTAGACACATACTAATGATTACAAATGTATCTGGCTTACTTCACTTAATATGCTTTTTTCCCAAGTCTTTCCATTTCCTTACAAATAGAGTGATGTCATTCTTTCTGATGGAAGCATAGAGTTCCATTGTGTATATATACCACATTTTCTTGCTCCATTCATCTATTCAGGGGCATCTGGGTTGGTTCCATATCTTAGCTATGGTAAATTATTTTGCTGGTCAACTTTAAGTAAGGATTTCATGAATTTTCCTGTCTGGATTGGCTTTGAATGCAAGGTAAGGTTTTGAACTGGGATACTCATATTTAAATCTAGTAGCCAGGATTATAGGTGTGAGCCATCAGAACCCACTCACTGGAATTCTGAATCTGGATTGTCCAGCAGGGAGAAGGGCTTGCAGAGGATTGGGGGAGAAGGAACACTGAAGTCTTCTGAGCCATTGCCCTATGGTCAATTTGACTAGATTCCCAAGGATGGGTAGCAGAGACCAATACCCTGAGCCCAAGAAAATCTTGAAAGGTGGCAAATCTCCAGTGGGGTGACTTGCAGACCTGTATGGTTTCCAGCTTGGGTACTGCAATCATGTTTGCTGTGGCCACACTGAGGCTGAGGCTGATGCTTTGAGCTGAATAATCTCGCGGCGGACCTCACCAAGCCTAGTGATGAGTGTCCAACAGTAGCCCGAAAGGCAGAAGTTGCTGCTAAATTCTCTTGATGGTGGGAGGACCCTTTGGGCTCTAATGTTGAATGTGTCACCTGTTTGCTGAATAAATGGAGTCATACTCCATTTGATTTAGAAACAAAAGACATACCAAACATTGCACTTTTGTTGCCAAGCTAATATAGGTTCATGATTACAGGTAAAAAGCCCTTGGTGCTTCTCCTCAGACCAGAAAATGAAGCACAGAAAGAAGCTCAGGATGCTGGCTGGTCTTTCCAGCCAGCAACCTGTTTGCCCTGGCCAGTGGGCCCATCCATGCACAGCAAGTGCCCTTCACCTTTCCCCTTCAATGCAAGGGCCATCTTGTCTTTACAGCCTTGTACCCTTGTGGTCCTGTGGTATTCTGTTGGTGCTAGGGCACTAGAGCCAGTGTTCTCCACATACAATCACAGAGCTGCATTTCAGCTCAGTGAGTGGAACTCGTGCAAGGTCAAGACTAAGAATCAATATTTTGAACAGGTTTTGTGCTGAGTGGTTACTACCTTTTCTTTGTCCATAGCATGGCCCTCCAAAATTCCTGTCTACCTTGACATGATGAAGGTGACCTTACTTAGAACTGAGTATTTGCACATGTAATCACAGAATGATGAGGTCCTATTGAATTACTATGGACCCCATGACCAGTGTCTTTATTTTAATTAATTAATTAATTCATTCATTAATTTTCTGGGATTGAGGTTAGATTCTCAGGCCTGTGCCTGATAGGCAGGCACTATACCAAGTAGCTACATCCCCCAGCCTTCTGACTAGTTTGTCTGTGAGAGGAGAGAGACATGAAGCAGCCATACTATGTGAAACTGAGTGTAGAGATGAGATAGATAGGTGTGCAATAAAAAGAGTCCACCAGATTCTAGGAGAGACATGCAGGGCCATTTCTCCCTCTGACACCCAGACTGTGGACTACTTGTTCATACTCGGAAAGAATGAATTTTGTTTTGTGTTATGAAACAGTGTCTTGCACTGTGGCTCAGGCTGGCCTTGAACTCAAGATCCTCCTGTCTCAGCCTCCTGGAAGCTAGGATTACAGATGTATACCACCATAGTTGGCTTCAAATTGTGTGATGGTTTATTGTGGGGTGTGTACGTGAGGGAGCCCTGGTCTTGGGGCTTGAACTCAGAGCCTAAGCATTGTTCTTGAGGCTTTTATCCCCTCAAAGCTGGCAGTGCACAACTTGAGTCACAGCTTCACTTCTGGCGTTTTTGGGTGCCTAGTTGGAAATAAAAGTCTCACAGACTTTACTGCCTGGGCTGGCTTCAAATGGCAGCCTCTTGAGTAGCTAGGATTAAAGGTGGGAGTCACTGGCACTGGCTCAAATTGTGTTGTTTTAAGTTTGTGGTACTCTGTTACTACAGCCCTAGGAAATCCCCCGTCTCTCCTTTTATCTATCTCCTGTCTTTGTTTTTTCCTTTTGTGTCTTGATAATCTTTCTTTGCCTTTACAGGAAATTATGCTTCCTACTTCAATAGGTTTTTTGTGGTTTTGTTTTTGTTTTTTTTTGTCGTTCGTGGGGCTGAACTCTGGGCTTGGGCACTGCCCTTCAGCTCTTCAGCTCAAGCTCTACCATTGAGCCATGGTACCACTTCTGGCTTTTTTTTTTTTTTTTTTTTTGCTTATGTCGTGTTAAGGAATCGAACCCAGGGCCTCATGCTTGTGAGGCAAGCACTCTACCACTGAGCCACCTTCCCAGCCCTACTTCAATAGTTTTAATCATAGACACATGTCAATTTTTTTGGTAGCCCAGTGGCCCAGCTCCTTAGGGAACATTCCTTATCTTGTATGTTTTGCAGCTGAACCTACATCTGTCAGTAAAGCAGAAAATTCCAGACCTTTTCTGGCAGCTGGTCAAGCATATTCCTGCCTCCAACTCCCACTCCAAGCCACAGATACCCTTGATTCTGAGGGGTTGGGGGAGGGGACTAGTACCTTCTGGAGAGCCCTGAGCCCTTCCTATGCAACAGCACTGAGAGCAGCAGTGGGCTGAGTGACCCAGGAAGCTCTTCCAGGGTCCCAGGACATATTGCCTGTCACCCCCTGCAGCTGCCTGTCCAGCCACTGAGAGCTCAGCCCTAGCACTTCCTGAGATAAGGGGAGATTCCCAGTATCTTTGAGTCAACAACCTCTTTTCTGCTGAAATCAGCTTCAGTTGATTCCATTGCCTGTATCTAAAAACACCTGGCTGGAGTTTGGTTTTATAGTTTATTAAAAACAAAGCAAAACAAAAAACAAACCTAATGCTGGTGGCTCACGCCTGGCTGGAGTTTGGTTTTATACTTTATTAAAAACAAAACAAAACAAAAAACAAACCTAATGCTGGTGGCTTACACCTGTTATCCTAGCTACTCAGAAGGCTGAGATCTGAGGATCACAGTTCAAAGCCAGCCAGAGCAGGAAATTCCGTGAGACTTATCTCCAATAAACCACTAGAAAACTGGAAGTGGCGCTGTGGCTCAAGCAGTAGAGCACTCGCCTTGAGCTGAAGAGCGCAGGGACAGCAACCAAGACCAAAGTTCAAGCCCCAAAACCGCCAAAAACAAACAAACAAAAAACCCCAACCCAACAAAAAAATAAAAGTCAGATGCCAGTAGCTAACACCTGTAAATCCTAGCTACTCAGGAGGCTGAGATATGAAGATCATGGTTCGAAGCCAGCCCAGTCAAGAAAGTCAGTGGGACTCATCTTCAATTAACTACTCAAAAAGTCCAAAGTAGAACTGTGGTTCAAGTGGTAATACCCTTGAGTAAAAGAGCTAAGGGACAGCACCTAGGCCCTAAGTTCAAGCCCCAGGACAGGCATAAAAATGAAACAACAAAAAAAGTCATAGTAAACCAATTTTCACAGTTTGCATCAGTCAACAAGAGTGGCTCAGGTCATTGATATGGTTATTAATCAAAAGAGAAGAGTTCCAATAATCAGGAAATGGGCATCTGCAAGTTATTAATTGCTCTTGGGGACAGTATAATCCAGTAGTATCTAAATCAGAGAGAGAAAGAGAACATGCCTGCATTCATATTTATGTTTGCCTTTTTGTTTTTGAGATTTTAATTTTGTTTTATTTGTTTTTGGATTTTTTGAGACAGGGATTTATTAAGGAACCCAGGCTGGGTTTGAATTTACAATCCTTTACCTTAACCTCCCGAGTGTTAGGATTATAAGCATGTACCACTATGCCTAGCTATTCAAATCATTGTAAACTAACACTACATATAAATATAGATGACAGGGGCTGGGAAGGTGGCTTAGTGGTAGAATGCTTGTCTTGCATGCATGAAGCCCTGGGTTTGATTCCTCAGTTCCATATAAACAGAAAAATCCAGAAGTGGCACTGTAGCCCAAATGGTAGAGTGCTAGCCTTGAGCAAAAAGAAGCTCAAGACAGTGCCCAGACCCTGAGTTCAAGCACCAGGACTGGCAAAACAAAAAACAAAAAATAACATATATGACATAGTTTCAGATAGTTCCCCCCCACACATACAAATAACATCATAAATATATTTTTGGCATGTTGTTCAAAGATACCTCATGGGAACAGTTCCAGATCAATTGGTTAAAAAACTTTAATTTGTTCCTTTCAAGACTTGCTTGCTATTCCATAGAATGACATATTAGAATTCATTGAAACACATTGTAATAAGGACTTTGATTTTTCCTGTCCCTACAAGCAATGCTGTTGAACACCTTCTTGTACGAATGGTTATACCACTAGTGCTTTTATTTCTGTGGATTGATTGAGGCCCCCACCCCACCCTTTCCAGTACAAGGCCTGATTATAAACGTGTTAGGCTTTGGGAGAGTCAGGCAGATTTTCCACCTTTGCTATTACCCCAAGCAACCTTGGAAAGTACGCACACAGAGGGACCTGGACTGATTTGGGCCTCAGGCTACAGCTAGCTCACCCCAGGCTTATCAGAAGTAGGACAAAATGTAGATTTTTAAAAATTGTAATAATTGCCTGTTTCTTTCTTAAAAGCTATTACAATCCATGTCCCCAGGTAGTGTCTGAAATTGCCCTTTGTTTTGAATTCCAATAACAAATGGATACTAAGAATCTTTTTCATTTTTGCTAGCCTGATTGGTAGAGTGATAAGCTCACTCTAAATTTAATTTATCGCTTGGTTTGTTTTTTCATGGCTGGCATTCTATTACTTGAGCCACTGCTCCAGCTTTTTAATGGCTATGTGGAGACCAGAGTCTCACAGAATTTTCTGATCAGACTGGCTTTGAACCTTATCCTCAGATCTCTGCCTCCTGAATAGCCCAGCATGGTAACTATTTCTTAAATAGTTGTGCATTTCTAGTTTTTGCAAAGAAGGTCTCTGTGGCGCTGAGAATTAACCTGGATTTTCTTGCAGGATTTTAGTTTGATTTTCATCTTGAGGTCTTTGATACACTTTGATTTTTTTAAAATAAAGTGAGAAGCAGTGTCCTGGGCATTTTGGATCTTCCAGATCACATATGATAGATGCCTGAGATCTTGAGTTTGGGGGGCCGTTTTCCCCATTCTCATGCTGGCACCTTTGCCCACATCCCCTGTCTCTTTCCTGGGCCAGTGTGGGAATGGGGCTCTGTGGCTCCTGCCAGGGAGTGGTTGCAGTGCCTCTACCTAGGAGTGTGGAGGCCACATGTGTCCCTGTGAGTTCTCACTAGTCCATGCCCCAAAACTGTGTCACGCCCTGCCTTAGTGGCCACCACAACCCCCCAGAGCTCCCTAATGCCCTCTTATGACTGTGGGATTGATTTGGATCTCTGTCTGGCTCCTGACCATCTTTCTCCTTCCCTTCCTCTCCCTTCTTCCCCCTTCTCTTTTTCCATTTCCTTTTTCCTTTTCTGAACTTAGGGCCTCCTGAGACACATCTCCAGCCCTTTATTTCACAGATTATTCATGAAATAGGGTCTCACGCCTTGCCTAGGTATGCCTCTGGACCTTGATCTACCTATTGTAGGCTTCTTATAATAGCTAGGATGATAAGGATGTGCCACCATGCTCAGCTTCTTTCTGTGGAGATGGAGGCTCTCATACTTTTCTGCTCAGGATAGCCTGGAACAGCAATTCTCCTGATTTTAGCTTCCTTCAACTCCAGAATCTGTAGCTAGGATAAGATGCACCACCATGTCAGTTAATTGGTTGAGGAAAGGGTCTCACATAAGTGTCTGGGGTGGCCTAGAACCATGATCCGCCCAATCTCAACCTCTCAACTAGCTGGGATTATAGATGCAAGCCACTGGTGCTCCGCTCCCCCTCTTACTTGCTTTATTTAGCTTGTTTAGGGGACCATAATTAATGTACTGCTGTCTGACCAGCTGTCCTGTAAGTGGTAGTGTTGCCTGGAGAAGTCCCTCCTAAGAACTCTGTACTTTTGAACAGGGAACACTACAGATACAGCAGCCCCAGGCCCTGCAGAGGGGCCCCCTCTCCCTCTTGCTCTCCAGGGGCTCTGCCATTACTGCCTTCAGGTGCTGTCTCGGTGCTGCAGTTCCTGTGAAATGTCAGATCCTGTTCCAATTATATTAGTCAGCCTCCTGCCCAAGGGACTTGTAATCTTCAGGGTAGTTAGTTTTTAAACTGAAACAAAAGTAGTTAGTTCAGATTCTTAAGTACTGTTGTTAAACCACCGAGGCATGCTTCTGCATGAGCTTAATGTGCCCCGAAGAAATTACACTAAGGGGCCTGGGGAGAGTCCTATCAAAGCAAATGGTGCAGTCAAAGGGTATGCTTCATATATGGTACACCTGGGAAACAGAACCAACGGCAGAGAATTCTCTTCTGTGAGGGAGCTAGAAATCCTTACATTGTTTTTGTTTGTCCTTCCTTCCTTCCTTCCTTCCTTCC
The DNA here is from genome assembly GCF_024711535.1 of Dipodomys merriami. Classification (NCBI taxonomy): domain Eukaryota; kingdom Metazoa; phylum Chordata; class Mammalia; order Rodentia; family Heteromyidae; genus Dipodomys; species Dipodomys merriami. Next base: position 26,089,625 of record NW_027202937.1, on the reverse strand, counting down.
TTCCTTCCTTCCTTCCTTCCTTCCTTCCTTCCTTCCTTCCTTCCTTCCTTCCTTTCTTCTTTCCTTTCTCCCTCTCTTCCTTTCTCTTCCCTCCCTTCCTTTCTCCCTTCCTCCCTTTCTTCATCCTTCCCTTCCTTCCTTTCCCCCTCCCTTCCTTCTTCCTTGCCTCCCTCCCTTCCTTCCTTCTTTCCTTTCTCCTACTTTCCCCACATACCTATCTTCCTATCCCTAATTTGTATGTATTTGAGAAGATAGTGATTGCCCTGGGGAAATTTTCTTAGACAACTGATAAGAATCAAGACAAAGAATAGTTTCACATTTTCTAAGGTCAGAATACTTTTTTTTTGTCCCTAGAAAGAATACCATTTTCTGAATTAGAAGACAGGCCTACGGGAGCCTACATAATATGTAACAAGAAAAATGTAAGGTATGAGTATAAAATCATGCTTTTTCTTTCTTCTTAAAAAGTTTTATTTATGTATATAATAAATATGTATATATAATACATATGTGTACATATGATAAATATGTATATATATATATATATATATATAGTGTGTGTGTGTGTGTGTGTGTGTGTGTGTGTGTGTGTGTGTGTGTGTGTGTGTGTGCTGGTCCTGGAGCTTGAACTCAGGGTCTGGGTGATGTTTCTAGCTTTCATGTTCAAGGTTAGCACTCTACTACTTAAGCTGCAGTTCCATTTCCAGCTTTTTACTGGTTAGTTGGAGATAAGATTTTTTTTTTCCGGTTGTGAGGCCTGAACTCTGACCTGGGTGTTGTCCCTCAGCGCTTCAGCTCAAGGCTAGCACTCTACCACTTGAGCCATAGCACCACTTCCGGCTTTTTTCTGCTTATGTACTGAGGAATTGAACCCAGGGCCTCATTCATGCAAGGCAAGCACTCTACCACTGAGCCACCTTCTCAGCCCTGAGATAAAAATCTTATAAACTTTCCCAAGTGAAATCTTCAGATCTCAGCCTCTTGAGTAGCTGGGATTGTAGGAGTGAGTTACCAGTGCCCAGCATTATCATTATCTTTAAGTAGTGTACAAAAGATTATTAGTTTTTTTCTTTTTTAGCAGCATTAGGTAATGGAGTTTGAACTCAGGGTCTCAAACTTGCTAGACTTGTGCTCTACCACCTGAGCTACACCTGTTGTCCTTTTTGTTTTGGTCTCTTTTTCAAGCTTGGACAGACTTTGGACTGCAGTCCTACTTCTGCTGCTTATATGGGTGAGATTACAGGCCTGAAACATCATAGCTGACTTGTTTTTATTGAAATAGTGTCTTGCTATATTTTTTTTGCCTGAGCTGGATTTTAATGGTTCTCCCCAATCTCCACCTCATAAATAAGGTGAGATTACAATCCTGTGATGTGCACTGCTCACAATCGCCAAGATTTAGAAACAACGTAGATGCCCCACTACTGATGAGTGGATCCAAAAATTGTGCTACCTAGACACAATGGAATATTATGCAGCCATTAGAAAGAACAAAATAATAGCATTTGCAGGAAAATGGATGGAACTAGAGCAAATTATTTTGAGCGAAGTAAGCCAAGAACAAAGAGACAAATGGCACATGGTCTCCCGGATATGTGGATGCTAAAGCCAAAATACAAGAAGATATGGCAAACAGGACTCAGGAAGCAAAGGACAGCCACCCATTTTGTCATATCATTGCTAAATGACTCCATGTTCTAGACCACATATATGATAGATATATGCACGCAACAGAGGGAAGCCAGGAGGAGGAACAGAATAAGTAGGAACAGCCCACACAAAGCAAAAGGAAAGAAAAGTAAACAGCACCTGATGTGGAAAAAATAACTTGTAATGTCAAAGCTCATAGAATTCACAAACTGTATAGATCATGATAATGACAATTTGCCTTGTGAAAGTTAAACTGTGTTTGTGACTCTAAAAAACAAACAAACAAACAAAACAATCCTGTGATGTTATTACCAGCCTAGGGTACAGCTTACAAATATAGTTTTTTATTTTATTTTATGTTTTTGTTGGTCATGGGGCTTGAACTCTGGGCCTGGGCACTGTCCCAGTGCTCTACTACTTGAGCCACAGTGCCATGTCACTTCCAGTTTTCTGGTGGTTAATTGGAGATAAGAGTCTCAAAGACTTGGGCTGGGAAGATGGCTCAGTGGTAGAGTGCTTGCCTTGTATGCATGAGGGCCTGGGTTCAATTCACCAGCACCACATAAGCAGAAAAGGCCGGAAGTGGCACTGTGGCTTAAGTGGTAGAGCACCATCCTTGAGCTGAAGAGCTCAGGGACAGTGCCCAGGCCCCATAACTGAAAAAAAGAAAGTCTCACGGACTTCCTTGCCCGAGCTGGCTTTGAACCACGATCCTCAGATCTCAGCCTCCTGAGGAGCTAGGATTACAGGTGTGAGCCACTGGTGCCTGGCCTTCCTTTCTTTTCTTTTTCTTTTATTTCTTTTCTTTTCTTTTCTTTTCTTTTCTTTTCCTTCCTTCCTTCCTTCCTTCCTTCCTTCCTTCCTTCCTTCCTTCCTTCCTCCTTTCCTTCCTTCCTTCCTTCCTTCCTCCCTTCCTTCCTTCCTTCCTTCCTTCCTTCCTTCCTTCCTTCCTTCCTTCCTTCCTTCCTTCCTCTCCTTCTTTCTTTCATCTTTTTCTTTTTCTTCATCATCACCATCATCATCATCATCTAATAAAATTGCTCTAAAGCCAGGTGATAGTGGCTCATGATTGTAATCTAAGCTCAGGAGGATGAGATCTGAGGCACATAGTTCAAAGCTAGCCTGAGCAGAAAAGTGTGAGACTCTTATCTCCAATTAACCAGCAAAAAATAGAGCATGAGTCTTGAGTGAAAAAGCTAAGGGACAACGCCCAAGCCCAAACCCCAGTAACAGCCCGCGCGTGCGCGCGCACGCACGGACGCAGGCACACACACACACACACACACACACATCATTCTAAAACAATTCAGTGTTGGTGGTCAGGGCAATAGAAGAAGGGCAGGAAGAAAGGATGTTGAGGATGGGGAGCTCTGTGTGCCTGGGAGCAGCTATTATTTGGGCCCAAGTCAAGGCTGAGGTTCCCAGAACCTGGGAAGGTTTTGGAAATGGGGATGGAGAAGGGAGCGATAGAATTTCAATTTAAGAACCAAGATTGCAGTTCCTTCTTTGTACTTTAAGCCATTCCTAATCCTGGTCTTGAGTTACCAGTTAGGACCGCTGCTGTTGATTTTAGTAAGATTGTACCAGTCCACCCAGCCCAGCCATGCTTTGTTCAGAAGCAAGTTATTTCCCCTCTCCTCTTTGTGGCTAGAGCAACTTCAGCAAGTAGGAAATATCTAATATTTGCTTATCTCAGTGAAAAAAAGAAATGACCTAAGTATGAAGGAGACTTTTCAGGGATGAGAACCAGTGGGAGGAGAACGTGAAGGGAGAAGGGGGAAGGGAAGTAAATATGATGAAGTACCTCATATGCTTATATGAAAGTAGAATAATGTAACTGTTAAAAGTGTTCAGAGATGTGCAGAGTGAAGTGATCAAAGTACATCATGTGTATGTGTGGAAATATCACAATGAGACTCCTCTTACAATTAATATACAATAAGAAAAAAGAAAAAAGAAGTAGGCAACAGGGGAGTGGGAGGCTCCTGCTGCTGCAGATTTTCCAGGGCTTTTAGAGGACAGCCATGGGCTGTGGGAAGGTGCTTAACCTAGGAGAGAAGGATGGTCAAGGAACAGGGAGCGTTAGGAATTAAAGCGGTCAGGCCAGGATCTAGAAGTGAATGGCAGGGGGGGGGGGGGGGAGGGGGGACGGAGCCCGCGGGGGAGGGGGAGGAAGGAAGAGGGAGAGAGAAGCAGAGAGAGGCAGAGAGACAGAGACTTTTTTCCAAACATTTCTTTTTCGAGATTGACTACATCAATTTCACAACACTGTGGCACAGGTATACTTAAAGTCACAAACACCTTTTAAGCTTCACTATCATTATCTGAATCTACATAGCTTATGAACTCTATGACTTTTAACAATGAAACTATTTCTTACAAATCAAGTGATATGTACATTTCTTTCCTTTTGCTTAGTATCAGCTGTTCCCTCTTTCTCTCTCATTCCCTTCCTCCCACCACCGTCCTTGAGTTGCTTAGTTCATTTTTATCAATGTCCAGCACAGCTGCTGGGCCCCTCGGCTGTATTTTTCACCCACTTTCCACTGATCCTATGCTCTGCTCCCTCTTTCCCTCAGATATATGGTGTACATGTATATATCATATATGAGGTAAAGAATACAGAGTCATCTAAAAATGATAGGACAAATGAAGAAGATGACTGTTTCCTTATCTTTGGGGTTCTTTTCAGCATGCATATTATTTTATATACAAATGAAGAGGTGTTTGGGTATTACAATTTGGTGCTTTTCTCCTGAGACTTTCCTCTTTTGGTCTCACTGTGCATGGGTCACTTGAGTCCTGTTTACTTTGTCAAATGCTATTGTGTTTTAAATCTAACATCCATATATCAGGGAGAACATGTGTGAGAGAGAGACTTTTGTCCTGGAAAACATTTGCAGATCCTGAAAAGGAGAATAAAAGATTGAGCTGTACTTTTTGAAACTCCATAAAAGCTAAGAATCAAGACTTGGATCATAGGAGGAGCCCTGGGATGCACTGCACAACATGGAATTGGAACCCGAATGAGCTGGTTCTAGAAGCTGGGGAGAGGGGGAGAGGTGTAGTGACCGCCTACTCGACCAGCGAGGAAAAACGACCACCACTCCAGGAGTCTTCTCAGATCACGCTTTATTGGAGAGCCTTTTAGTTGTAGGAGAGCTTGGGCGCGAGAGAGCGTGCACCCGAAACACAGCCGCTTATATAGGGAATTCGAACACGGGTCTTTTCTATTGTTGGTCGCCTGCCTTTTACCGTCACCAGGTGTCATGGGATTGGCTGGGGACACTACCTTGCTCGCGCACGCGCACAGCCCAGGCGTCCCGCCAAGCACCGTCTGGAGTGGTAATCCTCAAAATTGCAAGGGAGTGGGCGGAGTCTCGCCTCGGCTCCCTACAGTTCCCCCTTCTTTGTTTTATGGCAACAGGTAAGAGTAGAGGTTGGGCCTCTGTCTAAGACATTAATGAGAGGACCTTGCACTGGCCTTCGCCTGAGGGGCGCGCCTTCCCCAGTGATGACCAGGCCCGTCCGATGCCTTTTTTGCAGAGGTGGGATCTTGGGCATCAACCCACTTGCAACCCAGCATGCTCTTCTTGAGGAGATGAGAACCATCTCCTCAAGTGCAGTGCACTTGCCTTGCACCCTGTCCCAAATTGCATACCTGTCCCGGTGCAATGGGATCCCCTGATCCCTCGGGGTGCTAAGGCTATGCAGGATGGTAAGGCTTAACTGCCTCTCAGGGCCGACAGCCAAATCTGGGGTGAGGATCCACTCTCCAAAGCGGCTAATGCTTGCAAGATAACAACCTTGTCCCTTCTGGTTTGGGCTCGAAGGCGACAGACCAACCATAGGCAGACCACGCATCCTCCCAAGCAGCAGGCTAAAAACATTCCGACTCCCACCCGCTCTTTGGAAAAGGACACCACAGAGGCAATCCAGTCAGTAAATTGTAACAGCCCACAGCATCATTGGTTTAGCTATCACAGGGATTGCTATTAGCACTGTTGCTAACAGCAGGAAGATCAGCTGAGTGGATGGCATCTTCAAGATGGGGTTCTTCTGCAGTCTCCACTGGCCTGGTCAGTCTCGTTGGCACCCAGTGAGGTACTTCTTGACTCTGTGGAAAAACACAAACAGCTCCCCTGGATCTCGTTATTACCGGATCCGGTCCATACCATTTATTATTAATAACATCCTTCCACATAACCATGTCTTTAGTATCCATGGAGTCTCTTGTCATATGCCGATCTGCGGCAGACTGATCGTTGTCATTTAGAATTAAAAAATTAAGGGTAAAGAGCGCAAGAGAAAGTCTTTCCCTGGGGGACGCGGACTCAGCAACTCCCCCTTTTTGTTTTTGAAGCATTTCTTTTATGCTTCTATTAGCTCTTTCCACTATACCTTGTCCTTGAGGATTGTAGGGCAATCCAGTGGTGTGGGCAACCTGCATTTGTGCGCAAAAGGCGCGAAAACCATGGGAAGTATAAGCAGGGCCATTATCCGTCTTGAGTCTAAGGGGCTTTCCCCAAGCTGCCCAAGCTTCTAAGCAGTGTATTCTGACGTGAGACACCTTTTCTCCTGCCAAAGGTGTGGCATGAATGACACCGGAAAAGGTGTCCACAGACACATGTAAATATTTCAACTTACCAAATTCCGTCAGATGAGTAACATCCATTTGCCATAGGGCATTTGGTCTCAACCCCCTGGGGTTTACCCCCACATGGGGAGGATGAAGAAAGGTAACACAAGATTTACAGGCTTTAACAATATCTCTTGCCACATGCCTGGACAAATTATATCTTTTCCTAAGGGTATTAGCAGGTACATGATACAATCTATGAAAGTCTTTTGCCAATTCTACAGGATCAGCAGCGACCAGAGCCATAGCCCGAGTTGCCTGGTCCACCAAATCATTACACTTTGCCATCGGGCCCGGCAATATAGAGTGGGCACGAATATGTCCAATATAAAAAGGATGTTTTCTGTTTAAGATAAGGGATTGAATCTGTAACAAAACATTAGAAATTGTACTGGCCTGCTTAATTGAAGCAGCAACTTCAAGAGAAGCAACGGCATTTACAACATATAATGAATCAGAAAATAAGTTAAAAGGTTGATCAAATCTTTTAAAAACTTCAAGCACAATTAAACATTCAACAGCCTGTGGGACATTCGGCCGAAAATTAAAAACTACCGGCTGTTTGTGTCCTTGAACAAAAAAGGCACCTTGTCCAGATTTTGATCCATCCGTAAAGATGGTCAGAGCATCAGCCAAGGGCTCCTTTGAAGTGACAACAGGAAAATACACTAAATTTTTGTTAACTATGGCAAGCAGAGGATGCTTAGGATAATGATTATCAATTACATTTGGAAATGAGCAAACAAGAATTGCCCACATATCCATTGTGGCTGCTAAAATTTCAACTTGCTCACGGGTGTATGGAATAATTAATTTATCTGGAATTTTTGCAAAATGCATTAAACAATACTTCATACCCAAAATTGCCTGTTTAGCCACTAATTCAGGAAAATATTGAACAGTTTTTGCTCCCACAGAATTGCCGTGGAGCCACAATAAGGGGCCATTTTGCCAAAGAACCCCCGTGGGATAATTTTTTGTTTTTAATATACATAAATCAATAGGTAATTTTAAATCAACCCGTGAAAGTTGAGCCCTAGACAAAGCTGCCTCAACCTTTTGTAGGGAATTTAGTGCTAAAGGTGTCAGGGATCTAGAGGAGGTGACTTCAGGGTCGCCCTCCAAAATAGCAAATAAAGGTAACAACTCTGACCGAGGGAGATTAAGAAACCCCCTTATCCAATTAATATCTCCTGCCAATTGCTGAAAATCATTAAGTGTTTTAAGATGACCAGTTCGAATGGAAAGTTTTTGTGGTTTAATCTCAGTAGGGGAAACAATGGTTCCCAGAAATTGAACAACACTAGTCTGCTGAACCTTCTCAGGGGCAATAATTAATCCTTTATTAGCTAAGGTCTCCGTTACCTGCCCAAACACTTTATGAAGAGTCTCTACCGAGGGAGCAGCCAACAAGATATCATCCATATAATGGACAATCCGTACTTTTGGAAATTTTTCCCTAACAGGGGTTAATGCAGCCCCCACGAACAATTGACAAATTGTTGGGCTATTAGCCATCCCTTGGGGGAGAACTTTCCACTGATAGCGAGCATCCGGGGTTTCATGATTAACCGAGGGCAAAGTAAAGGCAAAGCGCTCCCTATCCTTTTCATAAAGAGGTATGGAAAAAAAGCAATCCTTAATGTCTAAGGCCAGAATAGGCCACTCCCTAGGTAACGCAGACAGCAGTGGAAGTCCCCTTTGGATGGGTCCCATAATTTGCATCTGGGCATTTACTGCTCTAAGGTCATGTAATAATCTCCATTTTCCGGAGGCCTTTTTGATAACAAAAATTGGGGTATTCCAAGATGACACTGAAGGCTCAACATGCCCCAGCTGCAGCTGTTCCTGGACAAGAGTTTGAGCCGCTTCCAATTTTTCTCGAGAGAGGGGCCACTGAGGAACCCACACCGCCTTTTGTGTTAACCAAGGTATGGGTACCACACCTTCAGTGGAAGCTTTGTTTTCAGAGGCCCCTAAGAAAAACCCAAACCCTTCCTGTCCTGTTTAGGAAGTGGCTCTATCGGCTCCTTGCGTCCTTGGAGACGCCGACCAAGCCCCAAGGCTGGCACAAATCCTTGCTGTTTCATCATATTCTGACTGGCCTCAGAATAATCATTAGTTAAAGTTAACTTTAGCTGTTGCTGCACATCTCTTCCCCAAAGATTGACAGGGACGTCTACCACAAATGGCTGCATTTTTCCAACCTGGCCTTCGTCTGTTCTCCAAGTCAATTCTTTCGCACTTAACTGTGGGGCATCAGCATAGCCCAGCCCTTGCAAGGTCTGGGAGGATTTCTGAGTTGGCCATTGCTTTGGCCACTCCCCTCTTTGGATGATGCTTCGATCTGCCCCTGTATCCACCAGTCCCTCAAATCTTTTCCCTTCTACTTGGAGAGTTAACATGGGTCTTTGGTCTAAAGTTATGGACAGGCATGTAAGGTCGACTCCAGTGGAGCCTAGCCCTTTATCTCCTCTCTCTATCTCCTTAGCAGGGAAGTTGCCATGAAGAGAAGGCAAAAGCAGGAGCTGTGCAATTCTATCCCCGGGAGAAATGGACACCACTCCATGGGGGACATGGCAGAGGACCTTGATAGTCCCCGTATAGTCAGGGTCAATTACTCCCGGGAAAATTATTAATCCTCTCATTGTGGAGGAGGAGCGTCCTAAAACTATTCCTACAGTGCCTTCATCTAGGGGTCCTGTCATGTCTGTCTCCACAATCTGGACTCCCATCTGCTGTGTTAATACCCGTCCGGAGGTGGCACAGAGGTCCAACCCTGCGGAGCCTGAGGTTGCTCTTCTTGGCTGGGGGGTTGTAGCAGGTGCTGTCCGGGAGCCAGAGTCTGAAATGCCCCATAAACTTTCGGGCCCTGGGGACGAGGGCCCTTCTCTCCGTTTTTTGGCTCCTGTTCCGAATTAGTGTTTGGAGTAATTTGGGGGATAAAATGTCCATTGATGTCTCTAACTGACCTGCATTCGTTGACCCAATGCTTTCCCTTTTTACAACGAGGACACACTCCTGGAGTCCTTGGCGGCCTGGGTATGTTTTGTGCAGGACCACCATTTTGTGGGCATTGCTGTCTAAAATGTCCCAACTGACCACACCGGAAACACCCTTTTCCTTTACTATCTTTTGCGGCCCCGGCAGCCGACAAGACAGCAGCTGCCAGCCCCGCATTGGTCAGGGGGCCACCTACTTCTCTGCAGGCTTTTAACCAAGCTTCTAGGCTTTGGGTTCTTACTGGGGTAATTGCCCTCTGACATTCCTTGGTGCTTTGTTCAAAAATGATTTGTTGTACAAATGGCATGGCTGTTTCCAGATTTCCTAACACCCGCTCGGCTGTCTCTAGCATACGGGCAACAAAATCAGAAAATGGCTCATTAGGGGCCTGCATGATTTTTGTTAGATTGCCAGCCACCTCTCCCTTGTTTGGGAGGGCTCGCCAGGACATGTAAAAAACCTCGTTTACCTGGCGGTATACTTCAAAGGGATATCCTGTCTGGTCTACCGAGTAGATTCCCTGCCCGAGAAGCATGTCTACGGTCCAGTCCGGGTGCCCGTCACGGACATTTTGTCTGTATTGGGCTTGAGCCTTGTCTTGAACAATAGACCGGAGATCGAGGTACTGCCCATGATTAAGGCAGGTACGGGCTACCTCAAACCAGTCCGTGGGCGTCATGGCATTGAAGGTCAGTCTTCGGAGCAAGGCAGTGGTATAATTAGCCGTCACTCCATAAGTCCGGACTGCCTCAACTAAATCCTTAAGCTGGGAGTAGGAAACCGGCTCAAAATTTCTTTCAGCAGTAATCGGATTTTCAAAAACTGGGAAAGCAGCTGCCAGCTGCGACCAGGTATTTTCTTTAATAAAGTGACTCTTCCCTGCCGGCGGGCACGGCGGGGGGGCCGACGGGTGAGGGCCAGCTCCGTTTCCTCTCCCTGGCTGTTGCGGTACTCCCACCCCTAGGGGGCGCCACCCTCCATATTTGTCTGCCACGTGCTCCGCCGCAGCCTCTTCTAACTCTTCACTATCAGCTGGATCGAGCTGCTCTCCCTCCTCCTCTAACATTTCTTCCTCTGAGTCACTCACAAGATTACTATATTCTTGGTCCCGCCCTTCCACATGTAGGGCTGAGAACCGGTTTGCTTTTAAAGAAGGGCACGGAGGTCTCCTTGAGACCCCCTCCCTAAAACCCTTCTCCTTTTGTGAGGGCTGCAGCCCCTCTCGCTTCAATTCTTTAGGATCCTTCTGTCTTTTTTCCCTTTTTCTTTTAGGCCTCTTTTCCTCCCCATTACTGTATACTGACTCTGATAGACTATCCTGATGCTGCGTTAGTACTTTGCGTCCTTCCTGGATTAAATCAAACCCTCCCTCCTCGAGGCAAGTGCGCACCATCAAAAAGACAAGCCACAAGGGAAGAAGCAATGCAAGCAACCAATAAATATCTAAATCTACAGTGAACAGCATACCGGGGGATGTTTACCAACGTCTCCTCTCCGCGTGTTGAGTTCTGGCTCCAATTCGGCCTCTCGCGCGGGTCCCGTCCCAGGTTCGTTCCCGGGTTTCGGCACCAGTTGTAGTGACCGCCTACTCGACCAGCGAGGAAAAACGACCACCACTCCAGGAGTCTTCTCAGATCACGCTTTATTGGAGAGCCTTTTAGTTGTAGGAGAGCTTGGGCGCGAGAGAGCGTGCACCCGAAACACAGCCGCTTATATAGGGAATTCGAACACGGGTCTTTTCTATTGTTGGTCGCCTGCCTTTTACCGTCACCAGGTGTCATGGGATTGGCTGGGGACACTACCTTGCTCGCGCACGCGCACAGCCCAGGCGTCCCGCCAAGCACCGTCTGGAGTGGTAATCCTCAAAATTGCAAGGGAGTGGGCGGAGTCTCGCCTCGGCTCCCTACAGAGAGGTATTGAGAACTGGAAGAGGCTGCATATGAGCCACTGCCTCTCTTGGCATGATAATCTAAAATTCAAGAATTAATAGAGCAAAGCTGAATTTCCAACAGTGCCCCCAGCAACAGTGCCACAAATAGCAAGAATCTTGTCTTGGAGCATCACGTTTAATCTTCAAATGTTAAATTGTTTTGGGAAGTATTCTCCCAAAGTTGGGAATAAGATAATGTCCTCTAGCTCTACAATTATTTAACATTGCATTGGGATGTTGCTTAATGCAATTAAGTAAGAGAAAATTCAACACATAAACATCATGCAAAGGAAGAAGCCTACTATTCATTTGCAGAAAATTTAATTCCTATATGAAAGATGTCCAAGAATTGGAGGGGAAAATACTATAAAAATAAGAGAGTAAGATAATAAAATGGGACTGGGAAAGTGGCTCAGTGGCAGAGTGCTTGCCTCACATGCATGAGGCCCTGGATTCGATTCCTCAGACTACATAAGCAGAAAAAGCCAGAAGTGGCATTGTGGCTCAAGTGGTAGAGCTCTAGCCTTGAGCTGAAGAGCTGAAGGACAACGCCCAGAGTTCAGGCACCACAACCACCACCACCATCACCACCACCACCACCAACAAAATAATAAAATGGTGTCAATTACTTTGACATATATGTGCATATATACAATGTAAGTAGTTTGAAGAAGTATATACAAAAACTCTCTTAAGGATTTAGACATAAACCAACAAGAAACAGGCAAAAATAAGAAAACTGTAAAATATTTCTGAAAGTCTTAAAAATAACTGAACAAATTATTGAATAGGAAACTTGGTGCCATTAACTGGTTATTTCTCTTTTAGTTCTAGATTTAATACACCCTCAATAAAAATTTCCCTAGATTTTCTTTCCTGGAACTAGACAAGTTGGGCAAAAAAGTTTGCATGGAAGATTAAACACATCAGAATAGCCAGGGAATATTTGGAAAGAACAGAAATGTAGTGTACAGTTAATCCTATCAGAATAGAGCGAAACATCATAAATCCCCTAAAGTAAAAGCTGAGAGATTGTGGCTGAGGGAAAGACTTCACTACATGGCATCAGAGTAGGGCATCCAGAAATGTGTCTAAGGTAAATTTAGTAGATAGCAAAGCAAGCACTGCTGAATAAATTATGTCATTCTACTCAAGGAATCAATGTGAGAGAGTTGCATTCAAACCAACACTGTCTGCAAGAGAGAATAGAAAGTCAAATTAATCTCATGAACTGAGAGCATATCTTTCTCTGAAAAGATTAAGAAATGTGGCTGGTTGTATTTTTCTATTGTTCCTAATTGAACTGATGATCATGCAAAGTCCACTTGCTAAAGCTGCTAATTAGGGGTGAGGGTGGTGTGAAGCATGCCCCCTAGTAACCGTTTTCTTTTTTTAAAAAAAATCTCTTCTCATTTTCCCCAAGTGTTTCTACCAAAAACTTTGTCTTGACCAAACCAGTTGTCCAAGTTTTACCAATTTTGTTCTGAAACATTTCACATTTTTTTTTACAGCATGGAAAAATGATTCATTTTAATGGACAAGAGAGCTTGTTCAGCATTTCCAAAGTGAATTATTACCTTCAACAAAGAAAGTTTCAGGCAGAAAGGCTGATTTTTCATACGCAACTGAAAGCAGAGGCATCAGATGACTGTGTGCTGAGGTTTTGGTTCCCTGGTCCCTGCTGCGGAGCCCAGTGACCATCGCCACTTGCTGCGGCTCAGCCCTGGAACAATGGACACTTGCCCAGAACACAGAACCCAGCAGGGGGATTCTTCACTAGCTGGACTTGCTTATAGTTCACAATTTGAATGCTATTCTATGTATATTTGTTTATATGCTACTCAGGCTGAACACTGGAACCTCTGAGAAGTTGCTTGCTCTTGTACTGGAAGATGTCTCTTCATGGAGGACAGGAAGATGGAGGGAGGGGTTTGGAATGGGCCCAGCTACCCTGAGAGCCCAGACAAAACCTCCAGAGTGACTGAGGAAATAAATGACTGGAATGATTTTTTTTTTTTTTTTTTATCCAGCAACGGACTGAGAAGTGTGGAAAAATCCTTGGTAATGGAGAGGACAAGCAGGAACAGAGGCTGGGGTTAGGAATTAGAGGTATGAGGTGATTCATGAAAGATGAAAAATCAGGCCAGGGAGGAAACTGGTGCTTGGGGCCAGGTGTGAGCCAAAGAGGCAGGAGAAGGCGGTGTGTGAGGAGAAGATGTATTTGGGGCTGGAGCATGTGTGGGCAGGACCTGGCATGGGAAATGGGTGTTGGACAAGGAGAGCTTAGCATCCCATACTAAGCATACCACTGGGTACCAAGTCAAGTGGCACCATCCTATTGAATCGTGATGAGAAAGGGTAGTGGGCATGGAGTCAGGGAGGCAGTCAGGAAGCCTTGTGCTTGTCCAGCTGTCCGTGTCTGTGACTGGCATTTAGAAGTCTGCCAGGGAAGTAGGAAAAAAGACATAGAGGCCAATGTCTATTGTTGATGGCCAATGACTGGATTTGGAGCCTGGAGAGTTAGCGTGATTTTGGTTTCTGGCTTCACTGAGTAGGTCAATGGTAATGTCACTTGCTAAGCCAGACTCTATCAGTAGAAGTTGTCTGCAGAAATGCTAGCACAGTGGCTGTATACTGGAGGGGATGAAAAAGGTGGAGAAAGCTTGAGACTGCGCTATAGAAAATGCCACGCTGACCAGAGACAGGCGAAACCAGGTTTGAGTCAACTGAGGGACAATGAATAGCACAGGCTATATGGGTGTGTGATTCCCCCCATCCCCCTGGACTTGTGAGATTGGTGGGTGCTAACTGATACTCCCACTGGAGCAGATGTCTCTTAAAATCAGAGCTAGATGCTAAAGTGTCCCATTGATTGGAGACATAGGGGGAGGATGATGAAAAGAGTGACATGGACCAAGATGCATTGTACTCACAAACTAACATATTGAATTGGAATCCCCTTGTACAACTACTTAAAGATATTTTTAAAGTTTCAATACAAAATGTCCCATCCAACAAATATCACAAGATCAGAGTGCCCCAAATATCTATCAATGAGTGAATGAATGGGTAAGCAACATATAGTTTCTCCTCATGGTAGAATATTATTCAGCCTTGAAGAATAAGAAATTTTCTTTCTTTTTTTTTTTTTTTTGGTCCGGTCGTGGGGCCTGAACTCTGGGCCTGGGCGTTGTCCCTCAGCTCTTCAGCTCAAGGCTAGCACTCTACCACTTGAGCCACAGCGCCACTTCCGGCTTTTTTTTTCTTATGTGGTGCTGAGGAATCGAACCCAGGGCCTCAGGCATGCAAGGCAAGCGCTCTACCACTGAGCCACCTTCCCAGCCCCAAGAATAAGAAATTTTCCAATGTAGGATGCAATATAGATGAAACTTGGGGACATTGTGCTAATCACAAAAGGAGAAAATATTTCCTGATTTCACGTGAATAGTAGAACATATAGAAATAGGAGGTAGAAGGGGGTTTGGAGGTAATGGAAAGTGGGGGGGGCTGCTGTTTAGTGGGACAAAGTTTCAGTTCTACAAGAGGGAGATGTTTTGAAGCATGCTGTGAAACAGGGTAAACATACCTAGTACTAATGACCAAGTACAAGTGGGGATGAATGGTTGGAGATGGGTTCTCGAGACACACTGCTGGGCCAGCACTCACAGGTGCTGGGTTCTATCCTCAGATTAAAAAAATAAAATGGAGATGGGACAGTTGATATTATGTGTTTTTTATGACAATTAAAGTGGGTGTGGTGGCACACACTTGTAAACCTAACGCTGGGGAAGCGGAGACAGAGGATCCAAGTTCAAGGACAGTCTGAGTGACAAAGCAAGCTTTAAGACAGTTTGGAATACTTATGAGACTTTATCTCAACTTTTTTTTCTAATTTAAAAAGACATGGTATAGCTGGGTGTGGGTGGCTCACACCTATAGTTCTGGCTACTCAGAAGGCTGAGATCTGAGGATTGTGGTTCAAAGTCAGCCTGGGCAAGAAAGTCTGTGAGACTTTTTATCTCTAATTAGCACTCAAATAGCTAGAAGTGGAGCTGTGGTTCAAGTGGTAGAGCCTTAAGTAGAAAAGCTCAGAGACAATCAAAAATCAAGGTCTCATTAATGTAGCTGAGTGGATGGCTTGTTTCCTCTCCCCATGTTGGTTCTTACTGGTCCAGAGGCATGCTCAGCTTTGTGCCTGCTGTCCTGACACCTGGGAATTGATTTTTGTCCATGACCCGGGGAGTCACATCTCCAAGAAACTCAATGATTTCTGTGGCCTGTCCAGTAGTGTCTCAGAGAGGAAGAGCATCAGGACTGACCCTTTCCAACTTTTGGTTTGTGAATGACATAGAGAACTGATCTCTTTTATTCTGTCTTGTATTATGTCTTGACAAATCTGACTTGTATCATTCAGCACAAGACAGCAAAAAGAAAAAAATAAGGAGAAGAAAAGCCTAAGTGTTTTCATTGACCTTCCATTGGCTATAGATAAAAGGATAGGAAGGAGGAAAAGAGAAAGCTTTGGAACAGGAAGCCAGTCCTAGGAAACGTATTCTGGATGCATTGGGGATTAACAGCCCAGAAAGTTCCTATGTCTACAGACATCCCGGAATGTGAACTGTTTTCTGTTGGTTTCCCCTGAGCTGTTACCTGATTCACTTTCCTTATGTGTTTCCCTTTCTGTCTTCCAGACTTTCCAATTACAAGCATAGTGTCTCACTCCATTCCCTCACCCTCTCAATGGCATGGAAAAACTTCCTCACTGCACACACACATTCTGCCCAGGGCTGGCACCTCTGGATGGTGGGGAAACACGGCACTCCGCTTACTTACAAGCAATAGGCAGAAATGACACAAGAATCACATTAGCCAACTGGGGCAGTCACCACCAATGAAAGCATAAAGATGATACAAGCATCTGTCACACTAAAAGGATACATTGTCTGATTAATACTGTCTGACGACACCATCTTTGCAAAAAGGAGTGCATTGAGTCTCCAGGCATCTCTCAAATGTGAACTCCAACCTCAGGAATTTACGGCACTGAAATCACATAGTCATCCTGCAACAACCAGTGATGCAAAGTTACTTAGTGACAGACATAGACGTGATATTAGTTTTTCTTTATTATCTTTAAGGATCCAGCAAGTCTTTTTTTTTCCTTAAAAAAAGGCTTCATCACTGTGGGAATGATGGAACAAAGTTGGAGGGTGGTTCCATTCATTTTGTCAGTCAACAAGCATGATCTCAAGATGAAGATGAAGCATAGTCCCAGATGCCATAGATCTGAAATATAATCGGGGGCAATGCACAGACACGTAGTAGTTTCGCTGTGCTTGTAGAGCATTGAAAATTATTTTCAAGCCTTGTTTTCAACAACACTGAGCCAGGGTTTCATTAGCATCCCTGTTACCCAGCGGTAAAGCTAAATTCCCCTCCGCAGCGGTTGTTTCCCCACCAGACCACAAGGGGGAGCAGCGCGAGGCAGTCCTTCAAGGGCTCCAAGCAAATAAACTTGACTTTAGACTAGTAAAATGCTGGCTACTAGAGGAAAAGCTTTAAAACACTCCGGGTGATGCTCAAAGACTTGTGTTACACGGTCACGGCGACCCAATACCTGACATAAACAAGGGAAACGTCGCTGAGTTTGGCTCCTCATTTCAGAGATTTCAGTCCATCTTCCTTGGCTGCACTGATTCTGGGGTGGGGTGAATCATCCTGGACGTGCCAGGGTACCACAGACGCTCCTCCACCTCAGGCTGGATAGGAAGAAGATGGAGAGAGGGGGGTGAGAGGGGAGGAGGGCCCAGGTACAAGGCAGCCTCCAGTGACCTACTTCTTCCAGCTTAGGCCTCACCTCCCAAAGTTTCTACCCTCTCCAAACTAGTCCCACCAACCAAAGACCAAGCCTTCCACACACTAGCCTGTGGGAGGTATTTCACTTTCCAACCATAACAGACGTGGTAATTAGGGTGAATAGGTGCTGGCCATTGGCACCAGCAAAGCAATGAAGGCCTCCCAGGGGGGAGGCCCTTCCAGTGGGCGCAGCCATCTTGAATGAGTGAACACCCCCCCTCCCTCCCCTTGATTCTCTTTGCAAGCTCTAGCCAACACGATAATTTGTGTCTAGCAAACTTTCCTCTACTCCACAGGTCTCTACACGCCCCTTCGGAGTGTTCCTTGCAGATCTTTTGTGCCCTTGTTTGCTGATTTTCCTTTGGCAAACAGGATTGGGGAAGCCCATTATTCTACTAAAACCTTCTTTGGTCCAATCCTGGGCCCTTTTCATTGTTGACTGGATGTCTAGACAGATAGGTAGAAATAATGGCTTGAGGGCAAGGATAACCTGGACTAAGTTATCCATTTACATTTTTATATCTTCCTTTAAAAAAAAATCACAGTCCTTTGTCTTGGTATCTTAACACTGGACACGACACTGAAGTAAACTGCTCCTCTGGCCAATGTTTGAAATGTCCCAGAGACCATTTATTATTATTTTTGGACATTTCAACTTCTTTAATAGAGAGTGAAGTCACAAAGACAGGGTTCTGAAAACCCCAGGTCATAATGGAGACTCATAAACTGCCTTTGGTGAGGAGTGGGGCCGTGCTGTGGCTGGGGTCTGGGCTTTCCTGACTGTCAGGCAGGCTGAGAAAACAAGGTGTGTGTTCCATCCCTCTTTGCTGACTCTTGTCCCCCTGGAAAATTTTCTGCGAGAAGACGAAATGAAGTTCACTGCCCATTAACTCAGTTTGCTGTAATTATAGTAGTTGGGGAGATGTTAGGTCTTGTTGAGATGTGGAGGTGAATTTTGTCTACCTTCCAGGCTTCAGAAGAATTTGTTTTAGAGACTGTTAATAATAAACTATGAGGTAAAAGTCAGTGTGCTGAAATTATTTTTTTCTAGAGGTTTCTTCCTTGTGTTCCAGCATCTATTCATTAAAACCTCCCCAAGGTTTATCTATTTATTTTCCCAAAGAGTTTTAACATCTCAGGGACCCTTGCTTCTTTCCTTCCTTCCTCCCTCCTCCCCCCTTTCCTCCCTCCTTCCCTTCCTCCCTTCTTTCTTTTCTCCTTTCCCTTAATGTCTTCCCTTCCTCCATCCTGCCTCCTTCCCTCCCTTCTTTTTCTCTTCTTTCTTTTTATTTTTATTTTTGTCTTAGCTATACTATATATATATATATATATATATATATATATATATATATATATTTTTTTTTTTTTTTTTTTTTTGGGTCTGGTCGTGGGGCCTGAACTCTGGGCCTGGGCGCTGTCCCTCAGCTCTACAGCTCAAGGTTAGCACTCTACCACTTGAGCCACAGCGCCACTTCCAGCTTTTTTCTTATGTGGTGCTGAGGAATCGAACCCAGGGCCTCGAGCATGCAAGGCAAGTACTCTACCACTGAGCCACCTTCCAAGCCCCTACTATATATATTTTTAAATTTAAATTTTACTGTAAAAGTGATGTACAGAGGGATTGCTGTTACATAACTCAGATAATGAGTACATTTCTTTTGGAACAGTGTTATCCTCTCCCTCATTTTTTCCCATTTTTCTTTAAAAAATTAAAAAAAAATCTATGTCTCCCAAGCTGGCCTGAAATTCCCAATTCTCTGACCTTAGCCTCCTGAGTTCTGGGATTACAGTTGTGCACCACTACATCCAACTATATTTTGAGATTTATTTATTTATTTATTTTTGGTGTGGGGCTTGAACTCTGGGCCTGGGCACTGTTCCTGAGCTCTTTAGTTCAAGGCAAGTGCTCTACCACTTGAGCCATGGAGCTACTTCTGGTTCTCTGGTGGGTTTTATTGGAGTTAAGAGTCTCCCGGAATTTCTTGTCCAGGCTGGCTTTGAACTGTGATCCTCAGATCAATTTGAAATGTTTTGCTCAGTGTTTTCCTGTCTCTTGCTCTTTGTCAGGCCCTATGCTCAGTGCCAGGCAGGTTGAGTGTATCAGTTAGGATTATAGCACAAGCTAATGCCACTGAGATAAGGATACCTTTGATGAATCAATGAAGCCACATCGATGCAGATACACAGGAAACCCTCCACGAGATTCCTCTCTCCCCAACCCTCCCTTCCTCTTCCTTTCCTTCTATTCCTCCCTCTATTCCTCCCTTCCCATTACTCCACTTGAAAATAGTGCAACTTTAGAGTTAATCAGGAAATGTTGACATAAAAAAAAAAAAAGAACTTTAAGCTGGGAATGAGCCTTAGTGCTAGATTGCTTGCCTAGCGTGCATGAAGCCCTGGGTACGATTCCTTAGTACCACTTTTACAGAAAAAGCCAGAAGCAGCACTGTGGCTCAAGTAATAGAGTGCTAGCCTTGAGCAAAAGAAGCTCAGGGACAGTGCCTAGGCCCTGAGTTCAAGACCCAGGACTGGCAAAAACAAGCAAGCAAACAAACAACAACAACAACAAAGAACTTTATTCAGGTAAGACTTAAATACAAGCAAATGAATACGTTTAAATTATATATTGTGATAAGTTAGGATGAATTATTCATTCACCTAATTAGTGTAACAATACCGATGTGTATACTGTGTGTCCAATACAGTAGTTACTAACTGCATGTAGCTATTTAAATTCAAATGAGCTACAATTAAAGGCAGTCCTTCAGCTGTACTGGTCAAATTGCAAATTCTTTTTTTTTTTTTTTAACTTTTTTTTATTGAAAGATACTGTACAGAGGGGTTAAAATTTCAAATTCTTGAAATGTCGCCTGCCAAACTGAACAGAGTAAATGGTAAGATCTTTCCAGCATCGCCAATGTTCTACAGTGTTGTGCTTCTTTCAAGCTTATCTACAAGTTCCTTTGGGGCTGGGAAGGTGGCTCAGTGGTAGAGTGCTTGCCTTGCACTGGGTTCCATTCCTTAGCACCACATAAGCAAAAAGAAAAAAGCCGGAAGTGGTGCTGTGGCTCAAGTGGTAGAGCACTAGCCTTGAGCTGAAGAGCTGAGGGACAGCACCCAGGCCCAGAGTTCAGGCCCCACGACCAGACCCCTCCCCCCCAAAAAAAGAAAAAAAAAGAAAGTTCCTTTGTGCTCTGCCCAGGGAATCACCAAACCCACCTTCTAACCCAGGATCTGTCACTCCTCATTAGAGGTGTGTCTTCTGAACTCACAATCTTTTTGTATTTGTTTCTCAGTTTGGTATTATAGGTATGTGTCAGTACACTCAGTCTGATGTTTACCTTTTCTAAAATTTTGCATAAATGGGACTAGAACCCTAGGTATCCTTTTGCGTATCTTTTTTATCATAAAGATTTTGAAGGTTATTCACGCTTACTTTCTTTTTCCTTTGTTAGTTTTTTGCTGTGTTGAATTGAATAATTTTGTATCCCATCACAAGAATGAATATTTAGATTGTTTCTAAGTTTTGGTGTTTTATAGAGTATATAAATATGTATGTATGTGTATATGTATATGTATGTATAGGTATGCCCAGACTCTAGGGCATTCTAGGGAAGCATGTTTACCATTCCTATGTCCTTAACACATCAGTGTTCTTATAGAAGTCTTTGTATAGATATATGCTTTGGGTCTCTTGGGAAAAGACCCAGGAGAGGAATTTCTAGGTAATATGGCAGGCATTGGTGGATGCCGGTGGCTGCTGTCTGTAATCCTACCTACTCAAGAGGCTGAGATCTGAGGATCAAAGCCAACCCTAGGCAGGAAAGTCTGAGAGACTCTCATCTCCAATTAACCACTAGAAAATGTGAAGTGGTATATCACAGAGCAAGCTTATGCATTATTAAAAAGGTAACATAACCATAAGCAATTCCCCTTGACAATCCAGAAAAAGTAGTGCTCTGAAGTGAGAACTCAAAAGAAAAATAAATACTAGAAATCAAACTTAGATCAGTTTTATGTGAGACATTTTTAACACTGAACATAAAATGTCCAAGCTACTTTCACAATGATCAAGAATACTGCCCATTACTGTCACAGTTTTCCAAATATTACACAATGAATTTGTAACATTTCCTTATTGCTTCCTACTGAATTGTAAGCTACAATTGTTTAAAAACCATATCACTTTTTGTTGTCATTCTTTTTCCAACAAAAAACCAAAGTGCATTGTACGACCTTTGGCCAGTCTTGTATGTGCCTTGATCCAACGCTACATGTATTCAGCTTTCAAAACTCGACAGATTTTTCATACTTCCTTAAATATGAAAGATTATGGTCTTATTGCTGAATAAAACCTAAGAAAAAAGTAAAAAAAAAAAAAAAAGAAAGAAAATGGGAAGTGGTGCTGTGGCTCAAAGTAGTAGAGTGCTAGCCTTGAACAAAGAAAGCTCAGGGACGGTGGCTAGCTCTGAGATTAAGCTCTATAACGGACTAAAATCCTAATCTTAATTTTAATAATATGGCAGGCATTGATTTAACTTGTTAGAAAACTGTCAATCTGTTTTCTAAAATGGACCATTTTACAATCTCACAAGCAGTGTAGGAGAGCTATAGTTTCTTCCTTTTTCTTTTAAGTAAGTTTCTTGAGTGTTACTTTTATTTAATTGATTTCTTGCTATTTTTTTTTTGCAGGTCCTGGGCCTTGAACTCAGGGATTAGGCACTGTTCTTGAGTCTCTTTGTGTTCAAGGTTAGCCCTCCACCATTTGAGCCACAGCGTTGCTTCTGGCTTTCTGAGTAATTTATTGGAGAAAAGAGTTTCGTGACTGGGCGCTGGTAGCTCAGGCCTGTAATCCTAGCTACTCAGAAGGCTGAGATCTGAGGATCGCAGTTCAAAGCCAGCCCAGGCAGGAAAGTCCGTGAAACTCTTATCTCCAATTAACCACCAGAAAACTGGAGGTAGTGCTATGGCTCAAGTGTTAGAGTGCTAGCCTTGAGCTGAAGAGCTGAAGAGCTGAAGTGCTCGCCCCACAACCACTACCACCACCAACAAAAAAAGAGTTTTCTGCATGGGCTGGCTTTGAACTGCAGTCCTCAGATCTTAGCCTTGTGAGTAGCTGGATTATAGATGTGAGCCACCAGCGCCTGGCTTCATTCTATCATCTTCCTTTCTCTTTTTTCTTTTTCTTTTGGTCAGCCCTAGGGCTTGAACTCAAGGCTTAGGCATTGTCTCTGAGCTGAGCTTCTTTTGCTCAAGACTAACATTCTACCACTTGAGCCAAAGTACTACTTCCAGGTTTTCCTGTTTATGTGGTACTGAAGAATCCAACCCAGGGCTGCATGCATGCTAGGCAAGCACTCTACCACTAAGCAACATTCCCAGCCCTTATACTATCTTCATATATGACTTATTTGATAGAGTTTCTGCTTGAAATTTTTGTCTAGTTACAAAAGTAAACAATTAGCTCTCATATTCGGATATAAATTCATAGCTGATAAATGTTTTCTCCTTGCCTGGAGCTTAAATGTTATTTTCAATTCATTTTTTATCAAATTAGACTTGATGAATTTAAATTTATTTATGTTGTACTTTTTAATGTTCCATTTATGAAACTTTTGTCTGCTTAACAATACAGAGATTTTCTTCTAGCGGTTTTAGAGTTTAAGTTTTACACTCCCTTTATGATCCATCTGAGTTGATTGACTTTTTGTGTAAGATAAATTGCTTGCTACAGAGTGATTTAGTTGTTCCAGCACCATTTTTCAAAACACAGTCCATTCGTATATGGAAGAGCCTTGACATTTTGGTCAAAAATAATTAATGCTTATATATAAGGACAAAAATGATATAAGGTATATTTAAATATTTTGTAAATTTCTGGGGAGATTCATAATGGGTGGGCCAAACATTAAAAGTGATCATGTACATCAATATCAATCATTTTTACCCAAATATACTTTGCCTTGAATATTTCTTTGTGTATCTAGAATTAATGTAACAATTTTGTTGATTCTAAAACTACATGAATTGTAATGTCCATATTACAAACACAGAAATAATCTACCCACTATTAACTATGTAGGCTTTCTGGTGAAGAGAAGCCTTGACTTATGTGTTTTGAATTTTATAATGCCCATAGGTTTCAGAATTTTCTTCAAATGTAAAGGAGCTCTCTCTGTCTCTCTCTCTTCACACACAACATACAACACACACATCTTCCTTTTAAAATGCAAACATATAGCAATGATAAAATGACCATAATTTAACTTTCTATAAGAGGAGTGCCAAAATATTTAATTTGTGATAAGAGAAAAATATAGAGAAGAAAACTCAGTGGCTATGAAAACAGATCCAAAAATTTAATGATTTAAAAAGAACCTCTACATCTACAAGATGGCAAAGAATGACAGAGATGGAAGATTTTGGTTCTGAAAACATGAAATGTCACCATGTAGCTTAGGATGAATCCATCATCTCCTAAGGAATATACATCATACAAGGAAATATACAAGGATATACACACTTTTTAACTGCTTCAAGTGTTACTGCTGCTCAGCAACACTTTTCCTCCATACACATTTACTTGTCGTACAAGACAGCTTTAATCTTTGTACAATGAAGAGCTTTGAGAATTACCATAGCAATTGTTTGGAAAAGCACCATCCATGATAATTTCCAGTGATTTGTTTTTTTAAAAACGCACTAAGATCATACATTCTTCTTCTTTTTTTTTTTTTGGTCGGTCGTGGGGCTTGAACTCTGGGCTTGGGTGCTGTCCCTCAGCTCTTCAGCTCAAGGCGAGCGCTCTACCACTTGAGCCACAGCACCACTTCCGGTTTTCTGGTGGTTTATTGGAGATAGGAGTCTCACAGTCTCTCCTGCCCGGGCTGGCTTTGAACCGCGATCCTCAGATCTCAGCCTCCTGAGTAGCTAGGATTACAGGCGTGAGCCACCAGCGCCCGGCCATACATTCTTCTTTAATCTTTTCTTGTTCTGATAGTTTGGTTGTTCAAAACGAGCAACCTCTATTAAATTTAGGCAGAAATTGCAAATAAAAACATGTTACCAAGTGGGCTAGAATGAAACTACTTCTGTGTACTGACAGATCATAGAAAACATCTTATTTTTTGGTGGTTAATTGGAGAAAAAAAAAAGCCTCTCATAGTTTCCTGTGTGGGCTAGCTTTGAATCTCGAGCTTCAGATCTTAGCTTCCTGAGTAGATAGTATAACTTGACTCGGCAATATAGGAATACATTTACCAAATTACCAAGTTGCCCATGATGAAGCTGATGGCCAATGCCCTATTCACACAGTTTAGGTGTGAGGAGACAGAATATGGAATAAATGTTGTGATTAGCTTTGAGATGAGAGTTGGGGATTGTCCATAGTCACTGGCCACACAAAGTTGTAAAGATTAGGGGGACTGTGCAGCTGCATATTTGAGCTTTAAGGCAAGTGTGACCAAGCAGTAAGAAAGAAAGATATGGCCTGGTAACACTAAACTTCCGTAATGAAGGAACTGTCAGTTTCCCTCTGAATGGGGATAGGCGTATCTAAGTAGATGTGAAGAGTCAGAAAGGCCTTTACTTACAACTGGCAGATGAAACTATTCCTTTTTAAATTGTGGTTGGCAATTCTCATGTGTTTTCATGAAATTCTGCTGCAAATATTGTTGGAAAAAACAATTCTAAGAGACTTTTGAAAAGTGTCATGCCTGAATCACTTACAAACCCAGATCCAGTACCCCCAGGGAAACTAGTATTCTCTCTCTAGTGTAGCTTCTTGTCAAGTGTTGAAACAATCCCATCTTAATCAACTATGGACATGGCTTCTTAATATAGTACATGTGCCTCTCTTTCTTCCTGGCACCTGACATTTTGGAACTTGAGTTAATAAGGACTTTCTGAAAATTTCCCCCTAAAAGGACTTTTTCAACCATAAATGGAACATTTTGTTAGAATGTGTTCAAGGCAGTTGATTTTGAAATAAGTTTCCAAACACGAATAAGCCATACTGTGCCTCATTGTGTGGGAGGAAAACACTGGCAAACATACTATGCTTCCCAGATTTGGGTGTGCCAGACTCAGATCATCATGAAAACATGTAGAGCAATATTACAAACAGCTGGTACATTTTTCTTTATCCCCAAAATGCAGCATTCGGAGGTACTTACTAAGGTGCTTTTTAATTCATTTTTTTCAATGGAATGTATCAGACAAACATCTACAAACACAAATCCACAACACAGGGACAAATTTCTATACAGCTTATGTCTTAGATACTTGTATGTCTACATAAGAACCACACAGGGAAAAATAAGTGATTTCCCTCTCTAGCTCCCTGAATTTTCTGAAAGTTTTCTAACTCATAAAGTGTTAAAATATTCCATTTTCATATAAAATAATCTATAAAAATAGATAATATTTACAAAAACCAGAGAGTATTTCCAGTTTTCCTTATTAATCATTCATTCTGCCCTCTCCTGGTTCTGGTCCTTTTCTTCTCAGAATGTGGCCATCTCCAGCAAGGAGCGCTTGAAGAGCTGTGCATTTCTGGACAGGTCAGTTACTTGGTGCACCATTTCCTGCAGGGCTGTGGTGCTGGGATAATGGAGGGCCGCCATCTTGGTTGCCATTACTATGGTCTTGAGCTGTTCACAGAGCTGGTTGCTAGAGTTCATGACTTTGTTGCGGATATCCTGGGCAGCTACCTGCCTTGTCAGGGTATCTCCAATGAACACCAGTTTGTGTGCACTGAGGATAACAAACTTGCTGTGGGCCACAAAGATCCGAGGAGGCTGAGCTGAACTGACGCAGCTGAAGAGAGCATCAATGGCGTTAAGAAGGGATATGAAATGAGTCTCACACTGGTCATAGTAGAAGCAAAGTAACTGCCGATCCTGGACCCCCACGGTGCTGTTTGTGGTGGGGAGGTTCTGAGGGGGCTTCCACTTGGAGATATCATTCTCCACCGGCTTGGTGATTTCTTGTTCCAAAAGCTGGAACTGACTCAGCTAAAAGGAAGAGGAGAATAGATTTCATGAAACACAAAGATGTGTGTGATAATGTAATGAGTAGTGGCAAGAGTTGTAGTGCAGTGGGTTTCATCCCACTGAACAAGGATAAGGCCCTTGTTACCAGTAAGGTAACTTGGTCAAGTTGCTTTGCTTCCTAAACTATAATGTGGATGTTGAGAATGATGATCCCTAAGAAGTCCCCCATCTCAGACCTGTGGTTACACCACTGGTCTCTTCTGCCTTCTTTGTCTTTTAAGTTGAATATAATTATGTGTGTGTGTGTGTGTGTGTGTGTGTGTGTGTGTGTGTGTGTGTGTGTGTCTGTCTGTCTGTCTGTCTGTCTGTCTGTGCAGGTACTGGGGCTTGAACTCAGGGCCTCACACCTTTGCTTCACTATTTCCTGCATTTTGCTGGTAAATTGGAGATAAGAGTCTCTCAGCTTTGTATGCCTAGGCTAGCTTTGAACGAAGATCCTCATATCTCAGCCTCCTCAGTGGCTTGGATGCATAGGTCCCTAGTGCCTGGCTCCCTTTTGCCTTTGGTCTGGTAGCATAGAATTTAAACCCCAGCCTTGTCACCTATGTCTTTATGAAAGTTAAATGAGCTAAATGTTCACGACATACTTAGAAGAGTGTTTGGTATATCATAGGCTCAGTGTAAATGCTTATTAAATACTGAGTGGTAGTATCTGAAAACCAAATACAATGAGTTTGTTGTCAAATAATTTACCATCAATTTTGCTCCTTATTGAGGAAGGTATTGGCTCTCTCCTTGAGATGTTCAGACCAAATGAAAACTCATGACCTCTTTCTCTTCCCCCAAGAAATGCACAGCCAGCTTTACTGTTTTGTGGAAGTTGCTTGCTTCTCAAGAATCACTATGGCTTCCTCAAGTTCTCCCAAACTCTTCTGTATTGTTTGGTCACAGAACAATGCAAATGGAAGCCCACACAGGAGGATGTTTCAAAGTATTTACTAATAGTGAATTCTATTTCATCTAGCTTCTACTTGTGTAAGTGTGTTTGCCAGCAAATCCTCTCATTAGATGGAAAGAGACAGATTATTTTCTCATTTTGTAAAGAAGTAATTAGGATTCTTGGTTGGCCAGAATGCAAAGTTTAGAAGTCAGGTGTCCTGGAGAGGACATGCTGTGTCATGTTATCACCTGCCATTTCATTTCATTTTAAAGGCTTTCCAATCTTTAACCCATTTCTGTATATTTGTCCACACAATACCCATCATGACCTGGCCTACTCATACTTCATCTCTGAATGAGCATGCCCTGCCCAAAGCCTTCGGTTTGTTTTGAGAACATTGTATCCTCACGTCCTTCTTTTAGACTAGACCACTCACAGCCAAGACATAGGCTTGTGTTGCTGCCAAAAGACAGATAGAGATGACATGAGAGAGATGAGAACCAGAATTTGTGAGGGATTTAAATCATAGAAGGCAGTTGACCATCCGCTGAAGAAGCTGAGATAAAATGGCATCTATAGGAAAGCCTTTGGAGCTAGGCACACTGGCACATACCAAAATCCTTGCAGTCAGGAGGCTGATGAAAAAAGAACCTACATTTGATGCCAGCCTAAGTTATTAAACAAAACAAACAGAAATTATTCTTATAGGAAGGGCTTTTGAGTGGCATTTATAGGCTCCATTGAGCTAGAAGGGGGAATCAGATGACCAGATGACCAGAGGGAATGTCAGAAGGCAGGGAAGAATGAAGCAGATGTATAGAGAGAAGCAGAGCTTGAAGTATTCAAAGGAGAGAGAATACGAAGTCCTAGTTTCCATTAAACTGAGCTATATCTTCATTTTTCCGATCTTGAATTTCATTACTCTGACCTCAATAGAAAACTAATGTGTTTGGGCAAGCTTGAGCGGTCTTGTGTTTCAAGACCAAAAGTCTTAACAGTTCCTAATAAGTTATGTATAAACAGATTGAGTCTGAGGGACAAAAAAGGTCATTTGGATGTAGTCAAAGTACATCCAGCTGTATCAGTGAGACCATCAACCTCCTCTTTGTTCTTGTACCTATTATATGCCTGAGAGCCTATTTATGCCAATGTGCTGGCAGGACCCAAATGAGAATCTTTTCAAGTTACACTTTCACTACTAAGCAGGAACCTTTTTGCCCACTTACCTGATGATGTTCCAGCTGCATCTTGCTCTGTTTGATGATATTCTCTTTCTCTAACAGTTCCTTCTGTTGCCTCTCAAACTCCTCCTTACCCTGTTGCCAACATAAAGAACATATTAGCCCATCACTGTGAGTCATTTGGGCCAATCATATCATTGACAATGTATATCCTCTCTCATTTTCCACTCTCTTGGTCACTTCCCACAAATTAGGCCCTGAGAATCCCAAATAGGTATGACAGCCATCTTCTTTGGCCACTGCTTCCAGAGTCACCATGGAGGTTAAGGGCTGTTTCTATGTGGGTGCCATATTCTCTGTGCGGCCACTTTTACATTTTGCTATAATCCTATTGGATTCTAGAAACTTGGAACTTCCCCCTCCTTTTTTTTTTTTTTTTTTTTTTTTTTTTTTTTTGATCGGTCGTGGGGCTTGAACTCTGGGCTTGGGCACTGTCCCTACTCTCTTCGGCTTAAGGTGAGCGCTCTACCACTTGAGCCACA
The DNA here is from genome assembly GCF_024711535.1 of Dipodomys merriami. Classification (NCBI taxonomy): domain Eukaryota; kingdom Metazoa; phylum Chordata; class Mammalia; order Rodentia; family Heteromyidae; genus Dipodomys; species Dipodomys merriami. Next base: position 26,060,891 of record NW_027202937.1, on the reverse strand, counting down.
GCGCCACTTCTGGTCTTCTAGTGGTTTATTGGAGATAAGAGTCTCACGGACTTTCCTGCCCAGGCTGGCTTTGAATTGCGATCCTCAGATCTCAGCCTCCTGAGTAGCTAGGATTACAGGCGTGAGCCACTGGTGCCTGGCTACTTGGAACTTCCTTAAGAAGCACTAATGATCATGGTTCTCTTCTAGCAGGCTAAATAGGTTATAGGTGAATCTATAATCCTCTAGAGGTGGTCTATGTGTGGTCATTTCACTTCTAGTTTCTTTGACTCACCCACTCAAAAATTTTCATTCTCAATGTGTAGAATTGAAAGGGAACGGAGCAGGTGTCAGTGTGTCTTTCTGCTCTCCCCACATTACCCATCCTTAGCACCAATTATTGGCTTTACTGCTTAGTGGATACCCCCACTCCCTTGTACTCAGGGGCATTTAGTAGTTTAAAAGCTTTCAGTACAAGTAAGTCATAGCTCTCCATCAAATGAAAAGAATGGCAGAATTAGAAGTAAGCCCAAGTATAAATATTTATTGTTCTCCTTCTTCATACTGAGGTTTGAACTCAGAGCCTTGTTCTTGATAAGAGGCATTCTTACCACTGAGCCATGCCTTCAGCCCTGATGTGTGCTTATTTTGGAGAGACATCTAGCTTCCTGTCCAGGAGCACATGTGAGTGTAAAACACCTGTTACGATTCCCACTGTAGCTAGGACAACAGGCTTGTGCCACCACATTTAGTTCTTCATTGAGAAAGAGTCTCATAAACATTTTTATTTTCTGCATGGACTGGCTTAGAACCATGATCCAAATAATCTTAGCTTCCTAAGTAGCGAGGAGTAGAGGATGAACTGCTAGTGTCCTGTTGTGTGGGCTTCCAGGTCAACTTAGAAGTTGATAGGATTCCTACTGTTGAAAGTAGACTGTGATTCTAGTTTTCCATATTCAAGTGAAGTTTGAGGCCAGTTGGTCCACTGGTCCTCTAAGGAAGTATGAGATTAGGTAAACACACACACACACACACACACACACACACACACACACACACACACACACACACACACACACACACACACACACACACACACACACACACACACAGAGTAGACCAAGAATGTATCTTGGAAGTGATTTAGGTATTGAAGTTTTCAATGTTTTACCTTAATAGTGAAATCTTTTAACTTTTTTTAAAGTTTTCTAAAACAATAAACTACCATATAAACCATATCATAAAATACAAGAAGGAGCTGGTATGATTACAGGCGGACCTGCTCTCCTTTGGCAAGTTTCCAGCTGCCTGTGGCATATCAATGGGTCTAACTCATACCTGCATGCCATTTGTTTGCAAATGAAATTAAGACCCAGGAAGGTGACATAAGTTAGTGCACAACTATCGTCAGTAAGATCTAGAGCTAACGTCTCAGGACGCTCAGACCCTCTATTTTTTTCCACCTTCAATTTTCCAATATCACTTCCAATTTCCAAACCACTGGGCTAGCACTCATCATGTTCTGTCTTTTGGTAGTTGGCCCAACAACCTTACAGACTTCTATGAGTGCACACGGTCTAGGAGTCTGAGGTCTTTACCTGTAGGTGGACGTAATCATAATCATCCATCCAGCTTCTTTCTGAGCCATCACTGCTACCACAGTCTGGTGGCTGGTCCTTGCCCAGGGTAGGGGTCAGTGGTTTGCTGTGGGCCTGGGTCTTATAGTCACCAGGCCGTAGCAATTGCATCTGGGACCCAGGGTGTGTGTATTCAGGTGAGTTCGTGATACTTTCAGGCCCATTCTTCAGATGCCAACTGCTGGGGCCTGGTCTGAAGAGGGCCTCGGCATTGGTGTTGATGGTGGTGGTCAGTTGCTTGGCATCGTCAGGCACTGTCTTGGCCACCATCACAAACCGGTCCAGATCATCACATTTGTTCTGGGGCTTGTTGATGGCTAGGATATTCAGAGACCAGCTGCATTCATTTAAGTCATGGCTGGTTTGACTTAGAATCTGATGAGAGTCTTCGACTCTTTGGAGCTCTCGCTTCATTTTGTTGTGGAGGACAAGTTCTGAGAGGCAGGAGGCATTAGCTATAGCACCCTTGGCAAAATGGAGGTACTCCCTCAGAAACAGCTCCACCTTGTCTACTGTGGTGCGTATCTCATTGATGTGTCGCTCCATGTATCCATAACACCTCCAGTCTGTGGTGACCAGTGCCATGAGGCTACTCACACCCATCTCCAGAGCCTGCTGGAGCCGATGGAGCCTCTCGATGGCTGTATCTGGATCCAGCAAGAGTCTTTTGTCCTGAGATGGGGAGGCTGATAGGGAGGACTCCTTTGAAGAGGTGGAAGATGTGGACATATTACTCCTGGTGCTGCCTGTACTAGAGAAAGACAGTCGGTTGATTCCATCGACCACATCCCGGGAGCCCTTAGTCTCTGCTGGGTTATGCAGAGGGACGTCGTAAACACCATCTCTTTCCTGGGGGTTTGCTTTCTCATGGCTTTCTGCTGGTGGTTCCAGAAACTGGACCCCGCGGGGGACATCATAGGCATCACTCGGAGTGCCTGAGGGCTGAGCCAGCTGTGGGGGCGAATGATGCAGGGACAGGGCCTGGAGCCTTCGAGGCACAGGCTCAGTGGCTCCTGGAACATCACAGTTGCATTTGGTGTGAAGGTCCTTCTCCGTTGGCTTGGTGCTGGCTGGGGGGATGTCATAAACCCCCTCAGGTCTGATGTCTGGCCTTCCAGGTTGTCTCATTGGAGGAGGAAAGTCATATTCCTTTTCCCGAAGGCCTGCTTCATCTCGGCAGGCAGGTGGTGGAATGGCATACACCTGGAAAGTACAGAAAGGGCAAAACTTGTTATTTATGTAGTTGGCATTCAGAAACTGAACAATCCAGGAAAAGGCAGTCCCGTATAGGTCTGTATCTGAGCTGTCCCCATTCTTTCCCTCATCACTAGTAGGTGCTTCTCAAGAGGCTGCAGTGATCCTGGGGTGGGGCAAGAGGGGCTGTCCTTCCTGGACTGGTCATGCAGAGAGAGAACCCACATTATCACTGCTTGAGACCTGTGTGATCCCTCTGCTGTCCCTGCTTATCACGTGAACTATGAAGCTGCCTGAGTTCTGTGGTTCCCTTACTTCTGCAGGTAGGATAAGTATGTGTGCAGGTCAGGTACACCCCACGGGCTAGTGTGATCTAGCAAGCTGCTTCTTGTATATGGACTGTGGAGGCTGTAGACCCTCTATAAAGATGAGCTCTGATAGCTCTCCCAGTAATCACTCTCCCTTCCATTTAGCTCTCCTTATTGACTTTCCCATTTTATAGGCAATGCCCTAAATTTTAACTCTCTAGAATTATTATTATTATGTTTTTGCCAGTCCTGAGCCTGGGCACTATCCTTGAGTATCTTTTTTTTTTTTTTTTTGGTCTGGTCGTGGGGCCTGAACTCTGGGCCTGGGCGCTGTCCCTCAGCTCTTCAGCTCAAGGCTAGCACTCTACCACTTGAGCTCAGCGCCACTTCCGGCTTTTTTCCCCTGCTTATGTGGTGCTGAGGAATCAAACTCAGGGCCTCAAGCATGCAAGGCGAGCGCTCTACCACTGACCCACCTTCCCAGCCTCTAGAATTATTATTTTTTTGTTGGTCATGGGGCTTGAACTCTGGGCCTGAACACTGTCCCTCAGCTCTTCAGCTCAAGGCTAGCGCTCTACCACTTGAGCCACTGTGCCACTTCTGGTTTTCTGGTGGTTAATTATAGATAAAAGTCTCATGGACTTTCCTGCCTGGGCTGGCTTTGAATGTGATCCTCAGATCTCAGCCTCCTGAGTAGCTAGGATTATAGGCGTGAGCCACTGGCACCCAGCTTAGAATTATTTTTAATTATTGGTTTTCCATTTCTTATTCTTTCCCCTTCCCCTTCCCTTTTCCCTTGGCTCCTCTCTTCTCTCCCTTTACTTTCCCACTCCCCTCTCTCCTTAACTTTCCTACTCCCCCTCTCTCCCTTCCTTCTTTCTCTCACCAAGTCTAGTTCCCTGTAGAGTTTGCCTTTTTGTTTTATCCCAAAGAACTAACACACACACACACACACACACACACACACACACACACACACACACACACAGTAGTTTTCCTTCAAATGCTCACTTACCCCTTTAGTTGGAGGGATGTCATAAACCCCTTGAGGTTTTATCTCTCCTACTGGGACTGAAAATGCAGGGCCTTTCACTGATGAAGGAGGGATGTCATATACCTGAAGAGAAATACTTGGTTACCCACAATGGAAACATCTTATATTAGTAATTTTATACTATATTCTTTCATTGTGCATTTGTTTGCCAGATTATGAATAGACTTGATCCTTGACACCATTCTATCTCCTAAGTAAGTGGTTGATAGAAGTTTCCTTTATAAATTTGCATTCTTCAATTTAGATCGAATACAAAAATGATCTTAAATGACAATATATCCCTACTATGTACTTTAAATTGGAATGTAAAATTTATACTTCCTAAGATAAAATGATACACTGATAAAGCATCAAGAAGGGTTCTTTGATAACAGATTAGGAGTTCTTGGTAAGGCAAATCCAGAAAATATAATTTAGATAATATTGCTAACATGGTTCCTAGACTGACAACTTTAACAAAGCCTCATATGAAATTCTACCCAATTTGTGGAACTTTATTTCCCTCTATTGTTCTGAAGAAATACTACTCCAAGAGCCCCTCTTTTCCGTTGATTGTGTTCTTATCACATACCCCTTGAGTAGTGTGGGAAGGAGGGATATCGTAGACATCCTTTTGGTATCTGGCTGGGTACTCGTACACATAGCCATGGCCTGTCCGCACGGGGGTTACCACCTGTGGGTGAGAACACAGAGCTGTAAGCATCTCCTTGCTTCCTAATCAGGAACTCATCCCTCTCCTATAACCAAGAAGGGTGGAGGAAAGAAGGAAGGAAGAAGAGAGAGAGGAGAAAAAGGGAGTAATGGAGAGAAAGAGGGAAGTGAGAAGAAGGGAGAAGGAGAAGAAGAAAGAAAGGAGAAAAGGAAGCAGACAAGAAGACACCAGGCTAGTAAACTTATATCCCACTCAGATTCCAACATTGACCAAGTCCTAGAAATCCCTCTGTTGTCTGTCTTTATGTTAACAAAATCATCTCGGAGTTTATCCTGTTGTCTTTCTTAATGTTAACAGAAACATCTCAAAGTTTATCAACTCTTGAAATGTACTTTAAGGAGACTGGTGTTTAAATCATGGAAGACCTAGATGACCCCATGGGAACAGCCAAAGGCTCCAAAACGTTTGTAAAGTGCATAATAGGAATAGTTTGGGCACTTAAAATTCCTCTCATGCCTTCTCCAGTATGCCTCTTCATCTGGCATTATTATTGCAATTCGAACTAAAATTCCACGGGTCACCAGAGCACTTTCACAAAGCAAAGCAGATGCTCAACAGTGCTGTCCTATACGTTTCCAAGAGCTTCCAATCTAACTTGGGAAACAAACAAAATACAATTGTCTTTAGATATCTATAGGGGATTGACTCCCAGATCCCCTATAGATAGCCAAATCTATGGAAGCTCAAGTTTCTTATGGCAAATGGTGCAGTATTTGCATATAACCTGAGCACACTCTCTAGTCCTTAGAAGTGCAATGTATAAGCTATCTCTGTCAATAGACATGTAGATATGTTATACTGTGTTGCTTAAAGATAATAAGGAAAAAGTGTATGTTCATCCCAGATGTAAGTTTTTTTTTTCCCCTAAGCATTTGTAATTGGCGATTGGTTGAACCTCCGGATGTGGAACCAGAGGTACTGAGGGCTGACTGCACTGGGACAGGAAGTCAGTCCTCTGGCCTTGAAGTAGGGATGACGAATATAACCCGTGCTGTCTTTTCCACGTGGTAGATGATAGGGTATTGGGTTTAACTGGGTCATTGTGTCTTCATGGTGGAGGCAGGGGAGTCTCAGCTCCCAGGTGATGGGCATGCTTGAATCCTTCAAGGCAGGGGCAGGGCTTGGACAATATGTTACTGGGCCTGTCAGTCTTGTGTGGTGAACTCTGAAGCTCCCAGTGACCCTGCCCCCTGACCTGACCCTGTTTAGACCTGGACTAGCTCAGGTGCAGGTTTGCCATGCCACGTGTCTCCTGTCTGCTTGTGTGCTGTCTTTTGGATCTCCTCCTGGTCAACTTCAGATCTCCATTGGTACAGAGCTGGTATGCTGGTATTGTTTTCTGCTCTTTCCTCTCCTGCCCGCGTGGCTCAGTTTTCTAAACAGTGTTAACTATATTCGAGGGGCTGCAGGTCTTTGTGACAGGAGTCTACCTGTGGTTGCTGGCTTTATAATAAAGACCCCCAATTCAACCTCTCAGAATGTGACTTCTTTGTTTTCTCGCCTTACAACAGCCTCACCTCTCATTTCTCCATTTCCACAGGAAAACAAACATGCCACCAGTTCCTGAGTACTGGGGATTTCAGAAACTCAATGCACTCGCCGCTGTGACTCTGGCATCTGAGTCAATGAAATGAATCTCACCTGGCAGGCTCTTATTTTCCTCTCTACATACTACAATGGTTTCTTAAGCACGGGTAGAGACACTATTTAAACAATACATTTTGAAATATAGTTTATCCTCCCAAGGATTCTAAGTTGCCAGCATCTCTTTTCTTTGCCTAAATGTCCCCCCAATTATTAATAATATTCTCAAATATTGCCAAGATGTTTTTGAGAACAGACATTATAAATTAGGAAGAGTTGGCCATTCTCTAGGAAACGCTCATCTTTTATCTTTCTCTAATGTGGAGTCTGGTCAGGCCACCTCTGAAGCTGTGTGAAGTATGCTCCACGTCCATCTTCTGCTACAGTGGGTGGAACCCAGCCAAATGCACCAATGCTCTGCTCCCCAGGGGCTCAAAAATGCTCCAGTTCAATTTTGTTCTAAATCCCTGTCACTTACAACTGGTTATTTCTTGAAAGTAAAAGAGATTAGTATGCACTCAACATTTCCATCAAGTCTTTTCTGTCTTGTAAAAAGAAGGAGCCTATTCCTTTAAGGTTTGTTGGCATAGATCATCAGAACCATTCTCCACAATGGCTGTTGTATTGTGCACAGCAAGTCTTCCTTTTTGAAGCAGGAGGCCCTTTGTTAAGGCAAAGCAGGCTGCATTCCTAAAGCCCTTCTGCAAGTTGTGTGTATGTGTGTGTGTGTGCGCGCGCACACGCGCTCGTGTGTGCACGCACTTGCTATTGTCTAGGAAAGAAATGAAGATCTTCACGAAGTCTATCTCATCAGCTCTCTATTTATAGCTCTCTACTGTGGCTTTATACTAGAACCTGTTCACAATGCAGCTTTTGTTCAGTCTGAAAGTTTCCAAGAGTGGCTTTTCTGCAAGGGTGCCAATTTAAGGATAAAGGGAATGGAGAAGCAAAGCTGAAGTGCACCGGAACTGTTCAACTTTCATGTAAAGGAGGGAGGGGGCAGAGGTGGGGGGTGAGGGGGGAGGGTCGTACTAGTGTTTGAAAATGGCAGTAGAGGAAATATAAATGGGGCCTGACTCTCAGAAAGAGTCACAAGCAAAACCTTGTGGACCTTCTGGGGGCAGAGGGCATTCATACTTCTTGGTGTTTAACATTTCACTTCCTGACAAATGTCACAGAACCCCAACTTGCTCTCTTTCTCATTTAAAGGATGCCTGTGGTCATCTGGTTTTTAAAGACTTTGCATTCCAAACCAGTCATTTTCCTTGTTTATACAGTTAAAGAACCAGATGGTGCAAACCACTGAGGGAAAAAGCCAAGAAGAGACAACGTCCCCAGATTGCAATGTTTCTGATGATGGTACAATCAAAATTCACATGGGCCCACAAATGACATTTAAGTGGGACCGACGTTTTGCATCTGGTCAGACATGTCCGAGACACTTAGTGATCTGAGCTGTGATGTCTAACGGATCGGGAACTGGAAGTCTCTTCGTGGACATTCTCTATCTTGAACTATGGCTGGGGTCACTTTCATGCCAATTGTGTGTTCTCTCCTCAGAGGAAAGTGCTGACCGAGCGAGCTGTCCCTTGGTTCCAGCTGTGTGGTTCATTAAGACTTCTTTCTCCATGCCTGACAGTAGCACACAAAATTCTTTCTGCTTTCTCTCTGTACCCCAACCTCCTATAACTACCGACCCTCAGCCCAAGGGGCACTCCAAGGGGACCTCAAGTTTGGAAGAGGTCTCTAGGGTAGTTGTATGCTCAAGCATGAAAGGAATTGCAATGGAAAAGGCATTTAAAACGAAGTCGCTCAATGAAATCAAGTCAGGTTTTTCACTGCCCTTTTTCTTTCTGTTTGTTTTCCTTTTCTGCATTCCTTTCATTCTATGTATTTATTTATAGTTACAAGGGCTTAACCTTGGAAATTACCAAACTGACCTCTTAATTCATTAGTGTTGCTTGAGGGGGATCACTTGTGAGGTCTGTTGGGGGCCAGATGCTACCGCAACCATGTTTTGCTCACCTCACAGAGACTCTTCTATGTCAGAGATGGATTTTCTGTCCCTGTCCCCAGGAAGAGTCCGGCCATGCTCAGATGTTAGTATACTAGTATACCTACTATACCACTCCTGTCAACCAAGAGGACACTCCCAAAACAGACACTTCAGGAAGAGCTACAAATGCAATTTTTTTCTTTGTTCTCTTCTTTAAACTTTTTATCAACTCATATGAATTATTAACAACATACTATACATGCATGTTCAGTCAGTGTTCACTGGCTCAATAAACACTTATAAAAGAAAAAGAGTCCATCAGTCAATCTCCAAGCCATGGGCCCTGGCCCAGTAGGACTAAAAGACCACAGATAGAGGGTATACTAGATCTCTGATGAGTCTATTTATGTAAGAATGAGCAAAACCACCTCAGCTTTCCCAATCTCACACTAATGGATTTTAATTCACACTATTTTGAGCTTCAGATCCTGGGCACACAGGCTATTTGGGGAGGTTTTTTTAATGGCTCTGCACCCATCCCATGAATTCAACCAATCTGGAGTGGAAAATACATGGAAAGCTTTCATGTGCAGGCTTTAATTCCCTCATTATTCCTCCCTCAACAGCTAGTTACACATCAAATATTATCAGCCAGTTAGAGATGATCTAAAGTCTATGGGAGTTCACGACGAGGGTATTAACAAAAATTATTTTTCCTTTTTGTTTTTTTAATAAGTGTCCTGGGACTCCTTAGGAGCCTGGAACCAATGTCCGGAGACATCAGAGGGATGGCTGTATTTTTATGACCCATAATGTTGAGAGCAATGCATCCTCAAACTTCAAGAAGAGAGTCTCTGTATGGATAGCAAGTGGCTGGAGTACATGCACCTTGAGAACCAATACCAGAGAGAGTCAGTGGGTTAGAAGAAAGGCCCTTGGTGCTCTTCATTGATATTTCCAGGTTCAGTTTGTCTGAACTTATAGAAACAACTCGTGCTTGTGAGGCCATCAACTAAGGTACAGGGAGAATCGGCTGGGCTTTCTGTGATGGTGAGACATCCTACCAAAAAGAGGTAGTGTGGCCTCTGTTCCAGCTAACAGCTGTTCCCTCCTCCGATGCTTCCTATGTTGTCAGATCTCTCAAATTGTCAGGAAAACTGAGAAACCCTGGTTTGCTAGGATTGAGTCAAAATTTGAAAACAGAATCTTGGTCAAGTTAAACATGTCTCTGGTCTCTGGGGTTGCTTGTCTTCACCTCCATCTTTATCGATGCATTTTTTGCCCTCCTTCCTTACGAACTACTGAACCACTCTGCACATCCTTGAGTGTCAATTAATGTAGAGTCTTCAGTCTTTGGGTTCTCTTTTTTTTCCCTAATAGTTAGACTGAATTCAATTCCCAAGGCTATGCTGAATGCCTCTCTCGCCCAGTGTCCCTTACCAGGTGAATGATCCCCTGCAGTATCAGGAGGTACATATAACTCCTGGAGAGTGACATCTGTGCATCTCTAACAATGCTCTTCTCTTGTGCCCTCACTCACTGTTGTACCTCTCTATTCTCTTTTCTTCTCTTAGCATTGTGGGGTCAGCGACACCATTTCTTACTCATTGAAACATCAATGGCAGGGTCACCACTGTGCTTTGACTACAGTAGGTTTTAAGCAAGATGGTGTGGATGTAAACAATGTCTCCCTTTATAGAATAAACACAGTTTCGTGCAGCTCTAGGAACTTGAGTAGGGTCCATGGTACAAAAGACAGAGCTCTGTCTTAACAGTCATAAGTGGTGTCATTGGGCATGTGAGGGAGCCCAGGAAGCAGACTCAGTGTTAGATGTGGATGAGAAAATGAAATCATGAGGAATGTTCTTCATGTGGCTAAATCACCATGGCAGGGTAAGGAGGATCTGAACAGCCCCAATCCACAATGTTGGGCTGACACTGTCAGCAGGTGGTGCAAACACTTGACTTTTTTTTTCCACCTCCTCAGCCACAGGCCAGAAACAAATGGAAGAGTGTTTGGGGGAAAAGAAACTAAAACAAGCAGCCTTCTTTCTACATTGATATCGGAAGGGAAATAGAACATTAAAAAAACAAACCTATGCCTTGCTTGCTTTGGTTCTGAAGGCATGTGATGGTGTCATGTCATGAGAATCTGTGTGACAGAGCCATAGGAGAACTAGGTATGATGACATCAGTTGGGCTGGCAGAGCTGGACCAGAATTCCAGCTCTACCCTGTCATGAGACCATGACAGCCACAGAACTTATCCTTATAGGCCTGTTTCTCTATCAGTAAAATGAAACTAATAGTATTTATCTCTCAAGTTATTGTGAATATTAGAATTAGACACAGAACACAAAGTTCCTGGTTTAAAGTAAACCTATAAACCTCAGCCACGGTTATTGCAAGGTTCTGCTCTTTGTATTCATCAGAAATTACCAAATTGCCAGCACCAGTGGCTCATGCCTGTAATCCTAGTTATTCAGGCAGCTGAGATCTGAGGATCAAAGTTCAAAGCCAGCCCAGGCAGGTAAGCCCTTGAGACTTTTCTCTCCAATTAGACACCAGAAAACCGGAAGTGGCGCTGTGGCTCAAGTGGTAGAGCACTTGCCTTGAGCTGAAGAGCTCAGGGACAGCACTCACGTCCAGAGTTCAAGCCTCATAACCAACAACAACAAAAATTTACCAAATCATAAAGGCGTAAGTTTTATACATTTTATTTATATTTAATTTTGTTTAGGTAGTGCTGGGGTTTGAACTCAGGGTTTTTCAGTTGCTCTTCTTGCTTGCTGGGGTGTGTCTCTACCAATAGAGCCCCTCCTCTAGCTTGGCTTTTTGCTGGTTATTTTGGAGCTGGGGTTTCTCAGCCTTTTTCTACACAGACTGGCTTTACATCTCGATCCTCTGGGTCTCAGCCTCCTGAATAAGCTAGAATTATAAGTGAAGACTACTGGTACCCAACCTAAATTTTCATACTTTTAACAGAATGCTTAAATGCAATAAGGAATTCTGCTTGGAAGGGGTTTTCTTGTAAGTCCATCGTGGGACACAGAAATTAGAACAGTTCTAACCATAACTTTTGTGACTATTCTGTGCAGTCATTTCTGTGTACCATGATTCTTTGCCTCTGAATCTCTGCAGTGCAAAGCAACATTGGAAATGATCCACGTTGTGCAATCCTTTGCCTCTGCTATTTAGATATGCCTGGATTCCCGGCTGGTGTGGCTGATCCCTGACAGGAGCAGCCAGTACTGTGGGGAGCCAGCCATTAGTGCTTTGCCCAGTGGTCTCCACAGGCACTAGGCAACTCAGGTGGTGCTTCAGAAATATGATAGATAACTGATGAGCCTTTTCAAAGTGCCACTCTGCCATCATGATGACAGTTTTCATTTACAACCTTGCTATTATTAGGAGCAAGGTTGTCCGAATTTGAAAGTATGTTCAGCAGTCACTGATTTCCTTGCCCTGGCATAGTGGAAAGTATAATTAAACTGCTTCCTGCTTTTCTCCTTTCCTGACCAGCTACTTGACTTATTTATGTTACATTTCCTTGGGTTTCATGCATTAAGAGGAATATTTAGATTTCCAAAAACTGCTTATTAGAAAGGATTTAGTTCCCTTCAATGTCATTAAAAAGCATTAGCCTAACATTTACTAAGAACTTCTTTGTCTTAAGTGAACTATCTGACCCCTTCCATTTAAAGAAAACTCCAGAAAATGCAGCATCAGCACCATTACTGCCTGCCCACCAGGACTGGGAGGTGGATTTTCAGAAAGTTACATAGGTTTGTCTGTTGAAAAATCCAAGATTCTGACTTCTTTTTTTCTCCCTCAGAGAGGAAAAAGCCACATGTTGCCTACTCTAGATTTATTAATTCCCTATAAATTCTCTCTGGCCAGCTTGGGTGTAGCAGTGAGCTCATTTATTTACTTGCATAGCAACAATATAATAAAAACGGAGTCTGGCCTAAAAAATACACCCTCCGGAGCTATGTCCGGGGTTAACCCTTCCCTAATGCTCCTTTTTCACCTCTATTTTTGGAAGGAGATTTACTTTCCTTCCCAGATACTTGGATGGCTGGTTTGTCTGCGAGAACTAAGCCTTTTGCTGTCCACACCTAAATCACATCTAGCCTCTTTCTCCAAATGAGGAAAAAAGTCATATATGAGAGCTCAGAAGTGGAACAGGGCTCTGGAGTGACTCATTTGACACAATGCTGTGTGGCAAACCAGTCGGTGGAAACAGAGCTCTGACTGTTGAGCCCCTTGCCCGTCCTCCTGCTGCGTTCAGGAAGCTCTTTGTGTAGTGAGTGCTAAAGCAATATTTAGTTATGGAGTGACCAAGTGCCAAAGAGCAGCTAGAGGCATTTAACATGAAAGAACTTGATGGGAAATGACGTCTCGGTTTTTCAAGTGGTTGAGGTCTTTTTTGGGACAAAGCTGAATACAGCCTGTGACAACTTTTTTTTTTTTTTAATATCCTAATGGACCAAAACATTCTTTTGAATGAACACTCTAAAGACACAGCATTTAGGCTCTTTGTATCTAAATAAGTTCAGCATGACATAGAGCCCTACTCATAGACTTTGAAATGAAGTTTAGAAAGATGCTCAATGATTACTCTAAAGGGGCTGGGGACTCTGTGAAGGAAGGGAGGGATGAGAATTTGGAGAACCAAATGCCTATTTATATTGTTTTCTCCTAAAGCTGTGACTTCTCACATCTTAATGGGAAGGATGGAGCAGCTGATGGGAAAAGGGCTCAGGTACCAGAACCCAGAGCCAGCTTTCAAGGGGGCTGTTATACTGAGAGACAGCTGCTCCATGAAGGGCCATTGTCAAGCCTACGACAGGAGAAAATGGCAGACAACAGTGAGTTCCAGGACAAGGTATTTTCTTAGCTACTGATGGCAAGGCATCAGGGGAGCTCTTGTTAATGAGGAAGTTTTCTTGGGTACAGAGCCTAGGTCTGGTCAAATGCTGCCTCCTTCTTGACTTCACATCCCAAACCCTGCCTACCCTTGCCATCTTTTAACATGGCTCTAGCTTCTAAAAGACACTCCAGTTCTGAGTGTCAAGTTGGGATGGACCCTAAGGGAAAGGTACAAAGGATCTGACAAACCTTAATTGTCATGAAATGACACCTTAAGTTGGAATATTTGTTTTGTGTGTGTGATGGGCTGGTGCTGGGACTTCAACTCAGGGCCTGGACGCTGTCCCTTTAGCTTTTTCTTCCAAGGCAGGCACTTTACCACGTGAGCCACACCTCCACTTCTGGCTGTTTTTTTTTTTTTTTTGTGGTTAATTGGAGATAAGAGTTTCATGGACTTCCCTGCCCAGGGTGGTTTTGAACCCCAGTCCTTAAGATCTTAGCCTCCTGAGTAGATAAGATTACAGGCATGAGCCACCAACACGTGGCTAGTTTTTAAAAATTTTATTTTCTTAATTAACTTATTTATGACTTGAGTTGTGATCATTCTGTGAAACATCAGATAAGGATGTCTGGATCATAAAATTTTAGCAAGGACCATTAGAGAGAACCCAACCCTAACTTTCACACCACAGTGGTCAGAACTAAAGCTCCAGGGAGATAACTTAGAGAATAGAATGAGAACTTGGGGTAGGGGTAGGGGTGGTTGTTCAGCTACTCACTCCCCTTCCTTAATATCCTGTGGCTTGAACTAGAAGCATGTACTAGAGATTTAGTAGAAATTCACCAAGAAAGGCTCCCAAAGAAATTAACTTCCGTATGTGAGAAACACAACTTGAAAATTGGATTTCCTATGCCTTTGTGGGTTCCCTTTCAAATCAACCCATTCTAGGGGATTTCATGACATCTAATGAAGTTAACCATTTGGAGAAATTTGAAATCCCCCTTTGAGAAGATGGTATTTTTCCATGGCGGAGAGAACAAATCTTGACAATGTTCTCAGTGGTGCCCCTTACCTTCCCTCAAAATGACCTTTGGATCCCTGAAAATGACCACAGCTGAAGAGAGGCAGGACTTGCTCACGTTTCGTAACTCAAGTTTCCTGGACATTTCTGCTCCTCCTTGGACCTGAAGTGGGAGCCTTCAGCCACAACTGTAATTCTTTTTGGCCATCAGGAAGCTTTTAGCACCCAGAATTCTGGCGAGCTGGAATTGCTAATGAAATGTCTAAGTATGTCCTCTTATTTTAGGGCTTGGCAACATCAACTATGAGCTAGGCTGTAGAAATCATTAACGTTGGAGTCAGACAGACGTGGGCTCAGATATCAATCCAGTCTCTTGCTAGAGGCAGAAAATTATGTCCATAGGTTGACTGGCTTTTCAGACTTCAGGCCCACCTGTGCAAAAGGAAGGCTGTGACACATCCCTCCCTCCAAGCCTCTGAGAAGCCCAGTTGCTATTGCATGTACAATGTCTCAATATGGAACCAAGGCCCAGAGGTATTTTAAGGTCATTCCTGTACTCTTACTTTGAAACCACCTTGAAGAATATGGTGGAAAGAGTGGAAACTTCATGCCCACCACTAACAGTCAATGAATCTGAAAACAAAAACTAGGCCAATACATGAGAAAATCAAATCTCATAAAAATTATTCAATAAATAAATCAGCTACAGAATTGCTTGTAGTTCCTTTGTTTCCAAAAGGGACATTCTGCTGGGTCTTGTAAAGAGTGGACCCCTTGAATCTCGGTCTTTGTAGCTGTTTTGGGAGGCATGTCTCACCTCGGGGGAAGAGTTGCTGTGTCCTA
Organism: Dipodomys merriami; assembly: GCF_024711535.1. Lineage (NCBI taxonomy): Eukaryota > Metazoa > Chordata > Mammalia > Rodentia > Heteromyidae > Dipodomys > Dipodomys merriami. The sequence continues at coordinate 26,045,691 of NW_027202937.1, read as the reverse complement.
CCTGGACTCCTTCCAAAGCATCGCACAGGTACAACGCTTCTAAGATGTCATCGTAACAATCATGTTTAGGGTTCAATGACTTAGAACCAAGCGCATTTGCTTTCTGACATTCTTAAGGTCAGGAACCCTGACAAGTCTGTTTAAAAGATAATGTTGACTAATATCATTTCATTTTTCTTCTGAAATAAAATCAGCACATTTTTACTTCTCTTGTTCTCACAGAGCATTATCTATTTAGTCAAACACAACACTGTGCCAGTAGCTTACCTACCCACTCCGATAGCATAGTCACGTAGCATGAAATCATTGCAAAAGGGAGATTAGCTTCTGTTGGCCTTGCTAAGGGTTTATAAGAAGTTACTAATGCACTCTTAGAAATGCGCATTATCTATGAGCTTTATGACAAAGGGCAGCTGAGTTTGAAGCTTTGGCATTGACCAAACAAAAAGGACCTTTGTTCATTTTATAAGGAGGTGTTAGGGTTTGCTCATTCTCGGGGCGTGGGGGACTTGTCTGGGAAGAAGTCTTTCTTTGTCAGAGTGAGCTCATAATGTCCTGCCCTTCTGGGCTCAAGGACCTCCAGTTTTGTGTAAGATCTAAAATGCACCTGGATTCTTCAACAGAGAAATTGTAGATGAAATTTCAATTCTCAGCATGGCCCTGTCAGGTGTATACTGAGAAAAATTTATTTAAATGAGACTTTACATAGAAATATAGTATTCTGGAATATAGGTACTTTACTGAGTTTATTCATGGAGAAAATGAAGATGCCTCCTGTCTCGGAAGTAGCTCTTAAGCTGTGTAAGAGAGAGACACACACAGTGAGACAGAGAGACACTCAGAGACAGATAGAGGAGAGAGGGAAAGGGGAAGGTAAGATAGAGAGAGGAGGGAGAGAGAAGAGAAAGAGGAGAGAAGATATAGGGAATAAAAGAAAGTAAGATGAAGTTAGACTTTATTCTCTCTGGGAGCATTCATTTCCTCTCGATCTATTTTTTACTTGTTGCTTAATATATGTAGTAGTTTGTTAGTGGTATCTGAGGTGATAGTTAGGCAATGAGATTTCACCATGCCTCAGATTCCAACAAAGGAGGTCTTTGGTTTCTTAGCTAACAATTATGTGTGTGTGTGTGTGTGTGTGTGTGTGTGTGTGTGTGTGTGTGTGTGTGTGTGTGTGTGTGTAATTTGTAAAGACTCAAGGTCCAAGAAGGTGCAGATATTGTAACAAATGTATTTCTGGTTCTTATATTACCTCTTAGGAATGAGTCTGGAGGACTGAGCTCAAATCTTTGAATCATTTCTTGTCAACATTCGGCTATGTACTATTTTGGAAGGTAGGAAATGCTCCTTAAAGATGACATTATGAAACCTTGATAAGTCTTAAAAGTAGTTTAGTTGAACCAGGTGCAAGTCACTCACGCCTGTAATCCTAGCTACTCATCAAGCTGAGATTTGAGGATCAGGTTCAAGGCCAGCCTGGGGAAGGAAAGTCCGTGAGACTCTTATCTCTAATAAACCACCAGAAAACCGGAAGTGGCGCTGTGGCTCAAGTGGTAGAGCACTTGCCCTGAGGTGACAAGCTGAAAGAAAGCACCCAGGACCAGAGTTCAAGCCCCATGACTGACCAAAAAAAAAAAAAAAAGTAGTTGAGCTTTTCAAAACCTTCGAAAGCAGTACTTGCCACAATCTAGACTATGACACATCATGACAGAAGACCATTGTGGTATTTTAATGGACCATGAGCTCCCGGAGGTCAGTGAAATTTACAACATATATTATGGGGCTAGCTAGAAGGAAGAGACTGTTGATTTCAGGGACAAAGCTTTACAGATGAGATGAAAACTGCAATGGGTTTTAAAGGATGAATAGGAGTTCAGAGGTAGAAGAGATGTGTGTATGGTATTCTAGGTAAATCATAGGACATGAAAAGGAAGCTCTCAGATTCAGTAGAAGTCTAGTCTCCTTCCTTATTCCTCCTTCCCTCCCTCTTACCCTCCCTCCTCTTCTTTCCTTCCTTCCTTCCTTCCATCTTCTTGCTTTAGTTTGTTTTTAGATAAGGTCTCACACCTTTGCCAAGGCCAGCCTTAGACTATGATCTCTTATCATTGCCTCCCAAGTAGCTTTCAGGTGTAAGTCATTACATTTGGCCTATATTTTGCATATACTCTCATTAACTGATACTCCTGTCTCTGCCTTTTAAGTAGCTGAGATTACAGTTATGGTCTACTATGTCTAACCATTTTCTCTTTAGATAACTATAAATGAGTTAACTAATCTTTCTGTCATTATTGTGCAAAACATATAAAAGTTAGGCCCCCACACAAGCCCAATTTACATCAGTCATACTTTGCTTAAGGGGTCTATTTATTATGTACAAGTAGTTATTATTGGAGAAAGTGGGTGGTGACATTCTCAAAGACTTGTCTGATGAGAAACTACTGGGTGTAACCTGTCATAATGTATGGTAATGAGCTGGACCATGGATGGAAAGAGTGTGGTGGTAGATGGCTAGAAGAGGAGAATCACTTTTTAGTGGTTAATTTAAAGGCTAGCTTAACTTTCATGCTTTGTTTCTTGATTCACCCTTGTTTATTCATTCACAGAGGCAATATCTATGTGTTGATATTTTGCTACCTGACTGTCCTGTAATAGTAAACACCTTAATGAAGTTAACAATTATCCCTCAATTGATCTTTATTTTATGTTTTGTGTGTGTCAGTACTAGGGCTTGAAGTCAGAGCCTGAGTGCTTTTTCAGTCAAGGATGGTACTTTACCACTTGAGCCAAAGCTCTACTTCCAGCTTTTGGTGGTTAGTTGGAGATAAGAGTCTCATGGACTTTCCTGCCTGGGCTAGCTTTCAAACTGTGATCCTCAGATCTCAGCCTCCTTAGTAGCTAGGATGGTGCCCAGCTCCAACTGTTCTTTAGTAGGAGGCAAAACAAATCTCATCCCTGCAATTCAGATTAAAGCAACAGATCCAGAGAATTATCAGAGAAACTCATGATTCCCAGTGCAGATGAGGCAGCAATGAGAAAATTCGCATGGCCATTTTGCTGAGTTTTGAAGCTGAAAAATTAATTATTTCAGATCTCCATAGGCCTTTGGCTTTGGGGCATTTGAGAGGCTACAATCCAAACCAAACTCTTAAATTAAGTTGAAGTTTTGCCTTTCAAACATTGAAAATGTTTCTTTTTTCTAATTTAGCTTTTCAAATGGCTCGATATTGGAAACTCATTTAATTTAGAATAGCCGGAGAAATCTTGGCAGTCACCATGCATATTTAGAAGTCTTTGCAAAGTGAGAAAAATCAAACTTACAAATTGTTTTCAAATGTCACAGAATAGGCATGAGCACTAAGAATATTTAATGAGTGTGACATGACTCTGTTTCCTAGTTATTTGTCTAAATGTTTATTAACTCCTATTTTTCAGGGTTTTTTTTGTGTATGTTTAATATCTTGGAGCCAGGGGTTCTTTTGATTGTACTCTCAAACATTCTTATAGGCCCTGGGCATTCTGCCTCTAAAACCTAATGGATAAACCAGCCCTGTGGACAAAATTCAGCATGAAAAAAAGACCAGTGAAGTGAACTAAAGGTGTCAGTGTATAAGGTTTTCAGATAACTCTAAGAATTCTTTTCTAGCCTGTGCAGAATTCTTACTGAATCAGAGAGCCAAGTGCTCCAAGGGCATCATGGATACTAGCAATCAAAAATGTGTTATTTTTCCATAGTAAGGAACACACACAGGTAACATGGTTGCGAACAAACTCTGAGAAAGGAAAGAAAATATAAAAGGAAAGGCCGTTAAAATTTTAAAAAATATTTTGGCAGTGTTATCAGGGTTTGATCTTAAGGCCTGTGCTTACAGAGCAGGCTCTCTACTGTTGAGTAACATCTCCAGCCTTTTTTGTGCTAGTTATTTTTGACAGAGGGTCTGAGTTCCTGACCAGAAGTATACCTGGACAATGATCTGTCTACTTAGGCTTCCCACAGTAGCTAGAATGATAGGTGAGAAACAGTACCCCGCTATTGACGAAGATGGCGTCTCCCCAACATTTTTCCTCAAGCTGGCCTGGAATCATGACCCTCCCAATCTCAGCCTCCCACACAGTTATGAGGACAAGCATTGGCCACTAACTCGTGATAGGAAGGTCATTTTTTTAAGCTCTCACTATATTAGACACTATGGCGGGGGCTTTATATTGTGCCACTTAATTCTCTCCATAGCCCTGTGAGGTGATTATTCACATTTTTTTTTATTATTTGCACCATCGCAGATGAAAGAGTCAAAGCTGAGAGGACATAGTAACTTGCCAAAGGATGCACAGCTTGAAACACCATGACCCAGAGTCAGAGTCCACACACTTACACAGTCTCCTTGCTATGGGGAGGGTTATCTGAGCATATTCTCATGCTCAGTGCTGAGTTAGTGGGTGAGGAATGTCAGTTACGGTGCATGGGTTGCAGGAGGTTGGGTAAAGGCTGAAATTCCCCTGACAGCAAGGTTGAAATGACAGAAGGCATAGTTCATTATATTGTTTCTTAAATGATCTACTAGTTAAAAAAAATCCATAGTTAATAAAACTTCTGAAGCTCATAGTCTGTAGCAACATGGAGGGAATTTTGAATTATGGAAAGCCCGAATCATAACCAGGTTGGAACATGTCCAAGTCCATCATCCTCTGCAGGGTTTCTCAAAGTGTGGTCCTGGGCTACCTCCCTTGAGACTCAGCAGGGACTCAATGAGATCAGATTCCTGGACTCCTCTTCGGACCTACGTGATGACAACTGGAGCCAAAGGTGTGGGAATCTGCATTTCCACTCACTGTGCTTATGCCTCTCATTATAAATGCCACAGCCTCCTCACTTGCTTGTTGAAAGACTTTTACAGACCACAGCTTCAATGACTAGGAACATTTCGTACTGGACTTACCAACATTTTACAGATGAGAAATTAAAAGGAAATGAGTAAAGTCAGCAAAGAGAAAAATTAAAAGAGAAAACATTAGTTGAGCTGCTAAAATAGGAACTCCAGAACTCGCTGAAACACACACACACACACACACACACACACACACACACACACACACACACACACACACACACACACACACACACACACACACACACACAAACTAGAACTGATCCCTTCTGTATGGAAATTATCTTCTGGGGTTGTGGCTTAAGCTTAGTATGACCACGCCCCCCCCCTTCCCCACCAACGTTCACATCAAGAAGACATTATGGACAGATGCTGTTGGCAAAAGGTTAGAACCCTTTCTTAGCAGCCACATCATCTCCACTAGGAAGGAGGGATGGAAGAAGACAGGCTGGAAGGAGAGAATGAGGGAAAAGAAGAGACAAGGAAAGGGCAGAGGGAAGGCATGAAGGAAAGAGGGAAATGAGAGAGGGAAGTAAAAGAAAGGAGTGAGAACAACAGCAAGGGATTGTTAAAAAGAAAGTATAAATGAGAAAAGGAGGAAGACTGAAGGAGAAGAAAAGAAAGAAAAGAAGAAAAGGAGGAGAAGGAAGAGATGAAGGAGGAGAAAGAAAAGGAAGAGGCAGAGGTTGAGTGAGGTGGAAAGGAAGTCAGAAGCGAATTCACTCCTTTGGAGGTGTGAGATGGTCCAGGGAACGGTAGATGGATGCATGTAGTCTTTAGATCCAAAGACACTAAGATACGCTTAAGGGAGTGTCAAAGTGTCATGGAGAACACTTGAAGATTGGCGGGGGGGTGGGGGGGCAGACATGTCCTTCCCACCCCTTCCATCTTGGCCATGAAACTGCTCTGATTCCCACTGCATGGGGTCCTATACCACCATTGCTTTCACTTCCACTGTGTATTTTGAGGAAGGGCTGTCAGGGTTTTGTTTTGTTTTTTCTTCCAGGAATGGCTTGCTCCCAAAGGACTCTGCCTTTTTCCTAAACACAAAGTGCTCTTTCCTAAAGACAAAATGCTGCACAGAGTGTGAGTGTCCAAGCGTCACCCCAGCACCGCACCCTTGACATTAATGGAAGGGAAGGAAAGGCAGAAAGACCCTCTGCTGTCTCTGTAAGGATGAGAGCCATGGAGAGAGGCCACAGTGCCCGGGCCGTATGTGCAATAGGAAAGAGTCTGAACTCTAAGACTTCCCAGACTTGGAACTGAAGACGTTGAGTCTAAAAAGAAAAACATGTCACCTTCCTGCCAAAATAAACTATGATGAAAGTTGGATCCATCACCTTTCAGCCAGGCATTTCCTGTTCTGGCCTCCCCTGTCTGCCTGGGACCAGTTCAGATGAGGGAGAGCTATTTTTAAGGTGCAAGCCACCAAGACTAAGAATTTATTTATAGCTGCACCTTTCAACTGTTCTTCCTCCCTTGCCCCCCACCCCCTTTGCTGGAGATAAAGGCCAAGTTTGGCCTTTTCTTTGAATCTCAAACCACTGGTGTAAGAAAGACTTTGAAAGCTCAATCTATTACCTCTAGCCAGGGATTGCTGGCCTGAGGAACCCAAGTCTAACAAATGGTTTCCCTCTTCTGGAAGAAATTCTCTTAGGGGGTGTACACTCTGATTGTGTGCCCTTGGTAAGTGTTTTGCTAACACACTTTTGGGGCATAAAAGATGATCAGGAAATGCATTTATGGTTTTGTTTTATTTTAAGGAATCCAACGTAAATCTCTATCCCCCTCTCACATCGCCAACCAAACATCCTGGTACAGTGTAAGTGTTAGAATTAGATAAGTATATGTATATTAGATAAGTCTAATATACATAGGTTTGCGGTTAAAACTGTGTGGACTACATTAGGTATTTAGTTGTAGTGATGGGATCTTCACTAATACACCACCTCTTTCTTGTATTCTTCTAAAACTTGATGTCTTCCAAAACATTTAAGTTCCACTATTTTCACTCCCACCTCAGGCTTATCTCAGAAATGATTTCAAAGTCACAGGGATGACTTCTTCCCAATCTACTAGTAGCTATTGTTTTAAAGGAGTCAAACTTCAAGCACACAACTCTTGGTGGAGACAACCTTCCTAGTCTGTGTTCTCTCTTTACTTCTGCTGGATTCTTTGTCCAGCAAGGCCAACAAAGTCATGATTCCTCTTTTGGAAAGGAGATCCTTGCTGAAACATTGGGTTTAGGTGCAGTTTGGTGTCTTGCACTATTCAAGGAAGAACTAGAAAAGATTGGAAACTATTTGAGCACAGAATGGAGGTCTATCAGCAGAGCTATGAGAAAGATGAAGATCAATAATTTATGAACCAGTACCATCCAGACTGACATGGGAATTTATAATGACTGTAGGTCAATAGTACTTCGCACATGGTAGTTCAAGAAAAGTTTGTTTCAGCATATGGTAGTGCACACCTGCAAATGCAGTGCTTGAGAGGCTAGGGCCAGGAGGATTGTAAATTTGAGGCCAGTCTGGGCTATCCTGTCTCAAGAAATGTTTTTTATTTTGATTGATGAGTTAGGGCATTTGGTATATTTGTTCTTTGGAAGTTTCTAGTTATTATTTTGAAAATATTTCTTTTTCTTTTCCTTTTCTGTGGTACAGGGCCTTGTGCTTGCTAGATGGGTGCTCTACCTCTTCAGTCTTGCCCCAGTCCTTTTTGTTATTTTTCAAATAGAATCTATATGTATACCAAGCGGCTCTGGATTGAAGTTTGCCAATTTTGCTTCCCAGAGTTGTCCTGCTGCATCTAACTACTAAGATGGAGGTCTTAAATGTATGCCCAGGCTGGCCTTGAATAGTAATCTCCAATCACCATCCACATCCCCAGGAGATAGGATTGCAGGTTTGAGTCACTGGAGCCTGGTGGGAATATTTCTATTGGTCTAAACGGGGAAACTCCAAGAAGGCAGAAACAAAATTGTAGTTAGTCACTTACCTTTTTACTTAAGTGAGGACCATTGGTGCCTCCAATGCTTCTTTGTACTGATGGTGGCACTTGATAAACATCTTGTTCTTGGGAACCATGGCCAGTGGGTACTTGGTAAATTCCCTGATTGGGGTAGGAAGGTGGCACTTGGTAAATGGTGTCACGAGATGCTGCCTGTGAGTTTGGCACTTGATAGAGCCTCTGTTGGCCCAAAGTCTGGTGCCCTGGTCCAGAAGTAGGCTGGTCAAGACTGGATGGGTTTTCTTGCACAGGACCAATCAGAAGCTTCACTCGGTTTCCTGGGACAATGCCTTGACGACCGTGTAGAGAGCACAGCCACCATCCTTCTAGTCCCCCAGTATTCTGCTCTATGACAGTCAGGATATCTCCCTTACGGAAGGCCAGCTCTTCAGCACACTCTGGGACATTGTCATATAATGCCCTTGCCATAAGATTCTGGGAAAGAAAGAATAGAAGGGCATCATGTTAGAATATTAGCTTTCATGCTCAATAGCCTAGGCTCTTAGGAAACGCACACTTCCTGGAAAAAGTGAAGAAGAAATCTGAACAATAGCCTGTGAGAAGAAAAACAGATGGTGCAGACAAAAGACAGATTCATCCATACCACATCTGCCACCAATGACATCAGACTGCCTCCTCAGAAAAGCTGGAGACACCAGAAGAGATCTCTCCCTTTGCAGCACTGTGCCAAGGAATTATGAGGCGCACTGCTAACGAGCTAGGGAATGGCTCACTCCACAAAGCGGTTGTCTTTCTTTTTTAGAAGAAAGTGAGCTGAAGGGAATAACTCATTCCAACCTAATCGGAGGAGGCTGAGATCTGGGGCTCATGGTTCAAAGCCAGCCTAGGTAGGAAAGTCTGTGAAACTCTTATCTCCAATTAACCACCAGAAAACTGGCCATGGTGCTGTGGCTCAAAGTGGTAGAGCGCTAACCTTGAGCAAAAGGGTCTAGGCCCCGGGTTCAAGCCCCACAACCGACAAAAAAAAAGTACACTTAAATATGCCTTGGCAGAACTTTAAAATACCTTTTATGATTCAGAGGTTTCTTTTGGGGCAGGAGGGGGACAGGGAATCTACAACCAAGGCATATAAACGTGTCATGAAAATCAAGCAGAGACTCAATGTGGTAGTGGGCTGTGTCTCCAGACTTGACAGTGGGAACTACCAGGAATGTGTCCACTTGTAGGTGGATGCTAGCTCTTTCCTGCCCGGTCTTTTGCTCATTCCTCTCTTGTGGGCCTTCCTCATCCTGCCACGTTATCACCTACTTCTTGAATCTCACCATTCACATCTGCAAGGCCGTGCTTTCCCCTGTCTTGGGCCCCAAACACTCTCTCGCTTTGTATGAAAGTCTGTCTGGCACATTCAGTACTAAGCAGACAGCCAAAGTAGGCATTCAGTGGAGAGCGGGCAGCCAGTCCATGCTGACATTCCTGGAAGCCTTTCAAAGGCTCTGAAGATTTCGTTTCTTGGCGTTGGAGATGTTTCCCAGCTCACTGGCAGCCATTCCTGCATGCCTGCCCGACAGGGGCCCCCCCCCACCTCTCCTCCCCCCCAACTTTCCCAGTGCACAGAGAAGTCAGGAACGGCTGAATTCATGGCAGACACTCAGAAATTGAAAGTGACCTCTCCAGTGCCGAGTTTTTATGTCTGGATGCGCTGCTGTCGTGGCAGTGTGGGTCATTTATAGAGGCCAAAAGCATGGTTGTCTCATTATTTCACAACATAACATATTCGTGGGATTGGAGGCTGGTTTAGTTTGGCCTTTGCCCCCTGTTTTGTTCTCTAGAAACATGGACAGGATATACATATATATATATATATATATATATATATATTTCTATATAATTTTTTTCAGCCTTCTTCTCCTTCACACAGGCATGCATTCATTCATCTCCTTCCTCAGGGCTCTGCTGGTAACCATAGGGCTTGCACTATATACTGTTCTCTGCTAGGCAGTTGGCTGGCTATGTGTGTAGCTTGTGTGGGAGATCTGCCTCTAGTCTGGAGTTGAGAATAAGGTCCAATTCCACTACTGTTAAGCAAGGTCCATTTATGCATGTATGTATGCATGACCAGCTTTTCTTATTTTGCTCAGACTGGTTACAAACTCCCATAGACTCGAAGAACCCTCTCATCTCAGCTTCCTGAGTGCTGGGGCTAGAGGTATATGCCACTTTGCCTAGCGAACCATGTTCCTTTCCAAAGGAAAGGAGACAAAGCCACAGATAATGGTGTCAGGAGCTTTGTGATGATTAAGGATAGACTGAAATCCATGCGTTATGAGCTCATAACTTACAGCTCAGTGAGCTGTAAGGGAAATTAAAAGGGAACTAAGGAGTTTGTGTTTCAGGTAAAAGTTTTACTTAGCAGTTGTAGTTACAGACTCATTGGGTTCTCTCTAACAATGAAGTGTACAAAAAGATAAAATTGGGTAACATTCTATTCTAGTTTGTGGAAACATTAGAGAATATTGTGTGGCTTTAAATTTTCCTCCTTTTTTTTCTTCTTCCTTTTTTGGAAGAGTATGTAATTGGACGTTCTTTCATTTAGAAAAGTCATAGATATTATAGAGAACAAGTTCTGGTCCTTTCTACCAAATTGATTTCAGGGAAAACCAACTCTACCAGAGATGGACTGCAATTGCAGAGCAGGAAAGGAGCTCACTATTTCTCTTCTTTTCCCTTTCTTTTGGGCCAAAAGTCAATACCAGGGAGTGGCTGGTAAGGAGACCCCTCAGTGGAACCAGAAGCAATAAACTTGGGCCCAGTAAACAATAGACAAGTAAAGGGCTACACACTCAATCAGCATAAATCAGCTGGAGGCATTTGGGAGTTGGGTCACTTCCAACTCCTGGAACACCAAGAGGCTCTGAAGAGAGCACTGAGCATGCTTGATCAAGGGCAGATAGAAATCCCCATGTGGGAGTCAGGTTGGATATTGTTTGTTGCCTGTCCCAGTAACCTTCCCTCCCTGGCAAGCAGCATGCCAATGTTTCCACATAAGCCTCAGAAGCTGCTTGTTTCTGGGCATGCTTCAGAGCCCCGCCCCCATCAGCCCATGGTGGGCATTGTGGGGGGTCTCTGCTTCCTTGTTGCCCATGACATCCCTCCATTCTTCCCTAGTAACTATAGAAATAAGGATTCAAGGAAAACTTCCCATGGTTGTTGGTGGCAAGGAACCCAGCACTAGCCCAACATCCATTCATAGACTGGTAGCTATTCTCAGCCTTGACTGGAAATAACTTTCCAAGTCAAGGCAATAACTTTTCTTCTGGGAAAGTTATAGAGGGCTAATGTCTATACTCAGTCTCTCTCCACTGCAAGAAGACACAGCTTCAAAGACCTGTAGAAATTACTTGGACCTATCTATTTCATAGATCTGTCCACAGTCATAGGTTGTAGGCAGAGGTGGAAACAGAACTAGGGATTTTGGATTCAATTTGTTTCCAGAACACTAAGCTACATGAACTCATCACTTCATGCTCTACCACTTGAACCATGCCCCAAAGCCTTATGCCTTTTAATTTTTTTTTTCTGATACGTTGTTATACTAAATTTGCCTAGAACCCTTCTTCCTCTACCTCTACCTCCTAGGTATCTGGAACCAAAGGCATATACAACCATGCCTAGCCTATATCTACTATTTCTCTAGCTCACAATTACATTTGATAAAAACTTGATACCTCAAAGCAACATGTCTCTGAGTTTATAGTAAGCGCTAGTAACCACCACTCCTATTTTTTTTAATAAACAGCAATCATGAAACTACAAATTGCATCCAAGAGATCTTCCTAGACAAAATAATTTTATTACTTGGTAAATTATGGATAAATCTCATCAGATCCCAGCAGCATATAATGTATTATAAAGCAGGGAAAACTACGAAGAAAGAGGTTGGCTTTTTTTTTTTTTGTCGGTCGTGGGGCTTGAACTCTGGGCCTGGGCGCTGTCCCTCAGCTCTTCAGCTCAAGGCGAGTGCTCTACCACTTGAGCTACAGCGCCACTTCCGGTTTTCTGGTGGTTTATTGGAGATAGGAGTCTCACAGTCTCTCCTGCCTGGGCTGGCTTTGAACCGCGATCCTCAGATCTCAGCCTCCTGAGTAGCTAGGATTACAGGTGTGAGCCACCAGCGCCCGGCGAGGTTGGCTTTTGTGTGTGTATTGTACAGATATTGGAGCCCTATTTCAGTAAGAAGATAAAATCACCTTCAGCCACAGCACAAACATTTCACTAATGTTTAAGTAGTCAAATCAAGAAAAGTTAACCGTTCAGGAAAGAAGTGTGTGTGTGGGGGGGGGGGCGAGAGGGGTTCTACTTCTTTAGAGGAAAGGTGTGATTCCTTGAGGGCACAAAGTTAGGCTCTCAGAAAAGCTGGTTTGTCTATTCAAGATCTGCTCTTTCTCAACACCCTTAGACCCACTGATATTTATCTCCAGGGGAGGGAAAGTCAACACAGAAACAAATCAAGGAGAGAGAGCAGCTGTGTAATTCTATACCCAGCTGGATGTAAGCTTCTAGATACTGGAAGTACAGCTAGAGCTGAGCCCAGCACAGGACACAGAACTTGAAAGCCAAAAGGGACTCTCCCAGATGAGGCAGAGTCTAGCTCTTTCACCTGACAACCGAACAAGAGAAAGCTCTAGATGTTAATGATTTTGTATGTCACCAGGCAAGAAGTTTTTAGGGCTGGGAATAAGAAGGTGGGCGTCCTGCCTCTAGGTCCTGAATTAGGACAGTATTTAGTAAAGTCAAATAAATGTACCTGTCAACAAAGGCTGTGCCTTTAATGGAGATTAGATTTAAGGCTATAAACTCATTCCAGGAATGTTTGTAACAGTCTAACAGCAATCCCTACCTCATGCTTTCTTGAAATTCTTCATTTTAGTTCTTCCATGGTTCCATGGCCCACTTCCTTGTTCTCGTTCTCTCTCTCTCTCTCTCTCTCTCTCTCTCTCTCTCTCTCTCTCTCTCTCTCTCTCTCTCTCTCTCTCTCTCTCTCTCTCTTTCTTCCACTCCCTTTCCCTCCCCCTCTCCCTCTGTGTCTATCTTTCTGGAATCTTGCCCCCATCTTAAGTATACTGTGTTCAAACCACATTTGCTGGGCAAGCCCTCTGCCACTTGAGCCATGTCCCCAGTCCCTCTGTCTTCTTCTCTGCCTTCTCCATTTCAGACCATTTCCCCCACCATCCATGAGGTGATTAAGTTCCAAAGTCCCTTGCACTTCTCTGTAAAGGAAATTTAATGTGCACCATGGCATCTCAACACAGAGAGCACCCAAATCCCTATCATAGCATTAGACTAGACATTTCTTATGCTATTTCCTCGACAGGTTTGATTTTTTCTAGAACACAGCAATCACTTCCCAACTGGCTCTCCTCTCCTCCATTAAGTCTCTTCCTACCTTAAAACTAACCTTTCACACAACCAGAATAGTTTTCCTTTTTTTGGGGGGGGTGCAGTTGTGGGTCCTGAACTCTGGGCCTGGGTGCTGTCCCTCAGCTCTTCAGCTCAATGCTAGCGCTCTACCACGTGAGCCACAGTGCCACTTCTGGCTTTTTTCTTTTTGCTTCTGTGGTGCTGAGGAATCTGAACCCAGGGCCTCATGCATGCAAGGCAAGCGCTCTACCACTGAGCCACCTTCCCAGCCCCCAGAATAGTTTTCTAACCCAAACAGATCTGATTCCCTTCCATTTCCTATCAAACCATTTCTTTACAGCACAGCTTACCCTATCCAGGGCTATGCACTCCTTAACTTCAGGGATGTAGTCTAATTTCATTTGCATTTCCAAAACTTTATTCTAGTGTCTGAAACAAAATGCAGGCTCATTCAATAACTGCTCCACTGAAATGGGTTCTAGCCTCTGATCTCATAGTTCTCTGCAGGGAGGGCAAGATTGTGTTTTAGGAAATTCAACAAGACATGTGTTTAAAACTTTTACATGCATGTGCAGACAGAGATGGACTAAGCAGAAAGATAAATGGTATGTCCAAGTCATTCAAGCCTAACAGCTAAAGAGCATGGGCGACCATAATCAGGGAAATGCCTGCCCCTCCCTGTTTAAACAGGACAATGACGCAGATGGGGAGCCTGACCCCCTGAACCCAGTGTTCACAACTACTGAGCAAACAGGAAGGCTTCAGAGTAACTGACCATCCCTGGGAGATGAGATACAATGGTTTCTTTGAAGGGTTTCTCTCCCTGTGTGTATCTGGTAGGTGACAGAGCACCATTCAAATAATTTCCCAGGACATTTCAGTTCTGCGCTTCCTGCTTCCCAAGCTATGCCTGAGAAGTTGGGAGCAATTACAGTACAAGACAAAGCTTAGGTCACGTGATTAATCCCCCCCACCCCATCAAACTTTCCCCTGCCTTTCCCTTCTCTCCCCCGCCCCCATCTCTGCTATCAAAATGTCAAGAAAGTTTATCATTTCCACTGCCAGGGAAATTATCTGCTTTTCCCAGTGTAGAGAGGTGTGACATGTAATTTCCATGACCATTCATGTTGGTCTTTGGAAAGAAATGAGACACAATGGCTGTTGTGTCACTCACTAAGGCTGATAGCATCATCAATGGCTCAGCTTCCTCTTATTATTTTTGCTTCATTCTATATTTATACAGGGGATCCTGCCAAGGCCTCACGGCTACCACATTCATGATAACACTACTTTGCTGTGCTGAATCCCTTCAAAGGTTAGCCAGGGATGCTGGTAGACTCTCATACATGCACACATACAAGCATAGCAAAGGCCAGACCTTGAGAAACAGACCCACTAAAAGGAAATGGCCATTGTCAAGGAAATCAGTTCTAAAGGAAGCAGCTGAGAGAAGAACATCACCAAGGTCAGCCTCAGGGCACACTGGGGAAAAGAAAGACAGGCTCTTGTGCTTTTGTGTGTACAGATAAAAGTCGGCTTTGCTCTGAGAAGGGTCAAACCCTTTCAATTACATTTCTCCTCCCCTCTTTATCATCTCCTCTGATGAAGTAGGTTATGTAGGCTTTCACCAGAGAAAGAGCTGCAGTCAGAAAATATGTATATGTACAAGTGTCAGGATTTTAATTCTTGCATATGAAGATTGGGAATATAGATAGTTTTGACATGGATTTTTCTTGGTATTACTAAGTAGCAGACATGAAACTTCCAATATAGGAATTTGTATATATGGTATATGATCCTAATGTCTTCTGGGTAATAACTGTTGATTATATTCTAACATGCTTTTTATGATAATCTGAATTAGCCCATAGAAAAGCCAACAGTAGAATCCCATTAAACATCAGTCAGACTTATCACCACTAAAGGTTCATCTAGCACCTGGACTGCAGTTCAGCCAATGGGTTTTATTTTCTGCTAAGTGATCTTCTAAATCCCAATGATGGACAAAAAGCTTACATGAGTTGTTGAATCTTTTTACTCCATTCTCTTTGCCCTGAGTCTTCAAGTTTTCTTAGATTTCCCAGCTCTGTGAACTTTAGCCACAGCATTGTCTTTGGAGCATTTCTTATTGGCAGGTGCTTTAAAATGATTTTCTCCCAAAGGTACTTTCTGCCATTGCACAATACGCCATTTATATTTCCTATGTGTGAGGTTAGGGAGTATTCAGTCTATGGTTACCCATAAGGCTCTGTTTGGGAATCTTAACATCTCTGCTACACTGGTCTGTTCCTTTTGATGTAAGATCATCTGGAACTGAGTGTATAGCAAAATGAGGTTATTTCTTGACAGCCGGTGAAAATTTCTAATGTTCATTGAAAACTTGAATATAGAGCTCTCTGGAAGAAACTTCAGTTGGGGCAGATTTGGTAACAAGATAAGGTCAGCATCCGTGTGAGATTGGAAAAGTGTTTCCTCAAATGCTAGACTCTTATCATTCCTTGTGTTTAAATAATCACCATTTAGTTTTTTGTACTTTCAGGTTGATAGAAGACAAAAGCATATATAGGATGAGATTTGTTTAGTATAAATCCAGCAAAAGCCTAAAGCATATTGTTTATGTCCTGTAAGAAACATTACAAATGGGTGAATAGATTGTGTGCTTGTATGCATTCAACTTCCAAGCTTGCTTCTCTTATTTCTTAACTCATTGTGGAAGATGAATTTGACTGCTGACAATAGTTAAGGAAAATGAACTAAATTCTTATGAGGCTGATGATCATATATATATATATATATATATATATATATATATATATATATATATATATTTAAAAGTTCAAATTTCCATTCATCTGTGGTCCATGAGATTTACATTAGTAATCCCTGAGGGTCTTAAAGGTGGACGAGAAACTTAGCCAGAACTTGACCAGAACTAGTAGAATAGTAGAATTCTAGAGTAAGAAGGAATCAATCTAACCCAATATCTTTGTTTCATATTCCAGAGGATCTTGGATTCGATTGGCAGCAGAGCCAGCGATCATACCTGGTTCCCCTCCTCAGGGAGTTCCCCTTGGACCAGCATGCCCTTCCTGAGAATCTTTTCCATTTTAGAACTTAGTACTTTTGCTATTAAACCTTAGAATGTATAAGCATTTGTCTCAGGTTGCCTGGTTTCAGTACAGTGTATTGGCAAAGGATCAAAAACATGAGGCAGGCACAACTCTTTCCAGGGTTCTTTCCCTAGATAAATCTGACAGGCGCCATATAATGATGAAGTCCTGACACCCACTCACCCAAAAGATAGGTTTTATTAACAATAAAACAGCCATCTGGATCTCAGCCAACATTACAATACAGGCATCCAGTCATATCTATCTGCCTGTCCAGACAAATCCCTAAAACATCCAGGTACTCGGGGAAGAGAAATGAGAGTTAAGTTACAAAGAAAAAGAAGACTTCAGCCCACTCTACTACAGTGTATTGCTAAAAGTGTATTTCTAAAAAAAATAATAAAATAACACTTGTTATAAGTCAAAATGCACAACTGATAACGTCTAATAAAGTGTTTGGGATTTAAAAAAAAGGTCCTTTCATGCTTACATTTCCATCTTGTCATCAGGCTTCAAGGTTTATGCCCAAGGTTAGATGCAAACCCACCAATGGAAATACAACAACTACTGACAACCTTTGTCTTCTGGCCAGAATCTGGTTGATGAACCCTGGGATGCCTTCCTTGCTGGGATGTTTTTAGATGTCACCTGACTGAGGTTTGGTGCCTGATTCCCATTATCTACTTATCCTGTAAGGTCCTGTCAGAACCTCTGTTGCACAGAGCAATGCAGTGAGCATTGACACTAATAAACTTAGAAGCTTCCAAACTTAGAAGCTGCAGCATCTCCTCTAAGTCATGAGACTAAAACAATGTTCTTAAAGGCTGAGCTCTAGATCCATATTTGAGACGGGGTATATATGTAGAGAAAGAAACCCGAGTAAGGCTTTGGAGAACTAGCTGCCTTAAAAATGGCTTGAGGATTTTACACTTGACCCAGAGATCTTATATTTCTTAGTATTTTGTGGTATTTTCTTGAACTAGTTGGAGCTAGACTATAACAGAAAGTCACTTTTTGGTTAAGATCTGTTACATTAAGCTCAACCTCAGTCATGATAAAATTATGGCAAACAGAGAGAGGGTTTTTTTGTTTGTATAATCTAAACCCCATTGGGTTATTATTATTATTATTATTATTATTATTATTATTATTATTATTATTATTATTATTATTATTATTGTGTGTGTGTGCCAGTATTGGGGCTTGAACTCAAGGTATCACATTCTTTCTTAGCTTTTTCACTCAAGGCAGATATTCTACCACCTGACACACACCCGTGCTTCGGCCTTTTTGCTGGTTAACTGGAGATAAGAGTCACACCAATTTTTCTGCTTAGGCTTTGAATGATGATCCTCAGATCTCAGCCTCCTGAGTGGCTAAGATTACAGATGTGAACATCTAGTGCCCAGTGAGGCAATTACTTTTAGAATGGTAGTTTTTAAGTAGAGAGGACTCTGTCTAACCAGAAATACGGTGATGTTTGGAAGACTTTTTGTTGTTACACTATGTGTGTATATGCATGTGTCACTAGCATTCAAATTGGTAGAGGACTAAAACATTGCTACACACTCCTCACCCAGAGTGTACAGCCCAGTCTGCCACACCAAAAAAATTACTCATCCCTAAGTGTCAACTGTGCTGAGGTTGACAAGCAATGAATAAAAAGAAGGGTACTAAACTCAATTAAGAGAGTCTAGTCTCGGTCTTTGTACTGTGAGACCAGTGATGTAAAACCATTGCCTTTTATGCCTCTATTTCCTTACATGAGAAATGGGGAAATAAGCATGTTGTTTATAAAAAAAATTATTATGAGGACTCATGAAATTATATACACAGAACACTCTGATTCCTTCAGAAGAGTCTATAAAATCAGAGCAGTCATTACCACTGCACTCTGATGAGCTCATGAAATTAGGTCTTACGAATCATATTCCACCCTTTCAAAGAATTTTTTTTAAAAAAACCAACATCCTCTGGGAAAAGAAAACAAACCAGAAATGATCTCATCGTGATTACACCTGCCACACCAAAAAGCAGACACAGTTCAGAGAAACAAAATTCTTTCCCTTCAGCCATGAATTAAGCTGCGTCTGTAATTAAGATCTTAATAAGGCAGGCAGGAGGGTTGACACAGTGCTGCGGGCTATGAGGCAGGGAACTACCTGGACCAGCTTTACAACCAGAACAATTGAAATACAATCCCCCTCAGTGCTTTACACTCTCAGATGTGCCAAATAAGTCTAGATTTCAACTCTAGCTTGCTTTCATTTCCTAACATGTCTATTTTTCAGGAGGAAAAAGAAAAGAAGCATTTTATTATTTCCCAGTAAGTATAACTGGTGATTCTCTATAAAGAATTTCCTCAAATATACTATGTTAAAAATGAACTAGACAACTTGTGGGTGGGGATGAGAGGGAAAAACTGGGAGAAAGCAAGGGAAGGGGTTATACTGTTCAAAAAGAAATACAGTCTTTATTTGACTTATTTAACTATAACTCCTCTGCACATCACCTTGACAGTTCAGTAAAGAAAAATAATTTTGAAGGCCCTTAGGGAAGGTAAGATAAGGCTTTGCTTGTAGAGCTAATTGATGCCTAGAGCAGCTCAGGTTGACCATCTATAGAGTGACCATGTGTTCCTGAACTTTCCAAGACTGTCCCTAGTTTCAAATATCCTTCCTATTGTAAGACCATATGTCCTACTGTTTGGTTTGCAAAAGTTGGATATACATATCCTCAAAAATTGTACAAATTCGAAACCCCAAACAGAAGTTATACACTCAACATATTTTTTTTTTTGGGTCCCGTCGTGGGGCCTGAACTCTGGGCCTGGGTGCTGTCCCTCAGCTCTTCAGCTCAAGGCTAGCACTCTACCACTTGAGCCACAGCACCACTTCCAGCTTTTTTCTTTTTGCTTATGTGGTGCTGAGGAATCAAACCCAGGGCCTCATGTATACAAGGCAAGCGCTCTACCACTGAGCCACCTTCCCAGCCTCTCAACATATTTCTTTATAATAGATTTGTCTTGGTTGAATTTAGGTTTTGAGAGAAAAATAGAGGTTGGTTGAGTCTGTGACTGAGGCAATACAACATGTTCTCTGATTGACAAAATGATCGTTTTGTTGTTGTTGTTGTTGTTGTTGTTTTGGGGGGGGGAGTCTGGCCGTGGGGCCTGAACTCTGGGCCTGGGCGCTGTCCCTCAGCTCTTCAGCTCAAGGCTAGCACTCTACCACTTGAGCCACAGCGCCACTTCCAGCTTTTTTCTTTTTTGCTTATGTGGTGCTGAGGAATTGAACCCAGGGCCTCATGCATTCAAGGCAAGAACCACTGAGCCACCTTCCCAGCCCTGACAAAATGATCTTGAAAAGGAAATGAGGTATCATTCTGGGGCTTCTGGGCATCTGGGAGCATGTCCAGAAGTCCTGCCTCATGATGAATAGAGTTACAAAGAGAAAGAAGGTTCTTGGGCTGTCTGTATTGGTGGTGTTTTATTCTCTGAGTCCTCCTTAAGGTACACTTAATGACACTAAATTCTAAGTGAAGTGGATCCCAGAATCAGAGACTATCCCAAGTTGTGTATGTCTTTGAGGAACAAGTTCTATTCTTATCCTGGGAGACAGGGCTTCAAAGTTGTGACACATCTGTGCTGGTTCATAGACCCATTCCTTTCCAAGCTCTGGAGTTATAACACAGTGCCAGAAACAAGAACAGTGAAAATAGTTACTTATTGTTAACTGACATGTCTTGACTCTAAACAACAGCTCTGAGAAGGCTAGAGTGTCTACAAGTTTGTGTTTTTGCCATTTCCCGGGTTCTTGCTTTGAATGTTATTGCTTTCTGGGGGGAGCAGAGGCAGACTTAGGAAAGAGAAGCCCAGATCATTCTTTACAATGGACCAAGGACAGAGAAGCCCAAGATGACCCCACATTACCTGTGGGTGGAAATACTAAGTTAATGGAAACAAATCAACAGCCATAAATCAGTAAGATCATGACTAACTCATCTGCACAAGACATAGAACAGGGCTTCTGCTTAACACAAAGTAATTTGGGAAAATAGGAATGACATATCATACTATCTGAAAATGGAATACTGTTAAGGAAGGAATGAGGTTCAAAGTTGTTTTCTTTGTGCTGGTCCTGGGGCTTGAACTCAGTAGCTGGGCTATGTCCTTGAGCTTTTTTGCTTAAAGCTAGTCCTCTGCTACTTGGTTTCTGGTGTGTGTGTGTGTGTGTGTGTGTGTGTGTGTGTGTGTGTGTGTGTGTGTGTGTGTGTGTGTGTGTGTGTGTGTGAGAGTGTGTGTGTGTGATTAGAGTCTCACACTTTCCTGCTGGGTCTGGCTTCAAACCTTCATCCTCAGATCTTAGCTCCTGAGCAGCTAGGATTACAGGCATAAGCCACTGGCACAGGGCTTCAAGTCTTAATCATACTTGTGTTTTGGTTACTACAAGTATCCATTGAGCTTCACAGAGAACCTCCATAGCCCCTCCCACAAGAGTAAAGACAGAAATTAAAACTGATTTTAAAAGGAGCTATCAAACATTGTGGCTTTACATGTCCATGGTTATTCTATCTTTATTTCTAGTGAGCATTAACTATTACCTCAGCATAGTAGAAATAAGAGGAATTGTAATTTGCAATGTCAGGGTTTGCCAAGAAATATGATACCTCTGAATCATTGGACCCAGCCTTGAATAGGGATTATGAACCACTTAACTTAGACACCATTTAAACACCATTAGCGGTTGGGGAGAGGGATTAAAGAGAACTGGACTATGTGTTTTTAAAAAAGTATCCTGGGATTTAGTAGTTCATGGTGAGGCCTAGGCGATATATCAGAAAAAATTCCACTAGCAATTTTAATATCTCCATAACCAGCAGCCTCCTGTCCCCTATTTCAACCATGAAAAATGCCATCACACATAACAAGTAGTCATGGTGTGGAGTGCCAGGACCACAGCATCAAAGAACATGCCTCAATTCACTGAGATAGCACTGCTTACTGAAAAGACCTTATACAAGATTCATCTTTTCCAGTGGAGGGTGGAAAAGGTCACCCACAAGGCCATTTATCTCAAAAGAGAAGATTCTGCAGGAAGAGCCTTTGCAGCCAGGCTGAGCGTGGAGCCCTCATTAGCCAGTAAGAATTACCATAGGGAGATGGCTGGAATGCTCAAAGTAAATAAGATGAAGGCGGTGCTGTGCACAAAGCATAAACAGGGCTTTGGGCTTTTTTTTTTTTTTTTTTTGTCTTCTTTCCATGCCCAGGCTCTTTGCAATCATCTGTTGCCTAGGAAACCAGCAGCTCTACTCTGGTATTTTAAGTTGGAAATATTGTATTTCTTCCCAATAGCCCTGGTGCATTTATCTTGGCAGGAAGGCCTGGTAATTAAGTCTATATGTTACTGCCGTGGTCCTAGTGGCTGGCATTCCAAACCAATTTGTCTGTTTCTTTCTAACCCTAAAATGATCTAAAAATAGATATCCAAGTCCTCTTACTTTACATTGACGTCACCCTGATGGTAACAAGATGTGGTAGAATTGATCCCAAACTTCAACTGTAAACTCCCAGCTCATCTTCTTTGGACTGTACTATTTTATTTCATTTTATACTTTGACTTTACTATTTAATATTTGACTTAGGAGATTCTCTTTTCCTCACTAATACTTTTGTTATAGGCAAACAGTTTCATTAATGCTTCCTCTTAAACTTTTATCTGTATAATGCTTGTATATATATCTACCTATCTGTATAGATATACAGCTATTTCTACAAGCTTCCCCATGAAAAATTGCTGTCATATACTCAATACTATTCATGTAGTTGTTATATATATATGCAATACATATATATATGTATGTTTACATATAAGACACATACATGTGTCCTATAACATCATATAACATCTGACATTTATCAAATGTCTACTATGTGCTAGCAACTGATGACTTCATGTATTATGTTTTTATAAACTTCTTACAAGGCAAGTATTGTCAACCCCATGTTACTAGTAAGGAAAACAGAAGTCTAAAACAGCTCATTGAAAATTGTACTGGTAGGGAAAAAAAAAAGTGGGATTAGAAACATAACCCATCTTCTTTCCACTATATCACAGGACATGAACACACTTTTAAATGGATGTGTGTGTGTGTGTTTTATGTAATTTGGCAGAGGACTCACTATAAGCAAGTCCTCTGGTCTCAGGAATATAAAGTCTTATTAATAAGAGTGAAGAGGCCGAGTAAATGGAGCCCTGTGCAAGAGGTATGCTGTTAGGTTTCTATGCCAGGGATCAGCATTTTTATATTTCCTATCAGGATTATGGAATTTTTAACAGCAACAACCATCTTAACATAGTAACGGAGATTTAAACACCAATGTTCTCCCTCGCTTTCTCCCTACCTCTATCTTTTGTTGGTTGTAGGACTTGAACTCAGGGACTGGGCGGCACTGTCCCTGAGCTTTTTTCCTCAAGGTTAGTACTCTATCACTCTTAGCCACAGCCCCACTTCTGGTTTTCTGGTGGTTAATTGGAGATAAGAATCCCACAGATTTTCTTCCCTGGCTAGCTTTGAACCTCAGATCTCAGCCTCCTGGGTAGCTAGGACTACAGGTATGAACCACCAGTGCCTGCCTTGGGCCTTGTCCTCTAACTTGACTTTTTCACTCAAGGTTAGCACTCTACTACTTGAAGCATACTTTCACTTCTAGTGTTTTGCTGTTGAGATAAGAGTCTCATGGACTTTTCTGCCTGGGCTGGCTTGAACCATGATCTTCAGGTATCAGCCTCCTGAGTAGCTAAGATTACAGGTATGAGTCACCAGTGCTCACTCAGCCCCACACTTCTATCAACATCTATTGAGTACCTACTACACAAGAGTGCTGGGGCTAGCCAACATTGTCTACTTACCAGAGGTAAGTAGAGCCATGGTAAATACTTTGTACATTAGCTTCCATCTTAGAACAATAATATGAGACAGCTATAATTATCTCTATTACACAGGTAAATCTGAAAGTCTGAGGGCTTAACTTGCTGAAGATCACAGTGTTTCAAGCCAAAGAAACAGAAACATCTTTCTCTAATGCCCATACTCTATCATGTCTCAAAAGCATATAAGACCAAGTTCCTGCCCCTCAGGGCTTAGTAGATTCTTGATCATACTTTGTCTTCCAAGTATGTCAATGAGTCCTTCCCTACATACAAATAAACTATGAGTTTCTCATATTCAACGGCATTTCCTTAGAATAGTCCTGTAGGTAACCTATGTGAGTTAATTTTAGTTATTATTTAGACAGTGATTTGATTGGAGTGAGGTCTTGGCTCACAGAGAAGGGCAGAGGTGAGAACGTAAGGCCTGTGTAAGGGGTTATAGGAGACAAAGGTTTCAGCTTTTGATTGTTTTATGGAGTATATGATAGGGAAGGAGACTTTACTAGTGAGAAGTGCCAAGGCTATGCAAGTCACGTAAGCACAGGAGCCAATGAAAGTGAGAGCTAGGGAACAGTGCTTCCCACACACACAGCAGA
Organism: Dipodomys merriami; assembly: GCF_024711535.1. Classification (NCBI taxonomy): domain Eukaryota; kingdom Metazoa; phylum Chordata; class Mammalia; order Rodentia; family Heteromyidae; genus Dipodomys; species Dipodomys merriami. The sequence goes on along the minus strand of NW_027202937.1, from coordinate 26,021,782 downwards.
GTCAAGGAGAAGACAGGATAAGGGGTATAGGATGTCTATTAACACTGTCACTTACATGACTGTGTATGTGAAGGAGAAGCCCTACGGAGAGAAGCACAAGGAATGTGCTTATGAAAAAATAAGATCCAGTGACAGACATGAAAGGGACAGGTAATTTGCAGAGGGGGTTGAAAAGCAGAGAAGAAGGGTTTGTTTGCTTGTTTATTTAGAGAAGACTGCAGGTGTGGGAAGATGGAAAGCTACAGAGAACAGGAGTGAAGTGTATTTCAACCAGAAAAGGATGCTAAAAGAACTCCTAGTATATCGTATACTATGTAACTTGCTAATCTTGGGATTATTAGAACCACTACAATTCCATAAACATTTTCATTTCTGTGTAGGTAAATGATTTTGCTCTGAAAGTGGGTTTGCTAAATAACAAAGTTAACAGTTCATTCATCATTTTCAAATTCATAGGTGTCATACAAGATTTCAAAAGAAGGGGTGCAGAAGTTCCAATTTTGGATGGAAACCTATAAACCATTTAGAGTAAAAGAACTTAAAGCCAAAATATCAGAGCAAAGAGAAAATTAGAAAATTTTGTGAGTTATAAATGGTTGTGATGGCTGTATTGGCTAAATCAAAGACTTTCTTTCATTTGCTTCTTAAGCAAGGTTGAGAAAATAAAAATAACTTCAAAGTTCCCCTCAGAAGTGTTTGATCATACACTTTCTCCTTCTGTTGACTTGCTTTGTCCCCATTCAACCAGAACACAAATTGGAATTTCAGATTGTAACTTTCCTCATTGTATCTCAAGGTCCATCTGTACTTTTTCTAAAGTCAAAATGTTTAAGAATAATTTTCTGCATGGTAGCCTAGATAAATACTTAAAACTTTTACTGTGGGCACATAAGAGTTTATAAATTTGGCAAAGCCACAAAAGCTTCTTGGCTATTAGAGGTCAGAAAGCAGTGACTGATGAGTACCTTCCAGGTCAGAGCATGAAGTTGGAGGGGCCTGGGATCTGACCTGCCTGAAGTGGGCAAGACTATGGGACTTTTACTTAAAAGTAAGGTCAAAGAGTCTGTCAATCATCCTCATGTAAAACTGGAGCAATCAGCCACGTCTGGATTCTTAAGAGCACACCTTCTGTGAACAAACAAACTAAATCCATGTTTGTTTTCCCTGTGGAACATACTGTACATATGAAAAGGATTTTGTGAGGCGTTTTTAATAAAGGAAGCCTTCACAATTTCCTACCATAAAGACTGAATCTCTCCTAAGAGAAATGGAACTTTAAATACATATGAGAATAACTACAGTTTTCCCATGAATAAATAAAAAAAAATATAGTAAAATTCAAATAGACTAGGTATGTGCTAACTTAGAAGGTTTGCCTAAAGTAGCAGATTACATTCCACAGCTTTTATGATTATTGTGAATAATTGCCAGCAGGCCTGAAGTTGTAGATTTTAAATTGAAAATGAGTAAAGATTGGTTATTCTCTAGTTATGATTCCTGAAGTTGCTGAACAAGATTATCTGGTCGGCAATAGCTAAAAACCTTTTAAGGTCTGCTTTATAAATCTCTTGATGATCATTTTTGAGTCTGTGCTAAATTTATAGTTTATAAAGTAACATAGTATTTAAGAGGTCATTTCTGACTCCTGGATTTTACAGTCTAATAATTACCTTGTTTTACTACCTAAGTAACTCAAATGAAACAACTGCCAAACATGCATTTCGCTTTGCTTTGTAAAGATAATATGCTTAAAAATTACAGAAAAATCTATCATGCAGGAATACTTGGGATGAAATGGTCTTGAAATTTCTGAAACAAGAAAGTATTAATCAGGGAGGTCAAAGATAGTTCTTTCTCTTCATAATGGCTGAATTATGGGTTTTAGAGCAATGTTACCTAACTTGGAATCCAGTGCTCACCAGCTGCCTTGGTATTGGATAAATCCCTATGCCTCTCTTTGACACAATTTCCACATTTGAAAATGGGCCTAAGAATTAAAACTTTCATGGAGTTATTGGGAGAGTTAAATAGGACAGTCCTCAGTTGTGAGGGCAAATTTCCATGAATGTCATCACTCTACTACTTTTGTGTTGTTTCTTTTACTTAAAATAGCAAATCCTCTCTTTCAATAAAGTCATCTACTATTCAAGTACCAATCTGTCATTTGCTGAGTTGGAAATTTCTGCATTTTTTTCCTGGGGTCCACCTATGATTAATAATCATGTATTTATATCATTGGGCAGAGTGTCAACACTGTTGAGACCCAGCCAAGAGGCAAGTTTTCTTCATGAATGCCAGTTGCAATTTACACTGTCAGTCACCATGATATTTCCATCAGGTGTAAAGCTACAGATGATGAGGTCATTTAATAAAAGTGACTGAAGACTTGGTCACACGTTTTAGACAATGTTCATTTCAGCCACTTAACTTTCTGGTGATAAATATAAGCATACTTTCTCTTTTCTCTGTAAGCCACTTTATATTCAGCTACAGAGAGAGAATGAATTTCAAAAGTCAGTCTGAGTAGAATAGCATCTCGCCTTATCACTGCCCTAAATGAAGAGACTGTGGAATTATGAAGCCAACCACTTCAAAAGAGAACTTTCCTTCCTGGTAGTAGAATTTGTTTCTGATGGCATTTTTGAAATTTTTATGTATGTATGTATGTATTTATTTAGCCAACACTGGGGCTTGAACTCAAGACCTCATTCTTACACTTGGCTTTTTCCCTCAGGGCTGGTGTTCTACCATTTGAGCTATACTCCCACTTTCAGCTTTTTGCTGGTTAAGTGGAGATAAGCGTCTCTATTTTGCCTGGGCTGGCTCTTTGAATTGTGATTCTCAGATCTCAGCCTCCTAAATAGCTAGGATTATAGGCACAAGCCACTAGTGCCTGGCTTCTGATTGCATCTCTCAAATATTAATATTCTTTAGGATCATCCTGTGCTGGGATCTTCCTTCTCAATGCAGATATAGAAAGCTGATAGTTGGGCGAAAATGATACCTCTGCTTTCAGAAAGTTCTGTTTCAAAAGCTATAATTCACACATTACAAGAAAGACGCGGGGCATTATTTTGAACAAGATTTATAGCTATTGAACCCAAGATTTATCACTGAGGTTAGCCGTTGGCTATCAATTAGAAAAAGCATTTACAACCTTACATTGAAAAAAAAAAAGATAGGCGAGAAGTGACATATTTCAGAAAGAAAGCAAAGTAACTCCCAAGTAGCACAATCCTGAAGGTTCGGCAGTTAATACAATATGTCAGTCCAAAAGTATAGCCACCTTGCCAAAATTCACTTTAATAATTGCTCTCTTATTTGAAAATACTAGGATTCATGTCTATTCATCATCTCCCCCTTTCTCCACCTCCCTCCCCCCAAAAAAACACATCCCAACCAGTTTATTGCAATCTGCTACTGTATCAGATTCCTTGGAAACTGCTTGCCTCTTTAGATGGGGTATGCTGAGCAAGTCATATTCCCTTAGACAAGAATAAACACACAAACCAGGGTGCAAAACGCACTGGAAAACCGCTGCCAAAGTATTATAACCATGACACGTAAGCTTCAAGCAAAATACATACGCTCAGCCCATTCAAATCCCAATAAAAATGTTTTCCAGAAATGACGAATACTCATTTATTCTGACATCCACCACCATCTAAGGATATGGCAATTCTTTATCATCAGGTCTATAATAGATCTGGGCTTGTATTTTCTCCATACAGCAAACGGCTTCCCACCCCAAGTGCTTAAAGCAAAGACTGAAAAACTTTTCGAGAGTTGGGGCAGCTCTGATTTCCCTCCTTATAGCTCTCCTGGGCAGCCGGGGCTAGCCGGGGCCAGCTGAGCCTCGGAGACTGGAGCTGAGGCGTGCTGCAAGGCAAAGTTCAGACACTGTAACCTAGGGATTGCTGAACTGCGGCTCGGCTGGGAGTCTGTAACTTCTCACCACCCTTCCCCGGCCCCTGTCCACACCAATGGGCTCTGGTGTACTGTGGATCTCCTAGAGGGGGTTGCAAAGAGCGAGCGTGGCTGCCAACCCAGCCCCCGAGACCCGTCCGGATCCCTCCCGACCACACACCCGCGCACCCGCGCACACGCGCGCACACACAGGGTCCCCGCAGCGCAGTAGTCACACGCAGATACCCAGCGGGCCCACAGCCTCCAAAGGAAACCCGGTGTAAAAGACAGTCTCACCTTATACTTCATTTCGGCAGCGGGGACTGGAGCCGTTTTCCTACTCTAGTGAGACAGCATTGAGCACTGGGGTGTCCGCCTCTCCATTGGGTGCAGCGCGGGATCCAAAAGAGCCAGGTCCCCCGCGCACGGACGGTCGCTGAGACTCCGCGCGCCTAGCGGAGCTTCTGAGCTCACTGTTTTGATGGGGGCCCGCCCATCGCAGGCCTTATTTGCATACAGCACCGCCATTGGCTGGCAAAGTAAGACAGGCGCCCCGCCCACCCCTAACTTCTGGCGGGGGGGGGGGCTGGAACTCAACAAAGAACTTGTAATGTGATCATTTTCTTTTGGCCTTATCAAAAAGGATGGAAAATAAAACAGCCAGGGGCCAGCGGTGCTCCAAACCCCGCAGTTCCCCCACACGCAAAAGGAACACTGAAAGAAGAAAAAGGATGGACAGAGAAGCCAAGAAAAAGGGGATAAAGTCCTTTTAAGATTAACCTAAATGTTAAAGAATCCAAATTCACAACGCGGCCTGACAGTCGCGTTTCCTGTGACCTAGCAACTAGTTCATCCACCGATTTCATTTCAAAGCCAGCCACCTCATCATCTCTACATGAAACGAACTCGGATAACAAAAGGTTTTCTGTTTCCAGGCCTCCTTTTACTCACCACCCCTGCTGCTATCTCTGTCTCTGATTCTTTCTCCCCTTCCCCCCTCCCTTTTCCATGGCTGGGTCCTCTCTTCACCCACCCCCTTCTCCTTTCTTTTCAATGTTCAAAGTGCTTTGGATGGTCAGTCTGCCAGGCACTGAAACACAATTCTCTCTCAGTGAGCAGGAGCCCAGCACTGCGCGGTGGAGCCTCACTGTTGGAGTGTCAGACACATTCTGAGACCTCGCTATCATTGCTGGGGATAAAGGTTAGAGAGCCCTCATAGGGCTGGCTGTATCCCACGCATCATCTCTGTCCACTGACTTCTCTGTTCTTTGATTGCTAGTATTGCTCGCTCCAGCTCCTTCTGACCTGTCTCATATAGATGACCCATAAACCCACTATCACTTATTTTCTGGAGAGTTGGGGAGCGGGTGGGGGCACTGTTTGGTAAGCCTGATTAAAAAAGGTGAGTTCCCCCATCCAAGTCTCTGAAAAACTAACAGTTTAACGAAATGAATTCCAGGAAGCTAAAACATAGTTTGTGTGTGTGAGGGGGGGGCGTGGAGAGAGGGTATCAAAAGGAGGAGGTGTAGAGGAATGGACAGAGGAAGGGTGGACACATGAAGTCATTGTATTCAACATACAGATGTGAAAATGGAGCCATGTAACTTGAGGATGTGGTTGGGTTTAGGAAAATTGGGGAAGAATGAAGGAAGGGATAATATCAATCAAGATATATTATAAGCTGATTTGTTGAATTGAAACCCTTTTGTACAACTACTTAACAATGATGGTGATGATGATGATAGACCAGTCTCCATTAAAGCACATAACTCAATTTCTATAGAGGTTTGATTTTTTAATTTCTATTGAGAAAGAGAATTACTTAGGAAAAGACAGAAATGAAGCAACCTTCAGGGAAGAAAAATATTCCTTTTTTCCTGGGCTTTAGAATTGAGAAAATAGTAGTCCCTCAACCATGCCTTGCATGATCAGTATATAATCAATAAATAAGTATAATATGTAATATATACAAATATACAATTACATAATAAATGAACATAATCATTATATAATCAATAGATCAGCCCTCCCCCCTTTTAATATTTCTGACTGAGTTGGATCAAAATCAGTTTGATTTTTTTTCTCTCTCTTTAACTTTCCAGTGGATTAAAACTCTGCTTTTCTGATCTCAACAAAACAATAGGAGAGTAGCTATCTTCTAAAGGAGGTTTCCAGATACAGGGCTTGCAGTTGAATCTACAGTTCAGTGAGGCACCAGCTCCCTGGACATACCACTTGCCATTCATAATGACATTGACACACCTGTGTTAAGTCCTCCTGAAGGTTTTCCCTCAGTTCGCCTTAAGGCAAAGGTGAGTCTAAGTAATTTTGTTTTTTTTTGTAAAGGGGGAAAGGGGGAGGAGATTGTGAAATTAGAGCCCTGTCTTACCCCTTGGCTTTTGTTGCTCAATGCTGGTGCTTTATAGCTTGAGCCACCTCTCCTTTTCTGGCTTTTTGGTGGTTAATTAGAGAGAAGAGTCACAAGAACTTTTCTGCTTAGGCTGGCTTTGAATCTCTATCCTCAGATGGAAGCCGCCTAAGTAGTTAGGATTACACCAGTGATCAGCTAAGCCTAAGTGATTTTGCCAGGTTTTTGTTTTTTTTAAAAAAAAAGACAAATTAAAGATGTAGTCTATTGTATTTCAAGGGTTATCCTAGCTGTCCTATAGACTCTCAGGAGGGAGTAGTTGGTGGGAAATTGCTGTGGTGTCTGCCACGGGGGGGGGGGGGGGGACAATAAACCAAATACCTTCCCTCTGTGAGATAAATCTTAAGGCCTCCAAGAGATCTAGATAACACTCTCTGGCTTCCTAATCGGAGAAGCAGACTCTTCCTTCTGTTTTGTTTGAGAAATATTACTGAACATGTGAACACTAAGTATCTGACTCTACTTTATTGTTCTGAAACAGTTTCCCAAAGTCTTGACTAGGGCTTTTGAACTTTATTCTTCCAACTAGAAAGCTTAATTCCTACCAAGTGATTGTCCTGTACAATAAGACACATATATTATATTGTTCATATTAAGATGACCAAGTTTGGTTCAGAACACATTTAATTTCATCAAGGAAAACACAAAGAGGAAAGCCCAGGCATGGTGTGACAGGATCAGAGAATTTGGAGAAAGGATCAGAGAGGGCGATTGTGAAGCTGTGAGGGAGAAGCCCCAGCTGTATTGGAGACCCGAGGATGATGGAGTTGCCAGGAAAATCACAGGCAATGGGTGGAGCCAGCCTGAGAAGCCATGTGGGCTGCAAATGGCAGGAAGATAGGAGCAGAGATACCTAAGCTCTTCTGAGCCCTCATCATAATACCAAGTGTCCCAGATGTCAAATACAGAGTTCTAGGATTTGTTCTTTTCTCAGCAGAGTTTTCAGTGCTGTTTTGGTCCCATCCCCCCTCTCTGTGCCCCCATTCTTCCTTTTAGAGTAGAAATGTTTATGCTGGGGTATTGTATTTTTGGAAGTATGTTACTTCTAGCAGTGGGCTAAATGTATTTTGTATTATGAGATAGCCAGGAGCCTTTGGGATCCAGGGGAAAATTAGGACTTGAATATGAAATGTTCTCACAGGCCTATATATTGAATGCTTAGTTCTCAGCTGGTGGTACCATTTTTGGAGGTTCTGAAACTTTAGGAGGTGAATCCTAGCTTCAGCACTTTGGTCAGTGGTGGCATGTCCTTAGGGGTGTACCTTCCTCTGAGCCCTTCTCTGCCTGAGATCCTTCTTCTGGCTCACTATGTGATGTCTCCTCTGCCACATGCTCTTGCCATGATTTTCTGCCTCACCAGAGATTCATAGTTAATGGAGTCATGAGCATGGACTGAAGTTTCTAAAGCCATGAGCTAAATAAATAATTCATCCCCTTAACTTGTTTCCCTCAAGTATTTTGGTCACAGCTACACAAAAGTAACTAACACGTGTGAGCTAGGTCCCTTTCAAGTAGAAAAAAATGACAGTGGTCCAGACAGTGCATGCCCTTAGGGACTTATAGTCTAATGAGAGTAGAAGAAGATAAAGCAAACGTATACTAGGATTTGTAGTAATGAATATTGTGAAGAAAAGTGAAGCAGAGAAAATTTCTAAAGAAAAAGTGTGTGTGTGTGTGTGTGTGTGTGTGTGTGTGTGTGTGTGTGATTTTGGGGGAGACTGGGAAGCTCCCAGGTGATACTTAGCAGAAATGGGGGGGGAAAAAAACCCATAGAGATCCCACAACTCAGTGAACCAGGGAAACAGTATTCCAGACAGTGGAAGTGACTCGTAGACAGGAAGCTTGAGCTTGGTATGTGTAGGGAGCAGCCATCATGGCTAGCATGGGGTACCAGAAGAGCTAGGGAAGAGAGGCTCAGAGAGTAGATAGAAACAAGCTGTTTTTTTTCCTCTTGAGTATGACAGGAAGCCATTGGGGGGTTTTCAATAGGGAGTGATTTTTCTCTCTCTGTTTATACCCTTTGTTTAAATACTCAAGGACATCAGCCTATTAGCTAAGATATTGAGCTCTGGTCTTAATGTGGTTTAAGTAATGCAGATGGTTGAGACTTTATTGGCTTCGTTTAGTATATTTCCTTCAAACCATTTGGGAAAATGTGAATTCTCTCAATGGATAAATGAATTCTCTCAATGGAGAAACAGTCTCCCTTTATCCACTTATTACTTGATGCAAATGATGAAATTTAAACCGGGTTATTAGCCTGATTGATGGTATAGCTCAAGAAATCCCAAGGGTACCTCCCTAGACTGAGCCAGGGCACTGAGGCTCAGACCCTACACTTCCAGCATCTCAGATTTGCCAGCTTGTCTGCCAAGGACTCTGTCTTCTTAGATATCTCATACTGGCAGAAGTGAGCGAAGTAGCATCCAAGATAAATTCCCAGCTGCCACTGGGTATTGGCAGGAATATATAACTAAATGAAGAAGATGCTAGGAAAAAAACCCTACTCTATCGTATGGGAAGATGGCTGCTCTCTACAAGTGATGGCAAAACCACAAAGCTAGGTTGCATGGGTAAGGACCAGATTGAGCCTCAGATGCCAGCCCCATCAGTATGAAGGGCATGAGCTGACACTTAGGCTCAGAGAGATTGGGGCCTCAAATTAGGGTCACACCAGCTGTAATCATAAGGGCACTGTATATGTTAGAAAAGTCTCTTGAGTCTCTTTCTGAGCTATTTCAACCAATTTGGTTTTTAGTTTCCTTGCAGAATGTCCTCCTTTTCTCAATCTATCTTCAACGTCATTACCTGTTTAATTCTTTCTTGGAGCACAGAGCTAAGCACATTACCACCATGCCGTAAAGCTTGTAGTGACAACTAAGTGCCTTAAACTAGTAGAATCAAACAGGTTGTGGTAGACTGTCTGCTCAGCCTGACCTCCCTTTCTGCTCTTCCCTCCCCTCCTTCATTTTCTAGCCACATGGGATGGGGTGGGGAGACTCACCGATCCCAGGATGTGCTTGTACCTTCCTGATGCTGCACAGACAGGCTCCTTCTACAGAGAAGGCCCCAATTTCACTGTGCTGTCAAACTCAGCCTAACACTGACTCCTTTGTGTGTCCTAGTCAACAGCTCCCACCCTGCCCACCTCGCCCTTTCAGAGCTAATACTGCTCTTTACTATGCCCCCATTGTACTTGGAACACGGCTCTATTATGAGGGCTTTTCCACGTTGGATGGTAATGATGTGTTGATGTCTGTCTGTGTCCCCAGTTCTGTTGCTGTGTGTGCCGAAGAGCCAGGGTGGGGTCCTGTTGATCCCTGTGTCCCTTATACCTCACAGGTGATAAGTGTTTGCTCAATGAATAAGAAGATAAACATACAAAATAGAAAAAAAGAAGAAGATAAATATAATTTCAAAGAACATATGTTTATCATAGTGCCCAGGAAAGTAATGGAAAAACATGTTTGACGGCAATGTGGAGTTTGCATTTATTAAAAATAGACACAGAATCAGACATGGTGGTACACACCTACAAATCCCAGAACTCTAGGAGATGAAGGCAGGAAGATTACATGTATGAGACTAGTCTAGGTTAAGTATGGAGACACTATCTCAGAAAATAAAAGAAAACAAAAAGAAAAGAAAGACAAGATATAGCCCTTCAGAATCAACATAAGGGCTATTGTCACTTCTGTATCTCTGACCTAAGAATAGTTTTTCCATTTTTAAATGGCCTGGGGAAGAAGCAGAGAAGATGGGAAGTGAAAATTATGTGAAATTCAAACTTCTGTGTCTATAAATGAAGTTTTATTGAGAGGTACCCATTCCCACTTACTTGTGATCAGTCATGGCAGATTGTTTGACACTCTGGAAGTAAAACACACAAAGCCAAAAACTATGTGTTTTCTGACCCTGTCAAGTAAACATTTAAGGCATATCTGACCCTGAGTTTAATCTAAAGTGTAGATCTTTATCTACCAAGGAACAATCTAGAAGTAGAATGAACACCAGACTCAGTCCTAATAAAGTAAGCATGACAAGCCTATACTTTACCATTCCTAGTTCAATGATAGTTTATTTATTTTTTTTATTTTTTATTTTTTTTTGGGGGGGGGGTCCAATCATGGGGCCTGAACTCTGGGCCTGGGCGCTGTCCCTCAGCTCTTCACCTCAAGGCTAGCACTCTACCACTTGAGCCACAGCGCCACTTCCGGCTTTTTTTTCTGCTATATGTGGTGCTGAAGAATCGAACCCAGGGCCTCACGCATGCAAGACAAGCGCTCTACCACTGAGCCACCTTCCCAGCCCATAGTTAAATGATAGTTTTAAAAATTGTACAATTACTGTGCATATAGCAAAATCACTTAAAAGTTGTTGGAAGCAGCCATTTTTCTATTCTATTGTAACTCTCTAGAAGTCTTTCAAAGAATTCAAAGAGTTTTCCCCCTCTATTTCATACCCTCATTCTGCTTTAATCTGAATCATCCTAGGCACCAGGCCTTGTGCTAGACATGTACAAGCATCATTTCATGTAATATTTGTCTCATGTCCCAAGTTGATGAAGTAGCTTGTATCATTCTTATTCTATGAGGATTCTGCCACTTACATAAAGTTACAGAGCAGCTCAATGGTGGGTTTGTAGCCCCCCGCCACCCTTTAAAAAAAATCAGTTGTGGGGCTTGAACTCAGGGCCTGAGTGCTGTCCCTGAGCGTCTTTTACTCAGGGCTAGCACTTGAGCCATAGTACCTTTTCCAGCTTTTTCTGTTCATGTTGTACTGAGGAACTGAACCCAGCACTTTATGCATGCTAGGCAAGCACTTTACCAGTAAGCCACATTTCCAGCCCTCTGGGTTTGTAGTCTTAACCTGGCTTTTCACTCCTGAATCAATATGTCCCTAACCACAGTGCTACACTACCTCTTGGCTTTCTTTCTACATACTCCATTGTCTGAGTTCTTTTTTATCATTTCCTTAAAATTGAATCTCTACCCTGGTGGGACTAGACATAGCTGAGAAGCAAATATTGCTCTTGAGTTGTGAAGAATGTTAATAGCAAAAATGGCAACACACAGATACAAGACAGACAGACAGGACAGGCAGACAGACAGACAGACAGACACACACACACCTTATTCACCTGCACTTAACCAGCCTGCACACGTCATTCTACCTTCCTTTCATTTTTCCTAAACTCATCTTATCTCTGGTTTGAATCTTATCTCCTTCATGAAACTTTTCCTTAAAAATTCACTGTTGCTTGCAATCTCCAACTACCACCCACATCCTTCTCTATGTTTCTGGACTCTCCCATCTCCTATAGGCAAGAGAATACTTCCCAAATCCAACTTTCCTTAGGAAACAATCATAATGACTTACTCTTCCTCTCTCTTAGGCTTAGTGTGAACCTGGGCCTCTACCCATTTGAATAGGCTCTCCCATAACCTGTAGTTCATTTTCTGGGAACAGAATATCACTTAGTGCTTAGCTCTTGTCTTACATAGTCATTTGTGAGAGCTTCTATTATGAGAGTTCAAAGAACTTTTAGGAGAGACTCCTGTCTTCTGTGATATCCACGTTGACAAAACCAATCTCACATCCTACCCTCTCTAAGTGCTAAGTCTTGTCCATGAACATGGTCTTCACTGAAACCAACAGGGAAAAAGTAAGCTAATTCCCAGCAGAGAAGGAAGAGAGCTCTTCTTACTTTAAGACAATAACCTTCTGTTATCTGTTGAACTGGCTGAGCTTTTGGAACAAATGGAAATCTATTATTAGAACAAAACTCCAAGAACAGTCTCAGACTTTTATTTCCTTCCTAATGTCCTATAGCGAGGAGCGTTCATTCACTTTTCCTCCACTAATGTTTCGGCATGAGAAATCTCACCAAAGCTGTCCAACCTCATGCCCTACATTCTCTGCTAATGACAGTTTTCCAGGAAGAATCGTTGTTCTCTGAAGGAGCTGGAGAGGAAATATTAAAAGATAACATTGAGGATGGTGTTTATTAAACAGGTTCGTTGACTCGGGATATCTGAATTACTTCTTTTTCCTTTTTAATTGGCTTATATTAATTATACTAGGTGGGGTGAGGTCTTGGATTATTACTGATCTACTTCCTCCTTAACTTACTTTCTCTCACTCAGTGAATGACAAGCCACCAGGGCCTGCATGGGGCTTTAAATTTCGGAGATTGCAAATGAATGCCTCTACTATGACTAGGAAGGTCTCCTACTATGGGATTTTCTGAGGTCTCACTATCCCTTAACACTCAGGTAAGTTTAAGCTTGGTGATCTGGTATGATGCTTAAAGAAATCTACCCTTACCACCTGCCCTAATTCCTGCTATTCTCTGTGTTTTATGGCAGGCTCTATGAGGCAGCTTTTTTTTTTTTTTTTTTTTTTTAGGGTCCGGTCGTGGGGCTTGAACTCTGGGCCTGGGCGCTGTCCCTCAGCTCTTCAGCTCAAGGCTAGCACTCTACCACTTGAGCCACAGCGCCACTTCCGGCTTTTTTCTTTTTGCTTATGTGGTGCTGAGGAATCGAACTCAGGGCCTCAGCCATGCAAGGCAAGCGCTCTACCACTGAGCCACCTTCCCAGCCCATGAGGCAGCTTTTAATTTACTCAAGGGTCAAGGGTTGAAATTGTGTCTTAGACCTCTCTCAGCTTTTGATAAACCATGAAAGAGTACACAGAATATTGTGTTATCACCAAACTCCCACAAACGTTGGTAGACCCCTGTAAATGAAGTGAGTAGAGTTGGTAACTTGACTTGACTTTTGGACATCTCTATGTCCATGAAGTTTTAATGTTTTAGTGCTATTACAATGTTGAACTATTTAATACTACCTTTTATCTTCCCCATACCAAAGAACTAAAAAAAAAAAAAGCTAACAGGTTACATTATGTCTTAGGTAAATTCAATCCACTCAACCATGAACCATGATAAACAACTGTGAGGTACATTCAGCATGTAGCATTTTCTTTCTTTGAAAGGCCTGTTGAAATAGCTTAAAGGTGAAGTTAGAAGAAAGACTAGAAATAAAGATTGAGGTTTACTCATGTAACTGTAACCCCTCTGTACAGTATCTTTAATATTGAAAATATATACTAAAATTTTTAAAAAAGAAGATTGAGACCTCTTAAGCTCTATAACTGGGCAGAGGTTACATTTTCATCTTTTATATTGGTCCAGCCAGGCCGTGGTCTGAGGTTGAATGCAGCAGAAGGGATTTAATGGTGAAGCTGTAAAGGCTTCCTGCCAGGGGGTTCCTTTGCTTTCAGTAGCAGTGAGGTGCTCAGTCATTGTATTCATGCTTTCCTTAGTCCACATAAAACACAAGTCATCTGAAACTGTTATGAAAACCTCTTTTGCTCCCAGAAACTTTAGACTGTGGGTTTTTACAAAAGTCAAGGTGATCTGCCAAGGCTAAACAAGCAGGAGTTCAACAAAAGGATGGAAGATGGTCTTCTTTCTGCATGCATTGCCCAACACAGTGATAGTGGTATGTAATACTTGCTAATTGAAAAGGGACAAGTTACCTGTATCCAGTTCCTGATGACCCTTTAGATATGCTTACATTTCCAAAGTGTTTCCTTCTACATTCTTACACTTAAAGTCTTCACGATGACTCCTCCTTGCATGCCTATTGCCACTTTTTAGATGAAACCACATGATGAGACAAGACAAGATGCTACTGGATGAGATGGCCCAACACAATGCATTATGGGACTTCCCACTTCCTGCCCACGTCCTGCCTTTCGCTTCTGTCTGGATGGAGAAAGTGTTGTAAGGTGAGAAGATGGAAAAGTCCCTCCAAGAAGTCAAATCTTGGGGTCTTTATTAAAAAGTCAGTGATGGTGGACTTGTGTCTCAAAGACCAGCAGCCAGGAAATACACTTAACAGTTAGGAAAGCGAGCCATAAAGGCCGAAGAGGAAAGAAAGAACAAAAACAATACCACAAGCCAATGGAGAGCTGGAGAAAAGCCAGGAGCCAGGAGACCGGGCACAAACAAGGAAACACATGGCATGAACTAATGGTGCCTGAGCTGGTCCAGGCCTAAACAGGATCAGGTCAAGGGGCAGGGTCACAGGAAACTTCCAGTCTCAGGCATTGGACTGACAGGTTTAGTAATATCTCAGCCATGTGCCCGCCCCTGCTTCCAGGGATTCAAGCATGTCCATGAAGACAAGATGCCAGACCCTACTATCTACTATGTGGTCAAGATGGCACCAGCCAGACCTGATCACCCTATTTCAAAAGCAAATGAGCTTAGGGACTGTATAGCTGGCTCACTCCTGGATAGTGCTACACCTTCCTTTCCCAATTTCCTCCCCAGCTTTGCCATTCTCCAGGGCACATGGGCGGCACAGACTCACCCCCTGCACGTGACACCCAGTAGAACTCCAGGGGCAGAGGTGGTGGTTGGGATACAATGGAAAAGAGAGCAGTGGCAGAAACACAAAATGATTCATTTCCTGAGATCAAGCATTTCTCTAGGGGTTGAAAATTCATTGCTTCCCTCTCAACCTAAGGGTCCAGCTGACCCAGTCCTCAGAGAAAGCCTGCCTCTTGTACCCTGAATCAGCTGCAAATATCCCCCAGGCTCAGACCCAGGCCTAGGACTGTTTGGCCAGCCCAGGCTGCTGCCGCCAGCTGGCGCTGATGAGCGAGAAGAAGGAATCCAAGAAATGCAAGGCCTGGTAGAGGGGGCAGGAGAGGAATGTGTTGGGGGGTGGTGGTAGATAGCACACTCTACATGGTTCCAGCTGAGCTTTTGAAGAGTTTGCTTCCTTTTAGAAAGAAAAGGGAGTGCTCTAGCTAGCAATGATCTTTTATTTTGCCTGTTACAAGAATGCCATTTGAGCATGGGCTGGAGACTGGGCATTGGTGGAGGAGGCGTCCATACTTGGCTTGCTGAGTGGTGTGGAGGGTGCATTCCTTCCTGCCCACGGAGGCTGAGAAATAAAGGGCAGTTGTCCTTAATGGAGAAACGTGCACAAGACAGGACGCTCACTGCTGAGTGAGGTGTTAACTGTGAGGTCCCTTAATTTGCTGAAATCTTGGCATCCTGTGGTTCAGACTTGATGCAGACAGGGGCTGGGGGCAGGGTGGTGGTGGTGGTGGTGGTGATGATTATTACTGAACTTCAGTGTCTGTGGTTCTGGTGACTCATGCTCTATGCTTGAACTTCTGCTCTTAGAAAGGGCTGAGAGAAGTGACAAGAAACAAAGCCTAAGACCCTGCTGTTTCAAGAAGGCAGAGGCCACAGTTTTCAGTCTTGCCATCTCCAAGTCACTCTACATGTAGTTTGCTCTGAGTCAATGTGGGGGACAAGCTCTAGGACCTTCAATGGGTGCCAAAGTCCCTTGTATAAGGTGATTTTGTGTTTATGTAGAACCCACATGCCTTTCTGCATACTTCAAATCATTTCTAGATTACTTATAAGATCTTTATGTACCCTGGTGCTGGTGGCACACACCTGTAATCCTTAGCCACTTAGGAAGCTGAGATCTGAGAATCACTGTTGAAGCCAATCCAGGCAGGGAAGTCTGTGAGACTCTTAGCTCCAGTGAACCAGCAAAAAGCCAAATGTGGAGCTCAACGACTGTCCCTGAGTGACAGTTCACGGCCCTGAGTTCAAGCCCCAGTACCTACCCTCCAGTACCCTACCACCTCAAACAAATAAAACACCTCATAACTATTGTACTGAATTGTGTAGGGGATCATGACAAGAGAAAGGCTGAATATATTCAGTACAGGTGCAATTTTACCTGAGTATTTTTCAACCCACAGTTTATTAAATTAAGAAGGCAGAACTGTGGAGAAGGAAGAACTCTAGGCATGGAGGCCTGGCTATATTTTCAAAGGCCATCATTCTGGTCTTTGGAAGTAAAAGGGCCTTCCTTCCACCCAGACAGCTTTGTCCTTTTTCTCCCTTCGTCTCAAGCCTACTCAGAGCTCGGCTCCCCAAGGAATGACCCCCTTTCCCCTTTGTTCTCTAACCTTTTCCATCATAAATAAGTGCACAACTTCTTCACCCAAAATATTAGTGCACAGCCCCTTGTTCACAACATGGGCAAGCAGAAATGCTGAGGGATCTAGATTATTCTAGAGTTTGGAAGAGACTTATAAGGGCATACCACATATAACACTCCCTGTAGGATTTGGGGCTGTGTTCCATATGCAAATTCTTTCACATTTTGGCAGTTAAATGTACAGAGGTCCAGACTAAGAGGGAGAGGTGAAGAAGAGACTTCTCTTGGGCCAATACGATCAGGTCTGTTGCCAACTATGTAAATAGTCTATGGTTGTACATTTTGTAATTGTAGAGGAGTGGATGCAGGCCCTTTGGTCATCAGGCTCTCTCCACTGTCCATCATTCCTTCCTCAATACTGTCCAGGCTCTGTCTCTCTCACTGGCTGTGTCTAGAGAGGGAGTGGTCCTGCCTCCTGGCCTGCTTCTCTGTCCTTCATGCTTCCGGCTCCACTCATGCACAACCATCCAAACCAGGGACCCTCAGTACAGTGCTATGCTTACATTGCTGGACAAATGAGATGATAAAAGCTTACAAATGCAAGCCTCAGCAGCCATGATGGTGGCCATGATCATGATGGTGATGATGGTGGTGCTAAATGAATTTTATCAAGGGTTGCAAAACAACCCTTGTTGAATTGCTTTCAGTTTCAAAGAGTTCACTGTACTTCAGCTCTTGCCTTACCATACAGGCTTGTCCAGTATGTGCACATCACATTTTTTTTTTTTTGGTCAGTTGTGGGGCTTGAACTCAGAGCCTGGGCACACTCTCTTCCTGAACTTTTTTTTTTCACAAGGCCAGCTCTCTACTACATTTGAGCTACAGCTCCACTTCTGGTTTTCTGATGGTTAATTGGAGATATGAGTCTTACAGATTCTCCTGCCTGGGCTGGCTTTGAACCGTGACCCTCAGATCTCAGCCTCCTGATTAGCTGGGATTATAGGCATGAGTCACCACTACCTAGCTGCATATCACATTTTGAGGAGCCCAGCTCTGAGTAGACCTCCAATCTCTACTGCCAAAGCGGCAGGCTTTTCTCTATCTGTCAGCTCTTCTCTCTGCGGCTCTGTCTTCCTACCATCTCATCTGTCTTTACCTGGGGTCCTAACCTTGGCTTCCCAGCAGTGAGCTCTTCTTATCCGCCTACTGCTCTTGTCAATATTTCCCAATCTTTTCAAGCAGGTTTTCCCTGAAGCTCTATCCTCAGCCACGTCTTCTGTATTTTCCTTTGTGCCCTTTTAACTAATAATGATCACATCTCATGATTCCTGTTTCTGCATCACAAACTCTCATTCCTATCCTTCTAAATATTCCAGAAGCATCTCATAAACTACTCACATTCACTTGTTGTGCTGGCTAATTTATCAACTTGATGAGGCTAACACCGTTCTAGACCTTATGGTGATGGTGTCTTACAGATGAGAATAACTTCTAAATCAATAAATGTCGAATGAAGCAGATTTGACAACTTATTGTGTGTTGTCTAATCAGCTGAAGGTCTTAAGAGAAAAGAAGCTGAGATTCCCCCAAGGTAGGGAAAATAATTTTGCTCCAGACTAATGTCTGAGTAGCTCTTCCCTGGGCCTAAGAGTGGTAGGGAATGTTTTTCTACCATGAACCATTTAGATATTTATAACATAATTCATGAGTGTGTAAAGTTATGAATACAGGCAGATGGACTATAGGGGCAGTTTCAGAGAACTAGCCTGCAGTTTTTGGAATTGTAAGACAATCTTTCCCCAACACTGCCACGATTTGAATAAGTGTCCCCCCCCCTATATTAAAGTTTTGTCCCCAGCCTACAGTTCCATTAGGAGGTAATGGAACCTACCAGAAAACATCACCTATAACCATCTACAAGGCAATGATCATATCTTATTCCTTTTTTTCCCTTGTCCTGGGGCTTGAACTTTAGGTCCAGGCACTATTCCTGAGTTTCTTTTTCTCAAGGCTAGCACTCTACCACCGGAGCCATAGCTCCACTAATGCCTTTTTGGTGGTTAATTGGAGTCAAGGCTTTCATGAACTTTCCTGCCTGGGCTGGCTTTGAACCACAATCTTCAGATCTTAGCCTCCTGAGTAGCTCAGATTACAGGTGTATGCCATTGGCATCCAACCCCACATCTTATTCTTTTATACTCTTTGTGGAACCTCGTAGAAGATCTGGAGGATTACAGGAACTTGGTCATTGTGTTTTACTCAACTCTCAGCTTGGCCTTAAGGTACCAGTGACAATGTAAATTGTGTGAGAAAGCGAAGGGAAAGTGACAGGCCAGGGCTTTTTCAGGGGCCAATGAGATACAGAAATACAATGGAGATAAGGGTATTAGGAAAATTCCAGGGTGACTGTAGTTCAGAGGTCAGTGACTCACAAGTAGTAGCAGCTTTTTCTTTCAAATCCATTGACGTTGACACGAAGCTTTAACAATGAAAGGAAAAGCAAGCCATATTATTTCTGATAAGTGTGACATAAGAGTGTTTTTTAATACCTGTAGATCCATTTAGATGTTTCTGTCATATTTCCTTGTCGATCAACTTGTACTTGTTAATGGCTGCTTAAATTTCATTCCTCCATCCATCAAATTCTTTTAATTTTCTGACATCATGCTAGGCACAGTAAGAGTCACAAAGATGACTGATACCCAGACCTTGCCCTTATATCTTAAATAGCTATTACAGTAGCAGCCAAAGCAACTTCATGAAGATAAACTCTTGTTGGAAAAAAAAAGAATCAGACTGTCAAGTTATGTAAGTTTCTATTTTAAAATCATCTGGTTCTAATTTACTAAATTTAATGCTTTACAGAAATGCCAAAATGCTATACTTGATTTATGGAAAGAGTTTAGCACATTTTTCCATTTCTTGTACAATATATTTACCACCCTTTTGTTATGGTTAAAAAGATCATGGACTTAAAAAATAGCCTTCTTTATGAGCTTGCAGATATTTTATTATAAAATGCCATAAGATGGAATAAAAAGTCTAGTAAACAATAATATTCACTTAGCATTCCACATCGTTTGGGATTTTTAAAAAAAAATTTAACAAAGAGATTCATCTGGAAAGTGGATGTTTAAAGACTTTCACTATGCCAAACCACGTCTTTTCAAGACAGACTATATGTGTGTGTGTGTGTGTGTGTGTGTGTGTGTGTGTGTGTGTAGTTTTTTTGGAATGAGAGGGAGGCGGTAAGGGTGGATATTTAATAGGGGTCATACTATGCAACACTGCTAAACAAATAACAATGTTGGTGCCAAAGGAAAAAAGACTAGGCTAGACCCAGACTTCCATCATACCACAGAGACCATGTATAGAATATCCTTGTAGCATGAAATGAACAGAAGAATTTCCCCATGGACATAGGCCATCAGGGAGGTGGACACAACCTAGCTGGTATGATTTCCCCATTTGCTGTGACATGCTATCCTAGGAACCCTGGCTTCCCCTGGGAGGAAAAGGCAGGTATACCTAGCTCCTGGGAACCATCTTTATGTGAACTGGCCATATCACCTGCCTGAGAATTTGCCCACTACCCTAGGACATCACTCTGCCGAATATCTAGAGCCCTACCAGGAAGTCTAGCTAAAGGTTCCTGGACGTGCTGTGGTTTCACTAAGGAAACCCACTTTAAATTTTACTGTGGCTTCTGAAGGTCAAGTATACACTCATTTTGTTTCTGCTTTACTGAGGCTTCATAAAGAGATTGTGGAAGGTTTGTGGGGAGCTCCCTGGGGGCTTCAGGTGTCTTATGAAAAATGAGGTTTCTAGATGATCTATGATCCCCTGATCATCACCTCCCAAAGTAGCTAGGATAATCTTTTCTAGATCTTTTCTGATCTTTTCTAGATGGCTGCTAGAAAATTCCTGTTCTGCCTGGTGGCATTGCACTTTTTAAAAACAAAACAAAACAAGAAAAGCAAAACCCAACCAAACAAACAGAATAATCCAGTTGCCTCTCTTTCGAAAAGAACGTGGACAATTCATAAATGAAGAGTTGTAGAGGCTAGTCCAGTCAAAATGTTTTCTTTCCCATTCTTCCTTTCTTTTCTGTTGACCTTATCAGTTGTAGATTGTGGGTGGCTCACACACATCAGAATGAAAGTGACACTGCATAGTTCAAAGGCCTCAGACACTGCCTAATGAAACTTCCCCGTGCAGCAAGATTTCTTCTTCTAGTTTCTCTGCTCTGGAGACTAGTGAATTTGGTTTGTATATTGTTTGTCTCCATCAAAATTCATGTTGAAATTTGGTCCCCAGTGTGCTGGTGTCTGGAGGTGGTAGGGTTTTCACGAGCCACTTGGGCCCTGCAGCAGCTGAACTCATGAATGAATGTCTATTTTCCTTATAGGACTTGGCTGACTATTGCAAGTGTTCTGTCCCTTTCTCTCTCTTCCATATTTGACTGCTTATGAGGAATGTGCTTTACCACTTGAACACCTTTTTTGCATTGGATATTGTCTTGTTTTAGTAGTGGTCCTACCTGGACTGCAATCCTGTTATTTGTGCTTTCCCTATAGTTCAGATGATAGATGCTCCCATGACATCCAGCCATGGGATGAGATGGAGTCTCTTGCATTTTTCTCATGCCTGGCCTATCCTTGAACCATGATCCCCTGATCTCCACCATCCAAAGTAGCAAGGATTACAAGCATGAGCCACCACCTGATCTTTAAATTGTGGTGCTCCTCAAGGGTCTATTTCCATCCCCTGGGAAACTATTCACAAACCAGTGACTCCCGTATCTCCATCTTCATGATGGTTAATTTATGTATCTTATAGCTGATCCACATGTTTGATCCAACATTGCTGTATTTCTGTGAGGTTGTTTTTGAATGAGATTTACATTTAAGTCTGTGAACATTCAATAATGCAAATTGACCGCCATAGAGGAGGTGGGCTTCATCTAAGTAGTTGAAGTTTTGAGCGAAATAAATATGTATTGAGCCATATAGGTTAGTGATAGAAAACTCCAGGTGAATAGGCTTAAACAAGATATAAGTGAATTTTCTTCTAATGAAGGTTGCCAAATTATGCCCCAGTAAGATGAATGACAGGTTAAATTAGTGACAGAAAAACTCCAGATGAATAGGCTTAAACAAGAAAGATGTTAATTTTCTTCTAATCAAGGCTGTCAAATTATGCTCCAATAATACGAATGACAGGTTACACCAAGCAGGAAATCTTTACATGTCCTATCCTGTCTTTCCAGCAACACAAGAAGCTCATAGAATTATAAAAGGAGCAACCTGAACCTTATTCGGTCTGAAACACTGCCAGGTTCTAGAACCTTTTTTCTTGTCCTCTCATTAGATTGCTAAATTGGTCTCAGTTTTAACACTCCACATGACCAGATGTGTAAATGGTTGGGTGTGGCCAAAGACTGAGTCAAATATACACCCCAGGCAGAGAAGTTACAGAAAAGGAGGAAAGGAGGGAAGGTTGATCTTCAGAGAGGAATAAGTCCTGCCTGGTCTCTCCCTCAACTGGCCTGGGTCCTTGGAGGTCACAGTCTGTGTGAAGTCATGAAATCTGAGATTCTGTGGACAGTTAGGGCCTCAAGAGAAGTCCAGTAGCAGAGTTAAAATCTACTTTGACACACTATGAGAATGAGACAATTGTGTGCTGGCTTTGTGGAGTCCCTGCATTCGTATCTTTCTCAGGATGGCTTCTAGCATCTCTTCTTTTCCTCAGCATCACAAGGCTAAGGGAGAAGACCAGGAATCCATATTACTCAGCATGGAGGATACTCAATGCCCAATTGCAATCTGAATCTGCTGTCAGTGTTATTGGTGATCAGTGATTTCTCTGGTGTCCCCTCCCTGCCATGCTATTCTCTGGTGGCATTTACCCAATGGGATTTGCTCCTTCTTGGGTCTTCAGGAGAGACCTGCTTACTGAGCCCAGCCATTGTTTTTGACCATGGCTGTGTTAGGAATGTGACTTCTGCTCTGAGAAGCTGGAAGTGGATGCAGGTGCTGCTACCCAAATTTCATTCCTTCCCACTTCACCCTCACAGAATATTTCAAAGTTCTCATTTGCCAGTCAATTTAACCAGGCCCCAGGCAGAATGCCTTGGTGAATAACATTAAAATGGCCCTTCTTATTAGAGGGGAAATAAAAACCACACACCTGCAAATTCCTTAGTACCTTTGACTCTCACCATGAACTTGAAATCATGTACCAGTGTTTAATTTCTCTAGTTTCTCTGTATGGACTTTTCCACATGTGAAAATGTCTCCTGAGGTTTGTAGCTATCAAGAGACTTAAGGGGACAATAGGGTATGAGGTAAGTGGCTGTTGATGCGTGTTTTTAAAGAAATACAACCTACAATGGGAAGAATAAATGCAATCCTATTTAAGAGGTTGCATAAAAACAGGCTGGCTCTTATTACATGCTCTTGATCCTAATTCTCTCAACAAGGAAAGGTTAAGATAAATGTAAGTAATAGTCATCCATGTAACAACCTTTCAGGAATAAAACAGTGAGTTTAGTGATGAAGAGAGATATGTTGCTATTTTGTTCAAGTTGCTTTTCTTTGTCTCTTGTCCTCTACTAAGGGGACACCTATGGCTCAGCTTTAAGCAGATAGGTATATTTATTAGAGTCCAGGGTGGTTAAGTGAGGAGCTCTAATCTATATTGCAGGAGAACATTGAAACCAAAGTTGTTATACCCTGAAGGATCTTCATTTCACAGTTCTTTTGCCTCTGGAAGGAGGGTGACCCCTGATAAGGTCCCCCAGTTTTAGAGATGCAAAATGGAGCCCATTGTTTTTTGTAGAAAACAAAAATTGGCTAAGGCAGCCTAACCAGTTTGGACATGACTCGAGTTTTCCCACTGGGATCTGTTTCCTTCTATTTGCTAGACCTGTGTGCTCTGGTTAGCCTCAGGTAGTCCTAGAGCAGAGCCTTTCCTTTATTTCCCTCCCTTCCTCCATCCCTCCCTCATCTCTCTCTCTCTCCTTCTTTCTTTCTTTCTTTCTTTCTTTCTTTCTTTCTTTCTTTCTTTCTTTCTTTCTTTCTTTCTTCCTTCTCCTTTCTTTCTTTCTTTCTTTCTTTCTTTCTTTCTTTCTTTCTTTCTTTCTTTCTTTCTTTCTTTCTTTCTTTCTTTCCTTCCTTCCTTTCTTTCTTTCCTTCCTTCCTTCCTTCCTTTGCTCCTTCCTTCCTTCCTTCCTTCCTTCCTTCCTTCCTTCCTTCCTTCCTTCCTTCCTTCCTCCCTCCCTCCCTCCCTCTCTTTCTTTCTTTCTTTCTTTTTCTCTTTCTTTCTTTTTCTCTTTCTTTCTTTCTTTCTTTCTTTCTTTCTTTCTTTCTTTCTTTCTTTCTGTCTGTCTGTCTGTCTGTCTGTCTTTCTTTCTTTCTTTCTTTCTTTCTTTCTTTCTTTCTTTCTTTCTTTCTTTCTTTCTTTCTGTCTTTCTGTCTGTCTGTCTTTCTTTCTGTCTGTCTTTCTTTCTTTCTTTCTGTCTTTCTTTCTGTAGCACTGGGATTTAAACTCAGGGTTTCCAGCTTTCAAGGCAGATGCTCCACTATTCAGAGCGCATCCTTGGCCCTTTCCAGTTTTGTTTTCCAGGTAGAGTCTTGTGCTATTTGGTGAGGCTGGCCTTGCCTATGACTCTCCTACTTCTGCCTTCTGCATAGCTAGGATTATAGGGGTGAACTAGCACACCTGGCGCATGGATCTTGGGTGCTTTGTGACGCTTCATACCACAATCTGAAGTGGTGTGTGTGTGTGTTTGTGTGTGTGTGTGTGTGTGTGTGTGTGTGTGTGTGTGTGTGTGTGTGTGTGTATGCAGGATCTGCAAAATTGCTTCCTCCCTCTGTGCTTGCACTGTATGGGGAGGACCATCTGTGTGTCTCTGTTCTATCTACTCTACAGACTGCATCGCATCCTGCTCTACCATGTGAGTCAGTGCTTCTGTCTTCCAGCCAGGACACTGGGATCCTCCCTCCACTGACTCTCCATTTCAGACCTGTCCCAGGACTCTTAGCAGTAGCCACTGGTATTCTCATTTTCTTTTCAGCCTCAGTATCACACATTCTCCAGTCCCCTTGGCAGCCCAAGACACAGATGAACACAAAAACCATAAAGGGCTGTTGGAGTCTAGAAGAGGGTGCCTGGTATCAAGGCCTTGCACCAGCTCTTGCAGCCCTAATCCACAGCAGTTCCTTAGTTATCTGTGCATTGGGATCAGCTCTGTGAAACCAGTGTCCATTTCATCTTTGGAGAGTCTGGGCAGTTTCTTTATTCCCTTAAAGAGAGTCAAATAAATTGAACCTATGCGCCCTTGCTCCATTCACAGGTATATACTAGAATGTAATTTACTGAAAAGAAGTGTTCAAGACCCTGGGAATTTCAAGTCTCCTTGTCCCATGTGTCCTGGAGGCCCCTTCAGTGATCCAAGAGGCACACTAGAGGTCAAGATGCAGCTGTAGGAAATAGCCGTGTTAGGTTCATGACTATTTTGTCATTAGTTTAAGCTCTGTACAGGGAAGACATGACCACTTTTATAAACAACTTTGGAAATAACAAATTCAGAAAACAAATTCCTCACCTCGAGTTCCATTTTCTTAG
Organism: Dipodomys merriami; assembly: GCF_024711535.1. Lineage (NCBI taxonomy): Eukaryota > Metazoa > Chordata > Mammalia > Rodentia > Heteromyidae > Dipodomys > Dipodomys merriami. The sequence goes on along the minus strand of NW_027202937.1, from coordinate 25,996,840 downwards.
GAAAGAAAGAAAAAGAAAGAAAGAAAACTAAGCTCAACCTGTCAAAGATAAGGTTGACTGTATGAGTTAATTGGTTTTGTACTCATGGGTCTGCTCTAAGAAACAATACATGTTGTACGTATTCTGAAAATTAATGACAACTAGACAGCAAGACACAGAGGGACAGGAATCCATCTTTGTTTTCCCTCTCTTAAAGTTCCCTCAAGAAGTCCTTCCTTTGAGAGAATTGGGCTTGTGCCAGATGCTTCACTGATGGTCGCCTAGGAACAAAATATTATCATCTAAGGAAGCAGAAGGGAGGAGAGCATGTTGAGTTTGTCTTGGTGCTGTCAGAGTTTTACAAACAGCTGAGTCAGAGGAAACAGGTTCTTTCCAGAGCTTCTAGACAAGGATCAGGTTATAGTGAAAATGCACAGCATTCAGGCCTAACTGGTTCTATCTCCTTGTTACATTGTGAATGTGTGCAGTCACTTCATGTACTGTCACTTAATGTCTGGTCAAATGTAATCTTCTTCCTCCCTTACAGTAAACGAGAATGGATGTTCCTTGCAGGCTCATAAGGGAGGCGAGGACTGAGTGAAATGAATGTGGCAATGAGGAATGTGGCCTTTTCCACGGGGTCACAGGGAGGAAGGGTCATTGGTAGCAGCTGGGATTTCTAAGGATGAAATCCCATCAGGGTGCATACGTCCCTCCACCCCTCCCCTTTTCATCTCCTCCTGCTTTACAGGGTCCAGGTCTCTGGGGACACTGCAGAGAAAACATGCCTTTTGTTTCCCCAACACCCATGACACATTCCAGGAGGAGTGGAGAAGGGACCAGAGGACTGAGCTTGGCAGTGAGCAAAGCTTCTTAGGGACAGAGATACAAGTCCTCAGCTTCCTACATCAAGAGGACAGAGCTACCAAAGAGACAGAAATAGGAATGTGTGGCCAAGAAGAGTCTCATTCGTTTGTTTATTCAGTAGACATGTACTGAACTTCAATACAGGTATTGAACAGATGAATGTAAAACTGTGATTGTGACAGGAGCTTCGTGGAAGAGATTTATGTGCTGGGAAGGCAACGGTACAGAAAGGATAGAATTCCCCAAAGGGTGAGGAGAAACTGGAAGGAAGTGAAGAGATAGATGAAGTGACAAGTGACAAGCCCCTGTGGCAGAAGGAACAGGAAGCACTAAAGGAACTAGAAAGCCCAGGGAGATTCTGGAGGTGGATTTTAAGTTCCTGAAAAGCCTTTTGAGATCTGTGAAGAGACATAGTGTCCAGTGTACTAAAGAGCCACTCTAGGTTTTTAAGGAGGAAGACAACATGGTTACCTCTGAGTGTGTCTGCAGAGAGAACTTAGAAAGTAATCAGGGAGCTATGAGAAGACCAGGAAGGTGACTTCTATAGTAATTTGGGCAGAGGCTGAAGGGAGCCAATATTCACCATCTCTCCGAATAGCAGCATTTGCTACATTTTCCAAGAGATCTGGAAGACCCCCCTCCCCCAGCCCTTGGCCTAGCAGAGTAGAGAGAATTCCACATATCACTGTATAGTTTTTGGTTTTGGTTTTGGTTGGTACTAGGGTTTTAATCCAGGGCCTCTACCACTTGAACCACATCCCCAGTCCAGCTTTTTGCTGCTTATTTTGGACATGAAATCTTGAGAACTCTTCCTTTCAGGTTAGGTTCAAATCATGATCTTCTAGATCTTAGCCTCCTAAGTAGCTAGGATTACAGGTGTGAGCCACCAGCCCTCAGCTTGCATACAGATTTTGCTAGAAGGCAATAGGGCCTGGTACCTCAGAACTAACCAGTGGCAGCTCAACAGCATTCTGAAGGCCCGAAGGGGTGCAGGGTGCAGGCAGGGTGCAAGCCACCCAGCCTGTGCTCTATCAGACGGTCCTTTCCTGTGCTGCATAGTTGAGTGGCGCCTTGGGTAGAGAGAGCTCCAAATGACCCAACTGGAATCTTCCCGTTAAGCTCTTTTCCTTCTCCCATTGGTTCCTCTCCTGCCAGGTGTACTGTAGCAGGTGGGCAAAAGAGTTCTGTAGATTTGGGCACAGAGGCTTCTCTGTCCTGCTTTGCTGCCTTCACCAACTGATGAATAAGAACTGTAGATGATGTTTTATCCAGAGTGGTGTGTGTTTGTTACTGGGGAGTAACATTACCATGAGATACTCTACCACTCGTGCTACACTTTAGCCTTTTTAGCTTTAGTTAACTTTCTAATAGGTTCTCATGCATTGCTTGGCATGGGATCCTCCTACTTTTGCTTTCTGTAGAGCTGGCATTACAGTTTCTCCATGCATGGTGTGTGTGTGTGTGTGTGTGTGTGTGTGTGTGTGTGTGTGTGTGTGTGTGTGTGTGTGTGTGTGTGTGTGTGTTTGTGTGCTCCTCCTATCTCTGCCTGCTCAGTAGCTAGGATTATAGTAGCATGTCATCACACCCAGGTTCAGAATATTTCTCATATTGAATTTTATATTATATACTTACTACAAAGCATGGATTCAATACTGCCTTTGCAGGAGGCTTCTAGTATGAACAAATATGAATCAATTCAGTGACATTTCATTCTTTGTGTAAGCTCAGAGAAGTCCTGTGTGAGTGGTATTTTTGCTGACTGATCCATTTCCAGGTGCCAGTCAACTTTACTACAGGCCAACCACCCTTTGATGACATTCATTAATCATTGGGTATGTTAGCCACGTGCTCGTGAATGCTCACTATACATAAAATAGGATATTTTGGCTCTCAGGTTCTGGAAAAAATGAAGAGTAAAGTTTACGATTGTTCTGGGCTGATTCTCTTGGGGAGAGAGGTACTATCTTACTTGATCTTATTAGAGATTAAGAGATTCTTCAAGTGGTATAGTCCAGGATGTCTCAACTCTGGTACTATTGGTATTTGGGGCAAGATGCATGGAGTGGGAGTTATTAGTGCACTTTAGTTGCTTAGCAACATTCCTGGCCTCTACATTAGATGCCACCCCCTCTCCCTCAGTTTTGACAACCAAAAATGTTATCAAAATGTTCCCTCTGCTTGGGAACACCCAGTGAAGTCTACCCTCCGTATTCATCAGATGGAAAAACTAGGATGAAGAGAGAAGAGGGTCCTCTGAAAATCACCGTTGTATCAGGCAGCTCTGGACTCAGCTCTCAGTTCCCAAGAATCCTAGTTCTGTCCTTTCTCTTTAGTCCCCCAGATGACTTTATTCTGAACTTTGCATCTTTCTGTCAATGTCTTCATGCTAAACCCCAAATCTCCCTTTTTCTTTTTCGGCATAGTGTTTTCTTGGGTTCACATGCCCCTGAAGTCTACACCTAAATTTCTAGAAGCTCTTAGAAAATGACCACGCCACTTCTCACCCTCTCAGGTGAGGTTTTAAACAGAATGAAGACCGAGGCTTCTAATTATGGAGGAGAAAGGACCAGGCACAGCACAGATATTGGGTGTGTTCCTGTGTGGCACCAAAGACTATGGTTATCTTGTTTTATTCTTTGTGTCCTGTCCCAGTCATTTGTCCCCTACCCATGGACAGTGTGTGTGTGTGTGTGTGTGTGTGTGTGTGTGTGTGTGTGTGTGTGTGTGTGTTGCAGTCCTGAAGTTTGAACTCAGGGCCTCATACTAGGCAGGTATTCTACTGCTGATCCACACCTCCAACCCTTTTTTTACCAGTTATTTTTGAGGTAGAGCCTCTATTGTCTATACCTGGACTGTTATCTGCCCATATGATTCTTCTCACATTAGCTAGAATGGCAAACACATATTATTTCCCATCTCCACCACCAACCCTTCTTCCTTTGGAATCTTGCAGACTTTTCTCCTTGGGTTGGTTGGACTGAAACTATGATCCTTCTTATGTCAGTTCCCTAGGAGTAAGCCAGCTCTGTTGCTCTTGTAACAGGATCTGAAGTCTTCACCTATATCAGTATGAATGACTAATCAAAATCCCACATAGCTACAGAGCCTGACTATCCTAGAAAAAGCAGAGATCAGAAGCAAGAGGGTCCCCTGACAATGATGCAAGTACATTCTTAGAGCATAAAACTAAGAACTCCTTTCTAAATCAGCCATCTGTGAAAGTCCACATGAAAGTTAGATGAACTCTGTCTCATCACTTTCCCCCTCAGTGTACACAAGCACCAGTTCCTGGCATGACCACATCTTGACAGGACACACGGCATTAAGCCATGGGATGCTCCATGGTGGTCTGTATCTAACAGGCAGGGTCAGGCCTCACAAGGCCCTCATGGTTCAAATATCAGCATTGTTTTCCTGAGAACGGTGTGAAAACCGAGCCTCAGCACCCAGGCTGGATCTTCTGGACAAGGTGTAAAAGCACTTCTCTGAACTTAGCGTTGAGCAAAATCTCACTTCATGCTCTCGCAGGTTTGCTTTTAAGAATTCGAAGGGAAGTGGCTTTGAGGGCTGTTTTTCATTGAAGTTTCAGGCCACGCAGTTATTGATCTGGAGGAGCTCTTTTGCTACTTGACCTACTTTGGACGCCAGCTGGCTGTGAGTTCCTTTTTTGTTATCTGGATTAGAGGTTGCAGGATTCGAATGACCTGAAGTGAATGACCTGAAGCCATACGAGTCATGACAAATCAGCGATGTCTGGGCCGGCACTTTCCTGTGAGTGAATGTGAAGCTAGAGGGTGCTGACCTCTGGGCTGGAGAACACAGAGCCTTAAACTCCACCCAGCTGACTATGTGTCAAATCAAGGAAACTTTCTCTGCTCGGCCCTGGACGCGAGGTCTCTGACATGACAGATGTTGTTCTGTTAAAGAGGAACCACAGAAGCTGTGATAGGAAAGCAGTGAAGCAGAGAAGCTGCTGTCTTGTGGGTGCTGGCTAGTCATGGTGGGGCAAGGGCTCAGAAGCCCCACTGGGAAACAGAAGCTAGCTGTAGGCAGTTCCTGGGAGGAAAGTGGACCCAACTACCAAGTCAGGAGGAAAGTCTGCTTGGCCTTTATGCTCACCAGGTGAGAAAGTGCCCTTTCCCCTCTTCTTCAGTGACCCAAGGCAGGCTGAGAGGTCTTGCAAAATGTAGCCCTCTGGCAGTGGTGGGCTCCTTTCCTCTGTCTTTTCTCTGATAGTATTGCAGCAAGAGCTGTTTCGCAAGGTATCTTGGGAGGCTTTCTGCCTGGAGCCCTTAACTCAGACTCATTCTATGCCTCTCCTATAATGAAGACCTTTCCCCTTCAAAGGCTCACCTGGAAGAGGGCAGAGATGGCGAATGCCAACTTTTTTTTTTTTTAAGGGAATCATTGAAGATTCCTGTAAATGAAGCATCATATAGTATCCAGACAACATTAGGACTCAGTAAGAGCTTGACATAATAGAGGGGATTTTGAAAGTGAGATTCAGTTTCATCCCCATTACAATAGTAATGTTACCAGAAATATGGGCGAGTCCCATTGTGCTTAATTTTATTGCTATGTCTAGTAATTTAATCTTAGAGCCCTAGGCATATGTAATTATTAGTAAAATTGACTGCTGATACAATGGAATTTTGTTTGTTGGCATACAATTCAAAACAAACACACCAAAAATGAGAGAGAAACTACAAAAACAAATAATACATAAACACATGTGGTCTGAAACACATTCCTTTATCCTGCCTGGAGTTAGAAAAACAAGTCATAGCTATCTTGAGAGATGATCAGCATAATTTCTAGTTCTCTCAACAACGGAGGTAGGTATTGTTTTAACCTAAAGCAATCAAACAGAAATATTAACTCGCTAGTTTGGCTACTTTTACAGCTAGGATATGGATATGGAGAATGTAGTCGAAAGTCAAAGCTTTTGAGAGATTAGACGGTTTTGTCAATGGTATGGTATTAGCAGAATAGAAAAAGATTGCCACACACACAAACACACACACAAACTACATTTGCACATACGAAATACATGTGTGAATACACACCACACATGAAACACTGGAGATACAAGCTTCTCCATTTGTCTGCCTCAGTGCAGAAATGAGCACATGGTTTATAGGATACAACTTTTCTTTTTAGGAATATAGGGAACTCTTGAAAAAGGAAGCAAATCACGAATAGTCACAGTATAGAAAAAATTAGTTCTTTCTAGTCTTTGAGGCTTAGCCTGATAGGTTATGCATAGAAATTCCCTACATATACTAAGGTTTGTGTTGGTTGATTGGTTGTAATGAACACAATAGAGACTGTGTCTCACAGAACTCCCCAAAGCCCTTCTTCTTCCTGGCAAATATCTGCCTTATTACACCCAAAACGGCACACCCTGTGATGAAACATCTTAGAAGGCAGTGGAGTGAAGCATTTGACCAGGTGCTGGTGATCCATACTTGTAATCATAGCTACTGAGGAGACTGAGATCTGAGAATTGAAGTTTGAAGCCATCCCGGGCAGAAAAGTCCATGAGACTCTTATCTCCAAGTAACGAGCAAAAAGCCAGAAGTAGAAATGCGGCTCAAGTGGTAGAGTTGGCCCTCAGTGAGAGCTTGAGGCCGAGTTCAAGTCCTAGTAATGGCAAAAAAAATTACCCAGAAACCATGGACCATTTGATTTCTATGGATTTGGTTTCATAGCCAGACTCCACCACATGAAGGAGACCTTTAGGGAAGTAACAATCTTTTTGAGTCTTATCTGTTCAATGGGAGTGATCTTCATTCCATAGGTGTTGTAGAGATTGAAGGAGACAATGAAGTTAAAGCCATATAATAAGTATTCACTAAATGGTAAAGAACACAAAGATGATGATAAGGAAGGCAATGGTACTCACTCTACTCTTTGCTACCCTAGTTCCAGGCATTGAGAAAATGGGGTTAAATCATTCGACAACAGCAGTGGTAGAGGAACCTGTGTGGTAGATGCTGATGAATTTGAGCATCCTAGGCATCTGGAGATAGGAACAGTCTATTAGTCACAAAGGAGGAATGATGTCTCTCTTTTCTTGGGGATGGGCTTTTACTTCCATCAGACATTTCCCAGTATGTGAGGGCATGTGGTTCTGCTTGTGTTGTAAAAGAATTCTTCCTGCACTCAGCGCTGTCAAGCCTTCTGCACATGACCAAGCCTTAGTTGGGGACACAGATATGAATTGTGATGGAATGACTGTGAAATCAGAGCCATTTTGAAGAGTTAAGTGTGCAGATGTGGCATGCAATTGTGGTGGCTTCCAACACTTTTTGTTTCGGGGGGGGGAGCAAGATTTGGGATGGCAGAACTCCCAGTTTAGAGGGTAATGATTAGTAATAATAATGATCATGATAAAAATTTACATGTGTGGGTCTTTTCAGTGTAGATAATATTTTCATATTTGACCTCTTAGTTAATATAACAATTTCATAACATCAGTGAGGTAAGATAAGTTAATACCTCCACTTTATAGATAGCAAAACAGAGTCTTTGAAGGTTTATAACTTTCTCTCATAGCCTTCTGTACAGCTAGGATTCTTGCATTCTTAGTTTATGAAAAAAAACCAGTGCTAGACATAAATCACTAAAACTTAATAAAAATAATTGTCATCCTCATCTTCTCATACTTATTTTGTTTTTGTTAGTCTTGAAGCTTGAGCTCAGGGTGATCTCGCTTAGGGTTTTTCGCTCAGGACTTGTATTCTACCACTTTAGCCAAATCTCTACTCTCACTAAGCATTTTGCTGAGTTGTAGAGAAGAGTCTCACAGATTCTTCTCAATCCTCAAGCCTCAGATTTCAGCCTCTTAAGTAGCTAGGATTTGATTACAGACGTGAGCCACTGGCACCTGGCTCTTAAACATCTCTTGGCTTTTCACTAGCGGATTCATTTTTCAGCTTATCCATTCCACATATGGCAAGTCCTTTTTATTTTCCATGGGTCACATGTGATTTTGTATACATGTGTAACATGGCCTAATCACTACCCTTCGGGAGCAGTAAAGTTGAATCTCATTTTGGCAACCATACCTAGCTTATAAGTTAAATCCTAATTAAACCCAACAACACACTATCTAGCAAGTAAAGTGGCCCTTATGGGATCAACCAAAGAGATGACATGGACAAATGAGGGCCAAGGCAAATTGGTGAGATACAGGTGTGGTCATGGGCACCTCATTTGTTCCTCTTTGTGTTTGCTTCTCTTTCTTCTTGCCCCACTGGAATCTCTAAACAAGTAAAGTGTGTGCAGTGAGAGATCCTACTACCCAGCAGATGCTCTCACACTACTGTTTCACAATTCTTGTCAAGTTTGAGCTCAACTCAGAAGACTTGTTCCTAGGAGAAAGCTTCGTACCTGAGACATCTCTTAAATTTCTCATCTGATTTCTAAAGCTTTCTTTCAAAGAAATAGACAAGACACAAAGCTGAAAATGTTCTGGATCATTCTCTGATGTGGAATATTCATGCTGAGCATGTGCCTAGATCAGATTTGTAAAGGTCTGTGTTGTAATGAGGACCTCGGCTTTGTAAACCCACCCACTGGCCCAGGTTCTGCTTGCTGTGAGTTGATGAGGCATAAACTCCAGTTCTCAGATTTCCTGGGAAGCATAGGAGGAAAATTAGCAAGAAGAAGGGGTGAGGGTGGGTGGAGGGGGTGGGGTGGTGGGGGATGGGGACGGAGAGAGGAAGGGAAAGAGAGTGAGACAGAAGAGAGGCCCTGCTTTCAAGACATATTTTTCTTTACTTTGAAAATCTTGGCAGCTGTGTTGGTTGACAGGTTGGCAGCCCATTCTATGACCCAGCTCAATAGTTGTTTATATGACTGCAGTGTCTCTGGGCCCTGAGGTGAATACAGGCAATCTAGCCTTCTGAGTATAGAAGAAAGAAAATGCTTCCCAAATTCCCTGCTTGAAAACAAGTTTAGGAATTTATGTGTGGTTGGAAGGGAGAAATTATGACTGTCCTGGAATCTAGATAGTAGTGTGGATCTGAATGTCCATTTGGGCCAAATCAGCATCCTAGGGGTCTTAGAAAAAAGCATTTCCATCCACAGATCCCAGAAAAATAAAATAGAAAAGTATAGATTTGTTAGAAGAATAAACTTTTCTCTGCAAAGAAAATACTGTGCCTGGAAATCAGGTATGTGAATGAAAAAGAGGAGGTAACCACGATCTTCAGGCGAGTGTAGTTTCACATACCATCACATCTGCTTTATGTGAAGGTTACACATAGAGCCAGATGACATTTAAATTGCAAAATCATATATTCAAGTGTAAACTCCAGGCCAGATTCTCACTCAGTAAAACTGGATGAAAACTGTCATATAGAAGATGAATTATATTCATTTTTTCTCCATTACTACTCCTGATGGCAAAAACCTCAAAACCAATATTTTGATAGGGAAATGAATAATAAGTCTTTGGCTAACTTTTAATTCTGATTTCATGATAGGAGAATAATTGAAGTTTGGAATTTTTTTTTCTTTCTTTCTTTTTAGTTCACTTCAAAGCTAGTTGTGCGTTCAGTGGGGATATATATTCTATATACAGAAACCATTGTTTAAATGTTTAAAAAATTGCTTAAAGCAGATAACCGGGATTTGTATTCTCTTTTTCTTCTTTTTCTTTTTTTGGTAACAAGGAGAACCTTGATTAAATGTAAAATGATTCAATGAGGTTCAAGAGTCTGGTCTGCATGATTAATAGTCTGTAGTTGATATTAGAAATCCAGACAGACTGAAGGCAAAATGCCTTCCCTTTGTAGACAGACCGTATTCTAACCCCCAAGGACTCTGCGTGTTTAGTCACTCTCTCAATTCAACTGACTCTGCCAGGACAGGCTTCATTGGATTAGAGAGTAGTGGAAAAGCCCTCCCCGGAGTGCGTGGATCAAATTCCCTCAGTGTTTAATCCGTCTGGCACATGGACGGCCCTCTTGAGCTGCCCGGAGCCGTCTTGGGCTGGCCCACTTATGCTTGGAGAGTGAAAGCCCCTCCCCAAAATACATTCCTGGCCTTTGACATCATGAGATCATGGTTTGGTTGGACTGGAGAAGCGTTAAGGTCACACGTGGCCAGGTGCCATCTTCGTCTGGGATGCTTAGACAGAGAGCTTGTAGTCTCTCTTGGTTGACTTGCGAGATTGGAAGGTAATTCTTTGTCCTAACCTAAGTTGAGGTTAGAAACAGTGCTTCTCTCACGCTGTTCTCTTGTCATGCTTGGTCAAGGTAACCCATACATATGTTTCCTAGTGTAAATGCTCTAAATGCTCTCCCAGAACACCTCCTAGCTATGAGTTCAAGTCCAGATTTTGCCACTCATTAGCTGTTGGATCATGGGCAGATTCCTTAACTGAGATCCTCTGGATGTCAGTGACAACAACATAAGCCCAATAACAGTATCTCCATCTCCACAGTCATTGTATGATTGAACAAGATCACTCATCCATACAATTCAAAACATAGCTACTCATAGGGCCATGAAGGTAACATATACTATTAGGATCTCAGACCTCATAACAATGCTTCAGTCTATAAGAACTCACATATACCACAAAGGTCCTATAAGATTGTGGCATCAAGTGACATCATAGCCACCTTAATTTGCATGTAAGCAACTCCATGATATTTCTACAATGATCAAGTCACCTGACAACCCATTCCTCAGAATGTATCTCCATCATGAGGTGATCCTTTGCTGTATTATTAAATCAATATCCTGTCATTAGCTTCTGTTTGGTCTTTCCTTATACATCTTTTAATCCTCAGCCTTAAACTAAACTATAGCCCTAAACTATAGTATATTAAGTATACTTAATCCATCCCCTTTATCAATAAATGATTATTGAAAACCTCTATATGTAGAAGATTCTGATTTGAGATGCTTTTTGTCACAATTTAAAGATGACAACTACATATACAGTCTATTCTTTTCCCATGCTAAGAAATATAAAGCAGGCTGAAAATACAGTCAGCCTTTAGGAAGATGAGAATGGGCAAGGGTGATTTGGGTGATGTGTCTTGAAGAAGCAGATTTCTCTGCTAGGAGTCATAATGCTCTCTTAAGTACTTCCTAATTCTTGTCAGAATGTACTACAGAATCAAGATGTAATTAATCCTTGGTTATTTCATCCGAACATTTTTGATGCAAATGAAGATATTAAGGTTATACAGAAAGGCTCTTCGGTACTCATTAGAGATGCTAATAATCCAAAAGGGCAGAATGAAATTGCAGGTCTTAAGTACCATAACCTAACCAGGCAGAAAGAAGATGGGAAGGAGAAATTGTGGCTTCTTCAGGAAAAAGGGAGTAACTGATCATGCTGTATCTTCTAGACTCAATGAGCAGAGTAGGAAGAAGGGAAAGGAAGCTGCTTAAGTCCCTCTTGTGTGCAGTAGGAATAAGGAATGAGAACTGAAGATTTTTTTCTGCTGCCATTTTGAGGAGTGGCTCTGGGCACAGTCCAGGAGCTGAGCAAAGACAAGAAGGGACTTGATTAATGGCTAGATCCTTGCCATTTCCTGATGTGATTTTAGGACAGTATGTGCATGCCTCTGGGAGAAAAAGCCAGAGAGGTGTGAGAAGCCACAATGCCCAGTACTCAGGGTGGGCTTGGAGCCCACAGCAGTAGGAGCTGGCCAGCAATAATGGTCCCTGGATGTCTATAAAGTTGAAAGAAAGAGCAAGTTACCAGAAATTCAGTCTCCAGCTGAGTTGCCCCTTGAGTCAGAAAGCAGCAGGCAAGTATTATCAAGGACTTGAAAATTCAGGAATTATAGCAACCGAGGGTCTCTTCTGCAAATACGTACTGGCTTATACACCAATCTAGACAAATAAAAGATGATTCCAAATAGAGTCTGAGAGGTTATGAACTCATTGAAAATAGAACCGGGCCAAGCAAACAACTGTGGAAAAGTGGGAAAGTCACATGTAAATGCTGACACTTCTACTTATGGGAATTTAAGGTTTGATTTCTTGCCTTTGCAATGGTGTGAAATTGATACACTTTCATAGAAACTATACTTTAAGTTTTGAATTTGGATCTTTTCCTGGATTATCAATGTGTGTTTGTATCTTCTTTTACAATTGCAGGCAGCAGCCAAAATACCCTAGGTCCTAGTCATAGTCTTCACACTATAGCTCCTCCTCCTCATCTCTCTCTCTCTCTCTCTCTCTCTCTCTCTCTCTCTCTCTCTCTCTCTCTCTCCTCTCTCCCCCCCTCCTTTCCCTCTCTTTCATACTATCTCACTATGTTTCCTAGTCTGTCTTTGAACTCTTGGGCTCAAGTGATCCTCCTGCCTCATTCTCCTAAGTGGCTGGGAGTATAAAAGCACGTCATTAGCTGGCTGTTTCTCCTCTGTTATTCATGGAAGATGATGTAGAGTACTTATAATTTGGAATTGAGTATAATCTCATAATTGATACAAATGTGGTATCATGAAAATTTTTGTTTTTCTTTTTGGAAGGACTTCTGAATCTACCTGGCTTTCAGCCTGTAGGTAGACACAAAAAGATACCTAGGAAAATGTTCACCAAGGGTCAGTAAGGATTTTATTTTAAATGCTATGGGTTTTGAGTGAGTTTTAAATATTTCGATTATCAGTTGAACTTCTTATCGTGTTTTCTGGGATTATTTTCTTCTTTCAACAACTCTTAACACGGGTGAGAGTAAAAGAGTAAAAGAGTAAAAAAAAAAAAAAGAGTAAAAGAGGTTCTGCATTTCTTACCGTGGCCTTGAGCAGTCTCGTGGGCAGGCTCCTAGACATCACACCACCATGGCCTTGAGCAGACTCAAATTCAGGTCACTGGGCATCATGTCATGGCCCATTGCCCTTGGAAGACTTGCATGTGAACAATGGACTGATTGGGCCCCAAAGATATGCATCAGGGCAGGCAACCAATCAGAGGGGCTAATCAATGCATGGTGAACTCCTGCCAGTGGCATAGAGTCTATGATTGGGTTTAGGGACTCCTATGGCCTTCAGACTGCCCAATGATATCAAAAGTCACATAGTTTTCTCTCAGATATCCTCCCTTGGGGTGCTTCCTGTCTAGCAGAAGCTCTGCTTATCCGTTTCTTCAACAAATCGTTGCCATTTTCCTTTTCTCTCTGCATCTGTGGTCTCATTCTTTGAGACCATAAAAACAAAGGATCTGATCCAGGAGTAGTGGTTTTTCAGTATTATAATGTTTATGATTTTAGTTTTCCAGGATAAAACCACTCTTACCTAAGAACTGTCTATTGAAATAATAATTGAGTTAATTTATGTTTTATCCTTAGGAATGGAGATTTTGGTAGAAAGATTTTTTAATGCTGGTATTTAAAAAATAAAATAATAGTTTTTTTTGAGATATATCATTGATACAGATGAAATGTACTTATTACATAGAATCCTAAACCAGTGGTTATCAATAGAGGGCTATTTTGCTACTCCCTCTACCCTGAGAACTTTGATTATGTCTGAAAATTTTTTTGACTGACTGTGTATTTGTCAGGGGGCAGTGCTACCAGTTTCTGGTAGCCCTTAGGGACACAGCTAAATATATTACAATGCATAAAACAGTTTCCTGACAAAGAATTTCTGTCCCCAAATATTAATGTTTAGAAATTCTGCTCTTCTCTTGGAAAGGAAGCCCATTATATAGACAATTAATTCACTTGGAGGCAGAATGCTCTGTAAGAGGCTGGATTAATTCTTTCTGGTCATTAGTTTTTTTTGTTTGTTTGTTTTTAGCAATTATATTTATTTAAAAATCATGTTTCTGTTTTATGTCAGCCTCCAATTCATCTTTAAGGACTGACTAATTCCTATTTGTTGGGGAAGGATGGAGAATTGTAACTAGTAGTGTAAATAAGCAAGGATAGATGTAGCTTACAATGGAATTCACTGAGGGATTCCTTAATCTCAATGGGACTGGCTAGGCAAGGCCAATCATGCTATTTAAGTGTCTAGGACACTGGCTGATGGTCTGGATCAGTGGCATGAAGCACTAACTTCCTGTTTCATGGGGAGTGGGTAAGAAGTGAATTTCTCTCTTCATGCACTTTAAGAACTACCCAGTGCCATGCATCAGGACCAAAACACCAACTGCTAGAAGTAGGGGTAGGATCAGCCAAGAGGAGATACTTTCTCTCAGTGCAAGTTTTTTGTAGCATCAGGGCAAGGAAAATCTGCACATGCAGGAATTACCTGTCTGCCTTGTGATTACAAAGGGGCCACATGTGAAGATCTCAGCATTTCTGCTTGCTGTCTTCCTCTACTCTTTCTAAAAGCAGCATCCTTTGATATAAATTATTTTATCCCCACCATAACCATTCTCTGCAGTACTTCCTGTGAACGTGACTTTTACAGGACTTAGTCTGGAAATGGCTTGTTACATGCCATCTGCCATGTGCTGATTGCATATCAGGTATATTGAATTCTTAGTTGAAATCTTTGGCAAGTTAGAAAATCTTTACTGATAGTCCTGAGTTAAAATCCCAGTCATGCCCAAACAAACAACCCAAACAAAAACCAATCATGTAGAGAAATTTTACTTATTTATAGGATGAAAATTGAAACATTAGAATTGGTGAACTTTGAAGAGATGTCTAAGTTCCTTATCATGGCAAAATGGTGTTCTAGCTTTAAAATGTTTAATGCAAGCCCAAGGATATGAATTTTAACTACAAGTCAAAGAATATAAATCATTCACTGTAACCTGAATATCTCTTAAAAGCTTGAGTGCTGGGGAGAAAATGATGGCATTAGGATAGTCATCTCTGTACCCCTGTAGGTTTATTTTGGAGTGTGGTTAGGAAAAGGAGCATTCTTGCTGCTAGGAATAATTTACACAATGAATTTCTGACCTTCGGTGGTATCTTAAGCTATTTAGAAATCTACTGAGAATTCTGAGAAGAGGATTGTACCACTTTGTTTCTATCTCTTAATTCCTTCCCAGGGATAAACTCTGCTTAGAAGAGTAAAAATGGATTCCTGATTAGATGGCTTATGCCAGTTTACATCCTAAGATAATGCCTCCTGCAAATGACTGGACGTCCACCCCAAGGATTTTCTTAAGATTAATCTCTTAAATTCCATGGAGCTAAATCTAGAGTAAGCCATAAAAAGAAACACACAGTCCCTATTGATAAGTAGAGAAAACATTTCCCCAAAGGAAGACCTTTGTTGTGGGGTCTTTTCTAACATTCTGTCCATTTCAGTTAATGAATCAAGCAACAGTGTTTATTATCCTTAGGTTACAAATCAATAAGTGGCATTTAACTTTTAATAAAAGGAGTTAGACCTGAGAGCATGAGTTTCTCCCCTTTCCCTTTTTAAACTGCTAGGAATTCCCATCTACTCTCATTTAAAGACACCAGTGATTTCTAGCCCCCAGTCTTTCCTTCCCTTCCAGAATATATACTCATCTAAAATAAATAAGCAAACACTTTCAGGACAGAAGAGACATGAAATGGTGTAGCTATGCAGCCAGGAAACCCTTGTACATTTAACTTCATCATGAATAGCAATAACAATTTCCAGAGTGTCACAGTTCATCCAGGATCTGACGAGGACTCCAGAGAGCAGTTTTCCAGTGCTGTTTATCTGACTCAGAAAGGTGCAGTTACCTGGCTGACAAGGCACTGGACAGAGTCCATTCACCCTCCGTGCAGTGACCTTCGTTATTCATTTACCTTCAATCTAGCAAATCAGACAAACCAAAAACACACTTAAGAACCAAAGAGGGAGGCATAAAAAAGAGAATTGTGGGAGATTTCAGGATAGCTTCTGGGAGGAGCCAATACCTTAGCTGGGTACTGGAGAAAGGAATCAGACAATTCAAGGACAGGAGGAGGAATTTGAGGGTAGGGTGAGTAGTGAGATAAGAGATGAGCATTCTAAGCTGAGGTGACATCAGAAGCCAGGGGCAGAGACAAATGAGCATTGTCTCTTGCTGTCCAATCATAAGTCCAGATTCCTTTTCTCATCCATTTGCCCTGATCTATCAGCCCTTTGTAGGGCAGAGAAGCACACTCAGGGGGAGTTGGCTGCTCTCGGTAATGGAGAGATTTTTGTGGCATGACTGAACCTGGTCTTAACAGTTATCAAGGTGCAATTGGGGCTCTTAAATTTCGAAGAAGACGTGACTCCAAGAGAAGGGGGCAATCAATGCAGTCTATCAACTGCACCCACAGAAAGAGGGGGCCAATGTGGGAGGGCAACTACAGCTTCACCTGATTTGAAGATACCAGGTAAAAAGACGGAGGTCATTTGCTTTGTTTCCCAGTCCACCCTGACTTCACGGTGTGGAAGGGAAATGTGGAGTCATGGCTGTGTGACACCCTGTATCCCTAAACCTGAGCCTCGTCCATCTAGGAAGTGATGTGTGGACTCCTGTCTACAGGAGCCGCCTCTGCCCCTCTTGACTTAGCCATTTTCTCCAGCTCTTCTTGATGAAAGGTGATGAACTGGACCAAAGTTGGAGCATGAATATATTATACAGAGCTGCCTCATGCTTCTGCGACATAAATAGGGTTTGTACAACTGGCCAGTTAGGAAGTGGTCTCCCTCCCTCCCCCACCCTCTTTTGGGGTCTGAACCTGGGGACTTAGTTTATTCTTTTCTTCCAGAGTTGAAAATGGGAGTGTCTGTATCTCAAGAATAACTTGTTATGGGCAGAAAAATCAACCACTTCAACCCATGAATCTTTCTTCATCAGTCACAAACTATGGTTCTTTCCACCTGTATTGCCTTAGAGGGAAATGGAAAGACTGGATGCAAGGTGTGGTATTAGTATTTGGCATATTGCCAGATGTTATGTATTAAAGAAAATAAAACCCAAACTCAAACATAGCCAGGCACTGGGTGGCTCACATCCATAATCCTAGCTACCCAGGAGGTTGAAATCAGAGGCTCACAGTTCAAAACCAGCCCAGGCAGAAAAATTCACTTGAGTGCACCTTCAAAATAACTAACAAAAATCTGGGCTGGAGGTATGACTCAAGTCGTATAGCATTGGCCATGAGCAAGTAAGCCCAGCAAGAGAATGAGGCTCCAAGTTTAAACTCTTATACTGGGGGAAAAAAATGAGGTTCTGAGTTTAAGTTCTTATACTGGAGGAAAAAAATAAGCAAATAACTAAGACATAACAAAACGACCACATTCTGTTTTAAAGCTCCTTCTACAAACAGGGTCCAGATTTCCCTTTTTAGTCTCACAGTGCAGTGCCCTAAATTATTGGAGGCCAGAAGAAATGATTAATATTTGCAGATAGTGTGAGCAGAAGAAAGCAAGAGCAAAATGGTCTGAATTTATTTCAAGATTATTAACCGGGGAAAATTTTCATTCTTTTTTTAAGAACAGCAGAACCAACTTCTGGTCTCTTGGATCCTTCCTACCCTTTCCGTGTCCTTGGCTGACACCCTCAAAGTGTAGACCCCAGACAGGGAGACAGCTGAGAGAATCTCAAGTACAAGAGAGGGAAGCTGGGGAGCTGCAGCGGGAAGTCCAGTTCCTCTGTCTGGCTCTCCATATGTACACTCCCTAAGTCTGCAAAAGGGAACATTGTTCACCCTGACAAACACTGCACTGTTCCTCTTTTCTGTTCTTTATAACTGTCTGCTGGCTTTTCTCTTCTCTTCTTCCCAGTTTGATTAATCATTTCTCTCTTGACCCTGGAGCTGTCAGCCTGTCTGTGCCGAAGCGTAGCTGTCCACTGTGAGAAGGCCTGGGGATCACATCTATACAGCATCCCTTGTGTTCTTCTCTTCGTTTTTAGCAGCTCATCAAGGGGGTAATGAGTTCGTACTGGTCTAACAACAAAAAAAAATCACATATCCCTATTGCTTAACTGTCATCTGCTTTAACTCAGTCAAAAAGCATTTTCTTGGGGGAAGGAGAGAGGAAGGTTTAGGAAAAAAAAACAAAACATGTCTCAGATACTGAGAATTAAATCATGTGATCATCTTTCCATTTTTCCTGATGTGAATGTGCGTTACCTCACAGATACCTTCTTGGAAATGCATAATTAAGGTAAAAACATTAAAATTTATAACAACTAATTAGCACAGGGGGGCTGACATTTTGAAAGTCTCTGGTTAAACTAAATATTAGCTTATAAATGAATAGTGTCTCTTTAACATGCAATGAATACGTTATAAGTTTATAGTTATAGCTATAAAAACACCTGCACATAGGAAGTTGAATTTAAAGCCAGGGCAACGTGGATCGTGACAAATGCCATGCACATTGCTCCAAGGCTGAGGGTGGGATCACCTCATGACTGTGCACCTGTAGACTCTTGCTGACCTTTACCCTGTCCCTACCTGGGTCAAAACTGCTCCCTTTCCTGCTGGCACAGTGCATCCTGTGGCTGACTCAGTATGACATCATTCATTGGAGCTCTTTGATTCAGTGTTATCAAGAAGCAGATTGCCCTGACATTGTTTGTACAACACAAGGTAGACATGGACACCCAGAACTCACGGAGCACCCTGACTCCTTTCCAGTTCATGGTTTATTGTGAAGTATTTCCTTGGAAAGTTGCTTATCCATCCAGAGACCCTCACCTCCATGCAGTGACACAGACAGGTACACAGTAAAAGAACCCTCTGCTGGGGGCTAGGAGGCACACAGAGGTACTTGGCATTTCTCAAGTTGAGCTAAGAGATTCAGCCATGAGGAGAGTACTTCCATGTCCAAATGTGCTTTTCTGCTTCCCAGGGCTGGACTTCAGTCAAAGGAGCTGGTAAAGTCAGAGAACACTATGGATGTACTGTCATCCAGTTTTTTGGAGAAAGTGCTTACAAACAACAACAACAACAACAACAACAACAACAACAACAACTCAGGCACCGGTGGCTCATGCCTGTAATCCTAGCTATTCAGGAGGTTGAGATAAGAGGATCGCAGTTCGAAGCCAGCCTGGGCAGGAAAGTCTGTGAGACTCTTATTTCCAATAAATTCCTAAGAAAAAGCCTGAAATGATGCTATGGCTCAAGTGGTAGAGCACTACCTTGAGCACAAAGAGGCTCAGGGATAGCACCTAGACCCTTCAAGCCCAAGACTGGCAAAAAACAAAAAAAAAAAATGGTATTGTTCTCTTTTGAAACTAAATTCTTCTTCTGCACTTTCCGTCAAGCCCAAGAGCCAGGTTGGAGTTGGAGGTACTGTCAGTTATGTTTTTTTTTTCTTTCAGAGCCCTATCTTGAATGCATTACTGTCTCCAAGGTTTATGGGAGTAACAATAGTGTTTGGTTTCCAAGGACATGGTATGTGGCCGGTGAGAGGGCGACTCCTGGGATCAGAGAGAATCCATCCATGTCAGCCATGGTGTGGGCTCTGTGCTTAGCTCCTTTCCCTGGATGGGGCACCTGCCACCTTTCAGTCATCAAGTCCCTGGTACAAAGGGACACATCTGTGCCACCCATACTAGGTTCTACCTGGAAGGCTGTTGGCACTGGGTACATCTCACATTTTTGCAATTGCTTCCAACTCTCTCCTGGCTCTCTGGGAGAGCTAACAAGTATGTTCCCATTCCTCAATACTCAATCTTTTACTCAATGCCTTAGCCTACCAGTGCCCAGGCCTGTGGGACACAGAGTGCCAGGCTGTAATGTTGTGCTGGACAAGGTCCATTATACCACATTAAGCTGTCACTCCACACCTGTCAAAGTGGCTATTATGACAAAGAAAAAAAAGTAATGGGCTGGCTGGGATGTGGAGAAAAGGGAACCTTATACATCATTGCTGGGAATGTAAACTGGCCTGGCCATGGAAAATAGTATTTGGATTCTGAACTAATTAAAAATGGGACTATTCCATAGTGTGGTAATCCTATCCTTAGATATCTATCCAAAAGATGTCTTTGACTCAGAGTGTCAAAGAGCCAGCAGCACTCAAGCCCATTACAACATTGCTTACCACAACAAGATAGGGAGGTGGAGACAGCTTCAGTATCCATCTGTACATGATGGATAGAGAAAATGTAACATATGTTACACTACATACAGAATCTCTCTCTATATATATTTATCTACATTATATACAGAGTCCATTATATACAGAATATGTATACATAGAGTGGAACACACAGAGACATATATATGTATGTATATGGTAGAATATTATGTAGTCTTAAAAAGAAAAATGGCTGGGCACCAGTGGCTCACACCTGTAATCCTAGCTACTCAGGAGGCTGAGTTCTGAGGATCATGGTTCAAAGCCAGCCCAGGCAGGAGACTCTTATCTTCAATTAACCACAAGAAAACTGACAGTAGCGCTGTGGCTCCAGTGGTAGAGCACTTGCCTTGAGCTGAAGAGCTGAGAGATAGTGCCCAGGCCCAGAGTTCAAGCACCATGACTGGCCTCCCCTCAAAAAGAAATATTATATAGTCTTAAAAACAAAACAGATAAATCTGGAAGATATTATACTAAGTGTAGTTAACCAGACACAAAAAAACAAATGCCACCTAGCTTTACTTTGCAAGTTCAATCTAAAAAATCAGAGAATGGAAGGGTGATTCCCAAGGGGAGAAAGCATGGAGAAGTGTTAATCAAAGGACACAAAACTTCAGGTTGACTGGAAGAATAAGTGAAGCCATCTATTATACATCATGGTGGCTATATACCAAAAACCAAAAACTACTAAGAGAATAGACATTAAGGGTCCTCACCACCAAAAATAATCAGTGTGCTAATGTGAGGTTATATCCAAAATTAACTGTTAATTGACACAATTAGCTATTCATTAACTGGATTTCGTCATTCTACAATGCGTCGATATTTCAAAATATCGTGGTATGCACATATAGCCATGCCAATTAAATAAATGTTTAATTGTAGGAAGACCACTGCCTGTTTTTATGAGTTCACAGGGGTGGATGCGATCAGGAGCAGCAGGGCCAGCAGGCAAAGTCAGGATCACAGATGAGTGCAGCAGGTGTCAATGTGACCAGACAATGGTTTGCCCGTGCTCATGCTCAGCAGTAGGAGCTGGGAGCGGAGACAATCTTCAGAGCTGCTCGGGATTTCTCACCTGTCATGCCAATCTTATGTCAGGGAGGATGTTCTTGGAGTTACTAGCTTTGGCGATATAGCTTTGACACTGAACAGCGTGAGAGCTGAGGAGTAGAAATCCACACTTCAACCACTTCCCTGCTCCACTCTCAGGGAGAGAGTTTCAGATCATTTCTACTTGAAATGGTGTGGTCCTAAGAAGTTATCTCAATGATCTTAGCTACTTGGAAGGCTGAGATCTAAGGACTGAGGTTTGCAGCCAGCCAGAGCAGTATAGTACGTGAGACTCTTATCCGATTAAGCACCAAAAAGGCGGCTCACATGGTAGGGTGCTAGCCTTGAACAAAAATGCTAAGGGACAGCATCCAGGTCTTGACATCAAGCCCCAGCACCAGTCAACAAACAGTTATCCCAAAATCTATCTTCAGATACTGATGGTTCAGTCCTTTGCAGATTGGTGTATGTGCGATAAATTCAAAATGTCAAGTGATACACTGGTTTGGGAAGTGGGTGATATCTTTCAGCCACCTACGTTACAGAGATACAGAGATAATGAAGAAATCTAGTTGGAACTTCACAAGTACCAACAGAAATGGAAATCACCTTAGTGTCTTAAGTAAGGGAATTGCTAGTGTCACCAAATTTTCCAAAATACAACCTAATCATTATTACTGAAATCCTACTCATTTAGTATTCCTCCAGGGCTGGCCTCCATTTATTGGTGTGTGTGTGTGTGTGTGTGTGTGTGTGTGTGTGTGTGTATGGTGTATGTATGTATGTACATGCCTTCTTACCTAAAACACAAGTTCCTAGAGGTCATGAGTGAGTTGAATTGTTAGGACAGAGGTTAGAAGGGAGCAGGCAATTGGTGGGTACTACTGTGGCTGCCTAATTGTTGGGCCCAACCAGAAGACAAATCCATGGTTAAAGTCCTGCAGAGTCAAATCTCCTCAGGCTTCATTTCCTCCCATATGGGAGTCTTGGCTGTCTGATTAAGATGCTTAAGACACCTAAGTTTTGGAAGAGGCACAAGAGTAGATTTATCTTCTAAAATCACATTCCCCAGGCTTCTAAGAGAGAACAGAGCACAATATCGGCTGTTAATACAGCGCAGAGCATGCATTATGAAAGGCACAGTAAAAGAATATTTTGTCATAGGATCTGGAGAAGCCTCTGATGTTGGATGTGAAGACTCAGTCACTGGTGAGTTTCCTGTCCCACCTTGTGCATTCCAGCACAGAGAAAGAAGGTGCTTGTGCACCTGGGCATAAGACAGAAAGTTAATTGTTTCATTGCAATGTATGGCAGTAGCAAAGACTGCCTAGATGTCTACAAGGAGAGCCACCAGTCTCTCTGAGGGCTGTCAATTCCCATGACACTTAACCCAAAGAGGAACTTCTGTCTGTACTCACCCCACTTGGTCCTGCATAGCAAGTGAGACTTCTAGGAAGTCTTTGTAGGAGCAAATGTCAACACAGTCAAGAATGACTACTTAAATAGACAGTGGTTGGCTGGAAGATGGACGACTCAATTGGACAAAAAGGTCA
Source organism: Dipodomys merriami (assembly GCF_024711535.1). Lineage (NCBI taxonomy): Eukaryota > Metazoa > Chordata > Mammalia > Rodentia > Heteromyidae > Dipodomys > Dipodomys merriami. Next base: position 25,974,408 of record NW_027202937.1, on the reverse strand, counting down.
ACATTAAGAGATGGCGATTGGAGGCTGGGAAGTGGTGGGGCATGCAGAGGTAGGACCCTGGGTTGTGTGTGATTAGCAAAAGTCATGACTGAGAGGGTTGCGCATTATGTCCAAGGGGCAGAGGTAGAAGGAGGTAGATGGAGGTGAGGGGCTGAGAGAGGAGAAAGATTTCTACCTCCAGCTCTCAATGTCCAAGGAGATCATGAGTTTGAAGTTGAACTTTTGCCCACAGCAGTGTTGAACCATCTTAGCTTGGAGTTAAAAGTGGGGGATACATATTTCTTCCAGGCTGTGTATGGCTGAAGGGTCAGTTCTAGCTTAGATTCTACAGCTGGTGCCCTGGAAAGTTTTCTCACTTTGCCCTAACATGGACTTTGTCAAATCAGAGAATAATTAATAACAGCTTACTGTGCCGGTTATTTTCCATTTGTCTTTCCACTCATCCAATTTCATCTTCTCCCCTGGGCTTTGCTCAGAGCCTAAGAAGCTAGCTCCCTACTCCTCCTGGTTTCTAAATAGCTAGCCATGCAGGCATGAGCCATGTGTCCAGCCAAAGAAGGTTCACCATCACCCCTTTTGTTTCTTTTGGTAGTGGGGCTTAAACTCAGAGCCTTGCATTTGTTAGGCAGGTACGCTACCATTTAAGCCACATACCAAGCCTTAAGGTAATTCGTAAGATAGGGTAAACTTGAGGTCTAGAAGATTCATTTAAAATAGATTTCCAGTTGATCTCAAGATGCCAAATAAATGATAGATGGCCTTTTGACAGCAAAGATTTGTGAAGCTAGTCCCACCTGCTGACCTTCAGTAGTACTGGATTTCATCCATCTTTGATTGATGGTCACAGATGAGATTTTCTTATTTTTTGGTCCTAATGTGTCTGCTCAGTAGATGAGCACTCACTGGCTATGGTAAAAGCAGAGGGTGTGCCACTGGCTTTTTCTCTTGGAAGTAATCCACTGGAAAGATGAAAGCTTGGTGGATCTAAGCAAGGGCCCCAGTTTCCCAGTTATGATTGCTGATTGTTCCTTTTGGACTGGGGCTGGATGATTCCAACAATCGGTGCCTGACAGCAGGCCCAACAACTTTTATTTCTTTCATATGTGTCTCATGGCTGGTCCTCTTGTTTACGTGCTTGCCTGCCAGAGCTATGGTGCGATGGGAAGGTGGCTGGCAAGCTGCAGGTGGGGCCAGACACTGCTCCTCTCCAACTATGACCTAGAGGCCCAGAGATGGAGCAAAGGCAAATTTGACAATAAGCCCCCCTTACTTCCTCTCCCTTATATGCCCCTCCCTGGAGCTCCTTCCCTCCCTGCATTTGGTATCAGCTCAACATGGAAACAGAGATTCTAGCCTGGGCTCCTGGGGAGGGATGGCTGGCAGTCTGGCCAGGGCTCAGCTTCTACTGAAATAGATTTTGCCATCTGGGCCCCACTGACACTTGGAGTTGGATCTCCCTTTACATTACAGGGTGTTTGTCTATGCCCTATGTAGACACCATCCTCCATTGTCCATTTGTGACAATAAGCCACATCTCAGACACTGACAGTCTCTCTTGGCCGTATAAACCTCTGCCTTCAGCTGAGAACTACCATGTTGGAAGGAGAGATTTGGAGACCTTCACCTTCAATCTCTTTGGACATTGGGGTCAAGGGACTAAATGAATATATCAGGAACTAAGTCTAACACCTCGCAGTGAGTTGTACATTCTTCTTTATCTAACGTGCTGTTACAGGTGAGAAATTGGTGTGGATCCCCAGCTGACCTGGTCCTTTCCAACAGAAGTAGACATGAATGGCTTTCCCTTTGGGCAGTCTATGAACTTTCTCTTCGTGCATTTAAAACCATCTCTCCTCTCCTCTCTCTTGTTCTGTGTCCAAAGACAACCCTGCAGACACCCCAGTGATAAGCCCCTGTCCTCTGACTTCCAGAGGGAAGGGAGAGTGGAGGTCAGAACATTTATCCATATCTAAGTTAGGAGCCCAACTCCTACTGTAGTGTCTGTCTTCCCATTCTATCCATGTTGCTTCAAATATTATTCTTTTTTTATGACTAAATAGTATCCTGCTGTATATCTATTCTTCATACCTGTTGTCCTGTATATTCCTACCTGAGGCTCTTTAATGAACCTTATGACCTAATTTGCACTCTCACCAGGCTGCAGTAAAATACAGTACTTCAAATGTACAAGATTCCAGAGAGTGGAGAAGGGACACAGTCAGATGATAACCCATCATGCAACAGGTGAGAGCTGTCGTATTACCTTCCATCCTTTAGAAGCTGGATTTTGTGATAAGCCATCATTGCATTTATCACTTAATTATTGCAACCAAAGTAGATGCGGAACAACCTGAAAGACATTTCCCTATCAGTTCTGTTGGTACCTCTAGAAGCTGCCTATGGCAGGGTCCCAGCTACAACTGAATGTCAGCATGTGGCCTTGTTCAGATGGTTGTCAGTCTGCGGACCTCCTGACTTCCCATGTGCCAGTTGCTGTCCCAGGTCACTGAAGCAGCCAGACCATTAGCACAGCCTTTTGACTTAACATATGGTCCAATCAATAGTACACAGACTTGCTGGGTGCCAGTGATTCATGCCTATAATCCTAGCTACTGAAAAAGCTGAGACCTGAGGATCACAGTTTGAAGTTAGCCTGGGCAGACAAATCTGAGAGCCTCTTATTTCCAATTAACCAGCAAACAAAAACTGAAAGTGGAATTGGGGTTCAAATGGTAGAGCCCCAGCCTTGAACAAAAATATTAAGGGGGAATCACAAGATACTGAGTTCAAGCCCCAGTTCTGGCATGCACACGCATGCATACACACACACACACACACACACACACACACACACACACACACTCTTATATGCATGCACATATTACATGAGTTGGTTTAGCTGTACTTTGGGAAAACCATAGAGTGAGGCTAAGATATAACTGTTCTGCTCATCTTGGCCTCCCCCATAGGGTGATGTTTGCCTTGAGTAGTGTCATTCAAGTGATTTTATTGGTGGAGAAACCAGCAGATAGCTTTAGCGAGAGGTATACTAATTTAAAGTAATAAGTACAACTGGGAAGTAGACCAGCATGCATGGAGACAACTCTGCCCTCAGATTTACTTGCATGAAGAGGCAGATTCACCACAAGTTTGCTTGGGCTAGCCACAGAATTAGAATAAGGCTTTTCATGGGCCTTAAAATGCTATAGTCAAGGTCTCATGGCTTATTTTCCCACAGTGATTGGATATTTTACCCAGGGGAATCTTAATGCTTTGGTAAGTATTTTCAGGACTGGGTCTTCTGTGAATACTGTATACGTATGGGCCCCGATGCTTAGAAAGCATCTCAGGTGCTCTGAATCTCTCTCTCTTTTTCAAAGTGCTCCTTTAGATAATGAGCTCCTGTTTGTACAGCCTTCATCCAATCAGCAGCCAACTGGCTTTCTGCTCACAAACTCACAACCACATATATAGACCCCCTCATTATTGCACCCTCAGATCAAAATTTCAAGTGCTTCTTGACTCACTGCCACAACTGGCTATCTGTATCCATTGTCTTACTAGTGGGTTAACATTTTGTGCAAGGATTTTATGAGGTTAACTCCAAAAGCTCCCGGTTACCTGGCTGGCCGCTGATTTGAGCCCAGGCTTTGCTGTAAACCAATCAAGGTTTAGCAAATCCCTCCTCCTATCCATGTCAGCCATTTGTATGTCCACTTCTGAGAAGTGTCCTTTGTGAAGTTTTAAATCAGGTTGTTTGTTTTCTTGCTGCTCAGTTGTGTGAGCCTCATGTATTTGGAGTGGTGTCCACTCATCACACATATGGTTGTCTCCATTCTGAAGGTTGGGGGAAATTTCTTAGGAGGAGGATGGTTCACTGGAGGAAAGCAAACATCACATTTGTAGCGGACACTGAGGTTCCCAAATCAGACAGCTCACTTCACACTGAGCAGCCTTTGTTTTGCCAGCTACCGAGGGGTTGGCAGCTAGCCACTTGTGTGGCAGGGCCCCTTCTGAGATAGTCCTCAGCTGACCCGAACTCCTGTTTATGACGCATTCCTTCTTCCCAGGAGCCCACATCCAAGGTCTGTTCTGTCCAGCTTCCCTGAGAAAGGCCAATTCCAGATGATTCCAAGGACCATCCCAACTCCATGGACCCATGCAATTAGCTTTAGCCTTTAGTGTGAGTTGCGATCCTTCTCCATTCTCCTGCTTCTTTTGCTGCCTAGCTGGGATTCTCTCCAAGGACTCCTCAGAATCCCCTGCTTTCCGGTCTTCATCTCAGGGGTCAGTTTTCTGAGAACTTGCTGGGTAGTGTGGTGTCATCCGATCCAATGGTCCTCGTGTGTCCATTAGGCTCATGTTGAGACAGTGTGTCGGGCTGAATGGAGTCCCTCTCCTCTCCTAAATTCATAGGTTGAAGTTCTGTGATCATACTGCCTTAGCCTATGACTGTATTTGGAGCTAGGATCTTTAGAGAAGAGAGATCACAAGTCTAGAACCTAATAATGGTGTCCTTCAAAGAAGAGGTCAGGACATAGACACAGACTCAGAGAAGATCCTGTGAAGATGCAGGGGGTGGACAACACAGACAAGCCGAGGAGACAGAGGCCTCAGAACTTGTCCTTGCCAGCCTCCAGATCTGGGAGAAAATAGATTTCTGTGATGTAAGCTCGTTTCCCTGAGATGCTCTATCACAGAATCCCAAGCACAGGTGCTTCTTCATTTTGATTCCTACTTGCTCATAATTATACTTAAGGTATAAACTAAAATTCAACTTGTGTGTGTGTGTGTGTGTGTGTGTGTGTGTGTATGTGTGTGTATGTGTGTGTGCGTGCACACATGTGTGTGCACCAGGACTGGGGCTTGAACTCAGGGTCTTGAGCTCTCTCTTGTTATTGTTGTTGTTTTTGCTCAAGGCTATTGCTCTACTATTTGAGCCACATCTCCACTTCTGGCTTTTTGATGGTAATTGGAGATTAGAGTCTCATGGACTTTTCTGTCTGGGCTGTCTTTGAACTCAGAACCTCAGCTTCTCAGCTTCTTGAATAGCTACACTTACAGACATTGAGCCATCACTGCCTGGACTTTTTAAATTGCCTTTTAAGGATAATTATGCAGAGTAATAAGTGCAACGAGGTAAGAGTTTTCATAGTCCTTCCAAGGTGTCAACATAATTGTATTTTGAGAGGTGATTAGAGAAAACATGAGTGATCCCATTTTCATTATGTCACCTTTATAGGATATTCCCCACGAAGTGACAGTAGATGAGAATATGCATTATATACCTGCACTGGTGGGGAACCCCCCCCCCCAGCAATAGCAATGTTTTCAACTTCTGTCAATCAACCCTCTTTTGCTGTTTTGTGAAGCAAGAGTTCAATTTGGCTTTCTGTCTTTAGATAGCTCAAAACACACCAGGACCAACTTGTAGCTTCCTGCCCTGCCACGGGGTAAGAGGACAAAGCTCCTAGGAAAGGGTTGGCAATTTAAGAGATTTCCTTCTCAGCCTTTCAATTTTCCTGAGCCAGCCACTGTTACCCCTGCCAGCAGTGTCTTGGTACGTGTTTGACTCTGAAATAAAACCCGACAATCCCTGCATAGGAGAGCCATGGGGTGTCTACCTCTCACTGCAGGCCTGCAGGTGCTACAAGGGCCCTACAGGTATGGCCACCACCTCTCCACACGTTCATATTTATACTGTGGTCTCAGGACTTGCTGAGGTTTTCCCAAGGGACTGGAAGTATTTGTCAGTTTAATACATGTTTTCACAAAGAATTGCCCTGGTCATATATTCATGTCTGATGTCTCCCTTGTTGCTGCTGGAACCAGAAACCAGGAAGCTCAGGGCCACCATATACAGTCTCAATCATAGTCCTAAGTCTGCTCTCCCACCAGGCCTTCCCTTCTACTCTGCTTCTGTACTCTGCCTCTTGGGACTGGTATGAGCTGTGGCAATTCCCCTTCTCCTGTGCTTCTAACCTAACCCACACCTGTCAGTGGGAGCATGCATGTGGCCATCATAATTCTAAGCAATGTATCTGGCTAATTATCACAGCAAACCCTCCACTCTTATCCCCTTAAGAAATTTAAGCCAGGTACCTACCACTCCTGCCAGTAATCCTAGCTACCCAGGAGGCTGAGATCTGAGGATTACAGTTCAAAACCAGCCCAGTAAGGGAAATCTGTGGGAAATTTGCGATCTCAAATTAACCAGCAAAAAGCCAGACGTAGGGTCTGGGAAGGTGGCTCAGTGGTAGAGCACTTGCCTTGCATGCATGAGGCCCTGGTTCGATTCCTCAGCACCACAAAAAAAAAACCCTGGAAGTGGTGCTGTGGCTCAAGTGGTAGTATACCAGCCTTGAGTGAAAAAGCTCAAAGACAGCGCCCAGGCAGTGAGTTCAAGCCCCAATACCAGCGCACGTGCACGCGCACGCACGCACGCGCACACACACACACATCAAACACAGACAAAGTTATTTAACTTGTTCAAGGATCTATTACTTTTTAGTGGTAAGGCTAGGATTCAAATCAGGCAGTATGGTGTGTGTTTGGGTCCGTATTAATATGGCTGCATCCACAAAACTCATTAAAATATATGCACAGGAAGCATTGCTAAAGAATAAATGCCATTGCTTAGATGTGATAATAATATTTTCCAAATGTTTGACTTCTATTTAGTCCAGTTAAGTGATTGTACATGTGTGTTCATATGTGTGCATGTGTGTATGTGATGTTGAAATTAATCTCATTGATGAAAGAAACCTATCACTTTGAAGACTTGGAGTCAGAGATCTCAAAGGGCATTTTAACTAAAGTAAATTGAAGGTTCCAGGAGGTGGAATTGTCTGGTTTTTAGGTCTCAAATACCAAAGGTTGAGAAGGAACATGTATTGGAAATAACACAATTCTAATGTTCATTGCAGGGATTTGAATGGAATGAAGTACTGGCTTGCTTTAGAGAATACTTTTTTTGTCTTTTTCTCTCTCTGTCTTTGTCTCAGTATAGTAAAACTGGCTGAGTAAGTATAAACAAATAAGGAGACATTAATTTTAGTTCACTATACACACAGGACTTAATATTTATGTTGACCCTCTTGGAAGTCACAAACTCCATTCATACCAATTTGGAACAGTGATTTGCTTTGATTAAGGCTCTCAATGTCTAATCCTGGGATAGATTTTTTTGTGTCCTAGAATCCTAGCATTCAAAGAGACTTTTTTTGGTGGCTATTCCTGGAGCTTGAACTCAGGGACTAAGCACTGTCCCTGAGCCTCTTTGTGCTCAAGGCTAGCACTATAATACTTGAGCTACAGTGCTACATCTGGCATTTTCCATTTATGTGGTACTGAAGAATTGAACCTAAGGCTTCATGCATGCTAGGCAAGCACTGTACCACTAAGCCATATTCCCAGCCCCCAAAGAGATTTTTTTAAAAGAAATCATTATTTTACTTTTAAAACATCAGTGATGTGAAAACCGAACTTGCTTTTAGTGACGTCTAAGGAAACCTTTTCTTACGTATCAAGATGTTTAAAGAACACATTTGTCATTATCGGTAAGTTAGATGGTTTTTCCTGCAAATGACACAGAGCCCTTGTAGGCTTGAGGTTGGCTGCTCAGAGCTGTTTATCTGTGCAGCTGAAGGTTGGTCATCTAGATTTGACAGACAACAGATGACTGATCTCAAACCATAAGGGACTTAATCATTTTCTTTGGATCGTATGACATTAGGAACATTTTCCTTATGTCATCAAAACAATCCTCCTGTCATGGTTTTTCATTACAGAAACAGAGAATTTAAAAGGCCAAGATATTGGCTCATGGCCCCTTGTTCTTCTAAGGGTCAGAGGGATAACAAGAAGGACTAAATTGAGGCCACTGTGACATGCTTACCCCTACCAGCCACAATACCATGAACCAGGGCCTAAATGCTCCCCAGAAGCCAATTCATAGTTATGATTGTATATAACTTCTTATATATATATATATATATATATATATATATATATATATATATAACTAATTGTATATATCTTGTACATATAACTAGATATATAGTTATATAACTATTTTGCATATATATATATATAACTAATTGTATGTAACTTCTGTATTATATATAACTTCTGTTCAGTTTGTACAAAATCTTTAGGAAGTTTTGGTTAGCTAAGTGAATCAACTGTTTTTACCCTAACCTTCACCCCAGACCAAGCTGATTTTCTTGTGGAATGGTTACTTTGAAGTGTAGCAGTTTGCAATCATTGGCAGAGAGAGGAAGAAGCAAAGACTAGGCCACTCCTTGGCTGGCCAATCAGCTTTGAACTTGCAGATTTATATGAAGTGCAGCATTCTACCTGTATCCAGAAGGCCGCTTCCTTGGAGAGTTTTGGATGGGAGAATTCTCCATGAACATCAATGTATCCATGTTTAAAAAAAAAAAAACACCTCACCTCACAGAACAGAATCTACTGGACCATTTCAAATGGATATGTTTTCTCATCAAATGTTAAGCACAGGTTTTTAGGACAGTAGGATGTTTACCATGTTGTTTTGCAGGAAATACTCTGAGTAGAACTGGAAGAAAGGGAATCACAAAACATATGTGGGTGGGTTTTTTTTTCCCTACTCACCCTTGACCACATTTTCCCCCAAGGACTGTCGGATCTTGAGGAGGACAATCACAGTGTTTCAGTCTGCTGGCAAGTTTCCTTCCTGTCATAACTCTGCTTGAACCAGGCACTATGCACTGCTCCTGCCAATGTCTGACGTCATGGAACTCCCAGCATACAGAACCTGAAAACAGATGTGAGAAAGGAAAGATGGGTGAACTCTGGGAAGGTCAGGACATGTCCATCACTTAAGGATTGCATCACAGAGGCTGGACTACCCAAATTATAAGTGGAGTTCATCATTCACTCCTTCATTCACTTATTCATACAATCAGGCAGTTGGATTTATGGAGTTCTTTATGACATTACCTTTGCTTTCAAAGATTCATAATGAGATCTTATCTTCAGGACAGGGTAAAGTAAAAACACACAGTGCCATAAAATGGCGTAGGTACTCTAGTCACAGGCAGCAGATCAAGAGAATGCACAAAGGAGCGGGGAAGATGGACATGGGGGTCTTGAGGGCTGGGTGGGTGCTGGCAGGTGATCTCATCGAGGGTGGGCATGAGGAGAATCCTTCCTTGTCTAGAAGTTACGGCTTTTGTCCTGGGTCTAGTGTTTCCTGCTCTCCCTGCTGCGTTCTCACCTCCACTTTAAACCAATGTAACGTGTTGCTGCTTTTGATCAGTTTGAAGCCACCACTGATGCACCACCTACCTGGCACCAGTTGCTTTTGAAGGTCCCTTGAACCATATGCTTTTATTGTTTCTCGGAAAGGAGGAAGACTGGTGTGTGTGTTTTGGAAATGTGGCTTTTAAATAGCTGGAATGTGAAGCCTAGAATATTTAATATGTTGGAAGAAAAATTGTCTGGGCTTTGAGAAGACCAATGCTGGCCAATTTTACTTTCTTTTTATCTTCTCATGGCTGTAAGATTTGATTTTAAAGTGTGTGTGTGTGTGTGTGTGTGTGTGTGTGTGTGTGTGTGTGTGTGTGTGTGTGTGTGTGTGTGTATTTCTGGACTGTCACTGAAATATACATTCTTAGAAAACTCCTGATATTAAAACCACATGGAACCCTGGAAATCTTTTTGAGGATTGGTAATCTGGATCTTTGTAAAAAGATAGTGTTTTTTTTTCTGCCAGAAACAAAAACAAAACTAAGTGAATGGGGGAATAGGGAAATAAGGGTTGTGTTGGGCACATAGCATTCGATGTCCAGGAGACATAGAGTCTCCTTATAGGGGACTCTCCTTATAGGAGACTGTCCCTAGACCTGTACTCCAAGCAAAGAGAAATGAGAGTTGGCCTCCTTTTGCTTCTACCAGAATGGGAACAGTGTCCTATAATTTGGGTTTGATAAACACAGTATTTATCATCTTGGCAAAAGGAGGCAAAGGAATTTTCCACCAGCACACTTGCAGTGGCGGCAAGGCAGGAGGACATGGGCTGGTGATGACTCATTTGCTCTGCCTGTACCCAGGCATAGTTTTTCTCCTGTCTCTGCCCAGACAGGACTGAGGCCCAGAAAGTTATAAGTGACCAGCGGTCTTCTCTGTTCATTTCCTCTCTAGGTTCTCACACCTGGAAGCATTTCCACTGCCCCAGGAGGTGTCTGCTATTACAAAGGCAACTACAGGGAGTAGAATCCTCCTGGGGTATCCACTGAACTGTGGCCCCAGGGAACAGACACCAACACACAGGTGTGTGCATACACATACACACACACACACACACGTGCATATACTCACACCTTAAAAAACTCATTTTTTACTGGTAAATAAAACACACATGCAGACAACAGGATAAAACAAAGGTAGACAGAACTTGGTAAGTTGCTATAAATGTCCCTGTCTCTTAGTCTAAGATGCTAGTGTTGTGAAAGCTTTCTGAGTGCTTTTCCCACTGCAATCTCTTCTCTCTTTTCTTTCTTTCTTTCTTTCTTTCTTTCTTTCTTTCTTTCTTTCTTTCTTTCTTTCTTTCTTTCTTTCTTTCTTTCTTTCTTTCTTTCTTTCTTTCTTTTTGTGGGTACTGAGGTTTAAACGTGGGGCTTTGTACTTAGTTTATTTGCTCAGCTAGTGCTCTACTGACTTGAACCATGCCTCCAGCCTAGCTTTTTTCTGTTATTTTTCCTTTTTCTCCCCAATTTGCCCTTGAACTTCAATCCTCTGGATCTCAGCCTGCTGATAGCTAATAGCTATTAGCTAGGATTGCAGGTGTGAGTCACCAGTGCCATGCTGTGATCCTTTACTTCCGTTCAAAGGCTGTTTTATCTTTAGTCCCACACAAGGGGAATTCAGTAGGAGGTCTGGCCCTCCTGTAGTTCATACCTTCTCAAGGGAGAGGAGTCTGTGGGTCAATGAGGCTGTCTGTCCTGTCCCTGGAACCCATATTTCCCTTCCAAGACCATGCACGAAGTAGTGGACATTGAGATTCCTTGTCCAATGATGTGAAGCCTGTCTCCAGGTCTTTTCCTCAGGACCACCTCCCAGAGGGGCGGTCAAAGCATGGACTCCAAGGGTTCAGGGTAGACCTGAGGATTGATGAATGCATAAACTTGAACATCAGGAGGTGTGGGGTGGATGTGAAAGTGGGTGGCTGGCCCAGAGACATGAAACGTGTTTCAGAAAACAACTCCCTTGTCCAGACAGGAGGACAGATCATCTTCTTTTATAGCTTGTGAGTGTAAGTTATAATTCCTAAGTGGTTAGGCTCATAATATGCCGTTCTTCATTTTTTTTTTACCTCAAGCTCTACAGGTTTTGGGGCTTTGGTGGTTGGTGTTTGTAATGATTTGATGAATCTTGAAAATTTAGTTTAGAAAGTCATACATTGATCCTCTGTTTTATAGCTCCTGATAGTAATTAGAAAATGTGAGTATTTGAAATGAATGTGAAAATAACTAATTACATCTAGCTATGATTTTGTATATTAGCAAATCAGTACTAAAAACATATCTGTGGGCCCCCATTTAGTGATTGTGGAGATTGTCTGCTGGAAAGGCACTGTCTTGACTTGCAGTCTGCCCTTCTTTGCTTTCCTTACGTTGTAATGTATGTGTGCATTCTGAGAGAGCAATCTTTCCTTGATCAAGTTAGATGGTATGTGTTCTGTGAAGCCTTCCTCCCAGAATCCTGCTGGTGAAATCCATTTATATTGTCACCTATGGCCACACCTTGCAATTTCATTGCTACAAGGCCCCATTTGCATCGAACAGCATTTCTTCATCCACACAAATGTTGATGGACATGGGGCCATGATGAACAGTGCTGTTATGGGGACTATTGACTGTGTCTATTGTGCAGACTTTGGGGAATGGGAGAGTGAGATGGCAGATGCATGTGTTCTCAAAATTAGCAGAAAATACAAAACTGTCTTCGTAATCTACCTTCTCACCAGCATGTATCACAACGCCCACTGCTTCTCTTGGTATTTGATAATTCTCTTTGTAATAGAACTATACTTAGTGTGCCATCACTTCAAACTTCTGTTTTTTTTCCCCTGAAACTATCTGTGTGTGAAGACACGGACATGATGCTACTAACTTGGAGTTCTAAGTTTCCTGGTTCTCATATCAGCACACACATATGTAATGGTCAAAATAATATTTATATGCGAATAGCCATACTTTAGGGGTTTTGTTTATTATTTTTAGGAGAGGATCTCACTATGTAGCTCAGGTTGTTTTTGAACTCTTCATTCTTCTTTTGCCACCCAAGTGCAGGGGTTACAGGCATATACATCCATGCTGGCCCAATACCGCCTAGTTTTAATTTTAAATACAGGAGCTAAGAGAAGAACTGGAAGACTGTAGGAATAAAACCTAAGCTCTCAACAGACTTGGCCAGTGCAGTATTTTGAAGTACCCTAGAATAGGAGGTTGGAGCTAGGGGCGAACCGTCACAGTACCATGTGCATGCCTGTCGCAAGGTCATCTTCCCTGCTACAGTTTGGATGTTTGAATGTTGTCCAGGGTCCCATTTGCAATGGTGAGGCCGCCAAACTGGTGCTACTGGGAGGAGGTGGAGCGTTGGGTGGTGGGGCCTCCCGGGAGTTCCTTAGGTCATTGGGGGGTGTGCTCTCAAAGAGGATTGTGGTGTTCTGGTCTCTTCTCCCTATTTCTGTCCTGCAGATGTGAGCACTCACTCTTGCGCATGCTCCCACCATGATGTGCTGACTTTACCACAGGCCCAAACCAGTGGGGCTTCAAATCAACTATAAGCTAAATCGTCCTGCTTTTCTCTTCTTCTGTAAAAAGTAGCCCATCTCAGGTATTTCACTATAGTAGAATGAAGCTGACTAAAATATTCTTATGGGGCTGTGCATGTCCAGAGCACACTCGGACAGTCGAGGTAGCACTTGACACAATGCTGAAAGACACGGCTAGAGCCATTCAGGACTGTGGTAGAGGAGGAAGAGCAGCTGGGGAACCCACCCGCATGCAGCTCATTAACTTCCACATCTGGTAACATCTGTTTCCCCAGGAGGCAGCAATGCCATGTGCTCTGGTTGTTAGAAAATGAGGGCACAGGCAAAACTCGTTAGCAGAAATAGTCACAGGCTGCTCTCATACATGCCCTCTTCCCTCGCTGTTTACTGAAGCCCCGGAGTTCCCTCACTTCACTTTCTCTTGCCAGAATGTCCCACCTCCTTTCCCCGTTGTCCTTTTAATGTATTCTCCCTTCTGAATCCAAGCCATGGATTAACTCAACTGTTTACTTTCTCTGCATCCATTGCACAGCTGTTGAGCATTGCTAGAAAAGCCACCCACCCTGTCAGGCAGAGCCAATAAACCCCAGGGTTCCTAATGGACCCTTGTCATTGCCAGGCATCCTTTCTTGCTTCCATGGCTTGTGCACCCTCCCATCCTATCATTTTTGACTTAAAATGATGGTAGATCCTCTTTTGCAGTCATACATTGGATACCTGCTCTAGACCCAGCTAGTTGTAGTAAATTGCACATTGTGGTCATGTGTCTACCCTCCTCAACATCTCTAACTGTATTGTCTGGTATTTTCTGAGCCCACATCCCAAACCCTATTGTCATCTCCCTCTTGCTTCCAGAAGGTAGAAGGAGCTAACTGAAGCTTTTCCCTCAACTTCCCTGCTCCACATCTGTAAATTCACCTGACATCCAAACTCACTCCTTTCCTCTCCTAGTGACCACAAAGAATCTGACCACCCTTGGGCCAAGCTCCTCTTCCACCTGCCACTCAGCACATCATCTTTTGCCTCCTCAGGGATATCTCTATGAACTATCTCCCCTCTCTTTGCCGAGAGAGAGAGAGAGAGAGAGAGAGAGAGAGAGAGAGAGAGAGAGAGAGAGAGAGAGAGAGAGAGAGAGAGAGAGAGAGAGAGAGAGAGACAGACAGACAGACAGACAGACAGACAGACAGACAGACAGAGACAGAGAGACAGAGACAGAGACAGAGACGGAGAGAGCAGAGAGAGACAGAGAGACAGAGAGACAGAGAGATAGAGACAGAGACAGATACTGTGTATGTGAATCAAGTGCTTCCTTGGCTGACAAAATCCTTTAGAGCCTGCCTTCATTCAAACAGATCACAAGGCTGCAATGTGAGTTGAATTCTGTTCCCCACCATAGGATGAAGTCCTAACTCTAATTGCTTCAGAATGGGGCCTTATTTAGAATCAGGGTAATTACAGATGTATTACTTTAGAAAGGGATTGTAGTGAAGAGGAATGACTCTTGCCTAGTTGCTTATATGACTGGTTTTATAAAAGAAGAATTTGAACACAGACACACAGAGAGGGAAATGATATGTAAAAACATAAGAGAACCATCTACAAGCCAAGGCCAGAAGGCTGGAACAGCTCCTTCCCTTATTGCCCTCAACAGGAACCAACCTTGCCAATACCTCAATCATGGATTTCCAACCATCAGAATGGTGAGATAATAGATTTCTGTGGTTTAAACCACCCAGCAAGTAGTATTTGTTTCCCCATCCCTAAGATACTGTATTAGTGTTTTACTCATTAACTTCTGCGATGTATTAGCTGCCACTTTATGCAAATTTAGTTTATTTAAATCCTCCAAGCTTTAATCCCTTTATCTACTAAAGAAGCTGCAAGAACATTTACCTCATGAGATCTCTATTAGGATTAAATAGAAGAGCAGATAACTCGTTGATCATAATACTTGGCTGTATTAATTTTAGGGCTCCTGCAACAAAATGCCACAGACTTATCTTAAATGACTTGGGCATTTATTTCTTATAATTCCAGAAGCTAGAGGTCCAAGGTCAAGGTACTGACAAGGTATCATTCTGTATGTTCATGGGGCCCTTATTTTGGCGCATGCTTTTGGACAGGTGGTGGTAAGGGAGAAAGGAGAACTCAATTCCTGGGATCCTTTTCATGAAGAAAATAACCCTTTTGGATTAGGCCCTCATCCTCTTCATCCCCTTCAACTTGAATATTTTCTTTAGATGTCCTACCTCTGAACACAGATGCATAAGGGTTAGGGATTCAGAATTTGAGAGTGACATGTTTAGTGCATCTCACTGAAATATGACAAATTATAAACATGAAGAATGATTATTTTGAAAAGCCCTCCTTAAACTCTGCTTTTTCCTTTGGGTATTGCCTAGCTTTCTCTTCCCCTTCACAGTTAGGTCACCATATTCACCAGACCTGGTTCATTCATTCTCCTAAGGAAATCTTGCTTCTGTGTGTGTGTGTGTGTGTGTGTGTGTGTGTGTGTGTGTGTGTGAGTGTGTGTGTGTGTGTGTTCCCCCCTTCCTGATTTGTGCCATGGATGGATAGATTTTCTAATAGGTAGATGGAAAGATGAAATGGATAGGTGGATGGAAAATTGTGTAAGAGCCTTAGAAAGCCTATGTTCCTCTCCTCCCACTGCAGGTCACTTTGCTGAGACCTACAACCTTGTATTTTGTCCCTTGGGTCTCTGTTTCCCCATCTGCAGTATAAAGAGTCATATGTCACCATTTTTTTTTGTGAAGAAGTGTAGGGAAGAGCAAAGATAGAGGTAGTGTGGGAAGCAAAATGGAAGGAAGACTCAAAACTCTTCCTTTTGGTCAAATCAGCTTCAATTCTAAACACCTTATTATGTTTCATTTAAGTATTGTGTTATATTTGAGAACTCTTGATAATGTTTGTTTTCGAAGTGTTTTATGATTTGAAAAGTATAAGAAAAACTTCGGATCTGGTTTAGGTGACCTCTCAGTTCCTTTCCAACTACAATGGATTAGGATTATAAGAAAACGTTACAAGATAAAAAAATGTGCATTTAGTGAACAGGCAGCAGATATTTTTCTCCAAAAAATGAGCGCGCTTTAATAAAATGTTTTCCTTTCCACTAAAAGAAATTGGTTTTAGGACTTACTAATGCAATATAGTTTTCAAGACTTTAAAGGAATGAAACATTCACAATTTAGAATAAAAAAACAATCTTTTGTCAGACCATATGTTGAGATGTGAAGTTCTGGAAGAATCTCAGTGTTCATAATGAGGCTGTGAAGCCTGTAGACAAGCAAGCACTCTATGGACCCTCAGACACTGAGGACAGCAAGGACAATAACAATAGTGGCTCTATCTTTCTTTCACAAGGCTCCAGCTCAGCACTTGGTGCGTAGTCTGCGCTCAGTCAATGTTTGTTGAAAGAAGACCTTAGATAAAGTAGACTTTAACTAGGGCTTTGTCCATTTTACTGGTAATTGGACAAGAAAAGAGGTTCAAGAATGGTAGGGAATCCAGAAATAGACTCCTCTTGACTCAGGAGTGGGTAAGAAGTAATTTGGGACAGTCCTCTATCTGTCGGATCAAGAAAAGCAGCTTTTATGGCTAGTCCAATGTAGCCAGCAACACATACTTTTTGTTGTTGTTGCTTGTACCAGACAGTGTTTGAACTCTAGGCCTTATGTTTGCCTGGTTTACCAGGCTAGCCGTGTACTTACTACTTGAACATGCCTGCCTTTGGGTTGGCTTTTTACTGGTTATTTTTAGGGGCGGAATCTTGGAGACTTTTCTGCCCAGGCTGGCTTCCAACTGCATTCCTGTGGATCTCAGCCTCCAGAGTAGAGAGGATTATGAATATGACCCACTGTGCCCAGCTAGCACATTCTTCTGAGGCCCCTGAGTCTATTTCAAATAGAGGTTTCTTTAGCTACGGATTTATTAATCTTTCTTAGCAACTTCATTTCCCTAGGCTGCTAAGTCCTGCTAAAGTTCTGCTTGCTAGTTGACGATGGAGTCCTTCAAATGTGTTGGGATTTGCATGGTTTATTTTGTTTGGTAACTAAGACAGAGACAGAGGTAATTAAACCATTCATAAAACAGTCTATCAACCACCTGTGTGGAGGGCAGTAAAGACAGTTCTTCAGCTTTCTCTTGGGCCCTATTCAAGATTCTAACCAGGCTACCTGTAATAGATTCTTTTTTATGGCATCACTTTTTCCATCTGAATAAAAAGCACAAATAAATGCCAGTGATCTTGTTAGGTGATGAATGAGGGGAAATTTGTTGAAGATTGTAATATATTGGACAACTTTGGATTGGGCTGAAGAGTCAAACTGGGTGGTTGGCTTGTAGTCACCAAATGCTGCTTGTATACAGCTTTTCAAAGGACTTTGGCTCTTATAGGAAAGTCCCTGCAGAAGACTGGCTTTTAAGTGGTACTGAGGGTTTCCAAAGATCTACAAAATGAAGCTTTCCTGGGTTTCAAATGGATAAGACCCCAGAAAATGAGATGAAATGTTCATCTATTCGGGCTTCTGAATGTGAGTCCTGGAGGCATAGCAATAAGTTAATTAATTTCTTAACATTTCCTACAAACAATAAGATATTCCAATTGAGGGCCAGAATCTGACCAAGAAGAAATACCTAGTGGGAGACAGTAATGGCAGTGAAGTCACACTTCAAGGCCTTCTGAATCCTTTTGCATGTAGGTAACACCTTGCTGTCTCTGGGTATCTGTCTCTGGGTTTGTTGTTGTTGGTGGTGGTATTTGTTTTGCGTGGATTTTTTTTTGAATTAATCCTTTTCAGAATCTCCTGGCAAAAAGGAGGACCTTGTTTGTGGCACCTTCTACTCCTGTAGAGGTCTTGGATGGTTACTATTTACAAGGACAACTGCGTTACTCATCTAGTGATAATTTTTTTTTGTCTCCTTTTACTAAGCCTCTGACTCATCAGTGCCCAGACCTTTGAGTTCCTTGTCATGTATGCTACTCAGGTACTTAGTCTGCTGGAGTTGGGGTACAGAGAAATCCATTATGAAGTTGAGTGGGTAGAGGAAGTTTTTTTTTTATCAGTCCCTGGTGTTTTAGTTAAAATGTTCTATTAAGATAGTAAATGGAAAATTGCAGAAATGAATGATTCATAAGTTATCAATGATTTCATTGTAGTATAGTCACTTTCTTTTACTACTGATTATCGTTAATCTACGGAGCCTAGTTTACAAATTGAACTTTATTGTAGGTGTTATGTATGTTTAGTAAAATGACAATATGTCTAAAATTTGGTGCTAGCAAATGGTTTTATGCATTCATATATATTCCACAGCTAAGGGGAAACTGCTGTAATCCAGAGGAGAAATAAGAAGGGTTTGGATTTAGTCAGTGAAGTAGAAAAGAAATAATCATAGTGACTGATTAGAAGTAGAAGGTGAGAGAGAAAGCCATTTGTAGTCAATGCCTCCCAGGAAGTTTCAGAGATCAAGCTTCCAAGTGGAGGCTAATGTCATCCTGGAAAACAAATAATTAAAAAATAAGTCTATGTAGTAAGGCATGGTGGTAGATTCCCAGCTACCCAGAAGGCAGAGAGAGGAAGATAGTGAATGAAGGCAAAAAGTTAGTGAGAGTGTATTTCAAAAAATAAACTAGGAGCTGGGTGCTAGTGGCTCATATCTGTAATCCTAGCTTCTCAGGAGGCTGAGATCTGAGGATTGTGGTTCAAAGCCAACCTAGGCAGGAAAGTCCATAAGACTCTTATCTCCAATTAACCACCAGAAAACTAAAAGTGATGTGGTGACTCAAAGTGGTAGAGTGCTAACCTTGAGCAGAAAAGCTCAGGGACTGTGTCCAGGCTCTGAGGTTAAGCCATGCGCGCGCGCGCACACACACACACACACACACACGCGGGTTGGGGAATGGGAGGGTACTTTGTCACATAGGAGAGATTCTAAGCAGTTGACCCTATCTGAGATCCAGATAAGTTAATGTTGAGGCTATAGGATTTTGAAGTCACAGACAGGCTTAGAGAACATGATTCCAAAGCAAGAACATTTATGACATCACCCAGATAGAGCTTGTAAATCATTTTGTTTTATAGCAGGACCTGGGGAGAGGGGAAAGGAGGGTGTGTAGAGGAGAAAGGGCCAGAGAAGTAGGAGGGAATTCAGACTAGTGTTGGTATTACAGAAAGCCAGAGAGGAAAGAATCTGACAATTAGTTTATGGATGTTCTTAAGGAGATCAGTTTCAATGGAATGCTGGGGACAGATGCCAAATGCCCTTGGGCTGAAGAGTGAATGAGAGAGGAGGGATTATGGACTGGACTGGCCAGTACAGCACAGAATAGAAGAGAAACAGACAAGACAATAACCAAGAAGGAAGGAGAGGAAAAGGAAGAGATGGGGGCTGAGGTTCTCAGCTTGTGTGCTGAGAATGTGAGGTGAGGGCAGACCGCTGTCTGTAATGGCGAAGGACTCTGGTCACTGACTCATGTGTGTTATGTAATTAGCATTCAGACTTTGCTGTCTTGTAGAATTGGGGTTTCCTAACTTGGCTTGTTTTCTTGTTGCTCAGGAGCTGTTCATAGTATAAGGTCATACTTAGGAAACAGAACCCTCAATAAGATTTCTCTGAGACCTTGCAGCATTTACCCCTGACCATTTTATCTTTAAGTTGAAAACCAAACCAAAACAAAACCAGGAATAGCTCATTCTTCCAAAAATGATATTACACATCACTTTGAAACAGGTTCTGTCAGCCAGCCCTGAAATCTATAGTCTTTCTGTATTCCCACAAAATAACCTTATTCTTAAAGTGTTTAAAAAAAAACACAAACCAAAACCCACGTTGGGTACAATGGCTCAAGCCTGTAATCTTAGCCACTTGGGAGGCGGAGATAAAGGGATGGCAATTGAGGCTAGTTGAAGCAAAAAGAAGTTTGTAAGATTCCATCTCATTCAACGGCAGAGGCTCATGCCTCTTATCCCAGTTACTAAGGAAGCATAAGTAGGAGAATCATAACCCAGTTTGGCTCGCTGAATAACCAATGCAAAAAGAGACTGGAGGTGTGGTTTACGTGGATGAGCACCTGCTTAACAAGCATGAGACCTGGATTTCAGTCCCCAATACCACCAAAGATTTTTTAAAAACATAAGAAATGATTGCTTACTGCTACGAAGATCCTCTGACAGCTGAGTTTTTAGGAAACTATCTGCTACAATGAAGCCACAGTAAGGGTGAGAAATTGTCCAATTCACACCTAATTTATTTCTGCCATAGGTCATTTGAAATGGTAGACTTATTGAGCACTTATACTTCACGTAGTACTTCCTCTGTTCCTTTAATCTTTTTTGTTATCATCTTAAAGTGATCAAGATGAACTATTTACTTATGCTGTACAGACTGTATGTGAGATATCTTCCCAGCTCAGAAATGTTTCCCTGAATGCTGGTAGCTTAGAGCCACAGGGCCTTCATTTCATTCTGAATGATTCTAATGTTCAAAGATCCCCAGGTCAGGGGTGGGTGGCTGACCCCCAAGTTCAGGACTAAAGAGCTTTCCAAGAAAGGGCTCTCAACTACTAGATAGGCACAGTGGTACATCATCCCCAACTACAGGGGAAGCACAATGGCTGGGCACAGGGGCACAAGCCAGTCATCCCAGTGACAACGAGAAGAACAAATGGGAAGAATGCAATGCAGGCCAACCCAGGTGAAAAGTGAGACCCTAATTTGAAAATAATCGGTGCAAAAAGAGTTTGGCAGATTGACTCGCATGGTAGAGTATTTGCTTAGCAAGTGTTCAAAAAGTGAGTTCCAAACCCTGGTATCAAACAAAAAGGGAAGAGGAAAGTCACACTTGCCTGGCACGGGTGAGCACAAGAACAGGAAGGAGGAAGATCTTGAATGTGCAAAAAGATCTCTAGGAAAGTACATCCTTGGATTGCATGGAGTCTGTGGAGCATGACTCACTCTGAGGTTACAACACACCCATCAACCAGGGGTATCATGTCAGACAGTGTGGCCCCCACTCTCCACCACCCAGGGGCAAAGGCGAGGCACAGACTTTATAGGTAATGGGATTGTCTCCTCTGAATCTAGGATTTCTGGACTACAGCTGTGAGTGAGTCAGTAGTCTTTTTTTCTGGATGGTCTGTCGGCTTAGTGGTGCAGTTGTGAACAGAATTTGACTTTCTGGAAAAGGTGAACTCATGGAAGAACAATTAAGGACCACAGCTATGAGTGAATCTAGGCCACGGAAAAGGAATGAGCTCTTTTCCCGAAGCAGCAATTCACCAAATAAAAGACTAAGTCACCAGTGGTCAAGGTTGGAGCAAAGAACAGTCAAAGCATGATTTAGAGATGCCGAATCCCTGAATACAATGTGGGTGAAAATTTGAGTGCGTCACATTACAGAAACGTATTTAAAAGAGCCACGGCCCTGGTGAGGTTTGTAGGTCAGGCATATAATTGGTTGCCAACAAGTAGCAGGTACAGTGACAAGGTGTTTTTTTTTTTTTTTTTTTTTTTTTTTTTTTTTAACCTGCAGGTTTTCTTTTGTGTCTCTCAAGGGAGAGGGGAGAAATTCAAGTCTGACATTTAAACCTACCTCAATCATGCTTTCCCTTTCATCAGGGCTGAACCTCAGAAGAGGCTCTGGACTATGTACTGAAGGCTGGTGGGAAATGTGGCTTTTAAATATTGCTACCATGTTCTGCTGATTTCCGCCAGCAAGTACACTGAAGCAGGTGTCTCTACCCCCTTGATTTGCCAATGGAAAAGCTAATAAACAGGCACCCAATCTCAGGGCTGTTCCAGGTTTTTTTTCCCCCTAAGCTAGCCAGAGGAGATATGAGTCCAGGATATCTCTAGGGGAGACTATGGATTTCTCCAAGAATCAGAGTAAATGTGACGTGACAGGATACTTCCTGTAACTAAACAGCTTAGAAAGTGTGTTGTGAATGACTGTCCAGTAGGTGAAGGATCACTCAGATTTTGGACACTGACCTCTGAGAGGGGAGGAAGGACTTCTTATACTATACCAAATCAAGAGAGGTCAAAGGGTATCTCACAGGAAGTGGACTTTTGGACACAGTGTTATCACTGCTGGATATGTGGCTGAGTCCTCAGAGATGAGGGAGGAAGGAAGGTATCAACTCCTGTCAACCCCACACTCTCTCCCAACCTCCTTCTCTCTCCTCTTTTCTCTTCCTTAGTTCCTAATGGCTCCCCAAGAAGCAGAGCAGAATGAGGAAGGATGCGGCTCAGTGATGTCCACACACCACCTGTATCAGAATGGATGGATGGGCTTTGTGCAATGTAGTTATTGGGGGCTGCGCCACACCTGCCTACCTGGTCTGTAGGGCTGAGGCCTTAGAACGGGAGTTGTGCACAAACCCTTCCCCCCACCCAGCTGACTTGCACCCATTGTTTCTCAATCAAAACATTTGTGGAAGAGAAAGTGTCTTAGATTAGCAGACGAAAATCTGAGTTCCAACCCACTTCCACCTGGGTGGTCTTAGGCAAGTTACTTCATTACCCATATGTAAAAATGAATATTCAATTTCATAGGAGCTTTTTTTTGAGGGCTAATTAGGACAAGACATATAACATGGCTGACTAACATTGTGTTCTTGCTAAATATTAGTAGTACCCAGTGCTCTAGGGAGTTAGAAAAAGGGATGGCAGACTTAACACTAATCTTTTACAAACAACAACCTATATTATTATTATTGTTATTATTATTATTATTATTGCTACTACTACTACTACTACTACTACTATTGCCAGTCCTGGGGCTTGTACTTAGCCTGAGCCCTGTTCCTGAGCCTCTTTGTGCTCCAGGCTAGCACTCTACCACTTGTGTCACAGAGCCACTTCGGGGCTTTATCTGAGTAGTTTATTGGAGATAAGAGTCTCACGGACTTCCCTGACCATTGGCTTCGAACTCCTATCCTAGGCTCTCAGCCTCCTGAGATCCTCCTGAGTAGCTAGGATTACAGGCCTGAGCCATTTCAAAGATGGACACAACTCACTTTGAATGAACAGAGACTAAGCAGATTTATCACTGAGTCTCTTTGCTCCTCACCACTTGCAAGAGTGGGAAATTGAGCTAGAAGCTGATAATGTGACATTTTCAGAAAAGCAGACATTGGCTAATAGAAAAGGCGTGTCTCACTAAGAATCTATCGTCCTTACATATTCCTCAGCAGGGCCACATGATCCTAAGTCACTGACCTTACCTAGTGATGTAAGACCAATGACACCTGGTAATGTCTGGGGACATTTTTAATTGCCATCCAGCAGGACCAAGGGGTTGCTCCTGGCATCTTGTAGGAAGAAGCCAGGGCTGGTGCTAGACAAAGGACAGTTTGTCACAGAATTATCTGGCCCACCGTGTGTTAACAGTGCCAAGTTAAGAAAGCTTGCTCTAAGCAAATACGGAAGGCTCCAGATAGCCTTGTGCTGTATGGCAACAATTCACATAAATAACAGATCCGAGTATGTGACAAATTGGTAGATGGCCATTACCCACTTTCCAGGACCCCTGTTCAATGTTGTCGGTTCTTTGCTCTTCTCACAGTGAAAAAAAATCAGGAAAAACTTCCTAGAGCCTGGAAAAGCTGAAGGTATTGTTTTACATAGAGGAGGAGGGAGGGGCCTTCATTCCTAGAAACTACCTTGGTTTTTACCTATAGAGAGACTGAGAGGCTGA
Organism: Dipodomys merriami; assembly: GCF_024711535.1. NCBI lineage: Eukaryota > Metazoa > Chordata > Mammalia > Rodentia > Heteromyidae > Dipodomys > Dipodomys merriami. The sequence goes on along the minus strand of NW_027202937.1, from coordinate 25,950,872 downwards.
GTTGTCCTCAGGCTGACATTTGGAAGAGCCACGTCCTCATAGCTGAGGACATGGGGTTGCGTGTGTGTAGAACCAGATCCAAGTGGCCAGTGACTGCCAAGAATCACCTGCTGGGAAAGGCTGAGTAGCTCTAATTCAGAAATCTGAAACTAGAAATGCCCCAGACCCCTAAATCACTTGTGTGCCAACAGGATGCAACAAATAGAAAATTCTATACCATGAATCTCTGTTTGATGGGCAAACTTATTTTTTGTTAATGGTGCATAAAACTATTTTCAGGTTATATGAGACACAAATGAATATTGTATTTAGACTTAGGTCCCATCTCCTGTATATCAAACATTCCCAAATCTGAAAATGTAAAAACTCAGAAACACTTTTGACCTTAAGCATTTTGGATACAGGATGTCCAACATATATATCTTTGCTTCTCATGATTCTTATATTTATTTGGTACATCTCCTCCTAATAACTCCAGTTTATGTGTCCATTAACCAGTTCTCTCTCTGGCTTTTCTTATACTCCTATTCTCTACTTGACTCCTCTTTATTGGCTTGTACATGTGTTCCCAGGTTGTACATTTAGTAATCAGTGTCCTTGCTTTCCCTAGACTCTTATTGTATACAATCACCCATCTGCAGGTCTCACTGCTGAGAGTTCCTTCTCAGTGTACCTGCTGTAACCCCCAGGATCTCTTTCCTATTTCATACATTCTGTCATCCTGTGTGCAGGTCACCTGTTGTAGTTGCATAGGGATCCATGCACAAAGGACTCTATGGTGGGTTCAAGGCTCTGCTGCTACCATGTGTGCATCTATATTGATTTGAATTTGTACTAAGTGAATTCTGATGGAACAATACAGAACATGTAAGAAGAAAGGAGTCATGTCCATTCCATGTCCATCTTTTCTTGCTATTCTGTGTTTCCTAAAGACATTTCCTAGTGAATAACCTTCCCTTAGCCTAAAACCCAGTGTCTACATGTCCAGAGCTTTGAACCTCTCTAGTTGAGTGGTGCAGAGACCAAAGTCACCTGTCCTTTCCACTTCTGTGATCCACGTTTGCCAGGCCATTGCTTTTGTACAAAGTCAAAGTAAGTGAAGATATAGGTTATAGATAGAAAGCCCCGACATTACGGCAGGCATCTTCTCTAAAAGTTGGGTTTTACAGCTCATATTGAAACTTTGAATACAAAAAAAATCTTTCTATGCAGATCACAACAATTTGGAGGAGGATTTGGAAGAGCTGCCCCATCATAGGCCATATTCTTGAAGATCTGGACCAATCACCATCTCAGGAGAATATGTTCTACTTACTTAGAAAGCTTCCCAATTCCAGGGTATCCCCCAGATTTGCTTGTTTTGATGGGGGGAAAAGAAACATAAAGCAACTAACAAGCTTTAATCTGTTCTGAAGAGTTGAGCTAACATCAAAGCTTAGGTCCTATCGTGTTTTTCATACGTCTAGGTTCATGCTTACTCAATGTGACTAAACTCTAAATGCCTTCTCCCTCTGGGACTTTGTATCCATTTTTCAAAACTAATTAAACATAAAGACCAGTTGTTAAGGGAAGTCTATCCCAGCTCTCCAAAGATACTTGTCCTTCTCTGTGATACATAGGATTCCCATATTCAGTATTTGTATGTTTTTTTCCTATCTCCCTGGGTCTGTAAAATCTTGAAGTCAGAATTGTAATCATGCCCAGTGGGGTAATAAAATGGGTAGAAATTAAGATTCCTCTGGAATAATTCCATTCCGGAGGCAAAGGTGAACTACCCGAAAGAACCTCAGAGCAACAAGAAAGATGCCTCTCTCAAGAGAAAGACTATACACAGGCACATTTCCTGGCTTTTGTTTCCTCTTCATATAAGTTATGGTCCTACTATGTGCATCTTCCCTGCCAACAGAACTAAGTGAAAGACAGGTTTGTTGGCACCCGAGCCTGTGTTGTTAGCCACAGATTGAATTGTGTTGAAGTCTAGGTATTTCTAAGGCTGTCAGGAAGAGTGCTCATTAGAAAGACCAACCCATCTGCACGACAACCTTTGAAATAAACAGCATGGCAAAGTTAGAAAGGACTACAAAGGTCTCATTCCCATTTCCCAACTATATGGAATTAAGTTTTCAATTGGACAAGTTTCTCCCACAACTGTAAGACTTCGTTATCAAAAAGTCCAACGACACAAGTATTATTATTAGTGCTAAAGCTAAAACCAATCCAGAGAGCAAACACAGCTATGGACCCGGGTCTTTCACCTCAAGATTCTAGCTTGTTATGAAACGGCATCATAATTTGCACTGGATGTTTATGGCATATTAGACCTTCTTGAGAATGGCATCAATTCAAGACATTGGTGTGCTCCAGCTTATGGGGCAGACAAGGAAAAGGAGCTGTATTTACTCATTTATTTTATGGGGAACACATTCTTTCTCATGCTTAGCTTTATTATTCACAGAGGATTTCAGAATATTACCAAAGGCTATGAACTTCATATTTGAGTCATCTGGACATCCAGCACTTTCATGGCCGAATGGGTAAGATTTTACATGGCATTTCTGTTCAATCTTGCATGAATTCATTTATAAACTCATAAAAATTCACAAGGTTCCTTGCCCATACCTATCCTGGCCTTTGTTACTGAAAACAGAGAAGCATGTGGGTGATGGTGTAAAGTGTGATCAAGGCTGTGGGCTGGCTCAGTGAGCTCGCTTGCTGACCCCTCCCTTGTGCTATCTTGCTTCCTCTTCCTCTAGGGAGCAAAAGGTCCCATAGTTCAGGCAGTAGTCGGGATTTGGAGTGGCCATTTACAGCAGCCGAACTTGGTGAAGTCTGGCTGACTTGCAAAAATGTAAGTGATGGAATCAGCGAGGAGGAACCGTACAGAGAACCACAGAAAAGAAAGAAATGGCAGAGTCATGTAATGGGAAAAATGACAAATTGGCAGTTAGAAAACTTGGGGTTTTAGACAGAGTGACATAAAAGTTACAGTCCCAAGTGGAACATTTTTTGAGATCCAAAACATGACTGTTGGTAATTTTGCTGAGACAATAGGCACCAACCAAGACTATCCTGATACCGTAAGGTCACCATAATACAGGACACAGAATAATCTATAGCATTTGATTAAGATCTCTGGGCCTCAACTTCTTTGATAGGAAGAGACAACTGGACTCCAATCTCCCCAGCCTTTTTCACGATCAAAGACCTCATTCTAACTTCTCCCCATGGTCTCCATGTCCTTAAAATGACCATGACATGTAACAATGAATGATGTGTAATGAACAGATGTTCCTTAATCAGAACTTTAGGATGGCATGAAGTAGCCAGGGACTGTGCCCTGTTGATGCAGTTTTAAGTGAAAAGAAAACAACAAAAAATCCTGACATTTTAATATCTGTCAGTCTTTATTGAAGTAAATCTAGGAGTTCTGAAATTATCTTTCTTTCTTTCTTTCTTTTGGTCAGTTGTGGGGCTGGAGCTCAGGGCCTGGCTGCTGTCCCTAATTTTTTTGTTTTTCATTCAAGGTTAATGCTCCGTCACTTTGAGCCACAGCTCCACTTTTGGTTTTCTGGTGGTTAACTGGAGATGAGTCTCATGGACTTTCCTGACAGGGCTGACTTCGAACTGTAATCCTCAGATCTCAGCCTCCTCAGGATTACATGTGTGAACCACTGGTACCTGGCTGAAATTATCTTTGAAAATGGTAACAGATTTGAATTCCATTCAGAATCCTAACAATCAGTATGCATCTATGTGCAGAAGTTGAAAATCATTTATCAGATGACTTTTCAACTCCTATTGAGTTCTAACTTTCCTTGTTACCTGATCACTCTAGAGCCTCACCTGGGACACACCGACAGAGAGGAAAGATGGAAAATGATGGAGGGATCCCTGTGGACCTAGGGAAGGGTCTTCATACAGATGTTAGATGGGAAGTAGGTGCTCTATCCATCAGGGTACTTAGACAAGATTCCTGCAGAGGCAAAAAGAAGATGCTTTGTCCCAGGGAAAATTTCCTTTCTACTCCATTCTTTTTGTTTGGCACCTGGGAGAATCTTAGGGTATATTCATAATCTAAGTTGAATAACAGGGAGCAAAAATAGAAAAACTGTATCATTGGTCCTTCTTGCCTTTTTCCACCTTATTCATGTGATCTCAATTTAAGGGAAGGGATGAGTAGCCAACACCTTTCCACAGATGTAGTGAATCTGTCTTGTAGGATCCAGCAAAAGAGGTAAAGGACAGGTTATTGCTCAATGCCTCAGGGATATTAGTAGCATTTTTGTTTCTAAGGCAATACATTTGTGATATGTGACCCACCCAGTGTTGTTGGGCAATGTGTGTGTTGGTGGGTGGATTGTTATAACAATGACACCACTAGCGTTGTCTGCTGAGGAACTGGGGTGCTGACATCCTGATGTGAGACAGAGACACTCCCACTCACGATGTCAAAAGCACCCTATTGAGAAATTTTTCCTTTATATTCGTCCATATAAAGAACTATTCACAATCTCTAAGATGAGTCAGATCTCCTGGGAGAACTTCTTAGGGTGCTGGACTATGAGGTAACACTTTCAATCTCAGCTAAAAGTTGAGCTCCCCAGTTTCAGAGATTGTTCCCAGAAGGCACTGGGCAGCTTATCCCACAACAAGCTCCACGGCCCTTAGCATTTTGTGGGATGGTTGCTCTTTTCTCTCAATGTTAACAGGATTGCTGAATCACTGTCTTTATTTGCTTATGAGATCATTGGCATTGTCCCTCAAAAAGCAAGAAGAAGGACTTGAGCTAAATCTAAAGGGCAGGCATGCAGCTGCCAGCGTGGGCCCCAATCCCTGCTTTGCTTTCCATGGTAAACTTGGAGATCTCCTGGAGGTAGCTCCATTCATTTCAGGTAGGAGTGGATGCTAAATAAACTTTTAGCATGTGGAATGGTTGACTCAGCTTGGCCTTGAGTTTAGTGGCCCCCAGAGGGTGGAGGTCACAGGCTCCTTCTCCAGGAGACAGATACCTTCTGAAAGGAAAGAAGTCAGTGGCAAGTCACCAAGGAGGCTGTGACCATAAATAGTTCAGAATGTGGTTTGTGGAAGACTTTCAAGTCCTCCAGTCTGCCTTCAACCCTTAAAGCCTTGCTACAGGACTCCATGGTGAGGCATAAGTGTGACATATTCAACAGGAATGTAGGACCGGCACAGAAAAGTCTGGCCTGGCTCAGAGGGAAGTGCTAAGCTCTCCCCAGGGGCCAAGGACAAATACATAAATGTGGGCTAGTACACGTCAAAGATCAGCACAAGTGCAAGCATCTTTATGACTTTGGTCCTGGGGAGAAAAACAAGGTCTGGGATTAGAATTTACAGTCTCCCGTCTGCGGAGAGGCGGTAAATGGCCATTTAGTGTGTGAATGGCCATTTTGGGAGCTGAGAACTTAGCACACCCGGCTGGAAATCTCAGCATGAAACTGAGGGGCAGCCCCCTGAACCTTTGCTATAATAAGTGAACTTACCCACCCCAAATCTGCCTCCTGGGCCTTTTTCTCTGCCTTACCTTAGATTTACAATCTACCCTGCAGTTCTTTAGGACATATATGACAATTTAGCATCCAGGCAATTCCCAAGTCAGGGAGAGAATATCTTTCTTGGCTACAAAAGTCACCTTGAAATTCTTCTCATCCCATTATGTTTCAAAAGCATTTATAGTGTACTTAATCTGTCCCCTGCAATGTCTTCCTCTCCCTTCCCCACAGATAACAGCTTACACTCCCTTAACTATGTTGCTGGTAAACAGGCTGTCAATGTCTTCGGTTCTGCCATATTTTTTTTCTTTTTGCACAGTTTCTCAATTGGGATCAATTTTATTTCCTAGGGGATATATAGCAATGTTTAGGGATATTTAGCAATGTTTGGTGATCTCTCTCTGTCTCTGTCTTTCTCTCTGTTTCTTTCTGTCTCTCTGTCTCTCTGTTTCTGTCTCTGTCTCTGTCTCTCTCTCTATAGTATATGATATAGTGTGATCTTGAGGCTTGAATTTAGGACCTAGGCGCTGTCCCTGAGCTTTTTTCCCTCTAGGCTAGCCACAGCTCTACTTTCGGCTTTCTTTCTTTTCTTTTTTCTTTTTTCTTTCTTTCTTTCTTTCTTTCTTTCTTTCTTTCTTTCTTTCTTTCTTTCTTTCTTTCTTTCTTTCTTTCTTTCTTTCTTTCTTTCTTTTTCTCTTTCTTTCTTTCTTTTTCTCTTTCTCTCTTTCTCTCTTTCTTTCTTTTTCTTTCTTTCTTTCTTTCTTTCTTTTTTTTTTTGGTGCCTAATTGGAGATAAGAATCCTCCTTTCCTTTCCTGGCTTTGAACCACAGTCCTCAGATCTCAGCCTCCCAAGTAGCTAGGATTTACAGGCATGAGTCACCATACCTGGCTCTGTGCTTAATTTAATCATATAAGCTCTGCTTAGAACAGAAGCTGGCTACTCATCATTTCCATTCAGACATATGTCTGTGAAAACCCCAGTCAAAGCTGGGGGTGGGGGGGGGTGGGGAGGGGGGACACAGAAAAAAACCTGGGTATCACAAAACAGAGTGTATTTCCTACTTCCTGTTTCTTCTACACCTGACTGTAGCTCTCAGACCAAGTCTAAGCACTGAAACATTATGCTGACTCTTCTATTTGCAGGGCCAAATAAGATCAATGTTAAATTAGAAAAAGTCTTTGGTGTTCATTGCTTAAATAATACTAGATATCTCTATCGATGTTTTGTTATTCTGCTTTTTTTTCTTTTCTTTCCTTCCTTCCTTCCCTCCTCCTCCTCCTGCTCCTCCTCCTCATTCCTTCCTTCCTTCCTTCCTTCCTTCTCTCTCTTTCTTTCTTTCCTTTCTTTCTTTTTTCTTTCTTTCCTTTCATCCTTCTTTCTTTCTTTCTTTCTTTCTTTGGATCAAACCCAGAGTTTCATGCAATGAACTATGCCTTATCCTACTGTTCTGATTTTAGTAGTACTCAAGGTAAGTGCCTTCTAGCACTGCCTTGTTAACTTGCACTGAGTATTGAGCCCTATTTCACCCTAATCTATGGTATAGCCAGGCTGTCCTCCAAATCTTCACAGACAAAATATTGTGAAGATACGCTGAAGATTTCCAGAATAGACATTGCTTACATTTCCAGAGAGGAAGAAAGAACAGAAGCCAAACCAAACCAAACCCCATACCTTCTCTTCCTAGGTATCTGGAAAGCTCAAATTGGAACTCCTAGTAGTATTGATTATGGTCATTGAGATGAAGTACAGAGATCAACCTGAAAGAATAAGTCCACCAAAGCTGTGATAGCAAAGGGGAAGTATGGTATAAAAAACTTCTGGAAAAGAAAACAATATTTCTGCCCAGAAAAGCAGAGAAAGGTTTAGGACTGAGAAGGGATGGTCAAGAGCAATAACCATACCATCCTACCCTCCAAGTGCAAATACAGTGAGCAAGGCATGGGTGAGGGAGGTAAGTAAAGTTAGGATAATAAAAGGAAGTGTTATAAATGGTCTTTAGTGAAATTTTTTTTGACATTATGGTGATGAGAAACTAACACACATTGAATTGAAACTACACTTTGAATGATGAATTTGGAGCTTTTCCTGGGCTGGTGATACCCAGTCCAATTATCTCTCCCATTTTGGAGCAGCTACTGCAGCCCCCAGCCAGCCCTGTGATCACCCCTGAAAACAAAAACATTCTATAGTGGAGATAGTCTACTTCAATCTGCTAGAGTAGAGCAGAGTATGGGTGCCTCTTACCTGAGATCCTAGTTACTCAGAAGGCTGAGATCTGAGGTTTGAAGCCAGCTCAGGCAGAAAATCCATGAGATACTTATCTCCAATTAACTGGCAAAATGCAAGCATTGGAGATGTGGCTCAAATGGTAGTCCACCAGCCTGAGCACAAGAAGCTAAGGGAGAATGTGAGCTCCTGAGTTCAAGCCCCAATACACACACACACACACACACACACACCACACACCACACACACACACACACACACACACACACACACACACACACACACACACACACACACACACACACGCTAGAGCAGAATCCATCAATAAAGAGATGATGCTAGGACTCAAAAGCTATTTTGACAAGGGCAGAGAGCTCCACTGGGAAGGATGGTTGATAGGTTCAGTGACATCAGTTCTTTTTTCACCTGAGAACATTTTCAGTTTAGGATGGGTTTTTTGAGACTTAAGGAACATCTGTACTTAATACTGGGTGGTGGTGGTAGAGAGAGGGGGAGATTAAAGAACCTTTCTCCAATGCTGAAAGTAGTGAAAAAGAGAGAGCTTAAGACCTATGTAAATGTCCAGTGACAGCTCTATACAACAACTTACTGACTGGCAAAAATGAGGATGCTTAAAGGTGTCTCTTATTGCATCTCCTTCTCCAAATGGCACCTATGCTGTTTTCTCAAAGGCCACAAACAACACCAGGTTGGTCTGACCACAAGGCTTTGGCTTATTTTCCTATAGCCACTCAAGCTGTGCATCAAGCAGCTGCTGTGTGTCTTGGATGAGTTTGTAATATGCTGATATTTGACATCAACAGACCAGAAACAGGATGCCTCCCTGGGTAGAACTCGGAGCCTTCCTGTGGCAGCAGCAAGCCCAGACACATGGGACTGGGGCTGGGGAGGGGGGGGGAGGGGGGAGAGTTGTAGTTCAAATGCAGTAATAGCTGTGTTTAAGCTGATCTGCTCTGAATCTTTGTGTGTAATCACTGATTATGGGGTCAACAAACATAAAACACTTTGTCACCGGCCCAAGTTTAAACCAGAAGCAACTTGTCTATCATGAGCATTCAGGATAAAAGATGTAGGATTGAAAAACAAAACCATGGTGTATCATGGGCTGTGACTTAAAGTTCTTTTTAATGTATGTTTTGTCTTAGGAGAAGAAAAGACAATAAGAGCTATGAAATGTCCTTGATCTGTTTTCAACCTAGACTTCTAAGTCCTGGGCTACTTTCCTATTTTTGCTGTAAGAATATAGAGTAGGTTTTCTAGTCAGAAAGTAAGCTTCATAAAAAATAGCTTAATAAAAACTATACCTATGACCCAATGTAGTGAATCATAAGTCAAGAATTGAAAAAGAGTAATGGATGAATAAGACCAAAATGCATTCAGTGCATTTATGGAAATTTCATAATGAGACTCTTACTGTGTACAATTTCATATACACCAATCGAAACATCTTATTTAAAAAGTTATAACCCTGGACCTTTCTTATAGTTTTTTTAGGAAGCATCTTTAGCTGGGTGCTGTTGGTTCACACCTATAATCCTAACTACTCAGGAGGCTGAGATCTGAGGATTGCAGTTTGAAGCTAGCCTGGGCAAGAAGGTCCATGAGATTCTTATCTCTAATAAACTGGTCAGAAAAATCCAGAAGTGGCTCTGTGGCTGAAGTGGTCAAGTGCTAGCCTTGAGCACAAAGAAACTCAGGGACAGTGTCCAGCCCTAGAGTTCAAGCCCTAGGCCTGGCAAAGAAAAAAAAAGCATCCTTAAAAGAAACAGGTAGACATTATTTGAAGTGAAAATAGACAGAAAAAAAGGAATGCTTTTCTTTTTGTTTCTCTCTCTCTTTCTCTCTCTCTCTCTCTCCTTTTATTTTGTCCTCTTTCTTTTTTATTTTTTTAATTTTGTGCCAGTACTGGGGGCTTGAATTTAGGGCCTGAGCATTGTCCCTGAGCTTTCTTTTGCTCAAGTTGAACACTCTACCATTTGAACCACAGTTCTATTTACAGCTTTTTTTAAAATTTAATTTTATTTTATTTGTGAACATACTGTACAGAGGGGTTACAATTACATGGTCAGGATAATGCGTACATTTCTTACCAAGCATTGCACCCTCCTCCTTTGGTTTACCCTTCACATCCCTTCCCAGCCTCCCCCCTCCTATTTACAGCTTTTTGCTGATATATAAGCATCTCACTTTTTTTTTTTGCCAATGCTGGCTTTGATTTGCAGTCTCAGATTTCAGTCTCCTGAGTAGCAAAGATTACAGGTATGAGCTCCTGGCTTTTTTCTTTTCTACAGTCTCAGGGAAAATTATTTTGAGTGTAAATTTGGCTACCTTTTTCTCATACATACAGTCAAAAATTTGTCAATGGTCCTCTATTTCCTTCAGAAAGGGAAATCGCCTTGTTAAGACATAGTGCACTTACCTCTACTCTCATCACATGGAGCTACTTCTATACTTCTAGTTCCCCATATGCTCTACATTGCTTTACAGACCACCTCCTTCACATGCTGCCTCATCAAATTCAAGTCATAGGCTGCTTCTCTGAGACACCACCCTGACAAATTTCCAAACTGGATTATTTTCCTGTGTACTCTGGGTACATACCCTGACAAATCTCTGAATCTGACACAGACACCACTTGGCCAAATCTCTGAACTGGATTCTCCTGTGTACTCAGTACTTTGGGTCTAGCTTTATTGTGTCACACCTCAAGTTCTGTTTCACCCACCTCCCAATCTACGCCTGAGATCCTAGAGGTGAATGAAGGCCTCTCCTGTGAGTGTTTTCTGAGTTCCTAGGGCTTAGCACAATGCCAGGTTCAATGATCAGACCCATGAGTTTCAGTGGGCAGTGAATGAAGGGGAGCTTTTCCAACAAACACACCTCCCATCTTTTCTGTTCAGCCAAATGAAAGCTGTGTAGTGGCCATTATATGTCCTCTCTTGATGCCAATACATAGCAAACAGCCTTTCTTCCCTGTTCCACCAATTCAGCCAAACTGTTCCACTGATTCAACCAATGGTGGTTGGGGAAAAAAAATTGCACTTGTACTAAACGCATGAAGAAATTTTTTCTTGTCCTTATTCTTTAAACAATACTCTAATAACTATTTACAAACCATTTATATTCCATCAGATATTATGAGTAATCCAGAGGGCATTTATAGGATAACAGATAGTATGCAAATCCTACACCACTTACATAAAGGACTTGAGTATCTATGAGTTTTGGTGTCCTCAGGGGGCCTAGAGTCATTTCTCTAGCAAATACCAAGTAGTGACTGTATTCTAAATCCCATGGCTGTGTAGGAGGTATAGCTCAGTGACGGAGTCTGTGCTTATCATGCACAAAACCCTAAGTTCAATATTCAGTGCGTGCACACACACACACACACACACACACACACACACACACACACACACACACATTAAAATTTGCTCTATGGTTTCCTTTAAGGTAAATTAAAAGATGTATGAGCAGAGATGGTATATATAGTTCAGAAAAATGAAAGGAAGGAAAGATGGGAGGGGAAGAGAGAGGGAAGGAGGGAGGGAGGGAGAGAGGGAGGAAGAACTTTTCTTTATAAGTCTACTTCAGGTTGTTCCATAGACAAAAAAGGAAGAAAGTTACTGAAACAGATTGAGTTCCATGCATGAATTTAAAAGAGAACCATCTTTAGCTTCCAATCAGACTGAAATGCACAACTCTTCTGGAGTCTCAAGGGTATAGGAGAGTTGCATTAGGCAATGGAAAACAGACAGAACCTAACACAAGGGACCTGGTTAATTAGGCAGTGTATTTCCCAATGCCTGCCCTAACACTGCTTTTAACATGTTAGAAATGATTAAGCTTTATTATTCATCTCACATGGACTTAACATGCCTTGCAGGTATTGATGCCTCCTGTGGAAAAAAAATCACTTCTCTGCTTCCTTCTCTCACTGTGGAAAGACTCATGGAAAAAACGAGGACCAGCATCCCCTCCCAGGATGTGGAGAAGACAGCAGGTGAGTGGCAGGTGCAGAGCTCAGCCAGAGCCTCACTGCCTGGAGAATATTTTCCCTCCCTGCAGGCAGGCTGTCTCTACTTGCTTTTCTCTTGGATTGCTCATCAGGTGTGGTGGGGGATTTTGAAAGCCTGCAGCTGTGTTTAGGAGTTCATTCACTGCCATCTCCCACATCCTTGGAGGATCTCATTGCAGGCCATTTAATCCACTCTAATGAATGCTCTGGCAGTTTCTGAGTATGGGCTGTGTCTGCATGCCCTGACTGGTGATTACTGTCACCACTGTCAAGGTCCAGTACAATGTAGGTTACCTCATCCTTTGTGTGTGTGTGTGTGTGTGTGTGTGTGTGTGTGTGTGTGTGTGGTGTGCATGCACGCATGTGTGGGTGCACACGTGCCAGTTCTGTGGCTTGAGCTCATGGCCTGGGTGCTGTCCCATAACTTTTTCCACTCAAGGCTAAATGCTCTACCATTTGAGCTACACCCCTACTTGTAGCTTTTTTAGTGATCAGTTGGAGATAAGATTCTCACTTTCCTGCCTGGGTTGGCTGGCTTTGAACCAGGATCCCAAGATCTCAGCTTTCTTAGTAAGGATCACAGGTGTGACTACTGGTGTTGGGCCTTACTCACTTTTTTGCCACATCCTTTCCATAGGACAGATCCTATGTTCTGTTCCAACATGGAGAAACACATAAGGAGAATTAATTCTTCAATCCCATTTTTCTTCCTTTCCCTCCAAACCCAGGAGCTAATCAGTTGCTTCCTACTGCTACTTATTATCTCTTAACCATTTTCCAATGTGTGCCCAGAATATCTAAATACACAGACACATCAACTGAAAATTAAGTTTCAAGAGGTTACTGAACAGAGCAGGGAATTATGATATATGAAGTAAAAGAGCTGGTTAGAAAACAATGAGAATAAATGAGTTTCATATGTACCTGTCTGTGATTTTGAAAATAATTTAATACACATACACATTCAATAAAGCTTATGTGACAGTAGAATTTGGAGTATTTTTACTTACTTCCTTATATATTTAATTTTTCCCCATTTTTTAGGGTGAGCATGCATGTACTTTATACGTTTAAAAAACTTTAAAAATAAGATGTATATGTGTAAATAGGGAAATAAATGTCTCCGATGTCTTTATCCCTATCACTTCTATCATTATTTTCTTGTTCTTGTAAACATGTCTTGCCTATATCCTTTATGCAATCTCCCCTACCATTCATGCTCTCTCAGAACATTTTCACTAAAAAAATAACACCTGATTAAATGGCTCCATCAAGTCCTTTGGGCTTCCTTGTAGGATAAACAAGAACCTTGAATTCTCCAGCTGAGGATTAAAGCTCTTGAGAAACATGTCTGTAGGTGAAGTTCATTTCCAATTCCTGTCTCCATGCTTGGAACTGGGGCAGCCTGCTTCCCCCCACTTCTCTTCTCCTATTCTGATAAGCATCCACATTCAGATCAGAAATCCTGGAATGCACACCCATAAATAGATCAGATTTCTCATATCCATAGGCACACTTGCAGCGACAGACAGATGCTCAGCATTCTAGAATACGCAACCACAAACACACTGGAGGAGAGTACTGGGTTTTTTTTCACCATCTCATGGTTGACTGAGCATTCCAGCTGGGCCTGCCTGCCACTACCCTGTATCATATAGGGGTTAGGCCAATCCTTAGCCCCAGTTGTTCAGTTTTCCACTCCCAGATGTGCCTCTCTGGCACATCTGTACCACATATAAATGAATATGTCATTTTTACATGCATAGTCATATACTTTAAACATGGTGTGTACTGTAATTGTATCCCTTCATTAGAGATATTGCAGATGCTTACTTATTGAAATACTAAAATTTGCCTCATTCATTTTGACAACAGCATAGTATTTCTGCCAGTTCTTATTAAATTCTCCACTGAATTTCTCAATCAAAACAAGCAGAAAGCATTCTTCAAAAGATCTTTTTACAGATGGATAGACTGAGACTGCCCAGTGCTCTTTAGTTCATTATTAGATAGGATCTTCCTTCCTTCCTTCCTTCCTTCCTTCCTTCCTTCCTTCCTTCCTTCCTTCCTTCCTCCCTCCCTCCCTCCCTCCCTCCCTCCCTCCCTCCCTTCCTTCCTTCCTTCCTTCCTTCCTTCCTTCCTTCCTTCCTTCCTTCCTTCCTTCCTTCCTTCCTTCCTCCCCCCCCTCCTGTCCAACATTGTTAGACATGTTTTAAACTTGAGGAAAGCTGAATCTCAAGGTTCATACAATTTTCTCTCAAGCAAAGCAGCTTATGTTTGATGCAGAACCAAACGACCCTGGCTCAGTAGATTGTATCTCATCTTCTGATGGGCTTTGCCCGACGCAAACAGTTGGATACAGGTTTGGACAGAGGAAATGTGAAAGAGCTTGCATGGACTGACACCTTTGCATCGCAGATCCATTACCTTCCTGAGGCCCATGCACCTTCATTCACTTTTTAGACATAAAGATCCAAAGTGAATCCAGCCTTGGAGGAAGTGTTCTTACACAATAAAGCATCTAGATTTTAGTGAGCCACAAACCCATCTATCAACCCGGAATAATGTAGAAGTTTATTATTACATTTTGGAAAGTTTAGTCAACAGATAATATCCATGGCTTTCTAACCCAGCTTTCGGCTTTTGTCCTTTGGCGTTTGTTTCCAACAACCAGTGTGATCCTGCTAAATTCCAATCTGCTCTTGATCCAACATTTTCTTTGAGGTTCTCAGTTTACTCCTATGAAAGCCAGAGTTCTTGCAGTAATCTGTAAAACACGGCTGTGTCTTCTCCTGCCTTTACACCTCTCCAAACTCTAGGACCACCTCTCTCCCTTGCTCACTGTACTTCAGCCAGGTTTTCTACGGGCTGTCCTGCTAACAAGCCAAGCGTGTTTCTCCCTCCCAGCCTTTCCCTCTAAGGGTCTCTCTGTTCCAAAATCTCTTCCTGCAGATAATCTTTACATTGTTCCTCATATTGTTACATAAAAGGAACTTTTTCAGGCTGCTGTCCATGATGGAGTAACTTGTGTCAGATCAGCTTACCCCTTAGAAATAATTAGAAAACCAGGTAAGACATGTAAGCCAAAATCTTTTTTTCCCCATCATGAATCATGGATATTTATTTAAAAATGGTAACACTCTGGCCTCCAAAAACCATCTTCTGTTTTTTATAATTATCTTTAAGTAGTTGTACCAGGGAAGTGTCATTTAACAAAGCAGTGCATGAATATAATACATCGTGCTCTGTGTCACCCCCTCCAAAAAATCTGATCCTCTTTTGACCCATTCAAGATCATTTTAAGACAATAGAAAGTAGAACACATAAGATATAATACTTGCCAAAGCAAATGAGGAGAACAGAAATGTCTAAATATTGTTGATCTACATTCTTTTGGACGTAAATATTCACAATGTCCAGCATTCTTTTGTAAACCACTAGGATAGGCAAACCAATAACAAGCTAACCTGTTTAATATAGTGACAAAATACAAAAGCCATCTGAAGACTGGTTCTACGGTAGAGCAAATGCTGGATTTAGAGAAAAAAGGACATTAAGCCAAGTAACAGTAGCTCACCTCTGTAATCCTAACTACTTGGGAGGCTGAGATCTGAGGATTGCAGTTTGAAGCCAGTGTGGTCAGGGAAGTCTGAAACTCTTACCTCAATTAACCAGCAAATAACTGGAAGTGGGGCTGTGGCTCAAGTGGATAGAGCACTAGCCCTGAATGAAAAAAAACTAAAGGACAGTGTTAAGGCCTTGAATTCAAGCTCCAGTACTGTTGGGCACATACATGCACACACATAGAGAGAAACACACACACACACACACACAAACACAGGACATAAATGTTTTATCTGGTATATTATATATATTCATTAATTAAAGAAAATTGATCTTCAAAGTATGAACAGATAGAAACTTTTAGCAGAGAATTCAAAGCCATCACAAGAAACAAATGGACATTCTAGAATAGCACACTACTGGAAGAAAATCTCCCAGGGGGAGTTTACCAGAAGAGTAAAGATGGTAGGAGACAGGCCCAGAAAAAATGGAGCCAGATCAGCAGAAATGACCACAGCTAAAAAACATAAAGAGAAGTTATTACGGAGAAATGAGCAGTGTCTTAGAACTCTGTGGAACAGCAACCAGAGTCTAACTTTGTGTAATGACTGTTACAGGAGGAGCAAGTGAGAAGAAAAAGTACCTGAAGAAACCTTAGCCAATAATGTGCTAAATTCTTTGGAACACAGCTTAATAATCCAAACACAAGCAGAAGGAAGAGAAAGAAAACCGATTTAGGTCTAGGATGATAAACTGCTAATAGTAAACATAAAGACAAAATCTTGAAAGCAGCCAGATAACAAAGTTACACAGCTGAGGCTGGAGCCAATGAAGCATCATTGAAATGTTGAATTTTAAAGCCCTTCTTATTGGGCTGGGTGAGTAACTAGTAGAGAGTTGATGCCTGGGATTCAATCCCCACAGCTCCCCCACCAAAGAATTGTATCCACAGAGAATGTTATATAGAACAAAAATCAAGTGTTCAAACTTAGCAGCAACATGAGGATGTTTACAGATAAGCGAAATCTAAGATTTCTCCCCAGTGTATTTGAACTAGAAGCAATTCTAAAGGATGCTCTTCAGCCCAAAGGGAAATGATTCTCAATAGAAAATGCAGGAAGAATGAAGGGTAGCAAAGAAAAGAAATTCTACCACATTCATACAATAGACTACTACTCAGTAATAAAAGTTAGTAACTAAAGAGGAGCATGATAACATAGTTTAAACTGACCAAAAGAGATCATGTTTATTCTAGATGACTCCAATTCTACGGCCTAGGTACCAAAAACAAAAACAAAACCACACACACACACACACACACACACACACACACACACACACACACACACACACACACACACACACACACACACAGAGTCATGCAAACCAGTCAAGCCTTAGGCCCCACATTATAATCACATCTACTAGGGAGATAGGGAGACTGAGATTGGGAAAATTGTGGTTTAGGACCAGTCTGGGAAAAAAGAGAGAACCTCATCTCTAAAAACTCATTTGGTAGAGCAAGCCTGTTATCCTATCTAGGCAGGGGCCATAGTAGAAGGATTGTGGTTCTGACTGACTGGCAAAGCCACGAGATCCTATTTGAAAAATAACTGACATGGAAAAGGACAAGGATTTGGCTCAAGGGTAGAGTAAATGCAAGACTTTGAGTTCAAACACCAATCTCATTTTTTAAAAAAAAGCTGTACCCAACACTGAAGAAACAGTAGCTAATCTCCCATTTATCCTAGTATTAAAACACACACACACACACACACACACACACACACACACACACACACACACGCTGGACATTTATCTTCCCTTCTGATATGTGGTTCATGAGAGCAAAGTACTTTTGCCTGATATGCTCATGGCTGTGACCCATTCTAAATGCCTGGCATATAATACATACTCCATGAATCTTATATGACTAAATGAATGAAGGAATAAATACATGAATGCATTTCTTTTCCTTCCTGTTATTAAATGTAAGGCTGAGTGGATAGGTTAAGGTTATGAAATCCAGAGCACTGAGGTTGAGTTTAAAAAATTAGAAGGCAAGAAAGATGAGTAAAAAGCATTATACATACATATATATGTATATGTATATACATGTATGTATATATATGTATATGTATATATAAAATAGCTGACTACTAGTGGGTCACACGTATGATTCTAGTTACTCAGAAGGTTGAGGTTCAGAGGTTGGAGGTTCAAAGCCAGTCCAGGAAAAAAAAGTCTATGGGACTTCATCCAAAGTATCCAGCAAAAAACTGGGTTGGAGGCATGGCTTAAGTGGTAGAGCAACATTTGAGCAAACAAGATGAGTGAGTGTGAGGTCCTGAGTTGAAATAATAATATCACCCCCCAAAAGATATCATATGTAGACCATAGGCCAGTAGTTGTTATACTGTGTTAGAAACTTGAGCTAGACTCTGAGATGAAGCGTAGATATTTATACTAAATGTAACCAGAGATCTACCATGCTTTTCTTATCAGTAGATAAGCTGTACTGTGAGTTGGAGTAATAAAAGGGAGAGGGAGTAGGGTTAGCTGGCAGGAGACGGGGGTGAGTAAACTGCCCTTTATCACAACGACCTACTTGCTTGAGGCCCTGTTTTGCTTCATTCAGGCAATTAGTAACTGTAAACTTTTTCAAGTGTAGTGTCTCAAGACACTTGAGTCTGGCAAGTCTCTGATTACAAAAATAAACTGATAAGCCCTTGCAATAGACATAATATTAGATGCTCAATATGGCCTCGGAGTTAGGCATATCATTTAGCATCGAATTCCAGACAGCTGAGAGAAATAATTCACCTGGCTTACTGTTCTGAAGGTCCACTTTACTGGAAATGTGTATCCTGGAGGGAAAGGGAAGCAGATTGAAGGTAGCGGGGGGGGGGGGGGATGGGGGGGGACTCAGGAGGGGTGTAGACAAAATACCAACACATGGAAACACATTCCTGCCCTGAGTGTAACACACTTCCAAAGAGAAGAGCAAATAGATTCCAGGTTTCAGGTGAGGCAAGTCCATTCCAGGCAAATCATTGACAAAAGAAGAATCTGAAGGACGAAGCCCTGTGGGACCCGAGTGTGGGACTCCCGAGCCTTCTCATCCAAGGTGACATATCGCCCAGGTCTTGGGCCCTTAGGGGGCTTGCCCTACATTCCAACACAGGACCTCCTTCTGCTGGACCCTGTGTCCAACTGTAACCAGTCCTGTGCCAGCTCCCCAGCCCTGTCACAAACATCAGCTCTTCTTAGCTCTGAGGCCCAGAACACACAGACTTCGTTTTGAATTTTGTTTTTATCATTTAAAAAACATTCTTTTCTTCTTTCTCATCCTTTCCTTTTTTCCTTAATTTTGCTTCTCCCAGTTAGAAAGTCAGGTTTTTTTTGGGGGGGGGACACCAGGTGGGGGAAGAGGGGACCCCAGTATTCTTGTATTTCTCTTTCCAAATCCTGCAGACTTCCAGAGTTCTGAGTACCAGCTCTCAGCCCTTTCCATGCGAAAGAGAGGAATCTGGGGGAATTCTTGGGAAATTAGAGAGCCATTAATGAGAAGAGGCATTTCTGTTCATACTTTTTTTTTTTTTTTTTTAGCAGACATTAAGATACTAAGCGGTTTCATTGTAATGATGGACATAGCATAATTTGAACAATTTCCCCCTCTCGGTTCTCTTAGAACCCTTCTTCTTTGTCTCTTTTCAAACAGTATTTTGTGGATTTCATTGTGCTATCTCTCTCTTTCTCTTTGTACACACACACATATACATATACATATCTACATACATAGAGATACGCACCGAGAAGAGATATTTTTGTGAAAAGTTCTTTGTTTGGAATAGGATGGCTGGGTGCCTATCCAGGCTTGGAAAGAGGAGCTGTGGAGAGACCTGATGAAAGGGGCTGAGAGCGAGGATAAATATAAACCTGCACATAGGTTCTGAGGGGAGAAAGAAGGAGACGAGATCCGCTGGAAGAACATTTAAGACTTCACAGGGAGGCACTGGGAGGGGGCTAAGGGGCGGGGAAGACAAGCTGATTACTGCTTTAAACTGGAGCCAAGAAAACTGAGTAATGACAGACCAGGGTTATTTGTGAGTTGCTTTGACAGCATGCAGTTTTGGATGGTGTGGGGGAATTTCAGGTTTGTGTTCCTCATGCATGGAGTGATAGGGCAGTAGCAGGTGACCTGGAAAATTGAACATGGGGAAGTGAGGTGTGTTTTCTGTGTAGAGGTGTGGGCGCTATACTTGAAGATCTCACAGGAGAAAGCCTCCTCTCGCCAATAGCCCCTGGATGAAGCAGGTCAGCCTGTTCCCTGTGATCATGACCACCGAGGACCATGTATTTCCTAGTGAGCCTCAGATTGGATGGATCCTGCTCTTACTTTTTTCATCCTCTGCCTCTAAATTTCCAAGGAGATTTTGTGAATGAGGTATTGCTTTCAATCCCATAAGCACCTATGGTGGGCTTTTATCTGAGTAGAAAGTTGCAAACACCAAGACTGTATGAAACAAGTGCATTTGTGGAAAGTGCTTATAACTAAGATCAAAAGGCCGTGTGTGTGTGTATATTAGATGGGGTGGAAACAGTGCCAAACCACTTTCCCATGGCGAGTGAGTGCCCTGTGGGTCTCCTGGCCTACTTCCTGTTCCTCAAGTTCAACTTCTGCCCCTGTTCTGTTTGCTTGAGGGCCCTGCTTCTCCACCGCTTCCTCCAAAGCCACCGAGAACTCCATATCTAAACTGTCCTCTGCACTGCATGTTGCACTGCGAGCATCCTACAGCCAAATCACTCAGAGTGATTCAGATCTTTTGTAGCCATGCATTGCTTTGGCTAACCTGTATCTCATCTTTAGAATCTAATCTTCAGGACAACAGAGGGTTCGTCTGTTTTCTTCTGCAACAAGGACTGCATCTGGCACGTGGAAAACTTTTACTTAACGTTCACTGAATGAACAACCGCACCTGTTGTTGTCGAATTTGTTTCTTTCATGTTACACAGAAAGAAGCTGTCTTCACTAGGTACCGACTCAGCACTCATCCAGCCCTGCTATTCTATCTGACACTGGAGGCAGCTTTTAAAACACAAAGGAATGAAGGCAATCAGTGTTAGCCGTTGAAGACCCACCCAAAAGAGCAAAGCTGTAGACTAAGGAAAATATGGGAGATTCACTTTTGTTGTGTGGTTGTAAAAAGGCTCAAAGGCTCCCAGGTGAGTTCAAAGTCCCCTTCAGTTACTGGGTAGAATAAATCTTATTACAATGAACACACTAGAATTCACAGGCAGGGTAGATTTGGCTCTCTCTTTGACCATAGACATGGGCATCTGTCTGAGTCTGTCCTTGACTCTTATGGGGGAGAAGGGTGGAGTGGAATGCTGGATTTTCAGAGATCAGCTTTTCAATCTTCTTTGACTAGCTTTTGATCACTCAGCCAGCTGCCTCTGAGTGTGGCAGGACTGAGTTTGTGCTCAGCGGGATCCCAGCTCTTGGGTGCTCACAGGGAGGGTGTGTGAAGCCTTTTTTTGCTGTGGGAGCTCAAGATCAGCCAACCTCAGCCCAGAGATATGTTCCCATGGCCAGCCTGACAGCCACAATGCCAAGGGTGGACCTACTTCCTGTTCCCTGATCCTCACCTAGAGCTGCATTTTCATACTCCAATCCTTCCCATTGCCTTATGTGTGCATTTCCAATGGGCCTGGTCCCACCTCACCCAGCCTGCCCTACTCATTTTCCACATCACCTCACCCAGGGCCTGCTGTGTTTCTACCAGAAGACCAGCAACCAGAAGTACTAGGGCCAATTTATTTCATCTTTACATGCTGCAACTTTGAGCAAGAATTCTCTTTATTTGAAAACTGGGGATTAAAAAAAAAAAAAACCCGTGTAGCTCAGAATATTCGGCTATTCCAAAGAGACAATGGAGATATACAAAATGAAGCTCCTTCATCTTCAAGACTGTGTTTCCAATTTCCCATTCTTTACAAGCCATAGTTCGATCTAATTAATAAAATACTAATTGCAGCTTGGCTTTTCATGATCACTTAGGCAACATGATTTCATTTATATCCAGTCTTCCTGTCTAAAACATGGCTGGAGATGATTGCAAGTGGCAGGCCGACCTCTAGGGGCAATACGTTGAACACTTAAGGCACAGTTTTGACAGTTGTGCTTTTGACCTATGCTCCTGGCTAATTCATACCCACCAGGTCTCACCAACACCTGAGCAGGACCAAAGGTAGCTGCCATGGCCTCCATCACTGTCAAACAAGTCATTATTTTGTGGTTCTTACCTCATCACCATTGTTTTTCTCTTGGTTGTGTTTCTCTTTCAAATACCCTGATTACACATTGCAGATCTGGGATAACCCCACACTGAAGTCTCATCATCTGGCTTTGGCAACTTCCTCTGTGACTAACTGTGGGAACAGAAACTAGGCTCATAGACTAACAGAGTAAAGAGGATCTTAGATGTGGGGCCTGGCTTCCTCTCAATATCTTCAATCAGTGCCACCTGATTATTCAGACCCTATCTGTGCCAGATGCTTGAGTAGGAACTGGAGAGAATGTGACCTGTCTCGAATCTCACAGGAAGGAGTAATTCACAAATATTTGAGATGTCCTGAACGATAGAGTGCAGTTGTGAGGTTTAGGGGGAAGAATGACACCCCAGAGTTGAAAGGATCAGAAAGGCTTGTTGGGGCATGGGTAGAGTCCTTTTCCCATTCTCAACTTTCTTGAGATATAAGAGACAAAATCATGGAAATTTAAGTCATAAACTTAATGAATTGATATACATATATTATCAAACAATCTACACAATTGCCCCTCCACCCTCCAAGCTCATCAGCATATCCATCACTTCCCATAGTTCCTATTTACTTTTGAGAAATTGAGCCTTGGAGGAAAGAGAGGAGTGAGCCAGAAGGAGATCTAAAGGTAGAAAGAAGCATTTGCAACATGTGCATGGGAGACATGGAGGCAAGAAAACAAACATTGGGAAGCTGGAGAGAGGACGACCAAGAGACAGAGAGACAGTGAGATAGAGAGACAGACAAAGAGAGGCAGAGAGAGATGGCAGACAGCCAAGAGAGAGAGAATGAATATGAACCAAGTAAGGGACTAAGAGATGACCAGAGCCAGGGGAATGCACTTGAGCTCCATACGTGCCAGAGACATGCCAGGAATGTACAGGCTGGAGCATGAAGTTTAAAGTAAGAAGTGGTCTTCAGACAACCAACTTACAGTGTAACACAGGAAGATTGAACATATGTTGTCTAGAGGGTGGTGAGATCAAGGAGAGGAAGGGCAGACAAATTGAGAGGGATAGGGTGGGCAGATACCATCATAATATTCCGTGTACATATATGAAAATGGAACCAGGTAACTTGAGAGGATGGATAGGTTTGGGAGAGATGGAGAGGACAATGGAAGAGGTGACATTAGCCAAGATGCATGGTACTCATGAACTGACTTTCTACAATGACTTAAAGACCATAATTTTTTAAAATTAAAAGAAATAAAGTAAGAAGTGGTAGATAGTGAGGCTGAAATGAGAAGCAGGAGCCAGATACAGAGCCTCATACTCTTTGTTAAGAACTTAGGACTTCATCATGACAGGGTTCAGGACATGCTACTCCAAAATATAGGAACTTGGCATTTCAGAAAAATAACAGAAGCAAGAAGTTCATTCACTTTCATCTCCTCTACCTCTGAAGCAGGTCAGAGACCTCAAGTGAGGAATGCACTGCCTATACCTGGGGGGAAAGAAATGTCCCTACCTTTAAAGTCATAGGGACCGAGAGAAGAATGTATACAAATAGGCTTTGCTAAGTTCCCCCGGATCCTTGTCATTTGGTCACACCTCTACCCCATTACATTTCCCTATGACTGTCTACTTCATCAAGCTAATGCATAGAAACACATAGGTTCTCTATTGCTTTAGGTCCTCATTTTCCTTTGGGATGGTCCATGTCATGTAAAACTTATGCTAAATAATTTGGTAAGATTTTCTCATGTTACTCTATTTTCTGTTGTCATTAACCAGGTAATAAATGAAGAAATGAACTCTTTCCTATGCTACAATCCCAAAGACAACAAGGGAACTGCTCACCTAGAGGATGCCAGGTGACTCCTAATGTTTCTCAGGTTTCCTTTATGAGGATAAGGCAGATCCAGTGGTTAGAAAAGCGTATGTCTAGATGGAGCCCAAAGTTGCCTTTATAAGAAGATGAGAGTAGCCTCTGCTCTTTCTCTAGCGATGTTCTTACTATTTGAAGATGCTAGGTTGTATGCTGCACCACAATTTGCCTTTCTCTCATTGTTGACTAGTTCCCTCTACTACTCTTGAGATATAAAAAAAGTTGAAGTAATATATTTAAATTTTATGGCTGCGGGCTGGGAAGGTGGCTCAGTGATAGAGTGCTTGCCTTGCATGCATGAGGCCCTGGGTTTGATTCCATAAGCAGAAAAATCCAGAAGTGGTGCTGTGGCTTAAGTGGTAGAGTGCTAGCCTTGAGCTGAAGACCTGAAGGACAGTGACCAGGCCCAGAGTTCAGGACCCACAAAAAAATTATGTGTGTGTGTGTGTGTGTGTGTGTGTG
The DNA here is from genome assembly GCF_024711535.1 of Dipodomys merriami. Taxonomy (NCBI): domain Eukaryota; kingdom Metazoa; phylum Chordata; class Mammalia; order Rodentia; family Heteromyidae; genus Dipodomys; species Dipodomys merriami. The sequence goes on along the minus strand of NW_027202937.1, from coordinate 25,926,915 downwards.
TGTGTGTGTGTGTGTGTGTGTGGCTGGATTTGGGGGAGAGGCACCATAGTGTCTATGGCCTCCTCAGGGAAAATAGAAGAGAGGCAGATAGGAAGAGGTCAGACAGAGTCTTCACTTCTGAGGCTTCTTTTGAGACCTTCCCTTTGGAGTATTGTTTTCTGAGCCCTGACACAATGAACAGACAAGAAGTGACAGCTATTAAGATATGAATGACAAAAGTGACAGCTATTAAAATATGAACAATGACAGTCATGATGATTATCTTGCTTTTGTATTTACAGTGGGATGGCACTGGCCTAATTACATACTCAGAGGCTCTGTTTTCTCAGTGAGAATAGCACCAATTAGTTGGTAGCTATTTGAGGTGTGATAAAGGCATGCAAAGCACTCGTAAGAGCTTGACACATGTGCATGTCCTAGCCTGTTTGCCTTGCAGAGGGCTGCCTTCCTCATTAGCCATAGCCTTCCTGTTCCATCTTTTCCTTCTATTCCAGATGCTTTCTGTAGGGAGTTCAACATTTTTCTGGGTAAACGTCATCTGAGAATACTAGGATGTCCCTTTTGGCTGTCCAAGATCAAGGAACTGTTATTCTGTCCCTTGCTTTTCTCTTATTTATTGTTTTCTCCTAGGCATTATTGGGTAAACTGTGTCCACTGCCTACAACCAAAAGGGTATGTGGAGGTCCTAACCTACAATTCCTGTGAATGTAGCTTTATTTGGACTCAAGGTCTTTGCAAATGCTGCAAGGTAAGATGATGAGGTCATAGGGTCTTCTCCAATGCAATGCGATTATTGTCCCTTACAAGAATAGGAAAGAACACAGTGTAGAGACAGGAGGAAGATTGCTATGTGAAGAAGGAGGCAGAATTTGAGGAGGTGCTGCCACAAACCAAGGAACACCTCAGACCATCAGGAGGTGGGAGAGGAAGAAAGGTTCTTCCCCTAGAAGCTTCTGAGGGAGCTTAGACCCGCCTACACGCTGGCCTCAGACTTCCAGCCTCCACAGTGGGAGGCCTTCATTACAGCAGTGGAGGAAATTACCAGTATAATCCTACTGTGCAAGTCCACATGACTGCAAGGTTTATTTATGTGTGAAATAAACACTTCTAAAGCCCACCTTTAAAATAAACAAGCTGGTTGCCCAAAGTAGGGATATGTTTTGTTAGTATGTAAGAAATAAAATAGGTAGGAGTTGGTGCAGCTCAGGGATTTGCCTAGCATGGGGAACCCTGGGTTTAATTCCAGCATCAAGGGGTTGGGAAGTGGTAAATAAAAAAATCGGACGGAATTGGGCCAAATTATGAGAAGAAAGAAAACTGCTTCAAAAGACTCAAAACATCACCTTCCTAATGGAAAAGAGAAAGCAACCTGTAAAGGTTGGAAAGGCCTTTAATGAATGTTGGGGCGGGAAGAATAACACAGGCCCATAATTCAAGGGTCTCAGAGGAGCCAGTAGTTTCATGCTGATTTAATCTAAGATTTCAGCTTTAACAAGGGATAAGGTTTACGGACTGAAAATTAGCCACAAGGTATAACTTTACTTCTGGCTTCACAGAGGGCTAGAAGAATAAAGCAAGCAGCAGCTCTGTCAGAACTTGCTAGGCACACACGAATGCTGTGGTTTGAACAAAGCGTAGTTGGCCTGTGTATGAATTACAGGAAGAAAGGAAGGAAGGGAAAGAAAGCGCTTTAGGGCTATTTATTCTTTTTCTGTGGGATGCATTGAAGAAAAGACCAGATCACATGTCACACACCCAGCTGGAAATCCCAGAGCCAACCAAAGACAAGGAGCATGAGTCACCCGCCCCCAACTTTCAGGAGCTCCGTATCTGGGAGCTGTTCAAAGGCCCATCCTTATATTGAGGGAGTCTCATAGCTTGAGTAACTTCTGAGGGCTTCAGCTGTTTCATATGTCTTAAAAATTAGACCTGGCCTGGGAAGGTGGCTCAGTGGTAGAGTGCTTGCCTTGCATGCATGAGGCCCTGGGTTCCATTCCTCAGCACCACATAAGCAGAAAGAGCTGCAAGTGGTAAGATGGCTTAAGTGGTAGAGTACAAGCTTTGAGCTGAAGAGCTGAGGGATAGCAACCAGGCCCACAGTTCAGGTGCCACGACCAACACCCACCCCCCAACAAAACTAGACCTGACAATGGCCTTGGAGTCATGCAGCTCGCTGGTTCAGATTTCAGTTGGCTGGGAATGGAGCAAGACATGAGGCCACACACTGTTGACAGGAAGATCAGCTATCTATCGTGAGTTGGATTGAGGCTCTACTTAAGACCGAGTTAAGATAACCAGGGTATCTGCTGTTTTCACTCACCCAGCATCTGTTTTGGGAACCATAGTCTGACTTTCTTCGGAGGATTCACCTTTCTCTTAATTCTCAGTCCTGCTTATAGGTATGGGCACATGGCCAAGGGCTTGTCAATCAGGGCATTCCATTGTCCTGGCTGCAGGAATTGGTTTCAGGATGGGAACATGGTAGAAAAGTAGCCCAAATAGGGTTTGTCAAGGAAGACAAAAATCAAAATGGAGTAGTATTGGGTTGGGAACTTAAAATAGAGTTAGGAGGCCATTTTAATCAGCTCTCATTCACCTTACCCTCTGAACCTTTGGATTGGGCTGCAGAGACATGCTCACCTGTGGATCTCAATTAAGTTTAGAAACACTGTTAACCCCTGCTGACCTTCTGTATAACAAACCCTTTCATTCAAACTGTGCAGACATTGAGATTGTACCTAATTGCTTTCTTACAAGGTAACCTTCATTATAATCCCTGATTAATGAAGCAATTTCCAACCTCTTTATGATTTCAAGCTATAAACAGAGCTGACTTTCTTTCAATACTTTGAAACAAAATTTTAAGACTACTTGAATCTTTTCTCCCCAAATTTCCTCCATTCTAAGTTACCACCCCCATAAATGTAATTTTCTGACTAGGTTGATTTTAATCTTAGGGTGACAGGTTGACCCTAGGAAATTGTACCCAAGCTATTTGGAATGAAAAAAGTCAGCTTAACTGAGCTGCTAAGCAGGCGGAGTGTGCTGGATTGTTGGCAGCCATATCACATAAAAAACGTTATTAATGATCTGAGGAAGGGGCAGACCATGCACTGATGATACTGAGCCTCTCTCTCTTTGTGTGTGTGTGTGTGTGTGTGAATATATATATATATATATATATATATATATATATATATACTCCTTTTGTTTACCTGAGCCATTGGAAGTTAGGTTGTAATACTCAGATCTTGATATGATAAGTACAATCGCAAATATCAGAAAAAAAGTACATAGAAGCTGGAGAAAAGATATGATTTGTATGTAGGTAGCATACTGGACCTGATGATCAAGATAAAACCTGTAGAAAAGTCAGAGACCTGAAAGTAAGATGGTGTTATTGCTCCTTTAAATCCTGGAGTTTGGGAATTGAAACAAATTTTAAAAAACAACAGTAATCTGAAATTTGTATGCAGTAACATGGCCAACAAAGTATGGTCCCTAGGTCCCCAAAAGCAAACTGTGGGGTTCATATAGGCCCTACCTAGAATGATTACCTCCTGTTGTTGTCTGGGGGTATTGTCTGTTTTAAAAACAGAACATCCTGTGTCCCAGGAATTCCGAATGGCAAGTCACATGCTTGGTCAGGTCATTTCACTTTTCTGAGCCTCAGATTCTTCCTCAGTAAGTAGGAAGCATGTGTCAAGAAAAGCATCAGTGGTTTTTCAAACCATGTTTAGAAGAGCTTCAAGCTGGCACGAAAAGTCCTGCGGGAGGAGAATGGCTCTGGGTACTCTTTCCCTTCTCTGGCAGCAGAGGGGTTTCTTTCCTGTGTTTAAACAGTTTGGGGGCCCTGCTTTCCGAGGGACCTCCCTCTAGAAATCCATGGTTTCTTTCTTTTGTTAAGAGGTACAAGACTCTTATAGACCGACCCCTGGTCTCACACCTGGCTGATCCTAAGAGCCGCCTGGGGAGCTTAAAACATGTACAATCCTGGCTATCACACCTGCAGATTTGGGCTCCACCCAATTCCTGTGCAGTTAGGGATCTGTATTTTTTTTTAAAAGAAAAAAAATCTTTGTAGGTGACATGCATATAAATTATTCACAAATGTTGGTATGTTAACTATCATTAATAATACATTACTTTTCCGCACACCTCACAAATGGAAAGGCACACCATTGTTTGAAACATCTTGTTCCAGCACATCCAAACTTTCCATTGAAAAGAACTCTCCATAGAAGAGAGCTAACAAGCTCTCCACTTGTTAAAGTCCAAGTCAGGAGCCTACTTATAGGGTTTCTGTTACAATAGGACTGTTACAGGTGGGTTCAGAAAATTGCATTTCTAAAATACTATCTCTAGAGGCATCCCTTATCTAAAATTTAAACCGTAAAACCAATTCAGAGACGGTGTCTGGTTTCTTTAATCTTTGGCATGATTATAACATTCTCCCCACCTTTTATATACTAGTAAAATACTCAGTGCAGTACTAGTATAGTACTCGTATATGTACTAAGTACTCAGGATTGTGCTAGTATATTTATTAGCATTTACTCAGAATAGTACTCAGTAGAGTAGTCATCTATGCGTTATTGCAGTACTCTGTATAGTACTAGTATTTGTACTCTTCTAGTACTCAGCAGTAAATTACTGGTGAATAAATGAATAAATGAATAAGGGCTGAGAAACGTAGCTCAGTGGCAGACCACTTGCCTAACATGAAGACTCTGGGTTGAACCCCAGATCAGCAATGGGTAACTAAGAGCAGATAAATGTTTCATTGGCTTTGTAATTTAATATTTAAAATTTTTTACTTGCCAAGGAATGGTTGTACATATTTATAGGGTACAATGTGATATTTCCTTGCCCATATACACCCTGTTAGGTCACATCAAGATAACATTTCTCATTTTGTTTGCAGCCAGGTTTCTGTAGAATGCTGTTGACCTATCCGCCCCGCCTCCCTTCCTCTTTAGCACAGGAGAAAGACAGAAATTGGCTGAGACACAACTGTCTCGTGGGACCTTGTTTGAGGACATGGGTGGAAACAACAGGATTTCCTGCCCTTTGCTTTTGGGACTTTGTGCTAAACACAATGTAGCCACAGCAGACCTCTTTCCCCGGGGCTGCCAGCCAAACTGCTGGACCTTCTCAAAGACTCCATTTTGCTTTATTTTTCACTTTCTAAGGCTGAGCAGATTTACTTTTCACCCATCAGTTCCTTTCTGGCTTTCCTTAGTTTGTTGTATATAAATTTTTATAGCCATTTGCTGGGATATTATGCAAACCTATTTTGCCTATGATAATTCTTCCTCCCACTCCCCACTGCCCCTGTGGACAAACTTGTTGTCACCCTTCTGGAAGCCTGAAATGACCACTCCAATTTCTGCTCAAGCATCCTGGCATCCCTTAGCTGGCTTTTGTTCTCTGTCAGGGCTGGAACAGCTGGAGGCAGCTTGGCACTCGCTTCCCACCTCTTCATTAGTACAAGAAATGTTTCTTGGACTACAGAGAACTGCTCATGGCCACAGCCCAGACCTCAAGGCCAGACACACCCCAAATAAAGTTAGAAAGGAAGAGAAACCACTGGCCATTATTAGCCACTAAATACAGAGTGCTCAGTCCAAGTTCTGGAAGAATGTTCAAATGGCGTTTAAGTGGCTTGGTGACTTTTATGTAACTACTTGAAATAAGAAACAGCATCCGGAAAATAAACCCAGAGAACACTAACAGAATGTTTAAAGAGATTCCCTCTATGTTAGATCCTGCTTCTGTGATGGTGACACAGACTGTTTGCAAGAGAAAACAAAATACATGCTAATCAGGCAGGAAACAGAAGGCCTTCCTAACTCCTCCCTGAAGAGTGAATTTGATTCTGCTAAGAACCTTTGCCCATCGCTAAATGATCCCTTCTATAAAGTCTGCCTACCTGAAATCTGTGGCAATGAGCAAAAACAGCCTTTTCTGCCTCTTTACTCAGAAAGCAATGTGTGTTTTTCCTCTGAAAGTGACATTTCAACAATTTAGGAGCAGTTGCTGGACTACTGCCTAACAAAGGCCAAACACCTTGTATCCTAAGTAGCAGAGATGCTGTCCTGCAGACCTATCGTCTAGTGCAAACTAGACTGGGAAGCATGGATGTGTGTACTCTATTAAGTTCCAGAATCAGTCAGATGCTGGTGGTTCTCTCCAGTAATCCTAGCTATTTAGGAGGATAAAAATCTGAGGATTGTGGTTCAAAGCTGCCCAGGCAGGAAAGTCTGTGAGACTCTTATCTCTGATTAACCACCAGAAACCCAGAAGTGGTGCTGTGGTTCAAAGTGGTAGAGTACTAGCCTTGAGCAAAAGAGCTCAGGAACAGTGCCCAGGCCCTGAATTCAGGCTCCACTACTAACAAAAGAAAAAAAAATTTAGAATCTTTTTGCTGCTGCTGTGTTAAAATATTCTTGTGTCTGAAAACACTTCTGAGCATGTGATGAGAAAATATTGTGTTAGATAATAAGTACAAAGGAATATTTGGAAAATTTTCTCTTTAGAAGTCATTTGGAAGGTCAAGTCACTCTTTGGTGGAAACTGGCATGTTTGCAGGTGGGAGGGAAAAATGACCTTTATGCCACTCTTAATAATTGCCTCTTGTCCTATACATTTTTTGATCTGTTTTTTAAAAAAATGTATGTGGTTGTATATGTGAGAGACTATGATGATGGGGGAGCGGTGTTGCAAGAAGAGATTTAACACTACATCTATAAAACCTAGAGAATACAAAATTTGAGAGAGGCCCAAGTCACACTTGTAAGCCAGAGAGAATGAGAAAGGCAGACTTACTGGGTCTAGGAGATTAGAAACAAACTATGACATTAAATAACTCTAGCCACATGATTCTTTCATAGCTCACTACACTTGTTTCCTTTTCTCACTAGACAAAGCGATTTGTGTAAGTGTCATGATCTGGCAGTGGGCTGACTTCAGTCATCCAGGAAACAGCCACCTACTCACTTAGGATACGTCATCAACCACCAAACTCAAAGATAAACCTCTTTAGTAAGTAGAAATCATTGCCATTTTGGTGTTAATGCAACAGAGAACATTATTGGACATTCACATGTACACATTCTATGGGGGTGGAAATGACTAAGAGGTTTGGGAAATCTTCATTTATTGGAATGAACAGATAGTTGCATAGCAACTAAAAATGGTAGTATTGAAATAAACTATGGCTCTAAGACTCTTTCATTGTAATTCACGACAATCTCTATAGACCATGTGCTTTAAATTTTTTTTGACTGAAAATACAAAGAAGTCTTTTATGCTCTTCCGCCATTTTAACTAAGATTGTTCTCAGTGGCTATCGTTAGTGAGTTAATTCCAGTGCAGATTGCTGTGGCCTAAGTGAATTGACTGGCACCACATTTTTCTAGGGCATATTTACAGCTAGCCATTGGGCATTTTGGCTGCCTGCTGATAGAACCGAAGCCCTGAAAACCTGGTGAAAGATCAGAAAATGTAACTCCATGATGGAAAAGAGACTGATTGACTGATTTCCATGAAAATCAGTGGGCAGAGGTAAGTTCTTTGTCATAAAAAATTTCAAGCCTAAAAATGACACATTGTTGAATTATTTCAAACATCCTGTAAAGATTTACTCCCTAGATCTTACAAAAAGAAATTCTTAGGGGTTTTTGGACACATGCTTTGAAATATAATAGTTGTCAAGAAAGCATGCCTCTCCTGAGTGGGAGAGAAAGATAGTCCAAAGTCTAAAATGCTCCCATGGGGACATTAAAGTAGTAGGCAATGAATATATTTTAAGAATAGGTTTAAACAATGAGAATTCTTCATTATAGTGCGATCTTGCACATAGATTCAAGAAGCTGGAGTTCAACAGTTACACATTTAAAGGCCCCACCAATTGACAACCTGAGAAACAAATATCCACCATCCCCATCGTCCAGTTGTGATTTGCAGAAGAATATTTTATTTGTGCTAAAACACAAATGAATAGATCATGGATTTTTTTGTGGGGGGGGGGGTCAGACAGATGGAAGTTCAGAATCTAGTTGGCCATATTTGGTTCTGTAGTCATTCTAAATCTCTGTATTTCTGTTTCCACTTAATAAGAATGGGTAAAACCCTTTTAGGCTTTCCTAAGTGTGGAACAAAGTTAGAACCAAACAATGGATATATATTACTGCATCTACTATGACAACAATCTAAGGAGGAAGTGCATAGAAAGAGTTAATGGCAGGCTTGACTGCTGTCCTCAGAAAGGTCTGCTTGTAAGTCTAGAGCATGGCTAGAGAGTTCCTTCTATTCTAGCGCTAGAATGTCCCCTGTCTTCCTTGTGTGTGTGCAAACAATGTGGTTTTCATTGAACACCTGCTTTCCTTCTGAGAGTCCGACACTATGCTTTGTGCTAGTATGGGGCTGCCTAAGGGAGCAGCCCCGATCAAGCCCAGACAGTGAATTTCCAGTGAGCTCTCCTGGTAGACACCATTACAACCCGGTCATAGGCCCTTGCTGAAAGAGCCTCAAGTCCTACCCTGGGATAGGACTCTTAGTGGTTCAGGCCTGGTCTCCTCCATGTGCTTTTCCCTTTGTGAAGTTTGACTTGTAACAGAACTTCACTGTGGGTGTGACTTCATGCTGACTCCTGTGGGTCCCCCCACTGACTCACCGGACCAGATAGATGTATACTTAGGAATTCCTTCCCCATGGGGGCATTTGGCACTGTTATTATCTTCATTTTAAAGGTGATTCATAGAAGAGTTACGAAGTTACCACAAGGCTGTATAGCAGGTCTTTGGCACAAGCGGAATTTGAACTTATAAGGAATGGTTCCGCAGCCAAAACTTCTTTCTAACCTTGCATGGAGACTCTACAATTAAGGCAATCTGACCTCCTCCTGCACTGGGTGGTTGTGAATCAACGGAGGTATGTTTGTTCAAAATATGCTAGATGCTGTATCCCCTATTATTATATTCTTATGCGTAGCCCCAATTCCTCCCACCTACTGACAGAGAATCCATGTAACATTTTCCACAGTAAGAAGCAAATGTCCTTCAGATTTTGTGATATCTTAGAGAAAAGTGAAAACAATGGTATGGAATTCTCCCTATTCTTTACCAATTCACATTTTACAATTCTGCCTATTATGGTACCTTTTATATGTAAGACAAAGGGAACTTCTACATTTTCTCTTCTCCTTCTTGGCCTGCTGGTCTCTACCTTGGAGAGCCCACTAGACATCATAGGTGATCATGACAAGTACAGCAGGCTGGGCATTTAGAAATGACTGGGGCAGAAGTAGGAGATGGAAAGAGCAGTTTATAAGGAGCTCCTCTCATTACAGAGGCCACATTTTCTATTATTCATCTCCCTACTGAGAACACATTGCTTTGCATCAGAATTGACATTCTGTTAAAACTCTGCTTGTGGAAATTAGTATTTCTCAGTCACACTCACCTTCTAGCCTTTTAGATAAAACAGAAACAACCTGTTTTTTTTTTTCCATGGAAGAAACCAAGTGACTCTAGCATTCCATAGGCCTATTCTTGAACTACTTTCAAAGAAAAAGGCAGCTTCTCCTTTGTTATATAAGTCATAACCTAGTAGATGAAGATATTCTAGTTAGAGGTGAGCTGGCTAAAGCCCAGAGCCTCTGTGTAGTAGAATTAGAGGAAAATGGGGAGAATGAAAGATATCCCTGATTCAAAACCTCACTGGCTGCATCTACTTTTTTAAAAAATTCCCTTCATTAGACAAGTAAACTTCCTTATTCACTCTATGAAATTAAAATGGAAATTGCAGGAGAATTATGGCTTGGAATTACAGTCATTGAAATCAAATTCTGCTATTTTTTTTCTTCCTTGACAGAACTGGCATTTCAACTTCATGACTTGAGCTTGGTAAGCTAGAACACTACCACTTGAGCCACACTTCCAGCCCTGCTTTTATTTTTTTGCTGGTTAATTAGAGATGGTGTCTCATGGACTTTTTAGCCTAGGATGGCTTTGAATCATGATTCTCCAGATCTTGGCCTCCTTTGTGAGATTAGAGGTGTGAGCCAATAGCAACTGGCTTACATTCTAGTTTTAATAAAACAAAATGGAAAGGAACCTGTGGTTTATTAGGTGCTTGAGAAGAAGCCTCCATCTAAATAAGGTCTAAAACAAAAAGGAAGTCGGATTTAGGGAGAAGAGCTGGAAGCTCTAAAGAGTCACTTCACACATCTACTGGATAATCTTTGGCTTGTCAGTACCTTTATGACAATGTGTGAGGGGTGTCGAGAAAAAAAAAGCCCTCTGTCTTGAAATGAAATGCATTTGACTCTGAGGAAAGCCAGTGTCTTCATCACCAAAGGCACGAATGGTGCCAGTACCCACTCAAGTACTCATGCCTCATTGGAAAGAGTTTTAGCCCAAGGACCTGAGTTTCACTACAGCTATGTCATTTGATCAGTGCCTGAATGTATGTGTACCTATGTTACTTCATCTATTCCACATCAGTCTCTTTGATTTTATTGTCTCTAGAGTAAGGGATAGAATAAATACCCCCTGGGACCATGGCAAAAATTAAATTATATGCTAAGGGTGAATATGCTGAGTCATAAATTAATATTTCAATGTTGATTAATATTTTTACCTACTGATGATGCTTGCTAGCACCAGGGTTGAAAAGAAAAATCAAACACAAAATAGAATCCAGTTTTCACTGATAGTGAACCTTAAGAAAGAAGGGCTACCCAAAGTGGAGAGCCCAATAAAACTAACTTACAAAAGGAAAGACACTATAATGAACTTACTGCCTGATTGGTCAAAAATATCAGCCTCCACTATAACCATAATCTTTCCTCCTCAGTTTGTCTGGCTAAAATCACAGTGGTCTAAACATGCAGTGGACATCTATTAAGATTTAGGTCAGAAGCCACTGGAAGAAGCCAATGGTTTAGTTCTGGGGATTAGAAAATGATAGAAAGACCCTTACTGAGAGTTGCATAAGAATAACGTTCCTTTGTATTGTGATCATCCTCACCAAGGAAATGTTTGAAATGTAGGCAGGGTAGAACTGAGTACCTGTTAAAGCTATTAAATAATTAAACTTTTGAAAACTTTAGCAGCACAAATATGTTTTAATATTCTTTATAGTGTTGGTAAGAATCTTGGAGAGAGCAAGTCTGACTCTCTCTGTCTGACTCAGTTCACTCCTAAATTGTTGCCATTCTGAAGGACCAGTCACACCTGCTGGCTTCATGTCTGTTTGTTGAGAGATCCCCTCCATTCCCAGCCATCTTTTGAACTTCTGGTCCTTTTTTCATAAATGCAGCAGCCTGGCATTAAGTTTAGAGTCAGCTGCAATTCGCAAGTCTCTCAGCTTCTCTTAGAAGGAACTTGATTTTCAGCAGAAGTTTTTGTAATGGTTTCTGTCTGAGTTTTAACTCTTGGAGACTCTCTGTCAGTGATTCTCCACATGAATGATATTCTTCTGAACCACAATCATTTCCTCAATTTAGCTACTAGCTGTTTTAGCACCTTCTGTCTAGTTCCTCCTTACAAATAAAATTCTGCAGAGTGATGAGATTCTGGCTTTCTTGTGTAAACTCTTAGGAGTGAACAAGGCTGGGCCTTGGCTCTCACAGGGCTTCGAGGTGTTGTCTGGAGTAGTAAGCAAAAGCCTCAGAGTCCCAAGAACTCTGTTCACACTTATTTTTATGGGCAAGAAAGACTAAGTATTTGTCGAGGTCAAGCAGTTCAACCCCCAAGGGTCTGCTGGAGTGTATTGTGGACAGTCTGACATTTAGTTCTTCTCCCTTCCCTTGGTCTCTAATCAGTGTTTCCAAGTGAAAAGAAAGAGATGGAGATAAAGGATGTGCAGAAACCCAAATAGAAGGACAAAGGGTTTAAACTTAAGAGACAAAGCAATGAGGCTTTATTTAATTAAGAAATAGAATGACCATAATTGAATCTATCAACTATATTTATTCCCATGATTCCTCATTAGGGCAGAAAAGCAGGAGCCAATACGACAATGTTTTTCTAGCTTTAAAGGCACTTGAGAGGAGTTCAGTGGGTGAGGACTATTCCTGTCTTGGTCCCAGCACTCCTCAGCACACTGGAGAAAATCAGTGGATATTTGGTGACCAAAGGCCGATATGCTGGTTGGTCTAGATGAGAACAAAAGCTGAGTATAAACATCCTCCTCTACTTGATGCTAATACCTGTGCCATTTGCTCTGGTTTATCACCTAGGCAACAAAATGTCACTGTGACTTTATTGTGGTCAAGCTGAATTGCACAGGATGGTTGAGTTTATTGCAGAAGCCAAGTGTCTAGTTTCATTTTGCTTTACTATCCTCTTCTCATCTGGGATTTCGTTTTCTTGTCAAATCTTTACTCTTTAGCTTCCTTACCCCTTTTAAAGTATTTTAAAAATTACGATTTTTATTAGTGCTATTCATCATCATATAACTATATAATATGGACTCTTCAATTACTCTTTCTTATCACTCCTTTTTGTTATTAAAAATGTTTCATTCTGTTCTCATGTACACACATACATATACTTATATATATGGTACTTTGATCATATTACCTGTCCCTATCACCCTCCACTCATCTCTGCCTTTTTTTAATCTTCTTCCCAGAATCCCTTTTTTACATTCATATCCTCGTTTTTGTTTGTTTTGACTTGTTTAGATTTAGATTTCACATATGAGAGAAAATATGTAATACTTGTCTCTTTATGTGTTGCTGACCTTGCTTTAATACAATGTCATCCAGTCCCATCCATTTTCTGGCAAAGATAGCTCTTCCTCTTCTATGATGAAGGCGTATTCCCTATCTTCCTCCTCCTCTTACCAGGCAACATGAGCTGGGTGCTTAATGTGCCAGATATAGGCAAGCTGCTTTGTGTCTATTGACTGTCTATGAAATCAGAAATGTCAATGGACTCATAAAACCTTCAAATCCACCCAGAGAGGTAGGTCTCCCTTGTGTAGATGCAAAAGTACAGATGCTCAGAACATAAAGGGGGAATCTGAATCCAGGGCCGGGATTTGAACCCAGGCAGCTGATCCACAGCTACTTTCTAATTACTCGGCTAGTTTTTCCAGCTTACTTGGATCTGCCATTTCCTGAGCTCCCATGACCACACCTCTACCTCCCGTTTTTGTTGTTCCTAATTGCTTTGTGATGCTTTTCCATATTGCAGGGAAAGACTGTAGGCATGCTAACTCCTTTCCACATTTCCTAGGAAATCTTTCCACTTTTCTGTTTTGTTTTGGCAATCATTTGTTTTAAAGTGGACTAGAGAAGCAAACAAGCCAAAGCAAAAGCGAATTGGGAGATAAGCTTTGTGAAGAGGGAAATATTATTTATTTTCCCTTGAGATTATCCTAAAAATGCATCCCCTATTCCCCCACCCACTGCTGAATCTACCACACATTTGCAAATGTATAGAAGTACACACTACATATACACACAAAACGGTGTGGTGTTAAAAGACATATACTTGAGCAAGCTAATCAAAAAGCAACATAAACTCATTTGAAAATATCCGAAGACAGACAATGCCCACTATGGAGAGTTATCTTTCCTTTTGTGATAATCTTAGCTCAAGAGATAAAACACCTTTGAAAGTTAAATATTTTACTGACTGTATTGCTCTACATTTTTATTTCATTAGAAGATAGTTGGAAATTATGCATGTCTTTTTTACCAAAACGAAAAAAAAAAACTTGGGCCGACACGGTATATCTTAATTGCCTTTGTTTGGAATACAACTTTCTCTATCTTGGTGTAGTGGTCTTCTTCATTCCTTTTTTTTTTTTTTTTTTAAAAACAGTAACATAATATCCCAGTGTGGATTATCAAAATATACTTCTTATTAGTGTTTCCGTGTAGACATTCAGATTCTGTTGACATCTTCATATTCTACACAACTGTTTCACACAGCCCTAAAAGAGAGAAACCTGGGCTAGGTTAAATTTCAATGGGGAAAGTTAGCTCAAGTTTTTCTCCTATGTTGTTACGAAAGGAATAACTCAGTAGGGAGAAAACACAACATAAAAGATAGCAAACTAGCCGGACACCATTGGCTCATGCCTCTTATTCTAGCTATTCAGGAGGCTGAACTCGGAGGATCGTGGTTTGAAGCCAGTCTGGGCAGGAAGCTCCACGAGACTTTATCTCCAATTAATCACCAGAAAACAGGAAGAAGAGCTGTGGCTCAAAGTGGTAGAGCATTAGCCTTGAGTGAAAAAGCTCAGGTACAGTGCCCAGGCCCTGAGTTCAGGCCCCATGACTGACAAAAAAAGAAAAAAAAAAAGATAACAAACCTTCTCTGAGTCCTCAGGGAGTATTGTCGGAAATGTTAAATAATACAAAGGATCCTTTTTCTCTCTGCCACACAATTGAGTATATAGACACATTTTCCCACTAAAGTGTCCTCACAAGAGCCCACAAGACCAGTCCCCGAATCCCAGGCCAGCTTAAAGTGAGACTATATGAAATATCATCACAGTTTTCCTATGGCCAAAGGCAGCAGCCAGTAACATTTTCTCTGAAAGGTGCTTAGGCCAAAAATATTCTTTGCTATACTATGTCCAGTAGAATTCTGTGTTTCTATCAGGTTGTTACTCTAACACGGGAGCAGAGCCAAGCTTGCTTTCCTGAGGGTAAGTCTATCTTGGTTGTATCATGTACGGGGCAGGAGGGAGGGAGTTGCCTACCTCTCAAAGCTACTCCAGGCCTCTGCCCTCAGGTCCAGGCTGCAGGAGAATGGTCCCGCCTCCCTCCACCCCTCCTCACCCCTAGACTGCATTCTAGCCAGAAGGATGGCCTTGCAAGCTCCCCAAAGTATAACCATCCTTCCTTCCCTCACCACCAACTAGCTGTCCTCTTCTGAGCAGGGAACCTTCACCCCTGCTTCATGAGTGTCTAACACTCATTCATGTGCCCATCCATCCATCCATCCATCCATCCATCCATCCATCCATCCATCCATTCATTTGATGGATTTGATGAGCATTCCTACATACCAGACATATAGGGAGGAACAAAACAGAGTCTAGTTCCCACAGAGCTCATGGTCCAAGGGAGGAAAGAGGCCACAGCCAATTTACAGGCAGTTACTGTGTCAGTTGGTATGAAGTTCAGACATATAGGGGAGTATGAGGGGTGGAGACATGGCCATAACATGGGAAGGAGGGCTTACAACAGTAAGGTTCCAAGAGGAAGGGAAGCGAGCATACAGGCATCCCCAGAAGGCCCTTCCAGGTAACAGATACTAAAAGTGCAAAGTCCTGATTAGGCATGCTTGTGGTCTTTTGAAGGACCTGAGAAGAGGCCATTTAGCTTTTTCTTTAACAAAAGACTTTATTTCTTTAGAACTTTTTTTTAGGCTCATTGCAAAATTGATGGGAAGGTACAAAGATTTCCCATGTACCTCCTACGGGCCAGGCACAGCTGATGAAATGTTTGTTGCCAATGAAGGGACCCTACATTGGTATGCAGCTGGCATCCCAAGTCTCCTGTTTACACTAGGCTGCAGACTTAGGGTTGAATAGATGTGTATGGATGTGTCCACCATGATAGTAGTACTTTCTTCCCTCCCCCCACCCCCTGGCTATTGACCACCACTGAGCTTTGACTGTTCATGCAGTTTTGCTTTTTCTAGAATGTCATATATTTGGGATCATAAAGGATGTAGCCTTTTTAATGTTGCCTATTTTACTTAGCAATATATCAATATACTTTTTAAATGTATTCTTTGTTTTGGAAACAAACACTGTCTTCTTGAGAAGAGAGGTTATATATTGGAGGCATATATATATATATACATATATATATATATATATATATATATATATATATATATATATATATATATATATATATATATACAGGATGTATAATTATACATCCTATGTAAAATTCTACTCTGAGGTACACCAGTATTTCACACTACACAGTATGCCTGCCTGTGGTACTAAAATTTTGTGCTAGTCTACAATACCAACAGGATGAACTTACAAGAATGAAAGAATGTTTCACCATTACAGTCTAGGATTAGTTCATCCACTGGCTTGAGCCCTGCGTTGAAGAACACCTCATGGCAGGAGCCTGGGACAGAGCAAAATCACTCACCTCAAGGGCAAGAAACAAGAGGAAGAAGTACTTGGGGTCCCAATATCCCCTTCAAGGGCATCTACAGTGGCCTAACTTCCCTTTCAGTAGGCCTCACTTCCTAAAGGCTTGCTACCACTCAAGGGCAGTGTGGCTGCCTTAAACCCATGAAGCTTTGAGAGATACTACAAACCACTTACTAACAATAAATGTGATGACCTGTAGCTTATGACACTCACATATTCTGATAAAGGCTGGTGTTCTTTTACTACAGTCTGATGCCTGTGGTCATGTGGATTAGTTAACAGCAAGCTGGCACAGGAACACTCGTTTTACGAAAACTGATTCTCAGCTCTGAACAGGAGCTACTGCCTTCATTTCTGCTGCCTTTCCTTTCTACAGACAAGAAGCCCAAAACACGGTAGAAAAGTGACAGACAAACAACACAATCAAACACTGCCTAGCCATGTCACTGTTTTCACAAAACAATCCTACAATCATAGCATTTCCGAATGAGCCAATCAGTGTACATCATTGACCAGAATCCTCTCTCTTGCCAAGACCCTACAGATACAAGGACAGACCAATGATCTAGCACCTGGAATCAGCTCTTGGGGTTTACTTTTCTACATGGGTTGGGGGAACAAGCTCCATTATTTCCTTAGCAATAAATTTCTTTCATTTTTTTTTTTTTGGCAGTACTGGAGTTTGAACTCAGGGCCTTGCATTTACTAGATAGGTGCTATACCACTTAAACCACACCTTTAACCCTTTTGCTTTAGTTATTTTCCAGATAGGATCTCATGCTTTTTTGCCCAGGGACTGGCCTTTGACTTTGATCTTCCTATCACTCCCTCCCAAGTAGCTGGCATTACAGATGTGAGCTACTACACCTGGCAGCATTCATTTCTTCTGAGCTGTAAACACCTGCATGAGGAAGAGGTACTTGTGTTGAGAGGGCTGGCTCCCCCAGGCTTCCCAGGGTGATACTGGTCCCCAATAGTTTCACTTCCTCTAAAGATTTCCACTCACTATGAGTGAGGTTGTGGGTGGGGAATTCCAAGGGAATGGAAATGAGTTGAAAGGTTGTTAGAGGTTCACTGACACTCCAGTTAGATGACGGGAAGCTACTCAGATTTGGGCTGTAAGAAAAGACATCAATGGGAAGCTTATAGGTGAACACTAGAGGATGTCTGGTTCTTCTTAGGATGGAACAGAGGGAGTCACACTGGTGGAGACCCATGTGCTGGTCTGGAGGCTGACAATTCTCCAAATGAAGTATTCACATAGATTCCTTCACCAAGGGTTTATGCACTAGAGAAAGTGCTTAAGATAAAAGCCTTAATTCCTTCAGACAGCATGAGCTAGCCAGGCCTAATTTTTACCTCTTTAGGCTGATATCAGAGGGGAGGAGTAGATCCTCCCTGACCTCAGCCATTGAAGAAAGAGCCGGGATATCAAAATATAGATTCTAAAGGCCATTAATGCTGGAGAAGCAGGGAACTCGCACGCGCTATAATGTTTCCGCAGCAGGTCACGTATACAATGGTGGTTCTCTAAGATGAAAATGGAACTGACATTTCCTATTCCTAGTGACATCATAGCTGTCATGACATCATACATTATAGCACAACAGCCTACCATGGTGCCAGTCAGACCAAAACATAGAAAACCCAGTAATAAAGGACAGCATGGCCCCTCTATGCGTTTAATGTGCTTCTTATTGTTATTCAATAACAATGAAACCGTGTGCTGGGTGTGTGACACAAGCAAGCTCACTTTTCCCTGTTCACGGCATCTCCAGATTAGATCAAGAGATATGACAAGATTTACTTGATGGCGCTTGGTTTAATCTTGCCTTGCTCACCATGGCCCTAGGAGTAATGGGCTTTAACAAGTGTGTTCATGCACACACACACACACACACACACACACACACACACACACACACACACACAGAGTCTAGGGTTTGTTTAAATGTACTTCAAGGTCATTCATCTCAGCTTGGCTCCCCCCCCAAAGATTCTGACACAGGATTTGAGGGCATGTAGCTTAAGAAATGGTTTCAAGAAACATTGTTGGAGATGGGGGTTCAGAAGTAAAGGAAGCTATAGAAAATCACCATGGAGATTGCTCCCATGTGGACGCTTTGGACAAGGTGATGCATAGGCCTCACAGCTACTCCCCTCATGATTAAGGGCACTGGGGGTTCATCCGGAGCATCTTTAATTGCCTCTTCACTAATCACACTTGGCCCTACCCGGCCTGAAGAAGACCTGAAGGGAAGAAGATGTAGACAGGGCAGGACTGCTTCCACAGGCCCCTTCTCTGCAAGATGCTGACAGCACAGATGATCAAATCTCATAACTTTACCATCATCTGTCAGTGGGGGTGGTTTCCCTTATTTACATAAACAGGACAAGGAGCAAGGAGGGTCATTATTTGACCAAAGTCACATCTCCTGGTTACTCTTTTCTAATCTTTTACTTCTTCTTCCCTCCCTTCCTCCCTCTCTCCCTCCCTCCTTATCTCCCTCCCTCCTTTCTTCCTTCTTTATTTCCTTCCTCTCTCTTTCTCTTTCTCTCTTTTTTTGTTTTGTTTCTATGATTTGAACTCAGTGCCTTGCACTTACTAGGCAAGTACTGGAGCACTTGAGCCACACCCCGAGTCTTTTTTTTAGTTTATTTTCCAGGTAGGCTTTTGTGGTTTGTTTTGCCAGAGTTGGCTGCAAACTGCCATCCTTTCATGTCCCCTTCCCACATAGCTGGGACTACACCCACCTCCAGCATGCTCATTTAAAAAAAATACTGAGATGCAATTCATTTAATATAAAACTAGCCATTTAAAAAACAGCAATTCAGTGACAGGCAGTATGTTTACAGTGCTATACAACCATCACCTCTATCTTCTTCAGAAGCATTTTGTTTGTGGCTATCTGCTTTCATTTATTTATTTTTTGTAAAGATACTGAACAGAGGGGTTACAGTGACATGAGTAAGGCAATGAGTACATTTCCTATTGAGCATTGTTACCTCCCTCAAAAAAGGAAAATTCTTACTAGTTGCTCCCCATTGTTCCCTGTTCCCAGCCCCTGGTAGCTACCAATCTGCTTTCTGTTTTAGAGATTTCATATCAATGGGATCATATGACCTTCTGGGACAGGATCCTTTTGCTTACTGTACTTGCTTTCTAGGTTTATGCATGTAATAATGTGTATCACCCCTTCACTCCTTTTGATGGCTGAAGGCTGCTTCATTATATGGATATTCCATCATTTGTTGATCCATTCCTCTGTTCCTAGCATTTAAGCTGTTTGTACTCTTTGGCTATTGTGAGCAGTGTTGCTATGAAGATAAGTGTGCATGTACTTGAATCTCTGTTTTTAATTCTTTTGCATATACAGGTGTCCCTTGGTATGCATGGGAGATTTGTGCCATAACCCAAGTCTGAAAGTACTCAAGTCCCTTATATAGAGTGGTATACATTTTCATAAAGCCTTTGAACATCCTCCTGTATACTTTAAATCACCACCAGATGACTTTAACAGTAAATTCAATGCAAATGCTCTGTGAGTTGTTATATACTGTGCTGTTTAGAAGACAAAGTCAAGAAAAAATATATATATTCATCATGGAAACAATTTTCTCTGAAATGTCTCTTCCTGCTTTCCTTCCTTCCTCCCTCTATCCCTTTGTCTCTTCCTCCCCATCTTCCTCCTTCCCTCACTTTCCTCCTTCTTTTCTTTCTTTCTCTCTCTCTCTCTCTCTCTTTTAAGGATAGTCTTGAGTTCTTAGGCTCAAGCAATCCTCCTGTCTCAGCCTCCCAATAACTGGACAGATAGGTGCATACCATTGCATCTAGAGTTTCCACTAAGATTTTTGATCCAAGTTGGGTGAATCTGCAGGTGTGAAGCCCAGATATAAGTACATACCTACAAAGAATAAGACTGAAATGTGTGGGGCATATGTTAGTGCAGTGTTTAACTTTTAAAGAAATTACCTAGATTTATGGGGGAGTTCATTCTCCTCTCCCTCTAAATATTAACATGACTTGAAATTTTATTATTCTAAACTGCCTCCTCCTTCCTCATTTATATTCTACCTCCATTTGTAAGGGTGTCTCCCTCTCCCCACGAAGAGGAGGAAGGCTGAAGCAATAGTAACTTTAATCCATGAAGAAGGCACCCTCTCCATGTAAATCTGTACTATAAAATCAAGTAAAAGGGAAGGCTCTTTCTGCAGTTCAGGCTGGTATATAAGCTTCAATCAGGCAGCCATGTCTTTGAGTCTCAGAATTTTATGTATCTATGTAATTAACTTTTCCTTGAGTAATCTTTCTCAAGTCTATTTAATTCATAGTCCAGTCAGGAATTTTTCCTTCCCCGTATTAATTGATTAATGTCTGTCTCTATCTTGAACCAAGCGCAAGCAGGGAGGGGACAAGGCAATGGCTGGTTTTGTTCCCTTTTTGTAGTTTTTGACTTACAAAGTGACTGCTTCCAGATGCGTACTCCCTAGATAGCTGTTAAATAAATTAACTCATTAATGAGAAATGATAGGACTAGTTTAATATTCTTCCCTTCCCACAGATCACTTTTCACCTTCAGATGGTAGTGTTCTTGAAAATAACTAAGGAAATAGGAGCAAGGAGGAACCCCATTTGGCTGGGTCCCAGAGTTCTGTCAAGGACAATTAGTCCTCATTCTCAGTTATGGATGGAAAATCCACTGCTGTGGGGGGTGGCAGGGGTGGGGGGATGATCAAAGAAGGAGTGAAAAAAGATTAGAGCACCTATTTTCATTGTCCCTGCAGCACAGGGACAGGTCTTGTCAGTCTCTCAAATTATGCACTCTCCGTTGGAAGTAATTTCATCAAGGAAAAGGATTTATGCCAAACTCATTGTGGAAAGAAGGTAATTAAATGAATCAATACATTAAATGAATAAATACACATTGAGAAAAGCCAAGATGGAGCAGTTAGGATGTAGCCTGGCATGGTCAGGCAGAACAGTACAATTTGTCCCCAGTCCCTTAGAGGTGGTGCTAATGCTAGGTTCTTTTTTTGCCAGTCCCAGGGCTTGAACTCTGTACCTGGGCTCTATCCCTTAGCTTCTTTGGCTCAAGGCTAGCACTCACTACTTGAGCCACAGAGCCATTGCTGGCGAGTCTCACATTCCATGATCCTCAAATCTCAGCCTCCTGAGTAGCTACGGTGATCGGTGTGAGCCACCAGCATCGGGCAATATCAGATTCTTTGTAGAGCTGGGAACATGCACACAAAGTCACCAGTTTTGAGCTCCCCCCCCCCCCCGGCTCCTACCAACAAGGAATCTGACCCAGAGAGATAGAAAACTACTTGGGTGTGAAAGACTGTAACACACATCTTGAGGTACTGAAATAGTTTAAGTGAAGGAAAAGCTTAACTCCTACAGGCTGGGAGGAAAGCAGGAAGAGGGTGGAACATTTAATCCACTCCAGAAGCACCTACACCAGATGATTTCACAGTGATAGTTATGGGGAGTTTTCAGTTACATTAAGTTCCATTTGAACCAGTTTCTCCAAAGGAGAGCTAGAGTTTCTCTATCCTACTTCAGCACATGTTGAACCCTTCTAGCCCAGTTAAGAGGTAGTGTTAATGGTGGGGACATCTCTAGATGTCTGACCCAACTAGGAAGTAAGTCTGAGCGAGACTTTGCCCTCACCCCAGGCCACAAGAAGTGGCTGCAACTCACCAAAAGGCAGAACCACAGTGGATGGACCATCTCGTGTTCCTGGTCTTTTGACTGTCTCTCTGGGCAGTGAGAATGGGAGGTGACAGCTAGTCTTACTGCATCATTATGCTTGTCTTTCTCTTCTGAAAGCAACTGCAAGTTCTTCTGAGCACAGAAACCGCACCCTTACTGTGTGAGTGGCTGTGGATGTGTGGGGTTTTCCTTCCTGTTTCTGAGGTGATGTTGTCTCACTTCATTTCCTCCCTGTGCTTCTTCTGTTGTTTGGTGAGAGTGTGTGTGTGTGTGTGTGTGTGTGTGTGTGTGTGTGTGTGTGTGTGTGTGTGTGTGTGTGTGTGTGTGTGTGTGTGTGTCTGTCAGACTTTCTGATAGGCTAAAGATGCTTTGCAGTTTATGAACAGTTAAGAAATTTAGTACCTATGGGTCCCGTTTGCTACATTTATAAAGATGGTTGATCTTTAAAATAGTAAAGTCTTGTTGATACGTCTTTTTTCCTCAGTAGTCTAAACTCCTTTCTGGGCTGCTTCAAGACAAAATATAGGGCATTTGAAAGCCAACTGAATTGGGATTTTTATTTTGTTGATGGACCCAATTTGTTGCAAAGGATTCTAATACAGATGGGCATGAAACGTTCTTTTATATGACAAGTACTTACTGAGCTTGCTCACTGGAATAGGCACCATGGTAGTAACTGGAGAAGCTTAGATTTGTGTGAATAGAAGGGAATTTGAAAGCCACTCGGCCCCAAATCCTCTGGACAAGCTTTGAGAGGAACTATGTGGATTTGCACTTTCTGCCTTCCTCGTTTTAGCTTCCTCCTCTGTACAATGGGGACAATCACAGGAGTGTTATGAAAAATAAATGAGTCCATGTCTGGAGCAAATAAAACAAGCACCATCGCAAGGTTTTCAATTATTACCAGAGGCGAATCTGTATTATTATTGGCTGAGATCTTTGCTTCTTCCCTTGCTTTCCCTACTCTTAGCTGGGGCCTGGCAAATGACTTGGGGACATAGTGGGTTGAGAAGAGAGATGGTTAGAAAAGAGAAGGCTTCTGAACAGGCACACATGGTGCTTGAGAGTCCTACACAACTCCAGCTTGCTCCTTCAAGAGCATGCAGGACAAGGAGAGTGTTTCTTTTTACTTTATCATAGTCATCTCTTGTATGCTGCATTCTTGTGACATGTATTTATTTATTTGTTTATTGTAGTGCTAGGGATTGAATCCAGGGCCTTGAGCATGCAAGCATACATTTTACCACAAAGCTATACCCCCAGCACTTAGTTTTGTATTGTTTTCATTTCTTATATGACTTCATTGAAATCTAGATCCATGTCTTTTATCTCCAAACACTTGAGCTGCCATGGATCTTGCGAAAGTACCCCTTAAAAGATAGCACCCAAACAAACAAAGAAATAAATGATGGCTGGACTCATACCTGTAATTCTATTTACGCAGGAGGCTGAGATCTGAGGATCCCAGTTGGAAGCCAGTCTAGGCAGAAAAGTCCTAGAGACTCTATCTCCAAATAACCAGTACTATAGCTGGGCTGGAGGCCTGGCTCAAATGACAGAGTGCCAGCTGTGAATGAAAAAGCCAAGAGGGAGTGGGAGGCCTAAGGTCTGAGTTCAAGCTCCAGAACACGTGCGTGCGTGCACACACACACAAACACACACACGTGCACACACGCACACACACGCATGTGCGTGCACACACACACATGCACACACACACAACACCACTGAACTCAAGGCTTGATCAATTAAGACTTGTAAATGCATCAGAAATAAACATATCTACATGAATCACCAGGCATGTATTTTATCCATAAGTAAAATGAGCTACATCCATCAAAGTATTCTTTTATTCCTTTCTCTCTTTCTTAAAACACCCTTCTTATATGCATGCTCTGTATCAGGATATCTTCCAGGTTTTATGTAGAATTATTCTATTCCTGAGTTTTTATTTTATAGTTCAATCTTCACGGTAAATGGATGAAGGCAGATGAAAAGTCCATATAGTATACGTTTCATCTAAGTCTCCCTCTGGGTATTTTCCCTTATACCTTATCAGGTGAGGGTTTGTTTTCTTCCTCCAACATTGAAGCTTGAGATATAATTTAAATATGTACATTTTTAGAAAAGTATAATTTACAATTTTATAATGTAACTCAAAACCATGAGTACCATCTCATTACCTCGGTAAGTTAAAGACGTTCTATACAGGCTAAATAGGCTTAGCTTGGGTTCCTTTTATGGAAAGCACTAGCATTTACAACATGATTGTACTCAACTCTGTTTTTTTCTCTAGATGGCCTCTTTGAGCACTTCAAGTTGCCTAACTCTCTTACTGCTAATTTTTTTGCACTGAAGTCAGCATGCCGTTTAAGACAATGAGAAGCTGAGACTTTATCCAAGACTAAATCAGAATTGTTTAACAAACATAAGTTAAATCCTTTCACAGTTGGAAAATGGGGAAAATGTCTGTTGGCTTGCTTACAATCTTGGAATTGTTTTTCTTCTTTTTTGAGTTTGTTTTCTTTCTTGCTTTTTTTTATTTGATTAGCAGCAGGTTATACTACTTGTTAAGATTTTTTTGATGAATCACAGATAGTTCTGGGCAATAAACAACCGTAACTTTCAATCACTCTGTCCAAGGAAAGCAGTGTTTACATTTTTACTTCATTTAAACATTCATTTCAACTGTTTTAATTAGCTTATTTATGCCATCTCAGTTCTCTGGAATCTTGGTTAGCACCACAAAATGGTTTATAACTACCTGTTAAACAGTGGCCAAACCCCAGCAACTGCTTCTGATTTGTCATGGATGTCTGGCCTAAGGAGCAATTATTGCATAGATTTGGGTGGTGGGGAAGAGAGACAGATGCAAGAAGTATTTAAGATAAAATAATTAGAAAACCATCTATGACCCAGCATACGGGTATGTTTATGATTCCATGTATTTGTCTCATTTTCTTCCATGTCTGAATAGTATTCAGCATGGAAAGCAGCAGCTCAATAAGGCTGCTCAGGAGTTGGTCTGGCATGCTTTAAGAGACACATTCTCTAGTATTTTGAATGATACCTCAACCCTGCTTAGGAATGTGATTTTCATTTTTAGATGAGTTAGTCAGAACTCAAGAAGGTATAGTTCATTCACTAATTCAACGATTATGTCTATCTCCAGATGTCCTGGAGCTTCCCTGAGCTTTCTTGATACATCAGTCCACAGGACACAGGCCCACCCCTGAAATATATAGCTTAGTGTGGAGTCAACCTAGGGAGATAACTGATTCATTCACGACTTTGCTTTTGCTTTTGTTTGTACCAGTATTGGAGCTTGAACTCAGAGCCTGGGTACTGTCCCTTAGCCTTTTCTCTTAAGCCTGGTGCTTGACCGCTTGAACCACACTCCCACTTTCAGCTTTTTTGGTGGTTAATTGGAAATACAAATCTCATGGGTATGGGTACCAGTGGCTCATGCCTGTAATCTTAATTATTCAGGAGGCTGAGACTTGAGGACTGTGGTTTGAAGCCAGCCCAGGCAGCAAAGTCTGTGAGGCTTATTTCCAACAAACCACTCAGACAAACCAGAAGTGGAGCTGCAACTCAAGTGGTATATACAGTGCTGGTACATACAGCACTAGCCTTGAACAAAAAGAGGCTCAGAGACAGTGCCCAGGCCCTAAGTTCAAGCCCCAGGACCAGCAAAGAAAAGTTTCACGGACTTCTTTTGGGCTGGTTTGAACCACAATCCTCAGCTCTAAATCACTTGTTACTCATGACTTTAAAAGCACTTAGTGAACATGCACCACAATAAGTGACAAAATGAGTAAGAATCAGCTCTCTCTCAGAAGATAGTTTACAATCTGTAATGTCACAGTTTAATGCCACCTGAAATTCATGTGTTGGAAACTTAATTTCCAAATTCATATTATTCAATGAGGTCATGTGAATGGAGCCCACACGATGGGTTTGGTAGCTTTCTAAAAGAAAAAAAAAGAGACCTAGGCTAGTACATTTTGCCCATCTTACTATATGAGTTAATAATAATCATTATTATTATTATTACCACCATTATTATTCGTGATAATGGGATTGTAACTCAGAGCCTTGTGCTTGTTAGGCAGGTGCTCTACTGTTTGAGCAACACCTCTAGCCAAGCTTAGTACTTCAGAATACTTACACTCAAATACTTCTTTATTGGTTGGTCACCATCTTTGACTCCTTACCCTACCCCAAATCAAATACATCTTATTCAAGTTTGTTTTTCCTATAAATCTATAAAAAGTAAATTTCTTTGCAAAAGACTAATATTGCAAGTCAAGCTAAGTACCATCAGCTCTAATGTCAGTTCCTCCCTTTTGCTCTGGTAACATCACTCCATACCATCTGTTTGAGATGAAGTCTGCCAAGACATTCTCTCTTAGCATTGCCGTAAGTGGATATCACCACTGTCCATATGCAATTGTGTACATGTGCAGTCTTGCCCTTGAATGTGGCTTGTACACAGAAGGTAAGACTGAAACTACTGCACTCAGTTTCTGAGGGAAATTCATAAACTGCTATTCTGGTTTCACATGAAATAGCAACTTGAAAGCATCATCTGATTCATGAAAATAGAAAACATCAAAATTGCGTTGCTGCAGTAGTTATAAGGGTAGATTACTGAGCTCACCTGACTTTTTGCTCATATATTTTCTGAATATTAAGAAGTGCAGGTACACATCCAACTGGTTTCTATTTTAGTAAAGAACCAGATCAAATGTCAAAAATCCATCTCCATCTGAGAAGGTGAATTTTTAGATTTTTCCTTTCTTGCCTTCATGATAACTTAGCCAAAACGTCAAGTCAAATCACACTTGACCTTAGATACCTACTTATGCTGCCCCTGACTGACACTCAAGTCACAGGGGAAATGCCCAAGTTCTCTGATTATTTACATCTATTTTTCTTTTTCTACACATTCTCTTCCTTCGAGCTTATCACAATCCCATATTAGGGGATTATTACTGGTTGAACAGAGGATTTTTGTTTTTGGTCGGTCATGGGGCCTGAACTCTGGGCCTGGGTACTGGCCCTCAGCTCTTCAGCTCAAGGCTAGCACTCTACCACTGGAGCCACAGCACCACTTCCAGCTTTTTCTGCTTATGTGGTGCTGAGGAATCAAACCCAGGGCCTCATGCATGCAAGACAAGCGCTCTACCACTGAGCCAGCTTCCCGGCCCTGAACAGAGGATTTTTTAAAAGACCAATACGTAGTTAAAACTCCAGCAGCATCTTGTTTATTCTCTTTTAGTTCTTATTTGATATCCAAGATAATAGTAACTTAATATGGAAATTCAACTTATTCTTCCATGATTTCCACACTTTTCCAGTCATATAACTGAAATCTTTGGGATGACATTCACAGGGAAGCCCTTACTCATTCCTTAGCTCCATCTTGGTTTTACCTCCTTCTTCTTTGATACCCAATTGTCCTACAGTCTGTCCTACCACATATATGCCTTCCATTCTCTTTTTCCTCCTTGTATTCGTTCCAACCCGATATCTAATTCACATCGACTAGCACTGTTCTTTCTAATACTATTCTTGGTAATGTAGGTAATAGAGACATTAGACACGATAGGGCTTTTATGCAGCATTAGAAAATGTTGAGTTGGGCTGTGACTGAATGGGAGAGCACTTGTCTAATAGTATGAGACCCTAGAACTTAAATAAAAACAGAGAAAGATGGATTACTTCTTTCCTGTCATACCTGGCTCTTTCTTCAGAGCCTTGCTCTACCCCCTCCATGCCTCATACTACCCTTCCTTCACTTACTGTTTCCATGTTGAAACTCACATAGTTTCACTCTTCTTGTCCATACAAGCTTTCTCTTCATGGACTGTCCATTAATGCTATTACCATATGCTTCGTCCTTCTGCTGAAACATGTCAGACATCTTTCTGTACCTCTCTCAAATCTAGCCAGTGACCAAATTCTCCTTTTCTTTTAAACTATTATATATCAAATAGTATTGATTCATCGGGTTCCTCTGTGTGTATTCCCTGCCTGTACTTTGGTTCGGACTTTCATTACTTGAAATGTTAAAAATGATTTAAAATGTGGTGGTTCTCTTCTCACGTGTAATATTATTAGAGCGGCACATGGCTGGTACAACAGCACAAATGTGCTCTTCTCAAAGTCATATTAAGTTGAATCTCCAATGTGAAGACTTTTGGGAGATTAAGCCCATAGGGCTCTGCTCTCATGAGTGAAATGAATGCACTTTATGACAGAGGTCTGAGGCAGTTGTTTGCCATGTGTTGGCACACCTAAAAACAACCAGCATCTTCCAGTGCTCTGGTCTTTGATTTCCCACCTTCCAGAATTTAAGCAAGACATTTTTGTTGTTTGTAATCTACTCCATCGAAGGTATTACAGTGGCTTAAAGTAACTAGAATAGCTGGAGCTCAGGAGATGTTAACCTAATGTCCATCTACAGTATAAGATATTCCTAGAGACAAACTTGAATTCTTCTTCTATCATGGTCTACTTAAAGGTCTCCCCAATTCCCTGTTACCTACCAAGTAAAAGATAAGTGACTTAGGGAATTAAGACCTATCTTATTCTTGCTTCCCATCTTGGTCCACTCTTACAGTGCTTTTCACCTGCACAGAACTCCTTGCTGAGTTCTTAGGATTGCAAGAGTGAATCCTGCCCAGAGTGCCCTTCCTTTTCTTCTCCCTGGCAACACTTGACGATGCCCTTCAACAATGCCTCTCCTACCAGGACTTCCACATAGTACTTACTGTATATATTAGCACTACTGTGCTAATATAATAATCAGCAAAGAACTGCTGATTATTAATTTTGAGGCATAAAAATTAAACAGGTCGATAAGTGGATGATGAATCCAAAATGTTAGGTGATATGACAAAACTAACAGGACTTAAGAAACAAAGAACTCCCACTCATCTGGTTGAACCACTACTAAATATCCCCATGCTGCTGATCACATATATGGTATATAACATATGAGCACCGTTATATATTACAGACTGTGATAGACAATTTGCTCCAGGAAAGTTAGAATGAACTTATGACTTTAAATGAGCATCATTATTCCACAATACTGTGAATTTCCGGAAATTAAGTAATCACTTAATCATGATCAAAAAAAAAAAAAAAAAAAAAAAGAACCTTGGGGAAGGGAGGGAGGGAGGGGATGGTAGGGGGAAAAAAAAAATTAAACAGGTCACAAAGTACTTTTTAGAAGTCCCTCATCAGAATCATCTACAAGGCCATGAAGGGTTGACTTTCAGATCTTCCCAGGGAGTGGGATGCTCCTGGGTAACTCTTAGGCAGTGGATGCTGGAGAACAAATCCATAATGTCCACAAATATTTGATGAAGAAAGATATGATTTAAAAAAAAAGTACTAAGATCTCTACTCCTAAAACCTCTATTTCTTTTCTTTCTTTCTTTTTTCTTTTTTGGTCATGGGGCCTGCACTCTGGACCTGGGCCCTGTCCTTCAGCTCTTCAGCTCAAGGCAAGCGCTCTACCACTTGAGCCATAGTGCCACTTCCAGCTTTTTCTGTTTATGTGGTGCTGAGGAATCAAACCCAGGGCCTCATACATGAGAGGCAAGCACTCTACCACTGAGCCACCTTCCCAGCCCTAAAACCTCTATTTTCCTTCATTCCTCTGGGCTGTAATTTAGCTGGGGACAGACCCAGGTATTCAGCCCAGCATAGATCAAAGCAATCTAATGGGAAACAGCTTTGCATAATTCACTAACCAAGTCATGCAAACTCTCTATTGTCCTGTCCAAGTACCAAATGGCATTAGGGTCATTCAGAGTCCATAAGATGGTTGGCTGTGATAAGGTCTAAGAAATTCTTGCTCAAGTGGGAACTGGTATTTGTGAGCATACTCTGCAATTTTAATCATGAAAGCCAAGTTCTTAAGGGTAAGTAGGTCACGAGTATCTTGTAAAGAGCAGCACTGGTGGATACATTTGCTGCTTATCATTGATGCAGAGAACTCTAGTATCGGTTAACTGTCTGCCCTTGTTGACTGGTCCCTCTTTTTCACTCAGCTTTCCTCCTGGCTTCTATCTACTGCCTCCCCACCAATGACTCCCCTGGCTTCTGGACCCTGTTGCCGTTTGTAATTCTCTCTGTATATCTTCTGAAAGTTCCCTGAAAGCAAGGGTCTAATACAATATGCTGGTGTCTGCAGAGCACTGGGCATCCCGTTGAATTGAAACAACCCACTGGGATATCCTGCTGGCTGATGGACAGTTTATGAATAGTGATGTTCAAAAACATCATGGTTATCTGGTTCCACCAGGCAGGATCACAGGATCAAGTGTGTCAATCTGCTTATAAGAAAGTGAGTTGTAGTTTGGATGGAGGGTGTAACTTAAGTGATAGGGCAAGTGTGATACCCTGAGTTCTAACCCTAGTACCAAGGCAGGAGGAAGGGAGAGAGAGTGGAAAAAAGAGATGGAGAGACTGAAAAATAGCTAAAGCTATGTAACTAAAATAAAAGTCTTAAGCTCACATGAGAAGGACCAAGAGGGTCACTGTATAATGATAAAAAGGTCAGTTCAGCAAAAGAGTATAAATCTACTCACTCAAAATCAGAACATCTAAATGTATAAGACAAACACGAATAGATCTAAAGGGACTGTGATACAATTATGGCAGAGACTGTAACACTTCACTGCCGACAATGGGCAGTCATCAAGACCAGTAGCCAATAAAGGAAGGAACACACACTTTAAATTACATTGTTGGGAGGGGGAGGA
The DNA here is from genome assembly GCF_024711535.1 of Dipodomys merriami. Taxonomy (NCBI): domain Eukaryota; kingdom Metazoa; phylum Chordata; class Mammalia; order Rodentia; family Heteromyidae; genus Dipodomys; species Dipodomys merriami. The sequence continues at coordinate 25,896,267 of NW_027202937.1, read as the reverse complement.
ATTGGGGAAGTGGGGAGGGAAGGGATAGTAGGGGGAAAACAAAGGAGAGGGTAATTGCTCAATAGGAAATGTACTCATTACCTTATTCATGTAACTGTGACCCCTTTGTTCAATATCTTTACAATGAAATTCTTTTAAAAAATGAAAAAAAAATACATTGTTGTCTCCACGGATCACACGATGAAAGTCACATGATCACAGAATAGGGTTGTAAGTGAGTGCTTTCTTCCCAGTACACCCCTGCATGTACTTAAGCGGAGCCTTAGCTGGGAACCTCACCTAGAACTATCCAACTAGATGAAGGAGGGGCTGTTAAAGTACAAAAGAATGATTCCCAGAGCTAATACTGAGTGTGAGCAACCCCAAAGCAGTACTTCATGACTCTAATTGTTGATCACTAACAAAGAGGCCCCACAGTCTTAGGAAAGTTCTAAAATTATATCACTTTTATCAGTAACCAAGATTTCAAGTTTCTCCTACAAACCACATACAGCCTTATGCAATGAAGTTTTGGAAAAAAGAACTCCAGTGTACTTGCATTTTAATCTCATGTACTTTTCCAGCTATGTTTGCTCTGATGGGGAAAAGTGGTCTCATTCACTGGGAAAGAATGAGTCTCGACAAGTTTCAGAAGCAAACCTCCCCAGGGATTCCACCCCCACCTTCCTAGTGGGAGAATATGGCTGTAGATGTTTCTCCTGATAGTTCCCGCAAAAATGTGTGTTGTGGTCAAAGCTCAGAGATGCCAGTGTAAGTCTCAATGTAGCCACCTCCTGACTCAGAATCCATTCTGGGATGTCTTTATTTTGAACTTTAGTAACTGGAGACACAAATCTGTTTTCAATTTTAATTAATTATGTGGGAGAAAATGGCTGTGTGACTGAAAGAAGTCATAGCACAGAATGTCCCTGGTGGTACCCAGCCGCAGTGTGGAAAGTCTGCCCTATTATGTGTGACCAGGAATTCATCTATGTGCTATGCACTATTTTATCCTCCTGTTATGCTTTTAATCATGTGTATGTGTGTATGTATGTGTATGTGTGTGTATGTGTATGTGTGTGTGGAGAGAGAGACAGACAGAGAAAAAATAAGAGAGGAAAAGAGAAACAAAGAATCAGAGAGGCTAGGAATCAAACCCAAGGCCCCTGTGTACTAGTCAAGTGCTCTAACCACTGAGTTACGTCCCCTTTCCCTCTCCCCCTTTGTCTCTCCCCCTCCCCCGCACTGTGTACCTAGAGAGAATTCCAATGACATGTTGTCTTTCAGGCTTTTTACCCTTTGTAATAATTAGTGGAATTCATTCATTTTTTGCCTGAAATGCACAATGGTCATTGTATAGGTGATCAGAACATATTTACTGAGCAATTATTCAAGTGTTATTTGCTAGGGATTGGCTGGTGAGTGAAAATAGGTATAGTATAGTATTTTATTGTATTGCACTGTATTGTATTGTATTGTGCAGTGGGTAAATGAACTGTCTTGGCTCTAAATAATTGAAGAATAAACTGTATAATGGATTAAACAAATAGATATTGTTATAGCACTCAGTAAGAAACTTTGGATAGGATAGAGTGGTCCCAGGGTTGACTAATTCACCAATACCATAAGAATCTTCATACCAGCCTTTTCTTTCTTGCTTGCTTTCTTTCTTTCCTGCTTTCTTCCTTCCTTCCTTCCTTCCTTCCTTCCTTCCTTCCTTTCTTTCTTTCTTTCTGTCTTTCTTTCTTTCTTTCTTTCTTTCTTTCTTTCTTTCTTTCTTTCTTTCTTTCTTTCTTTCTTTCTTTCTTTCTTTCTTCCTTTCTTCCTTTCTTGTTGTTTGTGATTCCTGATCTCTGGGCCTGGGCCCTGTCCCTCAGCTCTTCAGCTCAAGGCTAGCACTCTACCACTTGAGCCACAGCACCACTTCCGGCACTTATGTGGTGCTGAGGAATTGAACCCAGGGCCTCATGCATGCAAGGGAAGCACTCTACCACTGAGCCACCTTCCCAGCCCCTAGCTTTTTCTTAAATTATTACTGCCCTCATCATTGCAAAGTGGCTACAAGAGCCTTAAGCAGCACATTTTCAACCATATTTAAATGAAACTAAATATATGCATATAGTCAAAAGGAATGTCTTGGCTCTCCTTGGGTCTCTGTGCCTTTCTGCAGATAATTTCTTTCCTAGAAACTCTCTCTTGATTCTCATTCTCTAGCAAATTTGTCCTCAAGTTATAAGAGGCCAAACTGTACCACAGTCTATTCCTAAACCAACCTATAACAAAGCAAATTAAATGGTCATAATTGGCTTTGGCAAGTTGAATTTTGCTTCCTGGGGTTAAGAAAGAGCTCAGCCTTTCCTGAAGCACACAGAAACACAGTCCCATCCAGAAGCATCATTTGGTCCCATAGGAGGGAGAAAAGAAAGCTGTTGGATGACAAGCCAGTAGCTTCTGAATAAGGTGGGACTTGCAAATGCCATAGGAAGCATGGAAAGTCTCCCAGGCCCTTGTGATCTCACAGAGCCAGTGAGACTGGAGTTGTAGCATCAGCATTGCTACTTAGTAGGCAAGTAGCAATGTAGTAGGTAAGTAAGGGTTTGGTATGTCAATTTCCACATAGTTCAGAGTACCTAGAGCTATGGTTCAAGTGGTAGATCAACAGCCTTTAGCATAAAGAGAAAAAAAAGCTAAGCAAGAATGTAAGGCCCTGAGTTCAAGCCCCAGTACCAGCACCAAAAAAAAAAAAAAATCCACATATGCAAAATTGAAAAATCCACATGTGCAAAATTGAAAAATCTACATGGACAAAAAAATCCACATATGCAAACTTGGAAATTATCAAGAGGCTCTGAGGGTCAACTGTATTAATGATGCAAAATACACAGCATAGGACCTACTCAATAAATGCCTTTGGGTTACTGACAGTCTAGATAATTAGATAGCTGACAAGTTTACCAGTTCAGATTCTGATCAGCCAGTACTATGATATGACGATGCATAAAGGCTTCCTGGAGGAGTTGACATTTCCTAGTTGCAAGCTAAGCACCAAGACCACCAGAATGGTTTAGTTAAATCCAATGAGTAATTTCCAGTTTTGTCCTAAATTATACCGTTCCTCTTGGCAGTTCTTCCTCTTTTCAAACTTACTGTGTCCTGCGTTCCAGAGTTCTCTTGGTTTACCTCCTAACCCTTCTAACAGCTTCTTTTCCAACTCTGCTACTTTTCTTCCTCTCTTTGTCTTCTTTTTCTTCCTTCTGTTGTGTGAGGTCAGTTTTGGGCAAAGAGCTAATCAGGCAGCAGAGCTAGTGATGCGAGAATTTGAGCACAAGAAATCACAGGTGGCAGCCTTGAGGTAGAGAAGGTAATAGGGAGGTTGAAGTACTTACTCTGAGGACCAGTTGAGTCAGTGTGCTTGGTGCCTGTCAAGGAGGAGGAGACAGTGCACAAGATAAGGTCAAAGGACCAAATAGGCCCAAGTGGTTGGGGGGGGAGGGGAAGAAGGGAGGGCAAGCTGCAACCCAGAGTTGATGGTTCCTTTGACTTGTGTTGGGGCATAAAGAAAGGGTAGTTGACATAGGTTTTTTGGGGGGCACGCTCAGAGCAGTTCTACAGGAGGAGGAATCTGTCAATAGTACGCAAAATGGCTGGCAGAGGAAAGAGAAGCTCTTCTGCAATGTCCATGTTTGGCAGCTAAGGAGGGCCAAGCTGGGGAAGTCAGAAGCCACCCTCTCAGCAAGCCTACTGGGAAGCCAGATGCAAACTCAAATCATTCCCATCACTCGTTTAGTCTTCCCCAAGATTCGATCACAATGCTTATTGAAAACAGCAGTTTCTAGTGGTTCAAGGCATTTCTGTCCATCTAGTTGTTAATATACAACTGTTGATGGTGGGTTTTTTGCATTATTTTTTAAAATTCAAGGGCTAAGCACATCTCCATCTCCTTCCACCAAAACAAATGATGCTGCTGGTCAGTTTTTGATTACTAATACAACTCTCCTTACCTTTCACATATTAAAAAAAAATCTTCTGAATTCCCGAAATGTCAGGATGAATTCACCTTAAAACTACCTACTTCTAAGGTCAGGGTATCTCCTAAGGGTATGAGAGGGACTGTTCCTTGACAAGATTGGATGCCAAAGCTACCTGTAAAACTTAAGATAACCTGAGGTAAGGTGTCAACCCTCATTTGTATTTTAATGTAAATAAGTTTCAGATCCTTCTTTTGAGAAGATTTTGGCTGGGAAACAATGGCTATTTGGGTTCCACAGTGAAGGGTAAAGGGAACAGAGTGGGGAAGGGATGGTTACCTTCATACATTTGCCCAGGGCCAACAAAGTGACTCCCACCCTGAATGAAGAAGAAAAGTGGTTGGGTATTGCAAACAAGTTTAGCTGAATTAGGGAAGGGAAGGGGAACAACAAAGTAGTTAGACAAAAGACAAAGGCAAACCCAGGCAATGGCAATATACACAAGACTATATGTTGGAAATGAACTGTACAACTTGGGCAGGGGGATGGAGGGAGGAAGAGGGAAAAAAGTGAGGGAGGGGTTAACAAGTTCAACAAGAACTGTACTCATTATCTGATGTATGTAACTGTAACACCTCTGTACATCACCTTGACGATGAAATTAAATTTAAAAAGCCCTAACCACCCCCACCCCCACCCCACCCCCACCCCTGGGGAAAAAACACACAACTGCATTATCTGTTCTTGAATAGATTCTTCTTCTTCTTCTTATTGTTGTGAAACTACCATACAGAGGGGTTACAATTACATGGGCAAGATATTGAATAGATTCTAACATAAGCTTTACAATGGCATGACTGTCTTAAAGGATGTATTTCTTTAAAAGGGAAATTTTGACTTGATTTTTTTTTTTTTTTGGTCAGTTGTGGGGCTTGAACTCTGGGCCTGGGCGCTGTCCCTGAGCTCTTCAGCTCAAGGCAAACGCTCTACCACTTGAGCCATAGCATCACTTCTGGTTTTCTAGTGGTTTATTGGAGATAAGAGTCTCACGGACTTTCTTGCCTGGGCTGACTTTGAACCGTTAGCCTCAGATCTTAGCCTCCTGAGTAGCTAGGATTACAGGCGTGAGCTGCAGTGCCTGGCTTGACCTGAAAAAATTTTTAAACCACATTTCCCTAGTAGCTAATACACATTTCCCTAGTAGCTTCTGGGCTGTGTCCTGCCATCTTTAGACTAGAGAAGCTTTGTGAGGTCCCAAGAAACTACTAGGCATGGCAGGAAGAATTGTGCACTTCAGATCCAATTTCTTAGAAACAAGGAAGTGAAGGAAGGAAGGAAAAAAGGAAGCAAAAAGGAAGGAATGAAGAAAAGAAGGTAAGGAAGGAAGAAAAGAAGAAAAGGAAGGAAGCTTATCACTATTGAGTACCAACTGTTGGTCTAGTTCTGCTTGGCATCTCTTACATCGGGATCTCAAATTCTCCTCTAGTTCTCCTTGGAATCTCCCAGATTGTGGATGGATTCTTAGAGCGAGAATACCTCCTGCCAAGTCATTTGTGAATGGTAGTATTGTCAAATACCTATCACTGAAAAAGTTAAAAAGCTTGGTAGATTAGATAGAGAGTAGAAGATGTTGCTGGCCTGGCATGCAGAGACCAGACTTCATTCCTCTCATAATTATGGGACTGGCCTAATCTAAATCAACCACAGCATCCTGACTGCCAGGTTGCAAAGATTATTAATAAACAAACCATGTGAGCTTCATTGGACCAATCAAATACCTTCTCTTAACCTGAATGGGCAAAAGAGGTATTTTTATACTCTGATTACAGAACTGTGAAGCTTTAAATTCAGACCTTGTTGAAAAGCTTATCCTCTTGACTGGAATTATGTTGGCTTGAAAGAATGAAAATAGTTTATATAGAGAGAGAAGAGGTAAAAAGAATGTTCTGATTTGATTATATAAGCTGAGAGTTAGTTCCTATTTCTTTCTTTGTCTCTTATTTTAGCTAGTTTTTAGTGAGAGCTTTAATCACTTATAATCTTGGTAGTGCTAATAATTACAGGTTTACAATCTAGACTTCAGTGAGAAGAGTCAAAGACAGAAGAGAGATTTTTTTTTGGGGGGGGGCGGTCCAGTTGTGGGGCCTGAACTCTGGGCCTGGGTGCTGTCCCTCAGCTCTTCAGCTCAAGGCTAGCGCTCTACCACTTGAGCCAGAGCGCCACTTCTGGCTTTTTTATTTTTTTGCTTATGTGGTGCTGAGGAATCGAACTCAGGGCCTCGAGCATGCAAAGCAAGTGGTCTACCACTGAGCCACCTTCCCAGCCCAAGAGAGATCTTTTGTTGATAATTATATAGAATATGAAGCTAGGTAATCGAGCATATCAAAAGAAAGAACAAAGGAAAGAAAGAAAAAAGAAAGAAAGAAAGAAACAAAAAGAAAAAAGGAAAAAAGGAAATGAAAGAAGAAAGAGAAAAAGAAGAGAGATAAAGAAAAAGAGTTAAAGAGAGAAAGAAAAAGAATGTCCTTAGATTGTTTAGATCTAAGCACTAGGGAAGAATTCCTACGGAAATTGGGGGAAAATGCCTCAAGTTGGGAAAAGGCTTCAAATATTTGAAGGAAAATCTGTGCACTGAAATGTATCAGAAGACAAAGATGGTTTAAGAAGGTGGCAGTCAATTGGGACAAGTACAATTATATAACTGACAACATAGACGTCATTGTTGCCTTTAGCATAAATAATTTCAGCTAAGTAGAAGTATCAGAGTAACTCAGAGTGAGGATGTAAAGACTGAGTAGGAAAACAACCCTTTGGGAATTCTAGCAATAAAAGGAGAAAATAGAGAAAGTCTGTAGCTCGTGAAGGAGATCATGAAATGATAGCATTTCTGGTTTGGTTTCTTTCTGGGAGGAAAGGGTGGATATCCTAGGGATAGGTTTCCCTATAAGGACAATTTTGAGCTGAGTCTTGAATATGAGTTCAGTTTTGCCAACAAATGAAGGCAAAGAGGGCTGGGAAGGTGGCTCAGTGGTAGAGCGCTTGCCTTGCATGCCTGAGGCCCTGGGTGCAATTCCTCAGCACCACATAAGCAAAAAGAAAAAAGCCGGAAGTGGCGCTATGGCTCCAGTGGTAGAATGCTAGCCTTGAGCTGAAGAGCTGAGGGACAGTGGCCAGGCCCAGAGTTCAGGCCCCACGACCAGACCCAAAAAACAAAAACAAAAACAAAATAAAAAACAAAATAAAAAACAAATGAAGGCAAAGAATGATCTAAGTAAAAGCAATAGTATGTTTGGAAGATTGTCACTGACTGCTAACAGTTGATCTGTCTTGATTGTTTTCCTAGATTAATAATAATACTCTCCAAAGTCAATAATTCATGAAAGCCATTTCCTGACTTTTGCTTTCCTTATATCTGTTAAGAAGCACCTAGAAGGAGCTTGGGGGAGGGAATCAATCATAAACTATCTTTGAGGTCTACCGAGTTTTTCTATCATAAAAGTTCATGTGAATTTTATTCTTTAATATTTGATATGGTTTTATAGCCAAGGTGCTTTAGTGGTGCTTCAGGAAGACAGGCCAGCTTCACCTTTTAGAAGAAAATAGGTCCTGGCTGCTTCCTGCAGAAACTCAGAGCAAGGATGAAAGTCTACCTGGCACCTGTTCCCCTGTGTCTGGTTCTCTTCACTCACCCATTCACAGCTGGCTTCCCAGAGGCAGGTCTGAACAGCACATCTCTGCAGAATCGAGACATGGTAGATAGAAGCTGGAGACAGGAAGGAGAGAGTTTGAGGAGTAACTTCACTGAATTAGTCCATCTTTACAAGTGAGAGCGTCTAAGGGAAATTTAATTATATTATGAGCCCTAGCATCTTAGCGTCTCAATATTATTTATATGTACTTGGCTCCATGAATTCTTTTGAAAAGATAAGAGGTATTTAAAAAACAAAAAATGTTTGAAATTAAAAAAATACCACACAGATTAATTGTGGCAAAAGACTGGCAAAATGTTCCAGAATTGACAAAAAAAAAAAAAAACAAGTTATTTTCGGACAGTCTTGCTCTAAAACATGTCAGCTTCCCTATGAATGAGTTCATTGCAAACTACCCTAGCCTAGTCCTTTTGGGAAAAGAAAATCTCCATTTTCCTTTTTTACTATGTAATAAAACAAAATGAGCAGTCTCCTAGTGCCCTTTTGGGGCAATTGAAAGCTCTTTTTCTGTCTGCTTCTATCTACATGTTTGCCTTTATATGAGCCCTTGGCTCTACTTTTGCAACCTGAAGACATTAATTGAAATAGTTCTTTCCACCATTCATTTAATATTTTAGTTGTGCCCATTTTTAGCCTATGAGCTCACCCTTATGATTCATTAGATTTCCTACTCTCCAACTACGCTAATTTTTTTCTTTGTGAAAAAGCAGAGGATTACCACTTTATAAGGCATTGGAAATGGAGAAAGATTAAGCCACCGGCTGTTACAGAGATCTGTCTTTGCGATAAGAGATCTGCAAGTGATTAGAAGAGCTCACCTAGTTAGTCTTAAAATGGAATTAGCCTAGATGGTGCCAATAGGAATTAAGGGACGACACGGTCCCAGGGCAAACACAATACTTGCCTTTTGGATGCTCTTAATCTCAGGGCAAATGAAGGAAATAGGGCTTTTGGAGCCCTAGCTAGCTACACATTCCCTAGTGATTACAGTACAACACACTAGTGACTCAAAATGACTGTTTATCAGATACTAGAAATGTCCTCTAAATCATTAAAGGATTATAAACTCTGCTTGAAGTACCTTGTCATTGAAAATAACAGGAGTTATAAAGTCATTTAAACATATTTCTGAAATTCCAACCACTGAGATTTTTAATAATCTTTCTATATGACATGACTTTGTCTCTCTCTCTCTCTCTCTCTCTCTCTCTCTCTCTCTCTCTCTCTCTCTCTCACACACACACACACACACACACACACACACACACACACACCTTTGTAAAGAAAGACCAATCTATTTCTTCTAGAAAGCATGACTTGGATAGAAAAGTGATTCTACTTTGGTTCTGGATCTTCTTTATCCATCTTGAACAAATTTTAGGACCATTTTCTAGAAGAAAATAGGCATCATTAGGATACTTGTTTCTTTGTGTCTAATAGCCTAGAATTTGGTTCCAGAGTTGAAGCAAATTCTTAAGTTTGAATCCTTTATATGATTATGTGACTTTTCATCATTCAAAATGCTTCAATATGGATGAAGCTTCTCAAAGATTTTGACATGGAGTGGTGTGGGTAACCTGGGCTGCTGTGCATGCTAATGAAGAAAGATTCTCTAATGGTGGAAACGAAACTTAAGTCTTGACTTTGCAGAATGCAACAGCCATGCATAGATGATCTTGTCCTCTGGTCTTGTCCTATTCTGGAAAAAAACATAATTCCTTCAAAGAAGAGCTTTCAAACTTTGAAACACCATTTCTGCAAATGTGAGTGGAATATAGAGCGTAACTGAGGGAATCTATAACCATTCCTGAAGCTCCATCTTGAGGGGATGACCCAATTTATATCAATATGGGAAAATTCAAATTGCTGCCATCAAGATGTCTGTATGTGAGAAAATGGAACTAGAAAAGTTGAGGGAATGGGTGAGGTAAAGAGAGAGGGAGCGCTTTGAGATAGGTGGCATTAATCAAGATGCATCGTGCTGATGAACAGACATGTTGAATTGGACAAGCAAAGATAATTTAAAAAATAAAATAAGCATAAATAATTAATTAATTTACTATGCCTGTAATCCTGTCTACTTAGGAGGCTGAGATCTGAGGATGACCAAAAGTCTATGAGAATCTTATTTTTAATTAACCACCAAAAAGCCAGAAGTGGAGTTGTGGCTCAATTGGTAGAGTACTAACCTTGAGCATAAAAGCTCAGGGACAGTATCCAGATTCTGAGTTCAAGCCCCAGGATGAAAAAAAAGTCTGTGTTTGTATCTGTCAACCATTCCTTGGCTTTCTTGTTGCGTGTTACAGATATGACTCTTGAGGCTGAGTAAGTGTAAAACTTATCTCTATCATAATTTCCATGTTGTCTTCTATATTTTTTCCTTGTGATATCCTTACTTGGTTTGGGATAAACTAATCCCATCATTTTTGTTCTTTGGGGAAGTTGTGCAGGACTAGTATTCACCAGGAAGCTACTTGGATCTACTTGTCCTTTTGGAAATAAATTTTAGTACTACATGTGTGAAGAAAAAGAAGTATAATGTTAGTTGTCCAGTTGTCTCTAGGAAGTTACTGTTTGTCTAATAATTGCTAAGGATCACAAGGTTTCTTTTTGGGGTAATGAAAATGTTCTATTATTAGACTCTGATGATAGTTGCACAACCATGTGAATATATTTAAAACCACTGAAATTGTTCACTATAAATAGCCTATCTTTTCTGGTTGTGTATCTGGTCTATGGCTTGTATCTTTTTTTTTTGCTTATTCATATTGTATCTGTTCTTGTTTGAAACAGGAAAGGGTACATAAAGCATTTAGTTACTAAGAGAACTTCGATGCCTCTTTACAATGAGTCTTATTTAAGTGCAATTTGTAAATTGCTCTAAAATTTCTTTGAGACCAATTGAAACAAACCATTTTCTTCTTTCTTTTTTCTTTCCAATTTGTGAAAGTTATTGATTCATCAAATCCAATAAAATTAAATTTAGTAGTTAATATTTCACCATTTCCATAAATGATAATTACATAGCAGAAAAATGAAAACAATTCTATTCCCAAACAGATAAAATTAGTCATTACCTCTGGACTTTATTTTTTTTTTTTGTCAGCTGTGGGAGCTAAACTCTGGGCCTGGGCGCTGTCCCTCAGCTCTTCAGCTCAAGGCTAGCACCCTACCACTTGAGCCACAGCACCACTTCCAGCTTTTTTCTGCTTATGTAGTATTGAGGAATTGAACCCAGGGCCTCATGCATGCAAAGGCAAGCACTCTACCATTGAGCCAACTTCCTAGCTCCTACCTCTTAATTATTCCTGAAGACCCAGCCCAACAACCTCTCTATCTAACACTTTAGGTAAATCATTTTCTTTATTGGAATGTCAGAGTAGGAAGTTGCTGTGTTTTCCTCCTGACAATATAAACACCTATCCATACAAATACCTTCACAAGCCATGAGGATGCCAGGTGAGACATTCTAGGGTCTATGTGTAGCACAGAAATAAAATAGGACATATGAAAGTATATTTAAATATATTGTCTCAAGTATACGCAGGAAGATTTACAACAGTGTAACTTCTTTCAACAAAAACAAACTCATAGTTTACCAAAATGACTATCAGGAAGCTGAAATGTGTTGTTGGGAGGAGGAGATTTGAGGAGGGAGGGGACAGATGACTAGAGAGAGAAAGAGTGGGTGAATATAGTCCTAATAGTTAGTGTACATATGTGAAAATAGAACCAGGTACATTATGATGGGAGGGTTGAGGTTGCGCATGATGAAGGAAAATGACCAAGATGCCTTGTACTCACGAACTAACGTGGAATTGAAACCCTTTTGTACAACTATTTGAAGTTAATAAAAATAATTAAAAGTAAATAATTTTTTTAAAAAGTCAATTAAAATGTAAAAAGAAAAGAAGGGACATTTTGAGAGGGTGGGAAGGACAGTTTTATCTTACCTGTATCATCCTTCTCCAAACCTCAGGCAGCACACAGTAGAAGAGAAGGAAAGTGGGGAGGAACATGTATTTGCCTGGGATCCCAACAGTGGGTTTTGACCAGTAAAACTCAGAAATGGGCATGTCCCCACAGCCTCAGACTTTAAGCTGGTACCTGAGAATTGAGCCTCTAAACACACTCCAGTTCTTGGACAGTGATTACAATCTCAAGTCCCAAGCTTATGTAATCAACTTGATCAACTCTCTTCCAACACTAAGTCAATTCCAGCAGCCCCAGGCTTTTAACCAGCTGTAGAACTGGTGACAGCCACTCTTGGCTTGGGCCTATCCCAGAGCTAGATCAACACCCACAGACATCATTTCCAGGGTTTCCCCAAGGCCAGGCTAGCATGGTAGCCCCTAATATTAGGCTGGCCCCTATGATCCTGAGTTTTCTGCATCCTTTAGAGGCAGGCTGGAAAACCCAGTCCTGGTGATCAGATTGGAAACCACATACTCAGACCCCGGAGGGAACTATGGGGTTATATGTTCTAGGCCCACACAGTTCTAGGACAGTCCAGGTCCCATAAGAACACAGAACCAGACATATGCTTAACATATGTGAACACCCATATGCCAGCACCCATGGGCACAGTCTCAAACATGCCCACTGCCAATGTCCCTGGATTCCAGTGGGCTCAGGCTCCAGACCAGGTTCTATAAACCTAGCACCCACCATGACCTCAGAAGAAATACTAAAGTAAGTTCTCCAAGCTGCAAAGAAAGGATGGTAGTTAGGGACAGAAAAACGCACAACAGCTAAAGTGAAGTATACTGTTAAACTCAGAATACATTAGTGGTAAATGTACATAAATGGTAAATCACAAATCTTCAGTATGAAGGTTTAAAGACAAAGTAATAATAGGAATAATAATTTATTAAGCAACATTCACTATACAAAGATTTAAATTGTGACATCCCAAACACAATATTAGAAAGAGGAGTGTAAAAATCATGAAAGCATTCTACATGATTTAAATTGTTACCAGCTTAAAGTAGCTTATTAGAGCTATATGATATTTTATGTAAGCCTTATGGCCATCACAAGATAAAAATTAAGTCAAGCATAGTGCTAGATTAAAAACCACCTAATCACAAAAGAAGACAGAAAGGGAAGAAGAAAGGAGCAAACAATCCACAAACAAGCCAGAAAATAATGAAAACAAACCAACAAATTCTGCATTAGTAAATCCTTATATATCAATAATCACTTAAAATATAAATGGATTGAATGACATAGAGTAGTTAAATGCATTTTAAAAAAACACAGTAAGACTCAGATACATATTCTTTTAAGAGAATCCCTTCACTAATCAGAGCATACATACACTGAAAGTGAAAAGATAGAGTTATTTCATGATGATGGGAAACTAAAACACAGCAGAGGCAGCTGTATTTACATAAAATAGATTTATAGGTCAAAAAACCATTTTATTTGTACTTCCTTAATCACTTGAAAAATTAGACATACTATGTAAGCCAGACATGCATTTTAATATTTTCTATCAGCTACACTAAAAACACAAAAGGAAACAGGTACAATTAACTGTAAGATTCTTTTTATTTAACCCAACATTGCCTACATACTATCATTTCAAAATGGTATTAAGATACTTTTAAGTCAACGTATAGGCTTATTTCATCTTACAGGATATGTCAGTTTGGAGTACTCATATTTCAAATGGTTAGTAGTCACATATGGCACTAATTTCTCTGTTGGGCAATGCTAATTTAGGGCTTTCACAAATCAATAATCACTTTTACTGTGTTAGAACTGATTGGATAATTTTGTTCCAATAATTTCATTAAGCAACTAAAACACACCGAGAAAAAAAGACAATGGTAGTCTATATTCTAATTATAATGTTGCTATATTTAGATACATCGTCTTAGCTTCTCTTTTTGAGTTGTGGAAAATCATGAAAAGTCATGTATGTGTACATTTACAATAAAAATATGACCACTTATATTATCCTATTCCAGAGAACTGGCTTCTTCAGAATTCTTCTTTAAAGTTCTGGTTTCTCCCAAGAGACAGATGATGATTTCATTCATTACCTAAGAAATTAATTATTGAAACTTCATATACTACCAAAATGATTTAAGTTACTGGAAAAAGGCTGGAAGGGAGTCAGAAGTGCAAAATATGATTGAATTTTATAGTTTCGTATGAAGTTATTTTTTAGTTTAGATTAACTTTCCACTTCTCCTAAACAAAAGGCTCTTTGGTTTTCCGGAGAGTTCTAACAGTGGTTTTGACAGACTGCAATCTGATGCCCTGGCTATCTCAGGAAGTTAGATAAGATCTGTTTAGATGCAAGAACTCCTAGTCTTCTATCCAAGTATTAACCAATTTTGCTACTTCTGGGAAAAGCATTCCTTTTGATGTACATTGTGCTGCCATTAAATCACTTGTTTTCCAGAGCACAGGACTACCTTGTCTGTAGAACTCTCACACTGCTTTCCTAAACTGCTTATTTAGACAGCTTAGAAACACTGATAGTTCATCAGTCTCCTGATTTTGTGGCCAATCCTTAGGCATGCTAATTTGTCACATCTTTGGAAACTCATTGCTTCATTGGTTGTGGTCTCCGCTGGTAATTCCCAATCATGTCTAATTTAATGAAAACAATACCAGCAATCACCTTGGTACATACCCCTTTCCTTGTGGGAATATCCAAATAGTTTCCAGATTGGTGGTGGTCAGTTTTCAAAACCTCCTCGTGAAGAAAGAAGGGAAGGGATTTCAATTCCAATTAAGGTAGGAGAATTAAGGCTCATTGGAACAAATCAGTACCCAGCATCATCCAGTCCATCTGACTATGTTTTTCCAATAAGCGGAAATGCACCCACGTGGCATGGGCTCCTCTGATGTTGTCTGCAGGAGCCATCACGCTGTCATCACAGGTGGCTGCGACAAGATCCAGGAGTTTAGATATTGTTTTGGACATGATGAGAAACATTTTTATGTTCTGTCATCAGAAATGCATCGTTTTCTTGTACATTGTACTGTCCTACCACTGGCTCTTGTTTATGATTTATTCTTTTCTTTATGACACTTGCTGTGGTCTGCCTGGATGCTGAACATTTCTCAAAGGCTCATGCAGGCTTGGTCCCCACAGTTGTTCTATTAGGAGATGGAAGAGCCTGTCTCCCAATAGACCCCCATGGGGTGGAGCCTAGTGAGAAGGCTTTATATCACTGGGTATGACTCAAAGGGGATTGCGGGACCTGGATCCTTCTTCCTTTTTTCTTTCTGGCCATGAGGTGGGCAGTTTGCACATGGTTTCCATTCTTACTATCTAACATACCCAGCAGAAACCTATAAGCAGCAAGTCTTCTTGGTCATGATTGGAGCCTCCAGACCATGAAACCATGAAAAGGTTTTCTTGTTATGAGTTAATTCCCTCAAGTGTTTTATGATAGTGACAGGACACAGATGAATATAACACTTGGCACTTTGTATTTTCACTCCATCTACCAGCATGTAATCGTCATGAAAGCCATGATTTGTTTAGTACATTTGTGTTTCTATACGTGGCACTTAATGGAACCCCAACAAATATTTATTAATGAAAGAAATAATTTACATGTAAGAACCTCATCTTCTTTCAAACAATTAAGTAGAGTTAAAGAAATGTAGATGAACATCAGGGTCTTATAGTTGTAGAATCTTGTAGATGTAAGATCTTGAGTAAATTGTTCACCCTCTCTGTTTTTTAGTTTTTGGGTTTTTTTTTTTTTTTTTTGGTTCTTAAGGTTGAAATAGAGTAATAAAAATAAACCCTATAGGCTGAGGGTTAGATTATTTCTGTCAAATACTCAACTGAGTATTGGCAGTTGAAAAGGGATTTTGAAAAATGACTTTACTCTCCCAGTGGCTCCTTATCAGGAGAGTTAGGGCTCAGAGCCCTCTCTTTAATCAAAAAGGTTGAAGATCAGGCTAAGTCACATTCTCTCAAAAGCCATTCACAAAATTCTGGGGGTCTGGGCATGCATTCTGGGACTTGGAGGGCAGTAGGTTCCCAGCAAATCTAAACAGTCTTCAAGACTACTTTACAGCTGGGTGTGGTGGCTCATGCCTGTAATCTTAGCTACTCTGGAGGCTGAGATCTGAGGATTGCAGTTCAAAGCCAGCCCAGGCAGGAAAGTCCAAGAGACTCTTATCTCCAATAAACCACCAGAAAACCGGAAGTGGCTCTGTGGCTCAGGTGGTAGAGAGTTAGTCTTGAGCTGAAGAACTGAGGGACAGCACCCAGGCCCAGAGTTCAAGCGCCATGAACAATCCCAACCTTCCCTCCCCACCCCCACCAAAAAAAGACTACCTTGCTCCATAAACAGGGACCATAGAGGTGCTTCATAATACAGTTCAACTAGGGTATTTTTCTGAGGTGGGGTGTGGGAGCAAGCTCCTGACATTCCACAGCATATAGTTTCAACAGAAGGGGAAAAGATGTTGGTTGAGGATGTTGTATTTTAGGATACTGTATTTGTCAAGTTGGTGCTGCTTTTCCCTTATTTAGTCAGAGTGGGAAGTTGGAGGGGCAACTGTGTTCTTAACCCCCTGATTACTAGCTCTTTCCCCTTCTTAGTGTTAGAGTAGCAGCTCAGTGTGAAAACGGCTGATTAGCTCAGTCTAGACCCTGGACTACAGAAACAAAAAGAGATACTAGCTTATTCTGGTTTCTCTTCCCTAAGTGTTTTTGGAAGAAGCATTCTGAAAGCAAGTGAGTGTTAAGTGTAGACTCTTATCAGCTTCTTGGAGTGGTGATGGAAAATTTTAGCAGTTATTTTTTTTTAAGTTAATGGCATTTGAGAAACCCAATACTGAGGCGATAAGCATTCCTCACACCTCAAGGAGTTAGGTGTGAATTTGAGGTATGTAGAACACCTCAAACAAGTTAGTGATATAATGCCATAAAGGAGGCAAAGATATGAACACCTTTTAAGTTGCTTGGGGTTTCAGACATGTAAGATATTTCCATCATTACTAATACCTAATCTTTTAGATTAAAGAGAGGGTAAACAGATTTCAAGAACAAGGTATGCAAATAAAGATTACTTTTGAAATACACATGTACATGCAGGCCTGCATTTGTACACACACACACACACACACACACACACACACATGCACACATGTCCTCACTTTTCCTTTGGATTCTGGACAGAAAGCTTGAAACTATGGGGAGCTCTGTGGCCACGAATTGCTTTCCCAGGCCTGGCCTCTGTTGCTTCCTCCTTCAAGAATGTTTGGCATGTCCCCCCTTCCTTCCCTCCCCTCCCAACTCTCCCACCTACCCAAATCCTGCTTATTCTGGGCTCCTATTCTAAAGTCTAGATGAAAATCCCTTCCAAAGCATTGCACACTGACCTACATTCTACTTTCTCTCTGTGATATGTTCATGCTCCCCTGTTTTTATCATTGGAAGTTATGATTGGAAGAGTAAACGAATCCCCTTCACTTTATTCTACCCACTGTCCCTGCCTCCAAAAGTGTGTTGCTCTTGCCCAGAAAGGTTAAAATCCTGACTTCTACCTCAAAAGCAAAGAACATTTTTGAAATGCCTCAGCAGACAGAAAAGCAGCTTCCAGAGCTTGGTTAATGTAGCCATCTATGATTGAGAGTCCTGACTGACCCTGAGTTTCCCCAATTGACCCTTAGTGTCATTAATCTCATCGCGTGGTATCTTTTATCTTATCTTTGTGGTGCTGAGGTTTGAACTCTGGGCCTTATACTTGCTAAGTAGACACTCTACAACTTGAGCCAGGCTTCTAGCCCCCCTTGCTTTATTTACTTTTCAGATAGCTCCTCTTATTTTTTGCCTAGGCTGGCCTAGGACTATAACCCTCACATCTAACCTTCTAAGTAACTAGGATTCCACACATGCTCCACCAGACCCTGCCTAATCATGACTATACTAATTTAAGGAACCAGGAATCTAGGAGCCAGAATTCAGCCTAGAGACTGTCAGAGGCTGACTAGAATTACAGGATGGGTTTGAAGAAGGGGTGGGTGACAAGAACACATTTTTTTATTACGTTAATATAATACAGGAATTCCTTGGAAGACAATAATACCATATTCATGTGGCCTAGAATATGCTATGTTAAGTAAACATGCTTATTTTTGATAGTAATATATGTCACATAGTTTCAAAAATAAATAACTTTTTTTGGAAGGTACATGTGTATTTGTAAGTGCACCAACATCCCCCCCCACACACACACACTTATTTGTCTGTAAGATACCAAGCCGGTTCCTTTTCTGCAGCCCATGCTGATAGGGAGGTCTCCAAAGAGATTTTACTTCAGAGTCTCTCTGAGATCCCTTTCAGAGAAGTTCATGGAGCAGTACTCAATGTCAGTTACTCATCTGTGTGAAGGAAATTAGCTTCCTCCCTCCAGGAATCCCTGCTTTCTTTGAGGCAAGAGAACGTGACAAAAGCCAAGGCTCAGGGCTACACAGTGAAGGCAAGAAGGGAAGAAGGGCTGATTGGTCCAATTAGATGAATAATAGATTGCAACATGGAAATGAAGGCTAATTATAGAAAAAATATTTCTTCTGCCTGCAATATAAACTATCTTATTGAGCAATCTAACCTCATGTGGGTTTGTGAGTGTGTGTGTGTGTGTGTGTGTGTGTGTGTGTGTGTGTGTGTGTGTGTGTGTTGTTGCTCTTGGTCAGTTTTTTAAGTCGTCTTTAAGATCATTGAGCTTCACTGAAGTTCATGTATTTCCAAAGAGATGACAAGAGAAGATTCATCTCCCCCAGCACTCTGAACCTGCTTGGGAGAAACTGGGTGTACTTTGGGCTTTGTGTTTGTTTTGGTCTTGTCTTTGGCTTATGGAGGATTGATGCCTGAGTTTGAGAAATTAAGTGGACATGGAGAAAAGCACACAGATTTAGGACACATGTGAAGGCCTCAGAGGGAGAGGTCAGCACCAAATAAACTCATGAGATTTTTGAAACTTCAATGCCCTCTTCATAGGAGAGAGAGAAATGAGTGAGGAAGACCACATAATTTTTTTAGGAGAATTAAATGGACCCAAGGGACAGACGATGGCCTAGGATAAAGTTCTTCGAGGCTCTGAGTATGATATTTAACTTCCAATTGCCTCTGAAATATGATTTGAATCTTCCTCAGTTAATGACATTTTATTAAGAAGCCAGAAGGTCAGTGTGTTCCTGCTTTATAGATCTGGGTTGTACATGATAAGGGAACACTAGAAAAAGTCTTCCCTGGCAATTCCTGCTCAGTGGGTGGATTTACTTGTAGGAGGAAACACATGGAGGTGTCATTTTCTGAATACAATTTTTTCCTTCAACCCATTCAGAACGTAGACACTCCCTGGCCCCATTGTGGTTATGAAGTCCTGGAAAACAAAGGCATGTGCCTACCAAGTTCCAGACACCCTTTTACACACACACACACACACACACACACACACACACACACACACACACACACACACACACAGTGTTGTGAGGTCCTGCAATACAAAGATCTGTGCCTATCAGGCTCCTCACGGCCTTCCAGATCATGTTCTGACTGTGAAGAAAGGGAAGTTGGGCCCTTTTCAGACATTGCTGATATCAAGGAGTAGCCCCTAGGATTTCTGAGACCTCTTCTTCATACCTTGACATCAGAATTGGCGGTGAGCATAATAATCCCATGACTCACTATGCATAGGGAGTTAGGTGTTTTATTATTTTTCCAAAGGTTAAAATTAGGCAGGAAGGAACTCAGTGTCACTTGTCACTTTACTGGGCCTCAAGGGAAAGGAAACCCAGCTCTCCTGAGGCCCCATCTGGGTGTCTGTGAATTTCTCTCTGGCTACACCCCTCCAGGTATCCACAGTTCTGTTTCCTCCATACATGGTGAGGAATGTGACTCTACCATGTCGGAGATGATTTCACTTTTCAGCCAGCACACTCTCTCCAAGGTGGTCTGACTCCTCTGTCAGCCTTTCCTCCCATCTTCTCAGACTCTTGCACTATTCTGCCTCCTAAAAGTGATCTGGATTCCTGTCTCCTGATCTGGCTCACTGATGGTCACTAACTTGAAGGAGTTCCCCCAGCCCACCCCACCTCCACCCCCCTGTCTTGCTCTTGCATCAAATGCATGCAACCCCTTCCTGAAAACATGACTGACCATCTCCTTGATGAAAACTTCCCACCCAACTAAGTGGGGCGTACCATTTCTCAGCTTGGAAATAACTTACTGTAATTAAGAAATGTTGATCTGATTTTTTTTGACAAATATTTACTGGACACCTAGAATTTACTAAATAAACATTGTGGTAGATGTGGGAGATACGGCGATAAGGGAAACACCAAGAATAACCCTTCTGTCCTGTAGCCCCGTTGTAGACTCTTTGTAGAGCCTAACAGTTCTTTGAAACCCCAGGAAGACTTCCATAGAATTTACTGGTCTGGTTAACTAATGAATGCAATTTTTTTTTCATATAAAGTTTGAATCCAAATTGAATAAATGACCTCTTTAAATAACTGAAGCTCTGTGTGGAAAGAAGAGGAAAATATTTAGTTCACATTATAAATATCAAGTGATTGTTTTCTGCATCCAATTTAGAATTCCGGTTTTACCAAACATATCTCAGAGAAACAGCCCAGCCCCCAAACCAGACAGCAGTTGTAAACATCTTTTCTTCCTGTTTAAAGAATTCCAGAGGCTGATCTGTGAAAAACCAGCTCTCCTCTCCCTCTGGTGGGATGTAAGCTAAGTCCCAAGTGCTTTGGTGTGTTTAGTCCCTGGTGCTGCTTAGGACTGGACCAGCAGTGAGCTCAGCCCACAAATCACCATGCAAGAGGTTGAAAACAAGACAGACAGACTTGGAGCAAAGGGAACACAATTGCTCAAGGGCCCAGAATCTTAATCCTACAAGCCAACTTATGGTTAACCACATCGCCTCACTACTGAACTTGTTCTTGGGTACATATATTCTTGCTTGTACACTGCGTTTCTTTCTTTTTCTAACCAATTTCCTTCCTGCCAACATAGTTGTTGTTAAAAGATGACAAATGGCATAGATAACTGATACTTTCCAATGATTTAAGACACTGCCAAGGCTCTTGATGACTTAAAAGAAAAACAAATGACATCAACTACATCCTTCTTAATAATCATACTACTTAAAAGGAACATTGATTTTTTTTTTTGTTTATAAAAACACACTAACACAGAAATGGAAGGACAAATGGTACTCACTAGACACTATGTTGAAAAAGAACTATATAACTTGTGGGTGGGGATGGGAGGGGAAAACTGGGAGAGAGCAAGGGAAGAGGTGACATTGTTCAGAAAGAAATGTATTCTTTACTTGACTTACATAACTGTAACGCCTTTGTACATCACATTTATAATAACAATAAAAATTTAAAAATAGACTCAGAATTTTCAGCCTTTTATACTTACTCAAAGGGTAGGTTGTATTTTTTAAGGTATTGGAGTAAAGCAGGCATTGGGGTATGTGTGTGTGTAGGGGGGGTAGATTTCCTGCCTTACATTAGCATTAGAGCATAAGATTCTGGTGGGTGAGAGGTGTAACATTAGGCTAGAGAGATGGAGATAGCAGCCAATGAATGTCACGAATCACATGACAATAGAAAAGAAATTGAACAATTCTGAAATCTAATACTATGATTGCTAATTCACATGTTGGGGAAGAGCTGTGTCACCCTCTGTAGATCTGAGCTGGGCAAGTCAGTGGATTTCTAGAGAAACAGCTGTTGCATGAGACTGTCTCAGATGAATCTGTGCTTACACTATCTGTCAAATCATTATTAGATCCCTGTTAACGGATCATGAGTTTATTTGAGTTAGAGCAGTCTTGTGGTTTATGGTGAGCTAGACCATGGGCATCTGGGGGACATGCTTGTCAAGCAATTCTTCTGTATTACTTTGTATTTCTTTTTCTTTCTCCTTCTCCTCATCCTCCTCCTTCTTCTGCTCCTCCTCCTCCTTCTCTTCTTCTGCTTTTCTCTTTCTCTTTCCCTTCCTTTTCTCCTTCTTCTTTTTCTTCCTTCTCTTTTTCTTCCCTCTCTTCTTCCTCCTCCTCCTACCTTACCTTTTCCTCCATCTCTTCTTCCACCTCTTCCTATATATTGCAGAGGACTTCATATTTGAAGTAGGGTCTTTGAAAGGGAATTAAGTTTAGATGATGTCATGGGAATGGAGTGCCCATATGACTGTTCTGATCGGAAGAGGACACCAGTGTTCCTATTCTCCCTGACATATGAGCATTCAGTCATCTACAACCAGGAAGCAAGCTAAAATCTGTTTACCAGGCTAAAATCTGTTTACCCTAAACTTTGACATCCCAGGCTCCAAAAATATCTGGGACATTTTGTTTTAGCAAAACCTTTTCTTCTCATTCATGTAAAATTTCTAATATTCCATTAGCACTGTTTTATATACTCCTTTTTCATCTATTTTTCTGCCCCCAATTTATCTGTGTTATCTTCTTCTCCAATCTCATACCATTGTCTAGATAAACCCTATTACACACACATCAAAAATCAGTTCAGATGTCTTCTCTCTTCTCTTAACACACACCTTCCTTGACTTAAGATCTTCTCACCTGCATCCTGGATTTGGAGCTGGTTCTTATAATCTCATTGCTCCTGTATCAGCTGCTACCAACACCCACACTCCTCTGTTTCATGGTTTTTCATTGCTGAGTGGATTGTGATGATCTCATTGAAGGAGGTAATTTGTGTTGAACTTGTAGATTCTAGAGCTGTAGGTATTTTTTTAAGTTTATTGAATGAAATTTGTGTCAGGGAAACTCTTGGGTTTCAAAGCTTAAGTCATTAACATAGAGTTTATGTATAGGGAAGGAACAGGGGGAAGATGTGTCAGGCAAGGGCTTAGAGTTTAGTATGGTACCCAAATGCTTCTGGAATGGTCAACAAAAAGGCAATGAAGTAACCAAGTGTTTCAGAGTAGAATTGGGTGGTAGAGGAGGAGATGAAGTCAGAGGGCTTTAGTGTATCTTTCCATTAGAACAACAATTCTCATGCAGGCTATATTATGTCCCTCACAAAAGACAGACATTCTAATTCCAAATACTTGTGAACATGTCCTTGTTAAGAAAGTCGTTGTAGATGGTCAAGTTAAGATGGAATCATCAGGATAGGTCTTTGTCCAATAAGCCAGTGGTCCCTACAAAATAGGGAAAATTTTGATACAGAGATAGGCACATACACCCAGTTCTACTCTGAAACACTTGGGTACTTCGTTGCCTTTTTGTTGACCATTCCAGAAGCATTTGGGTACCATACTAAACTCTAAGCCCTTGCCTGACACATCTTCCCCCTGTTCCATCAACATAGACTCTATGTTGATGACTTAAGCTTTCAAACTCAAGGGTTTCCCTGACACAAATTTCATTCAATAAACTTAAAAAAAAATACCTACAGCTCTAGAATCTACAAGTTCAACACAAATTACCTCCTTCAATGAGATCATCACAATCCACTCAGCAATGAAAAACCATGAAACAGAGGAGTGTGGGTGTTGGTAGCAGCTGATCCAGGAGCAATGAGATTATATAGAACCAGCTCCAAATCTAGGATGCAGGTGAGAAGATCAAGTCAGGGAAGGTGTGTGTTAAGAGAAGAGAGAAGATATCTGAGCTGATTTTTGATGTGTGTGTAATAGGGTTTATCCAGACAATGGTATGAAATTGGAGAAGGAAATCGGAAGATACTGTGAGAATCTCATCTCCAGGCCAAGGAATGCCTGAGGCCACCAGAAGAGAGAAGGGAGGTGCAGAACAGATTCTCCCCCCTTCAGTCCTCTGAAGGAGACTGCCCTGCCCTTATCTTTATTTTGGGCTTTCAGTCTACAGAACTATAGAAAGTACATTTCTGTCATTTCAACCACTCAGTCCATGATACTGTATCATAGCAACTCCAGCAAACTCCTCCACTAGATTCTTTACATCACCTATAGACATTGAGCTGGCGCTATTTGCCCTGAAGCTTTCAGCACATGACATACTCAATAGACATTTGCAGAGACCTAAAGGCTGACACCTCACAAGAGAATTCTCCTTGTAAGAGCTTGAGGTTGGAGAGTATGGGTTATAATTAGAGCAGGTAGACAAAGGGGAGGCTGCAACTGTCATAAACTTGACCCTTGGCCTTCCCCACATCATGGTTAGAATGGCCTCAGCAAAAGTTCAAGATTCAAGCTAGGCCTTGGTGGCTCACACCTGTAATCCTAGCTACTCAGGAGGCTGAGATCTGAGGATTGCAGATCAAACCCAGCCCAGGCAGGAAAGTCCCTGAGACTCTTATCTCCAATAAACCACTCAGAAAACTGGAAGTGACGCTGTGGCTCAAGTGGTAGAGCACTAGCCTTAGGCTGAAGAGCTGAGGGAGAGCGTCCAGCCCAGAGTTCAAGCCCCATGACTGATTTAAAAAAAAGTTCAAGATTCAGGAAGGCCATTTATATATAAACACATCTGTTAATAGAAAAAGGACACCTTGTCCTCACCCTCGCTCTGTCTACTCCCTAGGCTGGGGTTTAAATACTCAACAATTTCATAGGGGACTGTTGTTTCTTATTATCTAAAGAAACTTATTTCTGGTGGAAAAAACAAGCCAATTCAGAAAAGCTGAGCCTGAGGAACTGTCCCCCCTTAGGTTAGCTTCCAATTCCAGAAATTCCGCAAACGTTAAATGTCAGCGATAGGCTTATGTGGGTCCCTAACCAATACAGATATTTGGAATAATAATAATAGAAGAAAAGACAGAACAGCCTCAGAATTTTTTTCCCCTTTAGTCAGCTGAAAATTAAACCAGACAGGCAATTACCAAAGTTTTGTCATAATATATACTATGTGATCCCTACATTTACAGCATATTACATATTACATGATTATTATTCTGAAATTTTCATCCTATCATCTTATTACTTCTGGTATTTTTATGTGGTGAATGACTATAAGCTGAAAGTCAAGAAAAACAAGCAGTGGTGGAGAAATAAAGAACAGATTCAATAAAGGAAAATCTATTAAAATGTTACCACCACTAGAGTGGACCACAGCTGGGGGCGTTGACATGAACTCTTGAAAAGTAGGAGTACTAAAGCCAAGAAACACCCAAATTTAATATGTACTTCTTGCCTTGATTTGTTCTGTAATTCATGGTACTATCAGGCACAATTCTAACGCTTTCTACACTTAACTAGACAAAAAAAAAAAATTGAAAAGAGAATGTCATTTTAAAATAGAATTCAGTATGTTTTTAAATATACTTTTTAGGCCCCAGGGATTATCATTGTATATTCTGATCTATTCTTAGCAAAAAAGGAAATGATTCTATTAATAACACTGGATACAAACTTAGATGCATTTTGATTCATTCAACTGATTTTGTAGGCTTTAAGTCACATGTTGTTTTGGCATTTGGTGTCATTTGCTGGGAACTAAGTTGAATGCTATTTTTGGTAGGTCAGATACAGTGGGTTATAGTAAATCAGGCAGCTATTCAAATAATTTTCTTTTTTCAGTGGTCAGTCTATTATAGCTTCTTCCCTTTTTCCTTCTTTATTATTTCCTTGAAGTCCTTTCTCCCTCTGACGTGCTCTAAGTTTCCTCTTCTCTCTTTTGGAATGAATGTAAACTATTACCACTGGGGAGTCTGGAATTTTCCATCCCAAAGATTGAGTTCTGTCACTCGGCCAAGCAGGTCTGAATGTACAATTTGATTTCTTATGTCATATTCAAAACACTAGAATGTTTTTTAGCGAGAAGCCTCATATTTCCCTCACTGTGATAGATGATCATGTGAAGTATATTATAAGTGAAAGGCCAAAGTACCACTTAAGGACCTAGTAACTTACATATAAGTTATCATTATTGTAATTACATATTCAACTATATATTCTGACTAAACTAAAAAATGGGCATACATATGTTATAAATGATTATGCTCTGGCTTATCCAAGACTAGTAAAAGACAAAGCAATCCATTGGAAGATACAACTTTTGTATAATGGCTAATTACCATACATGAGTTAAACTTAGCATATAGAACCAATATTTTCTCCTCTGTAACTAATGTCTATTTCTAATTTTTTTTCCTGTGTGCTGGTCCTAGGGCTTGAACTCAGGTCCTGGGTACTGTCTTGAGCTATTATGCTCAAGGCTAATGCTCTACTACTTGAGCTACAGCTCCACTTCTGGTTAATGTCTAGTTCACATTGGGACCTCAAAGGTTATACTGAACTAAACCATAGGAATAAACCCATAATCAAAATTGAGTACATAACTACCTGGTAGAATAGACTTCTCCCTCCCTGTTGTACTTCTCTTGTGTTGCAGTGCATCTTTAGGACACAGTTAATCTCTCTGTGGGGTCTGGGTTAACCGAGTATTTTTTACAGCCAATTGTAATATTCTAAAGTCAGTGATTGCGTCTTCTACTGCTTGCCATCCATAGGATCAAGTAGCTAAGCAGAGTGTGCTTCACTAGCCGATGATCAAGAAAATTAGCTAAATTGGAAAGCTGAAACAGAAACAATGAAAAGATACTGTATAGGAGCCATTCATTGCTTTGCAATTCTGGAATGGGGCGATGAATTACAGATCCCTGGGTGTGTTCTCAGCAGCCCAAGCCTGATTTCAAGAAGACATATTCCCAGAGTGACGAAATGCCTCTGAGAATTCCTTATAACTTGCGAGTAACTTGGTGAAGAGCCCAGGCACTTGATTGGGGTCTTTCATTTCCTTATCACTCACTGTAAACAGTGAGGAAATCACTGCCTCTGTGTTGCCTTAGCAAACAGAGCTTGTGTACACATGGTGTCCTGGGAGGTTAACAAAACCAACTCAGTTCACAGTGGCTGCTAGTATCTGAACAACTAATGTGGTTGACCAGAATAGATCCAAGGGAGTCACTTCTTTCTTTTCTTGGGGTGAAAAGCAAATACATTCTTAAGTGTGAAGCAATGTATGGCTAAGAGCCACCAGCTGGATTCTTCTACCCTTTCCTTGATGGTATGATGCACTGTGTGGAAATCCCCTAGACTGGATTCCTGAATCTCAGGGCATAGCCAGGGCACTGGATGCCAGGATAGAAAAACCTGGCCAGCTGTAGGAATCTAGAGGGGGATATATAGAGAAATCAAATTTAAGCTGGTGCTGTTATAGTGAGCTTGATTCTGTAAAATTGCAGAAATAAAGTGGGCCTAGGTCAGACACTGCTTTAACACTGGACCCCAACAGCTATGTGAGAAGTTATCTAAAAACTGTAACTGATATTTACTTCCTCTATGAGGGAACTGAAGAGACATTTGTGAACATTCATTTCCTCATCTATAAATTGGAAATTTTACTTAGATTGTGAGCTGCTATTGATTCAGATTAAATGGGTTTATGCAAAAACAGTTCTTAGGATAACTCACAGAGTTCAGTAAACACCAAGTAAAAGCTCACCCTTCCCCCTTTTCGTCTCCTAATTTTCATTTGTATTCTTATTTCTATACCTTTAATTCTTCTGTTTGTTTAGTCTCTGTAAGTGGGGTAATTCTTCCAGCATGGAATGACACACCCATCCTGCATAGAACCAGATATGATTAAGACACTAAATAGGCTTCTTTTAGGCTCTGTTTGTGTGTGTGTGTGTGTGTGTGTGTGTGTGTGTGTGTGTGTGTGTGTGTGTGCACGCACATGCGCACACGCACATACACATGTATGTGTATGATTGGCACATGTGTGCCAATGCTCACATATATTGAAGAACTCAGGATGGAGGGGAAAATGGATCAGGCTTTGAAGAGTAGGGATGATGGATCATACAGCACAGCACCTGAATTCTCTTCCTCACACTCACTGGGCAGCATGGAGTTGGTTTGCTGTTTGGTTGTTATTGTGAACTATTTGTGGTCTCTTCAGTTCCTAGATCCTGTGTGGGTTAGTAAGGTTGTATGGAAAGTGAAAAGCCGTGTCTTTCCAGTGGATAGCTCTGTACCTTCATGGAGATCATTGTATTCATCAGCTTCTATTGGCCCCCAACATCCATTTCTTCATAGGACAATTAGATAGAGTCTACTTGACTGTGCATCCCCTGTGTGGACTGTGCATCATGCAATGACCACTAAGTACTCAGTGCAACTACTGAATAACCTAGTTAGAACTCCCCTCAGAACATCGATGGAACTGGAAGTTATCATGTTAAGTGATCTTAACCAGGCACAGAAAGACAAGTACTGCATGCTTTCTCTCATGTGTGGCATGAAAATAGAGGATAGATGTTTAAGGAAGAAAGGGATAAGGGGGAGCAAGAGAAGGTGGTAGGGAATGTAGATAGGATCAAAGCATGATAATATTCATGCATAAAAATGTCGTGAAGCCCAATTATTTGTAAAATTAGTATGATTGAATATTCATTTTTTTTAAGAACACCTCTCAAGAATCCTGCTTGAGTAGCAGTCTGGACCCTAACGAAGACTTTGCCTTCAGGACCAGGACCTAGACGTGTCTTTGAGGTGATTGAGTGTGAGTGTACCAATTAAGCTGTACTTGTGCTGCTGGGCAGCATGCTGCCCTCTCTTCTCCGGATCTGTGGGTCATATGCTGCTTCTGGAATTTCCCAAGCTTTGCTGTGCCAATTCTTTGGTATTTCCTCTGTGTGGCCTATTAGCTCTTCTTTTCTAGCTAAGATCACCTAAGAAAGAGCTGTGTTGATAGGAACAGGCAAGATGCAGGTCAGACAAGAACCAAAGAAGCATCTGCCAGTATAAACACGTTGCTGTGAGGAGGCCTGGGCATGTATAATTGGACACTCAGACCTTAGACTATCTTCTAGGAGAAAGTAGAAATACTCATGGCCGAATTCCCTGGAGAGCTGCATTAGAGCAGATCGAGCGTTTTCAGCCTTCCCCAGAAAAGGTCTTCAGAACAGCACTGAACATATGCATATGCGTGCTTCTGGGGGATTAAAAAAAGGAAGACGGATAAGTATGATAGAAGTACATTACAGACATGCATGGAAATGTCATCATGAAACCCACTAATTTATACATAGTCTGAAAGGGTCTCATTCAGAGAGAGGAGAAGAGGAAGAGTAAACTTAAGATCAGGTCAAGAAGTTCTGGTGAAATTAATTAGGGAATTTGAACAACAGCCAGGAAGAGGCAAAAAGAAAAATATCTTTATTTAGAAAAGGTATTAGAGGCAGCATAAAAAATGAGTATGCAATTCAAATGCAATCAGCTATTAATATTCAAAAACGCTAATTCTGGAAAGACAAGGATGATTGTGTTGGCAGTGAAGAAAAGCAGGCACGGGGTTTCTTTAATTTTTCTGTTTTCATTAAAAAAATTTGAATACCAATGCTTCTTCCTCACTCCCAAGGAAGTAGACTTGAAGGTCATGGACTGAGTCTCTGTCATTTCCTTCCATTCCTCAATGTGGAAGAGTCACCCATAGTCATGTTCCTAATTCCTATCAAAGCATGAGAATGTCTGCAACCCCAACCTAAGATCTTCTGGCAATTATCAGTGATCACTACTATTATTTTTCAAAGACGTGTGAAAAGAATGTACATCCTCAGTCACCAATTTCTTTTCTAGATAGACTGACTGAAACTTTCCTGAGGCAGAGAAGATGCTGAATGAACAGGATATGCCATCGATGGCCGTTGAGATGAAACCATTTATTTCCTGAAGGGTGGTTCCCAAGAGTTTGCCTTCTTGGAACAAAGACGGGAAATTTCCTAACATAAGAAAGGCTGTGATGACAGCTCCAGTTTCAAGGGACTCGTCCCGGCCTTGGAAAATATCCCATTATACTTTATGCATTAGATGGATCTAAAATAAGCAAGAAGTCTAGACAGTGGAAAAGCTATATAAGCTATTTGCTCTCATCTCCTCCTCTCCCCCCTTATTATTTAGTAGCACAGAGTAGAAACCACTCAGTACTCACCACGTCCATCAAAGGAGAATTAGAGGAGTATGCATTGGGTATACAATATGTATGGAAAGTAATACATCTTTGGCCATTTTCCCAGTTCATTATCAACTATGTCAAATGTTTTATTTTAGAAGCCAGTGGGATAACATAATATGTAAAGGATAAAATTACATTCACCAAGTTTGAGAGCAGTTTGTTTCTAATACTAAAGCATTAAAGATCCTTCACTGCCTAGTTTTGCTCATATTCAGCAATTATTTGTTAGGTTTACTCACTTAATATTTACCAGTCAGTATGATGCCAAATTTTGTTTCTGTCTTTTACTACATTCCAGTATAACAGACATTTTATACCCTTTTATGTGAAAACTTTTGGAAAACTTGCCATGAAGACTTTGTTTCTATACTTTCTTTTTCCGGCTTTTTTGAGTAGCTTATTCGAGATGAGAGTCTTCTGGAGTTTCCTGACTGGGCTGGCTTTGAACCATTATCCTCAGATCTCAGCTTCCTGAGTAGTTAAGGTTACAGGTGTGAGCCACTGGCACCTGGCTGCAGTACAATTTTTATACACTGATCTTGTAGCTTGCAAACTTACTTGCTTAACTTATATTTCTAGCAGTTATAGGTTAAAACTGAATTTTCTACAAAGACAGCCAACTTATTCTTTGTTTCACTTTTAGTTCCAAAATTTGGCCCTAGACCCATGCACATAAAATATGAATTCCAGCGTATGTAACTCTTTTAAATAACAAAGCCATTTGCTTCTTAATATCTTTTCTGTGGCCATACGAAGTCCTAGATAGAGCTTTGGCATGAGAGTTTTTCTGTGCCTTAGGCAGATCCCAATTTAATGCAGAGCCCATGTTGATTTGTCATCAAAAAACAGATCACAAAGTCCTGTGATGGTGGCTCACACCTGTAATCTTACTTACTTAGGAAGCTGAGATCTAGAGACTCTTATTTATAACTAATCACCAAAACAAACACAACACAAAACAAAACAAAAACCTAGAGTCAGAAGTGGAGCTCTGGTTCAAGTGGTAGAGTGTCAACCTTGAGCAAAAAAGCTCAGGGATAGCGCCCAAGCCTTGAATTCAAGCCTACCAGGACTCATCCCCCCCTCCCCCCAAAAAATCAAATGACAATTACAATATTTCCAAACATTTCCCAGGAGTTCAAGGACAGGACACTATCTGAAGAGAGACAGACAGAGGGACAGGCAGAGAGGCAGAAAGAGAAAGAATAGAGAGAGAATGAAAGAGAGGTAGAGAGAGACAGCTGCTCCTAACATGTATTCAGATGAATGAGAATATGGAAAATTGAACTGAAGGACAAAATCATCCTTAGAAAATAAACTCTTAGGAGGATAGAATTCTAAGTAGAAATGAATGAAATCAGAACTCACAATAACAAAATGTAGTTTGACTTTTATGATTTCAGCCAGGGCTTTAATCTGTATATTAAAAACCCAGCAGATATTTTTACAAGCAGCTTAATTCACTTAATAAATTGTCTAGACATTGACCAGCAATGGTAGCTTTGGAGTGTTAACAATGTGTCACAAATGTACAATTCACATTTGATTTTGAAGATTCAGTATGAAAAGAAAAATGGTGACATTTTAAGCATAGTGAACTAAATGTTGTACTATTAAAATTAATGTTACATATTTCTTTTCATTCTTTTTAGTGGGGGCACTAGAACGTTTAAAATTGCATCAGTGATCTGTTTCTGTGACTCACATTTCTATTAGACAGTCCTGGTTTAGAATACAGTTAGTTTGGGACTCAAAATAGATTTATTTTCTCAGATTCATTCTCATCCCTCATCACTTCTGACTTTCATTTCAGAAATCAATCATTTTTTTAATTATTTTTTTTCTTTCCTGTCCTGGGGCATCAACTCAGGGCCTGGGCACTGTTTCTGAGCTTCTTTTGCTCTACCACTTGAGCCACAGCACCACTTCCGGCTTTTTCTGTTTTTGTGGTACTGAGGAATCGAACCTACCACTGAGCCACCTTCTCAGCCCCTTAAATTATCTTTAAGTAGTTGTATACAGAGGTTTCAAACAAAACATGTCAGTTTATAAGTACAATGCATCTTACCCAGCCCACTGCCTCTACTTCCCCTCAAATTGTCTTCTCCTACACATGCTTGAGGAAAAAGAAGAATAATTTTGTTGCTTTGAGGAAAAGAACTCTGTTCCCCCATCCAAGTTGATATACTTACTATACAAGAGAAAATTTAGGAATGAAATTTGAACGAGCGGGTCAGCACCATATCATTGAGTCTACCAATCTCACTAGGGTAATAGACCAAAGCCTGGAATATCTAACTGGGTGCTTTGGCTAGAGCAGGAAATGCTCATAAAGGGAGAGAGATGACTTCAAGAGAAGCAAGATTTTAACTAGCTTTTTTTTTTTTGGGGGGGGGGGTCGGTTGTGGGGCTTGAACTCTGGGCCTGAGCGCTGTCCTTGCACTCTTCAGCTCAAGGTGAGTGATCTACCGCTTGAGCCACAGTGCCACTTCTGGTTTTCGAGTGGTTTATTGGAGATAAGAGTCTCACGGACTTTCCTGCCTGGGCCGGCTTTGAACCACGATCCTCAGATCTCAGACTCCTGAGTAGCTAGGATTACAGGCGTGAGCCACCGGCGCCTGGCTTAACTAACTTTTTATTCATAACAAGACAGTTCATCTTCAAGATAATTCACTTTTGTGCAATGAAATGGACAGAAAATGCAATGCTTGGTGGGCTCAGGATAGAAAACTGGTTTTGCTGCTGGATGCTAAAAGGAGAAAATAAAGGACCCAGAGGGGAGAGATAAAGGGCAAGAAAAGGAGCACCAGAGAATATATTCTGGGGGATTTTAGTAATAAGAATATATGATGGGCCAGATGCCCGTGGTTATACTTGTAATCCTAGCTATTCAGGAAGGCTGAGGTTGAAGGATTGCAGTTCGAAGCTAACCCAGGCAGAAAAGTCCTGGGCGTTCTGTCTCCAAAATGACCACAAAAAGCCACTGGAGGAAAGTGTTGAGCAACAGCAAAGGAAGCTATGTGAGAGTATAAAGAGGACCTCAGTGTAAATTCTAGTACAGACAAAAAAACACAAAACAAAACCACTTAAAAAGGGACCCTTACAGCTTTTCATATTCCATAGGAAGGATTTTTAGTTTGGATAGTTGGTAGATAAATGAACAATCTGAATAATCTTACTATATTTTGAATATTTTGAAATTCATTGATGCAAAATTTATAAAAGGGTAACTGCTTTTTCTTTCTTTTTCTTTTTCTTTTCTTTTTTTGCTGATCCTGGGGCGTGAACTCTGGGCCTGGGTGCTTTCCCTGAGCTTCTTTGGCTTATGGCTAGCAGTCTACCACTTAAAGCATAGCACTACTAGTTTATTGGAGATAAGAGTCTTATAGACTTTCTTGCCTGGGCTGGTTTTGGAACTTGATCTTCATATCTTGGCCTCCTGAGTAGATGACAGGTGTAAGCCATTGGCACCTGGCTGGTTACTGCTTTATTTTTATTTGAAAGTACAGTGCTAAGCTTGTAAGTTGTTAATATGTGCTGTCATGTCCCAAAATTTGGGATTCTCAGTTTTCTGTAGTGTTATTATTTATGAAAAAATACATCCTTTGGGATTTTATTTTTAACTTTGTGTTTCTAAGAAATTACTATTCTATTTTTTATAAGCCAATTGAGAAACTTTGAGTGTGTCTTGGATGCTTTCGAATGAATATATTTTTCCTTATATGCTATTAAATATTCTGATACCCTTTTAAAACCCTTTTAAAAATGCAAATACTGGGAACAAAAGAAAGAATTTATTTGTGGAAGCTACTTTTCTTGTGTAGTTACTTTATTGTGTCTGAAGCAGGCATAGTTTTTTCTTTCCGGCTAATATCCAAATGTTATTACTAGCATTTAACATTATAATAGGAGCCAAGTCTTTTTTCAATATAAACCCAGCTCTTGAATATCTCCTGCAATGAATGTAGCAGTTTGTCACTCCCATGCTCATTGCTCATACAGCTCCACAGTACCCCTGAGAATTGATATTAGGAATTACAATTAGTAAATGAAACATGAGAGCTTACTTCCTGTCCTCATACATGATCAACTGGACAGAGTCTGAAATAACTATTAAGGAAGAAGTAATTTGATATTCATCTTATTGCCTTTAAAGTTGAAGATGATAATGGTATTTCTCTAGTATTTCTTTCACTACTTTATTTATAATAAAAGCCCAGACGAAATCTTGTTTACCTTAATCTACTTACTGTGTCTTTAACTTTATATTAGTAGTAGCACAGCTGAGGTTGACATTATTATTACCACTTCAGTTTAACATTATATCCAGAGCTAACTATGTAAGAGCTGGACTATATAGGACTGCTTTCTGCTCAGAGCTTTGGTTTTCTCTTTGGGGACTTTCTTTCTGACTACTGGAGAATGAGTGTTCTGCCTATACAAAGACCAAGTCAAAGATTCAAACTCTCAGAGATAGCTCACAACCAAAGTCAAATGGAGACTTGATAGGCCTTTCCTTATCTTTGCACCTGATTAACTTTGAGGCATATTCTATTCCAATAATCTACAGTAATTTATCACATGGGGAGATGGTTAAAATTTTGCATTCTAATTCAGTGAATAGAGAATAGATCGAGATGGCTATGATCGTGATTTTGATGATGATGATGATGATGATAATGATGGCAACGACTGATAAAGATCCACTTTGAGCTATACTGTGTCCCAGAATGCCCTGGTGGAACTATGCCCCATTGAGGCATAGTAGTAACTCATTTCATTCTTCTCCTTTGACTGGTTATCTTCATTTTCCTGTTTTTCACTCCTCTGTTCCTTTAGCAGTGTTTCCTAGTTGCATGTGAATTCTTTTCTCAGGTGATTCTGGGGAAAGCAAAACCAAGAATGTACATCTAGCCATCTCTCTAACTTGCTAGCTGTCTGGAACATGGCAACATATAAGATGATGCTAAGTGAAATGAGCCCAAAGATAAAGAGGTCTTTGTTGTTGTAGTTTTTCAATGTACCATGTGATTTTTTGTTTGTTCTTCCCCCTATGGTATATGCCCACTTTTCACTGTACTTGACTTTAGTACCCTGTATCTTGTATATATAGTTGTCTAATTTGGGGAGGGGAAGGGGAATAACAAAATGCTGAAACAAGGACACAGGATGACCCATTGCAACAATGGTACCCACAAAACAGTATATTGAAAATGAACGTTACAACTTGGGGTGGGGATTGAAGGAGGTGGGGGAAGAAAGGGAGAACAAGGGAGGGGGTAACAATACTGGACCAGAAATGTACTCATTACCTTTCTCATGTAACTGTAACCCCTCTGCACAGCATTTTAATTAAAAAAAAAGAATCTTGGAGATTAAAGAGCTGGAAGGAAAAGGATGAAGACATCTAAGAGTGGTTAGTAAAAGACAGTTGGTGATGACCTGCTAAACCAATTTGTTCTTCCTCCTTCTGGAATGAGGGTGATGACTTTGTAAGGTGAATTTCTGTTAAAGAGGCAGTTATAGCTGTATAAACTATGCATCTTTAGAAGTTCATAGAGGGACAGCAATTTTACTAGGAAAGATGAACAATGATAAATATGCCACAGTCTATTCCTCACACCTCACTATTGGGAGGATTGGACCATCAGGGTTACAGGGAAGAGGCAGGTCAAATGTTAATGTTAAGCCAAGCCCCAAAAGGCAAAATTCCACATGTTCTTACTCATTTGTGCAATCTAGATCTAAAGTGAGATGACAATGGTGGGACATGAACATAAAAGGGGGAGAATGAGGAAGTGTAAGAGAAGGAGGGGCAAGGAATACTGGGGGATAAATTAGATCAAAGTAATATGTGAGTGAGTGTGTGTGTGTGTGTGATGACAACATAATGAATCCCTGCAAATGCTATTTGAAAAGCAGGAGAGGACAAAGGGGAAGAATAGGAATACAATGGAGGAAATAAAGTTCTTCAAAGCACACTGTATATATGTATGAAATCATCATGATGAAACCCTCACATATTAGAAAAGAGAGCAGCATAAGAAGAGGGACTTTGGGTTGACATACTGGGGGTGAGGTGAATGTGACTTCCCAAACTTGTGGGCCAGCCTTTTGAAAGAGAGGAAAATTCGAGAACAGGCTTGGCAGAGGGTTGGCGAGGATCTCTTGGTGATTTTGCAGTCCATAAAATAGGTGCTGTTTATCCTATGGGGATGCAACTGGAAGCAAAGCTTTGGAATTCCTCAGCTCAAGCCCTTCCTGGCCATTTCCTGATTATTCTAACTCAGCATGTTATTCAATCTCTTTAAGTGGGGTTAATAATGAAAACCTCACAAGACTACAGTAAAAATTAAATGAAAAAAATATGACGTGTTCTGTTTCTATAACAACTCCTCCTGATTGTGCAAATAGTCCCAAGAAAGCACAGAAAATAGTAGGTGTTTCTTTCACTTGGCTCCAGGGCTATGGACACACACACATGCACATGCACATGCACACACACACACACACACACACACACACACACACACACACACACACACACACACACACTTTTAATATTTTATATGTGGAAAGTCCTTGGAGTAGAATTGGATGTGGTTGGTGGTACACACCTGCAATCCCAGAGCTTGGAAGAAGGATCACGGATCATGAATTTGAGGCTAGCTTGAGCATATATTTATGTATAGGTATGTGTATGTGTGTATGTATAGATGGGTATGTGTGTATATGGGGGGAGTATCTATCTCAAAGAAAAGAAGAAAGAAGGGGAAAAAGCAAAAGCAACTAGAATGATAATGCTCTGATCTTATAATCAACCCCAGCTTTGATTGCCAAAACAACACACCACACACACACACACACATACACCCCCTCTATTACTACTTTTAGCTATGCATGAAATCATTCCTGTGAATTTTTTTTCTTGAGTAAAGTAACACCTGTTCTTGGGGGGAACTTAGAAGGGAAATTTTATTTGAAGCTCCCGCTTCCCCTTCTCATTAAAACTATCTCTACCCCTGCTAAAATAGTTCCCCTCAAGGGCACTTCTGGTTTCTTCAGTTCAGTTGCCTGAGAATCAGGGATTCCTCAGTCTTGCTAGTCCTACCGTGGTTGTATGTCTGGGGACTGAGATCTCTTGTTTTTGCCATCCAGACCAACTGGTTGCATTCAATGGTCTCACCTGCTGTGGGTTTTCTCCAGTCCCCTGACAAGTTGATGGTTGATATTCTGGAGGAAATAAAACAAAACAAAAGCTTTTAAAAGGCCAAGGCTAGGTCATGTCTTAAGACCGTGTGAAGGAGAATTAGTCATTGCCTTAAGCTATTAGATTCTGCTGGTCCTTTCATCTTAACCTTTTGAAAGCTACATCCTCACTTTAACCACAGGCTGCCCTGGGCTCCTTACCTCTTGGGAGAGGGTAAGCACTAATGGAAATCACAGGTGTGGCCAAACCTACCTTCCTCCCCCACTTCAGTTCCCCCCCCAACCCCCTCCCCGTGTTGGGCTGGTAGAAGATCATTTGGCTCCATCCCCGAAGCATGTGGCACTGGGTCTACAGAGAGGCCTTTACATTTGGAATGGTTTGATTCATGAGCCATTCGGGGTAAGAATTATCACTCTGCATTTTGATGTCTGTAGAGACAGTTTTGAAGTAATCTTGTAATAGTTGGTGCCCACAGGTATCAGAGCCAAATTCACTCCTTCTCTAGCATGCATTGCTATTGTTTCAAATTATACTTCACTGTGTCACGTAATAGATGGCTAAACACACACACTTTGTCTCACCCAACCCGCAGTATGTATGTACAGAGAAGTGGAAAAGTAGTTATAGGGGAAAGAATAAGGAAGTTACGCTAATGCCTAAATAGAGGACTGGTTATTAGTAATTACACTGCATTACTAGTTTGTGGTATACCATATTTGTTAGAAAACTAACAAATCTGGAGTGCATGGTTGTTCTCCTTTGTATTAAACATGACCTATTTGTCTTCTTCCCTCTTTGCTCCAACTTGAAAAAAGAAAGAAGATTCAGTCCACACACTTGTGAAAACTCAAACACACTTGAAAAGAAATGATGGGCAATAATCTTAACCTGAAGGGTTGAAAACAGAGATTGAAGGAAGCCCTGGTAACAAAAGGGCTCAACTATTCTCAGCTTGGAGAAATTGCCAGAGTTATAGACTGTGTACTTGACATTCAGGCAATCCTGAGTACAAATACTAACCATTTGGGATATTACCTAGAGCTCCAACAATGTCATTAGAAACAAAGACCTTCCATCTGTTATAGAATGAGTGTTGCCAAGAATTGGCCTCTTAAGATCTTTAAGTTGTAAAAAAGTAAAATCAACTAAAATATTATGAGTCAAAAAAAAGGTTTCTGGTATGTTTTAAGAAGTATCATCCTGACTACTATATTAATCAAGGTAGAACTTTTATGACATGTTACTTGATCAATACCTTTTGTATAGGGCAGTCTGGGCAGTGGAAACTGTACTAAGGAGACCATGATTAAAATTTAGATCTGTGTATACACCAGATAACTTTATTTCTGCTACAGGCTCCTATGTTTCCTAATCTCTTTCAGCGGTATCAATGAGTACCATGAGATCTCAAGGTACATTGAATTAGAAAAACTCCTTGCTCTACAAATAACATTCAAACTAAATAAACAAAAACTAAAGAAGAAACAACGATAAGAAAACAAAATCACACAAACTGCTGACTGGTTTATTTATGAAATCCAAAAGTCCTCTTTATTACTATAAGAAAGAATACCAGGTTTATATAGCTCTGTGCACAAGAGCCAAAAGGTAGAAGCAATTTATCATTATGAAACATTCATCAGTTGAGAAGGGGACAAACTAGAGGTGTGGTACATACATACAACAGACTATCATTTAGCTTAAAAATAAAAAGGGAATTCTGACACATGATCCCACATGGGAAAACCTTGATGATATAGGTCAATGGCCTAGACCTGTCACAAAAGTGAAACATCTGTCTGGCCCCACACATTTGAGGTTACTGGACTAGTCAAACTCATAGAAGCATCAGGCTTCCATGGTGAGGGCCGTCAGGCTGCTGACAACCATAAGATTTAATACCACTCCCATCTAGCAGGGCTGGTCCCTAGGGCCAGCATGCATGCATGTTCTCCACACATATGACCCTTAATTCAAGGGTCATATTCCTAGTGCCCCTAGGAAAAAAAATCAAAGGTCCAAGGGTGGGTGGCCCAGATTCTTATTTGGATTGAGGAGCAGAACTCACAGCTGCAACCCATCACAAAGATTGGCTACGGACAGGGAAAAGCATTGATAATGGTGTCAGATCTTCTAGAACCGTAACGACGGAATATCCTTTTGCTAACCTGTGACCACCATGGTAGCCATAGTTGCATAAATGGACATCAGTATTTACATCTTTGAACAGCAGTCGTGAAACACACATGACAAAATTTAGCATCTTGAGCAATTTTTAATTTATTTCTTAACTGTCTTTAGTTGTCCAAAGGGGTCTCAGTTCCACCTGTCAATGTGTTAACCATTTTTAATGTGCATTTGCACATTTGCATTGCTTTTTAACCACTTTCTACAACATTGTTTATCCTTTCAAACTGGGTACTTATTGACAGCTTAACTCTTAGTCCCACCCCCACACCAGCAGCCTGACGGCCCTCACCATGGAAGCCTGATGCTTCTATGAGTTTGACTAGTCCAGTAACCTCAAATGTGTGGGGCCAGACAGATGTTTCACTTTTGTGACAGGTCTAGGCCATTGACCTATATCATCAAGGTTTTCCCATGTGGGATCATGTGTCAGAATTCCCTTTTTATTTTTAAGCTAAATGATAGTCTGTTGTATGTATGTACCACACCTCTAGTTTGTCCCCTTCTCAACTGATGAATGTTTCATAATGATAAATTGCTTCTACCTTTTGGCTCTTGTGCACAGAGCTATATAAACCTGGTATTCTTTCTTATAGTAATAAAGAGGACTTTTGGATTTCATAAATAAACCAGTCAGCAGTTTGTGTGATTTTGT
Source organism: Dipodomys merriami (assembly GCF_024711535.1). Taxonomy (NCBI): domain Eukaryota; kingdom Metazoa; phylum Chordata; class Mammalia; order Rodentia; family Heteromyidae; genus Dipodomys; species Dipodomys merriami. The sequence goes on along the minus strand of NW_027202937.1, from coordinate 25,856,584 downwards.
TTTCTTATCGTTGTTTCTTTTTTAGTTTTTGTTTATTTAGTTTGAATGTTATTTGTAGAGCAAGGAGTTTTTCTAATTCAATGTACCTTGAGATCTCATGGTACTCATTGATACCGCTGAAAGAGATTAGGAAACATAGGAGCCTGTAGCAGAAATAAAGTTATCTGGTGTATACACAGATCTAAATTTTAATCATGGTCTCCTTAGTACAGTTTCCACTGCCCAGACTGCCCTATACAAAAGGTATTGATCAAGTAACATGTCATAAAAGTTCTACCTTGATTAATATAGTAGTCAGGATGATACTTCTTAAAACATACCAGAAACCTTTTTTTTGACTCATAATATTTTAGTTGATTTTACTTTTTTACAACTTAAAGATCTTAAGAGGCCAATTCTTGGCAACACTCATTCTATAACATACAGTAAAAGTTCCTTCAAGCACTACTACTCCTCTGTTTTACATAGGGAAACAGAGTTAGGGTAGATGAACTTCTCACCACTGGTCACAATCAAGGCTGGCACTAAAGTCTGGGCAGTATTAAGGAAGCCAAGATTAAACTTTAAGCAAATAATTTTACTTCAGTACTGATGGTCTCTGGAAGCCAAGACTAAACTTTAAGCAAATAATTTTACTCTAGTACTGATGGCCTCTGCTATAGATATATGCACAGATAGACATGTGTATGTGAGTCAAAGAGAGGAATATTTGTTTTTTTGACAATCAGTCATGGGGAGAGATATATTCAAATTCTAAAACCAGACTCAGTGTCTCATGCCTATAATCCCAGCTACTTGTATAGAACAGATCTCTAGGGTTATGTTTTAAGGCCAGTCTGGCGAAAAAAGTGAGACTCCATCTCAATTAACAAAAATGGTGGCATGTGGTTCTCCCTGTATGAGAAGCAAAGGTCAGCTCCAAGAAAAAAACCCCCTCAATATCCTACCTGAAAAATAATTAAAGCAAAAAGGATTCTGGAGGCATGGCTCAAGTAATAGAGTACCAACACAGCCAGCACAAGGCCCTGAATTCAAACTGCAGTACCATAGAAACAAGGACTCAAGGATGATATGGTTAGAAAAGGAGGCAGCAATATATGATAGGAAATATTCTGCTTTTGTAACTGAACACGGGTTTGGATCTCAGTTCTGCCAGTGACTGGCTAGTAATATGCATCAAGTTTTACTTACATTCATAACTCCAGTTTCTTAATCTGATCTTACATGAGCTACGTGACTTAGTTGTAAAAGTTAAAGAAATCACATCTATAACACACTTGGCTTATGGCAGGCTCTCAATAAATGTCACTGCTCCTTGACTCTTATTAGGCAAGAGTAGATTGTGATCACCACAAACAGGAATGTGTTTCATAAAGGCACTTAGTGAATAAACACATTCATTGCCACTTTATTTTTTTCTTGGGTAGAAAGGTTATTAAAAAAAAAGAGGCAATGAGAACTGGAACCAGTGGGTATTTAATTTTCCCTCCACCTCATAATTCTAGATGAACTCACCTTTGTGTCAGATAGTTCTGTGCGCTTACCAAAAGCCAATTATCTAATTCTCAACAGGTTTTTCAGAAGGCAGCAGATGTAGTATCAAAGTGAGTTTAACACATCAATTCTATATATATTTAAAGTACAAATGTATTTGAAAAGGAAAAGAATTGAGTCCTCTTTCTATTGCAATGTGTCAGAATCTATTCATAAATATAAAAGACATGTTATGCTGGGAACCACATGGTGATTCTGCTAAAAACCAGCCCGACGCTGTGGCTCAAGTGATAGAGCGCTAGCCTTGAGTTGAAGAGCTGAGGGACAGCGCCCAGGCCCAGAGTTCAGGCCCCACGACTGGACCAAAAATAAAAAAAACCAGCCCGATATTTCCTTCAAGTAGAGAGGGAGGAGCCATAGCCCCAGTATCCCTTTTGCTTTATTTTTGAGGTATAATCTTGAGATCTTGTCTTTTCTTTTCTTTCTTTTATTTTCTCTGGGCCTGGGTGCTGTCCCTCAGCTCTCCAAATCAAGGCAAGCACTCTACTACTTGAGCCACAGTGCCACTCTGTTTTTCTGGTGGTGTATTGGAGTTAAAAGTTTTACGTTTTTTTCTGCCTGGACTGGCTTTGAACCGTGATCCTCAGATCTCAGCCTCCTGAGTAGCTAGGATTACAGGCATAAGCCACCAGTGCCCAGCCAAATCATGAGATTTTTTCTAGAACTTCCCTGTACCACAATCCTCCTACTTTTTCTCCAAAGGCCAGGATAAGGGATCCTATTGATCATATAAACTTATATCCTCTTCTTTTGTTCTAGAATCACACACCACTGCAGTTGTTCTAATTGAGTCCAGATGAGGCTCTCTATCTGGACCCTGAGGCCATCATTGTATAATTATGGCTTTGCAACTACTTCATCATTTGATTTTATATTGTTAAAATGATGTCATAACAACTCAACTAACAGAAAATACTTAAGTCAAATGTTTTATTGATGCAACAGTACTCCTATAGAAGGCTACCTATTATTTGTTCATTCAGCTAAGCTGATTCGAGAGTGCTTCTCATGAATTCCATTGATTCAACAACAATTGCTCTTAACACCATGTGGTTCTTCAATGAGAAGCGCTCATTGCCCCATGCTCTTTGCTCTGATGATGTACATTGTGAGCCACCAAGAGGACCCATGAAAGGTGTGCCCGTACTCAAGTCACCTGGGATTCGAAGCCAGCCCAGGCAAAAAAAGTCCATGAAAATCTTATTTCCAACCAACTACTCAGAAAAGGCCAGGGGTGGTACTGTGGTTCAAGTGGTAGAGTGCTAGCCTGGCTACATCACCCAGGCCCAGAGTTCAAGCCCTCAGGATGGGAGGGGGGAGGGAGGAGGGAAGAAGGAAAGCAAAGAAAAGTTTCTTCATAGAGACCTGTGTCCTCAAGTGGCTGCACTTGCATCTGTGTACATGTATAAAAAATTCAGCATTTCTTGTGGGCTGGGAAGGAGGCTCAGTGGTAGAGTGCTTGTCTTGCATGCATGAGGCCCTGGGATCCATTCCTCAGCACCACATAAGTAGAAAAAGCCAGAAGCGGTGCTGTGACTCTAGTGGTAGAGCACTAGCCTTGAGCTGAAGAGCTGAGGGAGAGCACCCAGGCCCAGAGTTCAGGCCCCACGACCAGAAAAAAAAACTAAAAAATCAGCATTTCTTCATGTGGTTCCTCACTATCCCTCTTCCTTTCTTGGTAATGTCTGTCTTTAAGAGAAAAAAAAACCAATTGTAACCCCTTGATTTGTTTTCTGTGTGTGATGTTCAGTGAATGATTACCAAATTAAGTCACATTTCAACTAAATGGCAAGTTCAGACAAGCTTAGAAGGATTTGGGACTGTCTGTAAGATGTATCCTGTTTTCCTACTTGTGCTCTAAACATCTTGTGATAACTCCACATGACTGGAGGTTCCAGCCCACAGACTGACAACAAAGAACAAAACAACACAAAAAAATCCATAATGACTTGAAAGACAGAAATGAAGTGTGTACTTGGACATGATAAATTAAATGGTACTCATTCCCACACTGAGATCCTCTCTTATTTTTAGGAGAGGCTCACAAAGGCTCAATAGGCATGTGTATATGATCATATAAAATGATGTTTATTGAAATGAACTTTAAGATAAGGAAACCAGAGGTTTTTTGTTATTTTCCTTTTTGTTTTGTTTTTCTACTTTGTCATTTTTTTATTTCTATACCTTTCACCTTGTATGTAAGTTTATTTGTTTAGGGGAGGGGAGCACAGAAATCATGGGATTAAGTATATTTTTGTCATTTGGTGTTACATTGCTAAAAATCATTTCTATTTAATTTAAAAATGTTTCCTTGTCAGTTTCACTTGTACTTCCTCTACTGTAACCATGTTACAAGTTATAGACTTAGTTTAATATTTTACCTACAAAGAATTCTCTTCACCATACAGGTAATATCACTTTCCCTAATTTCTAGTGGCCTTCAAAACCCTTGTTTCTAGTACAATTGTATACCATCCCACACACCAAAAAAGAAGAAGAAGAAGAAGAAGAAGAAGAAGAAGAAGAAGAAGAAGAAGAAGAAGAAGAAGAAGAAGAAGAAGAAGAGGAAGAAGAAGAAGAAGAAAAAGAAGAGAACCAAAATCCCTTTAGACTACTGTGTTCATTCTTGTTAAGGTTCACATTTTATCTAAATGTAAGTAGGGGCAATTTTTAAGACTCTATTAAAAGCCATTCCTGTATTACAAAAAAAAAAGAAATGAAGTGTGTGTATTGTCTGCCTTTGTTATTTTCTCTTGATTGTCTGAGATGACAAAGAGAATATCCCACTGAGCTCCCTTGATGAATTGTGCTTTTCTAAATAGAAAATTAACTGGGGGCAAAAAAATATATCTTCCCTAGGAATGAATACTCCTAGGTCACCAAAAATGTGGCTGCCAGGTCTCTTTTTGTGGGTTCAAGTAGTTTGTGTTTTCTGATGTCTTATCTTGAACAAGGAGCTCCCTCCTTGGGAGTGGCTGGTGTCTCTGCCAGTATCTGAATCAGTTCATATTTCCTCCTTAGGGTAACTGCTTTTGAACTCTTAGGTTACTGCAATGAAACTCTACTCACAAATTTGGCAATGTAGTCACTGGACATTTGCATTTCTAACTTCTCAGGATCATTTTTTGTATTCTGCACTATGTACCATTAGGATATATTTCTATTTCAGAGACAAAAACCAACCATAAATGAGGTTAATACTAACTGGTGGAAGGGCGAATAGTGAATTGTGGTTTCAGGTGTGAATTCACACCTGAATTGCTCCACTGAGCCATGTCTCCCATTTCTATGAAGCAGCTGCTATGAGTTGCAATTCTGAGAAATATTCTCAAGTGTTATATTTTAAGATAACTCAAATCTTCATGTCTTCTTTGTATTTTTTATTTTTATTTTTTGTCAGCCATGGGGCCTGAACTCTGGGCCTGGCGCTGTCCCTCAGTTCTTCAGCTCAAGGCTAGCATTCTCCCACTTGAGCCATAGCACCACTTCCGGCTTTTTCTGCTTATGTGGTACTGAGGAATCAAATGCAGGGCCTCATGCATGCAAGGCAAGCGCTCTACCACTGAGCCATCTTTCCAGCTCCCTTGTCTTCTTTTTATTTTTAATTCTTACTGCTGGTACCATGGCTTGTGGGTCTCACACTCAGCTTACTTGCTCAAGGCTGATGGTTTACAACTTGAACCATGCCTCCAAGCCCAGCTTCTGGTAGCTTAATTGGAGATAGAGTCTTGCAGACTTTTCTGCTCAAGCTGGCTTCCATCCTCAGTCTTCCAGGCCTCAGCTTCCTGAATAACTAGTATTATAGGCATGAGCCGCCAGGGCTTGGCCCTCTTTGCAGATCCAAATACCTCTATATGAGAGGCAATGTTCTCCCTCCTGAGAAGAGTCCTGCATTCCTTAGCATCTACTTCTTGACACTTTGCAAGGATTTTAATAGCAGGATTTTCATATATCTTCTTTTGTGTGTGTGTGTGTGTGTGTGTGTGTGTGTGTGTGTGTGTGTGTGCGCGCTGTGTATCTGCCAGTCCTGGGGCTTGAACTCAGGGCCTGGGTGCTCTTCCTGAGCTATTTTGCCCAAGGCTACTGTTCTATCATTTGAGTCACAACTCCACTTCTGGTTTTCTGGTGGTTAATTGGAGATAAGAGTCTCATGGACTTTCCTGCCTAGGCTGGCTTTGAACTGTGATCCTCAGATCTCAGCCTCTTGAATAGCTAGGATTACAGTTATGAGCCACTGGTGCCTGGTAACTTATACTTATTTTTTTGTTCAGTAAAAGAGTATTAAAAAGAGCAGAACATTGAGAAAAATACATTATTAATACACTGTCCTTATTTAGGCATTTACCTATGAGTGAAGAAAGTAAAGATTATTCTCCAGGGCATCAGAACATCAGCCTTTGACTGAGGCTGAAGGAGGATCCTTCTTAGATGCTATTGCTGTTTGTGTACCTTTCTCTAGCTATGCATGAACAGCTGTTTGAGGGCAACACTGATGGTACTGTTTTTCTAAGCAAAGGGCAAAGCCCATGAGCATGACTCAGATTATTAAATGTTGATTTTAAGGCCTCCTGCTCCCACTGTTCTTTTAATTTAGACATCTAATCTTCTTGTACTGCCCTGCTGTGCCTCTCACTGACATCATTTGTTTGAGCTTTGGATTCAATAATAAGGTGATGATTTTTTTAAAAAAAACCACAAAGCAACTTTAAAAGCCAGAGCTCATTTAGAGAGCTGAGCTGTGGAGAGGCCAGCTGTGTAAGTGAAGGTGTAGGAGAGAGAGAGAGAGAGAGAGAGAGAGAGAGAGAGAGAGAGAGAGAGAGAGAGAGAGAGAGAGAGAGAGAGAGAGTGCAGCTCAGTGAGGAGCTCTGATACTATCTTACTTACAGACCATACTAATTCTCTATCATTTAACAGCACATTGATCCAGTGGACTAAGATCCAGTGGACTGCATTTAAATCTCAGAGTGAACAGCTGAATTCTACCAGAACTTGAAAGAAGCATCGACATTAAGATCCTTAAATTACTCTATGAAAGGGAAAAGAAAGCTTCCAAATTCATTCTACAAAGCTAATACTACCCTGAAACCAAAACTGGATATGGCTACAACAGCACATGAATAGAATCAAGGACAAAAATTGCATGCTCATCTTAACAGATGTAGAATAAGCTATTGACAAAATTCAATATCCTTTCATGACAAAGAAAAGAACAGAGAAAGTAGCAATAGAATAACCATTCCTCTGCACAATAAAGGGTTTTTAAAAATGACAAATCTGTGGCTAATAATATACTGAATGAGGTAAATGAAAATAATTTTCTCTAAAAACAGGGAATAATAAGGGTATTCACTCTCTCCACCATTACTCAGTGTAATGCTTGAGTTCTAAGCCAGAGCAATACAGCAAGAAAAGCCAATAAAAGTGACAGAAACAGGAAAAGAAGTCAAATCGTCTCTATTTGCAGAATTCATGATCCTGTACTGAAAAGATCTTACAAATTCCACCAGAAAATTCATATATCTCATCATCATTGTCAGCACAGTAGAAGGATACAAAATCAGCATACAAAAATCAGTAGCTTTTCTATATGGCAATAATTAACAGGTTGAGAAAGAAATCACAGCTATTCACAATAGCCAAGATAAGGCATTAGCCTCAAATGAATGGATCAAAATAAGTGTGGTATATCTACATAATGGAGCATTACTGAGTCATTTAGAAGAATGAAATTATGTCTTTTGTAGATAATAAGACAAGGATCACATTTTTGCTCCAATATGAAATCTAGATTTTCAACCAGGGACTGTTTTGAAAGGGTAAAGGGATCAGTGGATATGGGAAAAGGGATTAAAAAATTGAATTGAGTGACGGATGCACAGGGCTTATGTTAGTTATCCTGAGGAGAGGTTGTTATATGGGAATTCAACCACGAGGTACAAAAAAGCCACATTTTGAGAGGCTGAATTGGGAGACTTTATTAGAAAGCTGGTAGCTGCAGGTAGATCTAGCAAAGCTTATTCTACTGGAGCAAGCTATCTAGGAGGAACAATCAAGGACAACCAAGGGTAGGCAAGTATTCTCTGGACCAAAACTTTCCTGGAGCTAAACAATTCATGGCCCACCTGCCATGCTTAACAACCCACAAAACAGCTGCAGATCAAAGTCCTATATCACCTCTAGAGTTATTGGCAGTAGGTGAAAATTCCCCATCATCTTTTAAAATGGCAAAATGGCAAAGGGGACAAGATGGCGTTACTTAGATCTAGTATCCATATTTCAGAATCAGGAATCTTTATTTGAAAGCCAGTAAGGGTGGGTGGACACATTCCCCCCAAAACTTGCAGCCTTGAACACACTTAATACTGTTAGGAAATTGAGCCATGAGGATAGTAAAGAAAGAGCAGAAAAACAGTCTCAACAAACCAGATCAACTCTAATAGAGAGCTGAAGTGGGTTGCCATGGTGACTTGAGGAGAATCAGGAGACAGGAAGCATGGTGCAATATGGCAGCTGAAGTGTTGGGGCCTAAATAAGGTCATGAGCAAGGGCCAGGGTCACAGGGAGCACAAGAACTCAGAGTCTGGTGAGTTCATGGCACAGGTCTGGCAGGTCCAGTAACCTATTGGAGAGTAGGAATTCAGGCACACCCATCACCTGGAGGTGAGACCTCACCTTCATCCACCAAGAAGTCAAGATGCCAGTTAGAGCCAATTCCCTATCATCCACCACACTGGCAAAATGGCACCAGTTAGACCCAGTATCCTTATTTCAAGGTGAGTGAGAAAAGGCCCAGGTGTGCTGTTTTAACACTTCTCAATTGATCCTGGTGCAGAGCCTGGTTTAGGAACCACTCTGGTCTGAGAACTCAGATGAAGAAGAAACCAAAGAAAGGAAGGTCTGTCAGACTTCATGGAGATGGGAATATTTAAGCTGTACCTAGAAGCATGGGCAAGATTTCAACAAATGTACGGACATTTCCAGGCAGAGAGAAAACCCACATTAGGTCTTGAGAACGGTAAGAATTCATGGCATGTGTAGAGGCAGCCTGCAGTAGTTGCATGTGGCTCCTTCAGAGGGTGTGTTGGAATGTGTAGGAAAGGGCAGAGGAGAAGAAAAGAGATTAGGAACAAATTAAATATTGCCTGAGTGATTATGTAAGAAATATGGACTTGGGTGTAGGCAGTAGAAAATCATGAGCAAATTTTAATTTAGGGAAAGTGATATTTTAAACAATACAGTTGTATTCTAGAAATGTTACTTGTGAATTAACATGGGAGAAAAAGTGATCTAAAAAGAAATGGGAAGTAGGACCCTCATCAGTGGAAAACAGATAAAAGATTAATATCCAGAATATACAAAGAGTTCAAAAAGCTACAAAGATAAACCAATTAATAAATGGGCAAATGAATTGAACAGACAGCTTTTAGAAGAATAAACACAAAAAGATAATAAATGAGTGAAGAAATGTTCTCAGCATCCTTAGCTATAAGGGAAATGCACATCAAAACTATACTGAGGAGAGATGGAATCTCACCCCAGTCAAAATGGCAATCATCAGGAAAACAAGAACTCATGCTGGCAAGGATGTGTGTGTGTAGTGGAGAAGAAGGAACCCTAGATACTCCTGATGGCAAATGCAAACCAGCATGAACACTTGAAAATCAGTGTGGAAGTTTCTTAAAAAACAAAACAAAATACCTACCTCATATCCCTCTACAGCATTTCAGCACATATCTGAAGGAAAGTAAGTAAATATAAAGATCCCTGCTTTCACTGTATTTGATGTTGTTATAATTTGTGGAGGGGAAGGGAAAAAACAAATCATTTAAATAGGGATACAGGTGGACCCATTGCAGCAATGAGACATACAAGTCATTATGTCGAAAATGAACTTTACAACTTTAGTGGGGGGTGGGAAGGAGGGTTGGGTGGGGGAGAGGATGGGAAGGAATGGGAAGGGAAACAAAGGAGGAGGCTACAATGCTTGATAAGAAATGTACTCATTATCTTGCCCATGTAATTGTAACTCCTCTGTACAGTATTTTCAGAATAAAAAGTCATACTTAAAAAAAAGATAACTGCATGCCCATGTTTATTATAACTCTCTTCATAGTAACCAAACTATGGAATCAACCGAGTTGACCAACAAGTGATGATAAAGACCCCTCCAGACATACATACATAATATACCATGGGATATTATTCAGCCACAAAGATTAATAAACCTATGTCATTTGCAGGAAAATTCAGAGAATTGAAGATCATCAAATTACATGAGATAAACCAAGCCTAAAAAGACAAACATCACATATTCGCACTCCTTTGTATAGACCTAAGATGATGATGATGACGACGATGATGATGATATTGGTGAAGAAAATGATGAAAATGGTGAAGGGTAATGGGCCATGGATGTGAAAGGGGGACTGTATTGGAAGGGATCAGCCAGAGGGAGAGAGGTGATGGAGGGGATACTGAAGGACGAGCAGGGTTGAAGGGTATTACCTAATGAAAGGCTGTTTGGAAGATGGAGTAGGGAGGAAGTCCGGGAGGAATGGGATCATGGTAGAGGGATGCATTTGTCCAAAGTGCACTGTGTACCTGCATGGAACTATCACCCTGAAGCCCTCTCATACTACAAATGTAGGCTAATTTAAATGCAAAATAATTTTAAAAAGCAAGAAAGAATAAAACAAATTTTTCTAATATTGTAAAAAGAAAAAAAAAGGAGTCAGGGTAAAAAAGCAAGTGATGCATTTTGGGGGCTTCATTTTGTAGGAAGAATTTGCAGGACTAAAGAAAGGGAAATGAAGATGGAGGCAGTTTCTCTGGCATGACTGAAGCTGGGGACGGAGCAGAGCCTGGTTTGTAGGCACAGAACTGGAGGTGTCCCGGCTAAAGACGTTCAGTGATATGTTGAAGATGAGACTGAGTACAGGCAGGAAGGCTGAACGTGAATATGCTAAACCACCATGGAAAGAGCCCAAAGGGAGTTCTCCATGTAAAGAAAAGCTCGCAGCAGCCCAGACCCTTGTTGTGGTAGACAAAGGAAGAAGAACTTACATAGGAAAGAGGAACAGACAGATTTCTTGGAGAGTCACAGGGGAAACTCTTCCAACTAGACCATTAAGGGATGAAAGAGGACAGCTGCTGGAAGGAGGAAGAAATCAACAGCAAAGTAGGTTGGAATCTGTAGGAAGGAAGGCTAAGGAAAGCGTGTGACTTCCTTTAATTTAGGATGCATAAGACATAAGGGAGCAGGGATGTGATAGGAAAGAACGCCAAGATGAAGAACTGGAAGGAGTCAGTTCCCAGAGGAAAGGTAGAGGATGAACAGAGTGTGCAGTAGTTAAAGTCATAAGTAATTTAAAAAGTAAGAAAAGGAAAAAGAATAAAATGCACAGAAAATGAATGACTGGAGCTGTTCAGAAGTTGAATGGGTAATGGGAGATCTTTTTCTTATTTTTATTTATTTTTATTTTTTTTTGCCAGTCCTAGGGCTTGAATTCAGGATCTGGGTACTGTCCCTGAGCCTCAGGGCTAGTGCTGTACCACTTGAGCCACAGTGCCACTTCTGGCTTTTTCTGAGTAGTTTATTGGAAATAAGAGTCTCATGGAGCGAGGTACTAGTGGCTCATGCCTATAATCCTAGCTACTCAGGAGGCTGAGATCTCAGGATTGCTGTTCAAAGCCAGCCCGGGCAAGAAAGTCCGTGAGACTCTTATCTCCCATAAACCACCAGAAAACCAGAAGTGACACTGTGGCTCAAGTGGTAGAGTGCTAGCCTTGAGGTGAAGAGCTGAGGGACAGCACCTAGGCCCAGAGTTCAAGATCCATGACTGACAAAGAAAGAGAGAGAGAGAGAGAGAGAGAGAGAGAGAGAGAGAGAGAGAGAGAGAGAGAGAGAGAGAGAGAGAGAGAGAGAGAGAGTCTCATGGACTTTTCTGCCCAGGCTGGCTTTGAACTGCCATCCTCAGATCTCAGTCTCCAGAGTAGCTAGGATTACAGACATGAGCCACAGATTTGTTTTATTCTTTAATCATTTCTCTTACCTCACTTTCAGTACTGGAATAGGACGTTTATTTTTATGAAGCACTAACTTTAGAAAAGAAAAAACAGGAGATGCTTTTTCTGAGGTAGGAAGAAAGGTGCTAAGAATATTTTCCAGGTATAAGCCAGGTGATAATCCAAGCTACTCAGAGTGTGGATATTAGGAAGATCACAGTCCCAGACCAGCCCAGGCAGAAAGTTAGAGAGTCCATCTCAATCAGTAAGCCAAGTGGGGTGATGTGTGCCTGTGATCCCAATTATGCAGGAGACATAGATGAGAGAGTTGTAGTCCAAAGCCTGGCCCAGGCAAAAAAGCATGAGACCCTATCAGAAAAATAAAGCAAAGCAAAGGCACTGGATATAGTTCAAGGATTAAGACTGCTTACCTATCTAGTTACTCAGGAGGCTGAGATCTGAGGATTGCTGTTTGAGACTCACCTCCAATAAACTGCTCAGAAAAAGCTGGAAGTGGCACTATGGCTCAAGAGTAGAGCGGTAGCTGTGAGCACAAAGAGGCTCAGAGACAGCACTCAGGCCCCAAGTTCAAGCCCTAGGATGGGCAAAAAATAAAAGACCCTTACCTAGTAAATGCAGGCTCTGCATTCAAACCTCAATACCACACACACACACACATGCACACGTGCGCGTGCACACACACACAAATACAAACACACACACACACACACACACACACACACACACACACACACATACCACCACACCACACACAAGCATATTTACAGGTATAGATGACTTTTCTTATATTGTAGGATATCTGGGAAGTTCATACCAGATGAGTTTTAAAAATGATTATTAAGCCAGGCGCTGGTGACTCACACCTGTGATCCTAGCTACTCAGGAGGCTGAGATCTGAGGATTGAGCTTCAAAACCAGCCTGGGCAAAAAAGTCCCTGTGAGACTCTTATCTCTAATTAACCATTCAAAAACCAGAAATGTCACTGTGGATTACATGGTAGAGCATTAGCCTTGAGCACAAACAAGTTCAGGGACAGTGCCCAGGTCCTGAGTTCAAGCCCCACAACTGATAAAAAAAAAAAACCCAGAATGTTATTGATATTATTTAAATCAACAAATCACAATTATACACATTTATGTGGTAGAATGTCTTGAAATAAGGTGTGCAGTGTAGCACAATTAAATTAGGCGAATTAACATATCCATCACCTTGGTTACCTAACATTTTTATGGAAAGACATTTGAATATTCTAGGTGGTCTCTGTGCAGCTTTTCCTGCCCGCCTCTCCTCTCCGAAGTGAAATTAATGGCTCCCTCACCCCCTTTTTCCTGTTCATTGAATTCACCTATAAAATTTGACTACCCTACATACTCTGTTTATTTCTCACTCCTAAGCCATGCATCCATTTAGAGCAGCAATGGTGTCTGCTTGTCTTTATCTTCCAGGAACTTAGCACAATTCTGGCTTCACAGACTCTATAAATTCTTGTTGAAAATACTGACCCTTTCTTGGGAGAGGAAGAAATGAGATCATAAAAGCAAGAGGGTGAGAATTTCAGAATTTCTGAAACAAATGTGGTGGAAAATGGGCAGGAGGTTACCTACAGATCCACAAAAGATCCTTGGGTAAAAATCTGCCATTGAGGAAACAGGGGTGCTTTATCACACACTGCTTTATCACAGCAGTAACTGATGAAGGCCTGGCCGTATAAAAGAATGACTCCAAAATTGGGGCTTTCAAAGAAATGGGATAGTTACCAAGTCAATCTTTTTTAGACAGCCTGAATGTAGACCCTTGAAGCCAGGACACCTGCAGCCTTCCCTTAGCCTAAGAGACATGTTTTAGTATGTCAAAGAATGTGACCCATGTGCTGTGTCTGCTTCCTAGACACCTGGCTCAGGCCCTGTCCTGGGCCCATGGTCCAAGATTACAGACAGGTAATCCACAGGTCAAAGACACAAAGCCCTGGAGGATGCCAAGTGGCAGCACCGTATCAAGTGATTTCTCACATTCCCTCAGCCAAATCTCTTGTCATAGTTCAGCTGAGGGTTTTACTGGAGTAGACAAGCATGAAATGAATTTTCCAGAGAGGTTTCCGAAGTGGGGGAAAGTTCACGGCTCAAAGGCACCGGTGGGTAATGAAATGAGACTGCAAGCTTCTGTTTTCTTTAGAAAAAGTCTTCTCCAGTTTAAAACATTGAAATCTAAAACTTGAGCTGATTTTCCAATCCTGTGCTGTCTTTGCTCTCTAACCACGGTGTTACAAATTCATTCTTTGCTGCATTGTTGCCCAAGTGGGTACCATGTTTTCACCAGGCACAGAGATAATTCTTAGAGTACACAAGGGCTCCATCCCTGTGTTCTTGAGATGTTTGGATTGCTTTTGTCTCAGCGCTGGGTCATAGCTAACACAATTTCAGTGATGCAAACTCAGACAGATACTTGCCTTGATCAGCTTATCTTTTCTCATTATCATTTTTAGACTATGATTCAATACCAGGAACTTGTCTTTCATTTACCTAAAAACAAACACTTTGTTTTAAGGCTGAAAAATTAAAACTAAAACAAAGCCTGACCATTACTCTCTGCTTTGGGTATGATATACACACAAACAAATAGACAAATACACAAGCCAATGTTATGTTCCAGATTTAAGGTAAGGACATACAACAAAAATACAAATGCAGCCAGGTACTGGTGAGTCGCTCCTGAAATCCTAGCTACTCAGGAAGCTGAGACCTAAAGGAAGTTCATTGCCAATCAGAAGAAATGCTCAAGAAATTCTGTCTCCAATTAATCAGCAAAAAGCTGGGCTGGAAGTATGGTTCAAGTGATAGAGTGCCAGCCAGGCTAAAACAAAACAATTGAAACAATGCAAACATTTGGATCCTAGTCCATCACCTATTCAGTCTTCCCAGGTTTTATTGTTTGATGTTAAATAACTTTTATTTTAAAGCAGAGAGGATGTTTATTTGAAAGTGAGAGGAAAGTAGCCAGACTCTCCTTTCAGGGAGAGGCCCTGAAGAGAGGTCCAAGGGAGTCCTCTCAGAGAACGGGTTTTATAGTAAGGCTCTTCCCCTTTCTCTTCCCTTAGGCTTTGCACTGATTTCTTGTGCACAAACTATCCTGGCTCTTTTCCTTGATTGAATGGGTACCCAGGGCATTATGGGAAGAAGCATTTGCTCTGGAGCCCCAGGCACTGTGGGACCAAAAGGCCATGATGGGTCACCTGTTACCTACCATGTGTTGTATTGACCACTTTTTCTTCCTATACACCTATCCCCTTTCTTTCTCTCATTTCCCACTGTCTCAGATAGAAATATTATGGAACAGGCAGGAGTGATTGTTTCAGGCTGCTTCCTGCTGAGAGAGGGCAGAATGGGGTATGGCAGTCTGGGTCCTATGCTTCAATAACGTTTTAAATCAATTGAAACATGGTCAGGTCTCAGTTGTAGGGGTTATTACGAGAGTTGATTAGAATTATATGTTTAAAGAACTCACGATATTGGATGAAGCTTGGTTTCTGATCCCTTGATACTTGGCATCTTTCCATTCTTACTACCAACATTTACACCTGCAGAATTAAGATCTTGAATGTATCACATCTTATATTGCTGCGGCTCCAGTGCGTTAGCTTTCCATTGTTGTGGGAAGGCACAGTTTAGTAGAAGCCCAGGTTTATTTTATATGCTCACAGTTACAGAGGTTTTAGCCAGGGTTGGGGTTTCATTGTTTTTGGTCCAGTGGAAAGGTAGAAGCATGTGATGGCGCACAGCTGCTCCCCCTGGTGGTGGCTGGGAAGCCAAGAGAGGAAGGGAGAGGCTGAGTCCCAATGTCTCCCCTCAGGGGCATATTCTGCAATGATGGAACTTCTCACTAGACCTATATCATAAAGGCTCCATGACCTCCCAACAGCACCACTACAGGTGATCAGCATGATATTCCCTATGCAAACTATAGCATCCAGGCCTACCTCTGTGCAACAAGACCAATGCCAACAAGGAGTCTCTCCCTAACATACATCTCAACCTTGGCTTAAGGTTTCCATGGCTATACTAAATGTTCTGTTTCAGTTAGGATACTCTTCGAAATGTCCCATTTTCCCACCTCCAGAAATCTAATTTGTGGCTTAAAAATTGTTTTTTTGATATGTTTCTCTCTTCCAACTCTTCTCACCACCCTTCTCCCCTTAAACCAAATCCCAGGGACATTAAGCAAGATTTAGCTAAAGTCCTGCCCATTCCAAAAATTGTCCCCAACTTCACCATTTTGTAGCATGGATATTTAGGTTCTCTGTTTTCATTCTTGTCATGGCTGAAGGATGCTGCAAGTAGGAAAACCTAGAATAAATGGTTAATTCTCTCTGATTTCTCTTTTCTTAAGAGATTCATTTCCGGCACTTGCACTAACTTAAGAATGCCACCTCTTAAACATCGTCTTCCTTTCTGTTGACCTTTTTTCTTTCTTTGCTTCTTTTGTTCCAATTTTAAAAATGTATATAGGATCATTTATTTGGATCAGCAGTGTTTTATGTTGTAACTTACCTTCTTCTAAGATGTTCAGGATTTCTTCTTTTCCATTATCTAGGCTGTTAACTGTGCCATGTTAACTTGACTGTCATCTTCTACAAGCATGTCCTTAAGGGAAGATTTTGAATCGTTGAGTTGTATGGCTGAAGCCACACACCTGCTAGTTGCAACTTTGTTTTAGTTTTTACTTTCAAATTCGACCAAAATATTTTCATGAGATAATGTGCCACAAAGTGATTGAGTATCCATTTATATAATGAGCTCATAGCATTACATCAGTGTTTTATAGTTACAATTTCATATCCTAAGCCATTGTAGCAATGAATTCCATATCAACATCTTCATTTTGTAATTCCTGAAACTTAAGGAGCTTTAGCATGACATAATCTTGGAACCCATATAACGAAATAAACAAAAATGTTAATTTTGTAGCATTTCTAGAATTTCTGCAATTGTAAATTATGTCTGAGCAACAGCTTCCATAATTATGACTACATTCTAAATTCAGAAAGAACAGAAAATAGGGAAGATTTGAAAATGTTTGCTAGTGAAAGTCTGATTGCCATCACAACTCAATCTCCTACTATTTGCCATCATGTAGACACAGGTTGCTTAAAAGCTAAGACTTCAAAGCAAAAATCTCCCTCCAATGTGTTAAAATTCTGTCCTCTTTGAACACACGCGGAAGCTGAAAATGAAGTAAGTTCCTTCCTCTACTGGGTGGGTACTAGACCAAAGAGCAGATTGTCTGACAATCAAACAAATGGCATTAAGAATCCAAACAATGATTATTTACTCAACAAACATTTCTGGGCCATCCCCTTGTGGACAGGTGCTGAGTTAAGCAACATGATGCTTCTATGAGTGAGACCCAGAAGGTTTTCACTCTTGGAGCTGATAATTTTGTGGGGGAATGAAGGCCAATAGATGACAAAGCAATGGTGCTTATGATCATAATCAATGGCAGGATTTTTAATAGAAGGGTTGAGCATGGTGGAGTAAGGAAAACCTTCCTTTGAAAGATCCATCTGAGAAGTTTGCTCTAAGCAACCATCAGTAACCTAGAACCTACAACCTGACAGATGAGGAGCCAACTATGCCTTAAGGGAAAGGTGAGGGGAGAGGAGAAGTCAATGTAAGTAATGAAGTAGAACACATTAGGACATATTGGAGAAATCCAAAAGAAAAAAAATGGGTAGGTGGTAAGGAATGAAGTAGAAAAAGATGAAAGATGAGAGAGAATTCAGTGAGGGCCTAGTCAACAAGAAACGCTTCTTGTAAACTGGGAAAAAATAGTGCCTTTTATTCTATGTACTTTTAGAAAGAAAATACTGGGATGGTTTTCAGCAGGGAAATGACATGGCCTGATTAATGGTCATAACACATGTCTCTGGCTGCCTTGTGGGAACCAATTACAAGGGAAAGTGAAATTGGGAGCCAGGCAGAGTCAGAGTCCTGGAGCCAGGCAGAGCCAGGTCTCTCTATAAGGGATCATAGTGATTTAGATCAGCAGAGAGCAGTGCAGATGGGTTGAAGCAGATGAATGATTGATAGATTAGAAGAGTTCTTCTATGGGTAGTTGATATTATCTAAGATTTGAAAAGCTGAGCAAGGAATGGATCGGAAAATTGGAGAGAACTGATGCACCTGTAAGGTAGAGATCTCTGTTTAGAAAGTCAAATGGTGACAAAGGATACAAAGTTGATTCTCTAAGTCCCTTATACAAAGAAGCTATAAGAAGTGATGTACAAGTCAAAGACCTCTCTAGCCAGCACAGGTGGCTCATGCTTGTAATCTCAGGAGGCTGAGATCTGAGGGTCACGGTTTGAAGCCAGCCCTAGCAAAAAGTCCATGAGATTATTTGCAGTTAACCACCAGAAAACCAGAAGTGGAGCTGTGGCTCAAAGTGGTAAAGCATTAGCCTTGAGGAAAAAGCTCAGGGATTGTGCCCAGGCCCACAGTCCAAGCCCCAATACTGAGCAAGAAAAACGACAAAAAAACAAACAAACAAAAAAAAAAAACCCAAAGACTTCTCTAGTTTAGAGACCTACTTTTTCCCTTTAGAAGACAACATAGTCTGTGACTTGTCTTAAAACTTTGCCCTTGGGGAAAAGTTAAGCAAATAATGTGATTCTTACAGAACAATTAGAGAACAATTAGAGAAATTAGGCCAAGGAAGACTAAAAGAAAGTTTCATTGCATGAAGTGGTTATCTGTGATGAAAGATACTGAGGAAAGCCCAGAAGGACAGTTTGAGAAGATACTGTTGGGTGTACCATAAGAATGTTTTCATCACAGGACTGAGCATACAATAGTGCTCCCATAAGATTATAATGGAGCTGAAAAATCCCAATTGCTCAGTGACGTCGTAACTATAGTGACATCACATCCCAATACACTTTGTTGGTGGTGGTGGTGGTGGTCATGGGGCCTGGGTGTTGTCTCTGAGCTTCTTTGTGCTCAAGACTAGTACTGTACCACTTAAGCCACCAATTTTTCAGTGGGCTGGCTTACTACTACCATCCTCAGATCTCAGACTCCTGTGCAGGTAGATTAGAACATGAACCACCAGCACCCAGCTAATGCACTTTTTATGTGTTGTGGTGGTGCTGGTGTGAACAGCCCGCTACAATGATATCAAAACATATTACCATACACTGATGCACAGCACATAATAGTGATTATAATAATAAATGACTATATTGCTGGACTCTTTTCTGGACATTTTAATCATCAACATTAGAGGATGCTTTTTCTATTTACATAATTAATCTTGATTTCTTTGTGGATTTATTACATATAGCTTTACAAGCATGGTAAAATAATAATAATAATAATTTTGAACTCAAAAGGAATTTCCGAACATTTTGTTTTCCTATATGCATTGTACAGCTCATGTGACATAGAGAAGTTTTCAGTCTCATGTTCGTATCAGTTGTTTTTGAGCGGTTGAGCATTTCCTGAAAATCTACCTCCCCCAAAGTAAACAATGCTTCCTAACCAGGATGAAAGTAGATGTGCTTAACTCCAACAATGAAATGGGAATCTGAAACTTGTTGGAAAGTGGCATGTCTTTAGCGGAAGCTGGGTAGTATGAGGGGAAAGATGGGTCAAAGACCTACAATATTTGAAACAATGATTTATTACAGACACTGGTTTGGGTGAGCAGTCTTAAGGTGTACAACAGTGAATTTTGTGACAGTAATGCAGCCTTCTCCATGTGGTTTCAAGTTATGGATGCTGAAACCTATTGTACTGTATAGGTAAGTTAGAGTAACATTAGAGTCCTGGGCATGCAGTTTCCCCTTAATGGTGATCTCCTGGGAACAAGGAGATACCCATGATTCTAAGGACCTACTGCATCAAAAAACGTTGTCTGTAAGCTTGTCACATGACACTGGCATGTGTACATTGTGACCCTTAATTGCCTCTTTAGGTGTTGTAGAATAACTGAACTTACCCATCTAAGATTGTATAAGATGATCGTTATTTAAGATGGTTATCACCATCACAAATGCTTAACACAGCAAAATTATCTAAGCACATACCTTGTCCCCACCCTTAAGTGACACATGTCTGAAATTGGGTTTGACAACATGGAAATTATTCTAGATACAGGTGAGAATACCTTAGAAAGATATTTCTAACAGGCACTGGTATCTCATGCCTGTAATACTAGCTACACAGCAGGCCGAGCTGTGAGGACTGAAGTTCTAAGTCTGGGAAAAACAATTCTGAGAGATTTTTATTACCAATAAACCAGCAAAAAGCCAGAAGTGGAAGTGTAGCTCGAGTAATAGAGCACCAGCTTTGAGAAAAATAAGCCAAGCTACAGTGTGAGAACCTGAGTTTAAGCCCTAGTATCACCATATCCGCAGAAAGAAAGAAAAGAGAGAGAGAAAGAGAGAGAGGGGGAGAGGAAGGGAGAAAAAAAGAAAAAGGAACAAAAGAAAGGGAAAAGGAAAAAAAAGACCCCTGCAGAAGAAGCCATAGTGTAAAGGGTGAGACAGTGAATACAGAGATCTGAGATGACTTCTGTAGAAAAGGGAGGAGGTAAAAGTGGCAGCAGCTAGAGTGGTTACAGGGGGTGGGGGTGGGGGTGTTGAGTTTGTTTGTATGTGAACAGCAAAGCTTCTGTGCACACTGCAGGAAATGTTCTAGAAGAGCTGGCGGTTTGTTGAGGCAGGAAGGAGTGTAGCTATGCAAATGCAGCCAGCCCCCAGTCACAGTGCTGCTGATGCTCTCCAAACAAAAGTGGGGTCTCACTCTCAAGCCTGGGTAAAATTAGAGCTCAACACTTCATTCTAAAATAAATATTTCGTATACTGTAATGCAAAAATATAAAATCTGAATAAAAATTCCACAATTCATTTTCTATAATTCCAAAATCACTGTGTCACAATAATTTTTTTAAAAAAGCTCTTTAACAAATTGTAACTTCATTCTCTTATTGGTTATTTGTAGTTGGTCTTAATCTGAAAGTCAATAAAGCATTTTCAAAGCTTGGTCCAGCTCAAGAGAGAAAGCATATTCCCCATGTCCCAGACTCACACCAGCTCTGGGAATTGCCTGAAAGTCAAGGACTTATTTTTCTCTAATGAAAGGCTGTATGTTTAGGGAATGATTAACTACAAGCTAACTTAGACATGCCAAAAGAAAAGAGTCCATAAAAAGCAAGGTAGGAGAAATAGATTTTTACAGCAATATTGAACTCTGATAAATTATTAGTGTATTTTAAAATCATGATTCTACCACACAAACAAGAGTAAACTTGGGTTTGGGAAGATCTCATTGAGCTATCAGACAACACACGAAAAGAAATGTGTTTGTAACGATGGTACATTCTTCAGTATTAGAAAAAACATGATTTCTAATCTTCTCCCCTTCCTTCTTTCATGTTCCATAGCATTATATCTGTGCTTCATGCCATCATTTTTAGTCCCTTCCTACCACGTCTATAGATATTAATATCAACAACATCTTTCTTCCTGGGCAAAACTATCCAATGGAAGGACCAAGGCTTTTAGTTCTCAACATTCCCCGATGCACTTAAAGCTGTGCTTTGTATTTCGTAAGTGTTGAATAAATATTTAAATATTGGCTGAAAAATTTTCTGACAGTTTATGCCATGAAGGTATCCCAGAACAACACTTACTAGACTGTTTGGATTGGAAGATTACAGTTGACTGCTTTACTACCAGAGTGCAGGCTCAGCCATGTGAATTGGAGACCCCTAGAGCTTTGCAATGAAGCCTTGCCTTTCACTACCCAGACCTTTCATGATGACAGAGCTACATCTTTCATTGTATACTCTTGAAGTATGAGACCCTGGAGAGAAGCAAAGCAGAATGATTCAGAGTGAGGCTCTGGATATCTGGAGGTCAGATATCTTGGCTTCTGAGTTTCTCCCACTAGATCTCCAGCCAAAAGAGCCTACTACAGGAGTCAGGACCCCAAATGCTGTTTTAGATCCCCTACAGTATTCATGGCAAGCCATATTTCTTCTTCTTCCTCCTCCTCTTCTTCTTCTTCTTCTTCTTCTTCTTCTTCTTCTTCTTCTTCTTCTTCTTCTTCTTCTTCTTCTTCTTCTTCTTCTTCTTCTTCTTCTTCTTCTTCTTCCTTCTCCTCCTCCTCCTCCTCCTCCTCCTCCTCCTCCTCCTCCTCCTCCTCCTCCTCCTTCTCCTCCTCCTCCTCCTCTTCCTCCTCCTCCTCCTCCTTCTCCTCCTCCTCCTTCTTCTTTTTCTTCTTCTTCCTCCTCCTCCCCCTCCTCCTCCTCTTTCCTCTTCCTCCTCCTCCTTCTCCTCCTCCTCCTCCTTCTTCCTCCTGCTCTTAGATAATCACTCCTCCTCCCCTCCTCCTCCTCCTTCTTCTTCCTCCTCCTCCTCCTCCTTCTTCTTCTTCTTTTTCTTCTTCTTCCTCCTCCTCCTCCTCCCCCTCCTCCCCCTCCTCCTCCTCTTTCCTCTTCCTCCTCCTCCTCCTCCTTCTCCTTCTCCTCCTCCTCCTCCTTCTTCCTCTTGCTCTTAGATAATCGCTCCTCCTCCTTCCTCCTCCTCCTCCTCCTCCTCCTCCTCCTCCTTCCTCCTCCTCCTCCTCCTCCTCCTCCCCCTCCTCCCCCTCCTCCTCCTCCTCTTTCCTCTTCCTCCTCCTCCTCCTCCTTCTCCTCCTCCTCCTCCTCCTTCTTCTTCCTGCTCTTAGATAATCACTCCTCCTCCCCTCCTCCTCCTCCTCCTCCTCCTCCTCCTTCTTCTTCTTCCTCCTCCTCCCCCTCCACCTCCTCCCCCTCCTCCTCCTCTTTCCTCCTCCTCCTCCTCCTCTTCCTCCTCCTCCTCCTTCTTCCTCCTGCTCTTAGATAATCACTGAGCAACCTAAGGTACTAAGTAAGGCCTTTTATGCCCAATTTTCTTAGTCCCTTCCATTCATCTGCTTCCCTATCCATAGATCTGACCACGACTTCCTCACATCTGTGCAGCAACCAGAGGCTGCTCCACCCCAGTCTGCCCTTTCTTCTCTCCTTCAGAGAGAAGGTTCACACCTGCATGCCAGACTAAAACCTTTCCCTGTCAGGCTTCCACTTACGTGTTGCTTCCCATACATCTCATGCATTAATCTCACCTCACCACTTAGAGGTTCACATCTTTGTTATGTGTGATATTAGTCAAGCAACTAGACACCTTTCTTCCCCCAGTTTCCTCATTTGTTTGAATTAACAGGGCCTGATTTAACAAACATGATCAATGTGTGAAGGACATTAAATTCTTATTAGGGACAATCATCATTGCTTCGATTTTCAGTGCTTCATGTCATTCTTACAAATGATACTAATTCTTTATTCTCCATGATCCATACTGCTAAAGGTCTTGAGTTCTAGATTGACTCAGATTATTTTAGAGTAAGTTGCTAAGTCCTGAATCATTTGAGTATTTTATGAAATATTCTACTGCTTTCTTTTCTTTCTCCACATGGTCTTTTCCTCCTTTCCTCCCCCTCCCCTTCTCCTTCTATCCTTCTTCTCCTCTTCTTCCTCCCCCTGCTCTTTCTTTTCCCCCTCCTCTTTCTCCTTCTTCCATTTATGTTTTTTTTTTCAATACTAAGGATCAAACCTAGGGCCTTGTACACTACCAAGTGCCCATTCCATTATTTTTTTTTAAAGTGAAACTATTGTGATAAAGATCAAATCACTTGCTTCTACTTCTCTTTTCTTGTACTTACTGTGAGATGAAAAGGAAGAATTGCTCTCGTCTTGTTTATGACAGTTAGGAAAAGTATGTCTCCACTCATTCTCCTTTTCTGTAGACTAAACATTCCCAGTTCTCCCAATGCTTTTTGTTTTTGATCATCATTTCCAAATTATTTATCACTTCTGTACTTGTTCCCTGAATTCTCTCCAGAGTTCCAAAGAAGTTGAGCCACGTATTGAAAAAAGTTCTCCAAAAGAGATTTAAATAAATAGAAAAAGAAGCAGCAACTTTGTCTTTCTCTGCAGGCTTGCGATTAATAAAACTCAAGAAAGGCATTTTCTTCCTTTAATATATAACTTCACTTCATTTAAAGTAGTTTATAGCCTTACAAGGCATCAAAATGAGGAGATGGCTTTTGTGTGTGGTTATACTTAGTCTGAATGGATTTGAAAGCATTGCCTATTATTATTCAATAGCTAATTTATAATGCTTAAAATTAATGCTTAATTTGTGTATCTTTTGCTGGTAACTGTCAACTGAGAAGACATTTCAAGGAGAAGAATTTAAATTAGAAATGCACTAAAATTTCATTTAAAAATAAGCAAGCAAGGGCTGGGGATGTAGAACATGTACTTGGCATAAATGAAACCCTAGGTTTGATTTCCAGTATTGCCAGAAAAAAAAATTAAAAAGAGAGAGGGGGCAGGGAAGGAGGATAAAATAACCTACTGATTAGACCTATTATTTTGTTCAATAATGCAGCCTTTCTGGTAACAAAATTGTTCTATTGTGCCAATATGAAAGCATTGATTAGAGCATTTTGTTTTAGATTCAGTTTTTAAATGAGTGCTACCTTTTAGGTTACTGGTCCTTATGAGTCAGGCCTGTTTTTATTGTTGATTTTTTTTCTTTAGTAAGAGTGAGTGCAAAGCCCAGATTTCATGGCTGCTAGAGAGAGTTCTGGTTGTAACATTCACAAACAGAGCAGTCATAGATACTGCGTGTAGGCTGGCTCAGTAGTCTCCATTGAATAAGTTGGCATTTGTGACAGCAGAGTTTGATCACCAGCTACCAGGTTCACAGTACAATGCCTGGCTTTGTGTCAATGACATGAATCAGCAGGAATAAAGTGGAAGAGCTTGAATTTCACCCATAGAATTGGGGAGACAAGGATGGGTTTTCTGAAGCAGGCTGAAAAAGTCTCTAGGAATTTCCCCTTCATTGTGACTGGATTATCCAGAACAACTTCCCACAAACAGCCCAGTTACCCATGCTTTAACCAGATGCAAAAGTCTGGCCTTATCTCCAAATTAAATAAATGGAAGACAACCACTCAAAGAGGGAAATTGGAGATTTAGGACACCCTGGGATATGACAAGAGTATAGTAGAAGGCAGGAAGGCCACAGACAATGAACCTTAAGGCTCTCCTAAAACTAAGAGCTGTGTTTTTGAAAAGCTTGTCATCTGAAACTAACTGGGGACTAAGAAAAAAATTGTTTGGCATTCTGAGGTTTTAGTGTTAGCAAAACAAAACTAAAAGGTACTCCTAAAAAAATCACTGAAACTAAAACTAAAGTTTAATTACAAAGCTTAAAACATGTCCTCTTGTCCTCACAAATTTCCCAACTCTCTTGGATTTCTCTCATCAAAAGAAATACTGGAAGAGAATACACAGATCAGAGACATAAACACCCAAGAAAAGAAGAAAAAGAAAAGAAGAAAAAAGAAGTTTAAGTCCATTATTCTAACTTGGTTTCACATATTTAAATATCATAGTGAAGTCATTTTGAAATGTCTGCAACCAGTCATTTTTCCCAGTTAGGAACAAAGCTAGGAATGAGACTAAGAATGTAAAACAACCAAAGGACATTTAGATTAAGGTAGAACAAGAGTCATGGAGGTTAACAAGAAGCCATTGGATCAGAGAATAATTTTCCTATCCATTCCTTTCCCATGAGGAGTCAGATTCCAACACTGCATCATTTCTCTTTCTCTCACTCTTCTTTCTGAAAACCCAAATAAATCAAATGCAGGGTTGTGGCAGGTGGGAAGGCAGCCTGGTCTGGGAACGAGGACCCTTAGGTCTACACTTAGTGTGGATACAAGCTGTCTGACTCTGGGGATTGAACAATCTTCAAATGTAAAGTGGAGCTAAAGAAAAGTTTATATTCATTGCTGTCATATTTTCATCTTCATTTCTTATTATTCTAAATTCCTGAAATCCTGGCCTTCTGACTTTTGAACTTACCCTCCTCTTAATGCTAACTCTAATGAACCTCTAACTATAATAGCCATTTGCTTTTCTTTCATTTAAACTTATTAAAATCACTGATTGAACACTCCTGCTTGCAAAGTCCCCAAGTTGGCCCCTGTGAGTTGTCTATATTATTATAGCAGTGGGAGATGTAGGTAGCAGGCTTCAGGGACAGGCCTGGCATCTGTAGACCTGAGTGTGGATCCTGATTCACTATGCAGCATTGTGCATGCTTATCCTGCTCACTTCAATACATCCTATTTTTGTAGACCCATTATAGTTAAGATAATTGCATAATAGGGAAGGATTCTGGATACCAGGGTTTAGGTAGGCTTAGACAAATGAGAGAATAAAGATGCAGATGTTTAAAACATGCTCCTATGCATGATTAGATACCAAGACATCAGGTTCTATTTCCATGAGAAAGGTCAGATCAATTCTTCTTCTTCATTCCTAGCTCCCTGGTAGAATTCCTTACTTCCTTTGACTTTTCCTAGTGAATGAGTTCAGAGCAGATCTTGGAAATTCAAGAAAGATCCCTTAGGGATTTTCTGAGTGAAAAGATAAGACAGTGGTGTTTCTTCTTGGCAAGGGCCCACTAATACCTCTTCATTTTAGTAAGATCAGTTCTATTTTTCTCCAATTCTGAGATTTGAAATAGGAGATTACTGATTGAGTGGCAATCATAGGAATCACCAATCGGAAGGTTGTTGGTATGACCAGGAAGGAAAAAATCAAATCCTGGTTGCATTATCACTTCGGTTATTGCAATGGAGGACCAGACTTCAATCCCATTGGAGAACAATGAAAAACACAGTTATTCCAACCAAGATCTTGGATGCTCTCTATTCACCAGTGCCTTTTCTGTTATATGAGGGCTGCTTCCAGAGAGTTTAATTCTTAGCCATTTCCATTTCTGTGCCATTTCCATTTCTTTGCCACATTCAGGCCAAGCTCATTGGTAAGAAAAGAAAATCGGTGCACTAGAGAGTTGCAGACACTATAGCTGTGGGTACTGAGGTGGTATAAGGCCACCTATAGCAACTTCCCCAGTACTCAAACTGGAAGGCAAGTCCCTAGGAACTCAGGCCATCTGTCATTGGCTCACTGACCCAACATAGTCAACCAATCCCAAATTGTCCCATTGTGGTGTGGAGTTGGGTATGTAGTTTGGATATGTATGTGTAATATGTGGGGTGGTCTGCAAGTGTATGTGTGGGCATATATGTGTGAGACATGTTGGATGTGTGATGTGTACACATGTATAGTTATTCAATTAGTGAATACATTTTCTCATGGATAGCAAATACTAGAGAATTCCTAAGGAAACCTAGTGATTTAAATACTCACCAGCAACCCAGAAAAATCTCTGACTAAAATACACACTGAGAGTTCTCTGTAGGCTTTGATATTCAGCTTATATGGACAAATATAATACACGGAGCATCTGCTTAACCAGATTGGAAAGGAGCTTTGGAGCTTCTTCTGATCTCGCTGGGCATAGGGTGAACAGTGAAAATCTATCGTGACATTTTTCACTTTCACAGCCACCAGAGGAACCATAATTTTCTATTTTAGCAATAATTTGGTTCTCTGTATCAACCAGAAGAAAAGAACAGTGTAAGAATTGTCAATATAGAACAAAGTGTGTGTGGATGTGTGTGTGTGTGTGTGTGTGTATGCATGCGCGTGTGTGTGGTACATGTGGGCTTGGTGTATGAATGTAGTGTGGAGTTCTTTGTGTGGTGTGTATATGTATATATATATATATATATATATATATATATATATATATATATATATGTGTGTAGGGTTGTGTGTATGTTGTCTATATATGCACAGATGAACAATTGTGTTCATATATGTATATATGAATGTGTGCATGATGTATGTGATATGTGTAAGATATATTAAATAGGTAGATTTCATTATGTCGCCGTTGAAGAGAACACTACCTGCTATTCAGGAAAAGAAGTTTATTTACTGAACTGCTGCCCCCACCATGCATGGTGGAGATGCATGGTCAGAAAAAGGAGCTACCCAACCCCAGGCTGGACTTATCTAGGCCAGGGATGGGAAGAGGTGTGGCCAGGTGGGGAAAAGGTGTGGCCACACTGGATCCGGATGTGACCTCAGGGCCTGGGACCCTTCCCTGGTCCAATGGGAAGTATAACCGGGATGGCCCAGGATGTGACCTTGGAGGGGGAAGTGACTGCTTTCAGGTGTGTCAGTTACCTAGGTAACTGGGTGGAAACTTAGCCAGGAGGTAGGGGGATGTCTGCTCAAGGCCTCCATGGCCCAGGGCAGACCGTATAATACGTGTGTGTATGGTGTTTGCTTGATGTACGTATGGTATGTGACACATGCATATGTGTGTGTATTACTGGGAGTCACCCAAGGCGGCCGCCAGACTGCTCACCTGCATCTATTAGCCCTCATGGCAGAACTGCTACCTTTCAGGTCCCTCACGCCAATGACATACATTTTCCTAACTCACATGTAAAGCATAGAGCTTTAATGTCAGCAGTGCTCATGACAATACTGTCCTTAAATGAGCATGTTATATAACCTTGGCCTCCCTGCTATCAGCTGCCATTTCTGTTCATCACACATTTAAACAACAATAATGAGTTCTCATGCTCCCTCTTTATAGATTATAGTTTAACTCCTACCAATACTGTAATGGAAACAGCTTTCAGACTAACCAAAGCCCATGGCTCGATCTTTGAATTCATGACATATGCCTATGATTCTTTAGAAAGATGATGAGAAGTGGGGTCGGGAACTAGCCCTAGATTTGCCTGAGAGGATGAGGGGAAACATGTAGATGCAAGACTTAAGTTTCAGGAAAAAACAGGGAACACTAAAAACCCAATCTCTTCCTTATCCAAGGGCATATTCCAGTGATAAAAGGCTCAGAGATAATGTCAAGGCCACATTCAAATGGAAAAATTGCAACCAGAATTTCCAGTGAGCACTGATGGAAGCCCCGGGCAGATGAACCTGGTCACAACCATGGGGCTAATTTGGTTTCCAAAAATGAGCCTAGTGAAGAGTGGAATCATATACATGATGCATCAAAGCTAAAGCTCAGACTGTGGCTCCAAGCATAATCCCTGAGTGTAATTACAGGGTATTCACAGCCTAAGCCCATGCTGACACTCATTTGGGGAAGCTAGGCAGTGTCTCATAGACCCTGCTGGCTTTGTCTTTATGCTGAAGATGGTAAAAGTGCTGGTTGTGAGGATGAAAGAATTTCCCTGAGCATACGTACTCAGTTGATGGCAACTAGTACTATGGAATCTCAGTGGAGAGTCCTGGGATGTCCCACTCCAGTTGTTTCCTGAGGTACTATATGTAAGGTATATTAAATAGGTAGGTTTCATTAGATATCCAATGAAGAGAACACCATGTGCTATTCAGGCAGGAAAAGAAGTTTATTTACCAAACTGCTTCCCCCCCGCTGTGCATGGTGGAGAGGAATAGGGGACCCATCTCTGGGCCAGGACTTATCTAGGCCAGATCGGGAAGAAGTGTGTCCAGGTTTGGGGAAAGATGTGGCCACAGTGGATCCAGATGTGAATTCAGGGCCTAGGACCTTCCTAAGGTCAGATTGGAGGCATGTGACCAGAGGTGGCCCAGGATGTGACCTAGCAGGAGGGGAAGGTGACTGCTTCCAGGTCTGCCAGTTACATAGGTAACAGATATTGGGCAGAAACTTAGCCAAAGGGTAAGGAGGTATCCCTGTGCAGACTCGACACTATGTTAGCCAGTACTCAGTCATTAATCACTTGTCAAAGCCCGCGTGACACATTACATGTGTGGTTTTCAGGTTTAAATCAATTCAAAGTTGGTTTGGGAGCTAACATGGGCTGAGCCTGCTGGGGTGGGGTTGAATGGGCCTCAGGATTGGGAAGGGAAAGGCAAGTGTGGGAAAAGAGTATGGAGAATGGAGCTTCATGAATATTTCTAAGAAATTTGTGAAGTAAAACTGAGACTAGAGCAGCACAAAGTATAGGAGGAGTAAGATTATCTTCTCCAGAATAATCAGAAATCAAGACCTCTGTCACCTCACATTGTAGAATTTCTGCCTGGAATTCAACTGCCAGACCTCCTGACAGGAGTCAAGAAAGGAGCCCCCTCTACAGATGGTGATATTAAAATGCATCCATTATCAGGAGACAAGACAGCAGGGCTGCTGAAGTGTGTATAAACCTTGCTGTCTCCTATTGCTTTTATAGATATGTTGTTCCATAAGGAAGAGGAGAGGGTCCTTCTTGGGACAGACAGGTTTCTTGGGTATAAAAGAAGTCACCTGAGTTCCATTTGTGTTTGATATAGTGACTCTAGTACTCGGTCAACATTCATATATGATGTAGCAAACCTCCCCCAGGACCACTTTATAATTATACAACAGACAAATTAACAGACACAACTAACAGGCTATTCTAGTAAACACTACCTCGTTTAGCCTTTCCTCCTTCTGCTACTGCTGACAGAGCATTTGAACTCCCAAGAAACAGGGAAGAGATTCCAAGTGTAAACTCCCCTACAAGAATCAATCTTCTCATACCATCAGAGTTTGAACAGGCCCTTTGGGCTGGTTTATTGAAGAAGGGACAGATGCATTCCTCACTTGATCAAACCATAGTGAAGCAAGGTTCTGGTGTGAGGTTTAAAGATGAGAAACAGGGGCCAAGTAAGGAAAAGATGATTGTGGTGTCCTGGAGTGAACTGTCTGCTTCCAGGTGACCAATGTCTACTCGAGTTCATTAGCGTTCTGTTATGTCAAAGTATTCCTTGTGTGATAGACTCATTTTGCAAGTCCATGTTTAACAAAATAACAAGTAAAGGGCATCGGTTAGAGTCGAATGGAAGAACAGAGGTGCAGAAGGAGATTGACTTGGACTGCCTCTGAAGACATCCTCACATTGGCATGTGAAAGGAGAGAGCCATGGGCTAGTTCTAGAAAGGAGCAGAGCCTTGAGCTGTGCTTCTACTTTGTCATTTCTCACTGATCCACAGGGCTATCCTATTGAAAAACTTCATCCAGTGGCTCCCTATCTTGGAAACATACCCATTTAAAAAATTACTAGCCTGATTAAGGACTCTAAATCCAGCCATATTCCCTTCATATCACATTGTTACCAAACAGGGTCATCGGCTAGTCTTTTATTCACAGAACCCAAGGTGCCCATAACAAAGCCAGTTATGTTGAGACATCGGAGAGGGAAAAGAAGCCAATAGTCTGAGCTCACTGTGGAGTTTCATTTGCCTGAGTAGGGAATGGCTTATGCAGATGAATTCATCCTCAGACCAGGATTTACAGACAGGCTACACAGCATCATCTATCATCATTGTTGGAGAGTCTGGGAGCAATGATTGACTGCTCATACTTCATACCTTTGAATGCTGGATTGGCTCCTCACAGATCTGAGAAAGATCTCAGGATACCTGTAGAAGACAGCATAAGAATGAAGAATGGAGAATGGGAAATGGAATGCTTTTCTACCTCAGCACAATTCAGTCTTTGGTCTGATAGGCTGCTGGAAGCAGGAGATGGAGGAACAGCTAGGTGTGAGGTATGTCAAAGTGCATACCAGTAGTCATCTGGTAGTCCAGCTGCCATTATCAGTACCCTGGGGATCTTAAAGAGTCCAAGGGCTCATCATCATTGCTACTTTAGACCCTGGAGGCTGTTTCAGAAGCTATGAGAACTTTTTACTGGCATATAGACGATACTCCCTGGGAGTCTCTACAACTAACGAGAAGGGATTAGTTAGATGTTGTGAGGCTCTTATGCTCTACATTTGTGGCTAAGCCACAGAGTACAGCATTGGCTCCATCACACTAGTGTGTCATAGAGGAAGATGTAAAGTATCCATTTGGTGACCATAAAGCAACAAGGCACTGCCATGAGTTAAACGTGGATGATGACTTCATTGCTTACGGACACACAGGAGGTAGGAACCTGAGTTTGAGTTCATTGGCTTACCTGGCCTTCATGTTTGGCTTTGTCTTGTTTTAATGTGAGCCTAGGATAGACAGACCATTTGATTGGTGGATTATGAGCAAGATGGCAGGTGGACTGGCATTAGGGTTGAGTTAAACAATCAGCTTTTCAGACTTCAATCTACTCCTGCTCCTTCATCCAACTGACTTTCAAGAGTAGACTGTAGACTCTTGATCTCCTAGGGTGACTCTGATCAGATAAGCTGAGCACAAAATGTTCCTCATTCTCCAGCTCACTGATGTTTTAAAGCCTCTATTCTCCTTGAGGTATCTCTGGTTAGATCCAGCAGCCTAGAAGAGTCACAGGGAAGCTGGGTGACTGGCATTTTGAGGGCAAACCTTCTCAGGTTACCTACATAATTACTGCTAAGGTCTGCTTTGAATTTGTCAGAAGAGCTCAAGACTTACAATGTTTTTGGTTCAAGCACTTAATTCATTGTACGCAATTTGGTTCCCAGATTTCCTGCAATCAGAATCAGGCCTGTTTTCACAGTCATTGAACCAGTAAATCCCTGTGTATACAAAACAAAGAACTAGGAAAAAAAAATCTTGGAAACTTGAAAAGCTGTAAACTAAAATGATGGCATGAATATTATTTGGGCTCCTATCAATATTGCTAGAGTATAACATATATTATTATAATAGGTAATAAAACCATAACATATAAATATTGGAAAATATAGTGTCACTGTCAGAAGGTAGCTTCAACACAGGCTGCATTTGCTGTGCTTCTAAGGGAGAGCAAAGATGAAGCAAGCACAGCATTGTTAAGAAATTATAGACGCCCAGAACCCTTCTCTGTTTCAGGGATTAAAGAGAACAAAACCCACTCTGCTGTATTTAAAACAGGAAAAAATAAGGATTTTTCTTGTTTTCTGTTTGCACACTCTGCCTGAGGTAGAGTTATTCATCAAAATGAAGCTTTCTGTCTTCTAGAATTTGTGCAAGATTGTCTCCAAATTTCTACTTCTTGAGCCACAGCCCAACCCTTACAAAACATTTTTTTTTTTTTTGGGTTGGTCTTGGGGCCTGAACTCGGGGCCTGGTTGTCCCTTAGCTCTTCAGCTCAAGGCTAGTGCTCTACCACTTGAGCCACAGTGCCACTTCTGGCCTTTTCTGTTTATGTGGTGCTGAGGAATCAAACCCAGGGCCTCATGCATGCAAGGCAAACACTCTACCACTGAACCACCTTCCCAACCTCCTTACAAAACATTCTGTAATATGTCTTCCTTTTTTTTTTGTCAGTCAAGGGGCTTGAACTCTGGGCCTGGGCTCTGTCTCTCAGCTCTTCAGCTCAAGGCAACCACTCTACCACTTGAGCCACAGCGCCATTTCCAGTTTTCTGGTGATTTATTTTCCTGCCCAGGCTGGCTTTGAACCTTGATCGTCAGATCTCAGCCTCCTGAGTAGCTAGGATTACAGGTATGAGCCACCAGCATCTAGCTGTTTTCCTTTTTATATGCAGAAACATCTTTTTTAATATGTTTTTTATTGTAAAAATGCTGTACAGAGGGGATACAGTTACATGAGCAAGGTATTGAGTACACTTCCTATTGAGCATTGTTGCCTCAGATTTGAAGACTTTTTTTTTTTTTTTTTTTTTTTTGCTGTTTTGTCAAGTTCTCTTTCTGAAAGGGACAGAGATAAATTAGGGGCAGGCTCCACCTGGTGTTTGGACTACCTCGATATAGGACCAGATCAGATGGATGAATTGTTCTCTGTGGATGAACAGACTGCCCTCTAGTGCACACACGTTTAAAGAAAAAGTAAATTCTAACTACTATACTAACAAAATTAATGTTTAGCTTACTAAATATTAACTTGAAACACTACTTTAAAATACTAAAATTACAAATTACTGAAATTGTCTTTCCTTCTACCCTTAAGAGACCAATTAATGCTCTTGCCAATCATTGTGCTGAGAACCTCGTGTGTTGATTTAGTGTGGTATAAGTTCTCCCCAAATATCAGGGCTTAAACACTAATAATCATTTATTTTAATCCCCTGGGTCTGTGGGCCATAGACATAGAGAAGATCGAGAAGGGCAGATAGGTGGTCCTGGGTGGAAGTTCCTTTCTAGTTTGGTTACAGTATGGTGGCGCCTCGAATCATCCCAAAGCCTTGCTTGCATGAGTTCAAAGATTGTCAGTTGGCTCAATGGGAGAGAGAGAGAGAGAGAGAGAGAGAGAGAGAGAGAGAGAGAGAGAGAGAGAGAGAGAGAGAGAGAGAGAGAGAGAGAGAGAGGGAGAGAGGGAGAGAGGGAGAGAGAGAGAGAGAGAGAGAGAGAGAGAGAGAGAAGTGGGGGGGGGGAAGAAGGGAGGGAGAGCAAGTGTGTTGTATGACTTTTTATGGCCCAGCAACCCGAGTCAAAGTATCACTTCTACTGTGTTGCTATTGATAGAAGCAGTTACAGAGGCCACCTAGGTTCAAGGACAAGGATCATAAACCCAGCTCTCCACAAGGAAATGTCAGTGTAACATGGGAAGAAGAAGGTGTGGGATGAGATACGTCATTGATGTATTTACCTTTGTAAAATACAATCAGCTACAATGACTTGATTTAATTCTCCCCCAAACTATACAACATGGCTACCATGATTATCCCAATTTTACATTCAAATGTATCATTTCTTTATGATATTAGAACATTGCTTAAACTATCATCGAGACATTCTGGGTTGTATGATTCTGTGTTGTAGGAGGGCTTCCCTGTGC
The DNA here is from genome assembly GCF_024711535.1 of Dipodomys merriami. Classification (NCBI taxonomy): domain Eukaryota; kingdom Metazoa; phylum Chordata; class Mammalia; order Rodentia; family Heteromyidae; genus Dipodomys; species Dipodomys merriami. The sequence goes on along the minus strand of NW_027202937.1, from coordinate 25,822,314 downwards.
ATTATAGGCTATTTAACAGCACCCTTGGCTTCTACATAACAGACTCCAAAAGCACCCTGTGTCAGCTGAACTTCCATCACTGTGACAAATCACAGAGGAATAATCGGTTTATATGCAGGAAAGGTTTGTTTGGGTGTATGGTTCCAGAGGTTTCAGTCCATGGTCACTTTGCACTGCTCCTTTGGGCCTGTGCAGCACAGTATATCGTGGCACCAGCATGTGGCTGTGGTGGAGGAAGCACATTCATCTCCTGGCGATTGGGAAGCAAGAAAGAGGGGAGGGGAACGAGGGAGGGAGAGGGAGACGGATGTGGGGGGAGCAAGGTCCCAATATCCTTTTCTAGGACATGCCCCCAATGACCTCCCACTAGGCCCCACCTCCTCAAAGTCTTACCACCACTCTGATCAGAACCATCAAATGTTGATAAGTCTTCATAACATGGAGCCTCAGGGGACATTGTAAATCCAAAGCACTGCACACACCTTTGTCCACATAGTTGTAAGAGTATAAAAGGTCCCCAGGCATCAATGGCTTGTTGGAATGGGGAGGCTAAATTCTGGGGCACAGCAAACCCTTTAAGTGTGTGGACTCATCCAAGGCCAGCTGTCAGTACCTCTGAGGGGGAAATATGTCTCCAGTTGAGGATCACTCTTTTAGGAGTGGGATTACTCTTTTACTACTGTTATGGTAGGCCTCTGCACACTCAATATTTGTATGCCAAATATTGGTATGTTGCAATTTCTTTCTGTCCATTAAAAAATAATGTCATATAGATTATATTGATATCATTTTACAGGGTACTGACCAGTTCCAAAGTAATTTGTGATTTTATTTCATCACTCAGTTTATTCATTGTTCATAAGCAGAAATTTATTTTCTCCTTAGAACTGTCATTACTATCTTGTGGATACTCTCTTGTTGATATTCTCATTAGTGAGCTAAATAATTCCTCACACACATACACATACATCAGCTTCTTGGAAGAGTGGGATTTTTTTCCCTCAAGAATGAATATGACAGCTGTTTAGTTTTCAAACCGCTGTATTAGACTTGTGCACAGAGCCTCATGCTCTTGTCTGACATACTCACTGAAGGCTGGTACTCTACCAATTGTGGTATCCCTCCAGTTCCAGTTACTTACTGGTTAATGGGAGATGAGAGCCTCACAGTTTTGTTTGACTGGGTGGCTTCAAACTATGATCCTCAGGATTATAGGTATATAATCCTAGGATTATAGGCATAAGCCACAAGCACCACGCAGAAAATTAATATTTAAAAATTAAGTCATATTCTCTCTCTCTCTCTCTCTCTCTCTCTCTCTCTCTCTCTCTCTCTCTCTCTCTCTCTCTCTCTCTCTTTGTTTTGCCAGTCATGAAGCCTGAACTCTGGGCCTGGGCGCTGTCCCTCAGCTCTTTAGCTCAAAACTAGCACTCTACCACCTGAGCCACAGCACCACTTCTGGCTTTTTCTGCTGATGTGATGCTGAGGAATCGAACCCAGGGCCTCATGCATTCAAGGCAAGCACTCTACTACTGAGCCACCTTCCCAGACCCTAGTCCTATTCTCCTTTTAAAATACACTCATACATTACTATTTCCCATTTCAATCAAACACATGGTACATACACTGCTACTTCACATTTCTATATGCAATATGTATATATAAATGATATGTTATAATAGGATGTACATAACATATAATATGTGTATATTGTGTTACATATACATATATTCTGTGTATGGATTATATGAAATATACATTGGTGTATATATGTATATTTATGTATATATGCACATAGTACATATGGGTATATAACACATATATGTATAATACATATATGTATATAATACATATATAATACACATAGTATATAATAGTATTATATATAATGCATATAATACATATATGTATGTAATACATACATATGTATATATAATACATACATATTATATAATAAGTATTGTATATAATGCATATATAATACATATATGTATATAATACCTATATATGTATACTATATATATGTATTATGTATAAAATGTGTATATACATGTATATAATGCATATATACATACATGCATATATACATAAATATATGTATGCATATATACATAAATACACATATATACATATATGTGTATACACACATAATACATATATATGTAATGCATATATATGTACATATATAATGTATATTTAAGTTATATCTAAAATTCATAAAAAGGAGTTACAAACCCTTACCCCACAATAAGCAAACTTTACTATTGTTCTTTATTTATACTTTTTAGGTAAATTTTACATATCATAAAATGCATATACCATAAGCATTCAGTTTAATGACCTTTAAATTGTCTGTGCTTCTAGTGTCATACTAGATTTGACCTCTTTTCTGAACACTGCCTTGGCTAACATTCACATGTAACCCTGACATCCATTCGCATTCACTTGAAAACTGTTGCAAATATTTTCCTATAGAGAAAACAATTAGTCTGAAGCTTTAAATAAGGACCATGCATTCATTTTATAGCTAAGATTTGCTTACTACATCCACTAAGTCACCAGTTAAGGTAGTTATAATAATTGGGATAGCAGCTGGAATGCTAACAAGTCATTATGTTCCCATATCCCACTGCAGAGACATAAAGCTCTTTTCATTATTTGTCAACTAGCCTGTGAAACGGGTGGGTGGCACAAGTACTTCCACCTATATTCATCTATTCAGACTGCCAGTTTTAACAAGATATTTAAAAGTAATATAGGTTGCCTGTCCAAAGTTAATGAAGAACAATTTTGTAATTTATGGTTGATAATTCTTTTTCAGTTGGGTAAAGACAGAAGGTAATCAACTGTGTTGATGGATAGATATGACTTCTAGAGCACTAACTATCTTGGCAAAGTGAGAAGCTCCATGGACTGAAATTGGGTTGCATAGTTGCTTTGAAGTCATGTCTGGAGTTGCTTGTTTTTTTCTTTAAATAATGATAGCAACAATCTTTTGCATGTAATGAACTATTTCCAGCTTCTAGTTCATGTAAGAACCACAGAGAAATTATACTAAAGAAACCCTGGGTAGAAATGAGAACATCTGGATTCTGATTTGGATCTGCTCTGAAGCCTTACGTGAGGCATAATACCTCTAGTCATCCTCACTGGGAAGTTTCCAGTTAGCTGGAAGTTTCCTTTTCTTGAAAGAAGGAAATAATACAATGTAATTTTCTTATTTTGATACAGTTTAGTCAGACAGAATGGTTAACACACTGTTAGATACTATTAGAGCTGATGTTTTATAGCATCCATTTTTACAAACACTCCTAAAGTGTTGGATGTTCAGGCAGTCTGACTTCCTGATTGACAGTTATTAGACCCTTCTGTGTGCTGTGGATCACTTGAGGGAAGGTCATGGAGCAACCTGACCTCCTTTAGGATAGCCTGACTGCATTGAACACTCCCAAACACAGCTCTTTGACTTGTGAAGTCACTGACAGAGAAAGCAATAGCTGGATGTTTACACTATTTGAATTTAACATGTACTAAGGGTACATTCATTAATCATGACTGTGGAGATATAATCATAAGAACCAGCAGATGCGAATGAAACAGTATAGAGCTAAGTTTCAGACTCACACATAGAGTTAAACAATTTTTTAACAACAAAAAACCCATTAGGGTAAAAATGAAACTTTTTCAACCCAAGATTCTGGAACAGTTGGATATTTAAATGGAAGAAGGTTGTATGAAAGTAGCTGGAAAGTTCTTCAGCATCACTTCTGTCTCATGGTAATCTGACACATTATCCTTTTCTAGCCATACATTGGTAATGTGGTATCAGTTAGTTAAGGCAGTGTTTCCAACAGTAGGGTGATATTCCAATTCCAGGGTTGTTCTTTTCCTATTTATACAAATAAGCTTTTAAAATAATAACAATTCTCAGCTGGGTCCTCGCTGCTTATACCTGCAATCCTAGCTACAGGTAGTTGGGATCTGAGGTTCGTGGTTCAAAGCCAGCTTGGATAGGAAAGTCTGTGAGACTCTTATCTCCAATCAACTGCCCAAAAGCTGGTAATGGAGCTGTGGTTGAAGTGGTAGAGTACTAGCCTTGAGCAAAAGAAGTTCAAGAACAGCACCCATACCCCAAGTTCAAGCCCCCAAACCAGCAAAATATAATAATAAGACCAATAATAATTATTTATTAATGATAGCTCTAAAAATAACTTGTATAACAAAAGAGACTCATGAACATACAACTCACAAAGTAGCAAATGTAAAATTTTGGGGGTGGTCTTCCTAATCTTCTATATACTATGTTATAAAATTTCTTAACTTACTATTAACTTAGTTTGCATCTAGGTTTTCATTATTTTTTCCTTTTAAACATGTATTTATTTATTTTTTATCATTTTAAAGTAGTTGTACAAAGGGGTTTTGGTTCAACATTCAATTTATCAATACAGTGTATCTTGACAAAGGTCACACCTTCCATCATTCTTCCCACAATAAGTTTTTGCATGTAATTGATGTTACCATTCATTTTGAAATATTTCATAACCTTAATGGCTGATTTTCTGATAACATAAATTTTAAATATAAGCTATGTTCAAATCACACTTCTAATACATATCTATTTCTAGAATATCTGTTCAACTCATAAACATTCTTCTATGGAATAGTTACTTTTTATTGTCTATGATCACTCTAAATCTATTTTATGTATTTAGTTCTTCATCTGCCCCTAGTGAAATTTAGAGAAGGTCACAAATCTGAACATTTCAACATTATACTTAAATAACCTGTTACCAAAAAGCCACAGGAACATTTTCAGGCAGCTAAATCTACAGCAGATACTATTCCACAGCCATATTTGATTGTCCAACTTCTGCCAACTGACTAGGAGTCAAGTATGGTCTCACTCACCAATTTCAAAATTAGGTTCAAGAGGAAGTTTATCTTTTCATGTGACCTGCGGATGCAGCATGCTTCCGCAGAAGAAAAAGGGGTGGGGGGAGGGAGAGAGGGAGAGGAGGAGATGGATACAGTAGGAGATGGAGAGGGAGGGAGGGAGGGGGAAGATTAGGGAGGGAATAAAGGGAGAGCGGAAGAGGAGGGAAGGAAGAGAGAGAGATCAGAGGCAGGGAGGGAAGGAGAGAGGGAAGGAGAGAGACTTGGTGGAGACACAAAAAGGAGAAGGTGAACAGGACAAGAGTTTTGTCAACTGTCAGTTGCTGTTTTCACTTCCTTCCAGAGCTCCAGTTACATCTCTGCCTTTTAGTCTTAGAAAATTGTCCATTATTATAACACTTGACTCCCAACTTATTTTTGTCAAGTAGAGTTTCAGTTTAAGAGGCCCAGATAATAAAAAAATAAAATAGCTTGTGAGAGATTTTCTCCCACAAACAAGCAATCACCCAACACTATTCATTATGCACATATCCTGCATCCACAAATGGAGGGACTCCTTTTCCTTAGCTACTCCCTCAGTCTAAACATCTGTCTAAGCTGGACATTTTTAGTGTTCCTGCTTTGCTTACCGAGGTGCAGAATATAGAGTTCCACAGAACATTTCTGCCCTCGTGAAGCTTCAGTGTTAAATTTTTATGCAATTTTCTTGACTAGAGGAAGTCAATTGTCAGAAAAGCGCTTAGCATTTAACATCAGATGGCTCTTTAAGATTATTTTCTTCAATCTAATCTCATCATGTTGTTCTCAAAAAAATCATAAAACTTGATTTGTTTTTTTTCTGTCTTGGTGTGTCAAATGTAGACAAATGAAACACTTGAAATTTTACCTTTTAATTGCCTATGAGTATTTTCATTAAGTTTGGGTTCAACATAAATATATATTTTTAGTAATTAAGACAAAATATTGACATTCACATTGCTTAAGAAAGGTGGGTTTTCCCTCCTAATGTGTTAGTTAGACTTGGGACACTATTACAAAATACTTGAGATAAACTACTTATTTTAAAAAAAGGTTGATTTTGTTTGGCTTATAGTGTTTTGGGTTTTAGTCCATGATCCATTGGCTCCATGAATTTAGCTTGAGGCAAAGGAGCACATTCATTTTTAGAAAGTTACTGTTTCTACATTTCTGTAAGAAATGTTAAAACTTGTTAAAGACTTAAGTGAATCAAGTAAAAAAATATTCAATAAATATGCAGCACTGTGCTAAGGCCATAGGCATTATAGGGGACAAAAAAGAATATATGTGGTTTTAGTCATCATTTGCCTTGCAAAAATGGAAAGGAAGAGATATAAAGCAACAATGTATGTTGAAATTCAGAAGTTCTAAACTAAGGAAAAGAGAAATGGAGCAGGCATAAATGTAGAAGCCAAGGAGAGAGGAAAAGAGACAGAGTCCATTTTGCCTTTCTGACAGGTTTCCTATCATTGTCTTTTAGAGTCTCTGCTAACACGAAATGAAGCTGAAATGGTCAGAGAGAACTTTGGACCTGCAACTTGAAGAAAGGGACAGGATTTGAGCAGATAAAGGGCAGAATGGGCAACAAAGGGCTAAGCATGGGAATAAGAGAGCTTATCTGTGCAGTGGGGCAGCCTGTCCACCCCGGGTACCACATACATGCTAGAAGCTAGGACATTGCACTGGGTGAGCATCATGGATGGGGAGTGGGAGAAGAGTTTAAATATGAGCAGCAGAATGTAAGGAATGGCTGGGCAGAGGGAGAGCATGAGGAACCTTGTCTTTGGGGAAGTAGTGATTAGTGATTGAAGGGTGGAGACCAGAGCCAGGCAAGCTAACTAAGGCATTGCTGCAATAATCCTGGGAGGAAATAAAGACCTTATTTAGAGTGGCACATAAGGACACAGGGTTGGTCATAGTTTGAGAAATGGAGCCTGGCAACATGCCTCACTTTTTATCAACAAAGTATATTTACTAAATTAATCATTTAATTGAAAATTGATCAAACATCTTTAGAATTTATGAACACTCAATTCACCCTCAAATGGTAGAGATTAGCATTATTAAAGGCATTTTTCAGAAGCATGACTAGTATTTATCAAACCTAAATACACACATATGAAAGAAAAAATTCCAGTTTTGAATGAAAAATCAATGTTGTTGGCTTAAATTCTCAATAAATTTAAGTCAGGCAAGATTTTTAATGTAACTCCCCTCCCCTCTCCTCCTCCCCAGCCCCGTCCTGGGGCTTGAACTTGGGGCCTAGGCATTGTCCCTGAGTTTCTTTTGCTCAAGGTTAGTGTTCTACCACTTGAGTCACAGTACCACTTCCAGCTTTTTTGGTAGTTAATTTTAGATAAGAGTCTCATGGACTTTCCTACCCAAGCTAGCTTTGAACCATAATCCTCAAATCTCAGCCTCCTGACTAGCTAGGATTACAGGCATGGCCACCTGCACCTGGCTTCAATGTAACTTTTTAAGGTACAAAGTATTCATCATTATGCCCCAGATACATAAAACAGCCTAACCAGCTACTATCATGGAAGCCATGGTGAAAAATGCAGGGATGCTATTTTTCTTCTTAATTATCTTTAGTTGAACAAAGGGGATTTGGTTCAACATCTCAATTTATGAGTACAATGTACCTCAATCAATGTCACTCCTTCCATCATTCTATACTATCTCTTCCCAGAGGGGTTTGTCTGATTGAGATTTTCTCAGCAATTTTGAAATAAATTATCTATTTAAATATATTTCCTTTATTTTCTTTTCCTATGTTAGACCTCAGTAAGCATAAGAAGAAAATTGACTTGCTTGTCAAGGGTTTACCAATAATAGAGCTGGGCACTGGTGGCTTACACCTGCAATCCTGTCTACTCAGGAGGCTGTGATCTGAGGATCATGGTTTGAAGCCAGAACAGGCAGGCAGGAAAGTCTGAGACTCCTTTTTTTTTTTAAGTATTTTTCTGGAGAGAAGAGTCTCACAAAGTTTCCTACCTGGGCTGGCTTTGAACTGTAATCTCAGTCCCCTGATTAGGATTACATACTTGAGCCATGGTCACCAGGCTCCATGAGATTCTTACCTCTAATTAACCAGCAAAGAGCCAGACGTGGAGCTGTGGCTCAGATGGAAGGGTACCAACTTTGATTGAAAGGCTAAAAAGAACAGCATCCAGGTTCTGAGTTCAAGCTCTAGTATAGGCACTAAATAAATAAGAACCGAAAGAATAAACAGTGATTTGAAACTGTTTTAAATAGATTTGAAACTCTATTCACATTGCATTCGCACTTCCAGGAAAGAAAAAGGATGATAAAGGTAAAGGGGTCTTTTTAATTTGACCCCCATTTTATATAGCTTCTCCAGAGGCTCCAGGGAGGTAGTGAGGTTCATTAATAAAAGGGTTCTTCATGGTCTTAATAAAGTGGCTCTTCATGCAGCTCTCAGTTTGACTCCCAACATAAAAAAGGGGAGGGGGGCTGGGAAGGTGGCTCAGTGGTAGAGCGCTTGCCTTGCATGCCTGAGGCCCTGGGTTCGATTCCTCAGCACCACATAAGCAAAATGAAAAAAGCCGGAAGTGGCGCTGTGGCTCAAGTGGTAGAGCCCTAGCCTTGAGCTGAAGAGCTGAGGGACAGAGCCCAAGCCCAGAGTTCAGGCCCCACAACCGGACCCAAAAAATAAAGGGGGGGAGGGCACAAAGAGACTTTTTTTCATTATTAAGAAATGTTTCTGAAGAACATTTCACATGAGCTCTCTATCTTTTAAACAATGAGATTTTTAAAAATGGGCTTTCTATTCTATATGGACCACGAATTGGTCCAGACTTTATCTCCTGGAGTAAATCAAGTTCCTTATTTAACCTTGCACTCTACTTTGTACCTACCTTACAGTAGAAGATGACACCATGCCTTATTTGAAACTGAACATCCAGGACAAACATGAAGAACTTGAACATAGCAGGGAAGTCTCCCTTACAGCCAAATTCTAAAATGCTCCCTGTAGCAGGGAGGAATTGTGTTGGGCCCTGCAGAACCTCTGGCCTAATTCTGAGATGACACCTCATCAACCATTTCTTCACTTAGTATCTTGCTCAATCAATATTAGCTAATTTGGTTTTAAAATATGCTCTTCCATCCCTTTACCCATCAAGAAAGGGGGAGACACGCAGGGAAGGGGCTGATTGGCTGCTCTTGTTGACCTATTTGCATGGCCTTGGCTAAGAAGGAGGCCTTCAATCTCAACACTTTAAATGTGCTAGATTCTCCTCTTATTCCATTTTTAGAACTCTCAGCATTTATGGAAAACAGGTATATATATATATGTAGATATGTAGATATAAATATATACAGGTCTGTGATGAGGAATGTACATATATGATAGCAGACCTGTATATTATAAATAAAATAAGCAATATATTTCCTGAGTACACATATTATGTGTGTCTGTATTTTGTATGTATTATATTGAGTAGTACATTTTCTGTTACTAATGTATCTGAAGCTGGGTAATTATGTATTTATTTTTAGCTTACAGTTCTAGGGGCTGAAAATTTAAGATTGGGTATCCACATCTCTTCAGTCATTGGTAAGAGTACCCGGAGCTGCACCACAATACACACAGAAACAGAAAGGGACCTGGCCAGGAACATAAGGGGTGGAGCTTGTGGGTAGCCTTACTTTATAACAATCTACTCTGTAGAGAATGTGGCTCTGAGATGTATATTGGTAACATCACTGGAATTCGAATAGAAGAAAATGAACACCTGAACAAAAAAAATTATATATACATATATATACACACACAAAGAGTTCCTATAAACTCAAAAATGTACAATAATTCATTAAAGACAATGTGGTTCATTAATTACATCCAAATTACTTGTGCATGAGTTCAGTGCATCTACAGATTCCACCACAGTGGAAATATCTTCATCCTTCAAAGCTCTTCTGCTGGTTCTCATTACTTCCTCTCTCCTTTCACCTCAGGCCCTGAGAACAGCTCTGTGTTTAGTCACAGCTCTGTTTTGTCATCTTTGGAAGAAAATTATGTAAATAGAATCAAACAACATGTTCCCTTTTGTCATTGGCTGCTTTCACTTAGCATAATGCCTTTAAGCTGAGGTCGCCAAATAGCTCATCTAAAAAAAAAAAATTAGGGATGGACCATACTCTGCCCACCCATTCACCTACTGGAAGACGTTTGTGTTGGTTTTAGTTTTTTATTGCCTATGAATAAATGTGTTATAAAAATTTCTGCTATTGCATCCTTCTTGCAAGTTTATTATTTCTGTTATACTTTGGTTCTACATCTCTTTCTCTATACATGCATAAATAATTATGTTTTGGAGATATATCTATATCTAGATCTATCTATCTATCTATCTATCTATCTATCTATCTATCTATCTATCTATCTATCTATCTATCTATCTATCTATCTATCTATCATCTATTGGAGAATGAGCTGTAGTTTGAGCACTAGGAAAGAAAATAATGGACATTTGTCATTTAGATGGAAAAGAATAGTACCAGGAAAGACAGAGCATTGGAGATTAGAGCACCTGCAGAACCTTGCATCAGTAGGTGACTTCGGATCCCGGCCAAGTTCTTGCTGAAGGTAGAAAAACTGATTTCAACGACAAAGAGGATATATCTGCTTCACTAGCTTTAACTTATATTCTGCAAGTTATTGACTTATCCAGGTCACTGGAATTTAAAAACAAACTGCAAATGAATTAAATAGAGATGTTGACGCCTGTCCAAAAAGTTGCTCGCAAACACCATTAAGGCACGCGTTTCCCCAGCAGGCACAGAGCAGAACTGTCACCGCGTGCACCGCACGAAGCATGTAGGAGCGCCCCTCCCTCCGGCGCACGCCGCCAGGATACAAGCAAAAGCTCCCGATCTTCCCGGGGCGCGTGCCCGCGAGCTGGTGGGCGGCAGGGGGCGTGGAGACCGTGGAGACCGTTCCCTTGGAGCAGCCAATCAGCAGCGAGGCTCGGCGGTGGCGCCAGTGACGTGATTGCACTTCCCTCCGCCCCACTGCGGGCGGACGCCTGTCGCTGTCAAGCCACGCAAAGCTCTAGCGTGAAAGGAGAGGGAGGAGGAGGGCTTAGGGGCCCGCCGGCTGTCGGAGGGCGGGCAGGTCGAGGGAGCGGGGCGGAGTGCGCACGCGCAGCCGCTCGGGCGAGGAGGGACTGGGATGAGGCGACGCACGCGCGCGCACGAGAGGCCCGCCGGCGGCCGCGGGTGGAGGGGGCGGTTCCTCGAGTGTCGGCGACCCGAAGGCGGGCAGGCGGGCGGCAGGTGCCGCCGCGGCCGGCTCCGCAGCGTCCCCCGGGCCCCGCATCTCCTCCTCGTCGTCTACCAGCGGCGATGAGCCGGGCCCCGTCCGGGGCTGCACCTGCCGGTTGCCCATCATCACCCCGCGCCTCCCGGCGTGACCTCGGCCTCGGCTCGCGTCGGGCCCCCGCGACGCGGCGCGGCCGCTGACCGGGAGCCGCGGCCTCCTCCGCCCGACTGAGTCCTCGCTCGGGGGCCGCGCGGGGGACAGCGCCCGGCCCCCTCCCCTCCCCGGCCCCACGGTCCTCAATGTCTCCCCGGCGGGGAGGGGGCTGCCTGGGAGACACGCTGAGCGGCCCCCCCTCGAGGCCCGTCGGCCGAGGCAGCTGCGTCCAGCCCGGCGCCCCGCAGCCACCCCCGGCGGCGGCGGCGGCCTGGAGGAGCCGCGCACCCGCCGCTGCTCCCCGCGCCTCGCAGCCGCCGCCGCCCGGCGTCCCCGGAGAGGGCGGCGGGCGCCCACCGGGGAAGATGAAGGCGGAGGGGGGCGACCACTCCATGATCAACCTGTCGGTGCAGCAGGTCCTGAGCCTCTGGGCCCACGGGACGGTGCTGAGGAACCTCACCGGTAATTTGCTGCGCCCGGGCGGGGGCTGGGGCTGGGGCGGGGGGCTGCGGACCGCCCCCTCGCCGCGGTCCGTCCTCCCTCGCGGAGGGTGGGGAGCGCTCCTGCCGCCCCACCTCCCGTGCACCCCGCGTCTGGGCACGGGGAGGCGGGGGTTAATCCGATCCACGGCGGCATCCGCCATCCCTCGGCGCGGACGGTCCCCGGGAACGTGCACGACCCTCCCCCCGCCCCCCCCCTGCGTCCCGCCCGGCGCGGGGAGGGCCGAGGGTGGCCCTGCTTCCACACCCCGGAGCGGGAGACTTGAGCACCGTTAGCATCGGTGTCATTACCGTCCCCTCCCCCTGGCACGCACAGGCACACGCACACCGCTCCTTTCTTTTGAGATCTCCCCCCCCCTCCTTTTCTGGTTTTACTCTCATTTTCTCTTTTCTGATAAATCTCAACCCAAAGACAGGATCCACATTGCCCGCGATCTCTGCTTTGACCGTTCATTTGTTTTTGTCGACGAGATGACTAAGTAGATTATAACGGGTCAGGTGCTGGGCCAAGGTCTAGTTCATTGGAAGCATGTTAGCTGCATCGGTCTTCTCTCTCCCTCTCGTTTCCTGGGGTCAGTCTGTCTCCAGCCTCAAGTGGCTGCTTCTGAGACATCAAATCATTTTTGTGTAATTCCCTTCATTCATGGAGGCTGTCAGGAGTTGGACTTGTGGAACTATATTCTAACATCACTTTCTCCTTGCTAGAGTGAGCATTTACTGGATACTTGGAGTCTAATCTGTAGGTTTGCTTTGTGGACAGAGTTATGGGGGTGTTATTGTGAAAATGCACTCTAGGTTCTGGATTTTAATCTACATACAGCCTTTGAGAGTAGTATTCACCAGAAGAAGATGCAGTTACAATTTGGTGAGGTTTCCGGGCTTTTTCTCAGAAAAACAATCCTAAAATCATGCTCAGGATGTAGCTCTTCGAATAAAGTATTCATTTTAATTCAACATTAATATTTCAAAATCTGTGATGTTTAATTGACTAATAATGTGTATATAACAAGTGCATGCATATGTAAATATAGCACATGCATATATATATATATATATAAAATGATAGAGTTCACAGAAAAGTTCTTCATAGAATTTATATGCCACAAGGATAAGTTTAATGGCACCTATTTTCTTGAAGTAGGAAAATTAAGGTAGATTCCAGATTGATTCATGGTAACCTCACTTTTTAGATGTAATTATTTACACCTTATTTTTATTTTACTTTGTTGTTGTTGTTCTGGTACTGATGCTTGACCTCAGGAAGGGCCGTGAGCCCTTGCTTGGCTTTTGGACACACAGCCACCATGAGCCATTTCTGGCATTTCGATGGTTAATTGGAGATGAATCCTTTGAATTTATGTACCTTGACTAGCTTCAGGATGTAGATCCTCAGATCTCAGCTGCCTGAGTAGTCAAGATTATAGGCCAGGGACCAGAGGAACCTGGTTTGACTTTATATAGTTTTATAGATCTGAAAAACTAAATTGACATAGAGGCCATTTCATGATTTAGAGATTGATTGCCTTATCCTTTGTATTTAACTATTTACCTACTTTGTCCATGTTTTCATTCAATTCTGCTTTGTATTTACGTTTTTCATATTTCAAGATTATCATTTATGTTTATTAGAGTTAAGTGGTAAGGATGTAATAAAACATGTATTTATATGTGTTAATGACTAGCTTAGTTCATCAAAGAGTTTTTAGAGAAAGTTCATTTTGGGAGTCAGAAAGTAAGTGAAAATATAAATATTTCTTGGCCAAAGTTAACAATATTTAAAAATACTGTTATTGTGGCTTCCAGTTTCATAAGCCAATTGTTAGATTGACAATAGCAATTACCAACCCAGAGTTAGCTTCAGTTACATCTCAATGTGATCTTAACAATGGATGGCTTAACATAGGCTTGCTGTTTCATAAAGAATATACTGAACATTCAAAGGTAGAACTGAGGAGGGGCTGGGAAGGTGGCTCAGTGGTAGAGCGCTTGCCTTGTATGCCTGAGGCCCTGGGTTGGATTCCTCAGCACCACATAAGCAAAAAAGAAAAAAGCCGGAAGTGGCGCTGTGGCTCAAGTGGTAGTGCGCTATCCTTGTGCTGAAGAGCTGAGGGACAGTGCCCAGGCCCAGAGTTCAGGCCCCATGACCGGACCCCCCCCCCAAAAAAAAAGGTAGAACTGAGGAGGGATGGAGGAATGTGGAAACCATTGGGAAATAACTAAGGTTATATGAAGAATTCTATGCAAGTGAGTAAAAGTGCCAGAAGGCAAAGGTATGTTTCATAAGCCTATCATTTATTGAGTACACTTTATATGTTATTTCTAATCTTCAGAGCAACTCTAAAAAGTATATTTATGAGAAAACTCAGGAAAATTAAACTGCCCTAAACCAATACAGAGCAACTAGCCAGCTGGGCTTCTAGTAGGCTTACATGTGGTCCTTGGTCTGCAGAAGGCCTTTGAAATCATTTGGGACAGTCGTGTTTCTCAGATGCTTCTCTTTGGCTCTTAGCTGCCATCCTTATAGCTGCTTGGGTTGAAAATTATGTATGCTCTAACAACGATGTTATAAATATGCAAATGAGCCTCGGCCTAGTAAAGGTTGCCCACCACTGCAAGACTCAAATCTTTGCGGTTAGTACTTCTTTTTCTTCTATACCATGCTTTTTGTCTGATGTCAGGAATGAGGTTAGAATTCAGGACCTCATGTTTGTGAGGTAGGTACTCTACTACTTGGGTCACACTCTGGCCATATTTTGATGTAATTAGTTTGTAGATTAGATCTGGTGGTTTGTTTGTTTGTTTTTTTAAACCTGGCCTGACCTATGCTTTCCATGTAGCTGGGGTTATTAGCACCTGCCCCAAAGGCTTTGCTTGTTGATTGAGATGGGTGTTACTAACTTTTTGCCCTAGCTTGCTATAAATCTTAACTTTCCTGATTTTACCTCCTTAGTAGCTGGAATTAAGTACTTGGCACACAGTAAGTGTGAAATACATGCTTATTGGATTGAATTTTAAAAGTTTTCCACATTGCATTTTTCAGCTATGTCTTCTTGGAATGAATATGCTTATTAATGAGGAATAATATGTTTGAACAACTTTTTTGATAATTGCCTTACATAACTTTAAAACATACACAAACCTATTTAGCACAGTTATATTCTGTGCAAAGTACCACACTATCATGTTTATTTAATCTTAACTATCTTCAGAGAGATCTTTTTCTTCAGTTTATAAATTCAGACATTGAGGCAGAGTAACTTCTATCCCATACCCAATGAGTAGAAAAGTGATTCTCTTTGGTTCAGATTGTAAGATCTAAACTAAGTCAGAAGGCATTTTATTTTACAATAAAGGAACATAAGGTAAAACCAGACTGACTTGGATTTAAGAAATGACTATGAAACTATTGCAGGAATCTGCTTACTTAAATAATAGAGGGAAAATGTGCCCTTGTTTCTGTGTTTTTCTTTATACAAACTGAACAAGTGTAATGTTATTCTCTTTATATGTTATGTCATAGGCAAAGTGGGAAAATATATTGGACTATTTTATCTGAAACTGACCATTAAAAAGTGGTCTGTATAGGAATTTCTTACACACACACACACACACACACACACACACACACACACACACACACACACACACACACACACACACACACACACACACACACACACACACACACACACACGTCAGTTGTGGATCCTGAACTCTAGGCTTCAGCTCAAGGCTAGCACTCTACCACTTGAGCCATAGCACTACTTCCAGCTTTTTTTGCTTATGTGGTTCTGAGGAATCCAACCCAGGGCCTCATGCATGCAAAGCAAGCATCCTACCACTTGAGCCACTTTCCCAGCCCAGGAAATAACTATTTTAATGATAATGATGTTTAGAAACAACACTGTAGTGTTAGAATTACATTTTGGAAGCCCTGAATTACCATTGTTACCAGTTAAGTGTCAGTTTAATGGCAGAGGCAGGACTGGAGCCAGTGTCTCCTGATTCTTGGTTCTTTGCCTTTTCTTTCTGTCTCCAGTGAGGCTGAGAATGTGAGTGGAACTGCAGTAATCCTCACGTATCCCTGAGGAATACATTCCCTCAGTGGTTGCCCGAAACCAATATCGTACTGAATCCTATTATGTACTTCTTTTCCTACACATGTATCTTAAGGATCACATTTAGCTTACTCTAGGCGCAGTAAGAGATTAACAGTAAAAACTACAACCAAACACTTATAACAATACACTGTGACAAAATTGTCAGCATCACTACTCTTGTGCTTTGGGGCTAAGATTAAGAAAAATTAGCTTGGTGCTATTGACTCACACCTAAAATCCTAGCCACACAGGAGGCTGAGATCTAAGGATTGCAGTTCAAAGCTGGCCCAGATAAAAAAGTCTGTAAGTCTGTGAGATTCTATCTCCAGTTAATGGCCAAAAAAAGCCACAGTTGGAAACTGGCACTAAGGAGAGAGGGAGAGGAAAAGGGAACAAGTATCTGAACATAATCCTTATGATTCTGCAATTGTTGAGCTGAAAACAGATGGTTCCTTAGTAACTAACAGGTGGGTAAGGTACTCAGGGTGGATACTCTGAACAGAGGGGAAATTCATATCTTAACAGACAAGATGCTGTTGTGTTATGCAAAGTTTTAAGCAATTAAAATCTTAGGAATTATTTGTTTCTGAGATTCTGTGTTTAATTTTTTGTTTTAATATTTTTGAATGTCAGATGACTTAGATAACTTAGATAACTTAGACCATAAAACCTCAAGTAAGGGAGCAATACACTAATTTGTTGCCATTGTCTTTGTAAAAGTTAGGAACCCATATAAATATATCCAATGTAGAAATCTTACAAGTTTAGTCTTCAGTTTATTTTCTTTCCCCTTTGGGGACACTAGTATGAGGATTCCATGTAAAGTAGATTAATCTCCAGTGATCTGTAGATCTGTACCTTCCCCAGGTCTTGTAATTTCAGGATTCCTAAATTCTTTTAGACTGTCAATAGTTTATATTCTTTCTTCAGCTTACTGAAGTAGAGAAATAAATGGCTTTCTTTCTTCCTCAAATATCGTTTTCTTTTTCTGAATGTGTTCTAAATTCCCACATCTCAATCTAAAAATAGTCAGTATTATGTCCACATTTTCAATTTTTAGGATAACTTGAATAAAAGAAAACCTGTAATAAAGTGTATCCTTTATTTAGTTTTATTTTCTTCAAATGATTTATTTCCCACCTTTGTGTTCTGACTCAAATTTGGTTGCTAAGGATTTAGAAAAGAATTTTTACTTAGAAAAAGACATGGTCCTTAAACTTTGGCATAAACACAGAACCAGGTTGGTGCTAGAAAGAGGGATAGTAGGCTCTAAGAAAGAGTAGAGGCTGAGTTAGATTCATCTCCTCTCTCATCAACAGCAAGTGGGGGAGAGGTACTCCTTTTCTCTACTCATGGCAAGCATTGAGAGGCTTGGAATTCAAGTTCAACGAGCAAAAGTTATGTGTGTGTATTTCTATTATACTTATATACATATGTGTGAGTATACAGATGCTCCTTGTAGCTTTATATCTTGATAAATCCATTATAGTTGAAAGTGCAGTTAGTACTTAGTCTAGCCTACTTTAAATGTACTCAGAACACTGACATTAGCCCATACTTGGGCAAAAATCATCTAACAGAAAGAATGTGCTGAATATCTCATGTAACTTTATTATACATAAAGTAAAAGACTAGAATGGTTGTATGCATATATTTTTATACCATCAAAATATAAAGGTGAAAATTGTAAGTTGAACAATTGGTAATTTGGGCACTGTTTATAGAAGTATGTACTTAAGATGTTCATAAGCATATTATTTTAGTTCCCTTTTATACTTTAAAGTGCTAAGCCATGTTAGTGTTACTTTTCAGTGTCATTAAAATAAAAGAAATTGAGAAAAAGCTAGATCTTAGTATTTCCCTGTCTGGATCAGCTCACACTTAGTGGTACAACCAGCACCTTCCTTCAGAAGCGTTCCAGGCCGGTGTGCTTCCCTCACTATTGCCATGCCGGTAGGATTTGCTCCACTGTTAGAGGTGAGTTTATATAGATGGAGTGAGTTCATGTAGATGAAGTGACTCCAGATACCCATGTAGAATTGTGTAAATATAATTGGTACATATAGGCTTACTTACATATTTTACTTTTCAATGTTTTTGCTGAACCCCTCCATTTATTTTTTTTCTGAAATATATGTGAAAAATTCCATTCTCTTTTGTGGTATAGAGCTAACTAGTGAATGTTGGTAGGATTTGTACTTCCTAACTTTTTAGGAAACATACCTGTATATCTGAAGGAAAGCATTTAATTCCCATCTGATGAGTATATTTCCATACTCTCTGCAATATGAAATCCAAGGGCTACATTACTTTTTTTTTTTTTTTTTTTTTTGGGTCCGGTCGTGGGGCCTGAACTCTGGGCCTGGGTGCTGTCCCTCAGCTCTTCAGCTCAAGGCTACCGCTCTACCGCTTGAGCCACAGCGCCACTTCTGGCTTTTTTCTTTTTTGCTTATGTGGTGCTGAGGAATCGAACCCAGGGCCTCAGGCACGCAAGGCAAGCGCTCTACCACTGAGCCAACTTCCCAGCCCTACATTACTTTTCTTAAGCCTATAGCAGTTTCTGAACTGGTTAGTGTTAGGGCTTCTCAGGTTGAATTTTTGTAGATAAGTATTAGAATAAAGCTCATTTATCTTTCCTTTCATTGGTGACTGAAAGGAAGGTTAGGGAAAATAAGATAATCTTGGAGTCAGAGTTACTAAAGGTCAGCAGAAGCAGAAGCAGAAGAAGAAGGAATTGGGATTAAAATGGTCAAATGTAAGAGGACTGTCATGACAGTGAAACCATTGAACTTACATAATATTGGAGAAACAATTCTTATTATGGCTATATTTATTCATTATTTATTATGGGTCAGGTATTATGTCTGACATTTTACATGTATCTCACTATCATTAAACATCACACAATTTATTATCTTATTTAAATATGAGATTATATAAGGTATGGAATGCTAATTGCATATTTTAATCAGATTTTAACAGTAGAAACATCATAGACTGCACAGTGGCAGTACAACACACTTAATAGAGGTCTCATTAGGCTATCAGATTTCATCTAGTGATCTTGAGTTACATAGATTAAGCCTTGGGAAAAATAGGCTTTTTATCAAAGTTTAAGAAAGAAGAATCAGAATTTTTACCTTAGCCAAATGCTGGTGCTAGCGTATAAATTTTGGAATGAGATCTAGGAGCACATAGGCACTTACTATGGTAGGTTTTGGAAAAAATGCAAATAGCTTTGGGTAGTATAGATTGATAAGGCAATTAACAACAGCTGATTAATTAGTGCTAGCTTATTATTGCCCTTCACTTGATATCATGGTGTATGTTCATGTGTTTGAAGTACATTGATTTTCTAATTTTTTTCCTAATTCACCAGGGCTTGTAAATCTGACATACAACAGTTTATATGCAGGCTTTTAGTTGCAAGGAAGGAGTGTGATATATTTCCTTTTAAGAAATTCTGCTTTTCAGTAGTTAACATTTAATACTTCTCAAGATCCTGGACATTGTTCCCAGAATATTATACATATTATTTAATATGATCCTCATAATAATGCAATCCATTTGAACTCTATTTACATAAATGAGAAAACAGGCACAGAGAATATAATATCTTGCCCCTGCTTACAGAGCATGCAAGCCAGGACTTGAAAATTCATCACTGTCAACCCAATTGAGCAAACATTTGAATAACTGCCATGGACTTGGTGCTGTTGTAGATGCAAAGGTAAATAACACATGGTTTACTGTTCTCAAAAGCATAGATTTTATTGAGTATTGACTTACAAGTTTTTATATTCATGGTCTAATAATAACAATTTTTCTCTAATTTAGCCATTTAGAATGAGAAATATGTCTCCATTTCTGATGTTGAAGACTGCTGGATCTGGTTCAGGATCTTAGGGTGCTCCAGTCTAGCTGTCAGCCAGGGCTACATTCTCTGGTGACTGCCCTGGAAACTAGAAGGCCAGCGTCTAAGCACACCCAAATGGCAGGTGGCAGGAGGTAGAGGGCCCTTCTGTGGATTGCTTGAAGTATAATTTTCCTCAGAGTAAAAGATGGGGAAGTGGGGTGGAGAAACCAAAATAGAAGCCATAAAATGTTTTATAACCTAATCTTGGAAATGTTGCCATACACTTTTGCTCTTTTCTGTTGGTCAAACAGACATTGTGGGAGGGAACTATACAAGGCTTGTAGAGGACCCTTGGGGGCTGCAGGAAGCTGGCTGTGACAGTCATTAACACTAGAGATGGTAAGAATGAAGCAAAGCCTTTAAAGGAAGGCTAGAGACAACACAGAAGACGGGATGAAGGGGATGAAATTTCTGTAAATGGTGCTTCGGAGAAATGCTGTTTGTTATATAGTAGCATTATATAAAATAGTGATGACTTTCTTTTCAAAGGTTAATCTTGGCATTTTTTGGTTGAGTTCTGTGCTAGTTGTACACACTGATGAAGAGATGTGAACCTCAAGTCAATGCCATTAGGAGCTCCTGGTCTTAGAAAAGTTAGCCAATTTTAAGTCGTTCTGTGGCTTATTGTGTTCAGGAAGACCCAAGCAGTGAAATTCAGGCAACAAAAGAAGAGCTAAAGAATGAGAAAGAACTTGTGTATGGAATGGCAGAGAGGTGGACTGCTTGGGGGTGGTCCAGGAGTACCACACTTTTAGGGCTCATCAAGTCTAAAGGTAGGTAGTATGCTCTCTTGGATGTCTGTCTAGCGTTTCCATCAGTGATATGAAACTAGATTTTTATTATCAAACTCTCTTTTCTTATTCATTCCATGAAGTACTTTAGTCTGCTGTGGGTTCTAAGCCTAGCACATAAGAGAATCACCTGGGGCTGTTATATAGATTCAAGGCCCTAGTCCTCTGCATGGGATTAGGATACTTGGGAAGATACTTCCGTGACCTCCCTTTCGTCATACACTGTCAACAGTTTTCGTGTTGATGTGGAGGAAAGGCTAGTCTAAAAATTTTAATGAGTTAAGGAAAGTTTAGAGATGTCATTAGGAGTTAAAGGAATAATTTACTCGTTTTTATATAAACTTGTTTCATGTAATCTTTGGAATTACGCCATTTTTGAAGTGGGGTTTCTTCAGACCTTGAGTATGCCAATTTGTAGGGTGAGGTTTAGAATCAACAAAATCTTTGTTCTTTTAGAATTTAATTAGTATTTCTTTTAAATTGGCTTGAAATCTCTGGATTTAGTATCTGAAGGTCCCTTCTAGTTCTCAAGCAATAATTTTTTTTTCTTCTCTTTTTAAATCCATTGTGGCCCAGCTGCTTCCTCAGGATTGCTATCAGAATAAATAGCATTGAAGATGTGATGTTCCAGTCTGACCTGGCTTTGCATTCCTTACTAAATTTTCCTGGTTATGCTTTTATTTCCTGATCTGTCCCTTATTCAGATACAAGTTCAGGATGGTGTTTTATTAAGAATTTTGTTGACCTAACAGTTCATTTTCAGCACTGAACATATAGGACACATAATGAGATCGTAAAACATTTTACCTGGGATTATTTTTAGGATGGTGTTTGATTTAAAGAAACACATTGTTGCTTACTATTTTTTAAAAATGTCTCACTTATAACTTAGCTCAAAGGCATACAGGTATTAATATTGAAAGTGCTGTATAATTGCTGCTTTAATTCATAATAGATTCAGATTTTACATTTAAACTATATACTTTTATAATTGATTAATCAGTTGTGAGAGCAAATTAAATGGCATCTTGGAGGAGGATTGTGATGGCTTAAATATAGAGCAATGTTTAAGGTTTTTTTAAAACAATTTTAACCTGATTTCTTTAAAGGAAGGGCTATTGTGATTGTTGTAAATTATAAACCTGGATTTCTTTTTTCCTTTTTTCTTTTTGCGTTAGTCCTAGGGCTTGAACTCAAGCACTTTTACTCAAGGCTAGCACTCTACCACCTGAAGCATAGCTCCATTTCTGGCTTTTTGGGTAGTTAATTGGAGATAGGAGTCTCACAGGGAAAGCCCAGGCTGGCTTTGAACCATGATCCCAGATCTCAGCCTTCTCTGAGTTATTAGGATTACTGACTTCAGGCTAAACCTGTTTTTCTAGTAATTCCCCTTTACTGTTCAGTGATGGGTATTGTAATTTTCTATTTGAAATTATATAATTAGCAAGCAAGAGGATAATTTTGTTTAAGTGGGTAATCAGTACCCTTGCCATATGTTTTAAAAGGCAGGATGTTAAAGTAGTTCTTGAAGGAGCTACAGTTGATTGTGAAAACTAGTGCTTTTGCTCTCTTCAAAGAAGCAATTATTAAATATTTATAATAGCTTCAACTTGTGGTATGTGAGGTCTAAGTGAGAAAATGCAGGAATTTGAGTGATGAAAAGGTAAGAAAAATGTTTTGTTTTGTTTTTAAAAGGAAGTATTTGCCTTCAGTTAGCCTTCTGTATTTCTCACTTCTTTATGTAAAGTGAGGCTCTACGTACAGTCAGGCTTCTACCTAGAGTTTCCTTTAAAGTGCTTTGTAGCATAGGTATGCTGGCAGTTGATTCTGCCAGTTTTTTTCTTTCTGGAGAAACAGAAGTCGCTTTTGCCTTCAGTTTTCAAAGATATTTGTACTGTGTATAGATTTCTTTTTTAAAGTCACTTCCTTTTCCGATATGGTTAGAGATGTTTTTGATTGGACTCCTTCTGAAGAGAAACTTTCCAGGCTTAATCTTTATTTCTCTGTATACGGTGTTGTCTTCTCCTATTACCTCGAGTGTTTTCATCTTTGTTTTTTAGTCATTTCACTGTGATGTAGCTAGTTGTATGCTAACGTGGGTGTCCAGTTTTGATCTATTACTGGTTTTAAGTTTTTGTTTTAGAGAGGAGCTATTGGTCTTGCTCTGTATTCTCTGAGCATCTTAGATTTGTGGCTCAATGTTTTTCATTTCTGGAAAATTTTCAGTTACCATCTCTTCAAATATCTTGCCTACCACCTTCTCTCTTTCTTCTGGGATTCCAATTACATACTTGTTAAAACTATTTAAAACTTCAAATAGTTCCCAAGCTCTCATGTTCTGTTTCAGTTTTATTCATTTCTTTATAGTGTATCTTTAAGTATAGATACTTCAGTTAACTGTCTCAAATGTATTTGAAACTGTTAATGAAATTCTTCATGTCTGATACTTTAAAAAGTTTTTCTGCTATTGGATATTGAGCTCAGAGTCTTGTGGTCGCAAGGTAGGTACTCTTTAATTTGAGCCATGCCTCCAGTCCCATTTTGACTTGGTAGACTTTTTGAGGTAGGGTCTTACTTTAATGCCCAGGCTAGCCTGGGCTGCAGTTCTCTTACTTGAGTGTCCCTAGAGGTGACAGGTTTGTACCACTGTGCCAGGCATAAGAGGTGCATGCAACTGCACTCAGCCATTGAGAGAGGTGCAATCTTGAGAACTTCTTATTGCATGTGGTCTTGAACCAAAGTCCTCTGATCATTGCCTCATACGTTGGTAGCTTTATAGACTTGGGCATCCCTGCCTAGTTCATTTCTTTAATTTTCTAAGATGTTTTTGATTTTGGTGATTTTGGTAGTTTCCATAACTCTGCCAAAATTCCCCATCTGTTATGTGTCCCCCACTTTCCACTAGAACCTTTAATATGTGTGTAACAGTTATTTTACAGTCCCTATCTATCGACTCTATATATTGGGTTTATTTGAGTTAGATTCTCTTATATGCCTTATCTCCTGAGTGCATCTCATTTTTTTGTTGTTGAACACAGTGCATAGAACATAGTGTGTAGAATTGTAGAGGCTGAGGTACATAACATTTATTTTTGGAAATGGGCTGCTTTTGTAAGACCAGTAGTGTGAAGACTTGATTTAGTTTTGAGTTTTGCTTTTATTATGCTTACTTTCAGTGTGCAGTATAATTCAAAGTCTCTGGAGGTCATGGTTGTTGTCTTGTGCTTCTGATGGAAGCAGTCTCAGTGTTGGTGCTCCACTGTCACTTTTAGTCATTTCTGCCCACCTGTCTCACTGTTGGATCATTGTTTTTTGTTACATAGTGCTATGCTTTTGGTGGGAGTTGTCCTGGTTCTGTTTTAGTCTTAGGTGTGAGATGTTTGTTGGGGTCTTTGGGAGTAAGTTTCCTCAGCATTCCTGCCTTTCTGAACTATACTGGCCATATTCCTTCCTGTGTCTGTGATTGCTCTTGAGTTTCCTGTCCTCCCCTTGGCAGTACTTGACATCTGGAACAAAATCTCAGGCTTTAGTTAATTTTGTGCTTCGCTATGCATAGAGATTTTTGTTTTTCCTTTCTCTAAAGTAGAGATGTGTTCTTGTACCCTAAAGGGATTTTCTGTCCTCTCCAATGGCTGAAGGAGTTCATTTTGCATACAAGAAAGATTCCTAGAAACAGGCAAGGTGTCCTGTGTTTCCTCTAGCAGTCTATGGTGACCTCCCCTCAGCCTGCATTGCCAGGTGGCTCTTTCCACTACCCAAGAGAGACCAGTGGCAAAGAGCTAATGAGGAAGTGTGTACATTGCTTGTCTCTCACTTGTGTCACTTACAAGGCTGACATGCTAGCCCACTGTTGACCTTTGAACAGTTATAAAAATTAGAGTTAATTTCCCCTTACCTATTTTGTGGTACCTTCTGCAGCTCCTGAGCAAGAGTGGTATTTTTCTCTGGAATTTGTTGTCATATACTTCTCGAGTCATGATGTGCTAAGGACAAAAATTGCAGACACTAGAAATTTGAGATTAACTCATTTTTAAAACATGGGAAATAGCATATATATAGATAGATACATATGTGCATATATATATATATATATATATATATATATATATAAAGGAATGCAAGGAATTTGCTGGTAAATGTATCCACATTTTTATTCTTGACAATTTCTTGTTTTTAATTTCCTTATTACTTGCTTCTCACTAATATTTGGATAATGTTGGACCAAACTTCCTTTTCTGTGCTTATAAATAGTATGCTATAGTAGATCATCCAGATGTCCTAGCCAGAACTCTGTGAAGCCCGATGTCATTTCCCATTTACCCCTGTCATTCAGGCTGTAGAAGCAGTTTTCCTAGATGTTGCTAGGGTCATGCCTAATTTTAGGCCTTCATTGCTCCTAGGACTCTCTCTCTCTCATCCCTTCAAGTCTCACTTTACTATAGCTCTTTCAGTAGTATTTCTAAAAGGCAAATTTGATTGTATAGCTTTCTTATTTAAAATCTTTAGTTGGGTTCCACCCTTACAATAATACCCACCTTTTTTAGGGCCTATAACACCTTTCCTATAGTTATTTGTCTCTAGCACACTGGTAATTTACACCATATTTCTTTGGCCAAATCTCTGGCCAAGCCAGAGATTTTGCAGTCATACACAGTTGCATGATTTGAACATTATGTCTTGCAACAGAGGTTTCTCATCTTGGCTGTATGTGAAAATCACCTGGGAAGTATTTAAAAATTCTAATGTCCAGTGTCTGCTTAGTATATATGAGGTTCTGGGTTCAGTTACTAGCACTAAAAAATTAAACAGCAATTACAGTTAAAATTCTTGACTTTGTGAGCCATATGGGCCCTGTCACAACAACTCAGCTCTGCCACTGTAGCATAAAAGTAGTCACAGACAACATGAACAAGCATGTCTATATGAAAGTAGTCACAGACAACATGAACAAGCATGTCTATATGCCAGTGAAGTTTTTTTGATTCTGAAATTTAAATTTTGTATAATCTTTATGCATTATGACATATTGCTCTTTTGATAGTTTGACATTTCTAAGTGTTAAAGTCATTCTTAGTTCACAGACTGTTCAGAGACAGGTGGTGAGCTGGATATGGTTCCTGGGTCAGACTTACTTAGTCTTAGACTGGAGAAGTTTTCATATTATAAACAAATTACTTCCCAGAGAGCATAGTAAATTATGTGGGCCATGTCCCCAGTTTCAGAGTTCTCTGCTCTTAGAAACATAATGGGAGCATGTTCTATCCCTTGGACTTGCTGGGATGAAAAAGCCTGAGGTCAAGTAGAGATCACTTAATTTGAACACAAATTATTTAAAAGTATAATATGAACTATTGCTACAAAATGGTAGAAAATCATTAATAGCTATATAATTGTAGCCTTATAGGTGTGGTATTTTTATCTTGAGGCATAACATAAATAGAATTTTCAGTATCAGCTAACAATTGACATTATTAGAAGGTTAGACAACCAAGTTAGGTAACACTTTTCTTTTAACTATTTTTAAAGATTAGAAATATATTTATGTTTGTCTAATGATAGATTTGGTGTTTATGAGATTGGGACATTTAAATACACAACTCATATGTAACTTTAGCCCAGAACAGTGATTTTCATCTGTACTGTAAGCTAAGACTGTGTAAGAGATTTGATTTAAAAAATAGTGGTTTAGGTTTTAAAAACTTCAGACAGTGTCTCAGTTGTAATCTCAGTTGTAGCCATTGGCCTAATAAAACATCTTTTGTTCTTCTTTGCTGAATTGTTAAAAAATAATATATTTGCAGTGGAAATTGGGATAAGTATTATAGAATGGTTGTTATACATAGTGAAGGATATGTAAAATAGTTTCATCTATCAGATAACCATTGTTAAGTCTTCTATTCCTATAAATTAGGAGCATTCCATGCCTACTACTCTTGGGCTACTTTTTTTTTTCTTGGGCTACTTTTTATTCAGTATTTTTCTTATCATCTAAGTTCATTTCTTATCAGTATATTTATTTAGATAGTAAGAACAAAAGCATAGAAGGTAGTTGTGAAATTCATTCTCATCAGTGTATTTGTTCAGAGATTAAGAACAAAAACACAAAAGATAGTTTGTGAGTGGTGTCATAACTATTGCTGATGAGAATTGCAGATTGACAGCAGTACTATTTCTACTATTGTTTGTAGACTAGAATAAATTATAACTCTGCTGATTTATATCTTACCAAAAGGTAAAAAAAATATACTGTACTAATCCTGGCAAAATTAGTTAAAGATGAAGACTATAAACAACTTTGCATGGGTAAAATGACCCAGAAGACTTTATGCCCAGGAAGAAGGTATCTTCCATTTTAGTGTCTTATGGTGATTGTGCTTCAGAGTGTCTGTTTTTGTGCTATTTTTTAAATTGCTTAATATTTTGTGACTGGTAGCAATGCCGTCTTCTGGCCTCCTTTTATTGTTGTCTATATTCAGGAAACTTGTACTAGGTGTGCTATAACTTGAGTCAAATTCTCCCAATTCTCCCATTGACTCCAATTTCTTCTTCTTTTATTTATTTATTTATTTATTTATTTTTCCATTGGTCTTGGGGCTTGAACTCTGGGCCTGGGTGCTGTCCCTCAGCGCTTCAGCTCAAGGCTAGTTCTCTACCACTTGAGCCACAGTGCCACTTCCGGTTTTCTGGTGGTTCATTGGAGATAAGAGTTTCACAGACTTTCCTGCCCTGGCTGGTTCTGAACCACAGTCCTCAGATCTCAGCCTCCTCAATAGCAAGGATTACAGGCGTGAGCCACGACTGACTCCAATTTCTTGTCTCTCAAGTAAGCAGGCATTACTTGGAGCTGCATTCAATATGGTTTGGTGTTCCAAGTCATTACTTGTAAATTAGTGAGTCCTGTTTTGTCCACAAAATCAAGTACCAATCTGGCTGTGCTTAGAAAAATATGGGCTTTGAAATTGTTGTGGATAATTCTGATTAGTCTTTGCTGGTTTTTTTAAAATTATTTTATTGTAAAGATGCTGTACAGAAAGTTTGCTGGGGTTTTGTAATGCATAGTTTTGTCTACTTGTATCATTGACTAAGCTCATGCATAACATAATAGCAGTCAATATCTCTCTTGTTTCCAGTACATTCAGGGTACTCTCAACCTGTTCTATGCCCTTGGTATGCCCACTTAAAACATCAAGTCCTACTCTGAAAACATTACAGGATGGAATAGGAGAAACCCTAGGTCTCCTTGGCTCAGGCCGAAATTTTTTGAATAGAGACCCGGAAACACAACAAATCAAAGAAATGTTGGACAAATGGGATTGCATAAAGTTGCAGAGCTTCTGCAGGGCAAATGACATAGCTAGCAAGATCAATAGAAAGCCCATGGATTGAGAGAAGATCTTTACTAGCCATACAACGGACAAGGGTCTCATATCTAAAATATACTTGGAACTCAAAAAATTAAACCACCCAACAACAAATCCTCAAAGAAACAACTGCCCAATAAATAAGTGGGCGAAAGACTTAAAGAGAAACTTCTCTGAAGAAGAAAGAAGGATGGCCAATAGACACATGAAGAAATGTTCAACATCCCTAGCCATAAAAGAAATGCAAATCAAAACAACATTGAGATATCACCTCACTCCAGTTAGAACGGCAAAAATCAAGAACTCTAACAACAACAGATGCTGGAGGGGATGTGGACAGAAAGGAACCTTACTTCATTGTTGGTGGGAATGTAAACTTGTTCAACTACTTTGGAAAGCAGTATGGAGGTTCCTCAAAAGACTTCACATAGAACTCCCCTATGACCCAACAATCCCACTTTTGGGCATTTACCCAAATGTTTACAAACAAGACCACACTAAAGCTACCAGCACAACAATGTTTATTGCAGCATTATTTACCATAGCTAAGATATGGAACCAACCCAGATGCCCCTCAGTAGATGAATGGATCAAGAAAATGTGGTATATATACACAATGGAATTCTATGCCTCCATCAGAAAGAATGACATTGCCCCATTTGTTAGGAAATGGAAAAACTTGGAAAAAATTATATTAAGTGAAGTAAGCCAGGCCCAAAGAAACATAGGTCCCATGGTTTCCCTTATTTGCAATATCTAGTATATGTATGAGTCAAGCAGAAAAGGTCAGATAATGTGATGTCAGGAAAATGAACCCTTAGATATGTATTTTAATGTTTTTTTCTTTCATGCATGTGTTTCTAACGCATTTATAAGATTATCTTTTTGTTGCTTTGTATGTCCCTCCCCCACAGTATAACCCCTGCTTTCACTATATTTGATGTCAGTATAACTTATGGAGGAGATGGGGAAAAACCAGTTGTTTAAGGATACAGGTGGACCTGTTGCAACAATGAGAAGTACAAGTTGTCATGTCCAAAACGAGCTTTACAACGTTGGTGTGGGGGGGGGGGGGAGGCTGGGAAGGGATGTGAAGGGTAAACCAAAGGAGGAGGCTGCAATGCTTGGTAAGAAATGTACGCATTATCCTGCCCATGTAATTGTAATCCCTCTGTACAGTATGTTCACAAATAAAATAAAATTAAAAAAAAAAAACAAAAAAAATCAAGTCCTACTGGAACACATAGTAAAGAGCAAGACTGTGAAAAGAGTGATATGTTAGATGTATTTGTCCAGATTTTTGTGGTACAGTCAATTTGGAAATAATGTTTTAAAAAACTTTTTCACGTATTTTAACAATTTTCTGTTAACTAATATGACCTTTTAACTTTTAGAGTGCAAATCGGGACAAATATATCTCAGCGATGAATTATTGAGTAGGTCCAACAGATGAAGACAAGGTCTGATATCCCTTCTGTCCTCTTAGTAGCTTTCTTTTCTCGTGAGGCCGTGGTCACCTGTTCTTGCTCTACCCTTGGGATCCTGAACTTCTTTTCATCTAAGCCAATCATAGGATCCATGTAAATACCCTGGTACATGCGTCCTCAAGGCATTCTTTCTTACTGGCAGTGGCTGAGGCATCTGAAGGAGATTACCACTCAGTTGTACTCATCTATCCTATAATTCAGAATAATAGAAGTAACTCACAACCTAACTTTAAAACTCTCAACAGACTTCAGTTTTTGTTCATGATAAGTAGTATATTTTTTTTAAATAAGAGAAACATGAAATTCAACTTGATTTTGGGTCAGTTTGTTTAAGAGCAGTTTGCTTGATGAGCAACTGGGCAGGTCATCAGAGAATACTCTGAGGTTTGATTTTAGGTGTATGGTCCTATTGATACCTATTGTAAGTTAAAATATTTTTTATAAAGATCCTAGTGAGTCTTCATAAAGTATTAAACTTAGAATTCATATTCATTATTGTCAGTTATATTTTTTGTTGAGGTAAATTATGTATTTAGTAGACAAACGATACTATTTCTTATTTTCTGTTCCCTCATTCATAAGCTTAGATATCGTCCAGAAATTATTCCTTTGGATTATATTAGAAGGATAACAAAGAAAAGGCCTTTTGGGGGTGGGGATACAGGGATTAGATTTGTTAAGCTTTTCTAAATGGGCTTGGGATCCAAGGAAAATTGTTGACTTCTAGAAGAATATATTGATCTTATTAGAAAAGAAATATGACAAAGAAAGATTTTCACAGGGCATGTTGATATAGGAAGATGATATTTCAGATTGGCTTCAGCCATCTTCAAAGTCTAGTTATGACCATTAGGTTTAAATACAGGAAAAATGAGGGGCAGGGGCAAAGGCTTGTATAGTTTGAGTCCTGGTTACAGCTGGTTACAGTCTGGCTGGACATTATTTCGGTGCTGGTTTTCCTGGGTTCCCGAGAAGTTACCACTGCTATCAATGAAGGTAGCAGTCTGGTTCATATGAGGTGATTCTTCCTGCTCCAGGGTGCAGTGTGAGCATTCTAGGTAACTGTCTTCATTTAGAGATGATCTATCTATGAGGCTCTACTGTTCCTTATGTTACCTTTCAGTGAGTCCAAGTCAGAAAAAGATCTATTTAAGCCAAGTGCTGGTGCCTCATGCTTGTAATCCAAGCTACTCAGGAGTCTGAGATCTGAGGATTGCAGTTCACAGCCAGCCCAGGCAGGAAAGTCCTTGAGACTCTTATCTCCAATAACTGGGAGTAGTGCTGTAGCTCAAGTGGTAGAGCACTTGCCTTGATCTGAAGAGCTGAGGGAAAGCACTCAGGCCCAGAGTTCACGACCGACAAAAAAAGAAAACACACACACACATACACAACAACAACAAAAAAACGATTTAATCCCTAACTTCTGGAGCAGTACACCAAATGTTAGCAGAAATTTAGGGCAGTTAAGTTGACTGTGGTCCTTGCATTTGCAGAAGAAGAATTCAGGCAAGATATGAACATAGTAAAAGTGATAGGAAAGTTTATTAGAAAAGAAATATGGCAGAGAAAGAGAGCACATGGCATAGACATGTCATGGGAAGACAACTTAGCTGCTTTGTGTCCTCGTCCTCATCCAGCTTGGCCTAAGGTTAAGCAGGGAGAAACGGAGTCCTTGGCCTTCTGATTGGCATAAGGTCGTGGAGCCAAAGGTTCAGTGCAGCATCCCATTTCCTCATTCTTCTGTCCTTCTTACTTCCTCATTCTTGTATCCCCTGTCCCCATTCTGTTGTTAGGCAACAAGTTGTGGTTTTTGTCAGCTTATCCTGTCTTTTGCAAGTTGTATAGGCCACAGTTCCCTACCTGCCTGCCTTTCTACTAAATTTGGGGTACTTTTGGTTCTTTGTCAGAGATGTTCAGAATCATCTGTCTTTCCTGGCTTCAAGATGATTACAAAGTGATTAGGGATAAAATGGCCTAAAATACCAACAACACAAAACAGACACAGAGATGCCAGGCTTTTCTTTTCTCCCACTTTTAATTTGTGGCAGCAAAACAGTGTTAAATGCCTCTTAAAGATTGAAAGTGGTTTGTCCCTAGGGTGAGAGTTGCAGCTTTAGCCTTTGAGGTTTGAGTACTTAATGAGATTCCAGTGAGAAATTCCTATCCTCAGGTATGTATAGTATACAGGGCTGAGGTTACCTTTAATTGCAGTATTTTCTCAGAGACCCGGTAATCTTGCCCTTTATTTTAATACCCTTTGCATTTCCCCATCACTCAAGGCTAGCTTCAACTCATCATTATGATCATGTTACACCAATATCTCTTGGTGGTAACTCTACTCTTAATCCTTTTGGTATACATACATCCAGTGGATTATATGGTTATTTTGTTTTTAAGTTTTTATAATGTCTGCACTATTTTAATTTTCTACCAATGTGTTTGGATAATAGGTTTTAACTTTGTTTTTGTGCTCTTTAATGACTATTTATTGATTTTTTTCACATGATGGTGAGTAAATACTTAATTCAAATAGCAGGTGAGATTCTTTGTCTTATATATAGAATATATACATATCAAGGATGATCCTTAAGATCACTGCTAGATATTTTGGGCTCAGCTCTCTCAATTATAAGTAACAAGCTTTACCTGATTAGTTTAAATAAAAATAAATCTTATTGCAGACAAACTGGGGTGTTTCTTATATAGCAATGTAACAGGGCTTGAAATCACTTGAATAAGTGACTTAGTTGTCTTTTGTCATTGGTTTTTCTATTTTCTATTTTCCTCTATTGTAGCTTTCATAGTGTGATAAGGAAAAGGATTCAGCTTCAGATCCCAAAGACAAAGGAGACTTAGTTGCTCCCAATACAGAATTCAGTGGAAAGAAATGATTGGCACACTGTGTGCAACTGCTGGCATATTGTACCTAGTAGCTATGGTCAGCAATGGAGTCTATGCAATAACATGGCATTGATATCTGTGGGAAATCTGTGGATTAATTGAGAGGTGTACTTAAAGGGCTTGAATGCTGGAAAGACAAAATGAAGGTGTACTCATTTACTGTTTATTAATTGAGAGGTCAATAAACAGCTGATTGAGGACATGTTAAAGAAAAAATAATAGAATAACGGAGTTCAGAAAGTTCTAGCTAGAAGTATTAGGAAGACTAGAGACAAAGAAGTTAAAAAAATCTCTGGTTTAATATTTAGTATTTAGTATATAAAGTTGAGGGCTAAGTTATAAAAGGTAAAATTATAGAATGATGTTTGGAATGATTGGGATTAAGACATAGTTTAAAAAACATAGCAATGCTATTTAGTGTAAAAATAGAAAAATATGAGGCAAAGCAACTGAATTTAACCTAAGAGGTTTGCAACTAGATAACGGGGTCAGCTAGAAGAAGTTAAAGTAAGGCCTTAGCCTTCTGCAGCCGTGGAGGGCATTCTTTCCCCATCAGCCATGGGTGATGAGCGATTTATTTAGCACTACTATATGTCAGGCACATTATCTTCCTGAGCAATTGTTGACTGAATTTTATAAGGTGGGTTTCAGAAGACTGATGACACTTTGCCTTTCCTTTCAGAGATGTGGTACTGGATTTTCCTCTGGGCTCTCTTCTCCTCTCTGTTTGTCCACGGTGCTGCTGGCGTCCTGATGTTTGTGATGCTGCAGAGGCATAGGCAGGGGAGAGTGATCTCTGTCGTTGCAGTCAGCATCGGATTTCTGGCTTCTGTAACTGGAGCAATGATCACTAGTAAGTGGACCTTGTTCTGTAAGGACATAATTTTATGTGCACTGACCATTTCGGTAACCATTCTTGTTGTTAATTCAACATTTGTGTAATCTTTCATAAAAGTATTTTCTAGTGATCTATTCATTGCCCCTCAAAAGTGAAGGTGAGTTTCTTTACTCATTGAACAGATAGTTTTACGTCAGCATGTGAAGACTCGTAATGCAAGGTTTCTGAGGAAATAGAAATATTTGTAAAAATTGGCAAGGGGCATAAGCATGTTGGTGGTAACATTTCTTTTTTTTTTTTTTCCGGTCAGTCATGGGCTTGAACTCTGGGCCTGGGTCCTGTCCCTCAGCTCTTCAGCTCAAGGCTAGCGCTCTACCACTTGAGCTACAGCACCACTTCCAGCTTTTTCTGCTTATGTGGTGCTGAGGAATTGAACCCAGGGCCTCATGCATGCAAGGCAAGCACTCTACCACTGAGCCACCTTCCCAGCCCTGGTAGTAACATATCTTAACAGTCTGTTTCAAAGGTACTTCTAGTATAAAAGAAAAACGATAGGCAGAAAATATGATAATAATGGTTTCCATTTTAAAATGGACCTCATTGTAGTCCTTTAGTTCTTGATGTCATCTGCTTATGGCTACAAAATGCAATTGATTTCTTCCTTTCTTTCTTTCTCTCTCACTTTTTCTCTCTCTCTTTTTTTCCTGTTGGTCACAGGGTTTGAACTCAGGGCCTGGGTGCTGGCCCTGAGCTTTTTCTGCTCAAGGCCAGCTCTGTACCACGTTGAGCCACAGTGCTACTTCTGGTCTTCTGGTGGTTAATTGGGGATAAGAGTCTCATGGGCTTTTCTGCCTGGGCTGGCTTTGAACTACAACTAAGATAACAGGCATGAGCCTCTAATACCCAGTCTGAATTTCTTCTTTTATTCAAATTATATGATGGAAATCTCTGGATTCCTAGCAATTACCCACTTTCAAGTGTACTCTTACAGTCTCCAAGTTTCTACTATGTGCTGCTGAACTTTTTTCTCTATAAACAGAAAATATTTATTTTCACTTACACTTTTAAAGGTTTAAGTTCATGTTTGGTTGGCCCACTGTTATTTCTTAGATTTTATTTCTAAAAGGTAATTTCTTTTTCTTTTTGGTTTATATTAATAGTAAATGCCAGAATTGGTGTAAAATGGGTTTCTTTCATCTTAGTTTTAGCTGTTTAATTTTAGTCTAATGGTATGAAGTGACATCTCTTTGTTGGTTTTAATTTCTCTATGAGGTTCAGCATCTCTTGTATGCTTCAAAATCTGTGCTTTCCTTTGGATACTCTTCTATATAATTTCATGGGTTTCTCATATGTTAGAGATAATGGGCTTTTGTTGGTTGTGGACTTTGCAAATACCTTTGCTTTGTCTTTTATCAGTTATCTTCATGGTATCATTTATAAAGTAGAAATGCTTAATTTTCATGCAATTAGCTTACAGATTTCCTTTTACCGTTTGATAAAATTTATTCAAGTTCTGTCTTTCCTACATCAAAGTATATGCTGGTACATATATTCTGTTAGTTTTATTGTTCTGACTTTTTTTCCTAACTTTTATATTAAGGTCTTTGGTGCATCTAAAGCAGGAAGGAGTAAGCATATGCTTTGTCAAAGAGCCAGATGGAAGACATTTTAGATTTTGCAGGCCAGTGGTCTATGTCACAGTAACTTAATGCTGCTATTGTAGTACAAAAGCTGAACAGACATATGGGATGAATGGACTCTATTTGTCCCAATGAAAACAAGCTTCTGGCATTTATATTATAATTTGCCCTCCTGGTCTGCTGAGGCCTCCCCAGGTATCTGCCTTGTTTGTGGTGTGAGATAGGATTTTAGGTAGGTTTCCTTTCCCTTATCATGTCAGTTTTTCCTGCACCAGCAACTACAAACTCCTTCATTTCCGCATCTGTTTGCAGTGCCAGGTTTTGTGTATTGTAGTCTCAAGGTACAGGAATCTGTCTCTGAGATCTGCTGATTTGTTGGTCTTTTTATCTGTTCTCAGCAGGTCCTCTGGTTTTGTTATATATCATAATATCTGTTATAGGCAGGTCCTGCTTACTTGTAACTCTTTTTTTTATTATTGTGAAAATACTGTACAGAGGGGTTACAATTACATGGGCAAGATAAAGAGTACATTTCTTATCAAGCATTGTAGCCTCTTCCTTTGTTTCCCCTTCCCATCCCTTCCCATCCCACCCCCCCAACCCCCCTTGTAACTCTTTCTCACAATTACTCTTACTACTCATGGAACTTTATTTTTTCATGTAAATTTTACAACGTATTTCTTAGATTCTTCAAAAAGTATGAATATGGTTTTTATTAGATCTTAATTGGATGTATATGTTCATTAGGGAAGCATTGTCATATTACATTATGCCACTCAGGAACATGAAATATATCTGTTACTGAGATAATAATCTTCTTTGTCTTTTATTAGAGTTTAAAATGTTTATTTCTTTAAATTAAAAAAAAATGTTGGTTGTGGTGCTTGAACTCAGGGCCTGGGCTCTGTCCCTGAGCCTCTTTGTGCTCAGACTAGCTTTCTACCACTTGAGCCACAACGCCACTTCCAGTTTTTGAGTGGTTAATTGGAGGTAAGTGTCTCACAGGGACTTTTCTGCCTGGGTTTGCTTCAAACCACAATCCTCAGATCTCAGCCTCTTGAGAAGCTAGGGTTACAGGTGTGAGCCACCAGTGCCTGGCTGAATTTTTTTAATAGTATATATTTTTGATTAAATAAATTTTGTGACATGTTTTATCTTACAGCTGTTGTGTGTGGTATCCTTTTTGATAACATTGTTTAGTCTTACTGGTGTGAAGTTCTGTGAGTCCTGCTTATAAAACATTAACAAAAACCTGATTCTTTGGAAAGATGAGATGAATAGACTCATGGTAAACTAAGAAAAAAGGTCACTGTAATCTGATCTAGAAGAAATAACTAATTTTCAGTAATTAAAAAAATTGTAAAACTTAGAATTTTATAACTATATGCTACTAAATTTAAAACACCTAAATTTATATAAGGAGAAATGGAAAATATAAATAGAACAATAGTTATTTTAAAACAGCTGAAGTGTTAAATGACCCTTTTTCCCAAACCTTCAGGAATAAATAGAGTTTACAGGTCAGTTCCATCACCTTTCCAAGGGACAGGTAACTATACCTCTCCCTCTTTCCCTTTCCCTCCCTCCCTCCCTCCTTTCCTTCCCCTTGCTTCCTTCCTTCCTTCCTTCCTTCCTTCCTTCCTTCCTTCCTTCCTTCCATCCTTCCTCCCTTCCTTCCTTTTCCTTCTTTCTGTTATTTCAGAAAATAGAGCAAGAGCTGTGTACAACTTATTTGCTGAGGCTGGGGTAAGCCTGTTACTGGACAAGTTAAAAGTACCCCAGAACAAGAAAGTATAGGCTTGTGTACCTTGTAAACATCCCTGAAATGCAAAAGATTGTTCACTATGAGATAGGAGCGTAGTTATATTCTAATAAAGCATTACAAATGGACACTAAATTTGGGATTTCATATGTAATTCTCATAATATTTGTCTTTAGATGAGCTTTCAACTGTTTTAAAGATGTAAGAGCCAATTCCTATCTTGCATGCTGTGCAAAAGCAAGAGGTAGGCCAGATTTGGCCTGTGGATTATGGTTTGTCCAGTTCTGATCTAACTTCAGAAACAAAGTGACACAATATCCAAATGGATTCTGCCCTTGCCTTTATTATTCAGTGTCGGTTAGGAAAAGTCATATGACTGGCCCGTGCTGACTTCCCTGCAGGTGCTGTGTGGGGCTGGTGTGACACTTCTTACCCAATGAGTACTCCTCACCCGCTCTCATCACCCCCCAGCAGCTCAGCAGCATCGCTTTCTCTACTTTATAGTCATGCCACTAGTCTTAGTACTTTTGGATTTTTTTCTGGCTTCTAATTGTTCATTTTGCCATTGTTTATGGTGATGGTCTAGACATGTATTGTTTATTTCAAGTTCACCGCCTCATTCTGTCTGCTTTGTTCAATGTATCAGGTTAGCCCACCTCACCAAAGTAAAGACCGTAACTAACCCTTTCACTGACGACTGCTGAGCAAAGCATGTCTTAGAGAATGTGAGAACTGAAATGCACATTGGAGAAAGATACTTATTAACATATAAATTCAGAAAGATTAATACCCAAACTATATTGCTAAAATTTCTGAGTCAATTAGGAAAAGGACAAGACAGTTGAAAAATAGGTTTGTAAAGCATCTCAAAGAAGTAGGAACCTTAATGGCTACTAGTACTTGAAGTAAAGCTTGATCATGTTTGCTACCAGTGTAACACTTACCCACCAGATTGATAAAAGAAAAAAAAGTAAATACTTGAGAATGTGGAAATACTGAAATATAAATCAGGTGAATGTAACTGTCGATGTCCAGGGCTTATAGTTTCTGCTTTTTTATGGTCTTAACAGCTGTTTGCATAGGATCTTAAATATACTTACTTTGTTTTTGTTTTGCCAGTCCTGGGGCTTGAACTCAGAGCCTGGGCATTGTCCTTGAGCTCTTTTCATCAAGGCTAGCTCTCTGCCTCGTTAAGCGGAGCCACAGCTTCACTTCGGTTTCCTAGTGATTAACTGGAGATAAGAATCTCCTAGACTAAGTGGCGCTGTAGCTCAAGTGGTAGAGCGCTCGCCTTGAGCTGAAGAGCTGAGGGACAGCGCCCAGGCCCAGAGTTCAAGCCCCACAACCGCCAAAAAAAAAAAAAAAGAATCTCCTAGACTTTCCTACCTGGGCTGGCTTTGAACCTCAATCCTCAAACCTCTGCCTCCTGAGTAGCTAGGATTACAGGTATAAGCTACCAGGACCCACCTTAAACATACATTTTTAAGTTTACATTTGTTGTTTTATTTTTAGCATTTATTAATCTGAAATTTATTTTGGGGAATGGTGTAAAGTAGGAACCTACATTTATTTCTTCTATATGATAATTTGTCCAATATCACTTGTTGAATAGTGAACCACTGATTACCATTAGGACAATTAGGCAAAATTTATGAAATCAGACATGCTAAGACTAGCTTCTGTTTTCAGTGCTTTAAAGTATCATCTCTTAATCATACCTAGAGGTGGCTGGGGAAGGTGGCTCAGTGGTAGAGTGCTTGCCTTGCATGCATGAGGCCCTGGGTTCGAATCCTCAGCACCACATAAGCAGAAAAACCTGGAAGTGGTGCTGTAGCTCAAGTGGTAGAGCGCTAGCCTTGAGCTGAAGAGCTGAGGGACAGCGCCCAGGCCCAGAGTTCAGTTCAATACTGACAAAAAAAAAAAAAAATCATATCCAAGCTTGTGGCTTACGCCTGGAATCCTAGCTACTCAGGAGGCTGAGATCTGAGGATCGCGGTTCAAAGCCAGTCTGGGCAGGAAAGACTGTGAGACTCCTATATCCAGTAAACCACCAGAAAACCGGAAGTGGTGCTGTAGCTCAAGTGGTAGAGCACTCGCCTTGAGCTGAAGAGCTGAGGGACAGAGCCCAGGCCGAGAGTTCAAGCCCCTCGGCCGACCAAAAAAAAAAATCATAGCTAGAGATAAAATGATGGCTCAGTATAACAACTTGCTAAGTGGTAAAACTTGGATTTTTGTCCATATAGTCTAAGCTTAAAACCGAGGCTCCTAGCCTTATGTACACATGGGGAATTTGAGCCAACAAATGGTTTGTTATATCCCAGCCTGACATGATTTTTGTGTGTGTGCTGGTGCTAGGGCTTGAACTCAGGGCCTGGAAGCTGTTCCTTAATTGTTGCTATTGTTCTTTCTTTTGTTTGTTTGTTTTTTGTTTTTGTTTAAGGCTAGGGCTGTATCACTTGAGCTAGGTAGAGCTCTAATGGGAAATAAAAGTCTCACAGACTTTCTTGCCTGGTCTGGCTTTTAACTGCAGTCCTCAGATCTCAGCCTCCTGACTATCTACCAGTAACTGGCTAAAATTGCTTTTATTTTCCTTTACTTGGGTCACAATAAAATGCTTAGTGTCAGAGTGATGAGGCAAATTTGTTTTTTTCTCAAATTGTATGCAGTGATAGCAATGTTATGTAAAGCCAAGGAAAAACAAGAGTACCATTTCTCAGGTTTATTTTAACAGAGTTTAACTGGGAAAAAAGTTCTTTAAAAGCCTAAAGGATGTCATCTTGTTTTGAAAATTCAGTATATAACTAGTTGTGTAAATGGTTTTCTTACTTAAGTAAATGCTGACAACAGGAGTTTTATTTGTTGTTAAGGTGATTATTGTTGGCTTGATAATCTTATGAAATCGTTATTCTTTTTTCCGCTTAGTATAAACATGAAATGATACTATGACCTGGGATTTATAGCCAGACAAATCTGTAATGATATCCTAGCTCTTTTAGTTGATCTATTTCAATGGGCTAGTAATTGAACTTTTTCAGTGAGGTGGGTATATCTAAGGGTGGGTCTGATTTCAAATGGTATCATATTTGTCAAGTTCCTAGCAAGATACATAATAAGTAGCACTATCTTAATTTCCATATATCTCACAGCATGTTTATGACACTTGGTATAGATTGGCATTTTGCTTTGTTCACATTTATATCTTTCTGAGTAATACTAGAAAAAAACACAATGAAGTGATTTTTTTTCTTTTAAGTACTAGGGTTTGAACTCAGGACCTCATGCTTGTTCACTTGGCTAGCTTGCTTAGCTGTTGCTCTACCACTTGAGCCATGCCTCCAGCCCTACATTTTGCTGGTTACTTGAGAGACCAGAGTCTCACAGACTTTTCTTCCCAGCTAACTTTGAATGGCAATATTCTGGGTCTCAGGCTCCTGAGTTGCTAGTACTATAGGGAAGAAAAACTAAGCACCGAACTGAGATAACTTTTATTTGGGAGATTTTAGATGAGGTAAAAGGATAAATCCTTAGTTATCTTTTTTGAAATCAAGAATTTAAAAGTACACATTTTGTTAATTTTTGCTGAATAGGTTTTTGTCAATTCAATGTCATTCAATAATTTATTTCTCTTCTTGGGTTCTTTTGCTTAAGTATTCTAGGATAGCTAGCAAACAATTTTTTTTCCCTAGAGAAATAGTTTTAAGGCCATCTCAATCTGTGAGAATCATATCACAATTTAAGTGTTTCTTAAGAATGTACTTTTAAAATTAGTCACTGAGATATTCTACCATTATATATACTGTGTTAAGAGGAAGTGTTGAAGCAAAGAGGCTCCGGGAACCTTTATAACTCTGGCATTCACTCTTCTGGGAAGTGGTTATTGTCTAAATTGATCTCTGTTGACCTCTAGAATAGGGATCAAGTTCATCTTTCATTTTCATTGTTGTCAAAACACTAGTCTCCAAGTAACTTACATTAACAAGTCCAATAAACTATTTTATATGGTACATTGTTAGATTAGTCATTTATTTCTACATCTTACTATAATTAAGTCATTGAGTCAAGTAAAAATACCTTAAGATTAATATTTCTCTAGGAATTGCATTAAATGATGTAGTCTTTCTGCTTTATCAAGTATATTTATCAGTAGATTATATGGGTATGTTTAATAAGCTGATGAGATCTGTCCAATTGAATGCTCAGAGGAAATATTACAGTAGTGAATTATTAATCTTTATGAGTGTATTTGATATTGTATTTGCAGCATTGACTATATAAATGTATCTTTTTAGGGGCTGGGAAGGTGGCTCAGTGGTAGAGTGCTTGCCTTGCATGCCTGAGGCCCTGGGTTCGATTCCTCAGCACCACATAAGCAAAAAGAAAAAAGCCGGAATGGCGCTGTGGCTCAAGTGGTAAAGCGCTAGCCTTGAGCTGAAGAGCTGAGGGACAGCGCCCAGGCCCAGAGTTCAGGCCCCATGACCGGACCCCCCCCCAAAAAAAAATAAAAATAAATAAATGTATCTTTTGGTTGAATACAGTGGTTAAATGTGGTGTGGTGGAATGATTTTGAGCACTCAGCCAATAAGTGGGAGGTATTCTTCTGGGATAAGGTGCAGTGCAGCGGTTGTGGAACGATGAACAAGTGCTTGTTTCTCACGCAGGTGCTGCAGTGGCCGGCATTTACAGAGTCGCAGGGAAGAACATGGCCCCTCTGGAAGCATTGGTGTGGGGCGTTGGGCAGACTGTGTTGACATTAATCATCTCCTTTTCAAGGATCCTCGCTACACTTTGAGGTTTCTGAGGAATGTCTCATTTCACATAAGGAAACATGTACAGATTCCCTGAAAAATGGCATTAATAAGAGGAAATGAAATGGTACAAGTGTGGGCCCAGCAAGTCAGACCACAAGGAAGACCTTGAGCCGTGTGGAAAGCCTGCCCTCTGGCGTTCCAGTGATTGCACTACTGCACTGCACCTTACGTGCCTCCCTCCCAGGCAAGGTGCACCAGGACACTTTGTGAAGCCACAAGAAAAGCACCTTGTGCAGCTGCCATTCAGGTTAACCTTGGTGTGGAAATCATCGTTCTCAACAGTGTTAAGTTACAGGAACATTTGGAGAAGTCGACATATGTGCCAAACTCTTTTTTTTTTTCTGTTAACATCGATCATGTGACTGTTTGTAAGAGTAGATAAGGATGAGTGCTGTGAACATGCTTGACGTGATTGAGGTAACCTAGCAAGATCTCTCTTTTATAAGGCTAAGTCCCATAGGAATGCAAAATAACCAAGTGTTGAATATAAGAGAAACTGGTTTTAATGCTGAGTAGTTCTGGAATTTAGGGTTGTGATGTTTAGTGTTATTCTTATTTAATTTATATGGAAAATAGCAGTCTTTTAAGTGGAAGACTGGCTAAACTGTTTTAAGGACTTGAAGTAGATGTGTAGGGTGCATACTTTTGACTAACTTAACACACTTTTAATAGTTTCCCTCATATATAACATACTATTTATATGAACTCGAAACCTTTTTGGGTCACATACATTGTCATTTGTGTGTCATAAAAACATAATTTGAAAATATTCTTATATATTTTGTAAGAAAAAAGTCTGAAATGCATGTTGCATTCTGTGACCTCCTACACTAAGGTTTTACCTTGTAACTCATGGAGAAAACACCTGGAGAGCTAGTGCTGCAGTGGCATTGAATTACTTCTTGCAGGTACTTTGATTTTTTTTAACAAAGCAAACAATCTTTTATTCTGGAGTATCAATTGTTTAAAGAGTGGCCTAAATTAGGCTCTGGAAATAAAAAGCCTCATTTATAGATAAGAAGTAAGTTATATAGGAAGAATAATAAACTGTCTTATTTTGGATGTGTGGCAGTGTCATCATTGTGCTAAGTAAAAATTGGGGAAATTAGTGAATAATTGTGAAATTTGGCAGTTAGTTTCAGCATAGCGATACAGTTTAGAGCGTGTCCCTGAGAGATTCATTTCAGTTGTTTAGTTCTTGATTGATGCTGTATGATTTAAGTTTATTTAATGTTATGTCAAGTTTGCTAGCATCAGGAATTACATTTAAAATGGAAATGACCTGTGTATAAAACATTTTAAGAAGTAGGGAAAACGTAGACCCCAATTGAACTGAGATTTGTTTTGGGGTTCTACTACAGTGATTAATGTGCTAACTCAAAGGAAGCACCATTGCAGAGAATAAGAAGGTAAGGCCAATCTAAAAACATAATTTTACACACTAGTCTCTTTGCTTAATTGAATTTAAAAAATAAGTTTCTGTTAGATCTCATTCAAATTTGAGTCTCTTGTGACACACATACACTTTTTTTTCCTACCCAAAGCAACAGCAGCAACAACAAACATGTATGAACTTACTGAGGAATTGAGGGTAAAGGCAGTATAAGAAGTCAAGTTTAGGGACTTACTAACACTAGCATTGAGTGTTTAACAACAACAACAAAGAATGGAACAATAAGCCAACTATGCATTCTTAGAGATCCTAGAAGTAAATCTTAAAGTTGATTCTTATATACATGCTATCATTTCATGTATTCTCTATATTTCTGAAGTTTTCTCCAATTAAATTTAGGCAGAACTTTTTCTACATCATTTTGATTTCATCTTTTCTGTTAGACTTGAATTGTTATTTGTCTTTTGGCTATTAAAGCATTACATTCTTTCAGAAGAATGACCAATAAGATATTGAAATTGTTTCATAATTACAGAATGAGTATTTATTTTAACATGGTTATTTTAAGAGAGTCTTCATGTAAGAACATGGAGCACATGTTTTATAGTCCAAAATTAACTAGAAAATAACTTGGATACATGAAATATATGAATGAATGGACCAAAGAGATTTTAAATTCCTACTTTTATTGTAGAGTGAAAGAATAATTGAGTGATTAATAGTTTGTAAGTGTCCTGCAATTAGCTTATTGTCAAGTTGATTTACATTGTGTTTGTGTGTGTGTGTGTGTGTGCGTGTGCGTGCGTGTGTATGCATGTGTGTGACCACTATATGAAGGGGCAGGATATTTTAGTTTCTTTTTTGTTCTCAGTTATTTCTGTTGGGATTTTGTGCAACAGTTACTATGATATTTTTAAGTGTAGTTGAGTAGTGTGCATTTATGAAATTGTCTTATTTATATTCAGATTTCAAAAAGGACGTTTCTTAGAGATAAGACGTGTTTAATGATAAATATATATACTCACCTACATACATATTGTAAACATATATAGAGAACTATATATGATACAATATAATTGGAAAACCTTTGCTTAATGATCATTTTCATAGTCTAGTGGAGAATTTGCAATATTTGTT
The DNA here is from genome assembly GCF_024711535.1 of Dipodomys merriami. Taxonomy (NCBI): domain Eukaryota; kingdom Metazoa; phylum Chordata; class Mammalia; order Rodentia; family Heteromyidae; genus Dipodomys; species Dipodomys merriami. Next base: position 25,778,324 of record NW_027202937.1, on the reverse strand, counting down.
CAATTGAATAATCATTTAAATAGATTTGAGGCTGTTTGAGATTTGTGAATCTGGGAGATTTTTTTCTTGATTTTCTTGTTTTTTTTTTTTTTTCTTGGAGACCCTTGTGTGACCCATGACAAAAGCCATTATTTGGCATAGTTGGATTACAGGTTCTTAAAATTTCTATGTGATTCTATAAAATTTCTAGCAGTAAATTTCCTCTGTGACAAGTGGTAGAAGGAAAGGGGAAAATGCTGTACAGTTGACCATTCTTTATTTCAGAAATGTTGTAAAATATCACCGAGAGTGCACTCATTTCCCCAGAGAGGGAATGCCTGTGTACTCAAAGTTATACAGCACCCCGCTTAGAAAGGTCCATAGATTTATATCCCGAGACTTCAGAAAAGCTGCAAAGAAAGCGGAAAACTTTCAGAAGAAGGCAGTTCAACAAACCAGCTCTGCTGGAGGCGCGGTCGGTGCCCTGGTGCCTGGGAGGGGAGTTCCCAGCGTGCTGGGGTCCTGCACTCAGAGCTTGTGTCTTCCTTGTTACCAGGGCACCACACAGCATCAGAGCTCCTCACCTAGTAGACCTTGCTAGCATTACAGCACACGTTTCCACTGCGACATTTCCAGCCCTCAAGGATTGTGTTTGTATTTTAAGTTAGAGAAATAAAGACATGGATTAGCTTGTATATGTTCTCTCTGTGAGGGAAGGAGAGGGGATAATGTAAAAGCAAAGATTATTGTTGATAAAAAGATTCAGGGAAGCTGTAATTAAGATGGGGTAAGTAGGCCCACCACGCTAGGGTAACCTCGGCTGGCATCCACCTGCACGGAACCGGGTTTTGTAAGGCACTCTGTGCAGAGTGTTGTCTCTTCTGAGTACAAAGTTGACCATGACAGGGTTCAGCCCTTCCACTGCCCCCAGCCAGAACAACATCAAAACCATTCTAGGTGGGCATCTACATCTTCTTTCTGCTCTCCACCTCTGCCCAGTTTATCCACTTGAAATGGCTGAAATGTCACTGCTGTGATTTGTGAACACTGGGCCTCACTGGGCCACTTGCTGCTTGGTCCGAGCAAACAATTAGTCTCTTGAAGCTTCAGTTCACTGCCTGATACCTCCTGTGGCTTTGTGAGGATTCTAGGAGACTACTTTTAAATTGCAATGCATACCTGATGTAGACATTGAATACTCAGAATTTTAAAATTACATTTTAGAATCCCAATGGAATATTTTGTTTTGTAGGATCCACCCATTTTCTTCCATTTCCTTATTACTTTTCCTCCATAAGTTTTAAGACTGAATTTAAAATTTTAAAACTGAAAAACTTATCTCTTACAATCTAACTTCCATCACCTTGTCTCTACCCCTTTATTTTAAAAATCACCAGACCTTTAAGAACTGTAGAGAGCTGTGGGTGATGGGAGAGGCCAGGACAAAGAGGATTTATTTACAGACTCTGGTTACCATTGATTAAACTAGGAAAACAGTCAAGAAGGCCAACACTTTCTTCTTGACTGCACCTTACCTGCTTCTATGCTTCACTAAGTATATCTCTGACATTCTACTTTGTGGACACTATTATTCTTGTCTTACAGGTAAGATACAGCCTTTCCATTTCTCTGCATCCATCTGTCACTCAGGGTACAGGCTGGCAATGTAGATGCAATTCCACAGGAGCACAGCCCTGTGCCCCAAGCCCCTCTTTCTGTGGACTGAGGTTCTTGTTGGCTCCTGATGGTGGTGGTTTTGTATATGGACTGCTTTTGTTTAAACCAAAAAAGAAATACCAATATTTTAAACGTGTGTCCACTTTTATATTTCAGGAAGTAACAGCATAGAAAGTATACCACCGGTTAATATATTAATATTTTTTCAAATGTGTGGTCCCGTTTTGTAGCAGACAGCAGTTTACAGAGAGGAAGAAATGGCGGGGTAACATACAAAGGATGCATTGACGAAGCCCATTGGTTTAGCACACAACTCCGTCCTCCTGTTAAGCCTGCACACTACTCTGAAGAAGGCTGAGCTCTGCATGATTTCCTAATGCTCTGCTCCTTTAGATGTGGGATCTTCTGACCACAGCCCATTTGAAATCAGAGTTCTTTGATGTGCTCATGTGCTCATGCCTGTGCGCATGTGTGTGTATGGTGGGTTTGCTTTACTAACCAGAGAATTTCTGTTCCATGTAGATATTAAGAGTTTGCTGAGTTTAATTGTCTTGAAACACAGTTATGAATGTATTTGGTATGTGTAGTTATACTGGTTCACTCTCTTTTAGATTTCTAAGTGAACTGAGCTAAAACTGTACCCATCTCGTCGGAGGCTAGGGATCCAGGTTCACCATCTTTTCATTCAATGACACATCTATTGAGTTTGTATATCCCTTCCTTGATTTGGGGAACTAGTTTATCAGTTGCTTTAAAATCTTCCCAAACAGATGTAATACAGTATAGCCTAGATGTATGTACAATTGGTTGGTAGAAGCTGAAGTTCTGGTTCCAGTACCTTTGGCTATGAAGCCATTATTGGAAAATAAGTGCAGACACGTTGGAATGAATGGCTTGAAGCTCTGGCTTCATGCTCTGCTGTACCTGGATGTAATATGTCTACCCTTGGTAGATGTCCCATTTAGCTCTATAATGGAAACTGGAAAGCAGTATGTTTGTAAATATACATGAAAAGAGGAACTAAAACACATGACCAGCTAAATCTATAACCATGCACTTCTTTTTCCTAAATACCTGCTAGTATTTGTCAGAAATTATCACTTTTTAAGAACGCTGTTTAAATGAATACTAGCTTCAGTGTACCATTGATGAAGAACATTTTCCTTCTTAAATTTTTTTTGGTGTTCTTTTATTATTGTTATATTTTTTAGCCTGGGTAGCTCAGGTTGACCTCAAATTTGTGATCCTCCTGCTTCAGCTTGATGAGTGCTGGAATTATATAGTGCAACACCACCTGAACTACTTTCTTTTTGTCTCTGTGTGTATGTGGTAATGGGGTTTGAACTCAGGGCTTTGCGCTTGTTAAGCAGTCACTCTACCACTTGAGCCATACCTCCTGCCCCCTACTCCCTTTTTTGGCATTCATTATTTTTCAGGTAGGATCTCAAGGGTTTGCGTGGGTCAGTCTCATTCCATGATCCTCCACCTGTGGCCTTCCACAGCAGTGGATCACAGGCATGCTTATTAATTGAGATGGCATCTCACTAATTTGTTCCCCCTAGGCTGGCTTCTAACTATGGTCTTGATATCTGTTTCCTAAGTAGCTGGGATTATAGGCATGAGCCATTGTGCCGACCATAGTCCTTTGTAAAATAAAGTATTTGCACTTAATCATTAAGTATCTTTGGGATAGAATATTTTGAAGTTTTTCTCCTTGAGAGGCAACATTGGAAGCACTTGTTTGAATAGTAGTGAAGATGATTCACTTTCAGTACTGGATGAGTTGATGGGCTTACTTGTTGATACTTGCTTGGAGTTTGTGCTATTGAATGGTTTATCCTGGAGGAATTTAAAGACATGATGGGCCTCTCCCCAGAACACACATGCTTTCACGCGTGGGCTCTACACATTTAGATGAGCAGATAGGAATCCCCATGGCATTTTTCATTTCAGAAGCATGTCTGTGATTCTGCCCTAACTATTAGTCCCTGGATATAGTTTTTCTCTGATGAGGGGTCAACTTTATCTTAGTAAACAACTAGCTAAACTGTCTATTTGTATTATTTACCTGAAAGGTATTAAAAGGCTCACTTTCAAATCTGTTAACTCTCAGTACCCTTTTACCAAGCTAAATGATGCCTTACTGCTTTGAAAGTTGAGATACTTTTGCAGAGTGGATTTAGTGAGATTCAGACAGGTACTGATCAGCTGGCTCTGTGTACCTCCCCTGGGATTAGGAATCCAGAGGCTGGGAAGGTGTCCTTCAAACAGGTCTTAGCTCCTGACTTGTTACGTACGCTGGAAATCATTTCCTTTGCCCCTGCCTGTGACTGACTGGTTGACGACTTCCACACCTTTCCCCGCTGTGACATGCTCCTATGTTTTGTTTTCAAAGTAAGTATGAAATAGGGGAGAAAAGTAGTCAATCAAATTCACTGTGGGTTTTAAAATTTAGTTTTCTTGTGAACTTGACTCTGGCGTGAACTGTGTTTTATATTGTAATATAGAGGCAGACACTTTATGTAACCCTTAGGAATATGTTTACCATCAGGGATTTATTTTTACTCTAGAATTACTAAATGTACTGTGAAGCTTAATGACAGGAAGAGGAAACACTGGAGGGTAAACAAAAGCGAATTTTGTGAAGTAACCTGCATTATGTGACGTTTCCCCTTCTGTTAAGACTATAAATTACACTGTATGAGTTACCTGTACTGCATGTTTACATAATACAGCTTAATTTTGAAGGATTATTTAAAAAGACTATGTTTATATAAAATGCCTAACAAACTGTATATATTGTAAATGATTGATTTTTAATTTTATATAAGCAATTTTTTATTTCCCAATTCATGTACAAATCTCATTGTGTATATAGAATAATTTCCTGGAGATCACAGATTTTTGCAGTGAATTTTAAGTATTTTAATTGCAGTAAGTATCAGGTTAGCCTTAGAGATGTTGTTCCTTTCTCTTAAATTATTTTTCACCACTCATTTTCTTCAAAGGGCAGCAATAAACATATGCAAGTTATTTTTTTTGACTGTAGAAAATTCATCTACAAAGACAAAACCTAGATTCCAGTTCATTGCTTTAAATTAAGGAAAGATGCACAACTTCTACAGCATCTGCACACAGGACCATTTCTGGGTCCACACGTGGCTCTCTCCTCTTTGTAATATACAGGGTGAACTCTACTCCCCCCACAAAACATCGACTCCACGTGAATCCAGCACTGAAGTATCATTACAGAATTTATTGGATTAAAAGTTTGTAACATACAGTATTTTAATAAAGTTTCTGTATTCAATTTCATGCACTTAGATATAAATAAACCTGTCTTTAAAAGCTTTCTGGAGTATTTGACTCTCAGTGACTTCTCAGCTCGTTCACCATGGCATCACTTTTTCATCACTTTTTCTAGCCACTTTTGGAGGTAGTGTGGAAAAGGTAAGCAGCACGTTTACTTAGGAGACTTGCTGTTTTAAGAGGGGTGTGCTGTCACGAGAAGCAACCTCCTCCCCGTTCTTCTGTATGATGAAGGTCCAGAGAAAGTACAAAACTTCTCCAGGTCACTCAGTGACCTGCTTAGTTGGGGGGTTCCTGCTCTGTTACTTGTATCTTCCCCTCCCCAACTAGGTTGTATTGATTTGAATGATCAAATGTAAGCATAACTTAGATTTTTTTGATAGGGAGTTCTGCTGGAAGAGTTGGGCACCCTCTCGGGCTCAGCAGCACCCTGCCTCTGGAGATGAGGAACAGCTGGCTGGCACTGCCAGTGTCCCCTGCCTGTGGGAATACGCCTAGCAGCATCATGCTGCGGTGCAAGTGGCAGTTCTCACAGCCACCTATTTTTTGTTCATTGCCAAACTGAAGTGTATTTTCTTGTTCTCTAAATAACTTCTCTATTTCAACATAAGAATTATAAAATTACTAAATGCATTTCCTTCCCAACCATAAATGTTTAAAATTCTTGGACAAAATGCAAGAGAGTGTTCTAGTTGGATTTGTTATAGTTGGCTTGTGAAGTAATAGTTTTGTAATAGGAAAACTATCCAGGTATTTTCATCCTCGCGGAGAATTATGACAAGGCATTAATCTTCAGATTCATTGCCTCCTACCTCTTAAAGGACCTGAGGGAAAGGTAATGTGAAAGGAAGACTAAGCCTTAGGGTGATGAACAAGGCCTGGCTAGACTTGTGCAGGCATGTAGAGAGAAAGTTACTTTGCAGACAAGAGGGGCTGCTATCTTCAGGTCCAGAGCTTCTGGCTTTCAAAGCACTAAAGATTGACGGTTCATTCCATCAGAGTCTTAATAGGAGCCCTTAGTTTAAGTTTAAAAGACAAACCCTGATGTTAGCAGTACTCAGCATGTTGTTCAGGCAGGAAATCATGTCAGTCTCCAACATTTACTTATTTGCTTGTTTATTATTTTATTTATTGCTATTTCTTGGTCTAGTACTCAGAACCTGGGTGTTATGCTTTCCCTCTCTCTGTCTCTCTGTCTCTCTCTTTCTCTGTCTCTCTGTCTCTGTCTCTCTCTGTCTCTCTCTGTCTCTCTGTCTCTGTCTCTGTCTCTGTCTGTCTGTCTGTCTGTCTGTCTGTCTGTCTGTCTGTCTGTCTGTCTGTCTGTCTCTCTCTCTCTCTCTCTCTCTCTCTCTCTCTCTCTCTCTCTCTCTCTCTCTCTCTCTCTCTCTCTCTCTCTCTCTCTCTCGGCTGGCAGTCTTCCCCTTGAGCCACAGTGCCACTTCAATCTTTTACTGTTAATTGGAGATAAGTACCTCATGAAATTTCCTGCTTGGGCTGTTTATGAATCCTGATCATGAGATCGTAGCCTCCTAAGGAGCTAAAATTACAGGTTTAGGTCATGAGTTGTTAATTTTACAGTCTCCAGGATCAAGTTCTGGGGACTTGTGGCAGTGGTCTACCAGCAGTGCCTTAGTTTGGCCACTAGATGGTGGAATTGTTCCATTTTTCCACTTGGTTTTCTCTGGCCATTAGTTCTTATTAAGAACTGTATGTACTTTGACGTTCAATTCCCTCCCATACATTACATTTAAAGTTATTTTTCCCCCAAAAGATATACGATTTAACATAAGCAAAGATTTCTCTTTGTCATCACTTATTTTACTAAAGGATTGTTTGCATGTCAGAAACAATTGTATGATTTTGGTATTGCGTACTTTCCTTTCATTGCAACTCATGATGCAAAATGAAGTTTTATCTCATTGAATACTGTACAGTTGTTTTGACAGCTACATAGAGGTCACCTTCCAGGCTAAAGGGGATTATATCAGACATAACACAATTAGCTTTGTTGTATTAGAAGAACTAGTTTTAAATTTCTGCTCTGTCATGGTGTAACTCAACACGATCAAGTTGTTTACTTTCTAGGACTCTCAGTAAAATGGGAAAAGCACCTTGTGTTGCAGGTAGTGAATGATCAGAAATTTTATGTGGCTTATCGGCCTGTCCCATGTATTGTCTGCATGAAATGAAGGGGGTGATGGGGTGCTAGAATTTGCCACAAGTGTTAATAGCAAGCACAACTATCTGTTTCAAAGTCAGAGCCAGTTTGTGGGTCCCGGTAGACATGGTGCATTCTGGGAGAGGATCTGTTTCAAATTGAAACTATCTCATTGTGTGTGGTGCTGCTTGTGCAACACAGGCTGCTCAGGTTTATTTTAGAAGCCTACATCAGCAGGAAGGAACCTGGTTCGAAAGTGCAATGCATAAACTTGCACAGCTAGCAAATTCCTTGCATTCTCTAAACCACCAAATATATCCCAATGAAGTCAAAGCGGCTGCCATAGTGAGTTCTTCCTGAGAGGTGCTAGGACTCACCCTACTGTCCTCAGCCTGCTTGCATCCTGTTAAACCTGAACACTCTGCTTGCTTTATTGTTTCCCAGAAGAAAGCTGCAGCTCCCACTCAGAGAGGAAGGGCTGGTCTTTTCAGGTCCAGAGCCGATGTCAGACACGCCAGTGATGTTCCACAGTGTGCTCCATAGCAGCCAATCTCTCATGGCCTTCAAAAGAGGGACTGAACTTGAGAGTGGAGGACCAACTACATCTTCATCAAACTACCCTGATTCTGTTGATTACTGTTGGTGCGAGTTGGGGTCTGTGAGTGAGCCCAGAATGCAAGACAAAAAGTGTTAGGGTCACCTTTGATGTAGAGATAGATAGCAGGGTCTTTGTGGGATGGAGACAAGTATAATTTTGACACTCCTATTTTGAAGGCCCAATGTCTACAACCTGCATGGGGAGGTGTGCCAAGGGGTCAGGCCCAGGTTACACTTAGTATCTCGGCCAATTTCTTCTCTAATAAACATGGAAGTAGATTATTTCCTCACATCTTCTCCAGAGTACACTTTGGCACTTCCCAAGGGCCAGTATCTGCAATGGGTCTGTTACTCTTGGACTTCCCAAGGCGGGGACCAGTCTGGTAACAGGAGTTTGACACCACCTCCTTCGTGCCTTAAACTTTAGACCCATCTGTTTTTCAGTTAAACTTGTTAAACCTGGCAGGGATGGAGGGGGGAGGGGCAGAGGGAGTTGGCAAAGAGAATGAAGAAGGATGAAAATTTCCAATGTAAGCAATTGTGTGTGTGTGTGTGTGTGTGTGTGTGTGTGTGTGTGTGTGTGTGTGTGTGTGTGTGTGTGTGTGTGTGTGTGTAGGAAATATAAAATCTGTTCAATCAGTAGAGTACCATTGTTTGGATGTTCACACCCAGTTTTTACTCTGAAGCCACTTTTACATCTGCCATCTTATTTTATCATCTTCTTGTTTGGGGAGAAAGGAACACATTTGCTTTTTGGGGGTGGTGAGGAGGGAACCCAGGGTGTTATACACGGTTAGGCAAAAGCAGTATATCACTGAGCTTCATCTCCAGCCCAAATGTTTCTTCCCCCCTTTTTCTGTCTGCAAGTCACTTACTTGTTTAAACAAAGGTCTTTCACAAGAGCTGGTCGGTTGTTTGAACCAATGTCAATTCTGAGAGCAGATCTTCCGTGGCCACGACAACCTGGTGTTGCCTGAGCTCAGGTGACCCCTGGCAGCCTAGTGGGCTCCTCCCTCTGAACACAGATCACTTTCAGAATAATTGGGGACATGCCACAAAGGCATTGGCTTCAGGCCAGAGGGTCCCAATGTTTATCTACAGGACACAGTTGGGGTGGGCTCACCTGCCTTCTCCATCATAAGAATGATATGCCAGTGGCTAACTGCTCCTATTGATAACCATGCTCCATGTTGAATTAAAGTGGTCAAGATGAGCTAAGCAGATTGTTTCTTTCCTAAATAAAAACAGTATGATTTTCAGTCTCCTGGCTCATCGTCTGTTCTGTGCACACTAACAAACATTGGGTGGGAAATCAAAGCTAGACCTGAAAGTCTTCCTGAAGATTTGGAGTCCAAAATGGGTGCGGGAAGAAAAGGGTCTTTTTTTTGTGTGTGTGTGAAAGTAAAGGCATCTTTCTGGCACCTCACAAGTAGAATGAGGGGCTTGAGGGATGGGGGCTGCAGGTTTGATGGCTGTGATAGAAAAAGTGAACATGACACTGTCCAACTCCAGAATCAGGACCAAGTGAAAACACATCTACACATGATGTTGGCCATGTCTTTGTGGTGTCCAGACTTTACTGAAAAATGATTAAAAGGCTGAATTGAACTTTAGATGACAATGGTGTCCATGGGTCAAGACCAGCTGAATAGCATGTCAGGCCCACAGCAAAGATACAACAGGTTGAGGTAACTCATCATCCCCAAGAATTCTTGCTTGACTTTGAAATTGCTAGCACTTTAATTATATTGCCTTCTGTTTTGAAATGTTTGTCTCAAGTATGTGCCCATAAACTTTGACTACAATCTGCATTTCTAGAAGGGGACAGAGGTGGTCAGAGACTTCTTTATTTGTAATGTACATGGAAAAGCAAGATGATAAAGCAGATAAACTTTTTTTTTAAAGGAACTGTCCCCAAAGTGAACACAAGAAATACCTGAAATCAGTTCTGTTGTGAAATCAGGGCTCTTTCCTAAGCTGAAGGCCAGTAAGAATTGGCTTCCTAGGATATATTTGTTCAATATCTTTAATTCTGAAAGTACCAAATATTAATTTGAGGAAAGTATCAAATCATTTTGATGGGACTGCAGGTCTATCATATATACCTCAAGGAATATTTTGGTTATTTTAATCCAAAATACTCTTGCTTTCAACACTTATAATTTGGTGAGGTAAGGGACTATTTCTTTTTCTTGCTACCATTCCCCAAGACTCCCAGTTTGTAAGCCGCAGGAGACACGGGTCAGAGTAAATAACGCTTGCCAAGGGCGTTCTGCAGGCTTTCTAGGAAAAGGCTCTTGAAGGAAAGTATTCTCCAACCACCACACTTTGATAAAACTGGCCTCTATATTCCTGTCTTAGTCTCACTAAGAACATACATATTAAAGCTTTGGAAAGCTCTGAGTTAAGGACTGATGTGGTTTTGTTTAAATTTCTATGAAATCTCTGAAAAAAAATCTCCACAGCCATAAGAATTTCCGTTAGTTCATTCTGTAATTATATGGGAAAGCATTTGCAAGTATGTATATATATATATATATATATATATGCATATATACATATGTATCTTTATTGTAAAGGTGATGAACAGGGGTAGAGTTACATAAGTAAGGTAATGAGTACGTTTATTTTTAAACACTATCACCCCCTCCATTCTCTCCTGCTTACCCCTCCCCTGCAAGTTGTAAAATTCATTCCCAACATAGTGTCTAATGAGTGTCATTATTGCATTAGTTCATCCTTTGTCCTGCTGTTTCTGTGATTCCCTTTCCCTACCATGGATCAGATAAACTTACATACAAGACAAAGGCTGCAGAAAACTTAAAACAGAAAACAATAACTGCATACAGGATATAAGAACCTCTTGTTTCCAATTCTTGGAGTTTATTTTGATACACTTCATTATATATGGTCCTATGCCCCTAGCATTTGGGCTATAGTTAAGAATATCATAGACATATTCTAGTTCTTACAAATGAGGGAAATCATGCAAACTACTTTTCTATGGGCCTGGCTTGTTTTGCTTAATATAATTTTTCCAGGTCTTTCCATTTCCTTATGGATGGCACAATGTCATTTGCAAGTGTATTTTTTTTTTTTTTTGCCCATCCTGGGGCTTGAACTCAGGGCTTGAGCTCTTATCTCTGAGCTTCTTCTGCTCAAGGCTAGCACTCTGCCACTTGAGTCATAGTGCCATTTTTGGCTTTTTCTGTGTATGTGGTACTGAGGAGTCGAACACGGGGCTTCAGCTATGCTAGGCGAAACCTCTACCACTAAGCCCTTGCAAGTGTGTTTTTAAGGTTCAGCTGACGTCCCCAGCCCACAGCCCTAAACCTAAATCAAAATCCTAAAGCTAACCCAGGGCTTTGAGGTCCTAAACAGCGGCCTGTGTTTCTAGCCCCTTCTGCCCAGCCTGTGTTTTCTGGCCCTTCAGTTTCTGCATTATCATCCCCCCGCCCCCAGACTCCAGGACCTTTCAGGATGTTGTTTGCGGCAAACCTCTGCTAGACTGTGCTCACTTGCATGTCCGAGCCAAATCCTGTGGCTGGTACTCTATTCATGCAGGCACTTGATTGCCTGTGAATAAAGCACCCTCATAAGACCCAAAGTGGCCCCTGCAGATGTGAGGTGCAGAGAAGATGCCACTTCTTCATTTGTGACAACATAGTAGGACAGGGATGAGTTTCCTAAGGCAGAAGCGACAGCCAGTGGCGAAAACAGCACACAAGGGGACAGATGCTGTGGGTGGGAGAGCCACAGACACCGAGCGTGGGTGTGCATGTGTGGATTGAGCTGCAGACGAGGAAGGCATGGCTGGAGAAATGGAGGAGGGTGGGTCTGAGAGGTGAACAGGCACTGTATAGCAAGAGCCCAGAGTGCCAGGAGAATGAATTTGAATTTTCTCTTGCATCTAGAAGAAAAGTGTATCTCCATTGGACATACGAGAGGAGGTAAGGGAGGGGGGGGGCTGTCTTAGTCTGTGTTCTGTGGCTATAACATTATTTTAATATCTGCTTTGTAGGCATCACCAGGCAAGATTAAGAATCCTTAATCTAAGTGCACCTTTACCCTTTGCTGCTTACTATAGATGACTCGTGTGTGTGTGTGTGTGTGTGTGTGTGTGTGTGTGTGTGTGTGTGTGTGTTTCTTGGAACTAAACCCAGGGCCTTGTGAATGCTACGCACACTCTACCTGTGAAACTACAATTCCAGCCTTTTCTTTCCATTTTGTGTTCGAGGCAGGGTCTGGCTGCCTTTCATTGAGATGGGCCTCCTCCGCCCTCTCCCTCTAGAGCAGCTGGGATACAGGTGTAAGTTAGCACCTCTTGATCATAGTACTTGCACTCTTTGCACCAAACTTCCTCGGGATGAGATGGTCTCAAAAGCTACCTCAGCCAGTTGTCGTGAGCTAACCAATCACAAGCTTGGAAAGGAACCGGGATACAGGAACACAGCAGCGGCACTGCTGTTCTTAATGGAGCTGTGAGTGTGGAGAGGGATGCTCTTACAGGATTGTAACTTCTGTTGCCCCGTTGCTTTGGTTGCTGTGGAGACCAAACCCTCCCTGGGCAGAAGCAGCCACCTGGGCTGGCCCTGGATTTATGACACTGAAACTCAATCTGCCCATTTACTAACTCTACAAAAAAAGCAGGTCAGAAGGAGGTGAAACCAATTGACTTCTGCCTGTTATTTCTGGCCTAGAGCTCTGACATGAAAATCCCCCTTTGTAGCCGTTTTTTTTTTTTCTTCTTTTTAAAGTTAGTTAATGGGGGGAGGGAATCCCTGGTGGGAATTCTCTACCATGTCTTTCATTTGGACATTACTTGGGGCCATAGGTGTTACAAATCAGTAAAAGTAAATTCATAAAACCTGACAGTTTCTTGGAACTCTCAGACACAAGTAATAATTACAAGTCAAAAATGTGTTTATGTGCCTGGTTCTATGGCTTTTTTCCTTATCCCATCCCTTATGGAATAAAGTCTTGCTCACTCTGGATGGACGTCAGGTGCCACGGGGCCCCTTCTCGTGTGACTGTTCCTTTATCCTGTGTCACCTTGGATTTCTGACCTCTGAACTGTCAACACTCACATTCCTGCCACCACCTGGATGAAGAGAGGGGCCTGCACCTGGGAGAAGTTGAGGCAGGGAAGGGAGGTGGTGGGGGACAGAACCCATTGGAGGGGAGACAGAATGTTGGGTAAAGTCTCAGAGGAAAGGAGAAAAGAAGGGGAGGTGTCACTCTGATAGGATATCTCTTCCAATGACATGGATCAAAAGGAGGCCGGCCCAGGGTGGCCCAGGACAAGCGGGTGACATCTACCTGCCTAGCGGCATGGCATTCCTAGAACATGACTGTGCAAAGAGTACCGTTTTCCCTGCCCTGGCCCAAACAAGAGCTGTGAATGTTTGGTTGAAGAAACTATTGGCTTCCACAAGCCTGGTGAGTGTGCATTCCCACATACATCCAGAGACACATTTTCACTCCTGTGCTGTCAGAAGCTCAACCCCTGCGGACATCTTCGAAGGCCGTGGTTACTGCTGGTGCTGCCCTCCTGAAGAGCCACAGTTTCCCTGGCTCAGCTCTTCCTCACCAAGTGGCTGAGACAGGGCCATCAGAATGTCTCCTGGATGCCGGGCGCTGGTGGCTCACGCCTGTAATCCTAGCTACTCAGGAGGCTGAGATCTGAGGATCGCGGTTCAAAGCCAGCCCGGGCAGGAGAGACCGTGAGACTCCTATCTCCAATAAAACCACCAGAAAACCGGAAGTGGCGCAGTAGCTCAAGTGGTAGAGCGCTCGCCTTGAGCTGAAGAGCTAAGGGACAACGCCCAGGCCCAGAGTTCAAGCCCCACGACCGACAAAAAAAAAAAAAAAAAAAAAAAAAAAAAAAAAAAAAAAGAATGTCTCCTGGATTTGCCAAAGCCTGGACAGGCTTTAAGCTCTAAACAATAACCTAGCAATTTCTAAGTCAGTGAGTGGTTAATGGAGAAATAATGTGTTCTTAGTTTACATTGGTGAGAAGGTTCTCCACGAATTACTTCTAGCAAATAAAATATAATTCTTTGTTTGATTAGAAACATTAAATAGCTGGGAGCTACACTAGATTTGAGGGGATACGTGCTAGCCCTCAGTTAGGTAATGTAGATTCGTTCATAGGGTTGGATCAAGGGTAAATTCCTGGAGATGGCAATATAGTTGTATATGAGGATGTCCTTATTCACAGGCCCGGTTCAGCACACAAAGGAATCATGTATGTAACTTGCTCTCCATAGTCTAGGAAGATAAAAAGCTCTATCATCCATCCAACTATCTATCTATCTATCTATCTATCTATCTATCTATCTATCTATCTATCTATTTTTGTCTAGGTATCTATCCACATCTATTATCTTTCTGCAATCCATCTGGCTATCAAGGTATCTGTCTCTGTGTGTGTCTGTTATTTGTATATCTATCTATCTGTCTATCTATCTAATGTATCATTTATCTATGTTTATCTATAATCTATGTATCTGTGTCTGTTGTTGGTCTATAATTTATCCGTCTGTCTCTCTGTCCATCTGTCTATCTATCTGATGTCCATGTATCTATACAAAAATGGTAAGCCTCCTGGGAAGTCAGAATGCTCAGTAGAGGGCCGGCTTACTACATGGGGATTTTAATTTAAACGAATCAATCACTTATTTCAAATGAAAATAATGTTTGCATATTAACACTGTCTAGCATGATTGTTAACATAGTTTCCAATTTTAGCAGCATGTATATTAGTTGTACAAGGGCTCTCATTGTGCTGTTTCCATGCTTGTACACAATAGAACCTGACCAAGCCCATCCATCTCCTCCATCTCCTCCATCCTCCCTTCCCCTTTCCCCCTTCTCAGAACAACTTCAACAGTTTTGTTTTACTTGCCTACGTGTGTGTCCACCCTGCCATGTAAGTTCCTTTCACCCTCCCACTGGTACCCACCCTCACACAAAACCTGTTTTACCTTCCTGCCATTCATTTTGAAAAAGAGCACATGCTGCCTGTGATATTTTTCTTTCTGAGTCTGGCTTATTTCACTAAGCATGATGATTTTGGTTCCATCCATTTTTCCTGCAGATGATATATTCTGTCAGAATACTTTATCCATACATCCACAGCTGGGCTGTGTCTCTAATGCTGGTGTGTGCATGCACTTGCTGTAACTGGATCAGGACAACCAATATTGTGATGAGAACACTTACAAATGACTCTTCCCTTGGGCTGGGAAGGTGGCTCAATGGTAGAGCACTTGCCTTGCATGCATGAGGCCCTGGGTTCGATTCCTCAGCATCACATAAGCAGAAAAAAAAGCCAGAAGTGGTGCTGTGCCTCAAGTGGTAGAGTGCTAGCCTTGAGCTGAAGAGCTGAGGGACAGCGCCCAGGCCCAGAGTTCAGGCCCCACGACTGGACTGACCCCCCCCCCCAAAAAAAATGACGCTTCCAGTACATGAGCCATGGATATGAAGCATAGCCACCACATGGCATGGTAGAGCATTAACTTACTCCTTCTGTAGGACTGAGGCTTTATGGATTTTGACCAGTGCCTTCCCAATCTCCCCTAGCTTTAACCCTTGAGGCGTTGGTGATCACCATTCTTTCCTTCTGTTCATTATTTCCTAAACTTCATAGGAATGAGATCACAGAGGAATTCACATCTGTACTGGTTTATTTTACTTCACAGGACATCCTCCAAGTTCAATCCTGTTGTTGCACACAACAGGGTTTCTTTCCTTTTTAAGGCTGCATAGTATTTCCTTGCATACAGCTACCACATGGCATGCATTTGTCTGTCAGAGGTCACTTAGATTGTCACTAGACATACTTTTTCTTTGGCAGTACTGGAGTTTACCTTTTTCCTAGGAGGGTGGCTACCACTGGAGACAAGCCCTCTGCTCTTTTTTGCTTTGTTTCATTTCTTCCAAAAGGGCTCTGTTGTTTTTGCTATGGTTGGTCTCGGATCATGATCCTCCTACCTTTCTTTGGCCCCTGGAATGACAGATACATGCTACCACATTTGGCCTGTCACTTGACATGAGGTCTTGCTAGCTTTTTGTATGGACTGTTTTCATGACTTATTCATTAACACTTGTACTGACATACCAAACTCAACCCAACTTTACTCTGGCTCCTCTAAGCCCTCCTTTAATAGTCTTCAACATTGTCCCTATCCTTGACCTACCTAGCCCAATCTTAGCAAAAGATCCTCTAAGACAGTTTAGCAAGAATTTCCTACCCTGATGTTTTCTTTCTCAGTCATCTCCCGTTCATGGTCCTTCTCTCTTCTAGTTGACTATGAACTTTTGGTTTTCTTCCTGCAATGCTCTAGAATATATATATATATATATATATATATATATATATATATATATATATATATATATATATGTTCAAATATGACATGTTAAGTTCTGAAACAGTGGCTGGAATTGGCCCTGATGAGAATCTAGAAGACAGAACAACTGATTCTGAGAAGGTAAGCTTTGGGTGATACTGTGATCAGAATGTCTCCTAAAGGCCCCTATGCTAAAGATTTCTTCCCCAACATAGCAAACAACATCAAAAGAAAGCCCACGGATTGGGAGAAGATCTTCACTAGCCACATGGACAAGGGTCTCATATCTAAAATATACTTAGAACTCAAAAAATTAAATCCCCAACAACAAATCCTCAAAGAAACAACTGCCCGATAAATAAGTGGGCTAAAGACTTACAGAGAAACTTCTCTGAAGAGGAAAGGAGGATGGCCAATAGACACATGAAGAAATGCTCAACCTCCCTAGCCATAAAAGAAATGCAAATCAAAACAACATTGAGATTCTACCTCACCCCAGTTAGAATGGCTATAATCAAGAACTCTAACAACAACAGATGCTGGAGGGGATGTGGCCAAAAGGGAACCCTACGGTATTCTTGGTGGGAAGGTAAACTTGTTTAACCACCCAGGAAAGCAGTATGGAGATTCCTTAAAAGACTCCACATTGAGCTCCCCTATGACCCAACAATCCCACTTTTAGGCATTTATCCAAATGATCACAACAAGGCCATACTAGCACTACCAGCACAACTATGTTTATCGTAGCATTATTCACCATAGCTAAGATGTAGAACCAACCCAGATGCCCCTCAGTAGATGAATGGATCAAGCAAATGTGATATATATATATATATATATATATATATATATATATATATATATATATATATAATGGAATTCTATGCTTCCATCAGAAAGAATGACACTACCCCATTTGTTAGGATATGGAAAGACTTGGAAAAAATTATATTAAGTGAAGTAAGCCAGGCTCAAAGAAACATAGGTCTCATGGTTTCCCTTATCTGCAATAACTAGTATATATCTAGGACAAGCAGAAAAGGTCAAAAGCTATGTACATATGGCTATATAAGATGATGCTAAACAAAATGAACGCCAAGATGGGGACACAAGAGGTTTTATCTTTGTTGCTATTGTTTTTAATGTAGTTATAATATACTATGTGATTTTTTTGTTTCTTTTGTATGTTCTTCCCCCATGGTATAACCCCTGTTTTCACTGTATTTTTCAGTGTCCTGCATCTTGTATATACATTTTTCTAATTTGGGGAGGGGAAGGAAAGTAACAAAATGCTGAAATAAGGATACAGGATGACCCATTGTAACAATGAGATGTACCAGACACAATGTTGAAAAAGAACTTTACAACTTGTGGGGAGGTGGAGGGAAGGGATGGTAGGGAAAAAACAAAGGAGGAGGTAACAGTCTCTATAAGAGGGCTGGGAAGGTGGCTCAGTGGTAGAGCGCTTGCCTTGCATGCATGAGGCCCTGGGTTTGATTCCTCAGTACCACATAAGTAGAAAAAAAAGGCCAGAAGTGGCGCTGTGGCTCAAGTGGTAGAGCACTAGCCTTGAGCTGAAGAGCTGAGGGACAGTGCCCAGGCCCAGAGTTCAGGCCCATGACTGGACCAAAAAAAAAAAAAAAAAAAAAACAATGCTCTATAAGAAATGGATTCATTACCTTGCTCATGTAACTTTAACCCCTCTATGCAGTATCTCTCTCTCTCTCTCTCTCTCTCTCTCTCTCTCTCTCTCTCTCTCTCTCTCATATATATATATATATATATATAACATAACATTAAAAAAAAGTTTTGCTCCCCAGCCTGCCGCACTACTAGAAGGTTGTGGGATCTTTGGAGGGAGGGCCTTGTGAGAGGAAGTTAGGTCATTGGGCTATGCTACTGAATTGGATATTGGGACTCTAGCTCTTCCTTTTTCTCTCTCTTTGCTTCCTGGCTCCCATAGGGTGACTTGCATTACTATACCCATTCTGATGCATTGCGCTGTCACTGGCCCAAAGGGCCAAGTGACCATGGACTGTGGCTATGAGACCAAATAACCCTTTCCTCTTTTTGTGTTTTGTTGGTTGTAGCTTTTTTCTTTTGCTTTTCTTTTCTTTTTTTCTTTTTTTGTTTAAGACTAGAGCTCTACCCTTTTAAGATACAGCTCCACTTCCAATTTTCTGGTGTTGGAGATAAGAGTCTCCAGGATTTTCCTGCCCAGGCTGGCTTCAAACTGTTATCCTCAGATCTCAGATCTCAGCCTTCTGAGTAGCAAGGATTATAGGCGTGAGCCAATGGCCCCCAGCACCTTTTCCTCTCCTTAAGTTGATTTATCTCAGGTATTTGTTACAGCAATGAAAAGCTGGCTAGCACACGTTAAATGTTAAAGAATGAGTACAATTTTGCCCATGAAAGAAATGGAGAATACGGGCATTCTAAAAAGGTAACATTGAACTGGGACTATCCATGCTGTGGCTCAAACAACAAGTGATTTTTGTAAATAGGAAATTCCAGGTACTATTATGAGATTACCCCTCAAATTGCTGTGCGTGGTTGGGGCCTACCTTTAGGCAAAGTAGGTGTAGGTAGACAACTGTATCTGTGGGTCAGGCCCCAAAGAAAACTTGTTTTAATTATGCCACATGTTTTTGCATGAAGGGATTTACCAAAAAAGGAATGTTCACTGAGAGAAATATTTGATTCCTGTTTTATAAATAAAATCATTCTTTTGGTTCTTCTGAAAGTGACCGATAAGACCCAAGGGGTCAAAGCAGAGAGAGAAGGTTGAGAGACACATATTGGCACCAGTGTGTGGAAAATGCTTTCCTGTGGGTGGAAATTGCTTCAGTCATTTCTCTGAGGCAAGACCAGAAGCAAAGTCATGCAGAAAAGCACATGGAAAATCTGGCAAAATATTTTCAGTTGAGTTGACCTTTTAATAAGAGTAGTATCTCCTTTAAAAGTAACATATATATACATATACATATATATATATATATATATATCTCCAAAGAATGCTAGGTTACTAATGGTTGGAAGGGAGGTCAGAATATACAAGCTTGTGTTGTAAATTTTGGGGCCTAGGTGCCCAGGAGTTTGCTTCGGAACTTTGCTCTTCTGTAACCACATCCTGTCAGCTGGAATGCACCTATTGGAAGGATTTTGGAACCCTCATAATTCTTCCACAGAGATCCTTCCCTTCATACTTCTGTTCTTCTTCCCCTCTTTTCCATCTATTCTTCCCTTTTCTCCATCCTTTTCCCTCCCAGTCCTGTTTAACCTTATTCTGTTATACCTGAGTAGATTGCTTTACCAAAATAAACTCAGGGCTAATCCCAACATGTGTTCTGAAAAATCCACTGATAACTGGTTCTTATACAAAATAAGTACACTACTGTCCCCTGAATCAAGTCAACTTTCAATAATTGTATGGGGTGGACAAGGTTGGGTTTGGTGTTGTTTCCCTTCTACCACTTTTTTGTAGTCCTCTTATCTCTATTTCTTTTGTCTTATGTCCTAAATTCCCCAGTATCCAAGGGGCTAAGGGATACCACAGTGTATCCAGGGGTTATTTTGGCCTGTTCCAGTAGATGGGCATGGTGATCAGGGTTGGAGAGGGAATAGGTGGGTTAGGACTGTGCTTAGGTACTTCATTTGATTTTGTCCCAGTCAGAGGTAGGAAGTCCAGGCCTCTAGCCACTACACACGCTTCTGACCTTGCCTTGTTTTCAAGTTCTTTTCATCTTCTACAAAAGACTCCAAGGGAGAATCAGATAATATAAAATCCCATTCTACTTCTGAGCTTAAAAAGCAGTTTTCAGAGCCTTCCATTTTGAATACTCAGTGAAGAAAGCCATCTCGTGAGGCTCAGAATGAGCGACAGCCTACAAAGAGTGCCTCAGAACCCCTCAGATGGGATTGTGGGTCCCTATGGTCTGCCAGCTTTCAGACCCTTAGAACAGAACAAAGCACCAGGAGTCATTTGGAGCCCTGCCACTGGCCTGGCTGTCCTGGATCCAGGGTACCAGGGGAGCCCGGTGCACTCAGGGAAAGGGAGAACTCAGGATTGTACCATGACTTGTTTTGTTTCCTCTGACATTCTCCTTTCCCCTCTCAAGTATGGGCACTTAGAACAGGCACCCGTTGTTCTAAAACAGAGGAAAAAATATAGCAGTTATGAGTTTCCTGTGTGTCTGACTCAGGTGCCTGATGCGGGGCTGCTTTGTTTGCGGAGACACTTTGAGCCCTACGTGTTCTTTTCTGGGGGTGAACATGCTAGGTGTAGATAGACACAAACAGCCCACTCAGCTACAGGCACAGAATGCTGTAGATGATGACTCTTTCTTTGGAGGTACATTCCTGCAGAGATAAATATACAGAAAGGCAGGCATTATAAAGGAGGAAGGACGCCGTGTCAGCATGAGGGCTCCTAGGAGAACAAAAGAGTTATCATGTGCAGAGGCTGGAAATGGAACTGGAAGCTCTCAGCACTGGGGAAATAGCAGAAGTCTCCCAGGAGAGCAGTCTGCAAAGAAAACCTGAACCTCCCAGGAAAACGACCTCTGGGGAGAGCCGGGGTAAACCAAGCTTATAAAATCCCTTCATGAGATGGTCTCATTGGACAGAGGAAGGGAGCCACTACTAACAAGTTTTTCTCAAGACACCCTCATTAGACAAATTTGCAAAACTTAGAATTTTCATGACATTAAAACTGTTTTTGTTTTGGTTTTTATGACTACAAAATCCCCCAAATGCTAGCAAAGCACCAAACTGTGGCAATGTTTTTCTTTCTTTCTTTTGTCGGTCACGAGTCTTGAACTCTGGGCCTGGGTGCTGTCCCTGACCTCTTCAGCTTAAGGTAAGAGCTCTACCACATGAGCCATAGCACCATTTCTGGTTTTCTGGTAGTTTATTGGAGATAAGAGTAACATGGACTTTCCTGCCCAGCCTGGCTTTGAATTGCGATCCTCAGATCTCAGCCTCCTGAGTAGCTAGGATTACAGGCATGAGCCACCGGTGCGCAGTTATGGCACTGTTTTTTCTAAAGAGCTACTCTTGACTGAAAACCATGGAACTGGGGCAGGATGGGAGTTTGGGGCAGGCCGGGGGTTGGGGAGAGGTGAGGACTCTGCTTGAAAATGACCCAGCCTGACTTTTTAAATAGAAAGATGACAGGATGGTTGATATGAGATGCATGTTCTAAAACAAGATCTGCTACATTCATTGTACATTTAATTGCTTCTTTTTTTTTGTCAGTCGTGGGGCTTGAACTCTGGGCCTGGGCGCTGTCCCTCAGCTCTTCAGCTCAAGGCGAGCGCTCTACCACTTGAGCTACAGCACCACTTCCGGTTTTCTGGTGGTTTATTGGAGATAGGAGTCTCATGGTCTTTCTTGCCCGGGCTGGCTTTGAACCGCGATCCTCAGATCTCAGCCTCCTCAGTAGCTAGGATTACAGGCGTGAGCCACCAGCGCCCGGCCATTTAATTGCTTCTTAAAAAGCAGATTCTCTCCCCTGTCTCCTTCAGATTTACTGGCAGGCTTCGAAACATCCAATGAACCAAGTCAAAGCTTGTTGGCTAGCCATGAGCAACTTTTATCTTTTACAGTATCTGTTGCCCTGTGGATGGAAGTATCCAATGAATGCTGCACTGGAGAAAGGTTATTTCTCCTTTTCGACTCCATTTCAATGGGTAGTTAACCTTTGAGTCAGCCGACTCCACAACAGCTTCCTCTCCTCAGCAACCTGGTCCAGTCCACTCTCCTTTAATTAGAGTACTTCTTGTTTACAGGCCACAAAGCTGGCTAAAGGTACCGGTGGCCATTTGCCCTCTTGTAACTGAGAGATCCTACTGAACTGTGTGAACAGCAGGTCAGCTGTGGAAGAAGCCAGGGGCAGGAAAATAAAACTTAGAGAAGGAAGTTGCTCTTTATGAAGCCCTGACTTCTGATTAAAGCAATAATTAAGTCAGGATGTGTGCTGGGAAGATCGTTGGACGAGCCTGCTAACTTTTCCAAACAAAAGCCCTTTGCTACAGACTCTAGCCTAGGACTGCCTCATCCGAGCACAGGTTGGCCTCCAGGACTGGCATCTGCCACAGACAAAATGGCTTAAACTTTAAACACCTGTCATCTACCTGCCTCTGATTGACATTCACTGTCAAAGTAGGAAGGATCCCCCAATAGGAAGTAGGCCTGCTTCCTTTTGCATTTGCCTTCAAAAGCCGGATTCTCTTCCAGATTGAATCACAAACTATCTCTGACTATAACTGACTGTCACTAGGTTTGTGCTGACTTCTCTTGTTGAAGGTGATGAGGATGATTTATGATTTAATTGCGAGTGGTTCTGATTCTGGACATGCTTACTGTCTTACTGATCTGTAGAGAACCCTATCCTTCCCCATAAACAGTGTCAACAATGGTTCTCACATACTCAACGTGTCTGACACACTCAAAGTCCTATACCAGTGACCACAGAGGTACAGCTTGCATAAAAAACTCAAGAGTGGCCGCTGGTCTTCTTGAAACAACCTATAGAATGGAGAGGAAATGAGACTGGGTAGGCAGCTTGCCTGATTACAAGAGGAAGGATGAAGGAGGAACTCATTTTTCTGTCTTGCTTTTCCTAGAGCTGCCCTCAATCCCAGCTCTGGTTCTCTGAGACGCCTTTGTTTAGGTTCCAGTGTATAGAGGGAGCTTCAGGAGGAGTAAAACTCACTTGAGGAAACACAGGGACATTGCAGGACTGCAAAGCTCTGTGGAGCTAGTGTTTGTCTAGTAGAAACATACGTAAGTGTGAAGAATGATGTTCTGCTCTGGTTCTTCTCCAAGGCTATCCTTTGTCATTAACCATTCTCTCCTCTACTCCATCCAATCCGATCCTCTTTGATGCCAGCCTCTGGCTAGCTCCGTATCTAAGAGATTGGATATGGTTTGGATTTCTGTTCATGGGAGATGGACAGGGAGATGTGCCAAATTTCTGGGAAAGAAAGCACTGGAAGGTTCTAAAGAGCTCTTAGGGAAATACCAATATTTTAAACGTGTGTCCACTTTTATATTTCAGGAAGTAACAACATAGAAAGTATACCACCGGTTAATATACACACACATCATCAGTCTCACTATTTGCAGAATTATATTCTGTAGATACTTCTGTCCTAATTCTATAGCTGTGTATACATGTACACTCACAAATAATTATATATAGGACATATGTGTGTGTGTATATGACACGTAGAAGTCATATATTATAATTTCACTAGAATTGCTAAACCATGTCCTCAGGTATTTTGATGTCTCTTTCATGTCTGGCAGCTATGTAGGAAATTTCCAGTTCCCCCGAACAGACTTTTTACTTATTCAGGGGAATATTGACATCTCTTGGTGACATGGACCATAGAGGCTTCCCCCTGATTTTCACCTGTTATGTCCATCAGACCTCCACTCCTGCTACTCCCTTCACCCGCCGGTGACTAGCGGAGCAGCCAGGGCTCTAGGGACTAGGCTGACAGAGCTGGGGGAGATGCAAGTTCCTGACAGGGCGAGGAAGGGTGCAGAGTGCAGGACCACCACCCGGACGTCTTCCTGCTCACTTCAGTTCTGCTCTGAAGCCCGAGTCTGAGCCCTGGCTTCTGCTTTCTTTGAAAGTCCTTGGTGCGCAAATAAGCAAATGAGGGCTTAGGCATGTCCAGTCATTGTTAGAGGATTTTCTGGAATTTGGGGCATTGTTGTTTTACTTGTTTAGAGACGGCTTTGGTTGCCTGTTTATCATAACGCACAGGCTCTTGAATAACTTCCTGAGGTCCTGGCCCACATTCTTAGCCTGGTTGGCGTCTCTTGCCCAGCAAGGCTCACTCAGGGCGTCTTCCCAGCATCCTGTCTGGGAATGACCTTCTTTTCTGCAGTCACTAAGCTCTGCAGTTCCTTATTGAAATGACCTTCTGCACAGGAAGGCCTGCTGTGGCGCCTGGCAAGAGAAAACAGCCCTGGTTTCTAGGAAGTCGCACACGCTCGCGCGCGCGCGCGCACACACACACACACACACACACACACACACACACAAACACGCACACACTGGAAAGCTTGTTTGGAAAAGGCAAAAGTGTTCCCCCAGAGGAACTTCCTTGATCAAGAAAACCACTTAACCTGCCAGCCATGTACAAAACAGAAGCAAAGGCAGGTGCAGGGCTCACAGGTGCGACCCAGCAAATGACACAGCTGCAGCCAGCAGGCTCACAGACAGCTGAAATGGGTCTGAGATTTCCTGTGGGACTGATAGGAAACTAAGGACATGTGCATGCAGGCGTGCATGCATGCATGCGTGTGTGTGTGTGTGTGTGTGTGTGTGTGTGTGTGTGTTCATGGGTGTTGGCAAAGCATATAGTATTTAAGAGGAAAATAACTGAAATGACTTTCTCTAAAATGATTTTGCTGACACCACGTTCTATATTTGTAGGATTTTAAAAAAATTTACATGTCTAAGTAGAACCTCAGCACTCAGAGAAACTCTGGAGTAAGGCGTAGGCAGGTCCTGTAAATCTGTTCTCAAACTTAAGACCTCTTGGAACATAATAAAGAACTATAAGGAAAGCCAGGTGTCAGTCGTTCATGCTTGTAATCTTAGTTATGCAAGAGGCTGAGATCTGAGGATCAAGGTTTGAAGCCAGCCTGGGCCAAAAGCTAATGA
Organism: Dipodomys merriami; assembly: GCF_024711535.1. Classification (NCBI taxonomy): domain Eukaryota; kingdom Metazoa; phylum Chordata; class Mammalia; order Rodentia; family Heteromyidae; genus Dipodomys; species Dipodomys merriami. The sequence goes on along the minus strand of NW_027202937.1, from coordinate 25,753,567 downwards.
GATTCTTATCTTCAGTTAACTAGCAAAAAGCCAGAAGTGGTGGTAGAGTGCCAGTCTTAAACAGAAAAGCTAAGGGAGAGTGTGGAGTCCTGAGTTCAAGCCTAAGCACTTGAACACACACACACACACACACACACACACACACACACACACACACACACAGAAATATAAGTGTACAATTTTTAGACATGATACCTTGTTGACTGTCATATACAGACATTCATTTGATCCTGATTTTGGTGACCAGGGAGCTCATACCCTGCCCATGCTGTGATGGAGAATTATAATGCCCACTGAAGGTTGTTCTATGTGCCACAATCTCCCTTTCTGTGATCAAAGCCAGCATGGTGGATGTGTGATCTTAATAGGGCCCTGTGCCTTTGTTCAGAAGTGTCCCTACCTGGTTTAACACTCTAATGTTGTCACATAGAAATCATTGATAGTTTAATGTTTGCCATGGGTTTTGTAAGCAAAATCTGATAAAAACCATGAAGTACGTATTCAAGATGAGTGGTTGCTGTGATTAACATATCCATGGGTTCTTGCTGCCCATCACATTTGATGTTTATGATGCCTCTCCCTCATAGAGTTTGATTCAAAGCAAATGCGAGATCAGCCTGACATCCCCAAGAGGGACCTGGCCATTTGAGCTACAACTTACCTTGGACAAAGAACAAAGGCAGTGGTATTCTATAGAACACAAATAACCAAGGAACCCCACTACGTTGTTTCTGACTCATGTTTCTTCCCTGCCTTACCCAAACATGTAGTCTGAAAATGAATACATGGATTACAGGGATAAAGGACAACTGAGAGTTCTTTTTCTTCTCCCTTCTTCCGTATTCATCAGTAAGCCAAAAAAAAAAAAAAAGTCACTGCTGGTCACTGCATGTATTGAGAAGTGAAATGAAAAGAAATTGAGTTTGTTTGGTCTACTACTTTTTTCTATTCTAGAAAGAACAAAAATATGTATGAATGTATGAGGTACAAGATATAAGTTGTGAATTACATAATTTTGGTGATTCTGCACAAGTTAAATGTCATTACATTTCCTTTTTTTTTTTTTTTTAGTCCCAGTTCTAGGGCTTGAAGTCAGGGCTTAGGTGCTGGTCTCAGCTTTTGTGTTTAAGGCTGGCACTCCATAACTTGAGCTACAGCTCTACTTCTGGTTTTTGGTTGTTAACTGGAGGAAACAGACAGACTGTCCTGCTTATGCTGGCTTCAAATTGTGGGATAGTAGGAGAAAAACAAAGGAGGGGGTGACAATGCTCAACAAGAAATGTACTCATTACCTTACTGGTGTAACTGTAATCCCTATGTACAGCATCTTTACAAGAAAATAAAATTTTAAAAAATTGTGATCCCTAGGTCTCCTGAGTAGCTAGAATTTCAGGCCTAAGTTACCATGTGGTATCCAACTCGATACATTTGTATTTTAAAAGTGGACCTTATACAACAGAAAGATGAGTGATAAGTCATTCTAATTATTTAAAATTTTAATTTAATGGAACACCATTAAATCACAAATTTACAAAATACTCTGGCAAGTTGTAGAAGAAAGGTGCTTCATTCTATAGCAGCTCTTAACCATAATTTCTTCCCTTGCTTTTAAGCAATTTTTATTTTGCATTGGGTTCCACAAAGTATATAATTGGTAATAAATACAATTTTCTGTGGAAACACAGAAAATTGGGGTTAAACTGGATGGTAGATTTGCATAGCACATGTCTAGTAGTGTTCTCACATATGCTTAAACTTTCATGCTCCTGTTTGTCTATGGGTTTCCCAGAAGCACATCCTAAGATGGGATCAGGATTCATATTTGGAAGACAAGCCCTTAAGACATCAATTGAAGAGAGGAACAGCTAGGCCAGGAAGTAAAGGGAGCCGTTTATCAGTGAGACCTGGAAATTGGTCACCACAGTGTGGACCTGGTGCTTATTCCTTCTCTGAGCCCTGGGAGGCAGTGTTAGCCCAGATTTACTCTAGATGAAGAACAGGAAGCTGGTAAAGAGTTATTCCTAGAGGCATTCTTCATCATTTCTGGCTTTCTCTGCTCCTGATTACAATGACAAAAAGATATAGCCCCAAGGAAGACAGTCATAGGTATGAAGAGAATAGCAACCAATACTTCTTGCATTAGCCAAGGATTGAAAGATTCTGAACAGGTGTCAGGTATCTTTTTACATGGTTGGTGGGATGCCAGAGCACAAAACAGGCATACAAGAAAGACAAATCTTTTTCTCTGTGTGGATGGGATTTCAGAGAGACAATCGTAAGACCTGTCATAGGTGGGTCTTGAATGATGGTGTTATATTTGCTCTTGGAAATAGGAGAAAGATGAAACTTCCAGGACTGTTGAGAAGCACAAAGGATCCACACAACTGTTTACAGACAACACAGGATCACTAAGACTCCCTAGAATCTACCAGGAGGACTGGAAAGTGAATTTTGTGCCAGTGTAGTGTGCTCACCGGCATCTTCAGACTCCTGAGTAAGTCTAATCTAGATGTTGAGTTCCTAATCTTCCAGGTATTTAGAAATACACTGTCCAGTCCCTGGTAAAATCCCACTCGGGCTCATTGAATAAATGACTATGGCTCAGCATACATTTGATTTCACTTGCATTTATTTTTCCACCTGTGGTCAAAGTCTTATTCCACACATGAAGTACTAGGACATAAGTAAGTGGAAATTTGGTTGAACATGTAATCAACTCAAGTAGACACATATAACACAGAATTATATATAGACAAGTTTGTGGCACATCTGCATACTCTGCTGTTTGTAAATGAGCATACACTAATGATATATTGTTTGTAAAATGATATTGGTTCTTACTATGTTATTCAGAGGATATGACTCTGATTTTGTTAATTTTTGAAAGGTTGTATTAAGTAACCAAAATGTGATTATGTATGTGCATGTCTTCTCTGAGATCTTTTTTTTTTTTATTATTAAATAAAGCAGATCAGTCCATTTTTCTGTTTAGGTAGTTTCCATCCTGCTGAATATGAGACTTGGTCTTACCATGTACATAAACTAAAAGTTACTCTGCTGTTTTTTTTCCTGGATGTTTCCAGAAGTCATGCGACTCCTGGGTCAGATAAAAAGTCCTCTATGAATCATCACACAACATGAAGCTCAATACCTCCGACTGAGCAACATACTATGGCCTCATGGATACCACTCACTGGTAGATATTCATTGCGGCTGAGGAGCACTGAGTTTGGAGAAGTCACTGCTTGACAACACTTATTCAGGACTCATGGAGAAATGCTTCTTTATTTCTCAAAGTTCCTAGGTACACATATAAACAAAAGCTTACCTGGGTAAAAAACCAGCAGAGCCTTGTAAGATTGGTAACACCAAGCAAGAAATGCCAGAGATATTAAAATATGTATTGTAGAGAAGAAAGCACAATAATACTAAGGAGAAATGGGAAATTTATATATTCAAAGAATCCAAATCAACAATTAAGATATGAAAAATACAATGTCTGAGATAAAATGACACTGGATGGCAGATTAGACCTGGTGAAGGAATATACTCAGGAACTTATAGACTGCTCAACAGAACACTCTCTGAAAGAAAACAATCAAGGGAAGTGGTGCTGTAGCTCAAGTGGTAGAGCGCTCGCCTTGAGCTGAAGAGCTGAGGGACAGCGCCCAGGCCCAGAGTTCAAGCCCCACGACCGACAAAAAAAAAAAAAAAAAAAAAGAATATTGAATGTTTAAAAAAAAAAAAGAAAACAATCAAGGAAAGGGTCACAAAGATGAATGGAAACACAAGTGAACTGTGGCACAAACACACACAACCACTCAGTATAGTGATTTTTATTGGCACTCCCATCAAACAATGCACATAGTTAGAAAACATTCCTGAATGTATTCTGAAGGTATAAAATTTAGGGCTAGAGTAGTTAAAGCGTATTTCCAAATGTTTTGTCCAGTAAGTTATGGAGCATAAACTAAGTCTGATTATGTAGATATCATACTTATTCAATGACTGTCAGAACAAACTATTTTCTAAAATCACCTCCTTAATAGTCTTTCAAGGACCGATTACTGATACTATTTTATACACGAGGCAAAGAAGACTCAGGAAATACTGCATCAAAAGATGTTAGATACAATGCTAGATACAGTCAGTTATTCAATCCAGTGAGGTTTTCCTTGGCTGTTAAAATGGCAATAGAGAGTCAGATAGTGTTTATTTTTAGATAGATGCTATTTCAAAATATTCCCAGTAAGGGTCCAGGGATAGCTCTGACTTCGAGGTATAGTTGAAATGCCACTATGTCTGTATGGGATGGGTCACCTGTTGATGCCAGCTGTGATCTGATCTGAGGCCAGTGGTCCAGCATGAGCTGGGGACCTGAAGACTAGGAGCTTGGCTCTGGCTCTGTTACAAACTGTCCAGATGAACTCAGACACCTCACTTCTCTTGGTTATGAGTTTCTCACCTGGGAACTGAAAAGCTGGTATCCAGTGATTTCCAAAGTCTGTTAAAACTTGCTTCTGTGTTGGGTGTGGGTGGCTCACACTGGTAATCCTAGCTGCTCAGAAGGCTGTGATGTGAAGATGGCGGTACAAAGCCAGCCCTGCCAAAGAAAGTCCCTGTGAGACTTTTTATCTCCAATTACCCGCTTACAAAACAGAAGTGGAGCTGTGGCTTGAAGTCACAGAGTGGTAGCCTGGAGCAAAAAAGAGCTCAGGGACAGTGCCCAGGTCCTCAGTTCAAGCCCCATGACCAAACCACAAAAAGCTTCTGTGAAATGGACTTCTGATATCCCCTGAAATGGACTTCTGATATCCCCTGAAACAACTAATAAGAATCCCAGTGACACATGGAAACAGAGACTTGACCTCTGTAGTCCTGCCCCACACCAAGGATGGTATGTTTTTATGTCAGGGCTTATAGTGAAGCAATGGCACAGATAACACTGTGGACAGCAAGTTCGTATTCAAGGCTTTGTTACAGGAACAAGTCTACTGGGGACTTAAGGAACCCAATTTGCACTTCCAGGATCGGCAAGTACAAATCCTACAAGAACTCCCTGGCCGTAGAACAGAGAGTCCTAGAACAAAGCCTGTTTTGATCCTTTGTCTTGGTTAAGGGTGAAACTCTATCTATGGCAAAAACTCAGATGCTTGTATTGTTTGCATGCCAGTAATAAAACAGGAAAACATAACCAAGTGGTTTGGTTAGTGTTGGCATGTACAATTCAGGGTGAAAAAAATGCCCTTGGATGTTGGCTGATAACCTAGTATTTGATTTTTTTTTTTAAATAAGCATGTTGCTTTCAAAATACTAGAGATTCTCGTTGAAGGTTGACTGTGAAGAATTGAACATCCTGGTATTGGGAAAAGCATTCCGGATGCCTGGCATCACAGCCCTTACTGTAACATTGGTGGTAACAGCAGTGACCACAGCAAGAGCCAGAGGAAGAAGTTCCCTGGGGATTTCCCGAGCAAGCCTTTCCATTTAAGGGTAAACGATGGTTAAGAAGCGGTGATTCAGTGGTGAGAGTTTGTGTTCCTAGTAACCCTTTCCAGCGTAGTCTACTGTTGAGATTAGTGGACCTCAGGTAGAAATGACTCCAGAGAGCCTTGTGGCCCTGGGGTCATGATTTGATCTGGTTTGGTGTGCCCTGTGTGGTCTTGGGCTGACCCAGGGCCTATCTTTGGGGAGCTTCTGGTTTACTGATTTGAAGTTCATAAACCTGTGGCGGTCTATGTTAGGACTGTACAAAAGACAATAGTATAGTTTGGATCTTAAAGGTCCTCAATAGGTCTGTAGGCAGAAGGCTGAGTTACCAGTCTGTGCTGTTTTGGGGAAGGGGAGACTTTAGGACGTGGGTCCTATTAGTAGGAAGTTAGGTTATACTGAAGGGGAATAGGGATCCTAGCTCCCTTTCTTTCTCTCCCTTTGCTTCCCAGCCACTGTAGGCTGAGAAGCTTTGCTCTGCCACATGCCTTCCCGCCATCATGAACTGCTTTACCCCAGGCCCAAAGCAACAAGCCAACTAATGGCTGAGTGGAACCTCAGTCACCAATTCCTTTTAAGGTGATTATCTCAGGTAGATTCTTACACTTGTGGAATGCTGACTCATACAGAAAGCATGAAGCTAGGTCAGGTTGAATATGCCATAACCCTAGCTACTTAGGAGTCTGAGATCCAAAGGATCATAGCTTGAAATCAACATAAAGCAGAAGCATTTGCTAGATTCCATTTCCAAAATAGTAAGCAAAAAAGTAGAACTGAAAGTGTGGCTCAAATGGTAGAATAGCCTGGTGAGCGCAAAGTTTGGAGTTCAAATCTCAGTGCGATCTCCTACTCCCTCAACGTAAAAAAAAGAAAGCACATACCCAAAGTACCTTATGCTCAAATGTGTGGATCTCTGTATTTATACCTCTATCTATTGAAAAATTGTCCTTAGTAGTTGCTTATTCCATGTGATCTGGGCTCTTTTTTTAAATAAGTTTTTTTTTAAATTGTGAAAATACTGTACAGAGGGGTTACAATCACATGAGCAAGGTAATGAGTACATTTCTTTTTTTTTTTTTTTTTTTTTGTCGGTCGTGGGACTTGAACTCTGGGCCTGGGCGCTGTCCCTCAGCTCTTCAGCTCAAGGCGAGTGCTCTACCACTTGAGCTACAGCGCCACTTCCGGTTTTCTGGTGGTTTATTGGAGATAGGAGTCTCACGGTCTCTCCTGCCCGGGCTGGCTTTGAACCGCAATCCTCAGATCTCAGCCTCTTGAGTAGCTAGGATTACAGGCGTGAGCCACCAGCGCCCGGCTATGAGTACATTTCTTATCAAGAAAAAAATCCCTTAAGAAAAATTAAAAAGAGTCCAACCTAGACTTACCAAATCAGCACCTACAATCTTCTATTTATTTATTTATTTATTTATTTATTTATTTATTTATTTATTTATTTATTTATTTTTATTGTGAAAATACTGTACAGAGGGGTTACAATTACATGGGCCAGATAATGAGTACATTTCTTATCAAGCATTGTAGCCTCCTCCTTTGTTTCCCCTTCCCATCCCATCCTCCCCACCCCCGCCCCCACCCAACCCTCCTCCCCCCCCAAAGTTGTTAAGTTCGTTTTCAACAATGACTTGTAGGTCTCATTGTTGCAATGGGTCCACCTGTATCCCTATTTAAACGATTTGTTTTTTTTTCCCTTCCTCTCCACCCCTATGACCCAGCAATCCACTTTTGGACATTTACCCAAATGTTCACAAACAAGGCCACACTAAAGCTACCAGCACAACTATGTTTATTGCAGCCTTATTTACCATAGCTAAGATATGGAACAATCTTCTAAGTTTGTAGGTAATCCATTTGCACATTTTTTTTTGAGAAACCCTATAGTGGAGCATTGAACCAGAACCATACTACCCTGCACATTAGCCATTCCATCAATCCAGCATGAATTGACTACAGAAGAAAAGACTTAGTTTAAAAAGTCCGAGGAATATGTTCAAACCTGCTCTTTTCTGCTCTGTGTTGTTACTATCTGCCAAAAGGAAAGATTTCTTTCATTTCAAAAAAGAAAAGCAGAAGCAATTCACACACACAAAAAGCGCCCTTAATAGCCAACACTTGAAAACAAAGAAGTAGGTACAAACTCTCCAAGTCAGTTTTCAGATCCCACTCACGAAGTTACTACTGTTAAGCAGTTTCATACCCAAAGTACCTTATGCTCAAATGTGTGGATCTCTGTATTTATACCTCTATCTATTGAAAAATTGTCCTTAGTAATTGCTAATTCCATGTGATTTCTAAGCTAGCCCAATGGATAGGGATTAGGCTAAGTCCTCTGAAAAGCTACTGACAGTTCTGCTTGAAAAGGATTTTGCTTGAAGCAAGGAAAGCAGAGGCTTTGTGTAGAGACAACATGAACCAAATGGAAGCGCATGGTGTCAGCCAGATGGCAGCTCCCTCTGCTCTCTTTGGTTCTCTTTGCCAATTCAAGTACACTAGGACACACCAGATACTTGCCGATGACCCTTGTCCTTCTGTAGTTTACAAATGTAGCTCAAACATTGTATAGTGGGGCTGGCAGATCAGAGAACCTCAGGGGACTCCCGCAAGGTCATAAGGGAGCTCCAGTGTCTTGGCCAGGAGGAGTTATGTCTTACCAAATGACCTTCAGTGTCTTTAGAAAATCTCTCATGCATTCTAATTGGCCATTTTTATTGTTCCTTCTTGGAAGATCAGGCCATAATTCAGTTGAGATCATTGTTTCCTAATTCTTTAATTCCTTTGCATAGCTTCTTGGGCTCACTTAGGATTGCTCTGAGCTTTTTTGAACACAAAATGTGTGCGTGTATGCACGTGTGTGAGCATGCATGCACACACACACACACACACACACACACACACACACACACACAGTCTGAGTTCAACAATACAGAAGGCTTACCATTCTTTGGCTTACACTTAACATCCCCTTGCCTGCCTTCTTCCTTTTATGTTCATCTGATTTTTCTTTGTAATCTTAGATTTGAGGCCCCGTTAATAACCAGTTCTATCTGGCTCTGAAAAATTTCTCATCTGCAGAGTTATCACAGTCATATGATAAGGAGACTATATCTCCTTTCTTCCCCTCTCCAGGGTTTGTTTACCTTTGTGTTCATTTCCTATTGATATCCAAGCATGTAATGACTTTAAACCATTAGTTAAATTGTAGTTTTGGAGGTCAGAAGTTCAAAATCTGTTCACTGGACTAAAGTCCTGGTACTAGCAGGACTGGTTCTGGGAGTTCTGGATTAGATCCATTTTTGTCCTCTTCCAATTTCCAGGGGCGGTCACCATTCCTTGGCTCATGGTTGCACTACTCCAACCTCTGCTTCTGTCATATCTCTTTCTCTGGTTCTGGCTCTCCTGTTACCACTTGTGAAGACTCCAATGGTGACACTGGACTCACAGATAATCCAGGATAATCTTAATCATTTTATGTAAAGATATTTTTTTGGTGGTCAGATCTTTTATTGAAATAGCTTCTCTTGTGCTTCTTAACTAGCCTGGCATTTCACTGTACCACTGTCAATGTCATGAGGGTGGTGGCTATCAACATTATACCCCACAGATTGGGCAGTACCAAGGACCTCCTTAATGGTTCAGAAAGTCCTCTGGCTAAAGATCAGTGCTGCATGTTCCAGACAATGCTGACAATCTCATCAGAAGATTGTGTTTAGTGTTTTTTCTGTTTCTTCCTACCTCTTGGTGGCTCCTTTTGGGCTTTGATGATCAGGGCAGAGGCAGAAAGTACCATCTCTATCTGGTCCTGTCACTGGCACCTTGGTGATGTCATCACTAACCTTTTTGGAGACAGACCCAGAGTGCTGATCTTGGGAGTCAGGGAAGAAGTGGGACTGACCTTGCCACCAGTGCACCTCAGGTAGATACTTCACTTTCATTGGGATCGAACTTAGGCAACATGGTAGAAGTGATTAGTAGCAGATGAACCCGGATTTGGGATGAATAAAGAAAGTTGCACGTTTGCCTCCTCCAAGCTGGAAGATGAAAAAGCTTAAAGAGTTTTAATTACATTTACCAAGTCTCTTTTGCTATGGAAAGTAACATGGTTGTAGACTATGGAGATTAGGGTTGTGGGCATCTTGTCTACCACAGCCTACAAGGTTAAAAATATGGATGATGTGAGCATTCTGTACATTCCAACAGCTAAGGGACATTGTACTTACTGCCAACAGGTTGGGGATCTTGGATCCCTACCACAAAACATTTCCCAGGCACCATACAGAGGGAAAGGCAGAATGGGACTTTTCATAGTTCTTAGAGTAGTACTTTTGTTAAGTGTTTATAGATGTGTTTTGAGTTGCATGGATTCAATAGGAAGGACTGAGAAGGTACTAAAAAGGGGTGTGGAGGCTTAAGCAAATAACAACCATCACAGTATTTAATAATTATGGAAATTTCATATTTTAGGCACAGAGATAGTCCCCATACATAATTTCAGTTTATATGCCACAAGGCAGGAAACCAGGCTTATTTTGAAGATGAAGAAGTGAATTATTTAACTATGATGAGCTCATTGTACACATTTTAGTCTATGTAAGAGCTCAGAGACTACTGCTTGTCAGTAGAGATGATGATGTTCTCTGAATGTGGTTTTTTTTTAATAACTCAAGTTGCTTTCCTAGAAAAAGGTATGTGCAGCCTTCCTGGAACTCTTCTGCTGTTGATAAGCTTGCCCTTGCCCTAGAGGATCAGCAGGAGGAGTTCAGCCATTATTGGTAAGGATGGTGCTTACCTACTTTCTCATGGATTACCCCACTTCACTGGCCAGTGGTCTATTGGATGTGCTTGACTTTGATCACAAGAGAAATTAGTGTCTTAGTGGTTGGCATTCAGGAATCTATTAGAGAATACATTCATATTTCATTAACATTTATTGAATACTTGTCATGTGCTGTGGGCTGAGCTGCTTTCCTGGCAGATAGCTCAATAAATGTTTGGTGGAAATGGGGCTGCTGTCAGCAATGCTCCTCCAGTAGTAAGGTGGTTGAGTGCTTACAGTGATGTGGAAAAAACCCTGAATGTCTGACTACTTCTATTACTCTTAACTTATGGGATCCATAAGCGAGATGATTGAATCTCATCTGGTTTTCAGTCATTGGATCTATTTCTTTTTGTGCTCACTTTCGAAATATTCATGGAGCCATTATCAGGCTAGATCCTTTGGTCACAAATAAAGTTGAAAATAAAAACTAAAACCATGATACAGGAATTGCAGTCAATTTTATCCAGTGTTGACAAGACTTTCAAACTGTACCCAACCAGTGGTATGTGTGCACCAGCCTAAGATGGCCTCAATTATTAGTTTTCCCAATCCCCTCTTCAACACCATTGTCAGAAATTGGCCATGGAATTATTGATATAATAAAAATCTGCAAATGCTACAAGTTAAGATGTTTCCTTCAAAGAGTTAGTTTATCAGAATGCCATTGTCTCCAACACACAAATTTTGTGAAATAAATTGTTAATGATTTAGTTAACAATCAGTTTATTAGATAAAATACTTTATTAGCATTCATAGTCAAGTAATGGTTAAAATGGCAATGTTAGAATCATGGATCTGTGTATTGAAGGGACACTAGCCATCAATGTGTGTTTCTTTGATTGACATGGATGCTGAATGATCAGAAGAACACCACATCTTTGTCCTTGGATGATCCAATTTGGAGATGTCTTTCAGTGTTTTTCTCAATGTCTCAGGTTTTGGAACTCCATGGAAGTCAGGGAATCAGAGGAAGACACTAGACTCAGGAGGCAAGGGTTGGTAGACATGCCAGAGATAGCTTGCTTGGACCTGGAACCATTGACAAGGAAAACAGCTCCTGTATTTCACAAGTTCTTTCTTCATTCCCAGCCACCTTTTCTTGTCAAGCATGGCCTATGATGGCAAGATCCCAGGCCTGTGATGGGGTCAGCTGCTGGCCATCTTCAGTCTCTCTGCTGCAGAAATCCCAGGCTACAGGCGTGGATACGGTGTCTCTTAACAAATCCAGGGCAGATGAGCATAGTTTTATTGTGTCACTTGTTGTTCAGGAAAGCATCCTTCTGGAACAAATCAAATCAAGCAGATTAATTTGTTTTTAAAAATTAATATAAGCAGAAAACCAACCACAAAACAACCTGTAGGAGGGTAAGCTTTTTTTTTTTTTTTTTGTAATTTGCACCCAGAGAAAAACAGGCAGATTGTTTCTTCTGTCAACATTCCCCAACTCTGCATTTCCTGCTCTGCTCTGCTGGCCTCAGCCCCACACTGAGCCTGTTGAAGCATGAAGCTGGGGAGGTCAAGCGTCTCATATGGACTAAATCACAGATGTCACTTTCCTACGTCCAGCCCACAAGTCACTGAACCATGTAGGGCAAAGGTTAGAATTATAGTTCTTGACTGTTCCTCTTGTGATCCTGGGAACAATCTTTCTCTATGCCCTCGGGCTCGAACATGCCACTTATCACCTCTCAGCCCTTCCAGCAACCATCATTGCAGAAACAAGCCAATGGAAAAGAGCATGCCATTGGCCAATGTACATATGAACTCTGGCATGTTCTAGAATTGGAATTCTCATTTCTGGCATTCTCAGGTGAAGCTGGTTATGTGTACTATTGCCCCTTGGTATCTGCAGTGTGCACTGGTTTCAAAACCCCTGTGGATACCCAAATCCATGAATTTAAAAGCCCCTTAAAGAAAACACATGTACATTTGTATGCAACCTGTGCAATTCTCTCATAATTAGCACTTTATCTCTAGATTACTCATAATAATTAACAAAATATAAATGATAGGTCAATTATTGTTACACTGTATTGTTTAGGAAAAAATGTAAAATCTGTACATGTTTAGCACAGGTGCAATTGTTTATTTTGAACATTTGGATATTTTGTAGCTGATTGGATTTGCAATGTAGAACTCCATGATACCAAGATCTGACTCTATATTGTATAATAGTAGAGACAAATGGGATTTCTAAATTTAGCAGGCTCATAGCAATGGCTGTAGATGGATGTAGCAGATATTTCTAACATTTTTCATCTTTTTAAAAATCATTTTCACTTGTACTCTCCCTCCTTCTATAGCCAGTGCCTTTTAGACATAGGATGACAAAGATGAGCCTCCTTTATTCCTGAGCCAGAAGAGCTTCTGATGTGTGACAAAGGCAAGTTTGGCAGCAAAATACAAAGCATTGGAGTGAGAAGATTAGAGGCTGGGAGCTAGGGAGGATCCCACTTCCTGAGGCTGGGGTAGGATGGTGACAGAACCAATGGGATGGAGAGAGAAGAGAGAGAGAGAGAAACAGAAGAGAAGAAAGAGAGAGACTTATGAAAGGAAGAGCAAAAATGAATTTGTTACTGATTGTGTCTGCTCTAGAGATTCAAGAACGAAGAAGAGCTAAGTATGACTCCAAGGGTTGGAGCCTCATCCATGGAAAACTGAGGTTACTGATATGCGGGGATCACACTGTGTTCAGAGCTCAGAGACAGAGATCTACCACTCAAATTGTGAGGCCAGTGAACCCAAAAGTCTTTAGGGAACAGATCCTGAATACTGAGAATAGGGCTTTGCAGACTTAGTGAACTACATGGTGGACCAGGATGATGGAGAGACTGAAAATACCCGTTATAATCAATCAGATGATATCCTCTTACACATCCTCTTAAATGCTTTTGCTGCTGGGCACCAGTGGCTCACACCTGTGATCCTAGCTACTCAGGAGGCTGAGAGCTGAGAATGGCAGTTCAAAGCCAGCCCAGGCAGAAACATCCCTGAGACTCCTTATTTGTAATTAGTCACAAAAAATCTGGAAGTGGAACTGTGGCTCAAGTGGTAGAGAGCTAGCCTTGTGTGCAAAAGCTCAGGGAAAGTACCCAGGCCATGAGTTTAATCTCCAATACTAGCACCAAAAAGAAAGGAAGAAAAAACGTTGCTGCTTGCTTGTGAGGGAGACAGATTTGAGCATGTCTTCTGTCTATTGATTACCTTTGTCTTTCCACAAATTGGTTTCATTAGTACTGGCTTCTATGTGGGTCAGGCAGTGAACATTTTCTGAGTATCAGGTCTGTGGTGGTTAATCTCGGTTGTCGATTTGGCTTGATTGAGAGATGTGTAAAATTTTAGAAGGCACATTCTGGGTATGTCTGTGCAGGTGTTTCCAAAGATGATTGGCATGTGGCTTAACAAATTGACTGACTAACATGGGAAGCTCTATGCAGTAGGCTGAGGTCTACACTGAACAAACAGCTGGGTGGGGGAGGGAGGAAGGGAAGAGGGGCGCGATCATCACCATGCCTTGCTTTTCTTGAGCAGTTGCTTTAATTTTGCAGCTGCCATTACCATGGACATCAGACATGAGCTGTTTTAGCCTTTCAAGGTGTACTCACACTACTATCCCTTCAGGACCTTCTGGCTTTGAGCCTTTCACCAAGGCTGCGTCAGTCATTCTCCTGTTCTATCTGTGCTGTTCCTCCGGGGAATGCTAACTAATACAAAGCATCATTGGTAAACATATGGAGACACAAAATAAGTTTCATGCTAGAGCAATGAGGATGCAGAGGAAAGTTCTTGAAGGATTTTTGATGGTTCTAGTCCATAGGACACTCCCACTGTGACTTTCTAAAGGGAAATAATGGAGCATTGACCTGGTTCAGGCTGAAGAGGACAGACTGAAAGGGTTTTCCTCACCCTTCCTTCTTTACAGAGACTTGTATTCATGGACAGGTTGCCAACAATATGTATTTACAACCTCTTGGGACAGAGCAAGAATAACCGCTAACCAATAAGTAGTAAGTGACACCATGTGGGACACTTCAATCCCAGAGGGGCATTTCCTGAGTCAACTTCTTATTCCACAAACAGAGCATCCTGGAGGCCAGGCACTGAACAAAGTCCTGAGGAGACAGACACAGAAGATCCTCCATCATCAAGCAAAAGGCTGATCTAGCCATTTTGGGCCACTATAACATTAATACCACAGAATAAAGGGTTTAATAAGAAAAACTGAGTTAAAAAAATTTGAAGGCTGATGGTGCACGATCAAGGTATGGACTGGGATTGGTCTCTTCTAAGCTCTCTCTTTAGGCTTAGAGATGCTCATCTTTTCTATGTCTTCACATGATATTCTCTTTGTATATGTACATGCCTTGGTCCAAATTTTCTCTTCTGTTAAGGACATTTGTTCTGTTGGATTAGGACCTACCCATCCATATGATCCAAATTTTACCTTCATCCACATGAACATTATCTTAACAACCCAGCTTCATCCTTAACAATCCTGTCTCCCAACCTAGTCACATCTAAAGGGACTGAGGAGTGAGGACTTGAATGTGTAGATTTAAGGGGTTCATCACTTACCCAATCCATTGGCTGTTCCCCAACTCTTCACCATGCCAGTGAGTATTTTCTGGATAATCAGCTGTAAAAAGTTATCTTATCCTATTCTACCTCCCAATCCCAAGGAAGGCCACAGTGTGGACAAAGAATGTGTACATGCCTGACCTAGTTATAAAGATGTCTTGATCATGTGCAGAAGCTATTTGTGGCAAAGATGAACCTGTCTATCTGCCTATGGTTCTTTGTCTCTTTCTCTTGAGATCTGGGGACAGAATCACAACTACTTTGAGGCTTTGGCTCACACAAATGAAATAATTGGCAGGGAGTGTGTGTGTAAGGAAGGGAGGAGTCACTGGACTTCAAGAAAGTCAGACAATGACCCTTTGCCATCCACAGTGTTTGGGACACATGGGGACTCAGATGATGACAAGTGCTTGATCATTTTATCTTCTTTAGCCCAAACTCTCTGCTACCTAGTGCAACACAAAAACAATCTCAAGATTGACTGATAGATGAAATTTACATAGTAATTTCCAGTTCTCTTTAGCACACCTCAAAGCCACACTTTCAGAGTGTTTCTAGACTCCATTTCAAGACCACGATCCCTCTTTGAGAATATCTTCCTTGTGTCCAAGCTACCAGTTCTGAAACTCAGGGACTTCTTAGGACTCAGCTCAGAATTTTCTTGAACCAAACTCACCTCCCCTCTGATCATATTTTCTGGGCTCAAGTCTCTCACCATCAAGTAATTTTTTTTCAGAATTCAAAATCCTTGGTAACAGTCTTAAATCTCTTTACACCTCTTTGCTACAACTAAGCAGAGCTCCCAGCTTGCGTGGGTATGGTGTGAAATTCCAATTCTTGGATACATGACTCGGACAAATGTTGGTGCAAAGTCATTTTATCTAAATCCTAATTATGGATGATTACTCCAGTCCTAACCAGTACACATCTGGTTATGGAAGGATGGATGACACAGGGTGGGAGATCAAGGAGACATAGGAAATTTTTTCCTGTAGAAGGATAAATTCCATGAGCTTATTTGCTTCTTTGTTGTAAAATTCCAATATTCATGCCTAAAGTGCTGACAAAACCAGATGTTTTGCAGGAGGGCTGGCAACAATGTCTCACACTGTTTAAAAAAATCAGACAATGGGTTGTTAACATTTTAGCCAAGAGGTAAACTGTTGAAAGAGGCTATGGTAGGATTACAGATCACTTTGATCTCTTGTTGTGAAGCCAAAATGAGATGCTGTCTAAACTCAGGGTTGGTGTTGATGCTATTTTTATAAAGCTATTTTATAACTTGATTACTTAAGAGAAAAAGGTCATTTCTTTGTAAAACTGAGAAGGTCTTCGTGTGAGCATTCTTTAAGTACAGGCTGAGGTTTTGCTTTCTTCCATTTGTAATCAGGACAAGGTTTTGCAGGTTGGCAGCCTGAGTGTGTGACCCTGGGCTCTGTGGACTCTGGAAATTTGCCATGGAGTTTGACTAAGAAACTCTCTAAAGACCCTGTGGAGACTGAGAGAGAAGGTTGGATGCAATACAGATACTGTGAGCTCTCCATTGACTTCAAGAGGGTAGTCTTCTAGAGACATCTGAAAAGGAAAAGAACCAGACATATATGTACACATAGTTGGCCAGCTAGCTGTTGGGCATATGTTGCCCTGCAGGGAAAGTGACCTGGAATGAGTTTCTCTCATTAGTGAACCTAAGTGTGAAAGGATATGGGATCATTGGGCCATACATCCTCTACTGGTACAAGGGGACTTAGGCTAGGAGAACAGAATTTATGGCATTTATTTATGTTTTGTGGAGGACAATTGATATTTATAGACATTTGAATACAAATAATAAAAATATAGTCATCTTTTGCTGCATATGGAAAATTGGCTCTAGCATCCTTGTAGATACCTGGGATCTGCAAAATCCAAGGATGCTCAAGTCCCTCAATATGTTTCTAACATATTTATAAGGTACCACATGATTTTTTTGTTGCTTTGTATGTCCCTCCCCCATGGTATAAACCCTGTTTTCACTGTATTTGATGTTGGTATAATTTGGGGAGTGGAAGGGAAAAAACAAATTGTTTAAATAGGGATACAGATTGACCCATTGCAACAATGAGATGTACAAGACGCTAAGTTGAAAAATGAACTTTACAATTTAGGTGGGGGGAGAGTGTAGTTGTGGAGATGGGAGGGAAGGGATGGTAGGTGGAAAAACAAAGGAGGAAACAACAATGCTTGATAAGAAATGTACTCATTACCTTGCTCATGTGATTGTAACCCCTTTGTACAGTATTTTAAAAATAAAAACCTTATTTAAAAAATAAAATGGCATTGCATTTATATCTAATATTTGTACCTATTCCTGTACACTTTAAAATAGCTCAGAATCACTTACCTAGTAATGCAAATGTTATATAAGCAGTTGTTATAATCTTACATTCCCTTAAGCAATAATGATAAGAAATAAGTATGCATATGTATGGTACTGACAACTTTTTCCCTCCAAATATTTCAAGCTATATTTCACTGAATTCAGAGATACACACCTAGCCTACAGCTAACTGTAATGGTTGAAATCAGGAATATGAACATTAAGGAACAAAGATTTCATCAGGGAGTGGCTTATTCCATATTATATTTAAAAAAAAGCCTGTAGGGATACAGGTTTGGTCTAGTGGGGCCTCCATAGCTTGAGGGATATGAGCTCTGTCCATTTCCATGTCACCATCTTCTGGCTCTTTTGGAGCTGCCTCCTTTTGAGCAGGAGCAAGGGAGAGAGAAGGCAAAATGACAAGAGGCTTCTGTTTTCTGGGCTTTGCTCTGTCCATTTGGAGAAAAGACATCCTTCTTTGGGGATTCGCATCTCATTGGCCAGTGTTAGGTCACATGGCCACTCACAGCTAAGAAGGAGTTCAAGCCTAGTGATTTTTATCCGGGTTCTTTGTTTCCTCAGCAGAATCATGACTAAGGAAAGACATGTGAGCCTCAGGCAGGCAATGAGCAGTGTTCCCCAGTGCAGATGAAGGCCTCTGAATTAAGAATTTAGTGATTCAACCTTAACATCAGAACCTCCTTTCCTCCTTTTTCCTTCCTTTAAGCAAGTTTTTTTTTCTGTGCTTGTTTGCAGATGATTCCTTGATGCTGCTTCAGGAAGTCAATGATGGTGGTACCAGGAGGGTAGGGGAGGAGCTCAAGTCCAGCCATGTTGGAAATGAGGTCTTGTCAGACCTGCAAGTGCAGATGGATACAGGTCTGAGACTGAGAAGAAAGTTCTGGGCTGGAGATGGAAAAGTTTCCAGCCTATGATTGGGTAAGATATTAGAAGTATGAGAAGATGGAAGAACAGTCAGAACACATTTTCATTAAACCAAATTTCACTCTCATCATGGTCTCTCTGTTCTCATAATGTTCTCTAAGGCTTTCCTATCTACCCCACCCTCTTCTCTCTCTATAGACTTCCTAGTGTAATGATAGATTCCTTGCCCTCTACCATAGGCCAGCTCTGCGGTTACGTGAGACCTTGAAGCTTGATAGGTCAGTATCTACACAGCCCTGGGTCTTTTCTGTGCTCCATTTCTCCTAGCACTGTCTACGGTATGCCCATCATCTCTCAGCAAGAGCAGATGGTGGAGTAAGGATAGGATTCAAGAAGCCTAGAAATAACAAGATGGGGGAATCCAGCAGGATATTTTGAGGAGCTTCAGCAGCTCTCAAGGCAGGGCTCAGAAATAGAAGATGAGATAGCAACTCAGTTACTTGAGTGCCTAGTGGCCTTGGGATGAAGAAGTTGTAGAACCCAAAAGGGTCATTGTGGGGACAGTTGCGGGGAGGGTCTGTGGCTAAGATGACCTCTGTGTTGGAGGAAACCCTAGGATCTTGTTTTCCATATCAGACTACAAAAGGTGATTTGAAGCTCAGCCACACGAGGGTTGGGAGGCAGAGAGAGAGAGAGGAGATGAACCAAGTGAACTTGGCACATCCTCTTAAGATTGTTCTAGACTTTGAGGCAAGGCAGGTGGCAAGTTGAGCAGGAGATGAAGTGTTTCAAGAGAAGTGGCCATGTCTTTTCCTGCATGTCTCATGGCCTTCTCCACTACTGGAATGTTCTCTTGCAGCTCTGACTCACAGGGTCATGAAGATCTATCAGGAGCCACAGATCCTTTAGAAACCCAAGGAAAACTCATCTTTCCCTTTCCACACAGATATGGAATGCATACCCCAGAACAGGGACAAAATCCACAGAGTGACATTTCAGGGGTTAGTTTTTGCCCCATCCCCAGCTCTGAACATCAGAAGACGACCTTATTTGGAATAAGCACCTTTGCAGATGTAATTAAGGTAAGGATTTCAAATTGAGGTCACCGCAACTACTTAGGGTACATTGAATCCAGGATGAAGTATCATTAAAGAGATAGGAAAGGGAAAGACAGAAATGGTGAGAGGTGAAGGCATGTAAGAATGAACTGAGACAGGACATGGCTGTGAGTTAGATTGTCACCAGGAACTAAGAAAGA